>NC_086100.1:131955753-133205753 GCF_963921235.1 Mobula hypostoma | reverse complement strand
GCAGTAACTTGCGATCGTAAAAAAGATATACAAGATGAACAAATACACGTTTGATTTGACCTGGAGTGGTTTTGCATCTGAGCACGTGCCATCTTACAGGAAGAAAGCAAAAAATATTCCAAATGTTCCTCTTCTCCTACTGACTCTCACAGCTATCTGGACTATTCCTCTTCTCCTACTGACTCTCACAGCTATCTGGACTATTCCTCTTCTCACCCTGTCTCTTGCAAAAACTCCATCCCCTTCTCGCAATTCCTCCGTCTCCGCCGCATCTGCTCTCAGGATGAGGCTTTTCATTCCAGGACGAGGGAGGTGTCCTCCTTTTTTAAAGAAAGGGGCTTCCCTTCCTCCACCATCAACTCTGCTCTCAAACGCATCTCCCCCATTTCACGTACATCTGCTCTCACTCCATCCTCTTGCCACCCCACTAGGAATAGGGTTCCCCTGGTCCTCACCTACCACCCCACCAGCCTCCGGGTCCAACATATTATTCTCCGTAGCTTCTGCCACCTACAACTGGATCCCACCACTAAGCACATCTTTCCCTCCCCACCCCCTCTGCTTTCCACAGGGATCGCTCCCTACGCGACTCCCTTGTCCATTCTTCCCCCCCCATCCCTCCCCACTGATCTCCCTCCCGGCACTTATCCTTGTAAGCGGAACAAGTGCTACACGTGCCCTTACACTTCCTCCCTTACCACCATTCAGGGCCCCAGACAGTCCTTCCAGGTGAGGCGACACTTCACCTGTGAGTCGGCTGGGGTGATATACTGCGTCCGGTGCTCCCGATGTGGCCTTCTATATATTGGCGAGACCCGACACAGACTGGGAGACCGCTTTGCTGAACACCTACGCTCTGTCCGCCAGAGAAAGCGGGATCTCCCAGTGGCCACACATTTTAATTCCACATCCCATTCCCATTCTGACATGTCTATCCACGGCCTCCTCTACTGTAAAGATGAAGCCACAATCAGGTTGGAGGAACAACACTTTATATTCCGTCTGGGTAACCTCCAACCTGATGGCATGAACATCGACTTCTCTAACTTCCGCTAATGCCCCACCTCCCCCTTGTACCCCATCCTTTATTTATTTTTATACACACATTCTTTCTCTCACTCTCCTTTTTCTCCCTCTGACTATACCCCTTGCCCATCCTCTGGGTTCCCCCCCCGGCTTGTCTTTCTCCCCGGACCTCCTGTCTCATGATCCTCTCGTATCCCCTTTGCCAATCACCTGTCCAGCTCTTGGCTCCATCCCTCCCCCTCCTGTCTTCTCCTATCATTTTGGTTCTCCCCCTCCCCCTCCCACTTTCAAATCTCTTACTAGCTCTTCCTTCAGTTAGTCCTGACGAAGGGTCTCGGCCTGAAATGTCGACTATACCTCTTCCTAGAGATGCTGCCTGGCCTGCTGCGTTCACCAGCAACTCTGATGTGTGTTGCTTGAATTTCCAGCATCTGCAGAATTCCTGTTGTTTGAATGTTCCAAATGTGTATGTTTTTCAGCGCACAACAAAATACCCTCGTTTTCTTTTATCATACAGAATATTATTTTCATATTTAAGTCTAAGCTCAATTGGCTCATAATACAGCTATTCAAAATTTAAATTCTTCTATATTGTCAGACAGCTCCTTTTGTGCCAATGATTACATTTAACTTAATGATACTATGACCAGTCTGATTCTGAAGTAGACTTTCATTTCCAACCTCAGATCATCTCCCTTTATCTAGGCTGAGGACTTCTTCCACCATAGTTGACAAGGCTTTCGACTATGACCTTCCCTTCTTTCACAGAACCACGACCGTTGTCATCCTCCATCTGATGAGGAGGAAATACTTCTCAAAACACACAGGAGGGTCAGGCAGCCACTGTTGGAAAGAGAAAAAGGATTAACATATCAGACTGGAGTCTTTACAGAAATGAGACAAAAGAAAAGGAAGTTGGTCTTAAATTACAGAGAAGGTGAGGGTGGGGGGTGGGGAGGTAAGTGGAGCCGGGAATAGATAAGATAGACAACGAACTTGGGAAAAGGTAGGGCTACTGTTACGATGGGGAAAAGCTGTAGGCAAGGTCATCTAGGCATTAGTTAATAGGAACAGTTACAAAGAGCAAGACCATGAACAAAGGAGCATCGAAGCAACGTAGTAGCTCTAGCAGTTAGAGAGCGAGATCAGAAACCAAGGAAAGCAAGTGCAGGTGACCTGTGTTCAATTTCCACTGCTGCCTGTGTGGAGTTGGTACATTCTCTCCATGACTGCATGGGGTTTTCTCCGGGTGCTCTAGTTCCCTCCCGCAACCCAACGGCATAGGGTCATTGGTCATTGTAAATTGATTAGGCTAGGATAAAATTGGTGGGTTGCTGGCCAGCAGGGCTCGAAGAGCTGAATCTGTGCTGTGTCTCAATTAATTAATTAGTCTACAAGCTCCTTTCTGCACCACCTCCCGAGGTCCTCCTGCCACCTCATTTTCATGATCTGGTTCTGGTTTCATTTGCAGTTGACCTCACCCCAGCCGACACTGAATCCATCCGTCCGAAAACACCAAGCTTCCGACCAGCCTCTCCGATACAGCCTCCCGAGCGCCATCCTCTGCTGAGCACCTTTGACCTCTCCCTGGCCACTGAAACATGCAAAGCCGAGGATTTCGGGGCCTTCAGCTTCGGAGATTCCGGTTACCACACAGTAGCTGTGGCAGCGAAGCGGGCATTTCAGAAATTTTCCAGATGTTCCGTTGTGCTCTCACGTCTGTCTCCATCAAATCAGAATCGTGCACGGTCCCCTACTTGACAGATAACAGATATTCATCACCGAAGTGGCCGCATGCGCTGTCGTCGCGTCACCATCTTCTCCCCCTTCCCCATCTTATCACCTCCTAATCAGAGCCCAGCATTAGTAGCTTTATGTGTCATGCTTATCTCCCTCCAGTGGCTGTCCCCAGTCATCACCTCCACCCCAGCCACCTCACTCTTTCTACTGTACCTTTCATTTTCTTTTCTCTCATTCTCTTTGTCTGCCTTCAGCTACCACTGTCCGTCAATTCCATGTCCACTCCCCCCCAATCTGACACTACCTACCAATCACCTTACGTCCCTATTTCATTCCATCTGACCTCCGCTTCTCCTTTCTATGCTGACTACATCACTTCTCCTCTCTCACTCCAGAGGCCGAGTCTTGTCCTGAAAATTTGACAGTTCTATTCCTCTCGCGGATGCTGCTCAACCCATTGAGTTCTCCAGCAAAATGTTTGTTTTTGTAAAGTGCAGAACTCTGGGACATGCCTGCAGTTCAAACTTTTCCAATGGAAAAAGAAACGAGAAAGCACAGATGAACTAGCTATTATTACACAGAAAGAAAAATGTGAAATACCCGAAGTTGTAGAATTAAATATTGGGACCTCACTTGTCCACCCAAAGGGCAAGACAGCATAAGATTTACTACTGTGCAAAAGGTGAGGAATGGCGGCAGTAAAGCTAAACTGGTCTGACTAACTTTTCTCTGTTTAAAGATACAGCTGCACTTTCTCACCAGTTCTGAAGAATATTATAGGCCTGTGGCTGACGAACAGTCAGATTTAAGATTTAAGTTCAGAATTTGAAGTTCAAAGTAAATTTATTATCAAAGTATATATATGTCACCATATGCTACCCTGAGATTGATTATCTTGGAGGTATTCACAGTAAATACAAAGACACACACTAGAATTAATGAAAAACTGTACACAAGAACAACCAATGTGCAAAAGACAACAAATTGCAAACACAAAAAAGAAAAAAAATCAAACAAAATAATAATAGCAATAAGTAAGCAATGTATAAAATGAGAATATGTGAAGAAGAGTCCTTGAAAATGAGTCCATAAGTTATGGGAATAATTCAGTGTTGGGGTGAGTGAAGTTGTCACCTCTGGTTCAAGTGCTGGATGGTTAAGAGGTAATAACTGTTCCTGAACCCTGGGTGTGTGGCTCCTGAGGCTCTTGTACTTTCTTCCTCATGGAAGCAGTAGAAAAAAAGCATGGGCTAGGTGGTGGATGCTGCTTTCCTGCAACAGTTATTCTTGTCTATGTGTGACGTGGCCATCACAGAATCGTGGCTGAAGGATGGTTGTAGTTGGGAGCTGAATGTCCAAGGTTACACGTTATATCAGAGGAATAGGAAGGTAGGCAGAAGGGTTGGTGTGGCACTACTGATAAAGAATGGCATCAAATCAGTAGAAAGATGTGACACAGGATCAGAAGATGTTGAATCCTTGTGGGTTGAGTTAAGAAACTGCAAGGGTAAAAGGACATTAATAACAGGCTTCCCAGCAGTGGCTGGGAGGTGGACCACAGGTTACAACGAGAAATAGAAAAGGTGAGTCAAAAAGGCAATGTTATGGTAGTCGTGGGAGACTTTAACATGCAGGTCAATTGGGAAAATCAGGTTGGTAATGGATCTCAATGCAGTGAGTTTGTTGAATGCCTTAGAGATGGCTTTTTAGGCAGTTTGTCATTGAGCCTACTAGGGGATCAGATTGGGTGTTATGTAATTTACTGAAGGTGATTAGGGAGCTTAAGGTAAAAGAACCAGTGATCACAATATGATTGTATTCACTTGAAATTTGATAGGGAGAAAGTTAAAATCTGATGTAGCATTATTTCAGTGGGGTAAGGGAAATTACAGCCGTATGAGAGAGGAGCTGGCCAAAGTAAATTGGAAGGAGTTGCTGGAAAGGATGTCAGCAGAGCAGCAATGATGTGTGTTTCCAGGGAAAATGAGGAAGGTGCAGGACATGTGTATTCCAAAAATGAAGAAATACTCAAATGTTAAAATAGTCCAACCATGGCTGACAAGGGAAGTCAAAGCTATTGTAAAAGCAAAAGAAAGGGCATACAACAAAACAAAAATTAGTGGGAAGATCGAGGATTGGGAAGTTTTTAAAAATCTACATACAGCAACTAAAAAAATCATTAGAAAGGTAAAGATGAAATATGAAAGCAGGCTAGCAAATAATATCAAAGTAGATAGTAAAAGTTTTTCAAGTATGTTAAAAATAAAAGAGAAATTAGAGTGGATGTAAGACTCCTAGAAAATGAGGCAGGAGAAGCAATAATGGGGGACAAGGAGCTGGCTGATGAACTAAATGAGTATTTTGCATCAGTCTTCACTGTGGAAGACACTAGCAGTATGCCTGATGTTGTAGTGTGTGAGGGAAGAGAAGTGGGTGCTTACCGTTACAAGAGAGAAGGTGCTCAAAAAGCTGAAAGACCTAAAGGTACATAAGTCACCTGGACTAGAGGAACTGCACCTTAGGGTTCTGAAAGAGGTAAGTATAGAGATTGTGGTGGCATTAGAAATTATCTTTCTGGTGCCAGAAAATTGGAAATGCTACTGAACTCTTTAAGAAAGGAGGAAGGCAGCAGAAAGGAAATTATAGACCATTTAGCCTGACCTCAGGAAGATGTTAGAGTCAAATATTAAGGATGGAGTACTTGGTGACATAGGACAAGATAGTACAACATCAGCATGGTTTCCCTCAGGGAAAATCTGCCTGACGAACCTACTGGAACTCTTTGTGGAGATTACAAGTAGGATTGATAAAGGGGATGCAGTGGATGTTGTAAATTTGGACTTTCAGAAGGTCTTTCACAAGGTGCCACTCATGAGGCTGCTTACCAAGTTAAGAGCCCATGGTATTACAGGAAAGTTACTAACATGGTTAGACTATTGGCTGATTGGTAGGAGGCAGCGAGTGGAAATAAAAGGATCCTTTTCTGGTTGGCTGCCAATGACCAGTGGTGTTTCACAGGTGTCGGTGTTGGGACCACTTCTTTTTATGCTGTATATAAATGATTTAAATGACGAAATATATGGCATTGCCGAGTATGCAGATGATATGAAGATTCATGGAGGGGCAGGTAGTATTGAGGAAACAGGTAGGATGCAGAAGAACTTAGACAGATTAGGAGAAAGGGCAAGAAAGTGGCAAATGAAATACAATGTTGGAAAGTGCATGGTCATGCACTTTGTTAGTAGAAATAAATGTGCGAACAATTTTCTAAACGGGGAGAAAATCCAGGGATATGAGATGCAAAGGGACTTGTGAGTTTTTATGCAGAACACTCTAAAGGAAAACTTGCAGGTTGAGTCGGTGGTGAGGAAGGCAAGTACTACGTTAGCATTCATTTTCAAAAGTTTAGAATACAAGAGCAAGGATGTATTGCTGAGGCTTTATAAGGCACTGGTGAGGCCTCACCTTGAGTATTGTGAATAGTTTTGGGCCCCTCATCTTAGAAAAGATGTGCTGGCATTGGAGAGAGTCCAGAGGAGGTTCACAAGGATGATTCTAGGAATGAAAGGGTTATCATATGAAGAACATTTGATGGCTCTGGGACTGTACTCGCTGGAAATCAGAAGGATGAGGGGGGATCTCATTGAAACTTTTCGAATGTTAAAAGGCCTAGACAGAATAAATAGACAATAGGCAATAGGTGCAGGAGTAGGCCATTCGGCCCATCGAGCCAGAACCGCCATTCACTGTGATCATGGCTGATCATCCACAATCAGTATCCTGTTCCTGCCTTCTCCCCATATCCATTGACTCCGCTATCTTTAAGAGTTCTATCTAACTCTTTCCTGAAATAATCCAGAGAATTGGCCTCCACTGCCTTCTGAGGCAGAGCATTCCACAGATCCACAACCCTCTGTGTGAAAAAGTTTTTCCTCAACTCCGTTCTAAATGGTCTACCCCTTATTCTTAAACTGTGGCCTTTGGTTCTGGACTCCCCCAACACCCCAACATTGGGAACATGTTTCCTGCCTCTAGTGTGTCCAATCCCTTAATAATCTTATACGTTTCAATCAGATCCCCTCTCATCCTTCTAAATTCCAGTGTAGACAATCCCAGTTGCTCCAATCTTTCAACATATGACATTCTCGCCATCCCTGGAATTAACCCAGTGAACCTACGCTGTACTCCCTCCATAGCGAGAATGTCCTTCCTCAAATTTGGAGACCAAAACTGCACACAATACTCCAGGTGAGGTCTCACCAGGGTCTTGTACAACTGCAAAAGGACCTCTTTGTTCCTATATAAAGAGGAGAGAGGAGAAGATGGCAGTGCGACACAGCGCGCACAGCTCTCCGGTGAAATGATACTGTATCTATTAAATAGGGGCTGTGGAAAAATCTCATTTGATGAAGACAGACGTGAGAAGCAGGGGAACATCTGGAGAAATTTCTGAAATGCCTAGTTCGCTGCTGTTACTACTGTGCAATCGAGAATCTCTGGAGGGAAATCCCCAAAATCCCCGGCTTTGCCTGCTGCTGGCGATCGAGGCTGAGGTCGAAGCATTCGGATAGAGATGGTGCTCGGTACTTGGTATCAGAGGGCTGATCAGATCTCGAAATTTTCGGACGACTCAGAGTCGGACTGTGGTCGGGCATGGCAGGGAGAGTTTTCTTCCTTTTCCCGTCTGCGTGAGATGTGGGACTTACGAGAGACTTTGAACTTTTTTACTGTGCCATGGACTGTTCTTCATCAAATTATGGTATTGTTGCATTGTTGTAACTATATGATATAATTATGTGGTTTTGTTAGTTTTTCAGTCTTGGTCTGTCCTGTGTTTCTGTGATATCACACCGGAGGAATATTGTATCATTTCTTAATGCATGCATTACTAAATGACAATAAAAGAGGACTGTGTGTCCTCATAATCTAATAATCTAATCTAATAATCTATACTCAACTCCCCTTGTTATGAAGGCCAACATGCCATTAGCTTTCTTCACTGCCTGCTGTACCTGTATGCTTACTTTCAGTGACTTGACGAACAAGGACACCCAGATCTTGTTGTACTTCCCCTTTTCCTAACTTGACAACATTCAGATAGTAATCTGCCTTCCTGTCCTTGCCACCAAAGTGCATAACCTCACATTTATCCACATTAGACTGCATCTGCCCACTCACCCAACCTGTCCAAGTCATTTCACACTGTAACCCAGCTTTGCGTCATCTGCAAATTTGCTAATGTTACTTTTAATTCCTTCATCTAAATCATTAATGCATATTGTAAATAGCTGCGGTCCCAGCACCGAGCCTTGCAGTACCCCAGTAGTCACTGCCTGGCATTCTGAAAAGGACTGTTAATCCCTACTCTTTGTTTCCTGTCTGCCAACCAATTTTCTATCCATGTCAGTACCCTATCCCCAATACCACGTGCTCTAATTTTGCCCACTAACCTCCTATGTGGGACCTTATCAATAGCTTTCTGAAAGTCCAGGTACACTACATCCACTGGCTTTCCCATGTCCATTTTCATAGTTATATTCACAAAAAATTCCAGAAGATTAGTCAAGCATGATTTCTCCTTCGTAAATCCATGCTGACTCAGACCTATCCTGCTACTGCTATCCAAATATGTCGCTATTTCATCTTTTATAACTGACTGCAGCATCTTCCCCGCCACTGATGTCAGACTAGCTGGTCTATAATTAATTGCCTGTTTTCTCTCTCCCTCCTTTCTTAAAAAGTGGGATAACATTAGCTACCCTCCAACCCGCAGGAACTGATCCTGAATCTATAGAACATTGGAAAATGATTACCAATGCGTCCACAATTTCTAGAGCCACCTCTTTAAGTACCCTGGGATGCAGACCATCAGGTCCCGGGGACTTATCAGCCTTCAGTCCCATCAGTTTACCCAACACCATTTTCTGCCTAATGCAAATTTTCTTCAGTTCCTCCGTTACCCTAGGTCCTCTGACCACTATTACATCTGGGAGATTGTTTGTGTCTTCCCTAGTGAAGACAGATCCAAAGTACCTGTTCAGCTCATCTGCCATTTCCTTGTTCCCCATAATAATTTCACATGTTTCTGTCTTCAAGGGCCCAACTTTGGTTTTAACAAATTTTTCCTCTTCACATACCTAAAGAAGCTTTTCCTATCCTCCTTTATATTCTTGGCTAGCTTACCTTCGTACTTCATATTTTCCCCTCATATTGCCTCTCTAGTTATCTTCTGTTGCTCCTTAAAAGTCTCCCAATTCTCTGGCTTCCCGCTCATCTTTGCCATGTTATACTTCCTCTCTTTTATTTTTATACTGTCCTTGACTTCCCTTATCATCCACAGTCACCCCTTACTCCTCTTAGAACCTTTCTTCCTCTTTGGAATGAACTGATTCTGTACCTTCTGTATTATTTCCAGAAATACCTGCCATTGTTGCTCCACTGTCATCCCTGCTAGGGTATCTTTCCAGTCAACTTTGGCCAGCTCCTCCTTCATGGGTCGATAGTCCCCTTTGTTCAACTGTAGTACTGACACTTCCGATTTTCCCTTCTCCCTCTCAAATTGTAGATTAAAACTTATTATATTATGGTCACTACCTCCTAAATGTGGTAAGGATGTTTCCCATGGTGGGAGAGCCTAGGACAAGAGGGCATAGACTCAGGATAGAGGGGCGCCCTTTCAAAACAGAGATGTGGAGAAATTTCTTTAGCCAAAGGGTGGTGAACTTGTGGAATTTGTTGCCACATGCAGCTGTAGAGGCCAGGTCATTTGGGTGTATTTAAGGCAGAGATTGATAGGTTCTTGATTGGACATGGCATCGAAGGTTATGGGGAGAAGGCCGGGAACTGGGGTTGAGGAGGAGATAAAAAAAAGGATCAAACATGATTGAATGTCAGAGCAGACTCGATGGGCCAGATGACCTAATACTGCTCCTATGTCCTATGGTCTTATGTGTTCAATGGTGGGTGGGTTTACGCGTAATGGACTGGAACGTATCGACTACTTTTTGTAGGTTTTCTGTTCAAGGGCATTGGTGTTTCCATACCAGGGGGTGATGGGGCCAGTTATTATACTCTCCACTGTGCATCTATAGAACTTTGTCAAAGTTTTAGATGACATGCCGAATCTTCTCAAACTTGTGAGGAAGCAGAGGCACTGTCGTGCTTTCTTTGACAATTATGTGCTAGACCCCGGACAAATTCTCTGAAATGATAACACCGAAGAATTTAAAGCTGTTGACCCTCTGATCCCCTGATGAAGACTGGCTCACAGACCTCCAGTTTCCTCCTCCTGTAGTCAATAATCAGCTCATTGCTTTTGCTGACATTGAGTGAGAGGTTATTATTGCAGCATCATTTAGCCTGATCTTCATTCTCCCTCCTATATACTGATTCGTCATCACCTTCGATTCAGCCAACAACAGTGGAGCTGTACTTAGCCAAAATAGTAATAATAATAATAATATATATGCTGAATTAAAAGGGGAAATTGAAAGGTTATAGAACATGAACAGCGTATAAAAGTCATTGAACTTATCTGGGAGCAAAATCTTGTTGTCACATGAAGTATGTCACTTGGTTTTAATTTGTAAGAGGTGATAGCATTCAAGCTTTGCCATAGCTCTCAAGCATCCTTCCCTGATTCCAGTTTGGTCCAGAATCGCCACTTAGCATGTGAGTTGGCTTCCCAGATGTCGTACCTGGACCTCTTTCATTTTAGTAGATCACCAGACCGAAACACCACTGATTAGGCCCTCAGCAGATTGTTGACCTTTTGGTTCATCCAGAGCTTCTAGCAGGGGAATACTCCAAAAGATTTTATGGGGGCTACTTGTCCATGACTGACTTTATAAAATCCATGACAACCGTGGCCATATTCATTCAGATCCTCTGATAAGTCCATGAACATGGCCCTGTCCACTGACTCGAGGCAATCCTGTATCCATTCCTCTGCCTCCCACAAGAATCTTGTTGTTGTCCCGACTTCTGGATTCTTGGTCATTACGTCTGCCTGTATGCAAATAGGAGAAGGACAGAGATGACCAGATTTCCTGAAACACAGTACAGGGATGGAATGGTAAGGAGTCATTATGGTATTGTAGCATGGGACCCCTGATGCTGCAGGTGATATGGTGATGTTAATTTGGCAGAGATTTCTTCAGGCAAGTTCGATTAAAGTCCTCAGCAAGGATTTGAAAGGCTCTGGGGTAGGCTGTTTCTTGTTTGCTAATTGCAGCACTCAATACATCCAGTGTTTGCTTTAACGTTGACCTTTGGTAGTATGTAAAGTGTGGTTAGAATCATGGAGGAGAACTCTTTCAGTAAGTAGAATGGATGGCCCTTAATCATTAGATGTTCCGGGTCAAGATGACAAGAGTGCTATGCCCAAGCATCAGAAGAGATAATCATCAAATGCAGAATCCCATACTTCACCCTCATAGAATCAGCAGTCCAGTCCACCCTTGGGTCTGATTGCTGTATCTGGCTGAGGTGAGACAGAGAAAGTAGCAGTCGCTCATTTCTCTCTGATACAGTAATCTTCTTCTTAGCTCCTCTATCTTGTTCTCCAGTGACCGTACATTTGCTAACATGATACTGGGTAGAGGAAATTTTACACCTACCCTTTTAGTCTGGTTTCGAGTTTTCCCCTCCTTCCTCACTTCTGGCCATGGCAATGTACCGTTGTCTGCTTAAAGGTGCAATGCCTGCATTCCTGAGAGTTGAGTCCTTTAGGATATTGTAAAATTGTTAAACATGTGTTAGAAGTATGTTACTTCAAGGGAAACTACAGACTGCAAATTTCCATCAATAGTTGTTCAGAAGAAGAAAATCTATAAATTTTGTGAGCATCCCACACAACCTCACCATGTACTACCAGCATCACCTTTGAATTAATCTCTGTTATTCTCTCAGTTTATGTTTATCTTCCTATAATAAAGCTCATTGGCAAAACCTTTCATGCACTTGTGTCATTGGGAGCTGAGACATATTATCTAGTTGAACAGTAATGCCATGAGAAAAGATATCACACCATAGACAAGTGATGTTACAACTCTAATGCCTAAGTTAGACTTTTGCTCATTTTCTCTGCAAATGTGAAAATACAGGTTCTCCCGCTAAACCAAAGCTGAATCCAATTGACTACTTCATCCTGACTGCCACGTGAGAGAACTTTCTGGAACAGGCTACCATGCAGGACTTTTGCCAAAGGTCTTTTTAAAGTCCATGTTGTCAACATCCATTCCCTTTCCTTTATTAACCTTCCTGATAACCTCCTCGTAAAACTCATTAAGATTGGTTAGACATAACCTACCATGCACAAAGCCTATCCAAATACTTCAATATCCTGTCCCTTAGAATATCTTCCAATAATTTACCCACTACTGTTATGAGACTCACTGACCTATAATTTTCCATTTTATTCTTAGACCTTATCTTGAACAATGGAACCACATTCTATCCTCCAGTTCTCCAGCACCTCACCCATGATAGAGGACGTTTTAAAGAGCTCTGCAAGGGCCCTTGAATTTTCTGCACCAGCCTCCCACAAGGTTAGAGGGGGCACCTTGTCAGGTCCTGAAGACTAATCTGCCATAATTTGCCTCAAGAAAGCAAGCACCTCCTCTTCTGTAATACGGAAATGGTTAATGACCACTACTGCTCTGCCTTAGTTTCGTAAGAAATATCCTTTTTCACCATGGTTTTTAAGGTACTGTATTAACCTCCAGCTGGGAGTATTCTCTTTCCAAGCTCATCTTCCAATAAGATGGTGGCGCATTTGATAACAGTAGCTTCTACGAGATCAACCAAACTTGTTATTGTCCTTTTTAAAAGTACTTTTACAATCAGCAGACCCTGCTGGACTTTAAGAACTTAAAGTACTGCAAATCTGTCTACCCCATCAGCAAGCTGCTCATTTGTGGAGAAACTGAAAGAGCTGGACGGTGCGTATCGTGCTGCTACTTGCATCAGAGAGGCATCGGAGGCATTGGTGCACAGAGGAGGTGTGCAGTCTAACAGTGAGTGAAACATAGAAACATAGAAAATAGGTGCAGGAGTAGGCCATTCGGCCCTTCGAGCCTGCATCGCCATTCGGTATGATCATGGTTGATCATCCAACTCAGAGCCCTGTACCAGCCTTCCCTCCATATCCCCTGATCCCTTTAGCCACCAGGGCCATATCTAACTCCCTCTTAAATATAGCCAATGACTTCCCCTTTATTCTAAAACTGTGACCCCTCGTTCTGGACTTCCTCAACATCGGGAACAATCTTCCTGAATCTAGCCTGTCCAATCCCTTTAGGATTTTTTTAAGAGTGATCATGTTAGTCACTCTTCTTGTGATTGCAAGACCCTG
Organism: Mobula hypostoma; assembly: GCF_963921235.1. Classification (NCBI taxonomy): domain Eukaryota; kingdom Metazoa; phylum Chordata; class Chondrichthyes; order Myliobatiformes; family Myliobatidae; genus Mobula; species Mobula hypostoma. Next base: position 133,192,633 of record NC_086100.1, on the reverse strand, counting down.
TTGGACATTGTCAATGTGGAATACTGCAAGTCCAATTCATTGATTTATTGGCAGATAACAGGGGGCTTTGTGGCCTCAGTAGTAGCAAGGACTAGGCCCCAAGCTGCTGTGTCATCTGTATACAGCCGTCCAAGAGAGGTGTCAGAGTCTGTGCGCTCCAGTAGAAGCAATGTGGCATGGCATCCAAGCTGCAGTTAGTGCTGCCCTCTAATGTTCGCTTGGCAGAAAACAAGCCATATTCTGTTCAACGGCAGATTTCTGCCACATTTATGGACTCAGGGTCTCGGACTGTATTTTCTGCGTGGCTGTATTTCATTGATATCTTATATGTGCTTCTATCTTATTTGTGTCCTATATGCCTTGTGCTGTGTGTGACTATTGATACTGTGCATTGCACCTTGGAACCGGAGCAAAGACATTTCATTATTTCATTTCACTGTCTTTATGGGTATTCATATATGGTTGAATGACAATTAAACTTGAGCTATGAACTATGAAAATCCAGCTAAATGCAAAACTCCTGTTTATAGATTGTGATTTTAACCATGCTACTGACCAGTTAATCCTTTTAACCTTTTTGTTAATACAGCAGAGAAAAGGGTTTTGTGAAGATTAAGCATTCATATGCTGATACTTTACTCTACCTTTGCAAGAAGAAGGTGCCTTTGTGTTAATCTTCCCCTCCTCCTATCTATCTTTACAGGAAACAATAAACAGCAAATATTCAACATCAACATTATTGCAATATCTTATTAGAAAGATTACCACAAGAGATCCCCTAATCCATTACAAATGGCACTTGATTCGTAACTTTCTATTGATGTGAACATGTGACTAGACTACTGAATATATTGGTACAGATAGATGGGAGGAATTTTAAGATGTGTGCCAAAATGCAACAGTCATTATCTTACATATGAAAGCAATATTTCATGTGAGGCCATATGGTTTATTTCATTCTGGCATTTGACCTATTATGTTCAAAGCATGTTAGATATAAGGAAAGGAGTGCTTAATAACTACGTGTTAATTGTGATGCTGTCATCCGCTATCAGTGACAGCAGAAGTACTGCAGCATTGTATGGTTAGTGCTGATGAAAATGATTTGTCACCTTGGGAAAGCAGAGTAAGTCTGAAATAAAATCAGAAAACACTGGAGATGGTAGTGTTTATTCTCAAAGCTTTGGAAATGCTCACATTGATATGAAGAATGGTTAACATCCATTCAGAAGTATAAGGATTAATATTAAGCTGGTTTTGGCTGCTGGAGTAGGGGCGGCATTTTTCTATTTTTTGTAGATACTGATTTATGAATCACAATATTCACACAACATCCTGGTGAATTTCCTCTGCACTTTCTCCAGTACAACTATGTCCTTGCTATAGCGTGGCAACCAGGAATGCATGCAGCACTCCAGGTGTGGTTTAATCCATTTTTATTTGTTCTGCCTCAATACACTGTGTAACAATTTGATGCGGATGAACAGTATGCAAGACAAGCTTTTCACTGTATCTTGGTGCATGCGATAATAATAAAACAATACCAATGAAGCATTTGCCTTCTACACCTCCCGCTCCTGCTGAGTTGCCACTTTGAGGGAGCAATGATCTTGAACTCTAAGATCCCAATGTTCATCAGCCTATGTTAAGTGATCTACCATTTACTGTGTATGTCATACCCCTACTTGACTTGCTGAATGCATGTCATCACTTTTGATGGGATTAAGTTCCAACTGTCATTGCTATGCTCAACTTTCCATATGATCTGTATTCTGCTATAACCTAAGACAACCTTCCTCATTATCCATGGTTACATAGGGGATAGCTTACCACTATTAAAGTGCCAGCAACCCGAGCTCAACCCCCATGCTGTCTGTAAGGATGTTCACTCTCCATGTGACCATATGGGTTTCCTTCGAGTGCTCCAGTTTCCTCCCATATTCCAAAGATAAATGGATAGGGTTAGTGAACTGTGGTTGTGCCATGTTGGCACTGGAAGTGTGGGCACTTGGGGGCCATCCAGCACAATCCTAAACACAAGAAATGCTGCAGATGCTGAAATTCCAGAGTAACATACCCAAAATGCCGAAGAACTCAGAAGGTCAGGCAGTATCTATGGAGGGGAATAAACAATTGATGTTTTGGGTTGAGACCCTTCATCAGGAATGCAGTTTATTGTACAGGTCTAGGAAGAGGAGGATATGACAAGAGACATTCTGTAAATGTGACCATTTTCAAGAAAGGAGACACGTTTGACTGGGGTAACTATAGAGAACGCTCCATGACGACTGCCACAAGGAATGATATTGCTAGAGTCTTTACATAATAGAATACAATAATGCCAAATTATAAGACCATTAGACCATAAGACCATAAGACAAAGGAGCAGAAGTCGGCCATTCGGCCCATCAAGTCTGCTCCGCCATTTTATCATAAGCTGATCCATTCTCCCATTTAGTCCCACTCCCCCGCCTTCTCACCACAACCCTGGCTACTCAGATACCTATAAATCTCTGCCTTAAATACACCCAATGACTTGGCCTCCACTGCTGCCCGTGGCAACAAATTCCATAGATTCACCACCCTCTGACTAAAATAATTTCTTCGCATTTCTGTTCTGAGTGGGCGCCCTTCAATCCTTAAGTCATGCCCTCTCGTACTAGACTCCCCCATCATGGGAAACAACTTTGCCACATCCACTCTGTCCATGCCTTTCAACACTTGAAATCTTTCTATGAAGTCTCCCCTCATTCTTCTAAACCCCAAGGAATACAGTCCAAGAGTGGACAAACGTGCCTCATATGTTAACCCTCTCATTCCCGGAATCATTCCAGTGAATCTTCTCTGTACCCTCTCCAACGTCAGCACATTCTTTCTTAAATAAGGAGACCAAAACTGCCCACAGTACTCCAAGTGAGTTCTCACCAGCACCTTATAGAGCCTCAACATCACATCCTTGCTCCTATACTCTATTCCTCTAGAAATGAATGCCAACATTGCATTCGCCTTCTTCACTATTGACTCAACCTGGAGGTTAACTTTAAGGGTATCCTGTATGAGGACTCTCAAGTCCCGTTGCATCTCCGAACTTTGAATTTTCTCCCCATTTAAATAATAGTCTGCCCGTTTATTTTTTCTGCCAAAGTGCATAACCATACACTTTCCAACATTGTAATTCATTTGCCACATCTCTGCCCATTCTTCCAATCTATCCAAGTCTCTCTGCAGACTCTCCATTTCCTCAGCACTACCAGCCCCTCCAACTATCTTCGTATCGTCAGCAAACTTAGCCACAAAGCCATCTATTCCGTAATCCAAATCGTTGATGTACAATGTAAAAAGAAGTGGCCCGAACACGGACCCCTGTGGAACATTGTAACTGTGCTTCGAATTCTTGTCAAGAGTCAGTATGCTCCTATATCTTGGCCACTGTTATCAATATATGAATGTAGAGAGAAGGTAATACTGCATTGAGTTTAAATTGTGAATTATCTATGGGATAAAGGGGTGTTTAATATCTGCAGTGAGGAGCACTATGTTATCTCCAAATATGAAAAGATAAGCTTAGTAGATGAATTAAGATGAAGGATCAATTTATCATAAAAATTCAAGTTTAATCTTCCATGGATTACTGCTGTTTTACAGCTTTGTTGTTCCCTTCATACAGCGATTTAAGAATTACTTTTCTTCACAGCTGTAACTTTCAATTCACAATAATAACAGTAAAAAAAATCAATTTTAAGTAAAAGACAATGGTTAAGGACACTTCAATTATATTTTAAACCATTTTATTAAACAGATATTGATGAAAAAGTACATTGTCTACTGATTGTTTTTAACATAACAGACATTAAGATTGATTGCCACTGTGAATAGATCATAGTAGACTGAACGATTGCTGAAGAATTAGATTGAATTCTAAGTTGAGGTGTTTCAGACGGATGAATTTCATGAACATTCTTTTTTTTGTATTTAGTCTTCAGTTTCAGCATCTGACACGTTTCTATTTAGAGAATAACTTTGCTCACATTCAATGTTTTCATTATATTAATTAGATTTAGATTATGAAGACACGCAGTCCTCTTTTATTGTCATTTAGTAATGCATGCATTAAGAAATGATACAATTATTCCTCCGGTGTGATAGCACAAAACGCAGGACAGACCAAGACTGAAAAAAACTAACAAAACCACATAATTATAATATACAGTTACAACAGTGCAACCATACCATAACTTGATGAAGAAGTCCATGTGCACAGTAAAAGTTCAAAGTCTCTCAAATGTCCCACATCTCACACAGATGGGAGAAGGAAGAAAAACTCTTCCTACCATACCCAACAACGGTCCGACTCTGAGTCATCTGAAAACTTCGAGCTCTGATCAGCTCTCCGACACTGAGTACTGAGTGCCATCTCTATCCAAATGATTCGACCTCCATCTCAGTTGCTAACAGCAGGCAAAGCCGGGGATTTTGAGGCCTTCCCTCCGAAAGATTCCCGATCGCGCAGTAGCAATAGCAGCGAACGAGCATTTCAGAAATTTTTCCAGATGTTCCTCTGTGCCTTCACGCACATCTCCATCAAATCAGAATTATCCACGGCCCCTATTTAACAGATACGATATCATTTTTCACCGGAGGGCTGCGCACACTTGGCGCGCTGCTATCTCTCCTCCCGCCGAGGAAGATCCCAGAGTATCTACCCTGAGTCCCACACGTAACTGCCATTACGGAAGAGGTATGACGATTCGGGAAGAATTAGCATGTCATCTAAATCTTTGACAGGCTTCTGTAGATACACAGTGGAGAGTATGCTGATTGATTGCATCACAGCTAGTATAGAAGCACCAATGAATGGAAAAACCTACAAAAAGTAATGGATGCACCCCAATACATCATGTGTAATGCCCTCCCCACCATTGAGCACAAGGAGCACTATGACGGGAAAGCAGCATCCATCATCAAGGACTCCCACCATCCAGGCCATGCTCTCTTCTCACTGCTGCCATCAAGAAGGAGGTACGGGGGGCAATTAGAGACACGTATAAAATAGGCAGGGAACAGAGGAGTGTAAACCATGTGCAAACTGATGGAATTATCTTAATTTCAGCATCATGGTCAGCACAAACTTTGCAGCCTGAAGATCCTCTTCTTGTGCTATACTGTTCTATGTTCACCCAGAGGAAACCCACATAGTCACAGAGGGAATGTGCAAACTCTGCACACACAACAGCAGAGATCAGATTTGAATGCAGGTCTCTGGCACCTTGAGTCAACAGCTCTGTTAGCTGTGCCACTGTGATTCACTTGTAAAATAGTCCTTTCAGTCTTCCACAATTTCATTTTGAAAGATATTTTGATGCAGTAAAGTGATTAGTAATGTTAATGGCAAGTCATATTACAAAGCATTTGTACAAAATAATTTTTCAAGTGTTATATTCAAACAATAGTGATGCCAATTGCAAATAAGAATGTCAGCAGTGGAAGATAATTTATCTTTTCCCTGAATGATATGTTTTTCTGAATAACGTAAGTTTTTGAACAACATTTTTTCATGGGTTTTCACTTTTATCCATTTTTGGATACTAGGAGGAAAGTGTCCTTTTATTTTACTTTAGACAACAGCCTAACAGTCAAGGCCCAGCTCTTGACTGGACAATTGTTTGGTGTTCGTAATGTAGAGTTGGTGGGGCATTGTGGCCATGAAGAGCAGCTGTTGCACTCCTAGTGACCAGGTTGTACAGGTGCAACTAAGGTGAAACAAAAGCCAACAAGAATGCTATTAGTAATTTGGACAGGAAAGTGAATAACCTAGGGAAAAATCACCATTATAACTCTTCTGTTCCCCTCCAGAATCAAACTATGAAGGCATTAGCACTTTGCTTCTTTCTCTCAGTGTTTAAAGTTCAAAGGTACCATTATCAAAATTTATTATCCAGGTACATAAAGGTCACCATATACAACCTTGAGATTCATTTTCTTGCAGGTATACTCAATGAATCCAATAGCCTTAACAGAATGAATGAAAGACTGCCCCAACAGGGCAGACAACCAGAGTGCAAAAGGCAACAAACTGTGCAAATTCAAGAAAGGGAAATAATAATAATATTAATAATAAAAATAAGTAATAAATATCAAGAACATGAGGTGGACAGTCCTTGAAAGTGAGTCCACAGGTTGTGGGAATAATTCAGTGACAGGGCAAGTGAAGTTGAGTGAGGTCATCGCAACTGGTTCAGGAGCCTGATGGTTGCGGTGTAATAACTGTTCCTGAACCTGGTGATGTCAGTTCTGAGGCTCCTGTACTTTCTTCCTGATGGCAGCAGCAATAAAAGAACATGACCTGGGTGGTATGGATCCCTAATGATGGATGCTGCTTTCCTGTCATACACTCCCTGTAGAAGTACTTGATGGTGGGGAGGGCTTTCATCTGTGATGGACTGGGCCGTATCCACTACTTTTTGTAGGATTTTCCATTCAAGTGCATTGGTATTTCCATTCCAGGCTATGACACAACCAATCAATATACTCTCCATCACATATCTATAGAAGTTTGTCAAATTTTAAATAGCATTCTGAATCTTCGTAAACTCCTAAAGAGCTGGGTCCAAGACAGATCCTCTGAAATGATAACACCGAAGAATTTAAAGCTGCTGATCCTCTTGCACCTCTGATCCCTCGATGTGGACTGGCTCATGGACTTCCAGGTTTCTCCTCCTGAAGTCAATTATCAGCTCCTTGGTCTTGCTTACGCTGAATAAGAGGTTGTTGCTGTAGCACCACTCAGCTAGATTTTCAATTTTCCTCCTATATACTGAACCATCAGCAACTTTGATTTTGCCTGCTGCAGCGGTGTCATCAGCAAAATTAAATATAGCATTGAGGCTGGGCTTAGCCTTACAGTCATAAGTATAATGTGAATAATCAAGTTTGCAGAAGACACCACGGTGGTTGGCCTGATCAGAGGGAATGACGAGACGGCCTACAGGGACAAGGTCCAGCACCTGGCTGCATGGTGTGCCGACAACAATCTGGCCCTTAACACCCAGAAGACCAAGGAGATCATTGTGGACTTCAGGCATGCTAGGAGCCACACTCACGTCCCCATCTACATCAATGGAGCTGTAGTGGAGCATGTATCAAGCTTCAAATTCCTTGGTGTCCACATTTCCGAGGATCTCACCTGGTCCCTGAACTTCTCCATCCTGATAAAAAAGGCACAACAGCGCCTTTATTTCCTGTGGAGCATTGAGAAAGCTCACCTCTGTCCCAGGATACTGATGGACGTTTACCGCTGTACCATTGAGAGCATACTCACCAACTGCATCTCAGTGTGGTATGGCAATTGTCCCATATTGGACTGCAAAGCACTCCAGTGTGTGGTGAAAACTGCCCAGCAGACTATCGGCACCCGATTGCCCACCATTGAGAACATCTACCATAAACACTGCCTGGGCAGGGTGAAAAGCATTATCAGGGATGCATCTCACCCTAACCATGGACTTTTACTCTCCTCCCAACCGGTAGGTGCTACAGGAGCCTCTGTTCCCGCACCAGCAGGCACAGGAAGAACTTTTTCCCTGAGGCTGTGACCCTGCTGAACCTCTCATCACAGCGCTAAGCAGTATTGCACCCATATTGTACTGTCTCAGTACTTTTATATTTGTGTGTTATAGCACTTACTTTTTATTCAGTTATTTCGTAAATAACACTTCTTTGCATTTCTGGTTAGATGCTAACTGCATTTCATTGGCTTTGTATCTGTACTCGGCACAATGACAATAAGGTTGAATCTAATCTAATCTAATAATGCAGCGTCTAAGCACACAGACTTGAGGTGCATCTGTAATGATGGAGATTGTAGAGGAGATGTTGTTGCCATTCTGAATTGACAGGGGTCTGCAAGTAAGGGAATCCAGGATCCAATTGTATGAGGAGAAATTGAGACCAAGGTCTTGAAACTTACTGATTCATTTTGAGGGGATGATAGTATTGAATGCCCAGCTGTAGTTGATAAAGAGCATTCTGATGCATGCATCAAGTTTCAATATTGTCTGACATTCTGCGAAACCTGGCTGGTTGTAATTACACTGTAACGAAGGGAACTGTAGATCTGTCCTGGCACTTTTACAATTTCTTTACTGATCCAAAGGCCTGTTTATTCATTTGATTAGACAAGCAGCGGTGATGAGGTAACCAATGAAGGACTTCAGTGCTCAGCTTTCTGAAAAGTGTTTTAGTACAAGTTTGCACTGGGTATCCCTCCTCTCCTAGCTGCAACCCCTTTGGACCAATGGAATCAGTTCAAGACTTTTCTATACTTGCATACCACTTATATATTAAGATAATAGAAATTCTTTCAGTTGTTGATGTCCATGCCTACAACTGATGTTGCTCTGTGAGAAGACATTGTGAAGCCACCCAATTCCATAAGGACAACACTTGCTCATACTGACTGACATCAATGGTGCTGCAATGAGACAGAGTCAGAAAAAAAGACTCTGGGATGATGATTATTATTACCGTGTTTTCACCTTAGAAGAATTTTATTACCACAATTGTATTTCAAAACTTTCATGTTCATGTCCATTGATATTACAAGATCACCAGAACACATTTAAAACCAGAGAAACAGACTTGGAATCTCAAAACCATTCAATTATTCACAAACAACAGGAATTCTGCAGATGCTGGAAATTCAAGCAACATACATCAAAGTTGCTGGTGAATGCAGCAGGCCAAGCAGCATCTATAGGAAGAGGCGCAGTCGACGTTTCAGACCGAGACCCTTCGACAGGACTAACTGAAGGAAGAGTGAGTAAGGGATATGAAAGCTGGAGGGGGAGGGGGAGATGCAAAATGATAGGAGAAGACAGGAGGGGGAGGGATAGAGCCGAGAGCTGGACAGGTGATAGGCAAAAGGGGATACGAGAGGATCATGGGACAGGAGGTCCGGGAAGAAAGACAAGGGGGGGGGTGCGACCCAGAGGATGGGCAAGAGGTATATTCAGAGGGACAGAGGGAGAAAAAGGAGAGTGAGAGAAAGAATGTGTGCATAAAAATGAGTAACAGATGGGGTACAAGGGGGAGGTGGGGCCTTAGCGGAAGTTAGAGAAGTCAATGTTCATGCCATCAGGTTGGAGGCTACCCAGACGGAATATAAGGTGTTGTTCCTCCAACCTGAGTGTGGCTTCATCTTTACAGTAGAGGAGGCCGTGGATAGACATGTCAGAATGGGAATGGGATGTGGAATTAAAATGTGTGGCCACTGGGAGATCCTGCTTTCTCTGGCGGACAGAGCGTAGATGTTCAGCAAAGCGGTCTCCCAGTCTGCGTCGGGTCTCACCAATATATAAAAGGCCACATCGGGAGCACCGGAGGCAGTATATCACCCCAGTCGACTCACAGGTGAAGTGATGCCTCACCTGGAAGGACTGTTTGGGGCCCTGAATGGTGGTAAGGGAGGAAGTGTAAGGGCATGTGTAGCACTTGTTCGGCTTACACGGATAAGTGCCAGGAGGGAGATCAGTGGGGAGGGATGGGGTGGAAGAATGGACAAGGGAGTTGTGTAGGGAGCGATCCCTGCGGAATGCAGAGAGAGGTGGGGAGGGAAAGATGTGCTTAGTGGTGGGATCCCGTTGGAGGTGGCGGAAGTTACGGAGAATAATATGTTGGACCCGGAGGCTGGTGGGGTGGTAGGTGAGGACCAGGGGAACCCTATTCCTAGTGGGGTGGTGGGAGGATGGAGTGAGAGCAGATGTACGTGAAATGGGGGAGATGCGTTTAAGAGCAGAGTTGATAGTGGAGGAAGGGAAGCCCCTTTCTTTAAAAAATGAAGACATCTCCCTCGTCCTAGAATGAAAAGCCTCATCCTGAGAGCAGATGCGGCGGAGACGGAGGAATTGCGAGAAGGGGATGGCGTTTTTGCAAGAGACAGGGTGAGAAGAGGAATAGTCCAGATAGCTGTGAGAGTCAGTAGGCTTATAGTAGACATCAGTGGATAAGCTGTCTCCAGAGACAGAGACAGAAAGATCTAGAAAGGGGAGGGAGGTGTCGGAAATGGACCAGGTAAACTTGAGGGCAGGGTGAAAGTTGGAGGCAAAGTTAATAAAGTCAACGAGTTCTGCATGCGTGCAGGAAGCAGTGCCAATGCAGTTGTTGATGTAGCGAAGGAAAAGTGGGGGACAGATACCAGAATAGGCACGGAACATAGATTGTTCCACAAACCCAACAAAAAGGCAGGCATAGCTAGGACCCATATGGGTGCCCATAGCTACACCTTTAGTTTGGAGGAAATGGGAGGAGCAAAAGGAGAAATTATTAAGAGTAAGGACTAATTCTGCTAGACAGAGCAGAGTGGTGGTAGAGGGGAACTGATTAGGTCTGGAATCCAAAAAGAAGCGTAGAGCTTTGAGACCTTCCTGATGGGGGATGGAAGTATATAAGGACTGGACATCCATGGTGAAAATAAAGCGGTGGGGGCCAGGGAACTTTAAATCATCGAAAAGTTTAAGAGCGTGAGAAGTGTCACGAACATAGGTCGGAAGGGATTGAACAAGGGGTGATAAAACAGTGTCGAGGTATGCAGAAACGAGTTCGGTGGGGCAGGAGCAAGCTGAGACAATAGGTCGGCCAGGACAGGCAGGTTTGTGGATCTTGGGTAGGAGGTAGAAACGGGAAGTGCGGGGTGTGGGAACTATAAGGTTGGTAGCAGTGGATGGGAGATCCCCTGAGTGGATAAAGTCGGTGATAGTGTGGGAGACAATGGCCTGGTGCTCCTTAGTGGGGTCACGATCGAGGGGTAAATAAGAGGAGGTATCCGCGAGTTGTCGCTGTGCCTCGGCAAGGTAGAGGTCAGTACGCCAGACTACAACAGCACCCCCCTTATCAGCGGGTTTAATAATAAGGTTAGGATTAGTGCGGAGGGAGTGGAGAGCAGAGCGTTCCGAAGGAGTGAGGTTGGAATGGGGACAAGGTGCGGTGAAGTCGAGACGGTTGATGTCCCGTCGGCAGTTGGCAATAAAGAGATCCAGAGCAGGCAGAAGACCAGAGCGGGGCTGTCCATGAAGAAGAGGAGGGTTGTAGACGGGAGAAGGGGTCATCAGTTTATTCACAAACTGGGTAACAAATAATAAAGGAATTTTCATGAGAAGTTGCTTGTAAAAACTTTAAATATACAATATATGGAGCTGGGTTACTTTCACAAATTCTGAAGAAAGAGGAGTGGGCTCCAGCACGTATTTTTCCCCTTTTTAAATTTATTAGTACAGAGCTATTACATTGTGAATGGATTCAGGGTGAGTGTTATGTTCATTGTGTGAGATGGGAGAACACTGGAAGACCTGCCAGTCTCCTTGATAACTATATCTGCACAAAGCACATTGAGCTGCAGCTCCTTAGGGACCGTGTTAAGGAATTGGAATGGCAACTGGATGACCTTTGGCTCATACAGAGAATAAGGAGGTGATAGATAGGAGCCACAGGGAGCTAGTCACCTCGAAGTTGCAGGATGGTATCAATCCAGTATTTCTTCAGGATCCTGGTGATCCTTCCTGTCATCATGGAAATATAGGGAAGACAGGTGGATTTCCCCTTGTTTTTAGATTTTCTGGTGATTCAATCATCCCTTTTAAGGACCTGATTGATCTCGTTCACCTTGTAGCAATCCACAAACCTGTAAGGAAGCTCAAATAACAGCTAATGTAGGTCAAAGATGACCTGGGAGTTAGGACGGCTGGCGTTTACAGGATTCCCTGTGAATGTAGAGCAGTGTATATCAGCCAGATGGGATGCACAGTGGAAACCCACATCACGGAGCACAGGTGGTGTATCCATTTGGGTTATGCGGAGAAATCAGCAATAGCAGAACACTGCATTCGCAATGGTCATAGGATTAACTTCGACAGCACAAAACTATGGTGCCGTGCCAATGGCTTTTGGGACCACCTGGTGAAGGAAGCCATTGAAATAAAATTAGAGAAAAAGAATTTTAACAAAGGCAAAGAACATAAGAACATAAGAAATAGGATCAGGAGTCCATCTAGCCTGCCCCACCGTTCAATAAGATCATGGCTGATCTGTCCGTAAACTCAGCTTCATCTACCTGCCTTTTCCCCATAACCCTTAATTCCCTTACTATGTAAAAACCTATCTAACTGTTTCTTAAATATATTTAGTGAAGAAGCCTCAACTACTTCCCTGGGCAGAGAATTCCACAGATTCTCCACTCTCTAGGAAAAACAGTTTCTCCTCATCTCCGTCCTAAATCTTCTTCCCTGAAAGATCTCGCTCTCAGTGAGAACTGGAATTTAATTGCAAACAAGGTGGGACAACAGAAACCAGACTGAGTGAGGACTAACCAATCAGGAGGGATGAACTACGGAGGTTTTATCACCATTGGACTAGATATGCCCAGGCATCATTCCTGATGGAGATGGCAGAGTTTGTCATTGAAATGTCGGTTTTAATCGATACCTGTACCCAGCTGGAAGCCTGAGAAGAGTTTATTTGTCATATATGCCCGGAAAGCACTAGATCCTTTTTCAACTTAATAAGTTTAGCCTTCACTGGGGAAGACACTAGCAGTATGTCAGAAGTTCAAGGGTGTCAGAAGACAGAAGTGAATGTGTTTCTATTACTAAAGAGAACGTGCTTGGGAAGCTGAAAGGTTTGAAGCTAGATAAGCCACCTGGTCCAGATAGGCGACACCCAGGGCTCTGAAAGAGGTGGCTGAAGAGATTGTGGAGGCATTAGTAATGATCTATCAAGAATCACTAAATTCTGGAATGGTTCCAGAGGACTGGAAAATGGCAAATGTCACCCCACTCTTTAAGAGAGAGGGAGGAGGAAAAAGTGAAATTATTGTCCAGGTCAATTAGGTGGGGAAGATAAAATAGGACAATGTCAGCATGGTTTCCTTAAGGGGAAATTTTGCCTGACAAATCAGTTTGAATTCTTTGAGGAAATGGCAGGCAGGATATAAAATGGAGAGTCAGTGGGGTTGTTTACTTTAATATACAGAAGGCTTTTGACAAAATGCCGTACATGATACTGTTCAACAAGACAAGAGGTCATGATATTACAGGAAAGATACTAGCATGAATGAAAGATTGGCAGACCGACAGGAGGCAGAGAGTGGGAATAATTGAGGCCTTTTCTGCTTGACTGGCAGTGACCAGTGGTGTTCCACAGCGATCGATGGGCAACTGCTTCTTTTCACTTTGTATGGAAATGATTCGGAGGACGGACTTGATGGCTTTGGGCCAAGTTTGCAGACAGTATGAAGATAGGTGGAGGGGCAGGTAGTGTTGAGGAAGCAGAGGACCTGCAGAATGCTTTAGACAGATTAGGAGAATGGGCAAAGAAGTGGCAGATGGAATATAATGTAGGAGTAGACTACTCTCTAAATGGGGAGAAAATTTAAAAATCAGAGGTGCATAGAGACCTAGGGGTCCTCTTGCAGGAATCCATAAAAGTTAACTTGCAGATAGAGTTAGTGGTAAGGAAGGCAAATGCATTGTTAACATTCATTTTAAGAAGACTAGAATAAAAGAGGAACAATGTAATGCTGAGGCTTTATAAGGCATTGGTCAGATCCCACTTGGATTATTGTGAGCAATTTTGGACCCTTTATCTAAGAAAAAATGTGCTGGCATTGGAGTGTGTATAGAGGAAGTTCACAAGGATGATTTTGGGAATGAAAGGATCAACATAAAGAGTATTTAATGGACCTGTATTGGGAGATTAGGAGAATGGGGTTGAGAGGGATAATTAAGCAGCCATGATGAAAGGAAGAACAGACTTAATAGGTCGAATGGCTCACTGCTCCTTTGTCTTATGGTCTTATGGTCTACAGATGAGGACAATGGGATATTTTTTTGTCATGGCCATAAGAAGCAAATTCATTGCTAGGGTAGGAACCCCAAAGCACAAAGAATTTAGACATAATCAGATATGAAGAACTAAGTGACTGGTCCTACTTGACATCTTTGTTCCTCACCAAGAAAAACACAAGAGGAACTGTGCCATCTAGCACAGAAAGAACTATGGTCATGAATTTGTGCTCTGACAGCTCAGCTGTGCCTAGAAAAGAGACAATTGCACTTGACTTCTAAGATAAGAATCATTTCATGAAGTCTTGGAGGAAGTGTTTACAGCATTCCTACAGAATCTATTTACTGTAGCAGAGTAGCATTAGTGTCACAGGTTTATCAAGGTTTACCTTGTTGCTGGATTGCATTTACAGTGGATAGCGTGTATGCAACTTTTCATTTGCTGCCCATATTGGCTAATCCTCCACCAAAGTCATGGCAAAGTAAGGTAGGGTGTGATGTATGTGACAGATGTTGAAATGCCAGGCCAGCTCTATCCCACTTCTGACATGGTGAGTGATGCATATTCCAGTGAAGCCGCCACAATGATTATAATAAAGAAAAGACTCCCAGAAGTTTCAGAAAATGAGGCAAATAGACCATCCTTTCACAGCAATCCATAATTGGATGTGCATAGTGATTGATTTTGAAGTTTGCACATTGGCTGTTACTCCTGCGACTCTGCCTGTTGTTCTGAGTCAGGTGCCTTTCAGAGGGTGGGCTGATCTGTGCTAAGTATATAAACACCAATGAATGACCATATTCAACAGGAGGAGAGCTAGTCACATTCTGGTGACAAGCACGAGCATTACCATCACTGTGTCAACACATCATCAACACCCTAAAAGAGCCATATAGCAGTGACTTAACAGGACCAGCCACAGAGCTAAGATACCTATAAACAGATTATATTTGGGTATTCTTCAGTGCATAGTTCACCTCACGATTCTTCAATGTCCTTCCAACATCTACGTGGATTCTCTGCACTTGGCTGGATCAGGATAATTCCAACAATACTCTCATCCAGGACAAGGCGGTCCACTTGATTGGCATCTAGCCACAGCATTCACTCAATCATTACCAGTTCCCAATAAGTGGAGTGCTATCGATAGAATACATTGTGGCTACTTATTAAGGCTGTTTGTTCAGTTTGTTTCAAGGGTGCAAGCTGTTCTCCCCATTCTTGGAAGGAAGTGGAGGCTTTGGACAAAGTGCAGAAGATCATATAGCAGGATGCTGCCTGGATTAGAGAGCATGAGCTATATGGAGAGGTTGAAAGCATATGTGTTGTTTTCTCTTGAGTGGCAGATCCTGGAGGGAAGACATTACAGGAGTTTATGCGATTATGGGAGGTATAGTAGACAGCTGGTACTTTCTCCCCTGGATTGAAGTGTATAGTATTAGAGGGTGTGCACCTAAGGTTGGTGGGGGGGGGGGGGGTGCGGTGAAGCTCTTTCTACACAGAAAATGGTGGGTGCCTGGCATATGCTGCTAGTGGTGTTAATGGAGGAAACCAACACTTGAAATTGGTAGCAAAACATCCTTTATGAATTTTTCACGCTATTTTCCTTTTTAGCTGATGAAATCAGGTTGCCTTTGTAAAGTAACTTAAAAATGTCAGATAAAAGAAAGGTAAAATACGTTCACGCTGAAGAATAAAGTAGATTTCTAAAGATATATCTGCTTTGTTCCTTTCACGGAAAGTATAATTAAACTGACATCTTGTTACCCCTGTGATATGCAAGCCTTTAGACTCACACACACAAGACAAGTTGCTGACAGGAATGTAAAAGCTTAAGGGTCTTTCTGAATGGAATGAGTAGAGACTGATTACCAGAAAGAGTGTCTGTTGATACAGGTCAGATTGTAAAGCAGTACATCATGTTAAATGACATTATGTAGACAGAATCTATGTTGTGATGGACTATCATTCAAAGTGACTGATATGACGATTTTAGGTATGGTTTCACTGCTAATGTAAAACTAAAAAGAAGAAAGACCTTTTGTACAATATAGTGTATTGTTCTCAAGGCTCAAAATCTCAAAGTGATTACACAATATAGAATTTATGTTTAATATGGATCAGGAAAATTTACTTTCTAGGATTAAGCTGATGAAGGAGAATTAGAAAAAGATAATTAAAAACAAACCTGACATTTGTTGAAGAATGTTTAAAAAGGATATATGAAATTGATTATGTCTGATTAATTTGGAAGTGACGTGAAGTCCCATGCACTTAGAAATCAAAAGTTTCAAATGTAGGAAGCTAAATGTAGATAATTAGTTGAGAATAACGTAAGTCAACTACTACTGAGTCAATTGTATCATGGCTTAAGAAAATCTATCAGCTCAAATATTACATTGAATCTATAACATCTGTCACTGAAACAGTCAGCCTACAGGTGGTTGATATCGTGCTGTTTCCACCTGCTTAATCTATTTATATTTTACATTCTAACATTGTCATCATATTTTGCTCGAGCTGTTACTGTTACCTATAAATACTCTAGCACGCTTTCATACACATTTTTTGTTTATTGATGTGCCACGATACAAAAAGTTATTGAAGTCCTGTACTTAAGCTAAACAATAGGCTACATTTTGCTCTAACTTACTCTTTAATTCCCATTTGTTAAACTTGTTCCAGTAATTACAATTCAATCTTTTGTACCAAAAACTGGGGGCACAGTGAAAGAAGCAGGGCATAAGGAACACACATAAAAGTTGCTGGTGAACGCAGCAGGCCAGGCAGCATCTCTAAGAAGAGGTACAGTTGACGTTTTGGGCCTTTGTCAGGACTAACTGAAAGAAGAGCTAGTAAGAAATCTCTTACTAGCTCTCCTTTCAGTTAGTCCTGATGAAGGGTCTCGGCCCGAAACGCCGACTGTACCTCTTCCTAGAGATTGCTGCCTGGCCTGCTGCGTTTTATGTGTGTTGCTTGAAATTCCAGCATTTGCAGATTTCCTCGTGCAGGGCATAAGGAATCTGTTTAAGCAGGTAAGTCAATGGTGTGCTTTTATAACTAACAAAATTAATCAATTGGAAAATAAATATGAGATGAACTCAAAAAGGAAGTGAATTCAATAAATTATTTCAGAAAATAGATAAAGGGAAGAAAAGATAAAACTAGTTAAAAGTAGGAAATAAGAAAGAGAAAGTTGTTCTGGATCTTGGAACAAGTGCCCATCTGTTCTAGTTATGGTCCATTTATGAATTGATTCAGTGGAATTTTCACAATTGCTGCAACTATCTGGCACTAAGTAATACAAACGTGAAGCATGAACATTACAATGATCCAATACTGAATAATATATTGCTTAAAGAATACAGTGCCCTGAAATTTCAGAGAATGGTACCTCGCTAAAGCCTGAGATTAATCATCCTATAGGGAATGTACATGGATGACCATACCTACTACGTTCAATTTTCTTACAGCAGTTCAGGTGTGAGGCTGATTTATACTTCTGCGTAGGCTGTACACCGTAGTCTATGCCATAGCCTACGCAAGTGGCCTACGCCGTTGAGAGCCTTATACTTGTGCATTGGTGTGTCTGCATCGCTCTGCAATTCACCGCCAAAACGCTAGTTGGCGGTGGGGTTTCTATGCCACTGTGTTGAGTTTCTTTGTGTATTTCGAACAATGGTGACTGAAACTGAGCGCATCATGTTGGAGTTGGATCTAATGTTGAACAAGAGTTACTTTTATTGAAATTACTGCAACGCAGCAAAGAGAGAAGATGTCGGAGGGGATGGTGTGCATGACCATTGAATGGATTGAGGCAGAAGGAGGGTGAATTTTTTGTGTTTGTCTGGCCACTGAGAGACGTGGACGAGGAAATGCATTTCAAATATTTTTGGATGTCAGCAGGTAATTTGATGATTTGGTTCATCGTCTCCAACCATTTATTTCGCATCAGTGTATGCACAGTATGCCTATAGATGTTACTCAGAGACCAGCAATCACCATGCGAGTTTAAGCTTCAGGTGGAAGTAGGAAATGCGCAGGAGGAAATGCGATGCTATCAAGCGGACCAATCACAGTTGTTGCAGTCTGCGTCATCGCAACACATAGCTACATTTTTGGGAAGGTGTGCGTCAGGCTACAGCGTAGGGTATGGTGTAGGGTACCCAGCTATGCCATACCTACATAGATTCGACGCAGAAGTATAAATTGGCCTTAAGTTTCATACTTGAGCTGCAGGAAGAAAATTGGAGAGTTAGGACTATTGTTTGCATTTTTATTTACTCCTTCCAGAAGAAAATGGCACCAGCGAACTATAGTACCATGGGCGACATTCTCCAGATGGTCCATGAAACAGCTTTTTTCACTTCTTTTACATCTTTTTTTTCCCTTTTAAATGTGATTTCAGTACTGTTGGAGTCTGTGATCTACAGTTTGATGGTGTGTTTTTGGGCTGATCGAGCGATCTGGCACTTTGCTATCTCTGAGAAGATTCTGGGAGGTGAGCGGCCTTGAGGTCAAGAAATTTAGAGACGGGCAGCAAGCCCATGATCGACTCCATTTCTTGCCAATTAGAGCATTAAGGAAGATTTCAACATTGAGGTGAGTGCAGAAGGCGAGGAGTATTCAGTGCCATCTACGAGCCTCCCGTTTGCTGCTGGTGGTGGAAGGTCTCTGTGTGTGATGCTCTCTCTCTCTCTCTCTCTCTCTCCCTTGATGCTGTTGGAGGATGGTATTGAAATTCTCGTCTGCGGTTTGTGGATAGGACTGTAGTTCCTTTCTCTGTTGCTATTTTGGGCAAATTTGAATTGAGGCGGCTTACGGATAATGGACACTGGGCTGAACTGAATATGGACGAGTTTGCGTTTTATATTCTGTGTCTTCATTCATCCTTTCTTGTTGTCATTTGCATAATTTGTTTTTTCCACGTGGGGGCTTTGATATTCTTGCTGCCATTTGCACGATATGTTTTTTTGCATGTTGAGGCGTTGATGTTCTTGTCGCCATTTGTGTAATTTGTTTTTTTTTGTGTGTGGTAGGGGGTTGATGTTTTTCTTTAAACGGTGTCATAGTCATAGTCATGGTCATAGTCATACTTTATTGATCCCGGGGGAAATTGGTTTTCGTTACAGTTGCTCCATAACTAATAAATAGTAATAGAACCATAAATAGTTAAATAGTAATATGTAAATTATGTCAGTAAATTATGAAATAAGTCCAGGACCAGCCTATTGGCTCAGGGTGTCTGACCCTCCAAGGGAGGAGTTGTAAAGTTTGAGGGCCACAGGCAGGAATGACTTCCTATGACGCTCTGTGTTGCATCTCAGTGGAATGAGTCTCTGGCTGAATGTACTCCTGTGCCCAACCAGTACATTATGTAGTGGATGGGAGACATTGACCAAGATGGCATGCAACTTAGACAGCATCCTCTTTTCAGTCACCACCGTCAGAGAGTCCAGTTCCATCCCCACAACATCACTGGCCTTACGAATGAGTTTGTTGATTCTGTTGGTGTCTGCAACCCTCAGCCTGCTGCCCCAGCACACAACAGCAAACATGATCGCACTGGCCACCACAGACTCGTAGAACATCCTCAGCATCGTCAGGCAGATGTTGAAGGATCTCAGTCTCCTCAGGAAATAGAGACGGCTCTGACCCTTCTTGTAGACAGCCTCAGTGTTCTTTGACCAGTTCAGTTTATTGTCAATTCGTATCCCCAGGTATTTGTAATCCTCCACCATGTCCACACTGACCGCCTGGATGGAAACAGGGGACGACGGTACCTCAGCCCTCCTCAGGTCTACCACCAGCTCCTTAGTCTTTTTCACATTAAGCTGCAGATAATTCTGCTCACACCATGTGACAAAGTTTCCTACCGTAGCCCTGTACTCAGCCTCATCTCCTTTGCTGATGCATCCAACTATGGCAGAGTCATCAGAAAACTTCTGAAGATGACAAGACTCTGTGCAGTATTTGAAGTCCGAGGTGTAAATGGTGAAGAGAAACGGAGACAAGACAGGCCCCTGTGGAGCCCCAGTGCTGCTGATCACTCTGTCCGACACACAGTGTTGCAAGCACACATCCATGGTTTTCTTTATTTCATGGCTGTCTATGGAGAAGATGAATCCTTGGGTTATATACTGCATGCATACTTTGATAATAAATGTACTTTGAATCCTACCCATAAATCTCGAAAGCCTATTTAAGATATAAACAATATTATTCTTTCTTCCCTCCTGAAAATATGTGCTCACTTATTTACCATAGAAACCATGGAAACTACAGCACAGAAACAGGCCTTTTGGCCCTTCTTGGCTGTGCCGAACCATTTTCTGCCTAGTCCCACTGACCTGCACACGGACTATGTCCCTCCATACACCTCCCATCCACGTATCTGTCCAATTTATTCTTAAATGTTAAAAGAGAACCCGCATTTACCACCTCGTCTGGCAGCTCATTCCACACTCCCACCACTCTCTGTGTGAAGAAGCCCCCCCTAATGTTCCCTTAAACTTCTCCCCCCTCACCCTAAACCCCTGTTCTCTGGTTTTTTTCTCCCCTTGCCTCAGTGGAAAAAGCCTGCTTGCATTCACTCTATCTATACCCATCATAATTTTATATACCTCTATCAAATCTCCCCTCATTCTTCTACGCTCCAGGGAATAAAGTCCTAACCTATTCAACTTTTCTCTGCAACTGAGTTTCTCAAGTCCTGGCAACATCCTTGTAAACCTTCTCTGCACTCTTTCAACCTTATTTATATCCTTCCTGTAATTTGGTGACCAAAACTGAACACAATACTCCAGATTCGGCCTCACCAATGCCTTATACAACCTCATCATAACATTCCAGCTTTTATACTCAATACTTTGATTAATGAAGGCCAATGTACCAAAAGCTCTCTTTACGACCCTATCTACCTGTGATGCCACTTTTAGGGAATTTTGTATCTGTATTCCCAGATCCCTCTATTCCACTGCACTCCTCAGTGCCTTACCATTAACCCTGTATGTTCTACGTTGGTTTGTCCTTCCAACGTGCAATACCTCACGCTTGTCAGTATTAAACTCCATCTGTCATTTTCTCGCCCATTTTTCCAGCTGGTCCAAGTCCCTCTGCAGGCTCTGAAAACCTTCCTCACTGTCTACTACACCTCCAATCTTTGTATCATCAGTAAACTTGCTGATCCAATTTACCACATTATCATCCAGATCATTGATATAGATGACAAATAACAATGGACCCAGCACTGATCCCTGTGGCACACCACTAGTCACAGGCCTCCACTCAGAGAAGCAATTCTCTACCACCATTCTCTGGCTTCTTCCATCGAGCCAATGTCTAATCCAATTTACCAACTCTCCATGTATACCTAGCGACTGAATTTTCCTAACTAACCTCCCATGCGGGACCTTGTCAAAGGCCTTACTGAAGTCCATGTAGACAATATCCACTGCCTTCTCTTCATCCACTTTCCTGGTAACCTCCTCAAAAAACTCCAATAGATTGGTCAAACATGACCTACCATGCACAAAACCATGTTGACTCTTCCTAATAAGTCCCAGTCTATCCAAATGCTTGTAGATTCTGTCTCTTAGTACTCCCTCCAATAACTTACCTACTACCGACGTTAAACTTACTGGCCTATAATTTCCTGGATTACTTTTCGATCCTTTTTTAAACAATGGAACAACATGAGCCACTCTCCAATCCTGCGGCACCTCACCTGTAGACAGCGACATTTTAAATATTTCTGCCAGGGCCCCTGCAATTTCAACACTAGTCTCCTTCAAGGTCCGAGGGAACACCCTGTCAGGTCTCGAGGATTTATCCACTTTGATTTTCCTCAAGACAGCAAGGACCTCCTCCTTTTCGATCTGTACAGTTTCCATGATCTCACTACTTGTTTCCCTTAATTCCATAGACTTCATGCCAGTTTCCTTAGTAAACACAGACGCAAAAAACTATTTAAGATCTCCCCCATTTCCTTTGGTTTCGCACATAGCCGACCACTCTGATCTTCAAGAGGGCCAATTTTATCCCTTACAATCCTTTTGCTCTTAATATACCTGTAAAAGCTCTTTGGATTATCCTTCACTTTGACTGCCAAGGCAATCTCATGTCTTCTTTTAGCCCTCCTGATTTCTTTCTTAAGTATTTTCTTGCACTTCTTATACTCCTCAAACACCTTATTTACTCCCTGCTTCCTATACACGTCATACAACTCCCTCTTCTTCTTTATCGGAGTTGCAACATCCCTTGAGAACCAAGGTTCCTTATTCCTATTCACCTTGCCTTTAATCCTGACAGGAACATACAAATTCTGCACTCTCAAAATTTCTGCTTTGAAGGCTTCCCACGTATCGATCACATCCATGCCAGAGAACAACCTGTCCCAATCCATGCTTTTTAGATCCTTTCTCATTTCTTCAAATTTGGCCTTCTTCCAGTTAAGAACCTCAACCCTAGGACCAGATCTATCCTTGTCCATGATCAAGTTGAAACTAATGGTGTTATGATCACTGGAACCAAAGTGCTCCTTTACACAGACTTCTGTCACTTGTCCTAACTCGTTTCCTAACAGGAGATCCAATATTGCATCCCCTCTAGTTGGTCCCTTTATATATTGATTTAGAAAACTTTCGTGAACACATTTTACAAACTCTAAACCATCTAGACCCCTAACAGTATGGGAGACCCAATCAATATATGGAAAATTAAAATCCCCTACCACCACAACTTTATGTTTCCTGCAGTTGCCTGCTATCTCTCTGCAGATTTGCACTTCCAATTCTCTTTGACTATTGGGTGGTCTGTAATACAATCCCACTAATGTGGCCATACCTTTCCTGTTTCTCAGCTCCACCCATAAGGACTCAGTAGACAAGCCCTCTAATCTGTCCTGCCTGAGCACTGCTGTAATATTTTCCCTAACAAGCAATGCCACTCCCCCACCTTTCATTCCTCTGCCTCGATCACATCTGAAATATCGGAACCTTGGAATATTAAGCTGCCAGTCCTGCCCCTCCTGTAGCCAAGTTTCACTAATTGCTACAATGTCATAATTCCACATGTCAATCCACGCCCTCAACTCATCTGCCTTCCCCGCAATACTCCTAGCATTGAAATATATACACCTCAGAAGATTTTTACCACAACTCACAACCTTTCTATTAGTGGATTTGCTTGAACTTTTAACATCATTTATTTTCACCCCAGCCACACTGTCAGCTCTGGTACTGTGGTTCCCATCCCCCTGCAAATCTAGTTTAAAGCCCCCCCAATAGCATTAACAAACCTCCCTGAAAGGATATTGGTCCCCCTGTAGTTCAAGTGTAACCCGTCTCTCTTGTACAGGTCCAACCTGCCCCAGAAGAGGTCCCAATTATCCTGAAATCTGAAACTCTGCTCCCTACACCAGTTCCTCAGCCACTTCTTCATCCTCCAGAGCATCCAATTCCTACCCTCACTGGCATGTAGCACAGGTAGCAATCCTGAGATTACCACCCTCAAGGTCCTGCTTTTCAACTTCCTACCAAGATCTCTATATTCACTCTCCAGGATTCCTCACTCTTCCCTGCTATGTCATTGGTACCGATGTGCACCACGACATCTGGCTGATCACCCTTCCACTTCAGAATGTCACGCAATCGATCAGAGACATCCTGGACCCTGGCACCTGGGAGGCAACAAACCATCCTGGATTCTCTATCACGACCACAGAACCTCCTATCTGCACCTCTAACTATTGAGTCCCCTATCACTACCGCTCTCGTCTTTTCCCCCCTCCCTTCTGCACTGCAGAGCCAGACCCAGTTCCAGAGATTCAGCTACTGCAACTAGTCCCAGGTAAGTCATCCCCCCCAACAGTATCCAATGTGGTATACTTGTTGCTGAGGGGAATGACCACAGGGGAACCCTGCTCTGCTTTGTGTGATGATGGTTTTGTTTCCTGTGTTCAATCAGTGAAATCAAATGATGACTTGATTTTTTTAAGCTTGAACATGGGATGATTGCCTGGGTGCTCTTGAAAACGTTGTGATATGCTAAAACCACCGCAATTGTGTGACAGAAGTATTTCTACAGTCTTAATTAGTGAAGAGTTATATGAATGGTAATAATTCTCCAGTCAGGGTGATGTTAATTTGAGATTGTGGGATTATTATTCATCCTTGTTTTACTTTCTAGGTGATAGAATTGTGAGTTGGGGAAGAAATGATAAAGAGGCCATGTTGCTGCCATACATTCTGTAAATGTGGCCACATTGCTCTGCCTTTAAAGGACTGAATATTTAAGGTGGTTAGAGGAGTCACAATTAACATGGATATTTTATTCCTAATGGTGCTGAACTTCTTAAACCTTGGAAATGCATTCACCCAAACTCCCCAGGAAAATCATATTGCTGGAGGAACACACCCGATCAGGCAGCATCTGTAGAGACCATAAGGCCATAAAATTTTGGAGAAGAATTAGGCCAGTTGTCCATTCAGTCTCCTCTAATATTCAGTCATGGAAGATTAATTTTCCTTCTCATTATTTTCCTGCCTTCTCCCTGTAACCTTTAACAACTTTACTAATCTAGAACAATCAACCTCCACTTTAAATATACCCAAAGACTTGGCCTCCACAGCCGTCCGAAACAATAAATTCCACTGAGTCATCACCCTCTGGCTGAAGAAATTCTTCCTTATTTCTGTTCTAAAGAGACACCTTTCTTTTCTGAGTCTCTGCCCTCTGGTCCAGATTCCTCTATTACTGAAAACACCCTCTCCACATTCACTCTGTCTAGACCCTTCATTATTTGATAGCTTTCAGTAAGATTTCTTCCTCGTTCTTCTGAACTCTTATCGAGTACAGGCCCAGAGCCATCAAACAGTCCTCATATATTAACCCTTTCATTCCCAGATCATTCTCATAAACCTCCTCTGGACCCTCTCCAATGCCAACACATCCTTTCTTAGATATGGGGCCTAAAACAGCTCTCAATACTCCAAATGTGGTCTGACCAATGCCTTCTGGAGTCTGAACGTTGCATTCTTACTTTCATATTCATGTCCTCTGAAAATGATTGCTAACATTGCATTTGCCTTCTTAGTACCGACTCAATTAGCAAGTTAACCTGCAGTAGAGGCAGAGTGGTGGTCAATATTTCAGGTCAAAGTGCTGCATCAGGACTAAGAATGTAATGGAGAGTGAGCTGATTATAGAATGTTGAAGGGGTGGGGTGTGATAGGGACTAGGTGAGGGAGGGGAAGAAAACTGGATTATGGGGGACTGACAGTTGAAAGAATGGAAGTGAGACTATCTGGATAGATAATAAATAGAGAGAAAGGAATGCAGTGGGTGGATGAATTATAAAATTCAATATTCAGCTGTAAACTTGGGCTGTAACCTTCACAGGTAGAATATGAGGAAACAAGCTCTGAGCCTAACAATCTTCATTATTGTGACCTAGTCTATAGGCCAGGAGTCACACACGGTGTTAGTGAGTCAAATCCAGTGCTTCATTCACTACTGTGTTGTCAGTCTGGTTTAATTCATTATTTCTTCTAAAAGTTTTCTTTTAGAACTAATAGTTTACTTGGATCTAACTGAGAGCAAGTAAATGTCTTCCACATTGCTATGGGTCTTAGGTCACAAGGTTAGTTTGGAATGTGAGAACAGCAGGTTACCTGTCTAAAAGAGCAGAAGAGAACAGCTGGCTTTTACAATCATCCCATAGTTTTATAGTGACACTTGCTATTTATTCTAGGTGACTTAATTCATTAATTCCCCACCTGCCAGGGTAGGATTTGAACTGATATATGTTGGTCATTTAACCAAGGCTCTAGACTATTTATTCAGTTACAGAAGACATGGAGAAGGTCAAATCCTGATTAATTCAGCTTTAGAGAACTTTTTTTTGCAAATCTAGAGGGACCAGAACTCCGTTATTTTCTGAAGAAACAATCTTCTTTCTGAGGTTTGTCTTGTACTCAAAGAACTTGCAAGACATTTTGCTGTCTAGAGTAATTGTTAATAAATATATTAGTAATTTTAAATGAAAATTTTCTTGGCATCAAAGTGTTTGCAGATAACTCCCTTAAGGAATTATGGCAATTAGAATGGCGGCTAATTTAAAGAAATTAGCAGGGACCCCACCAAAAAATAGGTGATATCATACAGAGCGAAGGAGGTTATCAAAATTTTAAGGGGATCTTGATCAACTTGATCAGGTAAGTGGGTCAAGGAATGGCAAATAGTGTTCAACTCAGAAAAGTGTGGGCGTTTTACTTGTGAACTTAAACCAGGGTATGGTACAAACCTGGGAGTCTGTAGAACAGAAGTACTTGGAGCATAAGTATGTTTTTCCCTGATATTGTAGGTAGACGTGGTAGTGATCAAAGCATTTTGGCATGCTGAACTTCATCAGTCAGAGGACTCAAAATAGAAGTTGGAGCATTATGCTGCTGTTGTACTCTGGCAGGATAGCACCTGGAGTACTGTATACAACTTTGGTTGTTTTGTCATTGGAAATACACCATTAGGTTGGAAAGAGTGCAAAAACATTGGCAAGGTTTGAAGGCCTTAATTATAGGGAGAGTATGGACACAGGCGACTGAAGTTTATAAAATCATTAGGCATACAGATAGGGAAAATGCAGAGGTTTTTTCTCAGGGAAAGTGAATCAGAAAAAGTATAGATTAAAAGGTGAAAGGATAAACATTTATAAAGGAACCGAACGGGCAAATTCTTCGAGCATAGAATGGTGACTATATGAAATGAACTGTCAGAGGAAGTAGTTGAGGTAGGTACAATAAGAACATTTAAAAGAGTAGTAGACTGGTACATGAATAGGAAATGTTTAGTGGGCTATGGGCCAAATGCAGGCATATAGGACTAGCTTTTTGGTTGGCATGGACGAGTTGGCCTGAAGGTCTGTTCCCATGTTGTATTACTCTATGAACCAAACTTCAGAATAAAAGCAATATAAGTTAAACATTAGCATTAGGTTCTGATTTCTATACTTTATTAAGTTTCTTGCTTACCCAGAGAAGTCCTATATGATGGTCTGTAAAAGCATTGCTTATATAATCCTTGTAAATTTGATTGACTGGATACAGTGGCTGAAAACTGGCTGTTTTGTACATTTGTGTGGGGACAATAAAGCTGACATGGGAATCATAAAGTGATCATATGCTGTGAATTACAGAAAGGGCGTGCTACTGGTGGTGGGATCATGTTGGAACTCATGGAGACTACAAGGGATAACAAGTTAAATGCAAAGGTTGGTAGTGTGGAAGGTGAGTACTAGGGAGACTCTATCTTTCTACTATCTCAGGAGTGAGGAAGTAGGAGCAGATTGATAGAAAATAGAGAAAATAGTGCATCTCTGGTTGCAGTTTAAAGAAGATACAGAGCAAATAAGGTTTAGAAAAATGGTAGCAGAATTGTGAGATTATATCGAACTAGAGAAGATGAACACACAAGATCCAAACGCAGCTTTTTGAAAGTAAAATAACCTAATAAGAATCTTTGAAATCATAAAAGGATTTGATAAAATAAACACAGAGAGAGTGCTTTTCACGGTGCTTCTTCCAAGGTGTGGGAGAGAGCAAAGCTGCTGGGTATTAATAAAGAATTAGATAGGAAATTCAGAACCCAGCAAGGGAGTATGACAAGCAACACACATCAAAGTTGCTGGTGAACGCAGCAGGCCAAGCAGCATCTATAGGAAGAGGCGCAGTCGACGTTTCAGGCCAAGACCCTTCGTCAGGAAGTATGACCTTCTGATATTGGAGGCAAACTGAGGCACTAATATACACACATAAAAGAGAGAGCTGGATAGTCAATTGTGGTTACAAGCAAGCAAGGGTAATGCTGATAATTACATATTATAAGGCATGGATAGATCAGAGCAGAGCATTAACAGCATGGCTGACTAGTTAGATGAATAAACTATATAACCATATAATCATATAACAATTACAGCACGGAAACAGGCCATCTGTGATATAGTTACCATTCTTTGGTAAAGTCACTGGTTGGAAAATCAAGGAATTGGTCAGAATGCTGGTTTTGCTCACCATACTTTAAAAAAATGAAGGGTAGTTGAAGAAGGAAGATTTGAATAATCATCCTTGATTTCTTTTCATAGGAAATAAAACTCAATTATTTTCTCCGTTGTGGGATTACTGCACTTTGTTTATCTGACATTTCCCTGACTGAATGCCAATAGTCTTCTGGAATATTTTGAACAACTCAGTATTCAAGTTACAAAATTTAAATATAAAAACAAGTATGTCTGAACATGGAAGCATGCTGAGTATTACATCAATTTATCAGGGAAACATGAGAATGGAAGATTTACTGATTAATAATTGATTTGATATGCATTTTAAATGAGATAGATATGCATTTTTCATGATAAGACAGTTAAGTCTAGATTTTGAAAATTTTACTATTAAATTAATCAAGCTTGCTTTATTGAAATCAAAGTAAGAGTTATCAAAGTCATTGATGGGTGATTGGCAGAGATGGGCAGTTCTGATACCAAAAGAAAGAAGATCAAACTTAATATTGATTTCTTCTATTTTAGATCATTCATTCTTTCTTCCTATTCATATCACAATGCTCCATTTCTGCCACATAACCTTCCTGATTTATATTCAGCTATTCTCTGTCCATTAGTACAGTTGTCTTGCTGGGCATGTCCCACTGCCCTGCTATTAACAACACGCAACTGACCAAGGAGCATAATCTGCTTCCAGGTGCTACATTAATCTTTTCCACCATTCTCCAATTTTCTGCAGCTTAAAGCCAACTTATCTTCTCTCTTTCTAAGTTCTGATGAAGAATCACAGACCTACAATGTTAAATCTGTTTCTTTATTCGCTGTGTTTAGGCTCAGTCTGGTTATTCTCTCCTTTAGGACAAACCCTTGCCCCACCCCACCAACCTCCCAGGAATTATTTTGCTGCACTCCCACTGTTGCAAGTGAAATCCTTCCATAGGTAGGGAAATGAGACCTGTATGTAATGATCCAGATAAAATCTCATTTGGATACAAATAAATGGAAATAAAAGCTGCTCTTGTACTCAAATCCCCTTGCAAAAAGGGGATTCATTTCCTGATTGCTTGCTGCATCTGAATTTTAACTCCCAGTGATGCATTTATAAGGACAAAGAAAAGCCTTTTCTCTTACCATTTAAAAGAAACAAATTATTTTCTTGCTTTTTCTGCATTTTTTCACATTTTTCAACATTTTTCATCTGACAGACTGTACCCTTTAACTGAACTGTCTATATCTCCCTATAACTCTGTGCTTCCTCCTCACAAAATATGTTGCCATCTATCTTTGTGTCACACACACAAAATTCTGGAGGAACTCAGAAGGCCAGGCAACATCTATGGAAACGAGTAAACAGTCAACGTTTCGGGCCGAGACCCTTCATCAGTTCTGGTACTTATTCTTGTACCATCTCCAACAGGATCCCACCAGGAAGCACATCTTTCCCTCCCACCCCCCACTTACTGCTTTCTGCAGGGATCGCTCCCTATGCAACTCCCTTGTCCATTCATCCTTCCCCACTGATCTCCCTCCTGGCACTTACTCTTGCAAGTGAAACAAGTGCTACACCTGCCTCTACACCTCCTCCCTCCCTACCATTCAGGGCCCCAAACAGTCCTTCCAGGTGAGGCGATACTTCACCTGTGAGTCTGTTGGTGTCATCTCCTGTATCTGGTGCGGCCTCCTATGAGGTGTAACATAGATTGGGAGGCTACTTCACTAGGCACTTATTCTCTGTCCACCAGAAAAAGTTAGATCTCCTGGTGGCAACCCATTTCAATCCTACATCCCCTTCCCATTCCAACATGTCAGTCTATGGCCTCATCTTTTGCTACGATGAGGCCACATTCAGTTTGCAGGAGCAATGCCTTATATTCCATCTGGGTAGCCAACAACCAGATGGCATGAACATAAATTTCTCAAATTTCTGGTAATTGTAACCATCCCCACCTTCACCATTCCTCCATTCCCATTTCCCTCTCTCACCTTATCTCCTTATCTGCTCATAACTTCCCTCTGCTGCTCTTCTCCCTTCTCTTTCTTTCATGGTCTTCTACTCATTCCTATCAGATTCTCCCTTCTTCAACACTTTATCCCTTTCACCAATCAAATTCCCAGCTGCTTATTTAACCGCTCCCCCCTCTCGGTTTCACCTATCACCTACCATCTTGTACTTCTTCCTCCCTCCCCTCACCTTCTTACTCTGACTTCTCATCTTCTTTCTCCAGTCCCGATGAAGGGTGTCAGCCCACAACACTGACTGTTTACTCTTTTCCATGGATGCTGCCTGGCCTGCTGATTTCCTTCAGTGTTTTGTGTGTGTTGCTTGGATTTCCAGCATCAGCAAATTTTCTCATTATCTATCTTTGTGGCATCGTCAAAGTTGAATATATTTCCATGACCTCCTCATCAAATAATTGACATAGACTCTGAGCAGCTGGGATCCCAGCTCCAATTCTCATGGTGCCACTCAGGCACAATTATCCACCATGTCCATTTGAATGAAAGACGCAGTAGCAAGTTTAGTAACTAAGTTGTAAGATATCATTGAAGGGGTAGCTGACATTTTTGTATTGGGATATTATTATTCCTTATGGTAAATTTAATTTGGCTTATTATTTGTTTTGGTTATTTATTTTGGTCTGTGGTCCAATTTTGATCAAAATTTTCATTACTTGCTGCAAGCTCGTTTGAACTTTAGATCAAATATCCAGCTTGTTCTTCCAAAATAGCCTATCTTAATTTGCACTGCCTATATTCCCCTATTAAGAATGTTAGTGCTGGTACAGTTAATGACTATTTTACTTTCCATCCCACCAACATATGAAATCTTTAGAGTAAATGTAGAGTAAACAAAAATGCTGTTGGAGTATGGTGACTATCATTTTGTTAAGTGAATGCTTGTTCATGATTGAGAGACGTTTGGTCCTTGCCTTTAAAGGATTTGGGAAGAAACGTAGACACAATATTTCCATTTTGGTATTGTTTTTCTTCCATCAAATTTGAAGGGAGGGGGATGTGGGTGGTGATTGGCATGGAAAAATAACCTAACAGTGATTCAAGTGGGAAATGACATGTGTCAATGGGCCTGATTTAAGGATAGATTATAATAGCAAGGAACAACTATACCATATGAATGGACTGCTGACATATGATATTATCAGTTGCCAAAGATGGCACATAATTTTATGTATTCCTTCATATAGACAGCACTTACTGGAT
Organism: Mobula hypostoma; assembly: GCF_963921235.1. Lineage (NCBI taxonomy): Eukaryota > Metazoa > Chordata > Chondrichthyes > Myliobatiformes > Myliobatidae > Mobula > Mobula hypostoma. Next base: position 133,161,528 of record NC_086100.1, on the reverse strand, counting down.
TTCTTTTTATGTAATTTGAGTTATTACCTTCCATCTCAAATGGCATTGCTGATTTAATCATTCACTTTCAGTTGGATTACTTCAAAGACTGGGATCACTATAGTGTTTTGGGAGGAGGGGTTTATGAGTTATTATTGTCAAGTTGCAAGTGCTGCATTCAATAATCTCCCGGTGACAAAAAGACCTTTAGAACATCTGTTAAATCTTTATTAAGATGAACAAAAATGACCACATTTAATTACACCATGTATGTCATTACTTCATTTTCTCATACATCCATATGACTTACTTACATACACAGATGTAGTACTTTTACCAAGATTAATAGATATGAGGAACTGATAAGAAAGAGTTAAGACTAGTTTTAATAGTCTTGCTCCAGCCAAGAGAAATACACAATGTTTCAGATTTACATAAGACCTTTAATGACCTTAAGAGGGTTTGTTTTAAAACATAGTTACTGTTGTAAAACGTGGAACATTACATCTAATTTACACAGAGTTCTCCCACAAACCACAAAGGGTTAATTACCACTAAATCTACTTTCGCTGCCTGGTTGATGGATAAATTATCAGGGTGATTTTTTTCAGAATTTGGCTCTCATGTTTTATGTCCATTTGCATGAATAGATGACATCATGCTTTGTTCGTCTTATCCAGAAAATAATTACCACTCTAACTGGAGTACTGGATTGGCAGGGTGGAATGAATCTTTGAATGTATAATCCGGATCAGATTTGTGTAGTTCTTTACATACTCCATAGATTATATTAAAACTTTCATCTGGCGCAAGCATATCACACACAGCCAAATGTAATATACTGAAACAGTCACTAATTATTTTTCTGTCACAATCAAATACCATTAAATAATTACATGTTTGAATTATTCACAGTGAAATACACCTAGAAGTAGTAGGCCCCAATAATTTTGATCATTTTTCCCCTTCGGCATTAGATCTTTACCTGCCTATGTCCCAGGCTGAGATCTCATTATTAAACTCAAAAGACAAATCATACAGATAGCCAGTTTAATTTGCTGATACAAAAAGAGCACACTATTATGACTGACTTGAAGCTACTCTTCTCAAAAAACTCAATGGCCAGTGGACAATGATCTTGTAACCACAGAATATTTCAAAGCTATGTAGGGTTGCACAGCCAAAAAACAGAGGGAGAGCCAGCACCTTCCATCACGTCTAATGGGAAGGCAATAGAGTGACAGGGTGATCTCTCAACAGCTGGAGCAGATGCGGTGTCCCCAGCAGCGACCTGTACTCGCTGTGTCACCTGCAGTAAGGCAGTGAGCCTACATCTCCTCAACAAGCAGTCGCATAGCTCATTCATGTCTGCCCAATATTTGTCCTCAAAATGAAAGTCCCTCCACGCCGAGCATGGACAATCAATTACTGTAAATGTGCTGGAAGTTGTTCCAAATTGATAGCATTGCATCTCACAGCAGCAGTGACAGTAGGGGTTTGCAACAGGATCCCTGTACAGCAGTGCTGTCAGTTATGCATAGCCCTATATAGTGGTAGAATCAGCCCTACCATTGACACTCTATTTCCCGGAGACACATTCTGAGTGCAAGAATGAGGACCAGCGCACTAGGGCTATTGCTCCTTTTGTGTGAGTAAGAGTCTGAAGGATAAAGCTAAATCGTTCTCAGCTTTCTTCTGTTTGAAGCGCTGATGCTTGAGAGAATGACCTAACCATTTACGGCCAAGCTTCAAAGATTCTTGTCTTTGCTCAATTTGATTCACCTCAAGAGATATAAAGGAGGATTGAGCACCTAAGGTAAAGCAAAGATTATTGGCCCTGAAATCTACCAGTTGTACAATCTGCACCAGAATGACATGTGCTTCCAACCTAGTATCAAGGATATGTATCTACCTGACAATGTCAAAAATTTTCCTCATATGTCCTGTCCATAAAAAAAATGACAAATCCAATTCATGTACATAAACCATCCATCCATCAGTTTGCTCATAAATGTCATCAAACTGGAGAAAGGTGTTTTCAGCAGTGATAACTCTCAGCAATAACTGATGTTTAGCTTGAAATCCACTTGAAACACTCAGCAGCAGACTTGTTGGTACAAAAAAACAAAGATGATGAACTTCAGTAACCACTGTGCTTTCCATGTGCCAGACATAAAGTAGCCTAATTATGTCCTATGGAATTGAACAACATTTCCATCCTTTACACTTTATATTGAGAAAAACGTGAACTAAACCAAGCACAGAATTAACATGGCAGGTCAGAAGCTGGATAGTCTCCAACATGTAATTCATCCATTGATTCACTAAAATGTTTACATTTTCTACAAGGTATGAGTGAGAACTGTTTAGGAATATCCTCCACAGTCCTGCATGACAGTGGCTCCAATACTTTAGAAGTGTGATGCCATTCTGGACAACCAGCTTGGTCAACATCATATCTGCTATGTTTTGTAACTCCAGAAGTTAATCATAAGAAAAGCAAGGGAGCCTAGGAAAATGTGTCTACTTCTTTTTACTTTAGTGAGTCACCCAAATATCATGTGATGCCATAATGACATACATCATTCACGTACTTTTACATATAACTCATAATGAATTATGTAAACAACAAAGAATTGCTTGATCAAACAATATTTACAAAATTACTCAAATAGTACTGAAATATTAAATATACCACACACTCCATGCTTAGCTATAAACTCCAACTCCATATAGAATGCACTCCAACTCAACTATGCAACATATTGACATACGCAGTATACTATATAATATGACTATATAATATAGACATCCATAGCATAGTAAATTTGAAGTTGTCCCATTCAGGACTGAAGTTTCAATTGCTGTGGAGGATTTCTTAATCTTAATATCTTTCCTGATCACAGGGGTTACTCTACTTGGTAGTTGAGATGAGGTTGTGAAACAATCTCAGCTTCTGGAGCCTCCTCCACAGTGGTTGTAGGAGTTGACTCTGGGATGGCAGGAAGTGGTTCTGACAGCTCTGGACTCCTTTCTTCTGGATGCATTGGCATCTCACACAATGCATGGCAAGCTGCTTGATCTATTGATCTATCCCACACCACCAGACAAAGCTTCGAGTCAACGCTTTCATTTCAACCATGCCTAGGTATATGTCCTCCAGCTTGGATGGTACAACAACTCCCTATCCTGACATATGGTAAATCCCATCAAGGGCAAATTCATCTTGGAGTTGATAAAAATGGGAGTTTCTGCTGCACATTCCAGCCATTTTAGGTTCTCATGTAAACCTGAGACAGTGTATTTTTTTTTCCTTTTTTCCCCTTAGATCATCTCTGCTGGAATAGGGAGACTTTCAGTTTGCATTTGGGAGAATACGTCAAGAAGAGTGTCCTCTTCTGTAAAGACTTTAAGGTATTTCCTTCTCCAAGAGTAAAAGGGACAATTCATCAGCACTTCTATATTCTGTTGTCCTCTTGGATTCGATTTTGTAATTGTGTCCTTCATGAAAAAGAGCCCTTCTCTGCATATTTGCTGCTGCTGTTAGTGGAACACTGTTCTGTGGATTAAAAACGAACACCAGCTGTTGATGATCAGTAATGAGGGTAAACTCTCTTCCTTATATTAGTGATTGAAATGTTTTACACCGCAAACCAGACTTGAGGCCTCTCTGTCTATCAGTGCATAATTTTTCTCTACAGTGCTAAGGCAACATGATGCAAAGGCTATGGGGTTTTCACATCCATCACTCATAACATATGACTTGACTGCACCTATACCATATGGTGAGGCCTTACAGGCAACCTTCACTGGATGATGTGGATCATAATGTGTGAATAGTGTCCAATGTCGCTATTTCCCTTGTCTTTTTGGAAACCACCTTACACTGCTTTGTCCGTTGCAATTTCTTTCCAATTTGTAGGACTGAGTTCAAAGGATGGAGCACAGTATGTAGGTTTGGCAGGTACAAATCCTAAGAAGAACCATGAATGTGACATGTTCTTTGACTTTGGGACATCCACCACTGCTTGAATTTTCTCAGCACAACTTGTGTAATACTTGTACATCAATGGTGTGACCACAGTAAGTGATGCTTGGTTTAAATAATTCACACTTGTTGCAACTTGCACTGACCCCATAATATTCCAATCTTTTTATCACTGTGTTGAGATTTTGGAGCTGTTTTTTGTCATCCTCATGGGTAACAATGATGTCACCCAGGTAACATTGAATGCCTGGGCAGCCATGCACCTGGTCCATATCTTTCTGCTAGAGTGCAGGTGCCGATGTTACTTCAAAAATAAGCCTGTAATAATGATAAAACCCTTTGTGAGTGTTTATGATGAAAAACACTTTGGACTTTTCTTCCATTTCCATCTGTAGGTAGGCCTCAGCTAAATCCATTTTGCTGAAGTGTTTTACTCCAGAAAGGTTTGCAAAGATATCCTGTACCCTGGGCAGAGGATATTGATCTACTTTCATTACTGGGTTGATGGTGACCTTAAAATCACCACAGATCCTGACAGACCCATTCTTCTTGACTACTGGGACCACTGACATTTCCTATGGGCTCCACTTATGCTTGGAAAGAACTCCTTCAGCCTCTATGCTGCAATCTAGCTCACTGGCTATGTTATCACAGATGGTATAAAGAACCACAGGGGTTTTGTAAAACTTAACTGTGCCATTTTGAATTAAAGCTCTTTTAACCTTGATATATTTGAGTTTTCCAGTGCCATCCTTGAACTTTGTTGTAGCATCATCCAGTACCTTTCTTGATTCACTTTCAGTGGTCTTTATTCCATAGGAATGTGACATGCAAAGAGTGGGAGCATTTTCGGACAAATTTGTAGTTGCCTCAGCCAATCACAGCCCTACAATACTGGCCATCCTGTTTTTACCACATGCTAGCCCAGTGTGGCTTGTTGGTTGCTCTACTTCACTGTTACAAATGCCATTCCTACAGCAGTTATCTTTTCTCTGGTATATATTCTTTGTTGAATTTTCTCAGCACAACTTGTGTAATATTTGTACATCAATAGTGTGACTACAGTAAGTGATGCTTGGTTTAAATAATTAGTTTAAACCAAGTTAGCCTTCGGTTCAATGTCTTTGAAATGCCATTAATGCTCATTTTGTGTAATGATTGAAACTGCTGAGCCACTGTCCAATTCCATTTTAATTAATTTGTTGTTCACTTCTGGTGTAAGCCATATTGCTTGTCTATTTTTAGCTTCACATTATAAACCTCAAGGCTACTCTGTCCTGTGTTGCTTTTATCACTATCAGATTTTCATCAACAGCATGCAGATTGGTGCTCTTTTTCAAACTGCAACTTGACTTTTTATCTTTTCCTCTTCCCTGTGCAGTCAATTTATTTTTGTCTGCCTGAGATACGCTTTGTATGTGTCCTACTTTGTTGCATTTTCTGCAGGATTTGCCTTTCACCCTGAATTGGTCTGGTGTATGTGAGCCCCTGCCACAATGACAGCACAATTTGTTTGGCCAGGCAACTTTCTGTTTAGACATTGCAATTTTGCTCATGCTCACTTTCATTCCTGACTGCAACTCACTTGTGTCTCTGGCCTCAGTTTCCATTGATACAACAATGTCAACTGCGCTTTTAAATGTGAATTGTGCTTCAGTTAGGAACCATTTTTGAGTGCCCGCTTATAAGATTCCACAAATTAAACAATCTCTCAGTGCATCAAGTGCATCATTGAACTGACAATGCTCAGATAATTTCTGTAATTCAGCCATGTAAACTGAAGTGGACTATCTTTCCTTTTGTTTCCTCTAATGAAACCTATAGCATTTTGCAATCAACAATGGTTTCAGTTTTAAAAGTTCCTGCATTACCTTTTCTACCAATTGTACTCAGCAAAACCGACACCATTTTCATTGGCTATTCTATTTGCTTTAAGTTACTGCTCAGTTCATTCAGTATACATCACCCAGTTAGCTGTTGTGCAATCAAATGCATCTATCTTTCCAACATTGCCAGTCATTTCTTTTTTTTAAAAAAATTATTATTTTTATTACCAGATACTCACTGTTTCTGAACCCTTGAATTTTGTACATTTTCTCCTTATTTTCAACTTGATTGAGTCTGGCCACTTCTGAAGAAACGTGCTGCACTTTTAAAAACTTAAATCTTTCTCTCTCTAACATTGCAAAGAAAAAAACATGCTATGATAGGTAGTCATTAGGTAGTGAGCGTTCAGTATAAAACCTCCTTGTCTCCACTGCTATGGTTTGTAGCTTCAGAAATTAAGTGAAAGAAAAGCACAGGAAAACATGTCTACTTCGTTTTACTTTAATGAGGTGCTCAAATATGATGTGGTGGTGTAATGATGTATGCCATTCACATACTTTTACATATAACCCATAATGAATTCTGTAAACAAGAAAGAATGCTTAATCAAACAATATGTTTCCAATATTACTGAAATGTTACTGAAATATTGAATATACTACAACGCCCATCTCATTCAAAATTCAGTCCCTCCACCGCTGACATAAAGTAGCTGCCCTCTGTCCCATTACTGTATTTTGCCAAGGTTTCTTTGAAAGCACTTAAGTCTGCAAACTTCACCACCTGCAAGCGTCAGGCAAAACAAATAGCAAGTACATCTGAATTCCACTCAGAAGTATACTCAGTATAAAACTCTGGAAGTAGCTTCACCACACAATTACAAAGATTGAAGGTGATGGCTTATTTTCAAGGGATGTCTGATGGGCTTGTAGGTTGTTAACTTGGGGATCAATATTAAATTCCGGCCTTGCCACTGATATCCATGTTAAATAAAAACAAAGTAGACAGTATTCTTTTTTCTTTTTTGGGCGTGTGCCTGCATGCGGGCGAGTCTGTGCATGTGCGTCCCTGCGTGGGTCGTGATGATGTCTTTTTCACGGCTTTTACAAGGCACGAAGGGAGAGAGAGAGACTGTGTGGTGCGCCACTCTTCACACAGGAGTGTTTTCGCAGTATTTTCCCTTTATTTTACGAGGTGCAGTTGCGATCTCGACACTCAACTTGGCACGGACGGAAAGCGTACTTGGGAGCGGACCCGACTAGTTTCAAACCTGAGAATCTCTGCTCCCGGGTCCGGCGCCGATGTCGTTGCGCCACCAGCCGGGCCAAGTAGACAGCATTCTTTTTCAAATTCTACCTTCTCCTTAGTGCCCCACAGTGCTCCCCTCCTCACTATTCATTTGTTTTCATTGGAGGAGGAACAAGTGGCTGAGGAACTGGTGTAGGGGGCAGGGTTTCAGATTTCAGGATCATTGGGACCTCTTCTGGGGCAGGTGGGACCTGTACAAGAGAGACGGGTTACACTTGAACTACAGGAGGACCAATATCCTTTCAGGGAGGTTTGTTAATGCTATTGGGGAGGCTTTAAACTAGATTTGCAGGGGGATGGGAACCAGAGTGCCAGAGCTGACAGTGTGGCTGGGGTGAAAATAAATGATATTGAAAGTTTAAGCAAATCCGCTGATAGAAAGGTTGTGAGTTGTGGTAGAAATCTTCTGAGGTGTATATATTTCAATGCTAGGAGTATTGCGGGGAAGGCGGATGAGTTGAGGGCGTGGATTGACATGTGGAATTATGACATTGTAGCAATTAGTGAAACTTGGCTACAGGAGGGGCAGGACTGGCAGCTTAATATTCCAGGGTTCTGATGTTTCAGATGTGATCAAGGCCTAGGAATGAAAGGTGGGGGAGTAGCATTACTTGTTAGGGAAAATATTACAGCAGTGCTCAGGCAGGACAGATTAGAGGGCTTGTCTACTGAGTCCTTATGGGTGGAGCTGAGAAACAGGAAAGGTACGGCCACATTAGTGGGATTGTATTACAGACCACCCAATAGTCAACGAGAATTGGAAGAGCAAATCTGCAGAGAGATAGCAGACAACTGCAGGAAACATAAAGTTGTGGTGGTAGGGGATTTTAATTTTCCATACATTGATTGGGACTCCCATACTGTTAGGGGTCTAGATGGTTTAGAGTTTGTAAAATGTGTTCAGGAAAGTTTACTGAATCAATATATAGAGGGACCAACTAGAGGGGATGCAATATTGGATCTCTTGTTAGGAAACGAATTAGGGCAAGTGACGGAAGTCTGTGTAGGGGAGCACTTTGGTTCCAGTGATCATAATGCCGTTAGTTTCAATTTGATGATGGACAAGGATAGATCTGGTCCTAGGGTTGAGGTTCTGAACTGGAAGAAGGCCAAATTTGAAGAAATGAGAAAGGATCTAAAAAGCGTGGATTGGGACAGGTTGTTCTCTGGCAAAGATGTGATTGGTAGGTGGGAAGCCTTCAAAGGGGAAATTTTGAGAGTGCAGAGTTTGTATGTTCCTGTCAGGATTAAAGGCAAGGTGAATAGGAATAAGGAACCTTGGTTCTCAAGGGATATTGCAACTCTGATAAAGGAGAAGAGGGAGTTTTATGACGTGTATAGGAAGCAGGGAGTAAATAAGGTGTTTGAGGAGTATAAGAAGTGCAAGTAAATACTTAAGAAAGAAATCAGGAGGGCAAAAAGAAGACATGAGGTTGCCTTGGCAGTCAAAGTGAAGGATAATCCAAAGAGCTTTTACAAGTATATTAAGAGCAAAAGGATTGTAAGGGATAAAATTGGTCCTCTTGAAAATCAGAGTGGTCAGCTTTGTGCGGAACCAAAGGAAATGGGGGAGATCTTAAATAGGTTTTTCGCGTCTGTATTTACTAAGGAAGCTGGCATGAAATCTATGGAATTGAGGGAATCAAGTAGTGACACCATGGAAACTGTACAAATTGAAAAGGAGGAGGTGTTTGCTGTCTTGAGGAAAATTAAAGTGGATAAATCCCCGGGACCTGACAAGGTGTTCCCTCGGACCTTGAAGGAGACTAGTGTTGAAATTGCGGGGGCCCTGGCAGAAATATTTAAAATGTCGCTGTCTACGGGTGAAGTGCCAGAGGATTGGAGAGTGGCTCATGTTGTTCCGTTGTTTAAAAAAGGATCGAAAAGTAATCCGGGAAATTATAGGCCGGTGAGTTTAACGTCAGTAGTAGGTGTGACGAGAATACTCATAAATTAAGATGTTTGCTGTCCTGGGCTAGCATCAGTGGCATCAGCAGTTGGTCTGCCACCTGTCCTCAGGGGAAGGAGAGATAAGGAACAATGAAGCAGCATCTGGAGATGTGTAATGAAGGGACGGGAGAGAGAGCTGTCTAGAGCGGCTCCCCCTTTGAACCCTGAACTGTTTGAAGTGATGGACAGGCGATCTGGAGATGTGTAATGAAGGGACGGGAGAGAGAGCAGTCTAGAGCGGCTCCCCCTTTGAACCCTGAACTGTTTGAAGTAATGGACAGGCGATACCCCAGCAGGGGGATAAAAAGGGATAGGTTCGCTAAGGCAGGACACACACGACACTCGAGGTAACGAGACCCTGGAAGCGGTGCACCTCTCACAAGTCGGTGAAAAGCTCTTGACGGCTGATCGGGGGATCAGCCTTAGACGCACAGGGTGGAAAGGTACGATCAGCGGGAACCCGGTGTGTGTCCACCCTCGCTTGGGTGCCGGGTTCACTGCAGAGGATTGACCGCATCTGGAGGAGGGGTCACAGTCGGTGACCTCAGGTGACATCACAAAGGACCCGCCCGAAAGCTGCTTGTGAGCAATATCGCCGGTCTGTGAGTGGAAGCCATTTCTGAATGATCAGTCGTTCTCGTTCTCTCTCTCTCTCCCCCCACGTTTTCCATCACCATGGCAACGATTACTGCGAACTGAACTAAATTGAACTGGACTTTTGTGTCACTTTGAAATTGGTCATTTACCCCTAGACAACGATAGAGCTTGATTGATCCTGTTATCTTAATTCTGTGCACATGTGTGTTTATCATTGCTGAACTGTTGCATTTATTATCCTTTCGATTACTGTGTTGCTTGTTTCTTTAATAAAACTTTCTTAGATCGAGTAATCCAGACTCAACTGAGTGATCCATTTCTGCTGGTTTGGCAACCCAGTTACGGGGTACGTAACATAGGTAAGTTATTGGAGGGAGTACTAAGAGACAGAATCTACAAGCATTTGGATAGACAGGGACTTATTAGGGAGAGTCAACATGGCTTTGTGCGTGGTAGGTCATGTTTGACCAATCTGTTGGAGTTTTTCGAGGAGGTTACCAGGAAAGTGGATGAAGGGAAGGCAGTGGATATTGTCTACATGGACTTCAGTAAGGCCTTTGACAAGGTCCCGCATGGGAGGTCAGTTAGGAAAATTCAGTCGCTAGGTATTCATGGAGAGGTGGTAAATTGGATTGGACATTGGCTCGATGGAAGAAGCCAGAGAGTGGTGGTAGAAAATTGCTTCTCTGAGTGGAGGCCTGTAACTAGTGGTGTGCCACAGGGATCAGTGCTGGGTCCGTTGTTATTTGTCATCTATATCAATGATCTGGATGATAATGTGGTAAATTGGATCAGCAAGTTTGCTGATGATACAAAGATTAGAAGTGTAGTAGACAGTGAGGAAGGTTTTCAGAGCCTGCAGACGGACTTGGACCAGCTGGAAAAATGGGCTGAAAAATGGCAGATGGAGTTTAATACTGACAAGTGTGAGGTATTGCACATTGGAAGGACAAACCAACGTAGAACATACAGGGTTAATGGTAAGGCACTGAGGAGTGCAGTGGAACAGAGGGATCTGGGAATACAGATACAAAATTCCCTAAAAGTGGCGTCACAGGTAGATAGGGTCGTAAAGAGAGCTTTTGGTACATTGGCCTTTATTAATCGAAGTATTGAGTATAAGAGCTGGAATGTTATGATGAGGTTGTATAAGGCATTGGTGAGGCCGAATCTGGAGTATGGTGTTCAGTTTTGGTCACCAAATTACAGGAAGGATATAAATAAGGTTGAAAGAGTGCAGAGAAGGTTTACAAGGATGTTGCCGGGACTTGAGAAACTCAGTTACAGAGAAAGGTTGAATAGATTAGGACTTTATTCCCTGGAGCGTAGAAGAATGAGGGGAGATTTGATAGAGGTATATAAAATTATGATGGGTATAGATAGAATGAATGCAAGCAGGCTTTTTCCACTGAGGCAAGGGGAGAAAAAAACCAGAGGACATGGGTTAAGGGTGAGGGGGAAAACGTTTAAAGGGAACATTAAGGGGGGGCTTCTTCACACAGAGAGTGGTGGGAGTATGGAATGAGCTGCCAGACGAGGTGGTAAATGCGGGTTCTTTTTTAACATTTAAGAATAAATTGGACAGATATACGGATGGGAGGTGTATGGAGGGATATGGTCCGTGTGCAGGTCAGTGGGACTAGGCAGAAAATGGTTCGGCACAGCCAAGAAGGGCCAAAGGGCCTGTTTCTGTGCTGTAGTTTCTATGGTTCTATGGTATGGACACAAGAGTTTCAGATGTATTTTGAGCCTCTGTTTTAAATCATGGCTGTGATGTTCCTCAGGGCTGCTCTCAGTCCACAGATTATATTTTCCTAGAGTCCAAGCAGAACTCTTCTTAATCAAGGATTTTGGCACTCTTGTTGCAAGACAACTCCACTCCAGGTAACTACATAATTATGTATCTCTGCTGGTAACTCCTTCAAGGCAAGAAAATGACAGGAAGAAAATAAGTGAAATATATGAAATTTTATGATAGAATATAAAATAGATGACAAAATTGCTAACAGTGTTTCCAGTTGTAAAATTATGATTATTAGTTATCACAAATTCCTTCTTGCTGCAAATAGATTCAAATTAGAAAATTGATTTCTTTGACATTGGCTTACCTTAACATTAAAAATTGGTGTGTCTTGTAACCTGCGGGCATACCCGCATGTCTTCCCATCCATTTGGCTTTCACACAAGTAAATCAACAGCTATAGTTCATTTCATATTTATGACATTTCTCCCTCCAGCTGTACTGTGTCATGGAAGTTTTATTTACAGCTGTGTAATTCTCTTTCGTTCACCTTGGGAAAAGGTCATAGACACTGAGACTGTCTGCATCAACAGCAACTAAAAAACTAAAGTTACAGTGTAGACCTGCCCCAAGGCTACGTAGCTTTAAATGGTTGGTAAATTACCTTCTCTTTGGCATTGTGCTAACCCTTGCTGGGTTTCAGGACTGACTGAAAAGGGATCTCAGACAGTCAGTAAAGTGATAGAGTGTGCACATTCATTTATTATTATTGTTTTTACTTTATCTTCACATAAAGTGAACAACCCAAAAGAAACAGAAACTGGTGGAAAATAATAATCTGATTTTTTATGTGGATTAATATACTTTTCATTCCAAATTTTCTTTGCCTCATCTGCTAGTCTCCTAAATATTGATTGTTATGCTAGATTATGCTTTATAATCTTAGCTTTTTATTCGCAATGGGAATGAATATGCAACTGTGGAGGTCTTAATATAAATAAATAGGGTATTAAGAGCACCACATCTACAGATTTTAGGTCCACCTTTTAAGCAAGCATATGTTTGGAGGCAGTTCAGTGAAGATTTACTCAATCAGCTCTTCAGATGATAAAAGACTGTCTTCTGAGGAAAAACAGTGTAGTTTCTAAATTCACTGAAATTTGGAAGTATGGGGGATATCTTACTTAAATATCAGATCATCAGACGGTGATGCAGACAGTTAGAATGCTCTCCATGGTACATCTCTAGAAATTTGCAAATGTCTTTCGTGACATCAAACTCCCAAGGTAAAAGATCAGCTATGATCCTATTGTATGACAGAGAAGATGAAAAGGACCAAATGGCCTAATTATATATCAATTTCTACATTTAATTTCTTATTATTATTGGATGATGCAAGCAATTCAGAGAAAGGATCTCAGACATTTTTTGCTCTGTCGTGATTCAATGCATTCGAACCAATTGCAGGTGAGATTACCTAACTTCACTCCATTCCTATTTGATTGGAAAACACTTGTCCGTAGTGCAGTTATTTTCAATTTTCATCACATTTGGACTGTCTTTCTCTGTTTAGCTCAGGTCTGAGAGCTATGAAGATAATAATCCAATCACATTAAGATTTAGGTTAAATTTAGTACCAATATATGTTTATAAGTGAAGAAACCATAGTTTACATATATGAACATAGTATTAGCAATACAAAAGGACTTTTTAAAATTAAAAACAGAAGTAATTATGCCCAGCATTTTAATAAAGATAACAATAATGTCTCTAACATTGCCCAATTGTTGTAATACTGTATGCCCAAAACATGGTAATTGCTTTCCTTTGGTTGATTTACATACAATCTGGATTCGCTTGTCAGTATAGGTTAACTTTACAACCTTTAGATCCCACCAACAAAATCTGACCCTCCTTCCAATTGTGTGAACAAGTAAGCAATCACTTCCAGCAGGTGATCTGTTTGTTCAATTGTTGTAAATACCAATTTATTTTCTAGTTGCTAACACCAGAGTCCTGTATATCACAAGAGAATCCAAATATTATTGCAAAACCTTTCCTTTCTGGTATATTGTGTTTACTGTATAAGGTTATTATCTGTATTTCCAGTGGGCTCATACAATTCATCTATGAACATCTGTTCAATTGCAGAGAATGCTATTTAGCAAAGTATCTGTAAACAGAGAGATCATCCTTCTTGCTCACGTTAGCTTTCACCCCCATGAGTCATTGAATAGCCCCATTGATACTTCAAAGATAAATAAATGGCTTAATGTTGTTAAATGTTCTCAGTAAATGCCACATAAAATATGTCTTACTGGGTCTGAATCTATAGTTTTGGGCGTATTGACATTTCAATTATTTGGTGAATGAGCAATTGTTCCACTTGAGATCATGATATAATCTTGTCGGGAAAATTCTAACCCTACTGCCCAAAACAGAGTGGGACTACTACACCTGGTGGAAATCCCATCAATAACTTGGCTGCAAGGGTTTGAATGATCAGAAGTATATTTGTGAAACTAGATCTCCTTTATCTTGGGGAGAGCATACTTTGATGTTAGAAATCTAATCTTACAGGTGTCTACCCAAGATCAATGTCAATAACAAATACATAGCAAAAATAAATATATTTTAAAAATATTATATGAATGTGATGTTACTTCAGAGGTTACAATGTATTTGAAATGAAAATATGAATTCAGATATTGCCAAGTACAGAAAACTGCTGCTTAAAGTTAGATTCTTACAGTGTTCCTCGATACATATCACTAGGTATTACTTCCACTTAACTCTAAACTACAAAGATAATCCAACATCTCATTCCATTTCACTGTTCCCTCAGTCCTCTTGTTAATGCAATATCAGAAAAGGCCAGATTATTTTCTCTATGCGTTGTGTCAAAGAATATTAACCCTTTTCTGTTGTTTTTTCTTCACAGAACTGTGTCGTGTCTAAGAGCTGTTCTTCAATGCCATCCATACTGCATTGCCACGTGTTAATTCCCTTAACACATAGAAAATCATATCTGTACGCGTATTGGTATCTCAATATCCAGTCTGATGTGTCACCTGACATAAACCACTCTTCTGCTTCTAGGGGATCTTACCAGAGGATCAGAGTGAGTATGGGGTGTTAGCTTATTTCACTTTCTTGATCCTAATGTGTCAGGAATGGGCACGTTATCACATGTGGTTCTCCTAAGGTAAACATGTTAATAGACAACATTCCTGATAGAAAGTTGTCAACTCCCAATTCTTAATTACACTTTTCTGACGTTCTTTAAAATGTCTTTCTATGTCTCCACAAAAATGTTTCAATCAGCCATATAATAATCATAGACCCATTTGTTCATGTCATTTTCAAGCCACTGTTTTAAAACATCTTCAGTTGCTGTAAATTCTTATATTTTTCTGCAGTCATGGAAGAATCCTTGACAGTATTTTATTAGTCCATGTACTAAACATTAAACAGATTTTTGAAGTCAGCCTGCAAAAGAATCCTGCAGTCTTTTTCCTCAGCTTCTGACATTGAGCATGTTATGTCCCCAAGCCTGCTGCTGCGTTAAGTTTTTGTCAAGTCTTTGGACTAACCTCCTCGGTCAAGCAGTTATATTTGCAAACACAAGCCCCAGTTATATTTGAAGAAACTTCAGAAAAGTCACTTGCTTGAAGTGAGGGAAACTGACAAAGTGAATAAAGAAAGACAATTTAAATTGGTCATACTATCTAGGGCTATGGTATAGAGATTAAAAATAGAGCAAAAGAGTGCTGTTAGGAAGCATTTATACTTGCAGAGTGTATAGTAATTTTCAGCTCACTTCTGTAAATAGCAACTGATCCCAGGATATATGTTAATTTTAAAACTTAACATTTTTGTAACAAATGCTATCAAGGAATATGGGTAAATAGAGCTAATCACAAAGCCTGATAAGCATGAACAATTTTAAAGCAGTTTAAGGTTTCAAGGGCCTATCCTTGTCCACACATTCCTATTATTGTGTGAAAATTAGCTTTGCATTTTCCTGCACAGCAATTAGTGAAACATGTCATAGCAACTAATTATAAAGGTGTATCAGAGAGACAAAATAAACCATTGTTCAGTGAGATATGAGCATTTATTACCTGTCATAACTTGTGCTTGAAAATGGGATGATTAACTGCTTCTTTGAACTGCTCCAGCCAATATGGTGAAAGCGCTTCTTTGTGCTGGTGTTCTACTGAGATGGCTAAGGCCTGAAGGAGCCAATCTAGAAGAGGGATGAATCTCCTTGACTACATCCTCATCATTATTCCTCTGGCAGATGCATTTGTACATGATAATCTAGCAGAAGCGACCATTGTACATTCATTATGGCAGCAGAATCCTGTCTTCACACAGAGGAAACTCTCTGCATCATGTCTACACTAATGCATTTGGGATAGAAGCAGAACAGATCTGATTGCACAAAACAGAGCATTCATGATGAGCTGGTGACCATCATCAGAGGAAAAAATGGCTTCACCACACATATAATTTAATAATCCTGCATATCTCTTTCTCTGTCAGTGATATCAAGTTTAGGGATTAACTCTGCTTCAACGGCGAGTGTAGAAGGGTATCACCTAAAAATAATGAGGTGAGAGGTGTAAGCCTATATACATGTTAAATAGCAAAAACATCATGTGATAGAGAGAAGCAAGTCATCTCACAACAGATGTACCAAATCAAAACTCTGCAGTCCTCCCACACCAAATTGTGAATAGTGTTGAAAAAGTAAGCAACTAGTAAGAGAAAGAGGCTCCAGGAATAACCTAACTACTTACAATGACAGAGCACAAAATGCGAGTGCTAAAGACTGAAGCATATTCACCTGGAAATATTCTTCCTTCTGAAATTCCTCCATCACAATCTTTTAGTGATATCAGGAAATGGTTGGGAGTGGTTACAGCAAAGATTATGGGACCAGGGAACATCTTTGATGTGATACTGAAGGCCGACTCCTGAACTAACAGCTGCACCAGTAGCCAAGTTGTACTGGTACAGTGACAACAGTGGAATCTGCCCAGTATTGTAGAATGTGGCCCACATACATTCTGTTCATATAAAGGAAGAAAATCCAATCCATTCAATCAATGATGGAAGGTGTCCAACAGTACTCGTGACAACTCTAGCCTTTTCACCATCTACAAAACAAAAAGCACCAGGAATATAATGGGGCACTCTCCACGGGTCTGGACAACTGCAGCTCTAGCAATTCTTCAGAATCTCAATGTTATCCAAAACAAAAATAGTGGAATGGCATTGCTAATTAATCACCCTAAACATTGATTATCTCTACAATGATATAGAATGGAGCGAGTCTTCTAGGCTTGGCTCTTCTGATTTAGAACTGAGTATGACTTGCTTCAGCTAAAGGAATTGAAGGTAGTATAGTATATTCTGTAGTTTCTGTTGTTTACTTTCAATTTTTAAGTCACCCTTCATAATCTTTGACCACCAAAATCAATATTTTCAAAGTGTTTTTATAAAATCAGAAATAGTTTTTCTTGCTTATCTGCACTGTCAATTGCTCTTGGTAACTTGGAAGCTGAATGAAATTTCCCCGTTATCTTCTAAGTTACAGGTGATGTAACTTGACTTGATGCAACTGTTCCTGGGAACTTAATCCATTCAATGCAGCATTCATTAATGGAAAAGATATAAATCTTCCTGCACTCTTTCCAAGACAGAAGTATTTCATACTGCTCATTGAATTCTTCCCTGTGCATATAGATTTGTGGCATGATTTCTGCACTCCTGTATTTCAGTTCTTTAGATATAATGCCGAAAATTCCTCTAGATCTTTTTTTTATTATGTTCTGCACCTGCTGGGAAATTTAGTGACTACTTTCATTTTCCACAAAGTCTCCTTAGTCCTTCATTGCTTTCAGCTCTTAATCATTTCGAAGCTTCTGCTTTTCCTGTTTTAGGTCCATTGAGGATGATGTCACAGTTAGTCACTTTGAAATTGAGTTCAAGTTCAATTTTGCCTTTAGCTTATTCTTTTATTTGCTCTTTATAATTGAATACTTCCCTCCACACTGCTTGCAATACTACCGAAGTTTTTTACAGCTGCCACCAAGCTAGAATAAGTGACTTATATCTCACCTTTTAAAGTAGTGTGAATATCAGTATTCTCCAGTCAGAGTTTTATAATGTATCACAGAGAGCAGAGATAATGGGGAGGGATTCCATTTGACACATCGTCTCAGTTTGAGGATTTGGTCATCATCCCTATTATTTGTTTTCTGTCATTCCAGGCTTAGTCCCAGGAATGATTTTAATGAATGCACATTTTTCATTAATTCCTATAATCACAATATAAATGGGTTAACAAATTGTCTCTAATTTCAAAATTTTCAACTTCAGTTAACTTTTTCCATAAGACTTCATCAAATTCTTTCTAGAAATTGATATAAATAACAACCTGTCATACTTTGTCTTTTCAAAAAATGTAATTGACTTAGTAAAGATGCTTTTTACATAACGGATATGTAGATCCAGAACGAGGGGCCACAGTTTGAGGATAGAGGGGAAGCCTTTTAGGACCGAGATTAGGAAAAACTTCTTCACACAGAGAGTGGTGAATCTGTGGAATTCTCTGCCACAGGAAACAGTTGAGGCCAGTTCATTGGCTATATTTAAGAGGGAGTTAGATATGGCCCTTGTGGCTACGGGGGTCAGGGGGTATGGAGGGAAGGCTGGAGCGGGGTTCTGAGTTGGATGATCAGCCATGATCATAATAAATGGCGGTGCAGGCTCGAAGGGCCGAATGGCCTACTCCTGCACCTATTTTCTATGTTTCTATGTTTCTATGTTATTAGAGGGCAGCCACAAATGGAATATTTTCATTTCATTCCAACCTTGTAATTTGCTATTGTGTTTTCTTTCAAGCCACTTAATCAAGTCTTCAAAAACACATTTGCATGTGAAGTCATGATTAAAATATGTGAATAAACAGATTCATCCCAGTGAGATTCCTATGATAAGCTCTCATTCCCTTAATCTGTCATTCAAAGAAGCTCATGATATTAAGTGACTGCAGCTTGGGCAGGTATGGCTCTATGAAGATCATCTTATTGTGACTGAAACTGATTTGTTTCAAAGCCCAAGAATGCTCTGTTAATGAATATTCCAGACATCTACAATGAGAACCTATAACTGAGCACATCTTACCACAGCATACCCCCACCCCACTCCTCATAGGGATCTCTCTCGACGTGAGTCCCTTGTCCCTCCCGTGATCTCTCTCCTGGCACTTACCACTGTAAGCAGGACAGTACTACACCTGCCCCTACACCTCCTCCCTCACTACCATTCATGGTCCCCAAACACTTCACCTGCGAGTCTGTCAGCATCACCTATTGTATCTGGTGCTCCCAGTGTGGCCTCCTCTGCATCGGTGTGACCTGATGTAGATTAGGGGACTGCTTCATTGCAAAAGGAAGGATCTCCCAGTGGCCACCGATTTCAACTCAAATTCCCATTCTAACTCTAACATGACTGGCTATGGCCTCCTCTAGTGCTATGATGATGCTATATTCAGATTGGAGGAGTAACACCTCATATTCAGTCTGGGTACCCTCCAAGGTGATGGTATGAATATTGATTTTTCCAATTTCTAGTCATTTTGCTTTTCTCCCTTTTTTTTCAATTTCCATTCTGATTCCCATCTTACCCCTTCCTTTCTCTTTATCTGCCTATTACTTCCCTCTGGCGACCACCTTCCTTCTCTTTATTTCCTTGGTCCACTGTCTTCTTCTATTAAATTCCTTCTTTTACAGCCCTTTACCTCTTCCACCTATCACTATCGTTATCAATAATAAAACAAAATAACTGGACGCAGAACGCATGCACACTTGGTGCTCAAACATACTTTATTTTACTTGTGCACAAAGAGAACAGCATGGCCCCTGTCATCACACTGTTCTTAAGTCCAAACAGGAAAGTTCTACTTTTATACAGAATTGACTTATCAGTTATGGATATTAACCATCTGGTAAATTGCGTCTGTTTGAATTCCTTACTTGCAATATCAATCGCCATTCACAATAGAGATGTTAAAAGTCTATAGCACTACAAGCTAACATCTGATGACACTTTGAAGATAGTAAAGCAATTATCCCTTAGTTGTTGAGTGTGTTCCATTATCTCTCTCTCTTCTGTCTCTGGCATCCACTACTATGTAAAGCGAAGCTATGTTCTTCAAGGATCTTTCTAACTAAGGTTTCACTTTAGAGGCTGCACTAATCTAGTTGAATACACACTTCCACAGTCACCCTCTTCTATCTTGTCTGTAGTAAGCAGGGATTGCTCTGGTGGTCTCGCTTCAAATGTCTCCATTGTTTGGGTTGACTCCACACCACTGCAATCATCCTCACCTGCAACTCCCACATCATTTCCCAACTTCTTACTTAGTCAAATATGATGGTAGAATATAGTATTAATGGTAAGACTCTTGGCAGTGTGGAGGATCAGAGGGATCTTGGGGTCTAAGTCCATAGGATGCTCAAAGCAGCTGTGCAGGATGACTCTATGGTTAAGAAGGCATATGGTGTATTGGCCTTTATTAATCATGGAATTGCATTTAGGAGTGGAGAAATAATGTTGCAGCAATATCACACCCCACCTGGAGTACTGTGCTCAGTTCTGGTCGCCTCACTACAGGAAGGATGTGGAAGCCAAGGGTGCAGATCAGATTTACAAGGATGTTGCCTGGATTGGGGAGCATGCCTTATGAGAACAGGTTGAGTGAACTCGGCCTTTTCTCCTTGGAGCAACGGAGGATGAGAGGTGACCTGATAGAGGTGTATAAGATGATGAGAGGCATTGGTCATGTGGATAGGCAAAGGCTTTTTCCCAGGGCTGAAATGGTTGCCACAAGAGGACACAGGTTTAAGGTGCTGGGGAGTAGGTACAGAGGGGATGTCAGGTGTAAGTTTTTTTTTTACTCAGAGAGTGGTGAGTGCGTGGAATGGCCTGCCAGCAATGATGGTGAAGGCAGATACGACAGGGTCTTTTAAGAGACTTTTGGATAGGTACATGAAGTTTAGAAAAATAGAGGGCTAGGGGTAAACTTAGTAATCTCTAAGATAGGGACATGTTTGGCACAACTTTGTGGGCTGAAGGGCGTGTATTGAGCTATGTTTCTATCTATGCTCCTCCAACCACCCACATTCCCCCTCACCTGGTTTCCAGTCCTGATGAAGCATCAACAGTTTCCTCCCTTGTGTACATGCTGCCTGAATTGATGAGTCCCTCCAGCATTGTGTACATGCTGCCTGAATTGATGAGTCCCTCCAGCATTGTGTGCATGCTGCCTGAATTGATGAGTCCCTCCAGCATTGTGTGCATGTTGCCTGGTACGATTTTTCCACTATCATTCATGAAAGCAATATCCTATTCATACCATTGGATTTGTGGACATTTGGGATGTCAAACCAAACCAAAACGAAAGAGCAGGATGATATACTGTAGCCTTTCGGGAAATTACCTCAAAAAATGTTACAATATTTCTGGAAAATACCAAATGTCTGAATATCATAAAATAATTGGCTTGAAAAATTGCTGATATGCTATTACCATTTAATGTATAGAAAGAGGAAAAAGTAGCAGAAGAGGGCTCAGTGAGAGTTGAGCAATAAAGATAAACAAATTCTGTTCAAGCTGCTATGCTAACGAAGCAAACATCTAAAAGCTCAAGCAAATTAATTTTCCAGAAACAGATCACCTACCACTTTCTCAGGACAACTGGGAATGGGGAATAAATATAAGAGTTGTCAGCCGCACCCATGTCTAGAAATGAGAAAGATCAAATTGAAGTTGTTTGACTTAATAGTCCACATGTAAATCTCATTACTTGGTCTCATTTTCACTCAGTGGTGGCACCCTCTCTTTGATTATGAACATCATAGGTTCAAGGGTCAGTCAAGCACTAGTTTCAGAGTAGTGCTAAAGAGAAGCAGTACCTTTAAAGAAAAGGTTCCTATCGAGTGCTTACATTAAAATTATATTTGTTGCAAGGACGAGGCTGAGGACGAACCCAAGTGCAGGACACAGGCGCGGAGACAGAGTTGCGAGGCGTTAGCACCGCCTCGAACGGGGAACCGGTATCCAGGAGTGTCTTTACACGGAGACAAGATTTACGTAGAGTATCCAGGAAATGATACAGAGCTTAGAACTGACAGTCCTAAGGAATCAGGAAACGAGGTTTGTCGACCAATGTGCCGCCTGAGTTTTATCCTATGTTCGCTAATGGGAACCAGGTGGGCTGTAATTAGTGGAACTGGGAATGATTGGAAATCAGACGAAGGGATTAAGGTCCAATTAAGGAGGTAATAGCAAGATGGGGAATTGCCAGACGGGACCATGACAGTACCCCCCCACCCCAATGGGAGCGTTCAGGCGATCTTCCAGGCTTGTCTCGATGGAAGTCTTGGATGAGGGAGGGGTCCAGGGTGAAGGAGCGGGGAACCCAGGAACACTCCTCTGGGCTGTACCCTTCCCAGTCTACCAGGTATTGGAGGCCCCTGCCCTGACGGCGCACGTCTAGTAGCCGCCGGACGGTGTATGCCGGATGGTTGTCGATGATCCGGGCTGGTGGAGGGGTTTCGGTTGGAGGACATAAGGGGCTGACAGAAAGTGGTTTTAATTGGGAAACATGAAAAGTAGGGTGGATGTGCATAGATCTTGGTAGTTTAAGTCGGACTGCTGTGGGGTTGATGATACTTTTGACCTTGAAAGGTCCCAGGAAGCGAGGGGCAAGTTTCTTTGGCTCATTTTTGAGAGGGATGTCTTTGGATGAAAGCCATACCATCTGCCCAGGTCAATACTCAGGCGCAGGAGTCCGGTGTCGAATGGCAATCCTCCTATTGCGATCGTCTGATCTGAGCAGGGCCGTGTGTGTGTCCTCCCAAACCTTGCAGCACCGATTGATATGGGCCTGAACAGATGGCACCGCAACCTCCTCTTCTTGTGCGGGGAACAGCGGGGGTTGGTACCCAAGGGAGCGCTCAAAGGGAGACATTCCGATGGCAGTACTAACCAGGGAGTTGTGGGCGTACTCAACCCACGTGAGGTGGTCACTCCAGGTAGACGGGTTGTTGGTTGTAATACAATGTAGTGATGCCTCCAAGTCCTGGTTGACCCGTTCCGTGAGTCCGTTCGTCTGTGGGTGGAAGCCAGATGATGGGCTGATCGAGACACCTGAGGCCTGATAGAAGGCCTTCCATACCTGCGGGACAAACTGGGGACCTCGATTGGAGATGATGTCCGTGGGGATTCTGTGGAGGCGGAAGACGTGGCAGATGAGAAGGTCTGTGGTTTCCTGAGCAGAAGGGAGTTTAGGGAGGGCTACAAAGTGCACCATCTTGGAGAACCGATCTACCACGGTGAGTACGGTGTTGTTTCTGTGTGAAGCGGGGAGACCGGTGATGAAATCTAGGGCGATGTGCGACCAAGGACAACCAGGGACAGGTAGGGGATGAAGTAATCCTGCAGGTGGCCGATGGGAGGCTTTTCCGTGGGCACAGATGGAACAAGCAGAGACATAGGAATGGGTATTCACCTCCATGGAAGGCCACCAAAAGTGTCTTTTCAGGAGAGCCAGAGTCCAATCACTCCCAGGGTGGCAGGTGAACCAAGATATGTGCCTCCACCGGAGAACCTGAGACCTGATGGAATCAGGCACAAAAAGGCGATTGGTCCATTGCTGTGGTCAGGGTCATCCTGTTGGGCTTCCTTGACTCAATCTCCCAAGTGAGGGTTGCCACCACACAGAATGGTGGGAGGATAGTCTCTGGGCTGGAAGTGTCCTCCTTGGAGTTGTATTGGTGGGAGAGCGTGTCTGGTTTCCCATTCTTGGACCCTGAGCGGTATGCGAGGGAAAACTTGAACTGTCCAAAAAATAATGCCCAACAGGCCCGGCGGGAGTTCATATGTTTGGCGGTTTGAATATATCCCAGGTTCTTATGATCAGTCCAAACAATAAACAGGTGTTCTGCCCCCTCCAGCCTGTGCCTCCACTCCTCCAATGTTAGTTTGACTGCCGGTAGTTCCCAATTCTCCACGTCGTAATTCCGCTTGGCTGGGGACAGTCGGCGAGAAAAGAAGGCACAGGGATGAAGCTTTTTGTCCGGACTTGATCTTTGGGACAGGAGTCGGAGGTGTCAACCTCAATAATGAATTGATGGGTGGGGTCCGGTTGGATCAGGATGGGAGCGGTTGTGAACCGCCTCTTCAGATCAGTGAATTCCAAATCAGCCTCGGAGTCCCAACAAAAAGGTGTGGTAGATGAGGTAAGTCGGGTAAGGGGTGCCGCCACCCGACTGTAATCCCTGATAAATTGGCGACAAAAGTTTACAAACCCCAAAAACTGCTGAAGTAGCTTTTGGGATCTACATCCGGGTCTGGCGGACTGAAGGGAGTAACGTCCGGCTCACCAGGGTCCCCCTTTCTACTGGTGAGCCCTCCCTTTTGGCCACAGAGGACAGGTATCCCGGAAATATCCCGGCTGGCTGCAATAGTAACAGTCCCCAGCTCTCTGCCTCCGAAGTCACTCGGCAGGGGAGAGACAGTTCAGTGCCAGCTGCATCGGTTCCTCCCCCAGGGTAGTGGGGACGGTCGGAGCAGGAGCTATACTTGGAGTGGCTGGGGAAGGGAGGCTGGCTGAAGATGGTAAGGTGGGACGTGGGCCGACCCGAGGAGCGGAGGTGACTGGTCTTTTCTCTCAGACGGTCTTGAAGTCGATTATCGAGCCTGGTGGCTAGAGAGATCAGAGAGTCCAGGCTGTCTGCATCATCTCTCGCTGCCAGTTCATCTTTTATCTTATCTGAGAGGCTCTGCCAAAACACTTCCCATAGTGCCTCGTCATTCCACCCAGAGTCAGCCGCTAATGTTCGGAACTCAATGGAGTATTTTGCCACGCTTCGCGAACCCTGACAGAGAGTTAGAAAGCGCTTAGTAGTGTCCTTACTGCGAATGGGCTGTTGAAAGACCTTCCTCATTTTGGAGGCGAAGGAGGAGAAGAAGGAACAGACCTCTGGTTGGTTGTCCCAGATCGCGGTGGCCCATGCCAAGGCATCCCCTCGTAACAGCCCCATGATGTATGCAATCTTTGATCTCTCTAAGGTGTACATACATGGCTGTTGCTCAAAGACCAAAGAGCATTGTAATAAGAAGGCCCAGCACTTCCCTTGGTCCCCAGCATAGGGTTCCGGTTCAGGTACGTAAGGCTCTCGAGGGGATTGTGTTGCCGATCCAAGAGGCACAGTCATCCCAAGCTGTGCGGTTTGGTCAGTCGGGGCTCTTTGAAGGGACGGAGTAAGGGAAGCAGATACCCGGTCAACCTGCTCACTGACCTACCTCACATTCGTGGATAGTGCACAAAGCTTTTCCGTGACCTCTCTGAGCAGTTGGTCATGGGCACCCAGTTGGTAGCCGTGGCTGGCGAGGGTGTGTTACACAGGGTCCGTGTCTGCTGGGTTCATTCTTGGCCAGTTCGTTCTGTTGCAAGGACGAGGCTGAGGATGAACCCATGTGCAGGACACAGGCACAGAGGCAGAGTCGTGAGGCGTTAGCACCACCAAGAATGGGGAACCAGTATCCAGGAGAGTCTTTTCACAGATTCAAGGTTTACATAGAGTATCCAGGAAATGATTCAGAGTTTAGAACTGACAGTCCCAAGGAATCAGGAAACAGTTTCCTCACACTAGAGTCGACCAACAAACTGGCAAAGTATGGCTGTGCTGCCTGAATTTTATCCTTTGTTCGCTGATGGGAATCAGGTGTGCTGTAATTAGTGGAACTGGGAAAGATTGGAAGTCAGACGAGAAGATTAAGGCCCAATTAAGGAGGTAATAGCAAGATGGGGAATTGCCAGACGGGACCATGACAGTATTGGGCTCTCAAATTGGTACTCGAAATGTGCTGCCAGGAGTGGTGATGGAGGCAAGTACAATAGGAGATGTTCAAGAAGCTCTTAGATAGATACATGAATGTGCAGGGAAAAGTCAGATATGAATATTATGTTGGCAGAATAAAATAGTTCAGTACAGCATTTGATTACTAATTTAGTTTTGGACATCATGGGCAGAAGGATCTGTTCTTGGACTATAATGTTCTATATTCTATTGACACAAAATTGAATAAACTCAGTGAAATTTTTACTCGCAATATGAGAGTTCTGCTTCATAGTGGCCAAAGGGCTTCTCTGCAGATAGTAGCTTAGAGTCCATGTATCTGGAGGCAGAGTGGACCTAATCACCATGTGACAAATCTGAGAAAAATACAGAGTGATTGTTTTTTCTTTGTCTAACTGATCAAATCATTATTTACCACAGGATAATTATTGAATTATTGTTGGTTGGATTTATACAATGTTCATGGAGGAAAATGGACAATCAATGTTTTGGGTCAGACCTTCAGAACTTTGGTCAAACCTGCGAAAGGCCTCGACCAAAACTTTAACAGCCCATTTCCCTCCAAAGATGCTGCCTGACTTGTTGAATCCATCCAGCATTTTGTGTGATGCTCCAGACTTCCAGTATCTGTGGTCTTTTCTGTGTCCTTGATACAATACTTGATGCTTTCAGACCTCTTTGGAGTTTGCAAGATGCGCAGAGAATGGTGAGTCATGTTCAAGGAACTGGCTGACTTTGGGATTTCTACAAAATTCAGTATGTCCATAATTTCCTTATACCAGAGAATGTTCTTTTCAGCAGACATGGGGGATTAATGGCAGGACATGGAGAATAGAACTACTTGCATATTCCAGATTTCAACCACCCTGAATTAAAAATGGTTCCCTTAAATCTTGGTGAAACCCGACACAGACTGGGAGATCGTTTCGCTGAACACCTATGCTTTGTCTGCCAGAGAAAGCAGGATCTCGCAGTGCCACACATTTTAATTCCACATTCCATTCCCATTCTGATATGTCTATCCATGGCCTCCTCTACTGTAAAGATGAAGTCACACTCAGGCTGGAGGAACAACACCTTATATTCTGTCTGGGTAGCCTCCAACCTGATGGCATGAACATTGACTTCTCTAACTTCTGTTAATGCCCCACCTCCCGCTCATACCCCATCTGTTATTTATTTATATACACATTTTTTTTTCTCTCTTTCCTTTTCCTCCCTCTGTCCCTCTGACTATACCCCTTGCCCATCCTCTGGGATTTTCCCCCTGCCCCTCTTCTTTCTCCCTAGGCCTCCTGTCCCATGATCCTCTCATATCCCTTTTGCCAATCAACTGTCCAGCTCTTGGCTCCATCCCTCCCCCTCCTGTCTTCTCCTATCATTTTGGATCTCCCCCTCCCCCTCCCATTTTCAAATCTCTTACTATCTCTTCTTTCAGTTAGTCCTGACGAAGGGTCTCGGCCCGAAACGGCAGCTATAACTCTTTCTAGAGATGCTGCCTGGCCTGCTGCGTTCACCAGCAACTTTGATGTGTGTCCCTTAAATCCCCTTTAAAGTTGTTCCCTCTTACTTAAAATGATACCCTTTTGGATACTCCTATCACAGGACGAAGATTCTGATTATCTACTTTACCTGTACCTTTTGCAATTTTGTACAAAGTCGTTGTTTGTTCGAGCGAAATTGGAAAAATGCAGGAAATTATAGGCCAGTGAATCTCAAATCATAGAGGATTCCTGTAGATTGGATTGATATGCATTTGGAAGGATATGGCTTGGTGCAAGAAAGATCGTGACTAACAAATTGATATGAAACTTTTGAGGAGGTGACTAAAGAGCCAAAGGTGACTGAGGGGAGTAGAGCAGTCAATATTGTATTGTCTACATGAATTTTAATCAGGCATTTGAAAAGATACCACATCGTAGGCTGATTAAAATGTTTTTGAGCATTAAGATGCATGAGATCCATGGTAATTTGGTAATTTGCATTTAGAATTGACTTGTTCAAAGGCCACAGAGGGGACCAGAGGAAGGGTGGAAGTGGGTCATTCTGGCTGCAGACCAGTGATATTCTGCAGGGATTGGTACTAGATATGTGGAGTTATATTCAGCAAAGAAACTTGTCAAAGGATATGGTGGAATATAAGTCAGTTATAGATATGCGTGGAGACATGGAGAATGGAACTTAAATGAGGCGGAGATGAGTGATGATGCCGCTAAATGGTGAATCATTTGCTTGCATCTTCGGAAACAGCTTTATTTCTATCTTTGATATCTCTTTTTTTCCCCTTCAATGTTCTTTTGAGGACCCTGACCTGGAGTTACTCTGACTTTGGTTCTTTGCGGGAATGGCACCCGCTCTCAGGGCCTCACGACTGGCCGCTTTTTGCAATGTCAAGGACATGACCTAGAAGGCTAGGGCACCTTCAGGGTGCTGGATTTTTGTGGCTCTGGAGGGGGGTGGATTCGAGGCTGGTATCGTCGCTGTCAACTGATGTGTCACGGGAGAACAAGGAAGATCAGAAACAGCGAGCTTGTTGCTGGCTGTGTGCCCACAGGCACAGAGCTCAGAAAGAGCAATCCAACAGACTTTTAACACCATAAATCAATGAGTTGCTTTGTTATGTTTCCCCTCTCACTGTGAAATGGGGACAAGAGCCATCAAATACGAGTGAATGAGTAGTCTTTGGGGTACTGCAAGTCTGTGTCTTTATTGATGCTTTGCTGCACGCTTGAGTGCTTAGTGGGGGACGACATAGCCTTTTTGCTGGTGGGGGAGGGGGTTTGTTTCCTTGCTGCTACTTGTGGGTGGGGGGAGCTGGGGGGGGGTTCCTTCATGGTTCTAACATCTAACTGTAGCCCCTTTAAAGATTCAGAACCATCCCACTAATTGGCAATCATGTTTTGGGGGCCAGGAATTGAGTATTCAAAGAGCACCTAAACTGTAGTTCGCTGCTCAATCATAAGCCCTACTAATGAATTTGCCTAATGTTTGTTTTGTGCTCTGTTCTTGATCTATTTTGAGACTGTGTCTCGATCCTTGCTTCAGGTTCTCCAGCAACTGGTTCCAAACCATGCTCATCAAGGACTCTCATCACAGTGCGATTGAGCCCCAACATGGACCCAGCAGTGCATTGGAGCCTTCTGTCAGCTGTGGGCAGCCACAGCGAGAACACTACAAGACAGAGCCTGGAGATGCATGGACTCCATGTTGCCGTGTGTCAACTGTCTCAGGGAGGAAGCCAAAGTCGCTCGGGTGAGGCTACTGGTTGCTCTGTGGAGCCAGTCCATCTTCCAATCCTGGAGAGATTCGATGGTGTCCCTGGCTTTTGCCAGATTCCCCATCCAAGGCTTATAAGCGTTTGAATTCCAGCCATCCCAGCTCCCTTAGGAGTGCAGAAAGGTGGCTTTCATTACCTGCCTTCTGACTGGAAGAGCCCCGTGCACTGGGAATGCTGGTTGGAGATTTGGTTGTATTCGGAGGAATTCATGGAAGCTGTGAGGAAGGTGTTCCAACTCTCCGCTGGAGCCATCCAAGCTCAAACCGCCTGATGTAGATTCAACAGAGTGGAAGGTCGTGCTGAGGGCAGATATCTCCTGGAGTATGGACCCATAAGAGGTGAATGCATTTTTGGACTCTAAAGCAGTGGGAAATTTCCTGTACTTGGGAACTGCCCATCAGCTCAACACATCAGTGCAAGTATTGAGTTAGCCCATACCCTCAAATGTCTTGGCTGGCCATTCACTTGTTTCCGGGTAGGTCTGGCAGCAGACATTGGTCTTGTAGATGAGAATAGAGGATCAAGCAGAAGACATTAGTTTCTATATCATTGAGTCCCCTCTCATAACTCTGATTTTAGGGCGCCCTTGGCTGCCCTAGGGTAACCCTTCCATGACCTTGAAGGAAGGGAGGATCGTTCCGTGGTCCATTCTCTGCAAGAAGGTATGTTTTCAGCTTGGTGTTCGGACCCCAGACTCTCCCAAGGTCAGCAGCTGATGAGGAGGCAGGCATCTGCTCAGGAGAACCTGGAGCTCTCAGGAAATTCTGTCCTGCCTTCAAGTGAAGACAAGCTGGCTTCAGCCAATAGGCCCGTTCGAGTCCCGACCCTGTCCAGTCAGGGATGTGCTGGAACTAGGTCTCTAGTTCAGGAGCAAACCAAAGATGTGCCCAAGGAGTGTGGAACTCCTCTAAGGGGAAGGTTCCAAAATGGAGACCCTTGGAACCTAGTCCCAGAAACATAAGGACCATTTGTCACACCTCACTGCCAATGTCTGAGGAGATGATCAAGTATTTGGACTGTGATTTGGCCCCTGTTTTCACAAAAGACTTTTGTGGACCTATTGAGGAGATTCTGGGATCTGCCAAATCACCCCCGCTACCAATGGAGTGTCAGGGGTCATCCTCAGAGGAACGTTCGGGGATAATTGCAGCACACAAGCCAGCTGGAATACCTTCCTTTCTGCTAGGATTTGGAAGAGGTCTTCAGTAATGGAAAGGCCTCGACTCTTACACCACACCAACCCTATGACTGTACAGTAGACCATCTGCCAGGTATTTGTCCTCTAAGGGGTCGATTATATGTGCTCGCAGGCCCAGAGAGAATTGCTATAGACAAGTAGTTAAAGGAGGCTCTTGCAATGGGATTCAGTTAGTCCTCCACCTCTCCAACCAGTGCCGGCTTCTTCTTTGTACAGAAGGATGGGAGGTTTGTGGCCTTGTATTAATTATAGAGGGCTGCATCGTATAACAGTCAAGAATCATTACTCTCTTCCACTCATGAACACTGCCTTTGAGATTCTCCAAGGGGCAATAGTATTCTCAAAGATAGACTTGTAGCGTGCATACATCCTAGTTTGTTTGGGGAGACCACAAGAACCTGGCTTATATTCAGGAATTTCACAGAGCCCAGGTGGTCTTTGACTTTAACCACTTTAATTTCATCCTGACTGGGGTCAAAGAACCAGAAGCCAGATGCCTTATCCCATCAGTTTGATGAACCAGATGCGAGGAGCAGCCTACCACCATTTTTTCCCACAAGCCAGGGTGTTAACACCAATTTGTTGGGGGATCAGTGTCCTTGTTCATGGGCCCGAGTGCAAAGGGAGGTTCCTCAGAGAGGTCTTCCAGGTCAGCTGTACATGCCAAGTTCCATACTCCAATGGGGACGTTTCTCGAGAACAACTGCTCACCCACGGTTTGCCATGATCCTCAAGTTTATCAAGAGGAGGTATCAGTGGCCCAGACTGAAAAGGATGTTTGGCAGCACATGCAGCAATGTGATGTGTGCACCTAAAACATGGAGTTTTGTACCCGACCTCAAAGGCTTTTCTACCCCTTACCTGTTCTGGACAGACCATGGACACATGTCTCCATTGACTTTGTCATGGGTCTTCCACTGTTCAAGAGGAAGATGGTCATTTGGTTTTTGATAGCCTGCAATTTCATTGTCTTGGAGTGCTACCACCTGCAGTGGAGACTGCTGAAATGATCCTGCACCAGGTTTTCAGGATCCACGATTTTCCAGTGGACATTGTGTTGGATCTCAGTCTACAATTTGCAGCACTTTTCTGGAGGGCGTTTTGTAAACTGATTGGGGCAACAGCGAGACTTTTCTCTGGGTTTCACCCACAGTCCAATGGCCAGATGGAGCAGGTGAACCAAGACTGGAACATATCCTAAGATGCCTGACCTCTGGAAGACCGAATGAGTGGAATGACCATTTGATGTGGGCAGAGGTTGCCCACGGCACTTTACGGCATTTGACGTATGGGATGTTTCCTTTTGAATGCCATTTTAGGTAATGTCTGCCACACTTCCCTGAGGAGGAGGCTGGGGTTGGGGTTTCTGTGGCCAAAGATCTCATCTGCCACTGCAAGGAGAGATGGACTAGGGCAAGGGAGATGTTGTTAGCTTCTACCCAGAAAGCTGAAATAAAGGCTAGCCGCAAGAGAAGACAGGGACCAGTTTTAAAGCCTGGGTAACAGGTTTGGCTATCGACTCTGGATTTGCCAAGATTCTCAGAAAAGTAACCCCACTGGCTTACACCTTGCAGCTTCCTAAGACCCTAAGATGAATCCCATTTTCCACATTCCCAAATTAAAGCTTATGAACACTGGTCCTTTACCACCACTACCCATGTTCCTGATAGGGATATTTTGGATCCAGCTCTCATCCATGCCTACCATCATCATCTCTCCAGTTAGCTAGGGTTATCAGGTGTCAACCATAGGGGAAGGGGTCCTGTTACAACATGCACCCAACTGTGCCAGCATCCAGGGTTTAAATGCTCCAACTCCCCAGAGTATGGATAACTGGCACAGCCCCTATAAAGATTCAGGACTGTCCTGTTAATTGGCAGTCATGATTTGGGCACCAAGAATTGAGTATTTAAAGAGCACCTGAACTAATGTTCGGTGCTCAGTCGTAAGCCCTACTAGTGATTTTGCCTAGCGCTTGTTTTGTGCTCAGTTCTTGATCCAGTTTGATACCATGTCTTGATTCTTGTTTTGGACACTCCATCAATTGGGTCCAAACCATCCTCATCAAAGACTCTCATCACAGTAAGGAAATCATGTTGCAGCTATGTTGATAAAAGTTTGATGAGGCTGCACGTGAAGTATTGTGTGCAGCTCTGGCTGCCCTATAACAGCAAAGATATGGAAGATTTGATCAGGATACAGAAGAGTTCTTTCAGGATTCTGTTTGGATTAGAGTATATGAACTATAACAAGAGGTTGGACACACTTGAGTGTTTATTTTTCTTTGAGGCATTGGAAGCTGAGGGGAGAGCTGATAAGAGATTATAAAATTATGAGAAGCATAGGTAGGGTAGACACTTACAATCTTTTTCCAGGATAGAGATGTCAAATGCTATGTGACATGCATTTAAGGTGAGAGGGGAAACGTTTAAGGCAAATGTGCAGGCAAGGTTTCTTTTAAATGCAGAGAATGCGAGGTGCCTGGAATAAACTGTCGGGGTAGTGGTGGAAGCAGATATGACAGTGGCATTTAGAATGCTTTTGATAGACACACGAGTATACAGGGAAAGGAGGGAAATGGAAGCAGAAGAGATTTAGTTTAATTTAGCATTGACACTGTGTGCCAAAGGACTTGTTCCTAAGCTGTACTGTTCTATGTTCTAGATACATCATTCAGACCACCCCTCAGCCTCTTTCGCTCCAGGGATACAAACCCAGCCTATCTATTCTTCCTTCATGATTAAAGTTCACCAATCATGTTAACAACATGATTTTCTTCTCCAAACTCTCTCAGGTACAACCTACCTACGTGTATCCATCAGAAATACGCACAAAAATGTGTGCAATTAAATCAATGTTACAAAGAAGCTGCAACATAACGTTCTAACCTGTAAAGATAACCATGCCATCTTCACTGCCCTACATTTGCTTCTAGCACCCTATGTAGGTATGTGGCCTACCGTACTTGACTTCCCAAAATGCCACATGCTAAATTATTCTTCCTTGAAATTCCTATCAAAATAATGACCAAACTTCAGCAAAATTGTGGGTTTTCCACTGGGACAAAATGCCAATGACTATATTTTCATTACTTTGAAAAACTACCAGCATTCATTCAATGCTCACCTCATGTGTGTGACTGGACAAAGCAAAGTATTCTACTTAATATACAAGTATCATGCACCAATCATGATCTATTCATTTTATGTTAGCCTCTTATTCCAGTATTTAAGCGGAATAACAAGTGAAATGGTGTGCAATAAATAAGTGGAGCTTTCACAACCAAATAGCTCTTGATTTAGTGTGCAACCCATGTGCATATGGCCATCATGGAATACATGGACTATCATAGAACTGTGAGAGGTGTGGTGCCCTGGTGATGATACTTTGAATTAAGATGGTTAATAAGTTGGAGAAGAACAGTAGTTGGGATTGTTCCCATGGCAGATGTTCTTATTCTTCTAAGCAATTGAGATGGTTCAATCGCTGCAGAAGAAGACTTGGCCATTTGTACAGATCACTGCAGCTACAGGGTACCAGGAGTGAAAGGGGGTAATATCAGGATGTTAGACGTGTTACCAATTAAGTAGGGCTACCATTTTATTCTTGTTGATATTCACCTTCCAGTGTTGCTGGAGCAGTTTTTACCCAGGGAAGCGAAGACATTTTCATCATTTACCCGGTGTACCTTACAGATGGTAGAAAGGTTTTGGTGATCCACAAGGTGGAGTCAGTCTCTCTAGAGCAATTATCTTCTGAATGCATCATGTGGCCATGACATTATTGCTCAGAAACCTATTGGACCCATCATTTAAGTGATGTTTCCAACAAAGTTCGAGGCAATGGTGACTCAGAGGATGTTGATGGTGTGGCAGGGATGACTAGAGTAATAAAATATATCAGAACCATTGTTACAGAAATTGGCATCATATGGTACATAGGGTGATAACAGAAGAATGGAATAGGTTTCCTACAAGAGGTTTTGTGAAAGGAAGTTTGGATGAAGAAACACACTCAAAGTGCTATAGGAGCTTAGCAAGCCAGGCAGCATTTATGGAAAAAGGAACAGTCAGCGTTTTGGGCACGAGAAGCTGTGTGCCTCTATGGGTTTGCAGTGTGCATGAACTGACAGGTTATTTCCAGAAATGGGTGGGAAAAGTGGAGGAAGAAAATTAAAGATATGACAATAATCGATTTGCTACAAAGGCAGCAAAATGGAAGCATACTTGATTAGGTTTTCTATGTATTCTCTCTATCTTCATTTGTTTCTACGTATAACGGTTCTTTCACCTGTATTGGCTCTTGCTCCATCATCTTCTCTTATGCACAGTAACCGGACTGAGTCTACGTTAACCATCAATAATGCATTTACACTAATTCCACTTGATTCTTTGCATATTCTGTCAACTTTCTCCATATTTCACCATTCACTTCAACCCTAGGACTAATTTGCAGCTGCAATTAGTCTCATAACTCATTCTTTGGGACGTAGAAGGAAACCAGAGCATCTGGAGATAACCCAAGCGAATGCCACACAGAGAACACTAGATTTTGTGATTGAACTTGGGTCACTGGTGCTGTGAGACAGTATTCCTATTATCCCTGCCACCCACCTACTGTATCACTAATCATTCCATCCATTTCCCCCAAATCCATTTTTCTTGCCTTTGTACCTGGTTAAAATTTGTAACAACTCACATTATCTGTGAACACCTCAGTGTTGTTTTTCTTCAGATTTTTGCAACATCCGTAGTTAGCTGTTAGCTCAAGTGCCTGTGATTCCTCAGAAATAAGTTATTAAGTGGTGGTAACATGTCAGATTTGGGTTAAGGTGGATATATGATATTAAATTTGGCATATAATTTCCAAGAAAGGCGATGAATTAGAAGACTTAATGCTGAACACTCCATTCTTTGGCACTGTTCGTATTGTGGAATGTATTCTGATTATGCATTACAAATTGAATGTTATGTATTCTGGAAAGCTTATAAATATTAAATGAAAACACAGTCAATAAATATTAAATGAAAATAGTTTTTCTGACATGAATCCAACTTTCTAATTGGCAAATAGTTCCATTGGCATCTTTATGAATGTGTACTTAATAACAAATACAAATGGCTTTGGAAGGCTGTCACAAATTTGGAAGCAGCTTTAATAGTTCATAGATTCAATACTAGTTTCTCCAAGAAGTATCTTACTGACCATCATAGTTTTATGAAGCTAGACACATATTACTTTATATCTACATCTGCACGAAGCCACACACCCAGGGTAGCACAATAACACATCCATGCTGAAACTAAACTGAATAAACGTTAGGTGAGAAGTGAGTTAATAAACATTATTGAGCTCATTAATTTCAGTGTGTAAACATACAAACCAACAATTGTGAGCTGATTAATTATGTTGCCTAAAGAAAAGTAGTATATTTCCCCATGTCAGTCATCCATTCACATATCACAGAAATAATCCACACTTGCCAAGAAACATCTATTTACACTTATTCCTTTTTATTCTCTCCATTTTCCAAATCAGCTTTGATGAAGTTCCACGACTCTTCATGCAATTTGCAGTGGAGAATTAACATATAAGATGCCTGTCTTTAGAAGTGGAAGGGAACCTGAGCAGCCAGGAAAACCCATCACAGGGAGCATATGCAATCTCTTCAGAGACAGTATTGTGAGTCACTGGTGATGAGAAGCAACATCTTTTGAAGGGTACTTTGTATTTGATCTCTAATGCATCAGAAGATCCCTCTACTTAAGCTGAGTTGGAGCCCTGTTGAAAGATCATCAACATGAACATTTCTCTCTTCAAAAATACTGCTGGATTAGTTGTTTCTCTTTTGCAGTTTTCTTCCCCTGTGATGGTATTGGGTTCACTGTCCACAAAGCCCTCAAATCAAAAGGAGATTTTAAGCCCTATCAGATATAGGTATCTACTGGTCTCAAGCTTCCTTGAACTCTGGTGCATGTAACTTAGCCAGTGTTGTCTAGTTTGATGTAAGTCCATTAACATAATTTATGTTGATTAAACATGAGCTAACAAGACCTTATTGTTTACTTGTTTACAACAAGAAGCTGAGCAAGGAATATTGTTTAAAAGTTTAACTTTGTCAAAAAAAACTCTGACCCTTTGGAAATGGCAGGCTGCAGCAATAAGCCTGTTCAGTCCAGTAAAGTGAATATCCACCATGTTAGGGAGTATTCTGGAGTCATGTGAATATAGCAGATATTAATTCAAACAAGAACCAGTCATCAGTTCTTAATGTGGATTGTAAATTGCAAGTTGTAAATTGAAATTAAAAGCACCCCTTTGCAAATAAACAGGCTGGCCCATAGACTAAGAGATATGGTTTACAAAATAGTGACTATCAAATATTTGCATATGCATCAGCCAAAGGTTAAGACAATGTGTTAATAGTCCTGCATCAAACCAGACAACATGGACTAAGTTATCTGCACCATTGTGACTTGAGTTCAAGCTGGCAGACCAGACTGGCGCTGTCACTTGGCACATCAAACATGCTCACGGTTATAGGCAATCAACAGTTTTTGTGTACTCAGGATACTTGTGTGTCAAAAACAGTTTGACAACATTAATCTTGGGTGTTTGACTCTCTGTCCTTAGAAGCTTTTAGTCTATTAATGTAAATTATTTTCTGAAATAATACCTGAAAGGTGTTTGAACATTCAGATATGTAATTCAAAGGAAGCAATGTTAATCCAAAATATTGAAATGAACTATTTTGCCACAACTCTTGAAACTGTATTGAATCACCTGCTGTCACCTTTGACCTTAGGGTATAAAATGTGTTGTATTTTTTGTGTTTCTGAGACTCTGCCAAGAATGTCTCTGTGAGAATGGCTGCTTGTTGTGATGAATAAAGACTTCTATATCACCAGCTTTAGTGTTTCTCTGGTGACTTCAGTCTCAGTCATAACACATCACAACTCCAGATCTCATCACGGCTTTGGTCCAAATCTGGACCGAAGGACAGAATTCCAAGAGTGATTTGAGAATGACTATCTTTGACATGAAGGCAGATTTTGATTGTGTGCAGTATCAAGGTCAATCTTAAACCAGTAGGCAGCTAAAGGAAACACTACAAGGATACCTTGTCCAGATGAAAGTGGGTGTCACTGTTGTTGGTCACTCATCACAGCCCCAGAATATCATAGCAAGAGTTCACCAGGGCAGTCTAAAGCCCAACCATCTTCAGCTGCTTCGTCAATGGACTTCTTTCTATCAGAAGGTCGGAGGTAGGAACGTTTGCACAATGTTCAGTTCTATTTTGCAATGCTCAACAAGTGTCTGCAAGCAGCAAGAGTCAGACTACATTCAGACATGGGCCTTTTAGTAGCAAGGGCCACGTAACTTCCATCTCCAAGAAGATAAGAGTTTAACCAACTACTGTTGATGTTCAATTGCATTACAAATGCCTTATCCCATACCATCAATACTCTAGGACTCATCATTGATCAGAAACTCAACTTGAGTGGCCACTTCAGTTACAAGGCTACCAGCAGGGCATCCTGTGGTGAACCATTCAGCTTCTGATCTACCAGGCACAAGTCAGGAATGTGATGGGATATTCTCCATTCACTTAGATATGTTTGTTGTGATGCATCCGGTGTGGTAGTGTAGTGGGTAGTGCTTGTCGCTCTTACTTTCAGCTTCCACCGCTGGCTAGCAGTCTTGTGAAAAGGAAAACTAAATGTGTGAGTCTCTCCCTGCCAGTACTTAGCTTCTTTAACAGTAAACCTCACGTAGTGCCTCCTCGCTGGCACCTCGATGCACGGAAACTGAACTTTCAGACTCAGGGTGAACTACAGACGACGGGGAGGAGGTCTGGCCTCTGCACACGTAGCACACAGGCCCACCAGTGTGTGGACATGCCCCAGTCTTCATGAATCAGATCCCCAGTTATGCCTTGTGGGCAGTCTCGGGAGAGACAAAGGCCATGGGAGTAAACCCAGACAGTAAATCCGGAGTGGAGCCCCTAAGGTGGTTGGAGGTCATCGAACAGCCTTCCGCAGCTCCTGCAGCCAAGCTGGTGCCAAATGTATCACTTTATAAGCTTTCCTTTGCACTACACTGTGAAGTCGAGAGGGGGATCTTGATGACTGGGCATCTCGGGATCTCCATACCTTCTACCCAGGCTTGTGATGATGATCATCATCACTCATTATCCTTCGAGACAGCTAGATGCCAACCAGCCACTTTGATGTTCAGCTTTCACAACTCTGAAGAATCTTAACACCATCTAGACAAAGTCAGCTGTTTGTTTGGCACTACATTAATCACCTTAACATTCATTCCCTCCACCACCAACAGATTGCCTATGCTATTCCCAGATCATCTCCCAAAGCCATGACTCGTACCATGATGAAGGACAAAAGCAATGAGTGTATGGGAACACCACAACATGCAGGACTCTCTCCAGGCCACACATCATCCTGCCTTAGAAATAAATTGTTGGTACTTTATAAATGCTGGGTTAAAATCCTCAAACTCCTTACCAGGCAGTTAAGGAGTACCTTCACAATTGCAGCAGTATAAGGTTCACCACAAACTTCTGAGGATAATTAAGGGATGGTTAAATCTTAAAAATGAATTAATGAAAGAACTGTAGCATAATAGGGGATGGACTAATAGAATGATGGTTAGCAGGTCATAAATTAATTCCTGCAAGTTTTATACTAACATGTAAACAGCTAGTCCACATTCTGACTGTACAGCAAGTGCTGAATACTGATTTACAGAGAGTGAAATATAATGGACAGATTGCCAAATTTAGAGATTGCAAGTTACTGATATTCGTGGGACTATGCACTGTGAGTAGTAAAAATAAAATTAATGCAAACCAATGTAAGTGATTTTGCTTTATATTTAAATCATAGTGATTTATTTCAAACAAATTGATGAATTAGTTTTGTTTATTTGCAAATAGCTGTCATGTTATCAACTGTTATATGAACAATAACTTGTCAACAAATCTATTGAAAGACACAATACAGCAGTTCCTGACACTTGGAATATTGCAAGAAATCATCAGTGCCAGTCCACACCACACAACCACGGGCAGGTCTATTGACAAATTTGATAGACAACAGAATTACTTTCAGAATCTTTTGACTCAACTCCACAACCTTATTGCTTAACATCATTCCACTATAAAATTTAGTGTACTTCTCACAGCTGCATAACTAGTCAAGAAGTTTGTACTTGTGTAGTAGCCTCATCAAAAAGAACCTGCATGCTGGAAGGTCAGAGTGTCAAACAGCAATTGTTGTGATGAAGGGTTTTGGACTGACATTGATGCTGCCTGACCTGCTGAGTTCCAACATTTTGTGTGTATTGCAGTGGAAGCAGAGGGTATAAGTCAGCATTTTGGATTGAGAATATCAGGACTGAGAGGGAACAGAAAAGATTAGCAGTATATAACAGTACAAAGCAGGAGGTGGAGTGTGATACGGGATGGCGACCGTTAGGTGATAGGTGGAACCAGATGGGGAGGGGATGATGGGCAGGTAGAACCAGGTTGGGAAGGAGAGTGGGACAGAGGTTCACAGAGCATGGCTGGGAGTGGGCAGAAACAATGGACGAGTGGAACCGATAGAGGAAAGAGATGAGAATGTTGAGCAAAGGGAAAACTACTTGCCTCATACAAATGTCTCCAGGTGAAAGAGATTCATCATCCTAACAGTATGGATTTGTTTCTAAATGTGATTACTGAGGCAGAAGGTTACCTTATATCCATTTAAGCAACTCGAGCTTTGGGCTCAAAATCTACTCAATTGTCTCAGTTGGGGTGCACTCACTTCTGAGTCAGTGGGTTTGGATTTAAGCTTCTCTTTAACTTATTGGGTACAGTTCTCCATTGATTCTTCAGTGTAGTTTTGAGGGAATTCCAGGTGTACTACCTGCTATATACCACCTGAAAATCAAGCCCTGTTCAATTGTGTGCTTATAGAAGATTCTGTGATGCTATTGGAGGATGAGAGGGGAAGTCCTGATAGATGTTATATTCATTCAACACTGTCTATCCAGATTACCTGATCATTAAGACATTGAGACAGACCTTGTTGGTTTTGGTTTGTTCCTCAAAGCCAATAGCTCACACAACCCCTGACCCCCCTCAGTTGTTAGCCCTGGAACCACAGAGGCCCTACCCCTGCATCCATTCTGTAAAGTGGAGCATGCCGTGCACAGGCTCCTGGCAACACATCTTGAGACCATGTCCATCCAGCTCCTTGATTGCCTGCCTGGTTATGGATAATTTTCTTGCTGTATGCAATTGTCTCCAATGATCAAATGCACATATAGGAGCTGAAAAATGAATAAGTTGTTAGATAATTAAATTATTTAGACATTATATTACAATTGAAACATATTATGCTGTTATTAGTTGATTGTCAGCATAAACATACACTTAGTTGTCAGTTTATTAGGTACACGAATACACCTGCCGTTAATGCAAATGCCTCATCAGCCAATCATGAGGCACCAAATCAATGAATAAACACAGGCAGATATGGTGAAAAGGTTGAGATGTTGTTCAGATCAAACATCAGAATGGGGAAAAAATGGGATCTAAGTGGCTTTGACCATGGAATAATTGTTGGTGTCCGACTGGGTGGTTTGAGTATCTCAGCAACTGCTGTTTTCCTGGGATTTTCACAGACCACAGTCTCTCAGGTTTACAGGAAATGGTGTGTAAAAACAAAGAACATCAGTGAGCAGCCGTTCCATGGGTAATAAGGCCTTGTTATTGAGAGAGGTCAGAGTAGAATGGGAAGGCGATGGTAACTCAAATAATCATGTGTTACAACAGTGGTATCCAGAGAGCATCTCTAAAGTCACAACTTGTTGAACCTTGAAGTTGATGGGCTGGAGCAGTAGAAAATTATGAACATACTGAAATACATTCAGAGGCCACTTTATTAGATACCTCCTGTACCTAACAAAGTGTCCACTGAGTATCAGATGAAATAAAATAAAACTAATGTTACCTATTCACTTCTTAATAAAGGTCAGCAATTTAGATAAATGATCTTTGCTAGATGAGCAAACCATGGTTAGCATAAAGTTGAGAGCCATATAACTCTTTCATCTCAGCACTAGGACTTGTGTGTTATGGACTTAATAATGAATTCAGGAGAACAACAAGAGTCAACTTAAGAGGGTGAATCCTTGCAAGGCATCAGGACTTATGGTGTATCTGGTTGGGCTCTGAAAATCTGTGTCAAACATTTGGTAGGAGTGTTCAAAGATATCTTTAATCTCTCACTGCTGCATTCAGAGTTTTCCACCTGCTTCACAAGGGCAACAATTATACCAGTGCTCAGAAGAGCAGGGTGAGCTGTCTCAATGACTATCACTTAGTTTTTGAGGCAGCTCACTGCACTCACATCTACTGTGATGAAGACATTGAGAAGTTCATCGTGGCCTGAATCAACTCTTGCCTAAGCAAGGACCTGAACAATAGTCTATAGTGAATGCAGTCTCACTGGCTCTTCATTCGGCCTTGGATCACCTGATCAGTAGCAACACCTACATCAGGCTGCTGTTTATCGATTACATCCCAGTGTTCAGCACAATCATACCCTCTGTATT
The DNA here is from genome assembly GCF_963921235.1 of Mobula hypostoma. Taxonomy (NCBI): domain Eukaryota; kingdom Metazoa; phylum Chordata; class Chondrichthyes; order Myliobatiformes; family Myliobatidae; genus Mobula; species Mobula hypostoma. The sequence goes on along the minus strand of NC_086100.1, from coordinate 133,120,101 downwards.
AAACAATAACATTCCAAACATGGACCTCTGTATCTCCTTCTGCAACTGGAACCTTGACTTCCTCACTCGGAGACCACAATCAGTACTGACTTTTCCTCTTCACTGACAATTAACACTGGTGCACATCAAAGATGTATGCTTATCCCACTGCTCTGCTCTCTCTACACACACGACTGTACGGCTTGGCATTGCTCAAATGGCATTTATACATTTACGGATGATACAACTATTGTTGGCAGAATTTCAGCTGGTGACAAGGAGGCATACATGAGAGAGATAGATCAGCTGGTTGAGTGGTGTTGTGACAACAACCTTGCACTCAATGTCAGTGAGACCAAGAAGTTGATTGTGGACTTCAGGAAGGGGAAGTCGAGGGAACACACACCAGTCCTTATTGAGGGATCAGCAGTGGACAGGGTGAACAGTTTCAAATTCCTGGGTGTCAACATCTTTGAGGATCTATCCTGACCCCAACATATTGATGCAATTACAAAGAAGGAATGACAGTGGCTATATTTCATTAAGGGTTTGAGGAGACTTGGTATGTCATCATAGACCATCACAAACTTCTGCCGACCTAACGAGGAGAGCATTCTAACTGGTTGCATCAGTATCTGGTATGGAGGGGCCATCAATGTTTCAGGAGCAGCTTCTTCTCCTCGGCCATCAGATTTCTGAATGGATAATGAGTCCATGAGCAATACTCAATACTTTTTTTTGCTGTTTTTACACTACTTATTTAATTCTTTATATATATACTTCTAATTGTAATTAATAGCGTCTTTTATTATTATCTACTGCAAGGCACTGCTGCCACAAAGAAATAAATTTAATGACGTATGGCAGTGAAATTCAACCTGATTCTGATTCAGATTCTGAATTGTACACTACAGCTGGCTGACAGTCTGCCCTATAGACATCAATATGTTTGAACCAATTGTTTTCTGTGGGAGATGCTATGTGCAAATTGATGTATTTCCCACTTGGGGACAGTGACTGCATTTTGTTATCCTTGACACATGTTGGTAGGTTGTGAATGTACTTGTAAATATAAAACTTACTTTTGAAACCAGAGTACAATAATGACAAAATGTAATTCTACAAACTATACCATGAGCACAGAAGTACTGAGCAGAGGTCAGTCAAGTTCACTTTATTCTCATCATAATGCTATCTCGAGTTCCATTTTTAAGATCTATACCTAGCTAATTGTTTAAATGTCTTTATTTCATTACCATGGTCCAAGAGGGCTACAGGTTGTAGTTCAAAGCTGCATTGTAAATGAGGCCTTTTATCTCATAAGCATGGGCTTTCTAATCCTTTTGCAAAATTTATCTACCTGCCTCCTGAAGCTCATGCTGCCATCTTTGCATTTCTTTTTTTATTAATGTATCTCGTTCATTTTACATGAACAGATACATTTCCAGACAGTCGCTGCTTTCAGAAAATGTTATCTTACAAAGAACCTTGTGATAATAATAGATTCTGGCTGAGGAAACTAAATGAGCCTGTTTCATATTGATATTCTTGTGTTTGTCTTTGTGACGAAGGGAAAGTTATGGCAGGCTTTGTCTGACCTTTGGCTATCCTGGGGCAATGAGCCTGTTAAAAATAACTGTCTTTGAAACATCTGCTGCTCTCTTTAAGGTAAATCGGTTTCAAGTTCATCAGTCCATTCATTCCTAAAATATAGAAAAATACCAGCAAAACCAAAGATGTCCCACTCCATTGATGGGGTTTGGAGCAATTGTTCGATTTTATTTATATTGTACGTAGGATGCAAAATGTGGGTATCTACAGAAAAGAAAATTCCAAAGGTGTAGTTATAAATATAATAATTTACTTTAAAGCAAAATCATTAAGATAAAGGAAGTAATTGCCAGTTTTTGGTGAGGTTTGTTCTGCTCTATTTTATTTCCAAAATGATGCATTTCCAGCTGCACACACATGAACAATGAATAAATAAAGCTCCATTGATACATAGTACTGCTCCAGCATTTAAATAGTCTAATTACCAGCGCCAATTTAAAAATCAAAACATCAAAGAAGAGTTGAATTGAAAATGAACACCCTTTGTGTATCTATTGCTATGAAATTATGAAAACATATTTGTGACAGGGAGGATTTTGAGAGTAAGTCCATGTGAGGAGAATGAATTAACATCAATAAATGTGTCAATAAAGAAGGGTGCTTTAGTCATTAGTTATCATTTCAATAGAATATTCAACACAACCTTCTTATGTACTTTGTGAGTCTCAGCTGTTCATTCAAGTTATTTACATCAATGCCATCATTGCTGGTTGCAAAACAAAAATAATTTCGTGAGGTAATAAAAATGAGCATATAGCACAAAGAAATGTTTTGACAACAACAGGGAGATTCTGTGATCAAGTTCAAGTTCAAGTTTAATTGTCATTCAACCATTCATGAATATCCACAAATACAGCCAAACAAACCAGCATTACTCTGGGGCCAAGGTGCAAAACACAGTCATACACAGGCACTTATAGAAATTATAAGATTGCAAGCACATATAAGATATCAGTTAAATAATCACACAAAGAATATAGTCCAAGCCCCAGAGTCTGTGAATGTTGCTGCATTCTGCAGTCGAGCTCAATGCAGCTTGTCTTCTGCCAAGCCAACACCGGGTGGAAGCACCGACTCCAGCACAGACTCTGTGTCACACCAGCTCTGGAAATGCAGTGGAGCACCCGATTCCGATGCACTCCCGGGCTGTGGAAAGGTGATACCATGGCTTGCCCCCGCTATGACTGAGCCACGCAGCTCCCCTGACATTTGCCAATAACCAATGAATTGGACTTGCAGCATTCCACGCCACCAACTTCTGACAGGGGCTTGTGATCAAAAGAAAAGTGACTAAGATGATCACTCACTGTTAGACTGCCCACCTCCTTCACACAACGATGCCTCTTTTTCGCAGTCAGCATCACAGTCTACACCAAAGCCCAGTTCCTTCAGATTCTCAGCTAAAAAACAACTCACTGATGGGATAGATCTGCAGTACTTGAAGTTCTTAATGTCCAGCAGAGACTGGTGATCATAAAAAATATGTTTAAAAAAGACAATAACACCTTTGGTTGACCCCGTAGAAGCAGTTGCATCTGAGAATGTCACCATCTTAGTGGATGGTTAACTGAGTCAAGCAAATTGCATTTCTATCCAAAATGCTGATTCGTCCTTCATGTGAATTTGTAAAGTGCTATTGTAACATGAACTGACTCACGCCATGCTCCCCATATTTGTCAGCGTGGTTGATTTGCTTGAAGATAATTTCTTCAAATTAATCTGATAAATCAGGCAAAGCAATGCAGTGTAGGAAACACAAGGGGAACACTAGGAGAAGCTGAGGAGATGCTGTTCCACCCAAGCTGATATATAATCACTACAAAATCAGATACTGGGAATAACTATTGTTCATATCCCAAAGGCATCTGGCCAGTGTGAAGCTGATGTCATTAAGACAAAATAGCTATGGGAATTGACTTCAAAAGGAATAGAGAGTAAAAGTAATCCAAATTACTCTGGAAACGTGCAAATCCATGTGAAGGCCAAATCTGGATAATATTTTTGCACAGCTGATTTAGAAAATTCAAGTGAACAAGATGATTTTAAATTTTGAACAAATATAATACGAAGGACTAAATAATTAAATTTCCTCACGATACTGAAAACCAAACTAGGATGAGACCTCATAAGCACAATGAAAACGGATGAGCAGGAAAAAGCCAGTTACTCCATTGGACTCATCATGTTGCCTTTGATCTTTGTGCATCCACTGCCACCCACCAATCACGATATTTTGGAGGTGGTTAAAAAATGGTTAAAGAAACATAAGCTGATTCAGTTACAGCTCCAGGAATTCAGTCTGCGTCCAACTAAAAAGACCCTGGGTAGCACGTGACCTACCTCACCACAGGTGGACTTCTGCAGCTGACCTTGCCTACAGTCCCGCTCACAGAAGACATGTGAAGCTCAAAATGTAAGCTCACCTATATAACTAGATCTATCAAACTATAAGATTTTGTCCTGTTACGTGATTGAAGATTTTGTGGTGTTATATGCTCAAAAACAAATGGAAAATCATCACTGGAATATTTTTGATACTTCATACATGCTTAAAAGGAAGCTAGAAAACGAAAGAAATATCAAGTCAAAGACAGAGTCCAGTTTATTGTCATATGCACAAGTACATGTGTGCCAAGGTGGAATGAAAACCTTATTTGTAGCAGCATCACAGGTACAGAGCGTCATCTAAGCAGCACTTACAAGAAAACATAAAGTAAGCATGCTTTACACTATTTTTACAAGAAAGAACACAATTAAGAAAAATCAAAGCCCGCTTTAGTGCAAAGTATTCACAAAAAAGGCACAATTCTTATTTTCAATGTTAAACTTTCATGGTGTAAGATTAATTTATGTGTATCAGGGTACTGTATTCCTGGCACTAGTAACCTCTGTGTTCCTTATCTCCGCATCCCCCAGCTGTGTTACTTCTCTTCAGGGATTCTATAACCCATAGAGGAGAGGTGTAATGCACAAGATGAGATGCTACTGATACCCTAGTAGACAAGAAAGGATATGGATATCCTGCCGGACAAAAATGGAATAAAACCAGAAACTACAGGAGATATTCTATAAGTCAAGCAGCATTTGCACAGAGAGAAACAGTTAACACTTCATGTCAATGAGCCTCCTTTAGAACATCTGTAGTTTCATTTCCATTGACGATGGTGGAGATTTGGAGGAAGATGCTGTGGAGTAGGGGGCATGAGAAGGCCTTGGCGAGTAGGGTAAAGGAAAACCCCAAAGCATTCTACAATTATGTAAAGAACAAAATGATGACAGGAGTGAAGGTACGACCAATTAAGATAAAGATGGGAAGATGTGTCTGGAAGCTGTGGAAGTGAGCGAAGTCCTCAATAAATACTTTTCGGTATTCACGAATGAGAGGGAACTTGATGAAGGTGAGGACAATATGAGTGAGGTTGATGTTCTGCAGCATGTTGATATTAAGGAAGAGGAGGTGTTGGAGTTGTTAAAGTACATGAGGACGGATAAGTCCCAGGGGCCTGACGGAATATTCCCCAGGCTGCTCCACGAGGCGAGGGAAGAGATTGCTGAGCCTCTGGCTAGGATCTTCATGTCCTGGTTGTCCACGGGAACGGTACCGGAGGATTGGAGGAAGGCGAATGTTGTCCCCTTGTTCAAAAAAGGTGGTAGGGATAGTCCAGGTAATTATAGACCAGTGAGCCTCATGTCTGTGGTAGGAAAGCTGTTGGAAAAGGTTCTTAGCGATAGGATCTATGGGCATTTAGAGAATCATGGTCTGATCAGGGACAGTCAGCATGGCTTTGTGAAGGGCAGATCATGTCTAACAAGCCTGATAGAGATCTTTGAGAAGGTGACCAGGCATATAGATGAGGGTAGTGCAATGGATGTGATCTATATGGATTTTAGTAAGGCGTTTGACAAGGTTCCACATAGTAGGTTTATTCAGAAAGTCAGAAGGCATGGGATCCAGGGAAGTTCGGCCAGGTGGATTCAGAATTGGCTTGTCTGCAGAAGGCAGAGGGTCATGGTGGAGGGAGTACATTCGGATTGGATGGATGTGACTAGTGGTGTCCCACAAGGATCGGTTCTGGGACTTCTATTTTTCGTGATTTTTATTAACGACCTGGAAGTGGGGGTAGAAGGGTGGGTTGGCAAGTTTGCAGATGACACAAAGGTTGATGGTGTTGTCGATAGTGTAGAGGATTGTCAAAGATTGCAGAGAGGCATTGATAGGATACAGAAGTGAGCTGAGAAGTGGCAGATGGAGTTCAACCTGGAGAAGTGTGAGGTGGTACACTTTGGAAGGACAAACTCCAAGGCAGAGTACAAAGTAAATGGCAGGATACTTGGTAGTGTGGAGGAGCAGAGGGATCTGGGGGTACATGTCCACAGATCCCTGAAAGTTGCTTCACAGGTAGATAGGGTAGTTAAGAAAGCTTATGGGGTGTTATCTTTCATAAGTCGAGGGATAGAGTTTAAGAGTCGTGGGGTAATGATGCAGCTCTATAAAACTCTGGTTAGGCCACACTTGGAGTACTGTGTCCAATTCTAGTCGCCTCACTATAGGAAGGATGTGGAAGCATTGGAAATGGTACAGAGGAGATTTACCAGGATGCTGCCTGGTTTAGAGAGTATGCATTATGATCAGAGATTAAGGGAGCTGGGGCTTTACTCTCTGGAGAGAAGGAGAATGAAAGGAGACATGATAGAGGTATACAAGATATTAAGAGGAATAGATAGAGTGGACAGCTAGCGCTTCTTCCCCAGGGCACCACTGCTCAGTACAAGAGAACTTGGCTTTAAGGTAAGGGGTGGGAAGTTCAAGGGGGATATTAGAAGAAGGGTTTTTACTCAGAGAGTGGTTGGTGCGTGGAATGCACTGCCTGAGTCAGTGGTGGAGGCAGATACACCAGTGAAATTTAAGAGACTTCCAGACAGGTATATGGAGGAATTTAAGGTGGGTGTAGGGTTTAAGGGTCGGCACAACATTGTGGGCTGAAGGACCTGTACTGTGCTGTACTATTCTATCTTCTATGTTTTATTATGATAAAGTCTACAGGCAAGTAGAGAAGAATGAGAGATAATAGGCTACTTCATCATAAAGAGTGCCACAGGTAACTTTGATCAGAACTATTTGGTTATATGACATGTGTGGAAGAGTGATTAGAACAATTTAAATAGGTGCTGCAGTAAAGAGGGACATGAAATCATGAAGCCATAGCACATTCTTCTTTTTTCTTTTTCAATATTTTTATTAATTTCTACATAGAAGAGTACAGAGTCCAAGAAAATACATATTATAAAACAAAAGAAAAAAATAACAATACCAGATCCATTATTGAATTCATTTGAATCACATTAATGAACTCCTTACCCTATATTTATATAGATTAGATTAATTCGTATGTTAGAATATGAACAATTTTATGTAAAAAAAATCTATACCCACTACCAAAGTCAAAGCCGTTTGCTAAAGGAAAATAAAAGAAAAAAAACACTTATCAGATAATAAAATATGCTATTAACCAACTTCTGTACTTTAACGAGAAGTCAAAGATTATGAAAGTAATTTAAAAACAGCCCCCATAAATTTTGAAAATCGTGGTTAGATTCAGAAATTGAACAACGAATCTTTTCTAAATTTAAACATGCCATAACATCCTGTAACCACTGCGCATGATTAGGCGGAACAGCATCCTTCCATTTAAACAAAAGCACCCTCCTAGACATAGGAGACATAAAAGCCAGAATGTGCAAATCAGATGTCTTCAAAATGATATCTTTCCTTCCAACAATACCAAATAGGGCAGTCAAAGGATTAGGCTTAAAAATTACACTAAAGAGTACAGAAAAAGTTTGGAATACTTCCTTCCAATATTTTTCAAGACCTGGACATGTCCAAAACATATGAATAAATGAAGTGTCTCCATTGTTACACCTATCACAGTAGGGAGATATATCCATATAAAAATGAGGTAACTTATCCTTGGTCATATAAGCCCTATGGACCACTTTAAGTTGTAGGAGGGAATGGCGAGCACGTAACGATGAAGTATTAACCAATTTAAAAATTTCATTCCAAGTTTCTTCAGAAATTGAAGTCTGTAAATCTTGTTCCCAAAGATTTTTGATTTTCTCTAAAGAATCATTTCTCATTCCCATTAACATATCATAAATATTGGCTATTGAACCATTATAAAAAGTCTTCATATTAAGAATTTCATCTAATAAATTCATATCAGGTCTATTAGGAAATGCATATAATTGAGATTCCAGAAAGTCTCTAATTTTAAGTACCAAAAAAATGGGTTTTTGGTAAACTATATTTAGTTGACAGTTGTTCAAGCGAGAAAGACTTCCTCCACAAACAGATCCTGGAAACATATAATGCTCAATCCATCCCATTGTTTAAAAACTACATCAGTCATAGAAGGCTTAAAAAGATAATTAAGAAAAATGGAACTAGAAAGGGAAAATCTCAATAGACCAAAGTGTCTTCTAAATTGTATCCAAATTTTCAAAGTATGTTTGACGACCACATTTTCAGTTATTTTACTTAAGGATAAAGGAAGTGACCATAGCACGTTCAAGGACTGTTGAAGACTGGGAGAATAGTGACGTAGTGATGGTTTGCAAAACCTGAAAAGCCTGGAGTTGTATATTTGGGAAGAACGGTGATGTCATTCATTTTATGAGAGTTTTGAAAATAATATGTGGTTTGAGGGAACAACTAATACAGTGAATTCCAGTTAATTGGGCCATTGGTTAATCAGGGCAGCCACTTATTTAGGACATCTCTCAGAGAACAAAAACTAATTGAGGAAATAACTGGGACTCTATTCGCTAATTTGCAACATTATGACACTTAACTGGGGCAACAGACTGTTGCTGAAGTTTCTAATTAGCATCAGTGGCAGGCACTTGTGTGGCCATTAGACAGCACACCGTGCTTAGAGCTAACAGTTTGTAAATAACTTGTTGCATGTGCTTCTGTTCAGAAAGCAGCAATTCAGTGATTTTTGTCACTGATAGTTTGCGAGAGAGAAGCAGAAATATAATTCAGAGCTGAATTGCTCACTCCATTTTCAAGCATTGAGGCTTGGAGATGTCAGGAATGGCTGGGAGTGAAAATGAAACAATTTCACTACAAGTTCTCAACAAGCTAGAAACTATAAATACTAAAATAAATGCTACAATGAAAGGAGGATGTAAACATCAAAAGCATGGTATGAAAACAGTCCGTTATCTGCATGAGGTGTCTGTGCTGATTTTATTCATTTACAATCGATCAAAAGAACACAGCAGCGTAGACTGGGTGAATTCCTCCGTCACTTGCAATTAGAAACCAAACACAGCTTTATACAGTAGTATTGTAGTGGTGTTGCTAGTGTTTTCATTTGTTCTATATTTTATTTCGATACGTAATTTGTTACTCAGTTAAACGGTAGTTTGTCTTTTTCTATACCTTTTAACTATTTTCATGAAACTTTGGCTAATTGGGGCAGCCACTTAAATGGGCCAAAATGTTCTGGTCCCGATGCGTCCCAATGAACCAGTGTCCACTGTATGAGGACAGGAAGAGAATGTAGGTGGGTAGCTGGTTATTCAGAATAGGTCTATGGAAGCAGCGGTAGCTTTCACGGACAAGATGGACTAAAAGGAAGTTAAAAGAGCGATGTGAGTTCAAGTTTTGGGCTCGAGAATATGTATGTAAGGCTAGGTCCACAGCTACATCAGCCATGATCTTATGGAATGGTGGAGCATGCTTAATGGACCAGTACAGCACAGAAACAGGCCCTTCGGCCCACAATGCTGTGCTGAACCAATTAGATTAGTAATCTCTGAGGATCTAACCTGGTCCCAACACATTGATGTAGTCATAAAGAAGGCAAGACAGTGACTATACTTTATTAGGAGTTTGAAGCGATTTGGCATGTCAACAAATACACTCAAAAACTTCTATAGTTGTACCGTGGAGAGCATTCTGACAGGCTGCATCACTGTCTGGTATGGAGGGGCTACTGCACAGGACCGAAAGAAGCTGCAGAAGGCTGTAAATCTAGTCAGCTCCATCTTGGGCACTAGCCTACAAAGTACCCAGGACATCTTTAGGGAGCAGTGTCTCAGAAAGGCAGCGTCCATTATTAAGGAACTCCAGCACCCAGGGCATGCCCTTTCTTCAGAGTTACCATCAGGTAGGAGGTACAGAAGCCTGAAGGCACACACTCAGCGATTCAAGAACAGCTTCTTCCCCTCTGCCATCCAATTCCTGAATGGACTTTGAAGCTTTGGACACTACCTCACTTTTTTAATATACAGTATTTCTGTTTTTGCACATTTTTAAATAATCTATTCAATATGTGTAATTTATTTGTTTATTTATTATTATGTTTTATTTCATTTATTATTACTATTTTTTTCTGTCTCTGCTAGATTATGTATTGCATTGAACTGCTGCTGCTAAGTTAACAAATTTCAGTTAAACATGCTGGTGGTAATAAACCTGATTCTGATTCTGATTCTGATTCTGAAATAAACGAATCTCTTCTACCTACATAACACCCATATCTTTCTATTTTGCTCAGATTTATGTGCCTTCCTAAACATCTCTTAGATGTCTCTATTGTAACTGCCTCTACCATTTCCCCAGGCAATGTATTCCAGGCACCCACCACTCTCTGGTAAGAAACTTGTCTCTCACATCTTCTTTGAAATTGCCCACCTTTCACCTTAACTACATGCCCTCTGTTATAAGATATTTCAACCCTGGGGAAAAGATACTGTCTGTCTACTCTATCTGTGTCTCTTATAATCTTATAAACCTCTATCAGTTCTCTCCTCAGCCCCTGCCTCTCCAGAGAATACAGTGCAAGTTTGTCCAGTCTTTTGTTGTAGCACATGCTGTCTAATCCAGGAATCCAGGCAAGCCTCTTCTGCACCCTCTCCTAAGCCTCGACATTCTTCACAATGAAGTGACCAGAACTGTGTGCAATACTTTGAATTAATGAAGGCAAGCATGCCATATACCTTTTTAACCACCTAATCAACCTGTGTATCCATTTTCAGGGGGCTATGAACTTCAACCCCAAGATCCCTCTGCTGCACAATACTGTTAAGGGTCTTGCCCTTACCAGTGTACTGTCTCTTTATATTTGACCTACCAAAGTGCAACCTTCATATTTATCTGGGTTAAACTCCCTCTGCCATTTCTACACTCATATTTGGAACTGATCTATATCCTTCTGTTTTTTTTTGCCGTCCTTCGACACCATCGACAACGCCACCAATCTTCGTGTTATCTGCAAACTTGCTAACCCACCCATTTTAATTTTCATCCAGGTCATTTAAATACATCACAAGCAGTAGATGTCCCAGTATAGGTCCCTGCAGTGCTTCCTCTCTTTGACCACTACCCTCTGTCTAACATGGGCAAGCCAGTGCTGGATCCAAATTTACTGACCCACTGTAGGAGCAAATTGAAAGGTTACATGGAGCTGGTGTTTAAAATTGGTGTGCACCAGGAGATACGTCAAAGCTGAACTCCCTGAACATGAATTTGCCAGGGCGTTTACCTTCTCAGTTGATGAAATTACCAGTAAGATTACATTTTGTTAATAGAATGCTGGCTATAGGAAGATGTAACTAAGTAACAGACTAGGTCCTGATTACATGGTAAAATCATTGTCCGCAGGTCTAAGAGTAAATCCAATTTTCTATTACAACAATGGGTGCACGCTATAGCATAAATAACAAAGCTCCTGACGTCATCACTGCTGCATTCTATGTCTCTACTTCTAGGCTTTGTCTCCGGTTCACTGTTACAACATTAGCACAATCCACACACCTATTTACTTATTACTAACCCTCATTATTCATTTCCCTCCAACAGTGCTACCCATCTATATTTTCATCCAGGTTATTTATAAACAACACAAACAGCAGAGGTCCCAGAGGAGTTCCAATGGAACACCACTAACACCTCCAGCTGGATTAAGTTCCTTTGACCACTAGATAGATAGATTAATAGATACATCATAGATCCCAAAGGAAATTATGGTGTCACAGTAGAATTACAAGTGCACATATATACAAATATTAGAATTGAAGTAAGAAAGATAAATATTAAGTTACCTCTTAGAGTCTAACAGAAGGAGGTCATCACTGCCCCTGCTATAGATTGACTTATTATAGAGCCTAATGGCAGAGACTAAGAATGACTTCATATAACGCTCTTTGGAGCAGTGCAGTTGTCTTAGTCTATTACTAAAAGTGCTCCCCTGTTCAGCCAAAGTGGCATGCAGAGGCTTAGAAACATTGTCCAGACATGCCAGGATTTTCAATGGGATCTTTTGTTCTACCACAGCCTGCAGTGTGTCCAATTTGTCTTTCTAATTGGACAAATTAGAAACCAGTCTTTCTGGTCTTTCTAATCAGTTTATTCTAATAAACTGAACCAGTCGTTCTAATCAGTTTACTGAGCCTGTTGGCATCACCCAGGTTGATGCCATTGCCCAGCACACCACCATAAGGAAGTTTGCACTGGTGACACTAGACTGGTAGAACATATGAAGGAGAGGCCTGAATATTCCAAAGGAACTCAATCTCCTCAGGAAGTAGAGGCAATTCTGGCTTTTCTTGCACACAGCCTCTGTGTTGGTACTCCACTCAAGTCTCTGTCATTCAGGTGTACCCACAGGTACTTGTAGATCCTCATCACATCCACGTCATCTCCATCAATAGTAAAAGGGAGCAGTGCAGGCTTAGTCTTCCTAAAGTCCATCACCATCTCCTTTGTCTTATGGATATTGAACTGCAAATGATTCAGCTTGCACCATTTGACAAAGTCCTCCACCAGGGCCCTGTATTCATCCTTCCATCCTCCCTTTATACGCTCAACTATTGCTGAGTCGTCAGAGAATTTCTGCAGATTACTCTCTGTCTTCTGTGGGCAAGCCAGTTGTGAATCCAAATGGCCAATTCACCATGGATCTCATGCATCTTAATCTTCTGGATGAGCCACCCTTGAGAGACTTTGTCAAACGCCTTACTAAAATCTCTGTAGACAACATCCTCAGCTCCACCTTCATTAATCATTCTTGTCACCTTGTCAAAGAATCGATCAAGTTAGTTAGACACAACTTGCCCCACTCAAAGTTCCTACTAATTAGGTCATGGCTGTTCAAATGCTCATAAATCTTATCCCTAAGAATTCTCTCCAGGAATTTCCCCACCACTGACGTGACACGCATTAGTCAATAGTTTCCAACATTATTCCTGGTTCCATTCTTGAATAATGGAACAATATTAGCTACTCGTCTGTTCTCCAGGATCTCATCTGTGGCTCGAGAGGACATAAAGATATTGGTCAGCTTTTTTTCTTGTCTCTCTCAATAACCTGCAGTACATCCTATCAGGCCCTTAATGCTCTTTAAGAGACTCAACACTGCCTCCTCCTTTGCTCCTAAATGCCCTAGCCTGTCAATACACTGAGCACTGATCACCCTATCCACCACATCCTTCTCTTTGGCAAATACAGATGTAAAGTACTCATTAAGGACCTCACCCACATCCTCTGCATCCAAGAAAATGTTCAGCCCTTTACCCTTGAGTAGTTCTATCCTCTCCCTAGTTATCCTCTTGCTCTTGATGTATGTATAGAATGCCTTGGGATTCCCTTTATCCTACTAGCCAAGAACTTTTCATGGCTCCTCCTGTCTTTCCTATTTCCATTCTTGAGTTCTTTTCTGGCTTCTTTTTAATCCTCAAGAGCTGAGTTTGATTCTAGTTTCCGAAGCTTTACAGACTTCTCCTTTTTCTTCTTGGCTAAATTCATCACCTCTCTGAACATCCAAGGTTCACTTACTTTGCCATCCTTGTCCTTCCTTCTTATTAGAATATACCTGTCCTGTGCTCTGTGCTGTTGGGTCTTAAACACCCCCTACATGCCACATGCCCAAAAGTTGCTGTAACCAATAAGTCTCCCAGGTTCCTGTTCTCGTAACTTTCCCTGCTCCAATTAATACTCTCCCACAAGGTTCATAATTATCCTTATCTATAGCTATCTTAAAACTTAAGGAGTTGTGATTACTGTTCCCTAACTGCTTACCCACAGAAAACTTGGTCACCTGGCCAGTCTAATTGCCCAACATTATGTCCAGTACAGCCCATTCTCTTGTTGGACCATATACGTATTGACTTAAGAAACCCTGCTAAAGCACCTAACAAATTCGGCCCCATCTACAGTAAACTTCTTGCACTCAGAAGGTCCCAGTTTATATTAAGGACGTTGAAGCCTCCATGACAACAACCATGCTGTTTTTACACTTTTCTTTAATCTGCCTGCATATCTGTTCCTCAATGTCCTAGTGGCTCCTAGGGGTCCATTGTACGATCCTGTCACAGCGATTGCACTCAGCTTATTTTTGATTTCTACACATGTGGACTCAATGGAAAAACCTTCTAATAAAGCTGAAAGTTTAAAGTAAATTTTATTATCAAAGTACATATATGTCACCATATACAATCACGAGATTCATTTTCCCGCAGGCATACTCTGCAAATCGCTAGAACAGTAACTATAACAGGATCAATGAAAAATCAACTAGAGTGCAGTAGACAACAAACTGTGCAAATACAAATATCAATATATAGTAACAAATAGCAGGAACATAAGATAATAAGATACGGAGCCCTTAAAGTGAAATAATTGGCTGTGGGAACATCTCAGTGATGTCAAGTACATGTAGTTAGCGATGTTGCTCAAGAGCCTGATGGTTGTGGGTTAGTAACCACCTGCCCCTCTGAGTGCAGTTGTGATATTGTCCATGATCAGTCGTGTAACCCCAGCCCTTTGTTTTAACTCCTTCTCTATCTTTTCCAAACCATTCCTGTCCCTCTCTCTTAACCCAGTCTCTATAATGGCCACAACAACAAAGTTCCATGTACTGATCCATGCTCTAAGTTTATCACTCGTCCATAATGCTCCTAGCATTAGAATACACAGATGTCAAACTATCTATCTATTACATTGCTCCTAGTTGTTTTTACTGGACCTGACATCTACCTTCCTCTCCAGCGTTCCACTTTCTGACCTGTTGCTCTGGTTCCCATCTCGCTGTCAAAATATAAGACTGTGGTAAGACTGCTGAAAGGATCCTGACCCGGATCTGGGCCGTACCCTCCAAATATCTGGACCTGCCCCTCATTTTTTTTTTGCACTACCTTACTTTCCCTTTTCTATTTTCTATTTATGATTTATAATTTAAATTTTTAATATTTACTATCGATCTGTAATCCAGGGAGTGCGAAGCGCAGAATCAAATATCGCTGTGATGACTGTATGCTCTAGTATCAATTGTTTGGCGACAGTAAAGTAAAGTAAAGTAAAATAGTTTAAGCCCCCCTGGGAAGCACTAGTGATCCTCCCTGCCGGGATACTGGATCCCCTCCACTTCAGGTCCAACCTGTCTAGGTGGCCTACTCCTGCTTCTATTTCTTATTTTCTTACATGGATTTAGAAATTTGGCCTGCTGGGCTAGAGGAATGAGTGCAGCAAAATATAACTAACTAGATGGTCTCAATCTTTGTGATAGTGAAGTAAATATAATGCTTCAGCTTGATGAAGTAGTCAGGAGAGTGGAAGTTAAAATGATTTGTAATAGAGGAAAGAAGGCATTGGATGTACTTGCATTTAAGAACAGTTACGGCTTCTGGCAGGTGAGTGTCCCTGGTTAGGAGGTCCAGCCTGATCTTGTAGTTATCCTTGGTGTCACTTCAGATAACACATATAAGGGAGCTGAGATAATAATTGTACTGAGGAGACTGCCAGGCTCTGAGAATATTATGGTTGAGATGCTGGAAATCTGGAGCAATACACAAAATGCTGGAGCAACTAAACTTGTCAGGCACGATAAATGGAGGAAAAGGGCAATCAATGTTTCAGAGCAAGGCTCTTCAGTTGGACTAGAAAGAAAGAAGTTCAAGGTTCAGATATATTATCAAAGTACATATATGTAATTTTCTTACATTCATAGTAGATGCAAAGAAATTCAATGAAATCAATAAAAAAATTACACACAAAGATGAACAAACAACCAATGTGCAAAAGAGTTCAAGCTGCAAATATAAATAAATAAATAAATAAATAAATAAATAATGAGAACATGAGTTGTGTAGAATCTTTGAAAGTGAGTCCATAAGTTATGGCATGAGTTCAGTGTTGAGGTGAGTGAAGTTATCCACAATGGTTCAGGTGTCTCAAACAAGAGAAAGTCTGCAGATGCTGGAGATCAGAGCAATACATGCAAAATGCTGGAGGAACTCAGCAGGCCAGTCAGCATCGATGGAAGAAAGTACAATCGATGTTTCAGGCTGAAACCCTTTGGTAGGACTGGGAAAGATAAAGCTGAGGAGTAGACTTGAAAGGTGGGGGAGGGGAGATAGAAACACCAGGTGGTAAGTAAAACTTGGAGGGGGAGGGGTGATGCAAAGAGCTAGGAAGTTGATTGGTGAAAGAGACAGAAGGCCATGGAAGAAAGAAGAAGGTGGGGGGTGGGGTGGAGCACCAGAGGGAGGTGATGGGTTGGTAAACAGATAACTTGAGAGAGTGACAAGGGGATGGGAAATGATGAAGAGGTGGGGGTGGGGCATTACTGGAAGTTTGAGAAATTGATGTTCATGCCATCAGGTTGGAGGCTTCCCAAAAGAAATAAAAGATGTTGTTCCTCCAACCCGAGTGTGGCCTTATCACAACAGTGAAGGAGGCCATGGATGGACATATTGGAATGGGAATGGGAAGTGGAATTAAAATGGGTGGCCACTGGGAAATCTCCCTTGTTATGGCAGATGGTGTGTAGATGCTCCATAGGAAAGGAGGTGGGGAAGGCAACCAGTGGGATGAATATGTGAGTGATAGAAGATGGAGGGAGTGGGGGAAGGGAACGAGATAGGGTAAGATCAGAAAAAAAAGGGTGATGGGACAGAGGGAAATAGTTACCAGAAGTTTGAAAAATCAGTGCTAAGGCTATTATGTTGGAGACTGCACTGGCAGATTACGAAGTGTTGTTCTTCTAAGCATGCATATTTACTGGTTAATATTTATATTGCACTTGGGAGGAAGATAGAGTCTGAGGATATAAGAAGCAGCGGTGGTGAAAGAAGTTGACATGCTGAGAAGGAAATGATCAAGCAGTTAAATAGATAAACCAGGGTATTATTAAATGTTAGACTAACCATTAACTGGGATGTTTCCGTATGGTATTCAGATAAAATACAGGATGTAGGTGAGGAGATACAATTTAGACATAAGGTATCATCATCCCAGGTAGGATTCCATCAAGACCATGATTTCATTGCAATCACAGTGTCATAAAGTTATACAGCACAGAAACAGGCCCTACAGGCTAACTGGTCCATGTCGACCAGGATACTCATCCAAGCCAGTCCCATTTGCCTGTGTTTGACCCATAACCTTCTAAATCTTTCCAATTCATCTATCTGCCCAACTATCTTTTAAAAGTTGTTATCGTACCTGCCTCAACTAGTTCCTCTGGGAGCTGATTCCATACAGATACAGCCTCTGTGCAAAAACATTGTCCTTCCTCTGGAATCTTTCTCCTCTCACCTTAATCCTACGCCCTCCAGTTCTTGATTCCCCAACTCCGGAAAAAGACTTGGTGCATTTCACCCTATATGTGCCCTTCATTTTATACACCTCTATAAGATCACCTCTCAATCTCCTATGCTGTAAGGAATAAAGTCCTAACCTATCTAAACTCTCTCTATAACAGAAAATTTGATTGCATCCTTGAACACCTTTCCTGTACTCTTTCCAGTTTAATAACATTTTTCCTATAGCAGAACAACCAGAAGTGAACGTAATATTCTGAGTGTAGCCTCACCAGCTTTTGGTGCAACTACACCATGACCTCCCAACTTTTATAATCAGTGCTCTAACTTATGAAGGCCAGTTTGCCAAATTCCTTCTTCTCCCTGCTGTCTACCTATGACTCCTCTTTCAGAGGACCATGTGTTTGTACTCCAAGGTCCCTCTGTTCTAAAAGACTTTCTAGGCCCCTAATTATTCATTGTGAAAACCCTACTTATCCATACTGAACTTCATTTACCATTCTTTGGCTTACTTATCTAGAGTAAAGTAGCAAAAGTAGAAAGTGGCCATAGGAATATTGTTGAGTGTGTTCATTTGGATGGGAATAGGTTTGGAAAGTTGATGAGGAGGGCTGGCAATGGAATAAGGTGGGGCCGTTGCCATAAGAAGGCAGTAAAAAGTGTATTAATGGGATCTCTGATAAAATACCAAGAGTGGTACAGAAGGAAACTGCAGGCTTAGATCAAGGGGGAAGCGAAGATTTAGACAATGACTGCAGATTCGATAGTCAAAAGTAAAATGATGGGCTAGTGATTTGCGAGAGGGGAGTACTGAACACTGCTGAATTAGTATTGTATGCACTTTCTCTGATGATTCCTTGATCTGCTATCCAGATCAATGTACAAGAACTCCACTCTCATTTGTTCAGTTACCTCCAACCGAGCATTTGGTAACATTGATGGATTCCTTCCTCATGTTTCATGAAAAAGAGATGCTTCTCTTCCTTTTGTAGCTTTCAGCAGTAATTCCAGTGAATCAAAATTAGTTTGTTCAATTGATTTTGGGATCACTTATTTAATCTGAAGAGTTGACTTCTTGGTGGTTTCTAGGCAGCAATGCAATTAGAAGCTAACTTCAGATAAAGACCTGAATCAAGAAATCATCCCTCAAACAATCAAAAGAAGTTTTGGATAGCCTTGAAGAATGCCACCCAAAGTCTCTTATTTCCTTTGATTTTAGCTTCAGCCAGGATCTCACCCAGTTACATTTTGATCATTTAAGTGAATCTATTAGACAGTCTCAGCCTCTAACATAGTGAATGATGTAGATAAGACTGAAGTACAAAAGCCATTTTAATTTGAACATCAAGCAGGGTCTAGATAGCATTACACATTGAAAAGCTATTTTAGCAGAATGATGATATCTGGAGCAGGCTCTTAAAGAAAGTAATTGATTGAGGTCCACTGACAGGTTTATAAGGGTGCTAGATCAATGATTGTCAAGAAGTGCGATTAAATGTTGTGGAAATATCAAAGGAACTACTTAAATTTCTTCCCCTGGGATACTACAGAAGTAATTTAGTAGCGCAGATCTCTCATCAATGCTATTAAACATAGACCCTAACACATTTATTTCAGACAATTTAATTAAATAGCATGAATCAAGAGATCAAGGCTGATGTTTGGTTGAGCATGAGATAAACTGCTGGTGGTGCTGTGGTCAATTCATGATGCAAACTCAAATGTGAAAAATAGACAGAGTTGATTAGATGGATTAAGTTACTTGCTTTTCTTTGGAATTATACTTTGGCCTAATTCTTTGAGCCAACGCTTTTAGGTAAACTCTGCAGTAATTTTGACAGAGATCAATAGAATGTTTACAAATCTACTTGAGCATGGATTTTCTTTGGTAAAACAGAAAACACTGGAAGTATATAGCAGAA
Source organism: Mobula hypostoma (assembly GCF_963921235.1). Lineage (NCBI taxonomy): Eukaryota > Metazoa > Chordata > Chondrichthyes > Myliobatiformes > Myliobatidae > Mobula > Mobula hypostoma. Next base: position 133,100,977 of record NC_086100.1, on the reverse strand, counting down.
CACACAGTATATATGATAGAGGAACAGGATTGGAACCATAATGCTAAAGATCTTTCTGTAGACCTGATGAAAGATTATCAAGCAGAAACATTTACTCCTTTCTTCAGCCCACACACACACAGCTGGATATTTCCAAAGCTTTCTGTACTTCTCACAGATTATCAGCATCCAGAAATCTCTTCTTTGTATTATTGTTTTCATTCTGACCTTGCATGAGACAGAACCTCCCACATGAAAGAGGGCATTGAATTAATACGAAAAGGACTGGATTTGTGGAGTCCTTTGCCATATCCTTAAACTTATGGGGGAGCTAGATTAAATCTCTAGATCAGTATATAGAATGGGAAAAGACATAGGTTTTCCAAATGGCAGAAAGCTGAAACCCTAGGCACAGGCTTCAACTTGGACTTCTGAACATGGTAAGAATAAGTTCTTTCTAATTATATGATGGTGTTACTGATATGAAGAACTCAGCATAGAAATGAATTATAAAGTTCCTGCATTTTCTTTGGGACACTGGCAACTTGGCCAATTGTTCAATGCCTGAAGGTCCAGCTGGCTCTAATATCAGGTGCTTAGTTCCCTTTGCTGGATGTTGACAGAGACATTCAGAGACACCTTGCACTATTATATGGAATTGACCAATGATCTGAATGACCCATAATGATATCTGTGATGATGGAGATGTTGGCAGTATATACCTTGACACATTTGGTTGAAGGTATTTGTTCCTTAATCTCCTGAGGAAAATATGGCCTATTTGACCATAAAACCATAAGAAATTGGAGCAGAATTAGGTCATTCAGCCCATCGAATCTGCTCCACCTTTCCATATTGGCTGATTTATTATCGCTCTCAACTTTACCTTCCTGCCTTCTCCCTTTAACCTTTGACGCTTTTCCTAATCAAGAAGCTATCAACCTAATATCCCAATAACCTTGCCTCACAGTCATTTGTGGCAATGAATTCCACAGATTCACCTCCTTATCTCTGTTACAAAGGGACATCTTTGTATTTTAAGGCTATGCCCTCTGGTCCTAGAATTCCCCCTTTGTAGGAAACGTCTTTTTCAAGTCCACTTTATCTAGGTCATTCAAATTTTGATTGATGTTTACTGAAATCTCCCATCACTCTCCTAAACTCCAGAAAGCACAGACCTAGAGCTATAAAATGGTCCTCATACATTAACCCTTTCACTCCTGGGATCATTCTCACTTTGGAAATACATACACCATATTTTAAGTTGCATGTAATAATTCCTCCTAATTGGAAAATAAATTAATAGTAGAGTCCATAATTATATACCTGTTATTAATATGTGTTGTTACAAAGTATAAAGTCAAAGTTATTTATTGTCATATGCACAAGTGTATATACATAATGTGCACTGGAAGACTTAATTGCGGCACCACCACATTAACACAATATTAGAGACACAACATGCAATGAGGAGCATAAATGATATATTTTTTAAAGAAAGTACACAACTAGAACTTAAAAAGTACAAAATCCATCATTGTGCAAAGTGGTCAAAGTAGTCACAGCTATACTGAGCTAGCGATTGTGGTTTTGCTGGTTGGATCAAGAACCGAGTAGTTGAAAGGAAGAAGCTGTTGTTGAACCTGGTGCAGTGGGAATTAAGGCTTCTGTACATACCTCTTATCAATAGTAGCTGTGAAAAAATGGCATAGTCTGGATGCTGGAGATCTTTGACGTTAGGTGTTGCATCATGTAGATATTGCTGATGGAGGGGAGGGAAGTCCCAGTAATGGATTAGAGTCATAGAGTCATAGAGACATAGAATACTACAGCATAGAAAAAGGCCCTTCAGCCCATCTATCAAGTCTGTGCAGAACTATTATTCACATTGACCTGCACCAGGACCGCAACCCTCCATTACCCTCACATGCATGTACCTCTAGAAGTTTCTCTTAAATGTCGAAATCAAACCTGGATCCATCACTTATGCTGACAGGTTGTTCCACTTTCTCACCACCCTTTTAGTGAGGAAGTTTAAAGTTCAACGTAAATTTATTATCAAACTACATATACAAACCTGAGATTCATTTTCTTGTGGGCATTTCAATAAATCGTAACCATAATGGATCAATGAAAGGCCAACAGGGCAGACAACTAATGTGCAAATTACAACAAACTGTGCAAATACAACAGATAAATATATAAATAAGCGAACTAACTAACTAATTAACAAATTAATTAATTAATCAATACGTAGATAGATAAATAAATAAGCAAAAAAAGAAACCATCAGGAACCTGATGGCTAATAACTGTTCCAGAACCTGGTAGTGTGAATCCTGAGGTTCTTGTACTTTCCTTCTGATGGCAGCAGCAAGAAGAAAGCAGGACCTCGGTAGTGGGAGTCGCTGATGATGGCCGCTGCTTTCCTGCGATAACACGCCAGAACAATAGACGGGTTCAATGGTGGGGAGTGATTACCCGTGACAGACTGCGCCATATCCACCACTCTTGTAGGATTTTCCACCCAAGGACATTGGTGTTTCTATAGCAGGCCAGTCAATATACTCTCCACCATACATCTGTAGAAGTTTGTCAAAGTTATAGATGTTATGCCGAATCACTGTAAACTCCTGAGGAAGTAGAATTGCTGCTGTGCTTTCTTCATAATTGCACTTAAATGGTGGACCCAGGACAGGTTGTCAGAAATGATAACACAGAGGAATTTAAAGTTTCTGACCTTTTCACCTTGTTCTTACCGACATTGAGTAGGTCATTGTTTCGGCACTACTCAACCAGATTTTCAATCTCCCTCTTATATACTGATTTGTCGCAACCTTTGATTCAACTTAAGACAGTGGTGTTATCAGCAAACTTGAATATGCCATTGGAGCTGTGCTTAGCCACACAGTTATAAGTGTAAAGCGAGTAGAGCGGGGGGCTAAGCAGACAGCCTTGTTGTGGACCTGTACAGATGGAGATTGTGGAGGAGATGTTGCCAATCCAAACTGACTGGGGTCTTCAAGTGAGGAAATTGAGGAGCCAATTGCACAATTGCACAAGGCCAAGGTCTTGAAGCTTATTGATTAGTTCTGAGCCAATGTTAGTATTGAATGCCGAGCTGTAGTCGTTAAAGAACATTCTAATATAAGCATCTTTGCTGTCCATCTGTTCCAGGGCTGAGTGAAGAGCCAATGAAATGGTATCTGTTCAGGATCTGTTGTGCCAACAGGCAAACTGGAATGGATCCATGTCACTTGTCAGGCAGGAGTTGATATTTTTCATCACCAACCTCATGGTACATCCAGTGCTTCTGGTTGGGGAAGAATCTGAATGGTTTTGTGGGGACACACTCATCTGTGACTGTTTATATAAAGTACATGACAAATGATTTCCCCCTCATGTTCTCCCTTAAACATTTCACCTTTCACCCTTAACCCATGACCTCTAGTTCTAGTCTCACCCAACCTCTGTGGAAGAATAATTGAATGCATTTACCTTATTTATACCCTTTATAATTACATACAGCTCTATCAAATCTCATCTCCTTCTCCTATGCTCTAGGTATGAAGTCCTAATTTATTAAGCTTTCTCTGTAACTCAGATCACCAAGTATCGACAATATCCTTATAAATTTCTGCTGCACTCTTCAAATCTTATTCATATCTTTCCAGTACGTAGGTGACGAGAACTGCATGCAATACTCCAAATTAGGCTTCACCAATGTCTTATATGACATGATAGTGTTTCCTTCAGATGGGGGGCAGACCAATGATGAAATCCACCAGCATGTTGGACCAGGGGTGGTGAGGCACATGTACTGGACATAGCAGAACGCAGGGTGCTGGCATAATGTCTTGTTCTGGGCACAGGTGATAATGTCCTGGAATATAGATGCCCATCAAAATCGTCTCTTGATAAACTCCAGTGTTCATTGAATTCTGGGATGGCCCACCGGATAGGAGGAGTGACACTCTGGTCCAACTCTCTGGAGTGCAATGTGGCGGGGACAAACGGCTGGTTGGGAGGTCCTCCACTGGGCTTGGATCTGACAGTTGGGTGGTTCACACCTCTGCCTCTAATCTCCAAATTACCAGAACTGCAATGCACAAACGAGGAAGGATGGGGTCTAGAGTGGTGTTATCCTCAGACACATGGAACTGCTGGGTGAGAGCATTGGCCTTGGTATTCTTGCTGCCAGGACCGGTGAAAAAGAGTGCCCAGTGAGCTTGATGGGAGTTGTGTCTCTTAGCGTCCCAGATGTAGGAGAGGTTCTTGTGGTCTGTCAATATCTAAGGAGTGTGCTGTACTCCCTCCAGCCAGTATCACTATGCCTCTAGCACTTCCTTAACAGCCAGAAGTTCTCAGTTCACGACGTCAACCGTCGGTTAAGAAAGGCACAAGGGTGCAATTGCCTATCTGCAGAAGAGCACTGGGAGAGTGCAACTCCAATGCCAATATCTGATGCACACACGTCGACAATGAATGGTTGGGATGGGTCTGGGCATTGCCAAAATGCCTGGTCTGATTCATTTGTCCAATGGAGTCCTGCAGGTGTCTTCCTGGTGAGTGTATTTATGGGGGTTTTGATGGAACTGAAGTTTCTGATGAAGTGGCAATAAAAGTTTGTAAACCCAGAAAGTGCCGCACCTGTTTGACTATAGATAGTTTGGACCTTTCTGTGACTATCTTAGCTTTACTCAGGTCCACTTGAACACTGGAAGGGATGAGGATATAGCCCAAAATGACACCTCCTCTTTATGGATCTCACACCTCTCTGGGCTGAGGAGCCATCTGAAAACCGTCCAGGCATGCTGAATGTGTTTCTGGCCAGAGTGGACGTAGGTCAAAATGCCATCCAAATATAACTGATTCACCATATCTCAGAGCACATTATTGACTTGGGCTGAAAAAACAGAAGAGACGTTGGCCAGACCTAATATCCTTCTGGCACAAGTTGGAGGGCTCCTATGGAAAGGTGGATCTTGCTTGTGCCCAGAGGCCGACCATCCAGAGCCTTGACACCGATATTTTCTCTCAATTGCTGAGTTGGAACTCCCAATCTTTGAGCCACGGAGATATCCCTGAGGGTCTCGGCTGCTGCAGAGGCAATAATTGCCTGAAGCTGATGGGCCTGGAACCATGACGACAAGGAAGCTGGGAGCATTAGGTGATTAGGGGATGATGCCTGCAGGGAAAATTGACCTGTCCGAACTCCCCTTCCTGCTGATGGGTATCCTCTTTTACTGGGCTCTTGAGACACAATGGCCAGAAGTGTCCTGGATCACTGCAGTAGAGGCAGTAGCCTGTCCTCATGTATTGATCTCATTCCTCCTGAGATAGGTGCAAGCGCTCCACCTGCATAGGCTCCTCCATGGACTGCGTACTAGGTGGTGAGGGAGAGGGTAAAGACAGACGGTAATTCATAGAGTAGGAGGCTTGGCACATTCTTTCTCTGCTCCATTCAGCTGCCCGGTTGTCAATTCAAATGTCCAGATTTACTGGGTCATCAGGCTGCCTCCTGATCCTGTACTGGAAGATCAAACAATCTCATGAACTCAACCATGGAAGGACCGGGTTGCAGGGGAGCTTTACTCTCATAGAGTGTTGAACAGGCTGAGTGAGTGTAAGCCAGTTCACGCACATCATTATTGAAGTGACCTGGCTGGGCTTGGCAAGTCAGCTCACTGTGGGTAATTAAGTCCATGCAGCCATCGGGGTTACCAGAGTATCTGTCTTGTTGGGGAATACTTGGTTCTGATCCGGAAATCTCAAAGGGAATCCAGACATTGGCGGCTGAGACAGTATCAAGGGAAGGTGTAGGAGATGCTGAGAGTACGACTGTCCTGGCTGAAGGCTTCTGCTGCTGAATTGCGGCAGTGAGGGCAGTAATGGCTGCCATCTGATTCTGGCGGTCTGTCGTGAGTTGTTGAACCATCGTTGCAAGTACTGACACCTGTTCTTCCTGTTCGGTCTGGGCTTGCCACTCTGAAAGCAACTTCTGCATTCAGCCAACTCAGATTCCATTGACTTTAAATTCTCCACCTGACAGTCGAACTTCGACTTGGACGGGGCTTGCTACTCTGCGAGTAGTTGTTGCACTTTATGACCCACATCAGCCAAACCAGCCTCTACTGACTTTAACCTCTCTCCTACCCGCCCAAAGCATTCAGAGATGCTGTCCTCTCTCCTCTAGGTCCATCTTAGTTGTTCGAGACTTGTTGACACAAGTGTGCAGTCATGGCCCAAGTATAGAGGGAGAGACACTTAAGCGGATGAATCAGTTCACTGACCTTTCATAGGAACTGTGCAGAAAAAATGAAAAACAATAAACATCAGGTCAGCAGGGCTGTTAAATAAAACTCTCAAACCAGAAGGTAATGGCAACACTGTGTTTAGGATGCAGTAATTTATCACTAAATGAACACTGCTTCTTTACAGCGGGATTTGAAGTGGTAGTCTTCCTTCCTGGAACAAGGACAAAGCTAAGCATTGACATTGCTGTGTTTTTGGTCAAGTTTTAAAAGGTTGCCACGAGAGGAAGTGAGTTAAACATGACCACAATGAAACACTAACTGGCTAGAATGCGCATGCTGATGAAGCTGATTGCTGAACCCATTCTGCAGGCTGCTTGTAAGGGAGTGTAGACCCTGCGGCAGACTCTGTTCTTGTGACACCATTACTTTCTGAAGTTTCTTGCATTCATCTGAATTCAAATTGCCATTCAGACCATAATGCAATCTGTCAGAATACTTTCAACAGTACCTCTGTAGAAGTTGTTTAGAGTGTTTGGTGACAAGCTCAACCTTCTTAACCTTCATCCAATAGGTCACCTGCTGTGTTATAATGCCCAGGAATTTAAGGCTACTGCTGCTCTCCACCACCAATCCAACACAGATTCATGTACGTTCACCTTCCTGAAGTCAGTGATAACTCCTTTAGTTTTACTGACTTTGAGCAAGAGCTTGTTGATACAGCACCAACCTGACCAGGTGTCCCATCTCACTATCTGACTCTTCCCCAGCTGTGACTCTTCCAACAACTGTGGTGTCATCACTGACATTGTAAAAAGCATTGGAGCTCTGCTCAGCCACACAATCATGTGTGTATAGGGAGAAGAGTAGGGGGATAAGCATCTAGCCTCAGGAAGTTCAGCAAGACTGTGGCGTTACAAATCTTCATTGTTTGAGGTCCGCCAATGAGAAAGTCAAGGATTCACTTGCAGAGCATGGTACAGAGGCCCAGGTCCTGAAGTTTGATGATAAGTTTAAGTGGCGGGGGAGGATGATTGTGCTGAAAGCTGAGCTGTAGTCAGTGTTAGCTGTCTGATGTACAATATGTGATCCTCTTGTCCAGATAGTCTACAGAAGAGTGAATAGCCAGAGAAACCACATCTGCTGTCAAGCTTTTGCGGTGTAAGGTAAATTGAAGTGCATCCTGGTCATCTCTGAAGCAGGATTGATTCATTCCAAAACTAACCACTCGAAGCACTTCATTACTGTTGATATCAGTGCTATAGGATAGTAGTCACTGAGGCAGATTGCCATGCCTTTCTTGGACACCATTACAATAGATGCCATTTTGAAATGGGTGGGAAACCCAGACTGCAGAAGCAAGAGTTTTAATATAGGTAGATAGATAGATGGATAGACAGATAGATACTTTATTGATCTCAAAGGAAATCACAGTGTTACAGTAGCATTACATGTCACAACCACGGATTCGGCATCACAGTAGATACGGCAATTGTGTTTGTGAATATGCACATGTCAGCCAATTATTATTTCATTGTGATGGTATTTAGCTCCATGCTTGTCGTTGTAGTGCTTGTTGAGACTTGGACACATCAACGCTTTTCTGCCTGCTTGTATTCCGTCTTGCCTGAGAAATTGGACTGTTGAGTCAACTGACTCTGAAGACCAGTGGTATTCATTTTATTCTTAGTTGTTCTTTTCAGCTGCAGTGTAGGCTTTGTTTCAATCTGAGAGTTTTAGTTAATGGCCCTGTTTGGCCTAGCATTTATTGTTTTCTTTTCCCTTTAGCATTGTTCATATTAAAGTCTGTGAACTATGAACCTGCTTCAGTGACTCTCACTCCACACTTGGGCAAAATTCCGAACCGGGTGACAGCAAGTCTCGAAGTGAGAGACACTGAAGCATTTTGTGTGTGTTGCTTGGATTTCCAGCATCTGCAGATTTTCTCTTGTTTATATGATGGTGGTGTTTTTTATCTCTTTCAGTGGTTGCTTCTTGTTGATGCATGAAGAATGAAGTAGGCTCATTTGCACATTTGGGAAGGAATGAGTAAACAGTGAAGAAAAGTCCTGAAGAAGAGTCTTGGCCCAAAAACTTGACTGTTTACTCTTTAGCATGGATGCTGCCTGGCCTACTGAGATCCTCCAGCGTTTTGTGTATGTTCCTTTGATTAAACAGTGGTTCATGGCAGCTATATTCTAAATATGGAGTGTGCCATCTAATTTGTGGAAATTGGGTGTTAAGTCTTGTTTCATTTAAAAAAACACAATTCAAAGACTCATTCAACTTGAATCTATTTCCCTCCTTAACTGTGTTATAACAACTTTTATCTGCATGTTTTGTTTTTTTTTATTATTATTAGGGATGCCCAGAGCTGTGTGACGATCCACCAAATTAGCAGTGTCTTTGTTCAAATGAATTTGGGAAGAAGTTGGCCATGTCCAGCAAGTAATGAAAATAGCCCAATGGCAAAAAAGGAAGAGCATAATTATTTAAATAGATACTGAACAGTGATGAAGATGAACAATTGGACAAGGGACATAGAAACTTTGTTATTTGTATGTAGGTTTTCTCCTCAGTAAAATGTTTTTCCCTCCCCTTCCTCTCTTCTTCTATTACCTACTCTGGCCTTTTACCTCTCTTCACCTGCCTATCACTTCTCCCTGGGTCCCCTCCTCCTTCCCTTTCTCTTATGGCCCACTCTTCTTTCTTATCAGGTTCCTTCTTCTCCATCCCTCTACCTTTCCCACCCACTTGGCTCTACCTATCACCTTCTAACTAGCCTCCTTCCCCCCCCCACCCCACCTTTCTGTTCTGGTGTACTCCTCCTTCGATTTCAGTCCTGAAGAAGGGTCTCAGCCCGAAACGACGTTGTTTATTCATTTCCACAGATGCTGCCTGACCTGCTGCATTCCTTCTGTATTTTGTGTGTGTTGCTTAGAATTTCCAGCATCTGTAGACTTTCTTGTGTTTATTATTTATTAGTTTACCTTCCAGAATGATAGTTTTTACATTATTGTCCTGTTTGTTCTCCAGATCAGTGCTATTTTTTAAAAAATATTTCTTCTTTAATATTTTCCTATTGGCTTACATGCTTTTTTAATATAATTATTCTTCAGTTTGGTGACGCTGCATTGTTCAGGTTTGTTTTAATCTTCATATTTATCAACATGTGCAGACTGTTAAATTATTAACTTACACCAAAATAAAAGCTCAAGCGAGCAGGTGAGGAAGCACACAAGTTTAGAAATGGTGCAGTATTAAGGGGAGTGATAAAAAGATTGTGAAATTGAAATTGGGAGGGAAGAGCAAGTAAATATTTATATTGTTTCAAAGCAGGTTATATAGGGGAGTTTGAACAAGGTCAGTGGTGCTAGGGGGAAGCTACGTTTGGCTTAAATCTATGTTGCGTGTATGAGAAGATGAGAACAGAGCAGCGACTAAAAATCTAATTGGTTAGCTATGTCACATTAGCCTCACTGTACAAATGCCCTGAGGAAAAGACTATGGAGAATGGGCCATGCAATACTTTGTGGGGGTTGTGGTGCAGATGTTTTATTTAGAATGTCAGACTCAGTTAATCATGGTGGGCTGTGAAATATTGAAGCTGGAGGCATTGAGGAGGCACAACTCAAGATGTGGGATGGGGAGTAGACAGTTTTTGAAGTGACTGGAAGGATGAATGGGGAGAGAAAAAAACAAGGTAATTGTTTTCTATTTCAATTGCTTTTTTAACAAATATTTCATGTGCTGTGGGCATCAATTGCAAAGGCAGCATTTATTGCTCAGTAATAATGCCCTTAAGATTGTAATGTTGGGCTGATTGATTGAATCACTGTAGTCCTTGAAGTTGTCAGTAGGTCAGGAAAAGTTAAAAACTGAGATTTAAGTATCCGTTAACTGAAAAGTTAATTATTAAGGAAAATGTTAATTAACATGCAATGTATTAATAAACTTATTAGACCCAAAATATATGATTATAAATAGATATGTGTCATTTCACACAAATTTCAAGTAATGAAATTGTTAAATAAAAATAAATCAAGCAAGCCATGTCTGAAATTCCTTCAATGCTGGTCAGAAAGCTTCACAAGATTTGTCCAACGTTTATCTTCAGAATACCAAACAATTCTATATCTTATCTAGCACAATGATGTCTCTGTGCCATGTATTTTTGCAGCTACAGAAACGTCTAGTTTAGGCATATCCAATATTTACATCAGTATTTGCATCTGTCGTTATGGTAGATTAACTGGTGGCCATAAATTGCTGCTACTGTGATGGTGAGTGATAGAATTTGAGAGGAGTTGATGGGAATATAGAAAGAATAAAATGGGATCACTGGGGTATTAGTGTAAATAGACTCCTGTTGGTTGGCATGGACACAGTGGGCAGAAGGGCCTGTTTCAGTGCGGCATTACTTGAAAGATAAAAGACATATCCTCCTCAGAGCTGCCTTCATTCTCACAATGGGCGCACTGTTCTGCTTTAGTATTTTACAGCAATTTGGAGCTCCGCTCCATTTTTCCCAGAGGGCTTAAGGGATATCCTGTGAATTCAGTTTTCTTTAAGCATTGTCAAGCTGCAGTAGTCATTTGGACAGAAGGTGGTGTGGTCACACAGAATGGAGACTGACTGGGCTCTGAAAGGCTAATAGCCTTATCTTTGTTTCTTACTGTGAGATGGATTTCAGACAGCTTGTATACTTCCATTGTAGACATTATAAAAATTACCTGCATTTTTCCCAGACATTTGTGTGCTTTTCTGGTGCCATATTCATTCTACACATTTAGGAAATTTTACTCTTGGGATTCAGTTTAGAGTTTAATGTTACTTTAAGTTAAATGTCTGTTTCCAACAGAATGGCTCAAATTCCAGCCTAAGTTGAATGGTTTGACGATGATGTGAATGGGAAATAATCAGCCAAGTCACATAATTAGCTTTAATTTACATATTAGTGTGCAGATGGATTTTCCTGAATGGGGAAGGGTGAAGCCACAGAGTGGGCACTGCATTCTGCAATCAAATTAAAACCAATGGAAACAAAAAATGTAACTAAAATTCCAACAAAACACAAAACATTTGTAAATTGAGTTCTTTTGTGAGGAAAAAGGACATTTCTGTGTGAAAGCCTGCGGGGAAAAATAAAGGACAAGCACAATGCGGAGGATTTATCATTTTCCCTCAGTAGAGGGAGAGTGAGGAAATAAAACCGAACAATCTTTCTTTGGTAAATGCTGCTTATTGTGATGACTGAATGGGGATACAACAACGGAAGTCAACCAGTCGGGTGTGCTGTTACATTGACCTGACTCACACTGTAGCCATTTCTCTTGCTATTCAAGTGACAGCAAGTAAATAAAGCACTGCTGAATACTGCACAATTGAGGTAAAGCCATGCTTGCATCCATTATAGTGATTGCAGCTATATTTAAATCACTGTGGTTATGCAGAACTGAATAAATAACTTGGTAAGGAAACACATTCACCTCTTTTGTTCTCTGTAATTTTGTCACATGGAGTTTCTTCAATATTTCACTTAGTCTGCTGTTGCAGTTCCTAATGCACCTGTGCAGCTGAAGGCAAACCAGAATAAATGCATTCAGCAGAGTAAGGGAACCTACAGCCAAGTAAAATGTAAAAGATCTTCAAAACTGAGGAATATCCACACTGGAGTGCAGGTCAAAGGCCTATGAAATAGATGGAAAATTCTTAATACAATATATTTTTTTAACAAACAGTTGATTATTACCAATCACATTCCCTACATCATAAGACTGGAAGTAAGAATGTTCACCAATGTTTGTACTGTGATAACACACACAAAATTTGCAGGAGCTCAGCTGTTCGGCTAGCATCTATGGAAAGGAATAAACAGAGGATGTTATGGACGGAGAACCTTCATCAGGACGGGAAAGAAAGGGGGGAGAAACCAGAATAAGAAGGTGAGATAGGGGAAGGAGTACAAGCTGGAAGGTGATAGGTGAGGCCACGTGAGGGGAAAGGTGGTTGGGTGGTGAAGGGGGAGAAGTGAGAAGCTGGGAGATGATAGGTGGAAAAGATAAAGGCTGAGGAAGATGGAATATTATACAAGAAATTGAAGCATGAGAGAAAGGGAAGGAGGAGGGATACCAGAGAGAGGTGGTAGGCAGGTAAGGAGAAAAGAAGAGGTGAAAGGGAAATCAAACTGGGGAATGGAAGAAGAGAGAAGGAGGAGGGGGAGAAATGTGCCTAGAATCTGGAACTCACAGCCTGGTGGGAAGGATGAGGAAAATAGTCTCAAAACATTTAAAAATTAAACTTCAAAGTTCAAAGTAAGTTTATTATCAGAGTACATACATGTCACCACATACAACCCTGAGATTCTTTTTCCTGCGGGCATACTCAACAAATCTATAGAACAGTAACTGCAAACAGGATTAATGAACAGCAAACTGTGCCAATACAGGTATAAATAAATAACAATAAATAACGAGCATGAAATAACAAGATAAAGAGACCTTAAAGTGAGATCATCAGTTATGGGAACACCGGAAAGAGAATGAGTGTAGCTATCTTCTTTTGTACAAGAGCCTGATGGTTGAAGGGCAGTAATTGTTCTTCAACCTGGTGGTGCGAGTGTAGAAGCACTTGTACCTTCTACCTGATGGCAGCAGCAAGAAAAGAGCATGGCCTGGGTGGTGAGGATCTTTGATGATGGATGCTACTTTTCTAGGCAACATTTCATGTAGACGTGCTCAACGGTTGGGAGGGCTTCACACGTGATGTACTGGGCCGAATCCACTGTCTTTGTAGAATTTTCTGCTCTAGGCCATTGGTGTTCCCACGCCAGGCCATAATACAGCCAGTCAGCACACTTTCTACCACACACCTATAGAAGTTTGTGAAGGATTTTGATGACATGCCAAATCTCCGCAGACTCCTGAGGAAGTACAGGCAGTGTTGTCCTTTCTTTGCAATTACATTTATATGATGGGCCCAGGACAGGTCCTCTGAGATAGTGACACCCAGGAATTAAAGGTTACTGACCTCTCTATCTCTGATCCTCTAATGAGTACTGACTCATAGACCTCTGGTTTACCCCTTCCGAAGTCTACTATCAGTTCCTTGGTCTTGCTGACATTGAGTGAGAGGTTTTTATTACTACACCAGTCAGCCAAATTTTCAATCTCCCTCCAGTATGCTGGTTCATCACCCCCTTTGGTACAGCCCTCAACAGTGATGTCATCAACAACGTGTATATGATGTTGGAGCTGTACTTAGCAAAAGAGACAAAGGTATAAGGCAAGTGTAGCAAGGGGTCTAAGCACATACCTACGTGTTGAAGGTTATTGTGGAGAAGATGTCTTTGCAAATCCGAACTGACTTGGGTCTGCAAGTGAGGAAATCCAGGATTCAATTGCACAAAGGAATCTTGACGCCGAGGTCTTAGAGTTTACTGACTACTTTTGAGGGGATGATGGTATTAATTGCTCGCCTGCAATCGATAAAGTGCATCCTGATGTAGCATTAAGACCATAAGACCGTAAGACATAGAAGCAGAATTAGTCTATTCAGCCCATCCAGTCTGCTTGGCCATTCCATCATGGCTGATCCTGGATCCACTCAACTCCATACACCTGCTTTCTCACCATATCCTTTGAAGCCCTGACCGATCAAGAAACGATCAACTTCTGCCTTAAGTATACCCATGGACTTGGCCTCCATTGCACTTTGTGATAGAGCATTCCACAGATTCACTACTGTCTAGCTAAAACAATTTGTCCTTACTTCTGTTCTAAAGGTCACTCCTCAATTTTGAGGCTGTACCCTCTAGTTCTGGATATCCCCATCATAGGAAACATCCTCTCCACATCTACCCTTTCCAGTCCTTTCAACATTCAGTAGGTTTCAATGAGATCCTCCTGCATTCTTGTAAATTCCAGTGAGTACAGGCCCAAAGCTGCCAAACGCTCTTCACATGTCAACCCCTTCATTCCCAGAATCATCCTTGTGAGCCTCCTCTGGACTCTCTCCAATGACAACATGTCCTTTTTGAGATATGGAGCCCAAAACTGTTGACAATACTCCAAGTGCAGCCTGACTAGTTTCTTATAAAGGCTCAGCATTTTCTCTTTGCTTTTATGTTCTATTCCCCTTGAAATAAATGGCAACATTGCATTTGCATTCTTTACCACAGACTGAACCTGTAAATTAACCTTCTGGGAGTCTTGCACCTCTGATGTTTGCACCTTCTCCCCATTTAGATAACAGTCTGCGCTATTGTTCCTTTTACCAAAATGAATTATCACACATTTCCCAACACTGTATTCCATCTGCCACTTTTTTGCCCATTCTTCCAATTTATCTAAGTCCTGCTGCAATTGTATTGCTACCTTAACACTACCTACTCCTCCACCTATCTTCGTATCATCCGCAAACGTTGCCACAAAATCATCAATTTCATTATCCAAATAATTGGCAAACAATGTGAAAAGTAATGGTCCCAATATTGACCCCTGAGGAACACCACTACTCTCCAGCAACCAACTAGAAAAGGCCTCCTTCATTCCCACTCGCTGCTTCCTGCCTGTCAGCGAGTCTTCTATCCATGCCAGTATATTTCCAGCATCACCACAGATTTTATCTTGTTAATCAGCCTCATGAATGGCACCTTATCCAACTAAATGACATCCACTGCCTCTCCTTTGTCCACCTTGCTTGTTACTTCCTTGAAGAACTCTAACGATTTGTCAGGCAAGCTTTCTCTTCATAGCAACCATGCTGACTTTGACTTATTTTATCATCAATCTCCAAGTACCCCAATATCTCATCCTTAATAATGGATACCAAAACTTTATCAACCTCTGAGCTTAGGCTAACTGGCCTACAATTTCCTTTCTTTTGCCTTCATAAAGAGTGGAGTGACACTTGCAATCTTTCAGTCCTCCGGGGCCATGCCAGAATCAAGTGATTATTGAAAGACCATAAGCAAAGCATCTTCTATCTTTTCAGGAATCTCTCTCAGGACTCTGAGATGTAGTCCATCTGGTCCAGGTGACTTATCCACCTTAAAACATTTGAGTTTTCCTTTCTAATAGCAATGGCACTCACTCCTGCTCCCAGACTCTCACAGACCTCTGGCACACTGCTAGTGTCTTCCACAGTGAAGACAGATGCAAAGTACCATTAAGTTCATCTGCTATTTCTTTGTCCCACATTACTACCTCACCAGCATCACTTTCCAGTGGTCCAATCTCAACTCTCACCTCTCTCTTTATATAAGTGAAAAAACTTTTAGTATCCTGCTTTAGATTATTGGCGAGTTTGCTCTCATAATGCATCTTTTCCCTTCTTATAGCTTTTTCAGTTGTCTTTTGTTGGAATTTAAAAGCTTCCCAATCATCCAACTTCCCTCTCACTTTTGCTACCTTATATGCTCTTTCCTTAGCATTATGCAGTTCTTAACTTCCTTTGTCAGCCATGGTTGCCTACTCCTGCCATCTGAGAACTTCTTCCTCTGTAGGACATATCTATCTTGCATCTTGTGAACTATTCCCAGAAACTTCATTCACCTCTGCTCTGCCATCATCCCTGCCAGTATCCCCTTCAAATCCACCTGGAAAAGCTTCTCTCTCATGCCTCTGTAACTCCCTTTATTCCAATGCGATACCAATGGATGTGACATATGCTTCTCCCTCTCTAATTGCAGTATGAATTCAGTCATATTATGGTCATTGCCTCCAAAGGGTTCCTTTACAACAAACTCCCTAATAAGATCTGGGTTACTACAGAACATCCAATCTAAGGTAGCCTTTCCTCATCAAAGTTGCTGGTGAATGCAGCAGGCCAAGCAGCATCTCTAGGAAGAGGTACAGTCTACGTTTCAGGCTGAGACCCTTCATTAGGACTCCTGACGAAGGGTCTCAGCCTAAAACGTTGACTGTACCTCTTCCTAGAGATGCTGCCTGGCCTGCTGCGTTCACCAGCAACTTTGATATGTGTTGCTTGAATTTCCAGCATCTGCAGAATTCCTGTTGTTAGCCTTTCCTCATGTAGGTTCAAGCACATGCTGCTCTAAAAAGCCATTTCGTAGACTTCCAACAAATCCCCTCTCTTGTGATCTGACACCAACCTGATTTTCTCAATCTTCTTGCATACTTAAGTCCCCATTACAATTGTGTAATTACCTTTCTTACATGCCTTTGCAGCTCTCATTTTCTATCTCAACCCTACATCTCTGCAACTATTTGGAAGCCTATATATGATTTCCATAATGGTTTTTCTACCCCTGCAGTTTTTTAACTCCACCCACCTACCTGTCCTTTGGACACAAAGCATATCCTTTGATGTTAAGATCCCAACTATGGCCTTCTTTCAGCCATGACTCAGCGATGCCCACAACGTCATACCCACCAATCTGTAATTGTGCCACAAGATCTTCCACCTTATTCCGAATGCTACACACATTTAAATACAGCACCTTCAGTCCTGCAATCTTAGTCCTTTTGAATTTTGCCTCTATGGTACAATTTAACTCTTTGCTCTGTCTGCATTCGTACCCAATCATTGACTTTTCCTTCCTTGCATGTATGTTACACTCATCATCTATTTGTAAATCTGCTGGCTCATCCTCAACACTATCATCCTGGTTCCCATCCCTCTGCTATATTACCGTTTGTAGTTTAAACCACTCCCAACGGCTCTAGCAAACCTGCCTGGAAGGATATTGGTCCCCCTGAGGTTTAAGAGCAACCCATTCCTTTTGTACAGGTCATAAAGCCCCAGAAGAGGTCCCAATTATCCAAAATCTGAATCCCTGCCCTCCGTTCTAATTCTTCAGCCACGCATTTATCTTCTGCTATTTCTATTCTTATCCTCACTGTCGCATGCCACAGGCAACAATCCCAAAATTACTACACTTGAGATCCTGCTTCTCAACTTCCTTCCTAACTCCCTGTATTCTGTTTTCAGGACCTCCTCTCTTTTTCTACCTATGTCATTGGTACCAATATATACCTTGAATTCTGGCTGCTTACACTTCCCTTTCAGGATATTGTGAACGCATTCAGAAACATCGCAAACGTTGGCACCTGGGAGGCAAACTATCATCCATGTTTCCTTTTCATGACCACAGAATCACCTATTTGTCCCCCTGACTCTAGTGTCCCCTATAACTGCAGCCATTCTCTTCAGTTCCCTATCTTCTGAGCCATAGGACCAGACTCTGTGCCAGAGGCACAGCCACTGTTGCTTCCCCCAAGTAGGTTGTCCCCCCTAACAGTACTCAAAATGGAGAACTTATTGTTGAGGGGATGGCCACTATCTGCCATTTTCCCTTCCCTCTCCTGACAGTCACCCATTTATCTGCCTCCTGTAGCCTTTGGGTGACTACCTCCCTGTAGCTCCTGTCTATCACCGCTTCACTTTCCCTAACAAGCCGAAGGTCATCGAGCTGCAGCTCCAGTTCCTTAAGGTGGTCTCTAAGGAGTTGCATTTTGATGCACCTGGTGTAGATGTGGCCATCTGGGAGGCTGGAAGTCTCCCGGAAATCCCACATCTGACACCCAGAATGGAACACTACCTCTGTAGACATAAACCCTATTCTTTCAAGATTTGACTAAGAAATAAGGAATGAGCTTGCCCACTTACCTAGCCTCCACCTGCACTCACCAAAGCTTTGTTGAGCCAAAGCCCTACTACTCTGTCTCAGACTACTCCAACGACTGCTCCCATGATGACCACTCCGCGAGGCGGTATTCCTCCTTTATAGAGACTGCGTTTTTAAAGATCTTCACCCGACCTGTGTGGGAACGCTCTGCTGCAGCAGCACAGTACTCCAATCAATGACTCCCATCAAAATCTTCCTGCTTTTTAACGATCTTCACCAGACCTCCATGGAAATGCTTCTGTTGTGTCTGTGCGGTACTCCAAACTGCACCTTTGCTGTCCAGATATTCCAGGGTTTGGTGACGAGCTAATGAGATGTGGACCTGCTGCTTCAGTAAGCAAATTGGAGCAAATTCAAATCGCTACTCTGACTGGTGCTGATATGTTTCATCACCGACCTCTCAAAACACTTCATCACGGTGGATGTAGGTGCTACTGGTTGATAGTCATTGAGGCAGGTCACCAGGCTCTTCTTGGGCACCGGTGTGATTGAAGCCTGCTTGAAGCATGTGGGTATCTCACACTGCCGGACCGAGAGGTTGAAGATGCTGCGAACACACCAAGCAGCTGGTCAGCACATGTCTTCAGTACTTGGCCAGAACCCCGTCCGGAATGGATGCTTTCCTTAGATTCACTTTCTTACCTAGACAAGATCTGAATCACCAATAGAAGGAATGTCATGGGACAAGTGTTAATAAATGGAATCAGTATAGAAAGGTCCTTGATGGTTGGCATAGATGAGGTAGGTCAAAGAGCTTGTTTATATGCTGTACAATTCAATGACTCTGAGAAATAATGGAAGCAGGAGGCGCCATAAACATTCCAATTTTTAATGATGGATGAGTGTTTAAAATGAGGCTGAAGAGGTTGCAATCACGTTAGCCAGATATACTGTACAGATTATCCATTTTGACTCCCTCTTAAGATTCCCATCATTATTGTAGCCAGTCTCCAGCCAATTGTATTCATTCTACATGATATCAAGAAATAACAAAGAGCATAGAATACTTTAAAGGCAATGAGTCTGGACAACATCCTGCCTATAGAGCTGAAGAGCTGCGCCTCTAATCAAATTGTTTCACTGCAGTCACAGCATTATCATTAATCCAACATTGAACAAGTATGTCTTGTTCAGAAAGCAAACTGGTTAATAACTGGCCAATCTATCTACTTTCAGTCATTAGCAAAATTATCCTCAACAGTGCTATCAAGCAGTACTTACTATTTCCCAGTTTTGGACTTTTTTCCAGGACTATGTGGTAATTCCCTGTGCTGTTCTTCATCATGTGGACCAAAGAACTAGATTTGAAAGACTGTGAAAATATTATCAAGGAAGCATTTGACTGAGTAAGGCAACAATGCACCTGGATAAAGATAAAGTCAACGGGGATCAAACGAACGATACTCCAGTGGTTGGATTTGCGCATTCATATAGGAAAGTTATTGTTGTTGTCAGAGGGCATCATTCCTGCCTTAAGGCATCACCACAGGAGTTCCTTGGGGTAGAGTCCTTGGCCTAGCCATTTTCAACTGCTTTGTCAATGACCTTTTCTCCATCAAAAGTGGGGGTTTTCATGGTAACTGCATAGTGTTTAATTCCATTGGCATCTTTTCAACAGATGACTGCATGCAGAAAGAACGAGATAACACTGGGGCATAGACTGGTAAGTCTCAAGTAACATTCGTGCTGAATAAGTGCCATTAAATAGCTATCTCCAACATGAGAGTTGATATTCAATGCCACTACCATTCCCAAATCCTTAATTATTAATATACTGGGGGCTATCAGAAACAAGGAATTTGACTGCACCGACTAATTATGCTAGAGGGCAACTTCTCTCAGTCCATCTGCAAAACAGCTTAAAAGTCTTCTCTCTAATGTCTCTTCTTTCCTTTTCAATGTGGCTGGGGGCCTGCCAGAATCTGTAATCTAAAGCTGCACCCAAAATGAGGGTCTTCTTGGAGGTGGCTACCCACTCTTGGAGCTTGCCGAGTGGACTAATGTTTTTGATATCTTGAGGAGCAGCCTGGAAGATGGTTTGCTTTGGTGTGCTGCCCTGTAGCCCTGTGGACAAACTGATTCCATGCTGGTGTCGCTGACTGAAGCATCACAGAAGACTGGAACGTCAAGATAGCAGTGCGCATTGCAGTCAAAATAGTGATGCTGCAGATGGCAACATTGAAACAGGAAGCAGTTGGTCTAACTCTCACTGTGGCAGGAGTGACACCTCTCTCTCCCTTGCTAGCGAGAGAGAGAGAGCCAGTGGCACATCAAACTGTTGGGGTAACACTGGTTTTTAATGGACTTCAGATCCTGGTCTCTGGGGGCTTTGTTACTCCTTGTATGGCAGGGGCTGATACTTTTTGCTGAGGCAGGTGGGGAGAGTGCTGATACTTTGGCTGCTGCTTGTGTGTGGGAGGGAGGAGGGGTTGCTTTGGGGTTCTAACATTTTCCTGTCATTAATTCTTTGAGATTTGTTTTTCTATTTTGTGGATGTCTGCGAAGAGTAAGAAATTCAGGTTGTATACTGTATACATTCTCCGATATTTAATTAAACCATTGAATCACAACTTCAAGTGCAGTTGACAGGCTGGGTATCCTGTGGTAAGTGGCTCACTTCTACCAGCCCATGAACTTTATACAATCTACACGGAATAAGATGAGAGTGTCAGGACACGGTTTTGCTTTCTGGATAAATGCAGCACGGAAAGCCATGCCACAATCCTGAACAAAGCAGTCTGTTTGAATGGCAGCCTATCAACTAGTTTTCTCTCCAACACTGACACTCAATGGCTGTAACATGAACCAACTATAAAATGCATTTCACTTACTCCAGGCTACTTGGACAACACTTCCTCAACCTTTGACTTTTACCATCAAGAATGGGGAGGGTATCAGTTCCATGGGAGCAATATCATTCAAAGTTCAAAGTAAAAATTATTATCAGAGTACATACATGTCACCCATAAAACTCTGAGATTCTTTTTCTGCAACCATACTTAGCAAATCTCTAGAACAGTAACTGTAAACTATGAACATTAGGAACTGTAAACAAACTGTGCAAATGTAGATATAAATGAATAGCAATAAATAATGAGCATGAAGTAATATAACATCCATCAATATAACAATAGAGTCCTTAGATGAGTGTAGCTATCCCCTTTTGTTCAAGAGCCTGGTGGTTGAGGGATAGTAACTGTTTTTGAATCTGGTGTTTCAAGTCCTGAAGCACCTGTACCTTCTACCTAAAGGCAGCATTGATAAAGAGCATGGCCTGGATAGTGAGGATCTTTGATGATGGATGCTGCTTTTCTATGGCAATGCTACATGTAGATGTGCTCAATGGTTGGGAAGGTTTTACCCGTGATGTACTGGGCTGAATCTACTGCCTTTTGTAGGATTTTCCATTGGTGTTCCCATACCAGGCGTAATGCAGCCATTCAGCACACTTTCCACCACACATCTTTAGATGTTTCCCAAGGTTTTCAAAGACGTGCTGAACCTCTGCAGACTCCTGAGGAAGTCGAGGTGCTATTGTGTTTTCTTTGCAATAATATTAATATGATGTGCCCAGGACAGGCCCTCTGAGATAGTGACACCCAGGAATTTAAAGCGCCCTGGCTTGGAAAGTCGCACCCCATCCTGACTTGCAAATATAAAGTAATTTCTTCATTGTTACTGAGTTTAAATCCTGGAACTCCCTCTCCAACTACTCCATGGGAGTATTTTCAGCAGAAGCACTGCAAGAGTTCAAGAGGGTCACTCGCATTCATGCTTTCTAAGGTAGTTATTGATGGACAATAATTTGCTTTGGAAGCTGTAGGGAGGGTGCAGACAAGAATTACCAGGAGGCTGCCTGGATTAGAGAGCATGCCTTATGAGGATAGGTTGAGTGAGTTAGGATGTTTCTCTTTGAAGAAAAGAAGAATAGGAGGTAAATTGATAGAGGTGTACAAGATGATCCAGTGGGCAGCGGGAGACTTCTTCCAAGAGTGGAAATGCCTAATACAAGGGGGCATAATTTTAAACGTGATTGGGGAAAATGGGAGATGTCAGAGAGTGTTGGGTGTATGGAACACCCTGCCAGAGGTGACGGTAGAACAGATACATTAGCAACATTTAAGAAACTCTAAGATAGGCACTTGGATGATAGAAAAATGGAGGGCTATGTAGGAGGGAAGGGTTTGATTGATCTTAGAGAACATTAAAATGTCAGCACCACATCACAAGCTGAAGTGCCTGTACTTTGCTCTAATACTCTATTATAATAAATCCTGCCTTGCCTGTGAAGCCAAAGTACCCTAAAGTCAATTTAAAGGATTCTAGGGTATTATTTCTGAATGGGCTTCAGGAAATTTTGCTGTGCCATTCATTATTTTCTTTTCAGCAGCAGCTTACAAGATTGGGCATTTAATTTCAGTTCCAAATGTACTGCTTTGTTCAGAAGAGGGAAAGGGCAAAAAATAAAGGAGGTAATTGTCCTTGGGTACAGATGCCTATCCCAGACAGTGTATTGAATGTGGCAGAGACAGCCCAGTATATCGTCTAGGATAAATAGCCTCAGCTTTCTGATTTGTCTGCTGCACAGTAACCTAGGGTCAAAGAATTGTAGCCCTGTTTATATTTTATGCATTAAAATTGCATACTATTACTGTAGAATATGTTAAACGGGTAAGCATTTTTTATACGGCACATTGAATTTCATTGATCTTGCATTAGGAAGGCATACCCTTTAAGTTTCTGTAAACTCGATCTTTGTCATCAAAGGGTAAGTTAATTAAACCCCTTTATTCATTCTTCAGTCTTCTAACTCCATTTGAAGTAATTGTTTCTCTGCTGGGATTGTTGCAAATCTCTCAGATTTTTTGTTGACATTTCTTGTACTTTCTTATTTTCTGTTTGTGCAGATCTGCCTGACATAATTTCAATTGGCTGTAACCATTATATCAACATGCTTAATGATTGAGTAAAATTTTTTTCCTGCTTTCAAGCATGGATAACATTGTGCAGCATTATGTGACATGCATCTTAATCGACTCGCAGCAGTCTGAGTGAAAATAAAGATAGCTTGTTCATTTATTGATTAAAGCTGTCTACAATTATCAGGGAATAATTATGCTTCCGCTAAACGTACGAGTGCAGAAAAAAATAATTATGCATTTATCTGGAAGTGAACAACTATGGAGATACTAAATTAATTTTGTCGAATTTTACAACTTGTCTTATATTAACTATTTGCTTCTTAGGCTTATCTAATGACGTTTCCCTTTTCCAGAATCCCATCATCTCTTTGTCTCATACCTGTGATCAATGTTAAGTAAAGAAAACATGCACAAAGCTTCATGTTAAGTAGGCACTAGCAAAACTCTACATTGCAACCACGTAAACAAGAACACATTTGTAACTGGGTGCAGCTGAAATTGATGTGCCTTCTCTCTAACAACCATTTTTGGCCAAAATGAGAGAGACAAAAGAAAAGGAACTCTAAACAGGAGTTGTAAATAACAGAATTTGATCTTGATTTCAATCACATAAAAGACAGCAATTAAAAGTATCAGTTTTCACTGAATTTTATAAGAAAGTGATTCTGATTATGGTAGAAGTCAGAAAGCTGTGAAACTGTGAATTACAGCAAACGTTAATAGCACTCAAGGGAATTTGAAGCCAGATCTTATAAAAATATGAAATTTTATCCAGGCTGAAGTGTTCTTCACACTTAGTATGCATTCAACACCTGCATGAGCAAAGGGACCCAGGCCGGTTAGCCTTTATTGCAAAATCATTTACGTAGAGAATTGTTACAGTCAGGAGAACAATAAAATGAAATGCACAATTTTGTGAATGAATGAAGTGCTTTCATGTGTCCAAAGGCCTAATACACAAAATGATCTTGTGCAGTCATCCTAAGAGCTGTAGGTGACATCTAGATATTACAATTAGAAGTAAAATTAAAATAATTTTTATTCCTCCTGCCACTGCGCAATGAATTTGATGCTGATAGAAAGAAAAGCTTCAGTTGCCATTAGGTACAATACTTATTCAGATCCAGAAATGATTATGCTTCACCTTGGGCTCACAATTAAATTGGATTGTAAAGCAGGATTGGTAGGGCAATCTCCTAGCTTCCATGTGTAAATGCCTTATTCTAGGCATTTGTTTTTTGTATGTTTTTACATTTCATTCTGTCAAGTGGTCATTTCAGTGACTAAATGATAACAGTAATTTCTTGTTTTTTACTCTGTTCCCCAAGAATTCCATAGCATCTTCTGATCATTAACTTCAATAGGTGCAGATATCCTGCTAGCTTGATATTTTTGCATCAAGAATGTTTAACCATTCTCAAGGAAAGCCAGTGTGTGCCGATTGACATGGAAGGCGAGGTCCATGTGATGAGTGGAGAATGCTTCTCAGCAGTATCCGCTTCATTCGGTTTGGAATATTTACTCAAATATGAATGTTATTCAAAGGCCGATGCAGAATGATCACCTCACTACTGCTTCCTGGCGGTTGCAAAGTATCGTGGTACCAGCGCACGTAGGGAGTGGAATCCTTACTCCCACTCCATAAAACATCAGGGTTATAAATTGTGCTAGTATCTGACAGTTCCATACACCCAGTTTCTTTGCTGCTCTTTTCTAAAGGAAAATAAGAAAGTTTATGCTGTTCTGATATTGAGGGTTCATGTTTCCTTTGAGAAGTGGTGGCCCTGTAGGCTGGATAGATGTTGCAGACATTTTCTGCTCCAGCCTGGAATGAATCAAAAACCCAAATTCTGCTGGTGACCAGACCTTAATAATATTTGGGAAAGTGATTCTGACCCTTCTCTGTCAATGCAGCTTGTGTCATAGCTCAGTGAAATCACCTAGCTGTAGCAAAATTGCCTCATGAATTTTTCATTGCTCATATAGATGCTAAAATGATTCTACATGTTACTCTGCTTAGTATGCCCTGTTGGAGTGCATTTTCAAGGTAATGGAAGTACAAGCATCAATGTTAGGGAGTGAATAATATAATTTGTTTTGGCTTGAATTAAAGACAAATCCTTGCTTCTTCAAAACCAGACTAATAAAAGGGCAGCTTATCCCAACCACCATTTCATGGGTTCATCCTGCTGCAAAGTGGTTGATCCTTTAGAAGGGTTGAATACTTGTACTGCCAAAGTCAAATTTGGTATCTCCAATTAACATCAGTGTTAGCCTACTGTTTTTTTCCTTTTTCCAATTTTTTTTATTGATTTCTATATGGAAGAATACAGAGTTCAAGAGAATACATATTATGAAACAAAAGAAAAAATATAATAATACTAGATACAGTATATTAAATCACATTAACAAACTTCTTACTCTATATTCATATAGATTAGATTAATTCATATATTAGAATATAAACAATTTGTTAGAGTGTGTTTTTGGGTAGATGATTCATTTATACTTAAATGACTCTGGCCACCAGACTTCTATTTGACAATGTACTGTGGATTGAGTCCACAACAATGCGCTTCCTAAAAGGGTGTGGATACCAACCCAGACATGTTGGCGTTGGAAGGAAAGGATGAATTCAGAAGGTATGATGTTTGTATGTAGCTTCAAAAGGAAGCATTGTCTATAACTTTTTAAGTACCGATTGCCTTTGTGTTTAGCGTATAAATATCGAGCCCACATTGGGCTAGCAGACCTTTCTACTGAAAGCGTCTCCGTCCGTAAGATGCCTGCTGTACCTTGTTGTGTCGAATAAAGAAGCTGCTTTGTTTCTACCAGAGACTCTGTCTCCGATGATTTCATCCATGCTACAACACAATTTTACTTAAAAAGATCTACATCCACTACCAAAGTCGAAGCTGTTTGGGAAAAAAAAGAAAAAAAACTTATCAGAAAATAAAATATACTATTAACCAACTTCTGTACTTTAACAGGAAGTCAAAGACTATGAAAATAAGTTAAAAAGCTTACCCTTTATATTCCCAGCATGCAAAACTATGGTTGATTATGGGTACGAGTTCAAATGCAGAGATTTGAGCACAAATCTGGCCTGACACTTGATGTTGTGCAAAGGGAACTCTGCATTCTCAAAGATGTTTTATATAAAGCATTAAACCAAGGCTCTAAAAGTCACATGAAGACAAAGAACCCCGTGACACTATTATGATAGAGAACAGAGGAGATACCCTTTAACCAACAACAGCAAAACAAATGATGTGGTCATTGCCATTTACAGAAGCCTGCAGAATGCAAATGAACTGCTGCTTTTCCATGGCAACAGCATGTCATTTCAAAGAGAACAACTTAATTCTTTATCCAATGATTTGGAGCATCTTGAGCTTGCAAAAGCATGAAATAAATTTTCTTTTGTTGATTTATTTTCACTCTGGTGGTCTGATGTGTATGTTTATGAATAAAATCACATTTTCTGACAATATAGCAACACTCAAGGAATATCGGTCGTTTCTTTTCCAGAAGAGAAATTCATCTGGGAGCTAGTTGTAATGCTTGTATGCATTGAGTATAATCTCCTGAGATTTCTTGTTCTTTTGGGCCTATTCCACAATCAGCTTTGTAAAGCCACTGATCTCATTCCTATGCAGTTTTCCATAAGCCAGTGGAACTTGTAATATGCAAACCTTGTGTAATATTTGATGTTGTCCCCTTTAAGAACTTTAGCATGTGACCAACTACTCTCCATATGTAGAACCAGATAAACTGTTTTGGATGCTTGCTAGGAGACACCCAGAAGAGGAATACTTCACATTTCCCTATAAGTTCTTTTTCAGTGAAAAATTTTGTTAGTTTAAACTACTGGCGTCAAAGGTTCTGATTAATGAAGCGATGAAATTTTCACTTACTGTTGTAATACAAGTACCAGTTGGTGAATGCATTTCCTGCATGGGCATGCTTG
The DNA here is from genome assembly GCF_963921235.1 of Mobula hypostoma. Lineage (NCBI taxonomy): Eukaryota > Metazoa > Chordata > Chondrichthyes > Myliobatiformes > Myliobatidae > Mobula > Mobula hypostoma. The sequence goes on along the minus strand of NC_086100.1, from coordinate 133,074,203 downwards.
AAGACACAAGGAACCACATACTCCACTTAAGAAAGTATGTGATGAAACTAGTGAGATCAGTTGAATATGCAGACAGTTTACCTTTCTAAAGAATGGTGACATTGGAGAGAAGATTTTACACTCTATGTTGAACTAAGTAAGATAGATAAGTCAGAACAAGCAAAATTTAAGACATTCCTGCATATCATTAGTGCTTGGGAAGATTGTTGTGCCATATCATAAAACACATAAATGGAGCATTGGAGCATATAATAGATACATTAGAAGCATATCGTTACCTGGCCAGAGATACACCAGCTGAACATCTCTCCTTCTTTGCTTGTAGTCAGGATCAAAGAGAATCTGTTGACACTTTCTTAATAGAATTAAATATGTTGACAAATTATAGTTGATTTGCAGATATGAAAGATCCGCAAATCAGATGTTGGAAAGTCTGAGGATTCAATGAGCTTATTCTGTGAATGGCTCCCACATGAGATAGAGTTAATCTTCGAAAGGTGAATCCAGACAATTAAAACTCCTCAGCTATCCAACATCAGGTAAGAAGTATAGGACAACGGACGAAAGGAATGACATATAGGGAGGAATGAGGTAAAAACAAAGCAAAGGTGGTTTAGGTGGAGATGACAACATGAACATCAGAATAAGAAAATTTGCTTGATACAGATTGGAAAGTCATTATTAAATGCAGTACGTGATGAAGAGAACATTGAAAATTCATGGACTGGAGAAATGAGCCATGCAGGAACAGTGAAAGTGTTTAATTTTGAATGGCAATTCCACAGAATATAGGCAATGATAAATGAAGACAATTTGGAATAAGGACACCAGCTAAATGTACGCACACCAAGGTGTTCATTCCACCTTGACTCAGGATATTATTTAATGTCCTCCCTAAACACAATTGAAGCAGTGTTGGTTAAGCTATTCAGTTTTGTACTTTCAAAATGCATCAAGATGCACTGCAATCTGGTAGAATATGTTCACTTTTCAATGGTTTAGCCAAACTATATCATGTTTGAATCTAGAAAAAATCAGAAGTGCTACTTTTGATCCTTTGGTGAAATTCAAAGAAACTTGGAGGCCATTTATTCAACATTTTCATATGATGTAGTCTGACCTTTTCCAGATCCTTTTTATTAATCTAGGGTATATGGATGGAGGAGCGGAGTTAACGACATTAATGATGTATTCAATGTAACATATCAGCCTAGCCTCAATTTGTTTTGTTTAGATTAGTTCTTTTTTTTTGGTTCAGTCTAGTTTAGTTTTTTTTTACTTTGGGGTTTCTTCTGATTTTTTTTTTCTTAACCATGTTCAATTATACTAAGTGTTTGGGAGGTCGAATATACTTGTACTATCTGTAGTTTATAATTGAGTATGTCAATTATTAACAATGTAATCCCAATCTCTCTGTATTAATACTGTTGTTATGTCTGTACATTTGAAAATCAATAAAAAGATTATAAAAGCAAGAATATGTTCACTGAGGTCAAGAATTCAATCAAAAGAGCAATAGCGTGGTTTTTGTGGTTTCCAGTGTTTTAGGCAAGAAAGATATTTGATTTGTGCTTGAAAGCTGAAGTGAATTAAAGTGGGATTAAAATTTTTACATCAGAACAAGATAATTAAGAATGCTTCAATGCAAGCATTCATAGATGAAAATGCAGATGTCGTTCATAGCAAAGGAAAAAAACATGACAAAATGATGCAGAAAGTCCAGTGGAGATAGTTGTAACAGAAAGGCAAGTGCAACCATAGGAGGAGCAAAGACTGGATACCACAAGATGAAGCCTACATCAGGCCTACACCCTACACCAGATGTGTTTGAAGACCCAAGTGACTTTATATATATCATACCATGGATAAGATAAAGTCCAAATGGAGAAGGATGCCCCACATCTGAGCAATAGGCATTGGACCAAATATGGAAAAATAGTCCATCAACCTAACTCTCCGGAGGACTTTGTGTTTAGGTAAATTAACAGAGAGGCAATACTGGACATCAGAAGGCTGAAAAATGAGTGTGGAGAGCCAGAAATAGGGAACAACGAAATAGCAGATGAAGTAAATAAGTATATTGTGCTGGTCTTCACTCTTGAAGACATCAGCTTCATTCCAGAAATTCGAGAGTTTTAGGTGCAGAAGTGAATGTAGTCGCTCTTACTGAGGAGAAGCTGCTTGGGAAGCCGAAAGGTCTGAAGGTTGTTAAGTCAGCTGGAACAGATGGACCTACATCTCAGGATTCTGAAAGAATTGGCAGAAGAGATTGTGGAGGCATTAGCCATCATCTTTCAAGAATCACTAGATTCTGGAATGTTTCCAGAGGAGTAGGGGATTGCAAATATAATTCTAGTTATTAAGAAGGGAGGGAAACAAATGACAAGAAATTATGGGCCGGTTCGCCTGACCTCAGTAGTTGGAAAGATGTTAGAGTCCATTAATGAGGATGAGTTTCCAAGGATCTTGGAGCTATACGATTAAATAGGCTAAAGTTAGCATGGTTTCCTCGAGGGGAAGTCTTGCCTGATGAAGCTGTTGGGATTCTTTGATAAAATAACAGCAGGATTGACAGGAAGAGTCAGTGGACAAAGTTTATTTGGATTTTTAGAAGGCCTTTGACAAAGTGGCATATATGAGGCTGCTAAATAAAACAGGAGCCTATAGAATTACAGGAAAGATTCTAGCATGGATAAAAGATTGGTTTACTGGCAGAAGGCAGAGTTGGAATAAAAGGTACCTTTTCTGGTTGCTTGCCAATGTCAAGGGGTACACTACAGGGGTCAGTATTGCAGGAATTTATACACGCTCATGATCTGGTTGACAGAATTGATGGCTTTGTAGCCAAGTTTGCGGATGATACGTGGAGGTGAAGGAAGAGTTTTGTGAAGTAGGGAAAATGCAAAAAGACTTGGACAGATTAGGTAGATGGGCAAGGAAGTATCTAATTATGCACTTTGGTAGAAGGAATAAAGATGTAGACTATTTTCTAAATGGCGGCCAAATTCAGAAATTGAATTTGCAAAGGGACTTGGGAGTCCTAGCGCTGAATTCCCTAAAGGTTAACTTCCAGGTTGAATCCATAGTCAGAAAAACAAATACAATGTTTGTATTCATTTTAAGCAGACTAGAGTGTAAGAGCAAAGGTATAATGCATAGTTCAGATCACATTTGGAGTATTATGAGCAGCTTAGAGTCATATATCTAAGAGAGAATGTGCTGGCATTGGGGAAGGTTAATGAATGAGGAGAGTTTAATAGCTCCGGGACTATACTCACTGGAATTTAGAGGAATGAGGAGGGGGATCTTATTGAAATCTATTGAATACTGAAGGCTTAGATAGAATGGAAGTAGAAAAGATATTTGAAATAGTGGCAGAGTCTAGGACCAGAAGACACAGCCTCAGAATAGAAGGATGTCCCTTTAGAACAAAGAGAAAGAGGAATTTCTTTAATCAGAGGGTGCTATATCTGTGCCCCAAACAGCTGTGGAAGCAAAGTCATTGAGTATATTGATTAGTAAGGTCATCAAAGGTTACAGGGTGAAGACAAGATAATGGAGGTGAGAGGGAAAATAAATCAGCAAAAATTGAAAGGCGGAGTAGACTCAATGAGCTGAGCTACTTAATTCTTCTCCTATGTCTTATGGTCAACTGGCAAAATTATTATCATTATAGTTTAACAACATTATGATGACTTTACCCACTTTGCACCAAAATGGATTACAAAATACTTATTTTCTCTGTATACAGAGAGCTGAATCAATGGGTCTGAGTGGGAGGAAGACAGTAAAGATTTCTGCATCTGTTTAAGATCTTTTAGCTGGTAATGTAATTTTCTAATTTGACTTGAATATTTGAAATTTAAAGAGACATACTGAAGCAAGCCTGTAGGTGAGAGCTTCCTGGATTTACTCCACTTACACATGCCCTGTCTCACTTCACTATGAAGTACATTCATCACATGGGCTTCAATGATTCACTAACTGCTAACTTCTGGAAGTTCATTAAGGATGTACAATATATCCTGATATTGCCAGTGATGATACATCAGTCAAAAATATAAGTAAAAAGGTTACAGTGGGCATGCAGACTGAAGATATGTACGGAGACGGAACATGGTTGTTAAAACTATAAGCCATTTCTGCTTAAGCACTGAACACAAGCTGTTACCTAGCACTCTATTAACTTTCAGTATCTGACATTGAATTAATTGCTCTCTGAGATCTCATAATAGGGTGAGCGTGTACTGTAGCACGAACCTATTCTTAATGGCTAAGAATCAAATATATTAACGGCTTTCATCTGCTATATCGGAATCTGTAAGCCCTATTTTATGTTACCAGACAGTGTAAGAGTAGGACCCAGAGTTCTGAGTTATGCTAAGTTGCAAATTGATATTTGAACTGATTCCTTCTGTTCGCACAGTATTCCAAAATATTAAAAAGGTAGCCCGTTCTGCTTAACTCTGTCAGCAACTGGGATCATTATTCAATAAAGTTCGATAAAACTTGGAAAATGTCCAACCAAAATGGTGAAGTGCCTCGAATTAAGTATTCCTGCTGCAATTTCCACCTAATCACATTAACCTGTTGCTGAAACATTGGCACTGAAGCAGGCAATTTCTGTTCTCTGCCTTTTTGTTTCAATGAGAACTATCAATGACTTTGAAAACTGAAGCAGCTGCTTTAGAGGGGACCCAGTCCATAGATCCTACCACAACCAACACTGGTTCCTATGACTCCTGATGCCTTCTGACTGATAACTGCATGACCTCTAGCACCAGCTCCAGTTTGGACCTTAGTTGCTAGCACATCCAGGCCAAGGTTTCCCTTGCTGCTGGCTGGGCCCCAGATTTCCACATCCTCCACCACCAATCTACAACCTCAGGTCTCTTAGGATGCATCGTCGCCTCTTGGGTCCTCAGAGTCTTCGTCTTCCTCCCACCCCAACCCTCCCCTCTTCTCTGGTGACACTAACTCTGATCCCAGCTCTAATCCTTGCTGTCTCTTCACCAATCCCTCAGGCCTTCCCCTCGCTGAGGCAGAAGATTCTGTCCTCAACAGGGGCATTACTTTTGTTCACGAACACCTCAGAGTGCCACGCCCACCACGATGCTGAGCTTTTCTTCCATCACCTCAGCCTCTGAGCCCACTTCTTTGGCAAGAATTCCACACCCTGCAACGATGACACCTTCTTCCTTCTCCAACCTTTCTCCTCTCCTAGGACATCCTGCTCTGGTTCTCTGCCTGCTTTGGATCTTTAATCTTTAATTGCTAACAAGATATCAACCAGCTCAACTTCAACACTTCTCTCTCTTCTTCAAACCTTACCCCTCTGAATGCACTGCCCTCCACCCTCTCCACATCAATCCCAACCTTACCATCAAACCCACAGACAAAGGGGGTGCTGTTGTAGTGTGACGAGCTGACCTCTACCTTGTAGCAACTCTCAGTGACCTCCTCAAACCTACCTCACTCTGGACCATCAGAAAACTGTTTCTGACACTGTCACTGACCTCATCAACTCTGTAGAACTCCAAAAGAAACAAACCGGACTGCCTGGGAAGACCCATTGCTTATGCCTGCTCGTGCCCCATTGAACTCATGTCCTCATACCTTGACTCCATTCTATACCCTTCGTTCAGTCCCTTCCCACCTGCAGTTCTCATGCTCTCTATCTCCTCACTAACTTTCAATTCTGCGACCCTGAATGCCTCATTTTCCCATGGTCGTTCAGTCCCCAGACACTTCCATCACCCATCAATAAGGCCTCAAAGCTCTCTGCTACTTTCTTAAAAAAAGAACCAATTAGTTCTCCTTCATAACCAACCTCCTCCAGCAGGTAGAACTGGTCCTCACCAGCAACAATTTTTCCTTCAGCTCCTCCCACATTTCCAGACTCAAGGAATAGCCATGAACACCTGCACGGGCCTCAGCTATGCCTATCTTTACATTAGTTATGTAGAATAATCCATGTTCCAAACCCTCTCTGGTAATGCTCCCCAACTCTTCCTCCGGTACACTGACGACTGCATTGGTGCTGCTTCCTGCACCCATGCTGAGCTCATCAATTTTATCAACTTTGGCTCCAACTTCCACCCTGCCCTTAATTTTATTTGCTCCTTTTCTGACACCTTCTTTCCCTTTCTTGATCTCTCTGTCTCCATCTCTGGAGACAACCTGACGACTGACATTTTTAATAAACCTACCGATTCTCACTGTTATCTTGACTATACCTCTTCCTACCCTGTCTCCTGTAAAAACGCTGTTCCTTTTTCTCAGTTCCTTTGTCTCCACCACATCTATTCCCAGCATCTGGCTTTCCTTTCCAGAACATCAGAGATGTCCTCCTTATTCAAAGAAAGGGGTTTCCCTTTCTCTACCATTGATGCTATTCTCACTCACATCTCTTTCATTTCCTGAACATCCGCACTCACCCCATCTTATCACTGTCTTATCAGTGATAGAGTTCATCTTGACTTCACCTACTACCACACGAACCTCCACATCCAACACATCATACTCCGTAACTTCCAACATCTCCAAAGGGATCCTACTACCAAACATATCTTTACATCCCACTACCCTCAGCTTTCAGCAAGGATCACTCCCTCCATGATTCCCTTGTCTATTCATCCCTCCCCACTAATTTCCTGTTAGTGGCTTAGTGCTAAACCTGCCCCTTCATCTCCCCCCTTACCTCCATTCAGGGCCTCAAACAGTCCTTCCAAGCGAGGTAATGTTTTACCTGCAAATCTACTGGGGTTGACTATTGAGTACAGTGCTCCCGATATGGCTTCCTCGAAATTGGTGAGGTCCGTCGTAAATTGGGGGCCGCTTCATTGAGCACCTCTGCTACGTTCATCAAAAGTGGAACTTCCTGGTGGTCAAACACTTTAATTCTGCTTCCCACTCTCGTTCTGACATGCCAGTCCATGGCCACCTGTTGTATGCCTTATATTCTGTCTGATTAGCCTGCATGTGATTCCTCCTTCTAACAAAAAAAATTCCCAACCCTCCCCTCTTCTTTTATTCCCCACTCTGGCCTCTTACTCCTTCTCACCTGCCTATTATCTCCCCTGAGCTCATCTGTGTGGATGAACGTGTGCCTTCTAGAACATACCAGACACACCGAAACCAAAAACTATAGATAAAGCAGCGGATTCGCAGTCTGCTCAGTGCTAGATCTGTGGCAATCAAAAACTACAGAAGAAGTCCAGGTGCAACCTATGAAAGGCTATTTTAAGAGCAGAAAAACAATTTGGATTGAAATTAGAGATGGAATTGGATGCATTTTAGTTCTGACAAGACTCGCAGTCCATTACATCCTACAAGGCTAAACCTAACATCACGAATGGTTGTGATACTTCACTCCCAGATGAGCTCAAAGTCTTTAATGCAGGATTTGAAAGTGATAATAAAACTACATCTGTGTAAATCCCTGCAGCATCTGGTAACTCTGTGTTCTCTGTCTCAGAGGACAACGTCAGAACATCTTTCAAGATGTTAAGCCCTGATGGTGTACCTGGAGGTGCACTGAAAACCTGTGGAAACCAACTGGCAGGAGTTTTCTAGGACATCTGAAATCTCTCACTGCCACATTCAGAACTTCCCTTTTGCTTCAAGAGGGCGGATTTCAATAGATGTACAGTGGACAGCATTCTAACTGGTTGCACCAACATCTGGTATGGAGGGGCCATGGCACCGGATCAGAAAAAGCTGCCGAAAGTTGCAAACTTAGCCAGCTCCATTGTGGGCACTGACCTCCCCAGCAGCGAGGACATCTTCAAAAGTCAATGACTCAAAAAGGCAGCACCTATCATTAAGGACCCTTACCACCCTAGACTTGCCCTCTTCTCATTGCTAACATCAAAGAAGATGATCAGGAACCTAAAGACACACACTTACGTTTTTTAGGATCAGCTTCTTTACTTCCACTATTGAATTTCAGAACAGACAATGAATCCATATACATCTCACTATATTTTTACTCTTTTTGCACTACTGGTTTAATTTTAGATATTTCTTATTCTAAATTAATTTTTTAATGTATTGCACTGCACTGCTGCTGCAAAACAACAAATTTTGCAACATAAGCTGGCGATAATAAACTTGATTCTGATTCCAGGCAGCCACTGCAGTGGAGAGATGCAAAGCCCCTAGGTTTCGCAAAAAGGGAATACAAGTCCAAATATCTGAGATATGTGTCAAGAGGGAAGCAAGTCTCATGTGCTGCTGGACCAGGATCTCCACCAGGGCCACACTTAGATAATCGTAAGTCAAAGAATACTTGTGTCAAAACATTGCAAGTTATGTCAGTGTGAGCTTTACCCCATAGCAAATACTGCTCTTACATAATTGTTACCCCTTCTTATACCCTCCATATTCCTCCGCATTTCCTACTGCACTAGTACACACTTAATGTCATCCTTCCTCCCCCACCCCATTTGAAGCCGGTTCTACAAGGAAGACAATAAAAATGTTGTTCCATTTTCCTTCATCAAGACCAGCAAGGAAAGGGAAGGGAACCAGAATAAGAAGGTGGGGGAAGTGAAACAAGCAGAAGCTGGCAAACCAAAATGATGGTTCTGTGGTCAGAGTACCAGCAGATTATACTACGCAGTATAATCACAGAGCAGAGTTGGCTATTTACATCTGAAGCAAGAGAGACTTCTTCAGACACGGAATTGTAAGTTCAACAAGTGTATAAACCACTCTTCAAGTTTTAATATTCTTCTCTTACTCTTGAAATTCCTCCTTCATTCCCCTACTCAAGTAAGTAGCCAATGTATGTAAGACTCTCCACTCATCATGTTATGCATTGAGAGAAGCAACCACAAAACATATTGTGTACAACAGCAACTGGTTGAAGCCAAAACATTATTTACTGTCATATTAATACCACCAGATCAGCACTGATTTGTGAACCAAATTGATACCAAAGATCAAAGACCAAAGGTCAATCAGAAGTCTGGCAGTCAAAGCCAAATGCCTGCTGCTTTGGGCCTGCAAGTCCAAAGTTCACTGTAGAAGATCAGAGGCCCGTTGTCTGTGAATCTGATGGATGCCCAGAGGTCTGCCGCAGATTTGGAGGACTGTCACTGTCTGTGCGGGTGGGAAGGAAGAAAAGGGCTTGTTTTGCTGGTGTTGCTTTGCTAGTTGTTGTGTTCTGTGTTGCTCGCCAAGCATTGTGGGCATGCTAGGTTGGAACTGAAATGTGTGGCAACACTTAGGAGGCTGCCTCAGCACATCCTTAGGCTATACTGGTTGTTAACGCAAACAACACATTTCACAATATGTTTCCGTGTACGTGAGATAAATAAATAAATTAATCTGAATGATTCTGAATCAAATCTATCAAAGTGAAATATTTAATCTCTATCAAACACATGCAAATCTCCATAATTAACTTCTCATCCAATTAATCATCAACAAGCCTATGAGCTACTGAAGTGGGTACAGGGATACGAGGCTCCTACACACCAGATTCTCCATGTTAGATGAATGAACAGTGTAGCTGGATTATTATGGTCCAATTTGACAGTATTGGTGCCAAATCAATGCCACGAGAATTAACATCATAATCTGCCTGATCTACATGCTGATGGCATTCCTGAGTAGAGCCTGTGTTCCTACCTTCTGAATAAGGTAGATACCACGAGTCAGACTATTTATGCACACAAAAACTTCAACCAAATTTTGTACATATCATCACTTGTAATAACGAGCAATGGGTAATTTTGTGGTTGACGTCTTATTCTAAATCCATTTAAATTATATATAGCAAATAGTATAGCAAGTATGAGAAACCCAGATTGTAATATGCACTTGTTAATTAACATGATTTTCATGATCCTCATTACCATAAATTTCATCATGTTGAATGTCAATTCTTTCTGTAGTGTTGGGGTCCAATTTCATTTCATCCTAAAGATTTTTGCTTATTAATCTACATAACACATTTTATTTAAAAAGACTGTTTTAACTATTTATAACCTATTGCAATTTATTCTCAATTTAGTAGACTTGCACACTCAGTATTTTTCAGAGTAGCAAAGTCCAATTCAGTATATGCAGCAATTACGTAGGAAGATTACTTTTGCTTGACCATTGTTGTGCAGGAAAGTCTAAGCATGACTATTCAGAAAGTCCTTGTAACTCAGGTCTGTTTTACTGCTTTGTTGGGAAGCTGTCAAATTATATCTCAAAATTGAGCTGCACTATTGAAAGGTATGAGCAATTGATATTGACTCTTAACTTATGTGAAGCACTTCTTATCTTAATTTTTAGCTCAACTATTTTCTAGCTCTGCTGTTAACAACCATGGTGGTGTGAATAAGTCATCGTTAATGGAAGCTTACACTGACTTGACAATATTATATTTTTCTAACTACCCACTTCATTAAAACAACTGTCAATTCTTATATTAAAAAATTGCTTCTTAATTCACTAACTATGAAGAACTTGTTCTTGCATGTTTATATTCCATGATTAAATTATATACCTTTTGTCAACAGTCAATAAAACTTAGTCAGACAGTTTTATCAATAAGCACTGTTATTGATAATCATTTGTTGATTCCTTTGTTGTTATCCATTGCCAAGTCTTCATATTCCAATAACCACTATATCAGAAGCAGATAGCCACCCTTAAAGGCAACGAGAAGCAGATCATGTTGCTGGTTCCACTGGCCATAAAAAGTTAGTTTATTGAGTACAAAGTTCATTAACTGCAGGAATGAAGTCATAGCATTATTGAGTCATAGAGCACTACAGTAGAGAAACAGATCCTTCATCACAGCTGGTCCATACTGAACTATTATTCTGCCTAGTTTTATTGACCTACACCTACACCACAGCCTTCCACACACTTCGCATTTGTGTACAGTACCTATATAGATTTAAATATTGCAATTGAATCCATGTTCACCACTTCCTCTGGAAGATCACTCCACACCCTCACCTCCACCTCATCATCCCCTCAAACATTTCATGTTTCATCCTTTAAAAATTGGCGTCTAGTTCTACTCTCATCCAACCTCAGTGGAAAAAGCCTGCTTGCATTTATATATTCCTCATAATTTTGTATACCTCTATCAAATCTCTTTTTATACTCGTGTACGGGGTTTCTTCTTTATTATGTTAAATTTTAAATGGCTTCTTTGTTATGTTAATCTATTAAACTGCTGAGTATGTGGATTAGAATGGCTTCTATGTTATGTTAAATGCTGAGAAAGTCTCTCGCTAGACATTTGCCTGGGTTAATACAGACAGCAGGGTGCTATTAGCCAATGGGTGTTCATGTTATTATTTCTTGGAGTGATAGTGCTGTCTCATATGACTGGGAATGAGGGCTTTTGGCAGGGAGTCGGACGAGAGATGGGGAGGACGACGGACGTGCGGGAAGGCACCGGTCGATCACTCCGAGTGGTCCCGAGCCGCGAGTCAACGGGGTCTGGGCGGTCCCGAGCCGGGAGTCGACGGGGTCTGGGTGGTCCCGAGCCACGAGTCGATGTGTTCCAGGCGGTCCCAAGCCGCGAGTCGACAGGGTCCGGGCGGTCCCGAGACGTGAGTCGACAGGGTCTGGGTGGTTCCGAAGAACTTCCTGAGCTCCAAATTGTGCACGAAGAACTTGAACTTTGTTAAGTCTGGCACCTTTTCCATTCCTTCTTTTTCTGTATCGAACTTGTATTAACTTCATAGACTTAGTAATATCTATAAAGTGTGCTTGGTAAAGTGTACTGTGTGCGTTGGCTGATGATTGATGTTTGGAACTGATTTGAGTGGCAGTGGTACAGCAACCGACCCAATTGAAGGCGTCCAGGCGGGCGTCGGGTGGGATTTCCCCTAGATATATATGAGCCAATGTAGCTGAGCGTTATACTCGTATGCTCAAGGGAATGAAGTACAAACAATTTCAACTCTTCATATAACTTAGGTCCTCAGGTCACGCCAACATCCTTGTGAATTATCTCTGCACCTTTTCAATTTTATTGATAACTTTCATGATCAGAACTGCACACAGTAATCCAAGTTAGGCCAAACCTTTGTCTTTTGCAATTTCAACATAACATCCTAACTCCCCTACTTAATTCTTTGATTGATAAAGGTATATGTGCCAAAAATTCTCCTTCTGACCCTATCTACCTGTGACACAACTTTCAAGGAATGTTGGATCCATATTCCCAAATTCCTCTGTTCTACCACACTCTTCAGTGGTTCTCTGTTCAATGTGTAAGCCCTACCTGAGTTAGTCCTCCCTAACAGCAACAATTCACACTTGTCTGCATTAAATGCCATCCCTCAATTTTCGGCCCATTCTTACAGTTGCCCAGATCCTACTACAATCTCTGTTAGCTTTTCTTCACTACACTCCAAGGACCTCTGAAATTTCTGCACTGGCATTCCACAAGAATTGAGGGAGCACCTTTTCAGGCCCAAGGATATTATCCACCTTAATTTGCCTCAAGACAGCAAACACCTTCTCCTCTGTAATCTGTGCATGATCCATAATCTCTCGGCTGTTTTGCCTCACTTCAATAGACTCTGTTTCCATCTCCTGAGTAAATGCAGATGCAAAAAATCCATTTATGATCTCCCCCACCTCATACAGTTACATGCATAGATGACAACTCTGATCTTTAAGATGACCTATTTTGTCCCTTGCTATCCTTTTGCTCTTAATACAGTATCTATGGAAGCCCTTGGGATTCTCCTTCACCTTGTTTGCTGGAGAAACCTCATTCTTTCTTTTAGCCTTCCTGGTTTCCTTCTTAAGTGTTGTCTTGCATTTCTAATACCCCTCAAGTACCTAGTTTGTTCCTTGCTGCCTGTACCTGCAATGCACCTCCTTTCACTTCTTAACCAGGGCCTCAACATCGCTCGATAACCATGGTTCACTAAACCTCTTATCCTTGCCTTTTAGTCTGTCAGGAATGGATGATCCAGTCTGGAGCTTAGAATATCAGAAATAGTTTGAGTATTTTAAGTTAATTTAACAAGTTTTTGACAAACAGAGGCTTCATTTATCAATTATTTAATACAGCAAATGATATTGCTATTTGCATATGTACTGGTTACTGCTCTTTTCAGTGAGAATATGCTTTGTTGTTCAGTGTTTCAATAAAACTTATTGGAGACAGACCCATTCTGCACTGACAATACATCAAGAAGTTAAAAGGACTGTTTTTCATAAATCAGAAAACATTTTTTTTTGCTGGATATCTACAGTATGCTCAACTTCTTCATTCATCATCAGTGTTCATGTCCTGTCTAAATATTGCTGCCAGCTTTAAGCCAGGAGGATTTCCTGAGTTTTTTTTTTGGATTGTAAGACTTAAACGTTAGAACATAGATGGAAGTCCTTTTGTTTTTGTTTTCTCAATAAGCAGCATCACAAAGATGTGATAGCAGGCAATGCAAACATCCAAAGTTAACCCCTTGTGAAATAATCAAGCTCACCGTTAGTACAAATAAAGCATCATTGGTATAGGCTACACTTTACTAAAAGGTATCCCCATACTTACAGAAGAGTGAAACAAACTCCTTGAAGACCAAAAATTAGTTTGCAAAGAATATTTGAAGCAAACATTTCTGAAATTGAAAACATAAACACAGTAAAAGTTTGAGTTTACTTTCTCTGACTTCTTGCTGTAAGTGGCAAGTAATGGGTTGTGAGGTGACTTTGCACCAGAATTGGGAGACACAAGAGACTGCAGATGCTAGAATCTAGAACAACAAATAATCTGCCTGAGGAAATCAGTGGTTTGAACAGCAGCTGTCCAGTTAAAATCATGCATCAGGACTGATAGCTGGTTGCATATCAGTTTGGAAATTTTTGTGAATTTGCCTCATGCAGATATGATGGTTTCATTCCTGAAACCAAGTTAATCATTTGCGGAAGTTAGTGCATTGTCAATGGAACTTGCCCTGAGCTGGACACAATTCTCAAACCCTGGTCATTATTAATGCAGCTCCACAGTACCAGGGATATTTCCATCATTAGGGCAAGTTGTCATTGCACTGAATAATAAATGGGTTGGGATAAACAAAAATAACTAAACAGTGAAGTTGTCAGAACGGCACCATTTGTTGGCAAAAGAGTCAATTTCTTTTAAACAAGGTTCAAGTTGAAGTTGAAGTTTATTGTCATTTGTCTGTACATACATGCAACCAAACAAAAACAATATCTAAAAGAAGTGGGATAAGATTTAAATCAGTTCATTGAATGGGTATAATAGATACCATTTCATCTTGGAAATGCACTGGGCACACTTCTGGGATGCAATGTTGACTGAGCTAGTAATGTGTGTAGACCGAATGCGTGCAGGTTTAAGTGTGAGCACGCTATGATGTCACTCAGGCAGCAGTCCTGGTTTGAAACTCAGTGCTTCAATTAGTGATAACTGCTCAACAGATGTGGCTGAATGTAGGAGCACAGCAAACCCGCACTCTCATCTTCACTATTTAAAGTTATCACCTGCCACATGCATATCCAGTTCAGTTGCTGGGGATTTATAAGTGTTTGACAATTCCTAAGTGCTGTTTATGTTGCAGCAATCTACACAGTGTGGTGTGCCAGGAACTGAAAGGTATTGTTGCTCCAGGCCTTTGCACAGACCATTCTGTCCTTTAGTCTGCATTCCCCTTGACAAAGAACATAACCTGCAGAATGAGCGAGGACATTTGTTAGAAGAGATGTGTAGAAAGGCTCTCAACAGGAAGTCATATCAGTACAGGATGTTTCAGAACTAATAGTCCTGCCTAAACATTGGTGAGAAGCAATGAGTCAGATGACTGAACCTCCATCTTCACTGAAATCTGTTGCCTGCTGCACCATAATGGCAACATTATTATTAGACCACATGACATAGAAGCAGAATTAGACCATTTGGCTCCTTGAGTCTGCTCCACCATTACAGTATGGCTGATTTATTTTCCCTCTCAATCCCATTCTTCTCCCTTCTCTCCATGACCTTTAATGCCCAGACTAACCAAGAACTTATCAAACTCCACTTTAAATATAGTCAATTACTTGGCCTCCACAGTTGTCGGTGGTAACGAAGTCCACAGATTCACCACCCTCTGGCTAAAGAAATTCCTCCTCATCTCTGTTCTAAATGGACATCCTTCTATTCTGAGGCTGTGCCCTCCGGTCCTATACTCAATCAATTCGGGAAACACCCTGTCCACTTCCACTTCATCTTGGCCTTTCAATATTTGGTAGGTTTCAATGGGATTCCCTCCTCAATCTTCTAAACATGTGAGTACAGTCGCAGAGCCATCAAATATTCCTCATACAGTAGATTAACTCTTTCCTTCCTGGAATCACTCTCGTGAATCTGATCTGCAGCATCTCCAATGATCACAGTACTCCAAGTATGGTCTGTCCCGGTCCTTATAAAGCCTCAACAGTACACCCTTGCTCTTCTATTCTAGTCCTCTCAAAATTAATGCTAACATTGCATTTACCTTCATTACCATTGATCAATCTACAAGTTAACCATTAGGAAATCCTCCATAAGGACTCCTGGTTTCTTTGCACCTCTGAGTTTTGAATTCTCTCCCCATTTAGAAAATAGTCTATGTTTTTATTCCTTCTACCATTGTGCATGACCATACACATCCCAACATCATATTCAATCTGCTACTTTTTTCCCATTCTCAAATCTGTCTAAGTCCTTTGGCAGACTCCCTGCTTCCTCAACACTACCTGCCCCTCCCCTCCACCTATATTTATATCAAATGCAAACTTGGCCATAAAGCCATCAATTCTGTCCTTCAAATCATTGACATTTAACATGAAAAGAAGTGGTCCCAATACCGACATCCACAGGAAGAACACTAGTCTTCAGCAACCAACCAGAAAAGGGACTTTTTATTCCCATTCTTTCTTTCCTGCCAGTCAGAGAATCCTCTATCCATGCTAATATCTTTCCTGCACTACCATATACTGTATTTTGTCGAATAGCTTCATGTGTGGTAACTTGTTAAAGGCCTTCTGAAAATCCAAGTACACAACATCCACAAATTCTGCTTTGTCTATCTTGCTTGTTATTTCTTCAAGGACTTCCAAAAGATTTGTCAGGCAAGATTTTCCCTTCAGGAAACCACAGTGATTATGGCCTTTTTTTTATCATATGCCTCCAAGTACTCCAAAACTACATTCTTAGCAATCGACTCTAACATCATCCGAACCACTGAGTTCAGACTAAATGGCCTATGATTTCCCTTCTTCTGCCTCCCTCCCTTCCTAAGGAGTAGAGTGACATTTACAATTTTCCCCAGAACCATTCCAGAATCTAAAGATTCTTGAAAGATCATTACCAATGCCTTCACATTCACTTCAGCTACCTCTTTCAAAATTAAAAGTAAATTTATTATCAAAGTACATATGTGTCACCATATACAACCCTGAGATTTGTTTTCTCATTAGCACTCTCAGTAAATCCAATAAATATATAATAAATTTAATTAAAGACCCCACCCAGCAGGACAGACAAAAACCAAAGTGTAAAAGACAACAAACTGTATGAATACAAAAGGAAAAAAAAAAGAAATAATAATAATAAATAAATAAGCAATAACTATTGAGAACATAGATAATGAGTTCTTGAAAGTGAGTCTATAGGCTGTGGAAGCAATGCATACAAAATGCTGGAGAAACTCAGCAGGCCAGGTATCATCTCTGGAAGAGTATAATCAGCGTTTCAGGCTGAGACTCTACATCAGAACGGATGAAGGACTTATGTAGTCCAGATGAAGGGTCTCAGCCTGAAACATCGACTGTACTCTTTTCCACAGATGCTGCCTGGCCTGTTGAGTTCCTCCAGGATTTTGTGTGTGTTGCTTGTATTTCCAGTACCTGCAGATTTTCTCTTGTTTGCTATAGGTTGTGGGAACAATCCACTGAAAGACAAGTGAAGTTGAGTGGTTATTCCCACTGGTTCAGGACCCTGATGTCTGAGGGGTAATAACTGTTCCTGAACCTGGTTGTCTGGGTCCTGAGACTCCTGTTCCTTTTTCCCGTTGGCTGCAGTGAGAAGAGAACACGTTGAAGGATGTTCTGAAGTTGACCTCCAAGACTAAGATCTCAGCGTCACCAAATGTTTTAGGGATTTGCATAGGTGTAGTTTTATTCTCCCTTTTAAAGTGTGTATAGAAGGCATTGAGCTCATCTGGGAGTGAAGCATCACAGCCATTTATGATGTTAGGTTTTGTGTTATAGGATGAAATGGCCTGCAAACCCTGCCAGAGCTGACGTGAATCCAATTCCATCTCTAACTTCAATTGGTATTGTTTTCTCGCTCTTAAAATAGCCTTCCGTTGGTCATACCTGGACTTCTTGTACAGTTCTGGAATACCACTCTTAATTGTCACTGCTCTAGCCATCAGCAAACTACAAATCTCCTGGTTCATCTACAGCTTCTGATTTGGGTATGTCTAGTATGTTCTCGAAGACACACACTCATCCACACAGATCTTGGTGAAGTTGCTGACAACTGTAGTATATTCATTCAGATATGAAGATGAATCCCTGATTATTCTCCAGTCCACTGACACAATGCAGTCCTGTGGGTACCTTCTTGACCATACCTTCCTGGTCCTTACCACTGGTGCTGTGGTCCTTAGTCTCTGCTTGTCTGCTGGGAGTAGAGATATAACCAGGTGACTGGACTTCCTAAAGTACAGGTGTGGACTGTAATTCCTAAAGTACAGGACTTCCTAAAGTAGGCATTCTTGATGGTGGTGAAAGTCTGGCGGCTTCTCTGGTGGCTCCTCTGGTTCCGTAGATGATATGTTGTTGGTAGTTGTCCAGAGACTTCATCATGTAGGTCTGGTTGAAATCCTCTGCAATGATAGGGACGGCATCAGGGTGTGCTGTTTTGTGGCTGTTGATCAGGGTGCTCAGTTCCTCCAGTGCCTGCCTGATGTTGGCCAGAGGTGGAAAGCACACTGCTACCAGAATGACAGCAGAAAACTAAAATGGATGACACTTGCCGCTAGATGTTCCATGTCAGGTGAGCAAGATTGAGACAGAACCACCATGTCTGTGCATCATGATGATTTAATCAGGAAGCATACGCCACCTCCTCTACCTTTAAAAGACTCAACTGTCCTGTCTTTGTGGTTGATAGTGAGGTCCTCCAGCTATGGTGCTACATCTCAAATGGTGGGGGTGAGCCATGTCTCCATGAAGCACAGTACAAAACGATCCCTGATGTCCCTCTGTGCTGCAATATTTCTCTGAGATCTTCAATTTTAGTTTCTAGAAACTGCACAATTGCCAGCAGGATAGTCGGAAATGGAGATCTAAAGGCTCCGAGCTTCAATCATACCTGCAGACTGGCCTGCTTTCCTTGCTTCCTTTCACTTAAAGGGGAACAGCGCTCACGACCTATGTCTCCCATTTAGGGTCCACTGATTTTGATGATCAATAGATTTTTTAAACATCTTAAAATGATGTTGTTTACTGAAGAACCCATGTCAGTGACTAGATTTAGGACATAGTAGTCCTAAATGGGAATATTTGAGGATTCCCATCAGAGCTGCACACAAATGGTTGCCATTTATTGGCACCAACTTAAGCTCAAATTCAATGACTAGGATATTAATTACACCAGACAAAAAAGATTTTGCTTCCTGAATACCTTCAGGTGTATCTTACGAATTTTGGACTACTGATCATGAAAATCACAATGAAATTTCCCTATCATGCACCATTTTTAAAAATAAACTTAAGTTTATTATTTCAGTTCATAATTCAAGTCAATTAAAATGTTGCCTACAATGTAAGCTGGTAAGTTTCCTATCTTGTCCAGGCATGCTTAGGTGGTGCAGCTGCTGCATGGCAGGACAGGTTTTGGTAATAATTATTGGGTTTAGGACTGTAAGGATGGAATTTGCTATCATCAGGCCTAAAAATTTCTATGAAGGATTTTGATATTTGAGACAGATACTTCCCAGAATAATTGATGCCAAGATTAAGGAAAGCATTTTTGTTGGTCCACAAATCAAACAGGTCATCAAATACAGGCAATTTGAAGAATTTCTAGTGGTACCGGAGAAAATCACTTGGAAGGTATTCAAGGAAGTTATTGAAATTTTTCTCAGTGCCTACAGAGCACTAAACTACATGCCACTGGTTGAAAGCATGCTTCAAATATATAAAACCATGAAATGCAACATATCACTAAAGATTCATTTTCTGCATTCCCATTTAGACTTCTTCCCTGCAAATCTTGATGCTGTTAGTGATGAGCATGGTGAAAGGTTTCACCAGGACATTACGGTCTTGGAGAAAAGATACCAGGGCATCTGGAATCCATCAATGCTGTCAAATTATTGTTGGACACTTAAGCGAGAAGCCTTATACACTGAGTACAAATGAAAACCATTAACAAAATATTTTTAACTTAGTTGAACTATTGCAAAGCATCAGCACCATTATGCAATTAAACACATTATATTCAATAAAAGTTAATTTGTTGTTTCTCCAAATTCCTATGTGATACAAGTAGTGTGAAATTATATTTGTGTTCATCTTCAAGCAGTCTATCATAAAAAAAAACACTGAGGAAGCAACACTTCTGAAAAAATTTGTTGTCCAGTGTTATAATACAGAATGTGATAGGAGCTGACTTTGCAAAGTTCTTACACAAACAACAAGGAATAACAGTGTAGATTTTCACCATCCTCAATGCTTTAACCTCAGGGTGTTGTCAACCTGTTCCTTTGAACAATGGCGACAGCTATACCAGTTTGCAAGGCACAACTGCATTAAATATTTACCAATATGCTGTTTACTTGGCCGTCTTAATAAGATGCCTTTCCCTTTGTCTTCAATATATTTAGCAACCACAGACTCTTTCACAGATGGGGCAGGAGGAGACTGATAGAGCAGACCAGTGGGTAGTTTCTGAACCGGTACATTCCTTCAGTATCTTAGGCAGCTCCTCTATATTCTGCTAGTTCTTATTCTTTATGGTAAATCTCATGCTGTGAATAGTGCTTCCCTTCTGTTCTTTAAACTGACCATCTCCAATCTGCCATGCTATTCGATATGGTGATGCTGATGTCAAACCATCCGACTTCCCAAGCTCCCAATTTGCAAGACACATTTGATAGCAGAACAATGTTCAGATCCGTTGTCCCACGGGATCATCCATGATAGCCTTGAATTTCCAAGTCCTGAACTTCATTTTGGGGTGCAGAACTTCCCTACAAATGTTTTTTCTTTAATGCTGTGTAGCCATTGCACTTCAGCTACCACATTGGCTTCAAAGAGCAGTCTTTGTACAGTGGTAGTGGAGTCCAAGATGTCTGGACGTCAGGCTCTGCTATTGTGTAGGTGGGCACAAGTGCAGTACCACCTAGCATGTGTGTACTCACATACTACTGGATGTATACACACACACACACACACACACACACACACACACACACACACACACACACACACGAGGATAGTTCAGGTCTAGAACATCTTGACTATTACTTCTATTCTCTGGCTTCCAGCTTCCACAGTTTCATTCTTGGCACTGGTATTTAGTTATATACTTGGTACTAGTATTTAGCACCGCAAAAACAGAGGAGTTACACTTTTCCCTGTCTCGTATTAAAATTGGATCCTATGCATAACCAAAGCAAGGCACAAGTAATGTTTTCAATTAGTGAATGGCTGAAATTCGGGAGAATTCTTCTTTACCCTATTCTCTTGATTTGTTCTACCAAAGTACTAAAAAAACTTAGTAAAGTGTATCAAGAAAGATTGATCCCTAAAGCTGTCATTTTACAGACTCAGCATTAAACATTACCTAGACAAATTTAGTGTTGTTTGATGCTGTGTAAAATTTTCTCCACTATGTCCATAAAATGAAATGTAACCTAAGCCTCAGATACAGTAAGTGTTCCCTTTTGTATTAGCATGGATGTTTTGCTGAATAATATTGCCAGTTTAACAGCAATTTGAGCTGAAATATGAATGTTTCTGTCTTGTGGATCAAGCTTTCCAAGAAATGAATTAATGTTTCCCAAACAAGTTTGTTTCTATGACCATAAATAGAAGCAGAATTCATCTCATCAGCCAAGAAGGAGATCAAACTGAGGTTTTGCAGATGGAAGCAACATTTACAGATAATTTTAACTATATATCTGTGCTTAGCTGTATAATTTTAGATTATTGGAAGATTGTTGGCCTTTCTTTGGTTATTGTATGAACTTATGTGGAATATCGACACTCCTGAGAAAGAGAAGCAGAATTGTTTCGACGAACTAAGAGAGGGGAGTCAACAGCCTCTATCAGATGTAACAGGAGGCAATGAATGATCGTTCACTCACTCTATCTCTCATGCCCAGTGTGCATTATCTAACAGAGGCACTGCAGCAACTCACTGAGACTCACCACTTTCCAAGCTCCTGACCTCTACTAGCTAGAAAGAAAATGGGAGCAGATGCAGGGGAACACTACCATCTGGATGCTGCCCTCCAAGCTCCAACCATCCTTACTTCAAAATATTTTGCTGCTTCTTCACTGTTGATGTGAAAATCCTGGAACTTCCTCCCTAATACCATTTTGGGTATGCCCATACTTCAAGAACTGTAGTTGTTCAAGAGGGCAGCTCACCATCACCTTCTAAGGACAATTAGAAGTGAGCAATTAAATGCTGGCACAGCCTCAAAAGCCAAGATCCATACAATGAATAAAAGTGGATTCTGCTGATGTGTGTATGCATGGAGCAAATGCTGCCGTCCTCAAGCCAAGCCCACAGTCACTATGCAACGCAGATTCAACAGTGAGTGGCTTTTTCACTTGACACAGGCTGCTCAACACCAGTGCTCACAGGCAGCTTGGTTTGTACTAACAGTGGAAGTGTAATGACAACATTGACAACTTTTGTGACTGACAAACATTTCATGCATCAGTTACTCTGTAGGTCCCTCACCAGAGGAAAACTGGTCCATTTCATTCAAGGTAATTCCCATGGCCTCAGACCCAACAATCTCCAGTATTGTAATGGAGGCTCCAATCTCCAGTATGACTTCCAGCAAGTACTGGCACTTCACTGCCACCACACAAAGCACTTACCTGTTTGTTGTCACACACCCTATCCTTTGTCTTACACTGGCCAGTCAACATAATGTTCATTATCCTGCATCTTCAATAATTGGTGACAATTCCCCCTTATCAAATGTCCCAGATGTCCACCCCACTATCTACAGTATCCATAAAGGTACACTAAAATTTTGGAATCAGTCTATGTCAGTGTCTTGGCTATCTTATAATTGTTATATCTACTACTTTACTGTTACATTTGTTTGTTCAATTAATCTTTTTCCATTATAGCTCTAACAACTTCACCAAAAATGAATTGTTGTTCTGTGTTTTGGAATTTTAAACATGTAAAATCTGATCACATGACTTTTAGTTTGATTACTCTACAGAGGCTAGAACCCTAGTAAAGTGGAGCATGGTGGGTGGTTCTGTGACAGCAGCTGTTGTTTGAGAAATTCCAAGACTCAGGAGGTCACCCATAAACTGGCAGGAGCTAAGATGCTGGTCACTGACAGTTATTCCCTGAAATTTCTCCAGTGATACATGGTCATCCTTTATTGGTCCGAATCATCTCATGGCCCACAATAGTACCTCAACACTTATGTATAACTGATAGTAATAAGCATGTGATATAATTTAAATATGTAATGGTGATCTCTGTCATTATAGTTGCAAGTATATCATTTATACTCATGGTACCACGTTATTCCTGAATACACATCATTCTATGTAGAAATCACATGTTGAATCCCTCAGCAACTCACAGCCTGTAATCTGAAAAAGAACATAAGTGTGGTAAACCATATATATATGTTGTAACTGGGTTACCTGTCTGGACATGCCTGGACACGCCCCTCTGCTGACTGCTCCTGTGGCTCCTCCCACAGAGCCCTGAATAAAGGCGATTTTGCCATTGCTCCTCCTTCTCAGTCCAGGGGCAGACACTCAGCATGGAGGTCACGTTTTACTGTGAATAAAAAGCCTTTCAGTACTTACCCTACTTCCAGTCTTTTGGAGTAATTGAAGGTGCATCAATAAGCCACGGATCTGAGTCTTAAACTGTGATTTTGAAATCGATCTTTGGGAGTAAAAAAGTTTAACAGGATGACCAATTGACATTGCTCCTGTAACAATGGTCGTCCTTTAAACAACATTAAACCTGAAATTATAAGTAAAATCATGAACACAAGAGATTCAGCAGATGCTGGAAATCCAGAGAAACACACACAAAATGCTGGAGGATCTCAGTAGGTCAGATGGCATCTATGGAAATTAATAAACAGTCGATGTTCAGGCTGAGACTCTTCTTTGGGATGCAGGATCTTGGCCAGAAATGTCAACTGCTTATTTATTTCCATTGATGCTGCCTGACCTGCTGAGTTCCTCCAGCATTTTGTTTGTATGAGTAAAATCCACCTGTAACCAAAGGTATTCTCTGTAGTAACACTCAAGCTGTTGGTGGAACTCAACATGTCAGGTAGCATCTATGAGAGAAATAGATATTCAACATATAGGTGATTGACCATTGTCTGATCTGCTGGGTTCCTCCAGCATCTTGTGTGTTGCTCCAGATTCAAATATCTGCACTATCTTGTCTCTCTAACAGTTTGTAGTGTTGCCCATTCCTCTATATTGCCTAACTATCACTTGGACCTTTTGTTTAAAGATGATAAGTCTGAACTGGGAACTCATCAAGGGTCACACTGTATTTGAACATCATGGCAAGAAATCATCTTCAGTCTTTTTGCTCATCTATCACCTTCCACTTCTGCTGCTTTTACTACACCAACCCCTACCATCTGGCTATCATCACTTCTCACTGGATCCACCTATCACTTGCTGGCTCCTGATCCAACTCTTCACTTCACCTTCTTGTACAGGTTGTCTCCCCTCTACCTTTCCATCCAGATGAAGAGCCTGAACCTGAAACATTGACTGCCCATTTCCCTTCATAGGTGCTCCTGACCCATTGAGGTCCAACAGCATCTTTTGTGTTGCTAATGGCAAGTAATTCACTCAGTTAACCTTGTTTTTACAATGTTTAGCAAACAGTGCTTGACAATTGATGATTGCTTTTATTTTGTGTAAACTCATTGACTTCTACTTCTGAGCTTTATCGTGTCACTCTGGAGAGATACCTGGTCTTTCCCAGTGTTAGTTACATTTGCATATCTGACAGGATTTCTGCAGATATCATTATCTTGAAACATTTATTTCAGAGCATTACAAAGGAACTTGGACTGAAATATCCCTGCAGTAACCATTGTTGAGCATTCCAGAGCCAATGACACAATGCTCAATTGGAATGATAAGGTGTGTGCCATAGTTAGCTATAGACTGTCTCATGGTGATCTCAAGTTTCTCACCAGCTGATCACTCTCTCAAACTCTCCACAACCATTCTGTTCCACTCAGTCTCAGCCTGAAACTTCCATCATAGCCCCATTCTCACCTTAACCTCTCTGTGATATGCTTTTCTTTCTCTGCTACTTTTATCCTGAAATGTAACTTATAAGATCATAAGATACAGGAGCAGAATTAGGCCATTGGATCATTGAATCTGCTCCACCATTTCATCATGGTTGATCCATTTCCCTTTCAGCCCCAATCTCCTGCCTTCATGCCTTGACCATTCAAGAATCTATCAACCTCTGCCTTAAATATACCCAATGACTTGGCTTCATCACCGCCTGTGGCAAGGAATTTCAGATTCACCACTCTCTGGCTAAAGAAATTCCTCCTCATTTCTGTTCTAAATGGATGTACCTCTATTCTGAGGCTGTGTCCCAGATTCTCTCACCACAGGAAACATTCTCACCACATCCACTCTCTCAAGGCCTTTCAACATTTGATAGGTTTCAATGAGGTTCCCACTCATTATTCTGAATTCCAATGAGTAGAGGCCCAGAGCCATTAAATGCTCCTCATATGACAAGCCTTTCAATTCTGGAATAATTTTTGTGAACCTTATTTGAACCCTCTCCATTGTCAGCACAACCTTTCTTAGATAACGGACCCAAAACTGCTCACAATACTCCAAGTGAGTCCTCACCAGCACTTTATAATGCCTCAGTATTACAGCCTTGCTTTTATATTCCAATCCTCTTGAAATAAATATTAACATTGTATCTGCCTTTCTTACCACTGACTCAACCTGCAAGTTAACCTTTAGGGAATCCTGCATGAAGATGCCCAAGTTCCTTTGCACCTCAGATTTTTGAATTTTCTCTCCATTTAGAAAATTGTCTAAGTTTTTACTTCTTCTGCTGAAGTGCATGGCCATACACTTCCTGACATTATATTCAATCTGCCACCTCTTTCTCCTTTCTTGCAATCTGTCTAAGTCTTTCTCTAGTTTCTCTGCTTCCTCAAAACTACCTGCCCCTCCACCTATCTTTGTATCATCCATAAACCTGGTCACAAAATGATCAATTCCGTTATCAAAGTCATTGACATATAATGTAAAAAGAATCGGTCCCAACACAGACCCTTGTGGAACACAACTAATTACCAGAAGTTAACCGGAAAAGGCTCCCTTTGTTTTCACTCTTTGCGTCCTGTCAATCAGCCAAAGCTCTACCCATCTATTATCTTTCCTGTAGTACAATGGGTTCTTAGCTTGTCAAGTAGCTTCATGTGTGGCACCTTGTCGAAGGCCTTCTGAAAATCCAAATCGCAATATCTACCAATTCTCCTTCCTCCATCCTGCTTGTTATTTCCTCAAAGAATTCCAACAGATTTGTCAGGAAAGGTTTGCCTTTCAAGAAACCATGCTTACTATGGCATATTTAATCATGTGCCTCCAAGTATCCCGAAACCATATCCTTTACAATTGACTCCAACATCTTCTCAACCACTGAGGTCAGGCTAATTGGCCAAAAATTTCCTTTCTTTTGCCTCTCTCCCCTCTTGAAGAGAGGAGTGACATTTGCATTTTTCCAGGTCTCCCGAACCATGCCAGACTCTATTGATTCTTAAAAGATCATTCCTAGCGCCTCTACTATCTCTTTAGTCACCTTTTTTTTTAGAATCCTGGGGTGTAAACCATCTGGTCCAGGAGACTTATCTACCTTCAGACCTTTCAGCTTCTCAAGAACATTTTCCCTAGTAGCGGCAACTTCACACACTTCCGCCTGGTGACAGTCTCAAACTTCTGGCATACTGCTCGTGTCTTCCACAATGAAGGCTGATGAAAAGTTCTTAATCAGTTCGTCCACCATTACGTTGTCCCCCAATATTACCTCTCCAACATCATATTGTAGTGGCCTGATATCTATTCTCACCTCTTTTTATATATCTGAAGAAACTTTTGGTATTCCCTTTAATATTACTGGCTAGCTTATCTTTGTACATCATATTTTTACCAATAGAACCACCACAGCCCCCTCAGCCTACCTACCTGAACTTTTGATACAATGTGTATACTTGGACATTAAGCTCCCAACTATAATCTTCATTCAGCCATTATTCAGCAATGCCAACAACATCATACATGCCAATCTTTAACTGTACTACTAGTTCATCTGCCTTTATCTGTATACTATGTGCATCCAAATGTAACACCTTCAGTCCTTTATTCAATTTAGTCCCCCTTTTCCATTGCGACTCATCTGATTGGTGCAATTTTGCCCTACCAGCCTGTCCCTGCTAGCAGTCTCAGTACACACTACCTCTGTTTGTAATCCAACTATCCCATCCTCAGCACCATCAGTTCCCATCCCCCTGCCATACTAGTTAAACCCTTCCGTTATCTTAGTTTTCCCACTCACTCCTCAATGACAAGGTAAAGAGTGAAGAAGAGGTTGTGACTATTAAGTCTGCAGAGTTTTGTAGAAACATTTTACAAACAGACTCAATTTGTTGACCTGCACTAGTTACATGTGTACTTTGTTGTTCAGCTGAATAAATACACTTTGCTTCTGTGCACATCTGTTAATGTACAAGGTGCATTTATAATGCTTGTGCACACACACAGTGTAGAGAAACCACTTAGAAACATTCTAGCAGCTTTCTGTGGCTCGATATTTTTCTCAATGTACTCTGAAATATTTGGGTGTGGGTGAGGATTGCATTCACATGCATCTACTGACTAACAGGCAAGAAATATAGAAGATTAACTGAAACAAAGTAACATCTTTGTGTCTGTAAACAAGCCTGGTCGTCAAGAGTGCCCCAGGAAGATTGCATTAGAACCAATTCTTTTAACACTGACCTTGTTCCAGGATTAGTTTAGTTCTTTGCAAACATTGTGCTGTGAGAAATAGCAGGCGATTGGATAAAAAACTCTTAAGAAAATCGTGACACGAGGAGTAATAGTCCAGCGTAAGAATGGGAAGAGGTTTAAATAGCTGCTGGTTACTTCAAAGCCTTGGACCACATGATCTGGTGCATGAAGCCTTCAATTCACCCACAGAATGACATGACAGTGCTTTTTTTTAGAGAAATATACAGTGAAAACTAATGATGATGGCGACAATGTATCTACTTTGCTATAAAGGAGCACAAGAGAGCCATTCTTCCAGTAAATTCCACCATGTAAAGAACATTAGCGAATCTTTTCATGCCATTGAAAACAAAAGATGCTTTGCTTAGCGAAGAAGTACTGAAGTTATGGGATTTTTCAGATTCTAAACATTGGAAGTTGTGGTGAAATACAAATTTAGAATTAGGAATCAGATGACTTCTATTAACTTGTTGAAGGAACAAACATAATACTTGAGGAACTCAATGGGTCAGGCAGCATCTATAGAGGGAAATGGAGAGTGGAAGTTTCGGGTCAGGACCCTACAATTGCACTGGAACCCGAAAGGGCCTCCGCCTGAAACATCCCTTTTCCTCCACAGGTGGTGCCTGCCCTGCTGAGCTTTTGCAGCTTTTTGCTTATTGCCCCAGATGCCAGATGCCAGTCCCTTGTGTCCCCAGATGCCAGCATCTGTAGTCCCTTGTGTCCCCAGATGCCAGATGCCAGTCCCTTGTGTCCCCAGAGGCCAGCATCTGTAGTCCCTTGTGTCCCCAGATGCCAGCATCTGTAGTCCCTTGTGTCCCCAGATGCCAGATGCCAGTCCCTTGTGTCCCCAAATGCCAGCGTCTGCAGTCCCTTGTTGCCCCAGATGCCAGCGTCTGCAGTCCCTTGTGCCTCCAGATGCCAGCGTCTGCAGTCCCTTATGTCTCCAGATGCCAGCGTCTGCAGTCCCTTGTTGCCCCAGATGCCAGCGTCTGCAGTCCCTTGTGTCTCCAGATGCCAGCGTCTGCAGTCCCTTATGTCTCCAGATGCCAGCGTCTGCAGTCCCTTGTTGCCCCAGAAGCCAGCGTCTGCAGTCCCTTGTTGCCCCAGATGCCAGCGTCTGCAGTCCCTTGTTGCCCCAGATGCCAGCGTCTGCAGTCCCTTGTTGCCCCAGATGCCAGCGTCTGCAGTCCCTTGTTGCCCCAGATGCCAGCGTCTGCAGTCCCTTGTTGCCCCAGATGCCAGCGTCTGCAGTCCCTTGTGTCTCCAGCTTGTTGAAGGATCTATTCTGAAACTGCAACTATCACAGTCTTAGAGAGCGCTGAACGTTTTGTTGGTTTATCGAATTATTGATAAATAAATTTCTTCATATTTACTTAGCACAAAGAAGATCATCTTTGATCCTTGCATGCAGATTGGATTATTTAAGAGATGGTTATTGAAGAATTACCGGGAATTTACCTTAATCAGAATAATACGTGTGACTGAAGAATTAAAGGTAGAGAAAATTGCTAAAGGCTAGAGTGTCAAAGCAGAATCAGGAGTCTGTGGGTAAGGATGGCACAGTGAGCTGCTGTAGACACAACAACTTACAGAAATGTAATGACATAGTATATTTTAGACTTAGGAAGAATTCCTATTGAATGTTCCAAAACTGTGGGGCATTAGGTAGGAACTAGAAGAGTTAAATGGGAACATCTTTTTTCTGGCAAGTGAAGACATGTGAAGGTGTTTAAAGATCATTTGCACAGAGTGCAGGAAAGGAATGTTCCTGTTGGAAAGAAGAATGAGGATGGAAAGATAACAGAAGCTTGGATGTCCAGAAAGGAGACGAATTTAGTCAAGAAGAAAGAGGAAATATATGTAAAGCTTTGGAAGTTGGGATCAAATGAAACACATGAGGAGTATAAAGAAGCCAGAAAATAACTAAAGGAGGGAATTAGGAAAGCTGGGAGGGGCCATGAAAAGTCTTTGGCAAGTAGGATCAAGATGAATCCCAAGGCATTCATACATACATCAAGAGCAAGAGGCTAACTAGGGAGAGGGTGGGACAACTCAAGGAAGGGGGGAACATTTTCTTGGACGCAGTTAGACTCTCTAATGAGTATTAAGGTGGATGTTAACCCAGATGAATGTGAGGTGTTGCATCTTGGTAAGGCAAATGCAAGGAGACAGTGCACAAATAAGGTCAGGATCCTTAACAGTGTTGCTGAGCAGGGAGATCTTTGGACGATGCCTATACATGTAGATAAGGCGATTAAGAAGGCTTATGGAATGCTTGCTTTTATTAGTCGAGGCATTGGGTTCAAAAGTCAAGAGGTTATGGTTGCATCTTTATAAAACTCTGATTAGATCACATCTGGAATATTGCACACTGTTCTGGTTGCCCCAGTATAAGAAGGATGTTGAGGCTTTGGAGAGGGTGTAGAAGAGGTTTACCAGGATGCTGCCTGGTTTAGCGGACCTGTGCTATGATGAGAGGCTGGATAAACTTGTGTTGTTTTCCTTGGAGTGGCGAAAGCTGAGGGGAGATCTGATAGAGGTTGATAAGATTATGAGAGTCATAGATAGAGTAGACAGGGAGTAAATATTTCCCAGGTTTGAAATGTCTAATACCGGAGGGCATGCTTTGAAGGTGAGAGGGGGTAGGTTCAAGGGGGATCAGAGTAGTCAGTTTTTTACTCAGAGAGTGGTGGATGCCTGGAATATGCTGTCTGTATGGTGGAAGAGTCAAATACATTAGAGGTTTTTAAGAAAAGTTTGGATAGGCACATGCACGTAAGGAAGTTGGAGGGATGTGGACATTATGTAGGTTGGGAGGATTAGTGTGTGGGTGTTTTTGATTTACTTTTTAGCTGGTTCGGCACACCATTATGAGCTGGATGGCCTGCTCCTACACGGTACTGTTCTGTTTTCTATGTAATCAGGAAAGCAATAAGTTGAAGTTCTGATCATTGGTCGTGGCTAGATAAAGAAATTGGTGGACACATATTTTCTGTCATAACAGCAGAGCAAAAAATCCTTGACAGATTTGGAAATGGTAAACAAGGCCTTTCTGAACAATGCAATTCACTTAGTGAGGAAGATACTGATAACTCCTCAGTACTCATGACGAACATTCCAGACAGGTTGACATAAAATTTGTTGGCTCCTGTAGTACACCAGGACATACTTCTTAGACATTCATTTTCTCAACTTGTGGCCTAATGGAAGTTTGGAGAGCAGTTCTCAGTTTCATTCATTTCTCACAGAGGATATCAAAAATTATATCAGCATATTATCCAATGTCAATGGGTGTTGCTGAAGATCAGTTAGAATTATCAAATAATTTTATACATTATAAATGTGCTCAAGTTTAATAATGAGACAACAATTAGCAAATGTTTTGCATTTTGCAGGAGGTTAAGGAGGTGATAGATAAGACGTATGGAGAGGTCTCCAGGGTGCAGGACACAGGAAACTGGATGACATTCTGGAAGGGAAAAAGGAGCCCATGCAGAGTACCCCTGTGCCCACCCCTCAACGACAGGTATGCCACTTTGGATACTGTTGGAGGGTACGATATAGCAGAGGAAAATCACAGCAGTCAGGTCTCCAGAACTGAGTCTGACTCTGACTCAGAAGGGAAAGGGGGAGAAGAGGTGATCTGTGATGATAGGGGATTTGTTAGTTAGTGGAAATGAAAGGAAGTGCTGTGGACGAGAGCATGATTCTCAAGTGGTATGTTGTCTCCCGGATGCCAGGGCCCGGGACATCTCAGATAGAGTCCTCAGCAGTCTTAAGTGGGATGGTGAACAGCTAGAGGCTGTGGTCCATGTGGGAACCAATGACATAGACAGGAAGAGGGAATTAAGTGCTAAGCTAAAGGGGCAGAACCTCCAGAGCTGCAATCTCAGGATTGTTAGCTATGCCACGTGCTACTGAGGCCAGAAATAGGAAGAATATATAGTTTAAAATGTGGCTAAGGAGTTGGTATAGGAGACAGAGCATAAGATTTTTGGATCATTAAGCTCTATTACAGGAATAGTGGGACTTGTACAGAAGAGACAGTTTGTACCTGAACTGGAGGAGGACTAATATCCTAGTGGGAAGGTTTACTAGTACTGCATGATGGGATTCAAACTAAACTTGCAGGGGGATGGGAACTCAAGTGCCAGAGATAGAACATAAGTTTTGTTCAGAGCTCAGACAAAATCAGGATCCACAAGGTTGAGCGTGGTGTGACTAATAGCCTGAGCTGCATATACTTCAATGCAAAAAGTATTGTAGGAAAGGTAGATGAGCTCAGGGCATGGATGAGCATCTGGAATTATGACATTGTAGTCGTTAATAAGACTTGGTTGCAGGAGGGACAGGACTGCAGCTCAATATTGCAGAGTTCCATTGTTTTAGACTTTCCAAAGTGAGAAGGATTAAATGAGGAGCAGTGGTGTTAGTAGTCAGGGAAAATGTCATAGCTGTGCTCACTCAGGACAGTCTGGAGAACTTGTCTAGAGAGGTGTTATGGGTAGAACTGAGAAATAAGAAAGATATGATCACATTAATGGGGCTATATTACAGACCACCTAACAGTCCTGAGGGATATAGAGGGACAAATTTGCAGAGTGATCGCAGACTGTTGCAAGAAACATGAAGTTGTTATAGTAGTTGGTTTTAGCTTTCCTCAAATTGACTGGGACTCCCATACTGTTAAAGGACTAGATGGGATAGAGTTTGTCAAATGTATTCAGAAAAGTTCCCTTGATTGGTACATAGCAGTCACAATGAGAGAGTGTGCGATACTTGATCTGCTATTAGGGAATAAGACAGGGCAGGTGACAGCAGTTTATGTATGGGAACTCTTTTCATCTAGAGATAGGTCTCTAACAAAAAGGTCTTTGTAAAAAGATAGGCCTGGTCCACAGGCTGAGATACTAAATTGGAGAAAGGCCAATTTTGATGGCATCAGAAAGGATTTGGCAAGTGTGGATTGGGTAAGGCTGCTTTCTGGCAAAAATTGACTTGGTAAGTGGGAGGCTTTCAAAAGTGAAATTTTAAAAGTATAAAGCCTGTTTGCGCCTTTCAGAATAAAAGGTAAAAATAAGAATTATAGGGAATCTTGGTTTTCAAGAGATAGTGAGACCCAAGTTAAGAAAAAAAATGAGGTGCATAGCAGGTATAGACCAGTAGGAAGAACTGAGGTGTTTGTGGAGTATAAGAAATGCAAGAGAACACTTAAGAAAGGAATCAGGGTGGCTAAAAGAAGACAAGAGGTTGCCCTAAAAGACAAGGTGAAGGAGAATCCCAAGGAATTCTATAAATACGTTAAGAGCAAAAGGATTGCAAGGGACAAAGTTGGTCCTCTTGAAGATCAGAATGGTAATCCATGTGTGGAGTCGAAAGAGATGTGGGAGAACTTAAATAAACATTTTTGCATCTGCATTTACTCAGGATATGGATACAGAATCTACAGAAGTGAGGCAAAGTGGCATCAACTTCAGAGAAGGAAGTGTTTGCTGTCGTGAGGCAATTAGGGTAGATAACCCAGGGGCATTCTCTTGGACTCTGTGGGAGGCAAGCACAGAAATTGCTGAGGCCACAGCAGAGATGCTTAAATCATCCTTAGCAACAGGCGAGGTACCAGAGAATAGCCAATGTTGTTCCACTGTTCAAGGAAGGCTCTAAAAATAAACCAGGAAATTGTTGCCTTGTGAGCCTGACATAGTAATGGGAAAGTTATTAGAAGGATTTCTAAGGGACTGGATAGTCAGCCTGGCTTTGTGCATGGTAGGCCTTGCCTAACCAATCTTATCGAGTTTTTTGAGGAAGTTACCAGGAAAGCTGATGAAGGCAATACAGTAGATGGTGTCTACATGGTGTTACGAGAATACACATAAAATTAAGATGTTTGCTGGCCTGGGCTAGCATCAGTGGCATCAGCAGTTGGTCTGCCACCTGCCCTCAGGGGAAGGAGAGATAAGGAACAATGGAGCAGCGTCTGGAGATGTGTAATGAAGGGATGTGGGAGGAAGAGCTGTCTGGAGCGGCTCCCCCCTTTGAACCCTGAACTGTTTGAAGTGATGGACAGGCGATACCCCAGCAGGGGGATAAAAAGGGACAGGTTCGCTAAGACAGACACACACGCCACCCGAGGTAACGAGACCCTGGAAGCGGTGCGCTTCTCACGAGTGGGTGAGAAGTCCCAGACAACGACAAGGGTGGAAAGGTACGATCAGCGGGAACCCGGTGTGTGTCCGCCCTTGCCTGGGTGCCGGGTTCACTGCAGAGGATCGACCGCATCTGGAGGAGGGGTCACAGTCGGTGACCTCAGGTGACATCACCAAGGGCCTGCCCAAAAGCTGTTCGTGAGCCATCTCGCTGGTCTGTGAGCCATCTTGCTGGTCTGTGAGTGAAGCCGTTCTGAATGATGAGTTGTTCCTATTCTATCTCTCTCTTCCCCCACGTTGTCCACCGCCATGGCAACGATTACTGCGAACTGAACTACAAACTGGACTGAACTTTGAGTCATTTTGAAATTGGTCATTTACCCCTAGACAACGATAGAGCTTGATTGATGCTGTTATCTTAATTCTGTGCACATGTGTGGTTATCATTGTTGAATTGTGGCATTTATTATCCTTTCGATTACTGTGTTGCTTGTTTCTTTAATAAAACTTTCTTAGTTCTAGTACTCCAGACTCCAACTGAGTGATCCATTTCTGCTGGTTTGGCAACCCAGTTACGGGGTACGTAACAATGGACTCTAGTAAAGCGCTTGACAGATCCCGCATGAGAGGTTGGTCAAGAAAATCCAGTCGTCCGGTACTCATGATGAGGTGGTAAATTGGATTAGACATTGGCTTTGTGGGAGAAAAGAGAGAGTTGTAGTAGATGGTTGCCTCTCTGACTGGCGGTCTGTGACTAATGGAGTGCCATAAGATCGGTGCTGGGTTCGTTGCTGTGTGTCATCTTTATCAACGATCTGGAAGTTAATGTGGTTAACTGGAAGTCACTAAGATTAGGGATGCAGTGGTTAGCGAGAAAGGCTATCATGGCTTGCAGCGAAATCTGGACCAGCTGGAAAAATGACAAATGGAATTTAATATAGACAAGCGTGAAGTGTTCTACTTCAGTAGGACCAAATAGGATAGGTCTTACACAGTTAATGGTAGGGCACTGAGGAGTCTGGTAGAACAAAGGGATCTAGGAATACACATCTATAATTCATTGAAAGTGGCAGCACAGGTAGAAAGACTCATAAAGAAAGCTTTTGGCTCATTGGCCTTCATAAATCAAAGTACTGAGTACAGGAGATGTGATGTTATGTTGAAGTTTTATAAGATATTGATGATACCTAATTTGGAGTATAATGTGCAGTTTTGGTCACCCACCTACAGGAAAGATGTAAATAAGGTTGAAAGAGTACAGGAAAAATTGACATGAGTGTTGCCGGGTCTGGAGTGCCTGAGTTGTATGGAAAGATTGAATAGATTGGCATTTTATTCCTTGGAAGGTAGAAGATTGAGAGGAGTCTTAATAGAGGTATACAAAGTTATAAGGGGTATAGATAGGATAAATGCAAGCAGGGCAAGCAGGCTTTTCCCACTGAGATTGGGCAGGACTGCAACCAAATGTCATGGGTAAAGGGTGAAAGGTGAATACAGTGCAAAGTGTGAAAGAAATGACATGAAGTTCTACAGAAATAAGTGAAAAAGTGGCAACTTCCTTATTAAGAAGTGGATAAGCAGCACTGGCACAAGTACCTTTGAGAAGACTGGAACCCACAGGACGTGTGGAAAGGTTAAATCATCTGTAAATAATGCAAATACATGAACCATTCCTTCCTTTGAAATCAGGAAGAGTAGCATTGATAAGCAAATCTATGTTCTATCTCTCTCTCTCTCTTTCTCTCTCCCTGTCTCTCTTTGGTGTTGTTCATGATCAAAGTATAGATCAGACTTATATACACTAAAGTTTACAGTTTTATGTAGATGATGTCCAAAATTATTTCATCTCAGTCTTGAGAGTGAGGCATTGGGATGAGGGAAGGTGGTGTAACTTCAAGTATTGTTCATATCATCTGTTAATGTTTGAACAAGTGGTCTTAATTTTACTTTCTGAAAGGTTTGTTGAAAACAACAGGTGATTCAATCTGAAATATCAATTCCTTTCTCTCTCCATAGATGTTCTCTGGTCTGTTAAATAATTTCAACATTTTCTCCTCTGATAAGTGGTTCATTAATTGTCTGAATGAGTGTTATTTAGATAAATGCAGAAAGGGATGAAGCAGTCTCAAAAACAAAATTTGAACATCAAATAGTACAGCAGACCCTTTGGTTCACAATATTGTGCCGAACTAATTAAATTAGTAATGAAATGTTCCAACTTCAAAGTACAAAATAAATTTAATATCCTAGTAAATATGTCACCATATACAACCCATTTTTTGTGGACATTCACAGTAAATACAAAAACACAATAGAATTAATGAAAGATGACCCCCAAGAGGCCAGACAACAACCAATGTGCAAAAAATAAACAATAAACCATGCAAATACAAAAAGAAAGAGATAAGAAATAATAATAATAAACATCAAGAATGTGAGATGAAGAGTCCTTGAAAGTGAGTCCATAGGTTGTGGGAACACTTCGGTGTGAAGTTATCCCCTCTGGTTCAAGAGTCTGATAGATGAGAGGTAATAACTGCTCCTGAACCTCGTAATGTTGGTCCTAAGGCTCCTGTGCTTTCTTCATCCCAACTAAATTAATCCATTCTGCCTGCTCAATGTCTATATCTTTGCGTTTCCAGCACATTCATGTACCTATCTAAAGGTTTCTTGAGTACCTCTAATGAACTTGCGTCCATCACCACCCCAGGCATTTCATTCCAGGCACCTACCACCCTCCGTGTAAAGATCTTGCCCTGCACATCTCCTTTGAATGTACCCCCTCTCAGCTTAGATGCATGAGAGACATTACAAAAATGGACATTACAAAAATGGGAAAAAGATACTTACTATCCATTCTGTATAAGTTTCTCATAATGTTACAAACTTCTATCTGATCTTCCTTCATACTTCAACACTACAGATAAAACATCTCAAATTTATCCGACCTCTCCTTGTAGCACATGCCTTCTAATCTGGGGAGAACCCTGGTAAACTTCTTCTGCATCCTTTCTGAAGTTTCCACATCCTTCCCATAATGGTTCCATCTCCTACTACTCTCGATCTTCTATGGGAAAGCCAATTCTGGATCCAAATGGCTAATTCACTCTTGATGCCATGCATCTTAATCTTCTGGATAAGGCTGCCATAAGGGATCTTGTCCATTTAAATCAAATCCACAGATTTACCTTCATCAATCACTTTCATCACCTTCTCAAAACACTCAATCAAGTTAGTAGATCATGATTTACCCTACACAAAGCCTTGCTGACTGTCCCTAATTAGGCCATGGTTTTCCACATTCTCATAAATTCCATCCCTAAGAATCTTCCACAGTAACTTTCCTACCACCAATGTAAGATCGACTGATCTATTGTTTCTCTTTTTGAATAATAGAACAACATGAGCTGATCAACAGTCCTCCAGGACTTTAGCGGTAGTTAGAGAGGATATACATATGTTTGGTCAAGGGCCCAGCATTCTCATCTCTTGCCTCTCTCAATAACTTGGCCTATATCCCATCAGGTCCGAGGGACATACCCATCTTAATGATTTTTAAGAAATAAAACTCTACCTCCTTCTTTATCTCAAAATGCTCTAGCAGGCTCCTCACTGATCTCACTATAATCCATGTCCTTCTCCTTAGATAAACACTGCTGCAAAGTACCCATTTAGGAGCTGAAACACATCTTCCACCTCCAAGAACATGTTCCCACTTTATCCTTGAGCAGTGCTACCCACTCCCCAGATCCTCTTGCTCTTAATATATGTACAGAATGACTGAGACTCTCGTTAATCCTACTTGCCAGGGACTTTTCATTGCCCCTCCTGGCATTCCTAATTTCATTCTTGAGTTCTTTTCTCACGTCTTTATAAACCTCAAGGGCTCTGTTTGATTTTAGCTTCCTAAACCTTACATATGTTTCCTTTTACTTCTTGATGAGAGTGTTAATATTTATGGAAACCCATTGTCATTTAGTGCAAAGAGAACTAAGTGACATTCTGTCATCATCCTCTACATTAAGTGATAATAACAGACTGTATGGTTACATTACTTGTTCCGATGTCTGCAGGAAAGGAATAATATGAAAGTAAACATTGTGAGCTAAAATAACATTGCAATAACAATATAAATGTTTTCTTTCACTTCCTGCCCAGAATGTTAATGGGCTGTCAAATACAGGAATGAAACCTCAGCAGTGGGAAGCTGGATTAGAGATACTTAAGAATGATTTGCAGTAATCCAAATGGAATTGCAAACTGCAGGTTAGACTTGATGTGATGATTTTTAGCAATTATAGTGCAGGCTGCAAATCATGGATGGTGGGTTCTGTGTATTTATTATTTCAGTAATATTTGAGTGATATTGTAAATATATTGCATTCTTTATTTGTTTAAATAAATAATTATGGGTTATATGTAAAAATATATGAATTGCATACATCACGATACTCCTACATGATATGTTCCCCTCATTTAAATTAAAATTGAACTCAGACTTGCATCTCTTGGCTGCCTTGTTTTCCTTTCAATTCATTTTTATGTTTTGAAATTAAAAAACATAACAGTAGTGATAACATATTTTTTAAACAAATCCAAGACAAATACAATTTGTTGGAGGGCAGCGAGACGTTCGAGTTTAAAAAAATGTACAAGACATTTGAGTTTTTAAAAAAGGACATTGAGAAACTGTCAAGTTAAAAAATGTGCAGCAAGTGCTCTTGAGAAAAGGAGACAGACACAGATAAGTAAAAAAAAAGAAACAGAGGAATTCATGGGTTCATAAACAATGAGTACTTGGTGATACTAACCATAAAAAAGAGCAGAAATGACTGGTGACATTGGAAAGATTGACTCATTCGAGTACACCACAGATAACTGGATATTGGACATGGAGCAAATTGAGCAGCATTTTAAAGCAAATGAAATAGCCGATGAGAAGCAAGTGCTAATTTTGCTGAGTGCATTGGATTTAAAGGCATACAAATTGCTTAGAAATTAGACTGCTCTAATCAAACCAGCCAAAATGAGCTTTGCTGACATTGTGAAAGTCATACAGTAACATTTAGAACCAAAACTATAGTTGATTGCATAACACTTCAAGTTTCATAAGTGCAATCAAAATGAAGGGGAGTCCATTTCCACATATATGGCTGAATTGAAGAGAATGTCTGAGCATTGTCAGTTCAGTAGTGGGCTTAATGATGCACTGAGAGATTGTTTAGTTTGTGGAATCTTACAAGAAAGTACAGGTCTCCCCCGCTTTTCGAACATTCGCTTTACAAAACCTCACTGTAACGAAAGTCCTACATTAGTTACCCGTTTTCGCTAACAGAAGATGTTTTCACTGTTACGAGAAAAGGCAGCGCATGAAGAAAAGGCAGCCACTCTCCCCAGGATTCGGAACGGCATTCTCGCCGGCATTGCTTAAACGCGTGTCTGTGAGCAGCCGTTAGCAAGATGAGTCCTAAGGTATCGGAAGAGCCTAAAAGAGCTCGTAAGGGTGCTACACTTAGCGTAAAACTAGACATAATTAAGCATTTCGATCGTGGTGAACGAAGTAAGGACAAAGTGAGTTTGGCTTGTGGAAGCTGACAAAGATAATGTTGAAGAGGTTTTGGCATCCCATGACCAAGAACTGATAGATGAAGAGCTGATGCAATTGGAAGAGGAAAGGATAACAATAGAAACCGAATGCAGTAGTGAACGGATCGAAAGTGAAGTTGTCCAGGAACTGAACATGAAGCAACTGCGTGAGATTTTCGCTGCAATGATAAAGTACGACTTTAATTTTGAAAGGGTACGTTGGTTTAGGGCATATTTGCAAGATGGTTTGAGTGCTTACAAAGAAATGTATGATAAAAAAATGTGCGAGGCTCAGCAGTCAAGCATACTGTCATTTTTTAAGCCTTCTACATCAGCCACAACAGACGATGAACCTCGACCTTCGACATCGAGGCAGGCAGACATAGGAGAAGACGACCTGCCTGCCCTGATGGAAACAGACGACACTCCAGTGTCCCACCACCCCAACCCCCGGGCCACGGACAGATACCGAATCGTGGAGAATGCAGTGGTAGCCGGGAGGCACACAGCACATCTTTAAGAAAAAAGCCGAAATAAACATGCTAATTAATTAGGTGCTGCCTGGCACGTAATTGTCGGCCCAGATCAGAGGCGATGCAATCGGCAATCGCCTCTGATCAGGGCCGATAGTTACGTGCTGGGCGGCACCCAATTAATTAGTTTGTTTATTTTGGCTTATTTCTTAAAGATGTGCTGTGTGCCTCCTGGCTACCGCTGTACCTCTGCAAGCTTCGCAGATCGGTATCGGTTCGCTGCTCAGAGGGTGGGGGCCACTGCACCACCCAACCTGCGACGACTCAGCCTAACACACCATCATCAGTGTGCTCACTGTCTTCCTGATTCCCGTAAGTGATGCTACACTGTACATACATTATTTCTACTTTATCTCGGCTGTGTATTTTTACGTGTTATTTGGTATGATTCGGCAGCTTCATAGTTTAAAGGTTACTGGAGAGAGTGTTTTTGCCAACAGCATTTGCGTGAGATTTTAGCGACGGAGAACAGTGCAGGCAATGATTGTGGAAAAGTATTTCTACTTTATATAGGCTGTGTATTTATCATATCATTCCTGCTTTTACTATATGTTACTGTTATTTTAGGTTTTATGTGTTATTTGGCATGATTTGGTAGGTTGTTTTTGGGTCTGCGAATGCTCACAAATTTTTCCCATATAAATAAATGGTAATTGTTTCTTCGCCTTACGACATTCCAGCTTATGAACCGTTTCATAGGAACGCTCTACCTTCGGATGGCAGGGGAAACCTGTATTCAAATACAGCTCAAAAACAAGACCTGACAAAGGGTGGGTGAGCTTCTTGTGAGCCAACGGCCATCTTCCGAGGAAGAGATTAAAGCCTCACCATGTATCTCCCTCTTACGAATTGTATTCTACCACCTAGTTAGAAGAGACATGCGTTGTGCAGATGAACCTGGGCCCCTTGCGAGCAATTCTGCTGTACATAGCCACAAGGAAGAAGATAACAACCTTGGGAATTGTAGGTTTGTTGGGAATGAAGGCGGCACACCAAATCCAAAAGGACGTGTGGCACTGGCTAATGATAGACTGAAAACTAGGGGAAGTATCTTACGGATAGGGACATGGAATGTTTGAACAATGTATCAAGCGGGGAAGCTTGATAATGCAATTCTTGAGATATCTCGAATGAAGCTGGTTATTATGGGAGTAAGCAAAGTCCGTTGGACAGAGATGGGAAAGTTGACAAGAATGATTTTGCGATGATATACTCTGGAGGAGAGAGCCATGCCAATGGCATTGGAATTATTACGAAGAAGAAAATCTACAATGCAATGGATGGGTTTTGGCCTATATCTGATAGAGTCATAATGGTAAAATTAAAAGGAAAGCCTTTTGATGTTACGATTGTCCAAGTGTATGCACCAACAGGTGAGCATGAGGATGAAGAGGTGGGACGGTTTTATGAGAACATAGAATCTGCTTTAAAAAATGCAAAGAGCTCTGATGTACTTTTCGTTATGGGAGAACTGAATGCTAGAGTAGACAACGTGAAATACAAGGATATCATTGGTCAGTGTGGCTTAGATGAGAGAAATGAAAGCGGGGGAAGATCTATACAGTTTTGTGAACAGTATGAGCTGATGGTAGCAAACACAGGGTTCAAATTACCCAAACGAAAACTATACACTTGGAAGAAGCCTGGGGATACTGTAAGGAGACAAATTGACAATATTGCAGTGAGGAAATGCTTCAGAAGAAGTATTAAGATGGCCAAGACTTATCCAGGTGCCGATATAGGCTCGGATCACAACCCCGTGGTTGTTAGGGTGAAGATTCCACTAAAGACAAATATTAAGGCTGCAGCCAAGAAAGCCAGGCTGGATATGGATTTACTGAAGAAGAGCGAGTATAGTGAAAGATTTTCTGCAGTGGTACAAAATAGGTTTAAAGGACTGAGAGCAGAAGACATGGAGCAAACACCAGATAACATGTGGTCAAACCTGAAGGACTGAATGCAAATGGCAGCTGAAGAATGTCTCCCCAAAAGAAGGCGTGTAGCTAAACAAGCCTGAAGGACGGATCACATTCTGAAGCTCATGGAAGAGAGAAGGAAGCACAAGAAGGATACATCCAAGTACAAGGAATTGAACCACAAATAAGAGCAGAATGTGCAAAAGCTAGAGAACAATGATTTATCGAACAGTGTGAAATGATAGAGACCATGGACATGTTGCATCATTCAAGGGATATGCATAGGGAGATCGCAGAGCTGACCAACAGGAACAAGAAACAATCAAAGACTGGCATTATTCAAGACAAGGATGGGAACATACTCTTCGAGAATGACAAGGTGGAAAGTAGATGGATGGAATACATTAGGGAATTGTACTACGATGCTAGAAATGATCAAGGGAGTGAGAAAAACATGGAAGGTCCAGAAATTTTGGTCGCAGAAATAAGAGCAGCCATTGGAAATTTAAAAACTGGTAAAGCTTGTAGTGTAGATGGTATTACAGCCGAAATGTTGAAATGCCTTGGCAACTCGGAGGTTGAGGAGATCACGAGGCTTTGCAATATAATCTACTCAACAGAAAAGTGGCCAACAGATTTTGTGGTGTCAGAGTTTGTCATGATCCCAAAGAAAAGTAAGAGCAATAAATGCTCAGACTTTAGAACTACAAGTCTTATAAGTCATGCCTCTAAGATCTTGTTATTAATACTTCTAAGCAGAATAAAAAGGACAGTTCTTGATGAAATTAATGAGTGCCAGAGTGCATTTATACCGGGTAAGGGTACCCGTGAAGGGATTTTCAATTTGCGAATGATTGTGGAACAAGGTCTAGAAAAAAAAGACATTTACTTGTGCTTCCTGGATTACGAAAAAACTTTTGACCGAGTCAATCATGAACAGCTGGTCAATTGCCTGAACTCACTGGGGCTGGATGGGAAAGATGTTCGACTGATTGTGAGTCTGTAGTAGCATCAGAAGGCAGTAATAAGAACAAGTGGTGGGAATTCACCGGAAGTTGAGATCCAAAAAGGGGTTCGCCAGGGCGGCATTATCTCCCCTTTATTATTTAACATTTACTCAGAGGTAATCTTCAGGGTGTTAAATGAAGAAGCTGGTGCCCAAATTGATGGAGTGACGGTGAACAACTTGAGGTATGATTCAGTGTTGTTAGCCGAGACTGAGGATGAGTTATTCAGAATAGTATATAAGATAA
Organism: Mobula hypostoma; assembly: GCF_963921235.1. Classification (NCBI taxonomy): domain Eukaryota; kingdom Metazoa; phylum Chordata; class Chondrichthyes; order Myliobatiformes; family Myliobatidae; genus Mobula; species Mobula hypostoma. The sequence continues at coordinate 133,031,493 of NC_086100.1, read as the reverse complement.
ATGCTGAAGGAGAACGATTTGGAATGAAAATAAATGCTGCAAAGATGAAGATGATGGTAGTATCACGGAAGAAAGAAGTCCCCAAAATCAGTATCAAAATTAACGGCGTAGGCATAGAGCAAGTCAAGAAGTTTGTGTACTTGGGACAGATGGTCACAGAGGATGGGAAATGTTATACAGAAATTAGATGAAGAATTAAGATTGCAAGATCAACGTTCTGGAGCCTGAGTGACGTGCTGTGTGGCAAGAAGTTGGACTTTGGGCTGCGTTGTGGAATTTGGAAATGCTACGTCTGCAGAAGTCTGTTGTATGGAGTCGAATCGTGGACCTTATGCAAGAAAGCGTAATGACGACTGGAGGCATTTAAAATGTGGTGTTTAAGGAGAATGCAGATAATTAAATCGAAGAAGATGGAGATGCATAGCCGCCAACCCCGGATTCAGGAAGGCACCCACTGACAGCTTCTAACTGAGTAGTTGAAATAGCTGTATCAATGGAAACAGCAGATGGAGACACAATTGAGTTACAGTCAGGAATGAAAGTGAGTAAGAACAAAATTTCAAAGTCTAAGCAGAAATCTGTCTGGCCAAACAAATTGGGTTACTATTGTGTCAGGAGGTCACATACACAAGACAAATGCAGATTTAAAGATGAAGCTTGCAGAAAATGCAACAAATTGGGACACATACAAGGAGCCTATTGGGCAGACAAAAATACATACACTGCACAGGGAAGAGATAAAGGGAAAAATCAAATCACTGTTGCAAAAAGAGCATTAATCTGCATGCTATTGATCAAAAATCTGATAACGAAGAGAGCGACACAGAACTGAGTAGCCTTGAACTAACAACAGACTTTTGCAATTTGGTTTATACCAGAAGTGAGCAACAAAATAATTAAAATGGAATGGAATTGAACACTGGCTCGGTTGTTGCAGTCATTCCACAAAATGAGTTTGAATGGCATTTCAAAGATACCAAATTGAAGCCTGCAGATATCCAACTAAGATCTTATACTGATGAAGAAAATAACTTCTGTGGGAATGACATTTGTAACAGTGAGATACAACAACCAACAAGACGCATTGGTCTTGCATGGGGTAAAAGCAGGAGGGCCGTCATTGTGGGGACATGACTGGTTGAGACAACAACAACATGGTTGGAGACCCACCCAGCAGTTGTATGTCACATTCCCTGCAAAAGAGTCAACTGAGAGCGAATTATGAAAGGTACTGGATGATGCCACCGCACTGTTCAAGGATGGCATTGGAAACCTCAAACCTATTACGGGTAAAATAGTATTAAATGAAAATGCCACACCCAGGTTTTGCAAAGCCCATCCAGTTCCTTATATCCATGATAAATTTGCCAGTGAGCTACATCGCATGGAGGCTGAAGGGATTCTTTCCAAGATTGAGTGGAGCTCATGGGCAATGCCGGTGGTCTCAGTGGCCAAGAAGAATAGGTCTGTCAGGGTCTATGGTGAGTTAAAGTTCAATACCCTTTTCCCAGGATAGAGGATATCTTTGCAAACCTTTCTGCTGAAAAACACTTCAGCAAAGGGGACTTAGCTGAAGCCTACCTGCAGATGGAGATGGAAAGAGTCAAAAGTGTTTCTCACCATAAGCACTCACAAGGGGCTTTATCATTATAGTTGGATTACTGTTGGAATAGCATCCTCCCCTGCACTTTGGCAGATGCTGCAAGGCTGCGCACGCGCTCACTGTTACCTGGATGACATCATTGTTATCCATTGTGGCTATCCCTCGAGGTCGAGGATGATGGTCTTCATTCTGTTTACCTACTTATGGGCTCTCAAGTGGCTTATGAGTCCAATCATGGCTTTGAAAGTTCTTCTGCATTCAGGACAGGTAGTTCCAGATGGCAGATCGGACTTTGGTTGTTGCTGCCTCTCTTTCCATTTTCTTCTTTTCTTCTAATTCTGCACATCTGTTGGCTTCGAAAGTTGCTGTTCCTTCTCGGATGATGGCTTGCCAGAGTTTCCTGTCCTTGGCATTGGTTTCCCAATTGTTGATGTCTGAAGATCTAACCTGGTACCAACGTATCGATGCAGCTATAAAGAAGAAAAGACAGCGGCTATATATTTTTTTAGGAGTTTGAAGAGGTTGTGTTTGTCACCTAAAACACTCGAAAACTTCTGTAGATGTACCATGGAGAGGATTCTGACAGAGTGCATGACTGTCTGGGATGGAGGGCTAGTGCATAGTACTGAAAGAAGCTACAGAAAGTTGTAAAATTAGTCAGCTTTATCTTAGGTCACAGTCTTCAAGATATCCAAGACATTTTCAAGGAGCGGTGCCTCAGAAAGGCGGCATCGATTATTGAGGACCCCATCAACCAGGACATGCCCTCTTCTTATTATTACCATCAGGAAGAAAGTACAGAAGCCTGAAGCCACACACTCAGTGATTCAGGAAAAGCTTCTTCCCCTCTGCCATCTGATTCTTAAATGGACATCGAACCCTAAAAATAGTGCAAAGAAATAATATTAAAAAAGGTGAGGTAGTGGTATGTAGTGAGGAGGCCATGGATAGACATATGGGGATGGGAAATGGAAATAAAATGGGTGGCCACTGGAAGATCTGTTTTTTCTAGTGGATGGAGCATAGACATTTGGCGAGGCAGTCTCCCAATCTACATTGGATCTCACATATACAGGAGGCCAAAATGGTAACACCAGACACAGTATATGACCCCAACAGACTCACAGGTGAAGTGTCGCCTCACCTGGAAGGACTGTTTGGGGCCCTGAATTGTAGTGAGGGAGGAGCTGTAGGGTGCAGGTGTAGCACTTGTTCTGCAAGGATAACTACCAGGCAGAAGATCATTGAGGAGGGACGAATGGACAAGGGAGTTGCATAGGGAGCAATCTCTGCAGAAAGCAGAAAGTGGGAGTAAGGGAGGGAAAGATGCGCTTGGTGGTGGGATCCCGTTGGAGATGGTGTCAGTTCTGGAGAATTATGTGCTGGACGTGGAGGCTAGTGGGGTGGTAGGTGAGGACAAGAGGAACCATATCTCTGGTAGGATGGCGGGAAGATGGGTTGAGAGCAGATGTGCGTGAAATGGAAGAGATGCAGTTGAAGGCAGTGTTGATGGTGGAGGAAGGGAAGCCCCTTTCTTTGAAGAAGGAAGACATCTTCTTCATTCTGGAATGAAAGACCTCATCCTGAGAACAGATGCAGTGGAGACAGAGGAATTCAAAGAAGGGAATGGCGTTTTTACGCCTTGAAGGGGAAACCGCTTCGCTGAGCACCTACACTTCATCCACCAGAAAAAGCGGGATCTACCAGTAGCCACCCATTTTAGTTACACTTCCCATTCCCTTTCAGATATGTCTTTCCATGGCCTCCTCTACTGTCGTGATGAGGCCATACTTAGGTTGGAGGAATAACACCTCATATTCCATCTGGGTAGCCTCCAACCTGATGGCATGAACATCGATTTCTCAAACTTCCAATAATGCGCCCCCCCCCCGGCCCCTGACCTTTCCCCATCCCCTTTTTCCTCTCTCACCTTATTTCCTTGCCCACCCATTGCCTCCCTCTAGTGCTCCTCCCCTCTTTTCTTCTTTCCATGGCCTTCTGTCCTCTTCTATGAGACTCCTCCTTCTCCATCCCCGATTCTCTTTCACCAACAACTTCTCTGCTCTTTACTTCATCCCCCCCTTCACCTTTTGTTTCTCTCTCCCCTTCCCACCCTGCCCACCCCCCCACCCCCCCAATTTTCAAATCAGCTTCTCAGCTTTTATTCTCCAGTCCTGCTGAAGGGTTTCAGCCTGAAACATCGACTGTACTTTTTTCCATTCATGCTGCCTGGCCTGCTGAGTTCCTCCAGCATTTTGTGTGTGTTGCTTGGACTTCCAGCAGATGGTGAATTTCTCTTGTTTGTGATTGGGTTAACGTCAAGACCCAGAGAACCCAGAAGATAAAAGTAACTACCTTCTCAACATGGCATGATCAGTGTTGGATTTGATTTAAATTCTGGAAGGAACAAATTAGCAGTGTGTTCAGGCCTGGATCTACCAGCCGTCACCAGTAAATTAGTCTCATGTTTGACAATTTTATTGATAGTTTCCTAATTTTCAATAACACTGTATAATTTTTCAATCTCTGAGCCAAGGAGTTTTCCAAAAGGAACCATAATTGCAAAGTGATCAGAAATACAATACAATATTCCTTCATTACTGCGCTTAACATGAAACAGTAGAAACTATAGTTTATTCCAGCCATGAAGAAAAATTTCTTAAATTAATTGTTTTCTTTCTCACCTATTGAATAAAAACAGCAGTGCTCCCAGTTTTATCCTTACTGTACTTTATAGCTGCTTCATTATTCGATTAGAGTTTGCATCAGTTTTTGCTGATACGTATTCTCAATGAGATGTAATCATTTTTAACCAGGCTTATGAAAATTTACTGTTTTTAAATATTTCAATAGCAACCCCTTTAACAGCTGAACGTGTCTCTTAATTAGAGAATTGTGCAACATGGGTTTTGAAGTATTGCAGCTGTTCCAAGCCATAATGGCTTTCTGCAGAGAAAAATGAGTTGCCATGGGAACATGACAATCTCCTAACTTTTCAGTTTGTGCTGACTTGCAGTTCGATTTTGTAAAGAGCTTGAGGCAAAATAATATGTAAACAGTGGAGAGTTCTTGCTTTTCTGTTTCTAGTTTCAGGATTCTTATCGTGGCCCCCTCTCTGAGTGTTAGTGGGACATTAAAATTAAATCCAAGGAGCAAAGATAGTCAGGAAGCAAATATACAAAGCAAGCAATTTCAATTTGTCATTAAGGTCATATCTTTGTTACTTCATGAGATTTTATGATTTGGTCCCATCATGAGCATTCTTTGTAAAATACTGACAGCCTGCATAACTGCAAAAAACTGACAGCTTCGGAAGGCTGACACATTCACAAAAACATCCTAGCGTGTTGAAAACAAAGTAAATCAGTAAAATGGACATAATTTAAGGCCAGGGTATCAAGGCAGCTGACTTGTGTTGCCAGAATGCATGCTATAATTCAGTTAGCTTTTTTATGAAACTTTAAATCCACTTGCTTCATGTAAAATGAAGCAGTTGTAAAGGAAATGCAGTGAAAACTTAATATGGTTTGTCTTAAGATGACAGCTTCATCTAATATTCTATCTTTTGCATTTTAATTGAAAACATACTTAAGTTCACAAAATATTTGTTTGCAATGTGGCTTGAGATATTCTTGACGAACTGGCAGTTCTAATGGAGTAATTGATTTCCTGTGCGGATATGATATTTTGTTCATGTTTAATGCCACTCCTTCTCCATTAAAACATCTTTCATTTGTATTGATATGCCAATACTTTTTTCTCCCTCTGGGTGACACCCAACCAACAAAAAATAAGTTTGGAAAAAAATTTTAAAAATCATGTATTAACATGAAGTGACAGTGGGTAGAGTTAATAACTGGACATTCTAAGGTGTGTATAGAATCTTATGTGTGGTATGTGATTGTATTTCTGAGATAAACTTTAGCTAAGTGAAGACAAAGAGAGACTACGGGTCCTGGAAATTTGGAGCAACACATACAAAATGTTGGAGGAACAGCAAGCAGGTCAGGCAGCATCTATGAAGAAAAGTGAACGGCCAGTGCTTCAGGCCTGTTCTAATGCAGGGTCTCGACCCAAAAGGTTGACTGTTCATTTTCCTCCATAGATGTTGCTTGCTGAGTTCCTCCAGAATGTTGCTTTTGCTAAATGAAATCAAGATCTCACTGATGGTTTGAGGAGTCTACCGTTCACCTATATGTGCCTGATGAGCTAATGCCCAGAGGCACTCATGCTTAAGTAAACCTTCGCAACATATTTCAGGCATGCTTTCTGAATAAGTTGAAGAGGACAGGTTGCAGCCTCCAAAGCCTGACACTGAAAACAGGTCTACTTTAAAAACTTACTGCTCACATATATTATACTCACTCTCCAACCTCTGCTCTCCACCTCTCCATTTCACTAAAACTGATCACAACCTCTATCGCCCTCTCATCATCTGATTTTGTCTACTGGCACAAACTTTCATTTCCGCAGCCCAACCCTAGACATATCATTCCTCAGCACCAGCTCTGGCTAATCCACTGGGCTTCCTTCTCCTACTACAGACCTTTGTTCCGCAAAGAACCTCCCACTCTACACACCTTGAGCGGCAAATCAGACCCACGACAGAGATTCAGATTCTTCCTCTTTTCCTCTGCTTGCAATGGCCCTGACTACATTATGTGGATAAGGCCCATTAACTACCTATGATAACTTGGGTCTCATACAATGAAATATTTCAGTGATGGCCTTCAAAACAATCCTTTTATTGCCTAGGCGTGACTGTCTGTTTGAGGCTCCTTTCTCAACACCACAAGATTTCTTGATCATATTGTTGCTCTTTGCTGATAATCTGAAAGGGTGGATATGAGATAACTGACAGAAAAACTAGAAATGGCAACATGTCTAACTTTAAATGTGCTCTCTCATGGGATGATGGGGAACAATTCCAATAATAATTTGAAAGGTATAGAGATAAAGCAAGTGTAGAAATAAGGAGAAGAATTGGAGGGAGTGGATAAACCAGGCTGTCCTTTGAGAGAACTGACCCAGACTTAATGGGCTGAATGGCTTCTTACTTTATTGTGATTATGAAGAAGCAACTATGCCAGTTTGTAACTCTAAAGGTCTTTTATCTTACCTTGTATTTCTTTTCTCTTCAAGTACTGAATGAGTTGTTTTAAAAGCCATGACTGAATATGCTTCCACCATGCTTCCAGACTGGAGAATCAAATCTTAGCTAAACACTTCGTGGAGAAGCTTTTCCTCTGGTAACCATTGATCCTTTTGCCAATCACCCGAACTCTTTGCCCTCTCGTTCTTGACCCTTCCACCAAAGAAAAGGTTTATTTTTATTTATTTTCTCAGCCGTTTATGATTTTGAATGCTTCTATCAAATCTCCTTTAAATCTTTGGTTTAAGGAGAACAATGCTAGATTCTTCCAGTTGACTGAAGTCTCTCTTCCCTGAAACCATTCTAGTAAATCATTTCAGCACCCCTTCAATGCCTCACTATTTAAAGAATGGTGTCTAGATTAGAACACAATATACCTGTTGTACTAAAGCAGTGTTAATGCATTTCAACACAACACCCTTGTTTTAGTGATCTGTGCCTCTAGTTATAGTGCTTGGGTTTTGTTTTACACATATTTCTCAACTAGATGTGCCCTCTTCATTCACTTGTGCACAAGCATATCCATTCTCTTAGTGCCAGCATCACTTTAAATTTATATCTTGTAGGGTTTTGTCCTTAAATCATAGGGCTTTGAATTTCTTAGCATCAATTTTCATGTAATTTCCTGTTTCACCAGCCTATGTAACCTTGAGGTTTATCACTGTTCTTCTCACACTGCTTACCACATTTCCAAGTTTCATTTTGTTTCGTTCCTTTGAGCATGAAAATGGCATTCTCCTGGTATCCATGCCTATGTTCACATTGTGATTAAGTTGGACAGTAGGATCCTGGAGCATGCGTATTTTATAGCAATGTAATAATGTCACAGACAGCCTGTAACATTCAGTCTGTCACCTTAAAGTCTCAACATTTCTTAACAGTATCTTGATGCTGTGTACAGTATCTTGATGCTGTGTACAGCATCTGTGATTTTTCACAATGGTGCTCTGTGAGCTAGTCTCCACAGCTACTCTACTATTTCCTGTTCCTACACTAATTTTGTATGTAAAGTGCACTGGCCCTTTTATTTGCTGGGTTTCTTTTCACTTACAAACATACAGTGTTAAGTGGCACATTATCAAGGCCTCTCAAAATTTCCTGTTGCACTCATCAAACCTTTTACCTCATCAGCAATAAACTATCAAGCCGGTCAGAAATTATTTCACGTTTTCAAAACAGCCAGGGCTTTCCTTTATTAAACCCAACTTGGCCAAGTGACTACTAATTTTATCCCAATTTGTCATTTCTTCTAAAAAAAAACTCAGACAATCAATACCTAGTTTCTGTACGTATCAATTAATTTATCTTTGAAAAAGGACACAATATTTGCAATTTTCCTGTCTTCTGGCTCTACCTCCATATCTACAAGGTTAAGGAGATGATGACCCCTTTCTGCTCTCCACTCTTCTCTCAGCAGCTTAGAAAACCTTCCATCTGCACCTCACCTGCTTTCAAAGCATCTTTAGCTTTGGTAAACGTAGATGCAAAGTGCTTCATGCAGTTTAATCTGGGCAAGGATGAGGTAGTGCATTTTAGGAGGTCAAGTGAAAGGAGAAAGTACAATTAACAGCAGGCCCCTTAATAGCATTGAAGTACAGAGGAATATTGGAGTCCAAGTCCAAGTCTATAGTTTACTGAAAGCGGCTACACAAGTGGTTAAGGTCGTAAAGAAGACCCAGAGCATACTTGCCTTCATTGGTAGGGATGTTTGAATATAAAAGAAAGGAAGTCATGCTGCAGCTGTATAGAACATCTGTCAAATCATACTTGGGGTATTGAACTGGTCTGGACACCCATTGTCAGAAGGACGTGGAGGCTGTGGAAATGGTGCAGAAGACATATACCAGGATGATGCCCACATTAGAGGGTATGGGCTATAATGAAAAGTTGGGCAAACTTGAGTTGTTCTCCCTAGAGTATTGGAGGCTGGAGGAAGACCTGATAGCGGTTTATAAAATTATGAGAGGCATAAAGACAGTAGACAGTCAGAATCGTTACCCAAGGGTAAGTGTTAAACACCACGTGATGATATTAGGCTCAAAATAATGTGCAGATGCTGGGGTCAAAGCAACATTCACAACACGCTGGGGGAACTCAGCAGGACGGGCAGCATCCGTGGAAAAGATTGGTTGACGTTTCAGGCCGGAACCCTTCGTCAGGACTGAGGACTGTAGAGGGAAGAGGCAGAGGCCCTATAAAGAAGGTGGGGGGAGGATGGGAAGGAGAAGGCTGGTCAGTTATTGGGCTATCTGCAAAGCCCTAAACTTAAAAAATAGATTTTAAGCCCTATCTGGTGCAGATATCTAGGGGTACTCTCACATAGGGAAGATGGAATCTATCTACCTACTTTTCAAAGACTAGCTTACTTCCTTGTCAAGTCTCTTTCATGAATTTTAGATGCCAATATTCACTGCTTCATTGGTGGATCCCCCTCCCTTCCAAGGAGGAGATACTTCCAAATAACAAAGTACTTAAAACACAGTTTATTTTTATTTTTAATGATATACATTTAAATTTAGGCAAATAATTCTTAACATACATTTAACTCTCACTGATTTATAAAAGATTTCTGAATTACAAATTATTTATAACCTACAAGGTATTTCCAAATACAGGTACAATTTTTATGAACTAGAAGAGAATACCAACAAGATGCAGGCAAACAAGTAGTCCATCGCAAAAACCTAATATTGAGGAATGAATTTTAGTTCTTCTTTCTGTAATTGCTTTTCTTCTTTTGTTCTTCTTGCCATTCCATACAATTTCCAATGCATCTGATATTTACACTATTTTCTATTATATGATATGATTTGCATGTGATGTTTTCCAGATAACTTTGCTGGGGCAAATTAACTATAACAGATGGTCTTAAAATATTCTAGCAACAGAGATCCAAAACATGCACTCTCAATGTTAGGAGAGGTAACCCTCTGAGTACTCAGACATCCCAATTTATAACCATGTTTGATGTGCTAAGTGATAAAACCCCATTGTCTTACATTTGGCTAATGCAGACAAGAAGATTGCTGGTCACTTCACTTTACAAAGCTGTGCCTCCAACTTCAAACTGATTGCTGCTTGTAATTTACATTAAGAACTGGGGACTGGTTCTCTTTTACATCAACAATCTAAGCAAAGGACATCTGTTTAAAGTTTAACTTCATCACCAACAACTCAGACCCTTTGGAAAGATCATGCTGCTGTGCTAGAAAGCTGAGTTTAGCAAAATGCCTCTTGGCCTTGGAAAGTGAATATCCATCACAAATAGATGACACACCTTTATAGTTAGAGGGGGGAAGTTTAAGGGTAATGTGACGGGCAAGCTTTTTATGCAGAGAGTGATATATGCATAGAATAGTTTACAGGGCTAGTCGTGGATGGCATTTTGGTGGGGTTTTGGTGGGGCATTTTGTTCTGGAGCTGCTCCGGCCTATGGTCAGGCCACACTTAGATCCCCTCCAGTTCACCTACCAGCCCCGACTAGGAGTTGAGGATGCCATCGTCTATCTGCTGAACCGTGTCTATGCCCACCTGGACAAGCCAGTGAGCACTGTGAGGGTCATGTTTTTTGACTTCTCCAGTGCGTTCAACACCATCTGCCCTGCTCTGCTGGGGTAGAAGCTGACAGCAATTCAGGTGGATTCTTCCCTGGTGTCATGAATTCTCGATTATCAGACTGGCAGATCACAGTACGTAAGCTTGCAACACTGTGTGTCCGACAGAGTGATCAGCAGCACTAGGGCTCCACAGGGGACTGTCTTGTCTCCCTTTCTCTTCACCATTTACACCTTAGACTTCAACTACTGCACAGAATCTTGTCATCTTCAGAAGTTTTCCGATGACTCTGCCATAGTTGGATGCATCAGCAAGGGAGATAAGGTTGAGTACAGGGCTACGGTAGGAAACTTTGTCACGTGGTGTGAGCAGAATTATCTGCAGCTTAATGTGGAAAAGACTAAGGAGCTGGTGGTAGACCTGAGGAGAGCTAAGGTACAGGTGACCCCTGTTTCCATCCAGGGCGTCAGTGTGGACATGGTGGAGGATTACAAATACCTGGGGATACGAATTGACAATAAACTGGACTGGTCAAAGAACACTGAGGCTGTCTACAAGAAGGGTCAGAGCCGTCTCTATTTCCTGAGGAGACTGAGGTCCTTTAACATCTGCTGGACGATGCTGAGGATGTTATACGAGTCTTTGGTGGCCAGTGCTATCATGTTTGCTGTTGTGTGCTGGGGCAGCAGGCTGAGGGTAGCAGACACCAACAGAATCAACAAACTCATTCGTAAGGCCAGTGATGTTGTAGGGATGAAAATGGACTCTCTCACGGTGGTTTCTGAAAAGAGGATGCTGTCTAAGTTGCATGCCATCTTGGTCAATGTCTCCCATCCACTACATAATGTACTGGGTGGGCACAGGAGTACATTCAGCCAGAGAATCATTCCACCGAGATGCAACACAGAGCGTCATAGGAAGTCATTCCTGTCTGTGGCCATCAAACTTTACAACTCCTCCCTTGAAGGGTCAGACACCCTGAGCCGATAGGCTGGTCCTGGACTTATTTCATAATTTACTGGCATAACTTACATATTACTATTTAACTATTTATGTTTCTATTACTATCTATTATTTAAGGTGCAACTGTAACAAAAACCAATTTCCCCCAAGATCAATAAAGTATGACTATGACTATGACTAAGAGGCTTTCAGATTGACACATCAATATGAAGGGAATAGAGAGATATAGATAATACACAGGAGGAGGACATTTAGTATAAATTCGCATCAAGATTGGCACAACATTTAGAAATGAATAGCCTGTCAATTGTTCTACTGTTCTGTGTTCCATGTTCTATTTATTAGCTCTGCTGTACTTCTGCTTCCTTATATAATTCTCCTTTGTTTGTCTAATTAAGCCACTCACTTATGGCTTAGATACTCTTTATTGTCACAGACCACCTTTGCTTTCTAATATCCTCTTTTATTTCACCAGTACTATACTACATTTAGCCTCGTTCTCACATGTATTTTCACACTGACTCTGACAAGTGCTCACTTCTGCTTTATTTTTCTGCTTTTCTCTTATGTTACCAAGGTGGCTCTACTTTGTATGTACCCCTTCTCACCATGTTGAACTATATGTGGAATGAATCAAGACCAGGCTTCTTCTTTTTAATGGATTAGCCAGCCAGTCTCTGACTCCAAATTTTGTTGCACAGATCTGTTTTCACTTCCATGGAGCTAGCTCTCATTCATTTCAAGACCTTTTACCCTAGGTTTCTCCATGCCAATTGGCATAACTATCTAAACATTGATGCTATCACTGGTCCTGAATTGTTTCCATGTGGCCCATCCAGTTGCTCACATCCAACAATCAATTGTCAAACAATGCTTCCTTTTTCTTTGGTTTGAAAGTGCTTTCATTGATCAAGGAAGTGCAATAAACTTTTCTCTTTCTTTTCCATTTAGACCAATGCTATCCTGGAGATCATGCACAGGACCATATGTTTTATTAAAAGGGTGCGACATTTACCAACTGAAATTTCTTCACTATTCAAATTGTAATAATTTGGCACAATCGTAATATTAACAAACCCCCCACAGTGTGTGAGCCATGCATAATCTTGTATTGGAGAATTAAATTCATCTGTTTCCTCCTTCTCCAAGGCAGAATGTGATGCTACCAAGCTCCTAACTAATTTGTCAAGAACCACATTCAAAAGGCATTTTTGCAATTTCAGAATGAATGCTTCAAAGATAAGATATTTATCTTCTGACACTAAGTTATGCAAAGGGATGATATAAAACTGTAATCTTGAGATATGTACTAATGATCCAAAGGCATGCGAATTTTCTGCATTTTGCAAACAGATGTTAAAATGTATGATTCACTGATAAAAGATTTCATTTCTTTGGAGCCAAAGCAGGAACATCCAGATTTCTTCACAAGCTAAAATAAACCTTTAACTATTTGATTTTAAACAGTGCTAAATAAAATGTTGATGTAAAGTATTAATGGAATAAATATTACCAGCCTCCCATCAACTTCTTCCCAATTATAGGCCTTCTTGGAGAATGGTGATTATGATGCCTCCACTGTCAATTAAGTCACAATTGTAACATGTTTCAGGCCACCTTTATCAGGATGAACAAATTGGATTGACTGGACATTGATTAAGTTTGAGGCAAAATAGCTCTAGGCAGATGTGCTTAGAAGTGGGGAACATTATACAGGCAGCACACTCAGGTTGAAGGAACAACACCTTATATTCCATCTGGGTAGCCTCCAACCTGATGGCATGAACATTGACTTCTCAAACTTCTGCTAATGCCCCACTTTCCCCTCGTACCCATCCGTTATTTATCTATATACACACATACTTTTTCTCTCTCTCCTTTTTCTCCCCCTGTCACTATACCCCTTGCCCATCCTCTGGATTTTCCCCCCTCCTCCTTTTCTTTCTCCCTGAGCCACCTGTCCCATGATCCTCTCATAACCCTTTTGCCAATCAACTGTCCAGCTCTTGGCTCCATCCCTCCCCCCCCCCCCCGTCTTCTCCTATCATTTCAGATCTCCCCCTCCCTCTCCCACTTTCAAATCTCTTACTAGCTCTTCTTTCAGTTAGTCCTGACGATGGGTCTCAGCCCAAAACGTCGACTGTACCTCTTCCTAGAGATGCTGCCTGGCCTGCTGCATTCACCAGCAACCTTTATGTGTGTTGCTTGAAATTCCAGCATCTGCAGATTTCCTTGTGTTTGTGTTTTACAATCAGAGGTTAAAGTATTTGCGCTGTGATGCAAATAATTAAGCAGAAATACCCAAAGTTTCCACAACATGCTGGTGGAACTCAGCAGGTCAGCAGCATTTATGGAAATGAATAAACAGTAGACGTTTCGGGCAGAGACCTTACTTCAGGACCCTCCTAAAGAAGGGTCTCAGCCTGAAATGTCAGCTGTTCTATAGCATTTCTATAGATGCTGCCTGACCTGCTGAGTTCCTCCAGCATTTTGTGTTTTGCCTTGGGTATCCAGCATCTACAGATTTTCTCATGTGTTTACCCATAATTCCCTGTAGTTTCAAAAGACAAAGCAGCTGTAAAAAGGTTGGGGAGTCAGCCTAGGGCATTGGGCTTGTAGAGGTCAGAGATCACTCCAAAATCAGAATCAGAATCAGATAAAATTACTACAAATCACAATAAAAAGAAATAATAAGACAGTGTTCATGGATTCACAGATTGTTCAGAAACCGGATGGTGAAGGGCAAAAAGCTCATTATGATTTTTGCACATGGTCTCGGAATCCTGTACCTCATTGTTCCACGTAATCCCATCAATTTCCATAAATTAACAGAAATTATAGCCTTGGTATTTCTCAAGACCATTTTTTTTTGCAATTAAAACAATGTGTGTGTACTATCTTTAGTGCTTGTGAATAAAGAACTTCCATTTCAGGTTCCACAGAGCAGTGCAGAGAGGTTTCCCTAAGGATACTGTTTTGAAAATGACATTCACAATAACATTCCCTACTGATATGCTGCATGGTCTCATAATCCTCAAGTTGTATCATAACAATGCAATCTTTTCAGCCATTTCTTAAAGGCACATAACACAATATATACAACACTATTCCAGCTGCTAGGGAGAGATGTTATTGAATGAATAGCTTCTGTAATGATGGAGGAAGTGGAGGGTTGGGGAGGTGAGTGATGTTATGATGGGGTGAGAGGACTTTGATAAGCATGTGAAGAACAGTTCTTGTAGGAGACATACTTTTGGTACAAAGTCCACAGAGGCCCTTCAGGCATAAGGCCAGGTGCTCCTGCTATGTAACGTGTAATAATACTAAAGCACAAATTTGAATTTTTGCTATTTAAGGAGGGCACTATAGTGGACTTCCCCTTGTTCAAAATGAGTTCTTTCTTGCATAACTTTGTATAATTTATATGTGGTGATCAGATGCTATGTGTCTGTGATGCTGTGGCAAGTAAGTTTTTCATTGCACCTGTGCATACATGTACTTGTGCATATGACAATAAACTTGACTTTGACTCAGGAGCTGCAGAGAGAAAAAAAGAGTTCAAATAAATCTTCTATCCCTCAGTCATGAGTATCCTCCTTAATGCAGCAGTAAGCAGCAAACTGAGATGTGACAGGAATGAGGACGCACCTGAAGTGCTCTGGAAGCTATGAAATTGAGAGTGACAATGATCCGTGGCAAAACACTGGATGAATCCGTATGAGGTTGTAGGTACTCATGGATCTCAATGAGGACAAAGGGTGCATTTTGAATGTCGGCTCTTTAGGTGGCACAGTTTCAGTGCAAACAAGTCTCGTGCTACTTCACTGCTCTATGAATAAATAAGAAACATTACTTTCAGACCAGTGAGATTCGCATGAGAATTCTATGTTGGTGTCATTTGGAGGATTTCTTTTTCACTGTAAAAGAAGATACTGGAATGAATAAAAATCCATTTAAATTAGAGGATTTTCTGACAAGTGCTCATTCACTAGTAAAATGTGGAAAATCATTTGTTAAGCAAATTTTCAATAGGAGAGCACTCTGCTGTTCCTTTGAAGGCATCTAAGTGAAGTATGTATCTATTGTGTCAAATCTGATCAATTTTCATGCATATAACCAAACGTTCAAACCTCCCCTACAAGTCCAAGATGTAAAAGAAACCTTAAGAAAGCAGAGGGGCCTATTATGTTAAATGATATGTCCCAGCTGTAACAATAGTATCAGAGAGCAATCCATTTGCAATTTTTATCACAATGTTTATACCCTGTGATGTGTTTTAACAAACTAAATCCAGTCATTCAGAAATTGAGAAAAATATGTATTTGAAAATTTTATATTTAACACAAGAAATAAAATGTAAAATGTAATGAAAGACATTGGAGTGGGACAAGAGATGACCATTTTATGGAAAAGTGATGCTCTAAACATCAGCATTGGAAGCTTTCACTGCATTTGTTAGAGCCTCAGAAAATGCTGAACAAAATGCCCTTTTGTGTTCAATCTGCAGACAGACACACTTTGTCAGCTTCACATTTTATCACTGTAAAGCTTTCGAGGGGGTTTGCAATGTTGGAAGCATTGATACTTTGAATACAAGTTTACTTCTCTAGCTGTGGAAAAGCAAAGGTCAGTCAATGCTTCAGGCTTTCCCAATTTAACATCTTGCCCTTTGTAAGCATTTCAGCTTCCTGAGTACATTCAGTTACATTGCATGAAACAATTAAAATGAAAATCACAAAAAAAAATGTTGTGTAGACGTTAAAAGTAAATGTTAATTTAGCCAAAGTTGGACTGCATGCAGTAAATTTCTGAGCAGCATAATCTGAAGGGAAAATTTGCACAGACTTGTAAAAATTGTTTAGATTTCAATGAAATGAAAATCAGATGGGTTCTGATAAGGATGTTCGATCTGTCTCACAAAGTGGCAAAGACAGTAATTTTCCCCATTTTAAGATGAGCTAACTATTCAGAGCAAAAAGTATTATGATTCTGTTATTTTTTACTAGATGCTTTCTATGAAAAAAATTGCATGTGTGTGTTGCATGTCTTAAAAGCTGAAGAATGTGCATTCCTTTATCCATGAGAGGATTAGAGAGATAGAAGCTGCTAATGAAGACAAGCAGCATGGAGAAGCATGGCGCCTAGTCTATGAGATCAGTAGACGGAAGAGGTCCCCATTAGGTCAAATAAGTGGTAAAACAGCAGAGGATTGTGTCCTGACATGGTTTACCCACTTCAAGAACCTGCTGGGAAGCCCTCCAACGATCACGGAAGAAGAAGAGGACATACCCACGATACTAATGCAAGTCGACATCGATGACGGCCCATTTACCATTGAGGAACTGAAGAAGGCCAAATATGCACTCAAACAGGGCAAGAGTGCTGGACCAGATGGGATACCACCAGACGTCCTGAAGAACTGCGACCTGGATGACATCTTGCTGGACATATGTAATACGGCATTGATGAATGGCGACAAACCAGAACAGTGGTCACTCTCAAACATTATCCCAGTCCCCAAGTCTGGATCCCTCACAAAGACAGATAACTACCGTGGTCACAAGGAATTCTGCAGATGCTAGAAATTCAAGCAACGCGCATCAAAGTTGCTGGTGAACGCAGCAGGCCAGGCAGTATCTCTAGGAAGAGGTACAGTTGACGTTTCGGGCCGAGACCCTTCGTCAGGACTAACTGAAGGAAGAGCTAGTAAGAGATTTGAAAGTGGGAGGGGGAGAGGGAGATCCAAAATGATAGGAGAAGACAGGAGGGGGAGGGATGGAGCCAAGAGCTGGACAGGTGATTGGCAAAAGGGATTTGAGAGGATCATGGGACAGGAGGCCCAGGGAGAAGGAAAAGGGGAGGGGTGTAAAACCCAGAGGATGGGCAAGGGGTATAGTCAGAGGGACAGAGGGAGAAAAAGGAGAGTGAGAGAAAGAATGTGTGCATATCAATAACGGATGGGGTACGAGGGGGAGGAGAGGCATTATCGGAAGTTAGAGAAGTCAATGTTCATGCCATCAGGTTGGAGGCTACCCAGATAGAATATAAGGTGTTGTTCCTCCAACCTGAGTGTGGCTTTATCTTTACAGTAGAGGAGGCCGTGGATAGACATGTCAGAATGGGAATGGGATGTGGAATTAAAATGTGTGGCCACTGGGAGATCATGCTTTCTCTGGCGGACAGAGCGTAGGTGTTCAGCAAAACGATCTCCCAGTCTGCGTCGGGTCTTGCCAATATATAGAAGGCCACATCGGGAGCACCAGACGCAGTATATCACCCCAGCCAACTCACAGGGGAAGTGTCACCTCACCTGGAAGGACTGTCTGGGGCCCTGAAAGGTGGTAACGGAGGAAGTGTAAGGACATGTGTAGCACTTGTTCCGCTTACAAGGATAAGTGCCAGGAGGGAGATCAGTGGGGAGGGATGGGGGGGACGAATGGATAAGGGAGTCACGTCGGGAGCGATCCCTGCAGAAAGCAGAGAGAGGGGGGAGGGAAAGATGTGCTTAGTGGTGGGATCCCTTTGGAGGTGGCAGAAGTTACGGAGAATAATATGTTGGACCCGGAGGCTGGTGGGGTGGTAGGTGAGGTCAAGGGGAACCCTATTCCTAGTGGGGTGGCGGGAGGATGGAGTGAGAGCAGATGTGCGTGAAATTGGGGAGATGCGTTTGAGAGCAGAATTGATGGTGGAGGAAGGGAAGCCCGTTTCTTTAAAAAAGGAAGACATCTCCCTTGTCCTGGAATGAAAAGCCTCATCCTGAGAACAGACCTGCCTGTCCTGGCAGACCTATTGTCTCAGCTTGCTCCTGCCCCACTGAACTTGTTTCTGCATACCTTGACACGGTTTTATCCCCCCTTGTTCAATCCCTTCCTACCTATGTTCGTAACACTTCTCACGCTCTTAAACTTTTTGATGATTTTAAGTTCCCTGGCCCCCACTGCTTTATCTTCACCATGGATGTCCAGTCCCTATATACCTCAATCCCCCATCAGGAATGTCTCAAAGCTCTCCACTTCTTTTTGGATTCCAGACCGAATCAGTTCCCCTCAACTACCACTCTGCTCCGTCTAGCGGAATTAGTCCTTACTCTTAATAATTTCTCCTTTGGCTCCTCCCACTTCCTCCAAACTAAAGGTGTAGCTATGGGCACCCGCATGGGTCCGAGCTATGCCTGCCTTTTTGTTGGGTTCGTGGAACAATCTATGTTCCGAACCTATTCTGGTATCTGTCCACCACTTTTCCTTCGCTACATCGACAACCGCATTGGCGCTGCTTCCTGCATGCATGCTGAGCTCGTTGACTTTTTTAACTTTGCCTCCAACTTTCACCCTGCCCTCAAATTTACCTGGTCCATTTCCGACACCTCCCTCCCCTTTCTAAATCTTTCTGTCTCTATCTCTGGAGACAGCTTATCTACTGATGTCTACTATAAGCCTACTGACTCTCACAGCGATCTGGACTATTCCTCTTCTCACCCTGTCTCTTGCAAAAATGCCATCCCCTTCTCGCAATTCCTCCGTCTCCGCCGCACCTGCTCTCAGGATGAGGCTTTTCATTCCAGGACAAGGGAGATGTCCTCCTTTTTTAAAGAAAGGGGCTTCCCTTCCCCCACCATCAATTCTGCTCTCAAACGCATCTCCCCAATTTCACGCACATCTGCTCTCACTCCATCCTCCCGCCACCCAACGAGGAATAGGGTTCCCCTGGTCCTCACCTACCACCCCACCAGCCTCCAGGTCCAACATATTATTCTCCGTAACTTCCGCTACCTCCAACATGGATCCCGCCACTAAGCACATCTTTCCCTCCCCGCCTCTCTCTGCTTTCCGCAGGGATCGCTCCCTATGCGACTCCCTTGTCCATTCGTCCCCACCATCCCTCCCCACTGATCTCCCTCCTGGCACTTAACCGTGTAAGCGGAACAAGTGCTACACATGCCCTTACACTTCCTCCGTTACCACCATTCAGGGCCCCAGACAGTACTTCCAGGTGAGGCAACACTTCACCTGTGAGTCGGCTGGGGTGATATACTGCATTCAGTGCTCCCGATGTGGCCTTCTATATATTGGTGAGACCCGACGCAGACTGGGAGATCGTTTTGCTGAACACCTACGCTCTGTCCGCCAGAGAAAGCAGGATCTCCCATGGCCACACATTTTAATTCCATATCCCATTCCCATTCTGACATGTCTATCCACGGCCTCCTCTACTGTAAAGATGAAGCCACACTCAGGTTGGAGGAACAACACCTTATATTCCGTCTGGGTAGCCTCCAATCTGATGGCATGAACATTGACTTCTCTAACTTCCGCTAATGCCCCACCTCCCCCTCGTACCCCATCCGTTAGTTATATATACACATTCTTTCTCTCACTCTCGTTTTTCTCTGTCTGTCCTGACTATACCCCTTGCCCATCCTCTGAGTTTTTCCTCCCCCCCTCCCCGTTTTCCTTCTCCCTGGGCCCCCTGTCCCACTATCCTCTCATATCCCTTTTGCCAATCACCTGTCCAGCTCTTGGCTCCATCCCTCCCCCTCCTGTCTTCTCCTATCATTTTGGATCTCCCCCTCCCCGTCCCACTTTCAAATCTCTTACTAGCTCTTCTTTCAGTTAGTCCTGACGAAGGGTCTCGGCCTGAAACATCGACTGTACCTCTTCCTAGAGATGCTGCCTGGCCTGCTGCGTTCACCAGCAACTTTGATGTGTGTAACTACCGCGGTATCAGCTTGACCTGCATCTTAGCAAAGTTATACAATCGGATGATCTTAAACAGGATTCGCACCGCCATTGACCCTAAGCTAAGATTCAATCAGAATGGTTTTCGGCAGAAGCGCACAACGGTAATGCAAACACTTGCTCTCTGTAGGATCATCGAGGAAGTCAAGAAGAGCAACCTACCAGCCGTGCTTACTTACATCGATTTTCGCAAAGCTTTTGACTCTATTCACTGAGGTAAAATGCTGAAGATCCTGAAAGCCTACGGAGTGCCAGACCGTCTACTGAGAGCAACAGAGTCCAGCTATACCAAAACCATGGCGAAAGTTGTATCACCAGACAGAGAAACAGCAGTGTTCGAGCTCCTAGCTGGTGTGCTGCAAGGAGACACTCTGGCACCCTATATCTTTATAATCGTCCTTGATTACACTCTGCATCAAGCTACCAAAGATCATGACAAGCTTGGTTTTACCATAAAACCAGGATGAACCAAAAGGATCAGACCAGCTACGCTCACAGATCTCGATTTTGCAGATGACATAGTCCTGCTCTCTGACCAGATGGAGGAAGCACAGCAGCTACTGACAAAAGTGGAAATTGAGTGCAATAAAGTTGGACTTCACCTAAACGCTAAATAGACATGGTGTTTAACTGCGATGAAGATACTCTCAAGATCGTACAGAATGATACCATTAAGAAAGTCTTTGACTGCAAGTACCTCGGGTCAAGAATGATGAGTTCAGAGAAGGACATAAAGATATGGAAGGCACTGGCGTGCAGGGCTATGAACAACATGAAGGAAATCTGGAAGTCGAACCTGACAAAAGGGCTTAAAAAGAGGATTTTCATAGCAGTCATATAGTCCATTCTCACGTACGGATGTGAGACATGGACACTCACCAAGACGATGCGGAAGTCTCTGGATGGTTGCTATACATGAATGCTCCGGATGGCTCTTGATGTGAGTTGGCAACAGCACATGACGACCATTGAGCTCTACAACAACCTACTGATGCTCATCACTAAAATCGAGGCGAGAAGACTGCAACTAGCGGGGCACTGTCTACGTCACCCCAAGCTACCACCCAGCCTAGTCATCATATGGGAGCCCAAGCATGGGAGGATGAACTCTGGGAGTCCTCCCAAGACTATGGTTAACAAACTCCTAGAAGACAGGGCCGCGGCTAATATAGATGAACTGAACACACTGATGAGGGAGAGGGAGAAGTGGAGAGTCTGTCATTGCGCCCGACGCTGGCCCCCTAGGCCTGAGTTGACTTAGTAGTAGTAGTTTATTCATGTCAAATTGCATAACACTCAATCCTGATCAGAATGAATTGCTTATTTGTGAATAAGTTCTTGATGGGTAGTTACTGTAGTTATGCGCATCATACCGGCTGGGACATGGGCTGCTGACAGTAGCTCGCCAGTCCTCTGTCCTGGGCCAGTCTTTCAAGCTGTCCCCAGGTGTAGCCCATTTCCTTGGTGATCCTTCCTTTAACAGGCAAGAGGTCTTTGGAGATTCTGTTGGTATTTCTATCGCTTTGGGTTTTTTTATGGGATGGGATTGCTAGCCCCATGTCCATCCCTCCTCCTTTTGTAGAAGGCTTGGGACCATCCATGGCGGAGTTGAATAAGTTCTGACTGCTGTCAAAGTCAGTGAAATGTAACATCAAAAAAAAAATCACCATTTTAGAGAGACTGAATATATTAGCCAGACATATAACATAGTGGAATTACTGTTAAAAGATTAAACATAATTGTTGTTTCAGAAGTGGCTAAACCATTTTCTGGACATTTCATTGGGATTCCCCAATATGCTACTATGATTTTGGCAGAGATCAATGGGAAATTGGTGAAGCAGGAGAACCTTCAAATAATTGTCATTAATCACAGCTGACTGAGGCTTAAATAAAATTTCTCATTATGGTATGTGTTTCTTAGAATACAAACAGGTTTAAGTATTCAGATTTCAGTTGTATTCATCCACAAGGCAAAGATATGATATCCCTTTCTGGACCTCCAGACTAATTAAATTAAAAAAAGGAAACCAAGCAAATAGGAAAAGATTGATACAATTTAAACTGATTCGCTCTTCCAGGAGGGTTAACACAGCCCACATGCCACGATGTGCAGCCTGAGATCCCAAATGGTTAATTTACCCTTTTTGAGCATCGCTTAGTTTATGGTTACAAATGAGCGATTCATTAAATACTGTTTCAGAATCTGTTACGTCTCCATAAATTGAAATGTTGCATTTCCACAAAACATAAGCATCTTTTATTCTCTGTCAGATGGAACAGCATTTCAGGACAGACATCTTAGGAACAGATATTATATGTGGAATGTGCAAAATGCTCTAAGATGGTAACATTATTTCATTGGTGTAGTTAATTAATGAGATCTGAGATATGTTTGGATTTCATCCTATTGTTTAATCCAAAACTGAACACAGGTGCTTTTCTATTTAGATGTGCTGCATGATAACACAGCCTTGTTTGATCCCCATTCTGCATTAGGATTGAGCCTGTGTTAACTGGTGGTAAAAAAGAGAGCTTGTATACCATCATGTAGCTGATGTACAATGGCGGTGGTCATTGAATGGCAATCAATTCTCTGCACCTGCTCTCTATAGACTAAAGCAGAGTCTTTAGAAAGGAAATAAAGGCCACATAATGTTTTGCAGTTCTTTGCATTTCCCTTTTATTTGTTGCATGGTAAAGATGACGTATGTTGCATTTCTACGTGAAAGGACTACACAAGGAGCTGCTCATTGGTCACAAGGGGGAGATGGTCCAGAAGGACACTTGTAATGTCCTTCCTTATTGCAGGAATGTCTCTATGGTAGGGGTTATTACAGGTGGATTTATCTGCAATCTTGAAAATGGTTGCAATGACAGCATGTCTGAGGCACCCTTGTATGTTATTCTCTACTGACTTGTAGGGAAAGGTTGTGATTATGTGCCTGAGATATCTATTTCATTGCCAGATTTTTTGGAACTGTCTGCTCTAATGTTTATATATCAATTTTTCACTTAAGGAATCTAGGAATTTAAAAATTAAAAGGCGACAGAAGCTACAGAAAAGGGGTGAAAAATGGCATGATGAATCTGAAGGGATGCCTTATCTGTGGTGCATTCTCCCATCCTGTCCAATTAATAAGTAGTTAATAACAAGATTTGATTCAGAAGTTCACTGTTTTTGATTTCCAGTGATATTCATCAGGAGCCCAAAGCTAGAAAATAAAAGCGCAAAAAAAAGCAGGTGCAGATAATTGATGCACATACAGAATGTTAAAATCTATCTGGTGGGTGAATAGGGTCCCCCAGAATAGATTATAGAAAATCAACCGGCACTGTGTTTTAATCACAGTTAAAATAACAGGGATATGCTTGGCTCGTTTTGATGTAATTACCTGGCTTAATCACCTGAAGATAGAATTGTGATGTTATGCAAATTTATAACACTGAAGGAGACCTTTTTGACCGTCAAATCCATGCTGACCTCAAAAGAAATAGTTAGGCTACTGGCACCTCACATATCCCATTCCTCGAGCAGCGTCTGGTAAAAATGCTTCCCCACCATATCACTGATACCTTAAATCTATATATTCCACTCATTGATTTTTCTGGTAAATGAAATAGTCCCATCTGTTCACTCTCATAAGTATAAGCACTTCAGTAAATCTCCCCTCCTTGTTCCAAAGAAAACAACCCTGACATAGGTGACCTCTTCTAATAACTGTAATTTTGTAGCCCCACAAACTTTCACGTGAATTTCCTGTACTGCCGCTTTGGTGCTTTCATATCCGTCCTGGCATGTGATAACCAGGATGGTACACAGTACTCAAGATGTAACTTTACTTGCATTTTATTCAGTTCCAGCATAATTCTTCACTCCTATCTTCCATACTTCGTTCATCAAGGAATCCATAAGCTTTTTTCAAATATGGTATTTATGTATACATTTACCTATAGGGATGATTAATGCTACACTTTTCCATACCCAACCATTTATTGTTTATTCCCATGTCTTGTTTGCTTTTAACAATTAAGCTACATCATACTTGTTAGAATTTCATTTGCCTCTGTTTTGCCCTTTTAGCTGGTACAGAGAGAAGAGCACCAGGGAAGAGATGCCTGGAGAATTTTATCTGAAGGGGTGATCCTAATGCAAGGAATGATTAGCAAGATGAAAGATTCCAAGAAGGGAAGTTCTACCTGTGGTTGGTGATGGGAATTCAGCTCATGAGTAAAGTCATACACCTGACTACTCCAGAAGTGAGCTCCAACATTTATGTGCACATTGGACTGGTTTAACTGTAAGTAGCCAATTTATTTATTATTTTCTTTTTTTAACTGTTTGAAGAAGTTTGAAAATTGATAATATACTTCCTTTATAATTTTATGTTGGTGTATGATCTGTCATTTCTTGATGGCCATTAATTGTGTATTGGCAGTATTTACACAGCATTCACTCTAATCAATGTTCCTTAAGCGGAACATCCCAACTTTCCTCTTTGGTTGAACTCCAAATCAGACTGACTCTAGATGTATATTGATTATGAAAGGTGGCCTTCTGCGTCAAGTTGCAGAGATAGCTAGTGAGCCAAGCTTGTATATGAGCGTGGTGAGAGGGTTACACTTGGAACCCATGGGTTTTTACTTCTATAATGAATGTACCATATGAGAACTTTGTCAATTGTCTTGGTAACTTAAGATTCCATCATGTCTACATGAGGCAAAAATAAAATATCCTACGCTGGCTTAAGGCATGGCTATGAAATATACAGATGAATAATTTAATTGTTATTTTCCAAGGAGTTGTCCATTTAAGTTTGGAAAAGCTTGTCCCATCGATTCTCAAGACTTGCATTTCAGGTTCTCCATTTTTCACCAACAGAAAAGGTATCCAATTATAATCTACTTTGTTCATATTAAGTGTAAAGTCAAAAATTGAATTTTTTATTCTGTGGCATGAGAACATCAGAAATAGTCATCAGATTTGACCTGAAGACCTCTTTCAGCCCATTCGATAGATCATAGCTCAATTCTCACATCTCTGTGTGTGGTCTTGCAATTCCAGCAAGACTTTCTCCTTCTTAAATTTCAGGATGCATAGAGTTCAAACTGCGTGTTGTGTCTGCATCATTTTGCCAGTCTTCCAGGGTTAGCAACTCTAGATGACAGTTCGATCACATCACATCTGGAAACGTTAAGCATTTAGCTGATAGATTTAGGTCCCCCAACCCCCATAACTGAATACATTTAGTATTTTTACTGTGCAGCTTTTGTGTGAGCAAATTTTAGAACTGGGAGATCAACTCCAGAGAAGGAAACTTGGCGCAGAGTAAAATCAAGTTCATAAATAGGAACTTGAGACAGAATACACTTCGATTATATGTGAGAGTATTTGATTATAGCTCTGAAATTGCACTGATAGTTCTTGGTTATGTGTCAGGAAATGTAGAGAGATCTTGACCCAATAGTCAAGATGGAGTCGATTTAGAGGTGAATGATAACTTTAATAATAAACAGCAAAATAACAAGCCATGAGGGCCACAAAGCAAGAGAGAACTGGTACTAACACCACAGGCAACATGGTAACTTAAGGCTAGGAGCAACTGATTGAGGCTGGGTGGTTTATAGGAGTGAAAAGTAATTATGAATGAGAGCAGGGTTTAAATAGGCTGAGTTGGAAATGAATAGCAAGTACTCGTGTTAGATGGGTGTAAACTGGGAGGTGCCTGCCAATGCAGGCCTGACAGGAACCCACCCCCTATGGCTAACCCTGACAGCCCAGGATGATCAGTATAGGTCCGGTGGAACTCCTTGATGAGCGATCAATCCAAGATATAACTGGACAGCACTAAAGACATCTCCACCAGGCCATTTGTCCAGGTACTGCAGACACTATCCACAATGACATGAATCCATCAACCTGTAAACATTGTACCCCGGACCACCTTCCACTATCATTGGTTATGGAGGTGCAGGCCTGGTGGGTTAAGAGGTCCATGGACAGTGGTCTTGAGACAGAATGCATGGATGGTAGCTGTGATCCTGAGGATGCTGACAGCTGGAGACTGTAAGTGACTGGGTGGTTGAAATACATGATCTTAAAGGTACCAACGAACCGAGATGAGAGCTTGCAGGAGTCGGTGTACAGGGGCAGATCTCGGGTGTGCAGCCAGATCCAATTCACCAGGCCAGAGTAGTCTGGCTGAGCGCAGATGCCAGTTGGTCTGGTGACAGAATCAGAATCAGGTTTATCATCACCGGCATGTGTCATGAAATTTGTTACCTTAGCAGCAGCAGTTCAATGCAATACATAATATAAAAGAAAAAAACAAAATAAAATAATAATAACAAATAAATAAGTAAATCAATTACAGTACACATATATTGAATAGATTAAAAATAGTGCAAAAAACTGAAGTAATATATATTTAAAAAGTGAGGTAGTGTCCAAGGGTTCAGTGTTCATTTAGGAATCGGATGGCAGAGGGGAAGAAGCTGTTCCTGAATCACTGAGTGTGTGCCTTCAGGCTTCTGTATCTCCTACCTGATGATGACGGTGAGAAAAGGGCATGCCCTGGGTGCTGGAGGTCCTTAATAATGGATGCTGCCTTTCTGAGACACCACTCCTTGAAGATGTCCTGGGTACTTTGTAGACTAGTATCCAAGATGGACCCGACTAGTGCGCATGTGCGCATGCGCCGGTCGTGCATGCAGCCTGGTACAGCCGTTCTGATCTATTCTTTTACTTTCTTCTTACTTTTAATTTACATTATTTTTTGTATTTTTTTCTCACTGTAACACGTCGAAGCTGCACCCTTTCAAATACGCTGGTAGAGAGAGTTTTATTTGGGTTTTCTTTAGCACTGGAAATGGTTACATCCCGACACGCGGGACAGAAGCAAGGTCGCATTGTGTATTCCACGGACCAGCAAATTCTGGCTGGCTTAACGAACAGAGCGGCAGACACCCCTGCTGAAATCCGGAGGAAAACACACAGAGGGTGCAGAGGGGGATCACAAAGCCGAGGAAAGAGGACCGGGTCGAGACAACAGAGACTCTTGGAGAAGAGTAGTTCGGTGGGTAATACCGTTCCGCCTGACCGGAAATGCACCGAGAGCGGTAAGCGTGAAGGATTGGGGTGCTTACTGATCTGGCTAACAACGGATGGTGCAATCCAGGGTATATTATGATCAAGGAACGTGTTTGCAGACTGGATATTGAATGTTTTACTGTTGGACCGGCCGTATTCCACCGTGATACAACACTTGGCGGCACGGGAGGTCGTTCCTGCCTGGGGCCATCGAACGTGCAGCTCCTCCTGTGGCGGGTCAGACACCCTGAGACAATAGACTGGTCCTGGACTTATTTTCCATCTGACATAGTTTTACATTTTGTTGTTTGACTGTTGGGGTTTTTTGTATTTCTATACTTACACTCTATTCTTGGTTGGTGCGGCTGTAACAAAACCAAATTTCCCTCTGGATTAATAAAGTATATCTATCTATCTATCTAAATTTACAGCCCTCTTCAGCTTATTTTGGTCCTGTGCAGTAGCCCCCTCCCGCCCCGTCCCCATACCAGACAGTGATGCGGCCTGTCAGAATGCTCTCCACGCTATTGGCAGCTAGGATGGCCCTCCATGTCCACTTCCGAGACTTTTGGAAGTGGTGAAATGGCATGGGCCATGGCAGACCAGACTTCTGACATTGGCTTTATCAGGGGGAACAATAGGGTTTGGTATTGATGAAGTACTTTGAGGGTGAAATATCTGTAGCAGGGGAGGTGTGTACATTGTGGGAGAGCTTGGCCCAGAGCAGGTACTTCTTCCATGTCGAAGGATTAGAGGTGACAAAGCATTACAGAAGCATACTCTGCTAGGTCAATCATCGATTCACTCATCCTATCAACAAATTGACACAAAAGCAGAGCAGTGGAGATGATTCTGTGGTGAGGATGTTTAGTAATAAACTGCAAAATAATAAGCCACAAGGGGCCATGAAACAAGAGAGAACAAGTACCAAGCACCACAGGCAACAGGTTGAGCTGTCTGGTTCATATGAGTGAACAAGGATTGTGGATGAGAGCTGGGTTTAAATAGGCTGCAGGTGATGAGTTGGAAATGAGAGGCAAGTGACTCCTGTTAGTTGGGTGGAAAATGGGAGGTTCCTGCCTGTGCAGGCCTGACATTATGTTGCATATAATTGCCTTGCTTTCATAGGCTGCAATGTCCATATAGTGACAGGTGCATTCCATCTAACCAGAAATAATCTACAACTCCGAAGTCAAAGTCAAGTTTATTGTCATAGCACACGTACACAGGTGCAATGAAAAGCTTACCTGCAGCAGCATTACAGGCACATGGCATCATATAAACAGCATTCACAAAAGAGCTACCAACACAACTATTATTAGGATAAACAAAATTATTTTGGCACAAAGTGTTCAAAGTGATCAGATTGTTGGTGAGCTGTGGTGATTAGCATCCACTCTTTCTCCCACCTCCCCACAAGGGATAGGGTTCCTCTTGTCCTCACCTACCGCCCACCCCCAGCCTCCGCGACCAGCACATAATTCTCCTTAACTTCACCCATCTCCAGCGGGATCCCACCACCAAGCACATCTTTCCCCCTCCCCCACTTTCCGCTTTCTGTAGTGATCACTCCCTACCCAGCTCCCTTGTCCATTCGTCCCTCCCCACTGATCTCCCTTCTGGTACTTATCCTTGCAAGTGAAACAAGTGTTACAGCTGCCTCTACACCTCTTCCCTCATTGCCATTCAGAGTCCCAAACAGTCCTTTCAGGGAAGGCGACACTTCACCTGTAAGTCTTTTGGGGTCATATACTGTATCTGGTGCTCCTGGTATGGCCTCCTGTATGTCGATGAGACCCAACACAGATTGGGAGATCTCTTCACTGAGCACCTACGTATGCTCTGTCCACCCAGAAAATGTGGCATCTCCCAATGTCCACCCATTTTAATTCCACTTCCTATTCCCATTCCAACATGTCAGTCCATGGCCTCCTCTACTGTCGCAATGAGGCCACACTCAGTTGGAAGAGCAACACCTTATATTCTATCAGATTCTCCCTTCTCCAGCCCTGTATCTCTTTCGCCAATCAGCTTCCCAGCTCTTTGCTTCATCCCTCCCCCTCCCAGTTTCACCTTTCACCTTATGTTTCTTCCTCCCCTCCCCCCACTTCTAACTCTGACTCCTCATCTTGTTTTCCAGTCTTGATGAAGATTTTCAGGCCCAATCCTTGACTGCACTTTTTTCTACAGATGCTGCCTGGCCTGCTAACTTCCTCCAGCATATTGTGTATGTTGCTTGGATTTCCAGCATCTTGTCTTGTTTGTGATTAGCATTGTGCCGGCAGGTTTAAAAACCGAAAGTAACTTTTCTTGAACCTAATGGTGTGGAATTTCAGGCATCTGCACCTGATGGTAGTTGTGAAAAGATGGCTTTGCCTGGATGCTGATGAACCTTGATGATAGATGTTGCCTTCTTGCAGCAGCACCACCTATGGGTACTATAAATGGTGATGAGGAATATGCCCATGATATACTAGGCAGGGTCTACTGTGCTCTGCAGCTTCTTCTATTTCTGCACTGAAATGTAGTGTTTCCTACAGGCAGAGGGGTGAGTTCAAGCTCCCGAGTTATTCCAATATTTAAAAGGCTGCAGCGTAGAATTTAAATCACTTGCCATGTGTTATCAATGTCTCAAATAAATGGGAGCATAAAATTGCATGCAAAATGCGATCAAAACTTTATAGTCTTCATAGCAAGTTTCTCAACCTTAGATTAATTGCCTCCTTGGATATGGCTCAACTGTGCTTCGAACAAGTAACGTGCACATAAGTTATATCAGAACAGATCTATTACTCAAATGGCTGCTTCTCCAGGGATCTGAATCACAGAACCATAATTAGCCTTCAATATAGATTTACAGCAGATCTTAAGAAGTGGAATGAATATGCCGTAAGATATTTAAAGGGATAATCAGTCACATGCAGGTTTGGTTGGGAAGCTTTTTGCATGCGAGCAGATTTCACTTCATGGGCCAGGAAAATGCTGATGGAGCCTATGTGACAAACCTGGATGAGTACTGTGATCCACGAGCTGCTGGATTTCAGCAATGCTTGAAGAGGGAACCCCATCAATCCACAGCATGACCAGAGCAGGAGAAGGTTAGAAAGAAAGAATAGCTAATAACGAGGCAAAATGATCCACATTAGAGGATTCTGGCTAGGAGAACCACTGCTTCTGAAATGGTGCCCTCTTTCTAAATCTAACCAACCAAACAGCCATTGAAGGAGGAAAAGTTATTCTAAAGACAGGAATTGAAAGAGAAAGCTCCAAGCTTGTAGCAGTGTGAACATCTCTGTCAGTGTAAATGCCTGATTTCACAGACTGCTGTGTGCGGGATGTCATGGATGCTTCCCATTAAGGAGACAAGAATTCAGTTCCCTTTTCTAGGAAAAGAAAACAGCAGAATGGATCTAATAAACTGCAGTCTTATTGAAAGTACAGGATTATACCCCAATCACGAGGCATTCCAAACTCCACAGCTGAATGCTGAGCTATTTATGAGCAGCAAAGACTGTCAGTCCCTTACTGTATGAAAAATAGTGATCAGCAATCATGTATTCCAGAAGAAGGCATGATGTGTTATTGCGCAGGTCATCAATTTTGCCTTCTAAATGATGCTCAGCATAGAAGCGCCATAGTAATGTAACAGAGCATTCTGCAATTTGAAGTTCAGTTTCATCATCGTTCTATAAGGAGTTTTGTATGTCCTCCCTGTGGAACGTATGGATTTTTTCCAGGTGCTCGGCTTTCCTCCCACACTGCAAAGACATACTGGGTAGGTTAAATTGTCATTGTAAGTAGTCCTATGACTAATTTAGAGTTAATTGGGGTTGTGGGGATGTTCGGACAGCATGGCTCAAAGGGCCGGAAGGGCCTACTCTGCACTGCATCGCTAAACAAACAAACAAACAGACAAATAAATAAATAAGACACAGAAATAAATACAATCCCTTCTTTCCCCCTGTTCCTCACTCCAAATCAGTCTCCTCTTACCCTAACTTCCAACTCCAACGCGTAAAAAAGGATGTCATTAATAATCACAATTTTTTCATAGAGAAGGCTTGCAGGCAGCTTCATAAAATCACAGAATGCTAATCACTTGACCTGTCCAGGCTGTATCAGTCCCATGTGAGACCAATGTAGTCCACCCGCTCTTTCGCTCAACTAGTTCTTTCAGGTATTCATTGAACTCTCTTTTGAGTGATACAATTGACATGGCTACCCCTGGCATACTGTTTCAAATCCCAACTGATGAGGTGACAAGAAAATCAATTCTTATCACATTTCGTCCTTTTCCCTGATGATCTATATTATCTAAAATATATAGGAGACATGGGTTAGAATTTGTGGGAATTGGCATCAGTACTGGGGAAGGAGAGAACTGTTCTGATTTGACACCAAACTGTATTAGTGTCTGTCATTCATTCGAATTCATCAGCTGTGTGGAGAAGGGGAGCCTGCTACATGAGGCACAGCCTGGACTCCACATCATGCTGCCCGAGCTTGTGTATCACTTAGATAGCTGGGACACATTATCCATGGCCGACTCCTGACCAATGGAGGGCCTCAAGGATAGAGCTTTAAACTAAGTACCAGGGTAGGGAGGTACAACATCTTAGAAATGAAATCAAATCCTTAAAAAAGAAGTCACATAGCTTCAGAAGTTGCAGAATCCTTTCCCGGGTAGAGTTAAAAAACTGCAAGGGTAAAAAGATATTGATTGGCGTTATATACAAACATTCAAACAGTTGTGAGGATATGGGTAAATATTAAAACTGAAGATATAAAAGGCATGTAAAAAGGGTAGTGTTATGATAGTCATGGGGTGATTTCAATATGCAGGTAGATTAGGAAAATCAGGTAGATGCTGGATACCAAGAGAAAGTATTTATAGAATAATTATGATATAGCATTTAGAGTAGCTTGTGGTTTAAACCAACTAGGGAAAAAAGGCAATTCCAGATTGAGCATTGTGTAATGAACCAAATTTAATTAGAGAGCTTAAGATAATGAAAACCTTAGGAGACAGTGATCATAATGAGACAGAATTCACTCAACAATTTGAGAAGGAGAAGCTAAAATCAGACATATCAGTATTACTGTTGAGTAAAGGGAATTACAGAGGCATGAGAGAGGAGATGGCCAAAGCTCCTTGGAAGGAGATGCTAGCAGGGATGATGGCAGAACATCAATGGCTGCAGTTTACGGGAGTATTTTGGAAGGTACATTGTCAGGGACAGCCTCAGAATAGAAGGATGTCCCTTTAGAACAGAGATGAGGAGAAATTTCTTTAGCCACAGGGTGGTAAATCTGTGGAATTCATTGCCAATGATGGCTGTGGAGGCCAAATTATTGGGTATATTTAAAGCAGAGTTTAATTGGTTTCTGATTTGTAAGGGTGTCAAAGGTTATGGGGAGAAGGCAGGAGAATGGGGTTGGGAGGGATAATGAATTATGAATTTATAAAATGAGGGATAATAAAAAATCTTCTCATTTAAGTTAATGCTACTGAAGATGTGTGTCAGCTTACTGGTTGTTCAGAATGCAAAAAATACAACTAAAACATTACTTATAACACTTTTTCTGAAGTAAATCGTGGTCATCTATCACCACAAACAATGAAGAAGCAAGCAGAGGTGAAGCTGATTCAAAGAACAAGCCATGTTGGTGTACTGCAAAATTGAACTACAACGTGTTCAAACAGGGTTGCAGACAGAGTTGCTATTGCAGTCACTGCAGGAGTGAATGATTTGGAGAGGAGTCGATGTGGAAGTTTTTCGATGCCTGTCCACCTAACCCAGGTGTGAGGATGGATCAATCCAAGTGCTGAGCCAGGCCTTGAGCTGTGGGGTCCAGGTGAGTCACTGCGCCAGGATTCAGGTTCTAGAGTGAGGCACTACCCAGTACTTGGACAATTTAAATGTCGATCCAGAGAGACTGGAAAGCCCGAGTGTCAGGACTGGAGGTGAGGGTCAGGCTGATTTTGTGCACTCCCTCATGATGTTCATTCCTTTCTCCATGCCGCAGAGGCAGTGAACTGCTTTGGCTGCTGTGGTCTCTGTGAGTTTCGTGGTGTTTTTGCCCAGCTAATATGATGAACTGAGATCGAGGCTCGGGCCTACTCTGGCTGCTCTGGGGAGCAGATCTAAGGACTCAATTTGATTCAGAATGCTATCAGTTGCTCCTGTTGTTTGCATGGTGTGTGTGTGTGTGTGTGTGTGTGTGTGTGTGTTTCTCTTTCTCAGTACTGTGGTTATGGTCATTGTTTTTTTAAATTAGATTAATCAGGCTTCTTGCTTTGTGGCTGCCTGCAGGCAAATAAATCTTAAGGTCTATACTTTACACATTCTTTGATAATAAATGTACTTAGAATCTCTGAATTAGTCATGATCGAATGATGGATCAGACTCCATAGGCCAAATGGCCTAATTCTGCTCCAGTGCCTTACGGTCTCATGGATATCATACATTCTTCAAGTAATTTGTAATTTGTCAATCTGAGCTGCCATCTTCAAAGAAATATGTGCCTTTATTACCAGATTTTTCCATCCTTGTACTCCTTTTAGAATTGTCTCCTCTTATTTACGTTGCCTTTTTTCTCATACTTTTAGCTAAAATTTATATTTCACATTTCTTAGAAATGAATTGCATCTGCAATATTTCCATCCATTTGACTAATAAATCTGTATATGCTCGATGTCTAGTAATATCATCCTCACAGTTCACTGTCTATCTACAAGTCTGAGCAAATTTCCTGCGCATCCAAGTATAAATCATTAATGTACATTAGAAAAACAAATGGTTCTGTTAGTAACTCCGGAGGAATTCTGTTGTACGTTTTCCTCCAGTCAATAGAAAAATCTTTCACTTCTAATATCTGCTTACAGTTATTTATCCAATTTTCTATCCATGCTGCCACACAACCTTTTCTAAAGTGTCTGTGAACCATGATGATGAGCCTTTTTAAATGATACCATATCAGAGGGCTTTGGGAAGTTCATATATAGCTTCATTACTGAATTTCCTTTATCGATGAATTCTGTTATTTGAAGAAAGGGGAAAAGAACTTACCATGTAAGGCAAGGCAAGGAATGGAGACAGACTAACCCCTATTGACATCAGTGGATCTAGGGTTGAGAGGGTAAACAGCTTTAAGTTCCTCGGCATCCACATCACCGACAACCTCACGTGGTTTGTACACACCAGGTGTGCGGTGAAAAAGACACAACAGTGTCACTTTCACCTCAGAAGGTTGAGGAAGTTTGGAGAGGGCCCCAAATTCCAAGAACTTTCTATAGGGGCACAATTGAGAGCATCCTGACTAGCTGCATCACTACCTGGTATGGGAACTGTACCTCCCTTAATTGTAGGTTTCTGCAGAGAGTGGTGTGGACAGCCCAGCGCATCTGTAGTTGTGAACTTCCCATGGTTCATGACATTCACAAAAACAGGTATGAGAAAGGGGCCCGAAGGATCACTGGGGACCTGAGTCACCCCAACCACAATCTATTCCAGCTGCTACCATCCGGGAAACAGTACCACAGCATAAAACCCAGGACCAACGGGCTCTGGGACAGCTTCTTCCACCAGGCCATCAGACTGATTAACTGACGCTGATTTAAGTGCATTTCTATGTTACATTGACTGTTCTATTTATTATAAATTATTATTATCATGATTGCACATTGCACATTTAGACTGAGACGTAATGTAAAGTTTTTTACTCCTCAAGGATGTAAGAAATAAAGTCAATACAGTTCAAAGATTTGCCTTTCAACATATGTTGTCTATAGATACCCAACCCCTATACACTTCTACCCCCATTAAGAAGGCCGTAAAATTCTCTCTTTACTTTCCTTAAAGCTCTTTCAAGACAACAGACCTAACCAGTTCCCCTCCACCACTATCTTCCTCGTTCTGGTGGAACTGGTCCTTACACTCAACAACTTCTCATGCAGTTCCTGCCACTTTCTCCAAATCCAAGGTGTAGCCATGGGCTACATTCTCATGGGCTCCAGCTATGCCTGCCTTTTCATCAGCTACATGAAACAGTCCATGTTTCAAGCCTACACTAGTAATGCCCCCCAACTTTTTTCTGTGCTACATTAATGACTGTGATGGAGCTGCTTTCTGCATCCTTGCTCAGTTCATAAATGCCATCAGCTTTGCCTTCAACTTCCACCCTGCCCTTAAATTTACTTAGTTATCTGTGATAACTCTCTTCCCTGTCTTGATCTACAGATATATCTTTTTATAAACCTACTGATTCTCACAGCTATCTGGACAACACCTCTTTCCACCCTGTCACTTGTAAGAATACTATTCCCTTTTCTCAGTTCCTCCATGTCTGCTGTGTCTGTTCTTAGAATGAGGTTTTTCATTCCAGAAAATTTGAGATGTCCTCCTTCCTAAAAAAATGGAGGTTTCCTTTCCTCTACCATTAATACTGCCCTCACCCACATATCCTCCATTTTCTGGATATCTGCCCTCACCTCATCTTCCTGCCGCCATAACAGAGATACAGTTCACCTTCTCCTTATCTACCACCCCATGAGCCTGTGCATCCAGCACATTATTCTCTGCAACTTCTGCCATCTTCAATGGGATATTACCACTAAGCACATCTTTACTGTCCTTCCCTGCCAGTTTCCATATTCCAGAGGGATCTCTGTCTCTGTGACCTCCCTGTCCACTTGCCCCTCCCCAGTTATCTCCCTCCTAGCCCTTTTCCCTGCATGCAAGACAAACACTACACCTGCCCCTTTACCTCTTCCCTCACCACAATTTGGGGCCTCAAACAGATGAGGCAGCACTTCACCTGTGAGTCTGTTAGTGTTATCTACTCTACTCTGGTGTGGCCTACTCTACATTGGTAAGACATGACATAGATTGTGGGACCACTTCGATCAGCACCTTCACTCCATCTACCACCACAGGTGGAATTTCCCAATGGCCACTCATTATAATTCTACTTTGCATTCCCATGCCAGCATGTCTGTCCATGGCTTCTTCTACTACCTCAATGAGGCTCCTCTCAGGTCAACATCTCATATTCAATCTGCATAGCCTCCAACCTGACAACGTGAACACTGATTTCTCCAACTTCCAGTAATTTCAACCCTCTCCTCTTCACTCTGTTTCAATTCCCCATTCTGGTTCCCCTCTCATCCCTTCCCTTTCCCTCACCTGCCCTTCAGTTCCAGCTGGTGCCCTTCCTCCTTCCCCTTCTCCCATTATCAACTCTCCAGTCCTATCAAATTCTCTTTTCTACAGTCCATTATCTCTTCCAGCTATCACCACCCAGATTCTCATTTCATCCCCCACCCCCTTCCCCTTCACCTGGTTTCACCTCTCACCTACTAGCTGGTACTCCTTTCCCTCCCCTACCTTCTTATTTGGCTTCTTTTCTCTTCCTTGCCAGTCTTGAAAACGTCTCACCCTAAAATGGCCGTTGCCTATTCTGCTTCATAGATCCTGCCGGACCTGCTGAGTTCCTCCAGTATTTTGTGTGTGTTGCACTGGATTTCCAGCATCTACAGAATCCCTTGTGTTTAACCAATGTTTGTTGGCTTTTTCTAATAAACCTGCAGTTATCTAGATGTTTTCAAAGTAGGCACCTCCTCATTATTTCTAGAACTTTAAAGTGGTTGTTCTGTACTCTTGAAATAATCCTGACACCATAGATTTTTGAACAAGTGTGTAATATTTTCATTTTTCCATTTACACTCAGAATCTTTAGGTGCTTGTAAGATGAGGGCAGGATCTTTACAATATTTACCCCTATTTCTCTCATCATTCCCTCTGGACCAGGAGATTATTCAGTGAAGCTGGCCTTCTCTATTTTTCCTTTTTATTTGTTTTTAATCTGTGGTTCATCTTTTGTCAGCTTCATGAGCTGTGATTTCAGCAACGTCTTCGCTCTTGTGCAGACCAATGTAGTTCTCATCTATTATGTCAGCCTTGTCCTCTCCTTCTGTAAATAAATCAGCTGCTTTCTCTCTGACCACCTCCACCTCTCTTCTTACAAACTCTTCCATAAAGCAGAAAGTGCTGACAGCATTCAGCAGGACAGGCAGCATCTGTGGAAAAATAAATGAAGTTAAGGTTTCAGGTCCAGGATCCTTTATCAAGTTTGAAATGTTAATGTTGGTTTTCCTTACCCCAGATGCTGCCTGGCTTGCTGAGTGCTTCCAGCATTTCCTTTTTTTAAATTTCAGATTTCCAGCATTAGTATTTTTTAAATTTCCTTTGAGTGAATGGGCCAGTGAAGGAGTGGAGCTTTGAGGCTTTGACTCGAGAGGCTTCGACGAGAAGAAGCGGAGGACAAGTTAGCTCGCAGTTAGTTTTTACAATGTCTCCTGAGACGGTGATGTGCCTCTCATGTGAGATGTGGCAGTCTTGGGGGAACTCTCCTCTCTCGCAGAGTCACATCTACCAGAAGTGCATACAGCTGGGCGATCTGGAAGACCGTGTAAGGAACCTGGGGCAGCAGCTGGATGACCTTCGACTCATAAGGGAGAATGAGGCAGTCATAGATGAGAGCTACAGGGAGGTAGTCACATCTAGGCTGTCGGAAGCAGGTCGTTGGGTGACAGTCAGACGAGGGAAAGCGAAGGTGAGCAGACGGGTAGTGCAGAGCACCCCTGTAGGCATTCCCTGAATAATAAGTTTACCGTCCTGGATACTGTTGGCAGGGATGACCGACCAGGTGTGAGCCACGGTGGCAGGGCCTCCGGCACTGAGTCTGATCCTGTGGTGCAGAAGGGTGGGACGGAGAAGAGAAGAGCTGTCGTCATTGGAGACTCTATAGTCAGGGGAGCAGACAGGAGATTTTGTGGACGTGAGAAGGACACACGCATGCTTTGTTGCCTCCTGGGTGCCAGGGTCCGGGATGTCTCTGACCGGGTGCACAACATCCTGGTACGAGAGGGAAAGCAACCAGAAGTCGTGATACATGTTGGGACCAACGACATAGGCAGGAAGAAGGATGAGGTCCTGAAGTGTGAGTTTCGGGAGCTAGGCAGAAGGCTGAAGAACAGGACCTCAAGGGTGGCGTTCTCAGGATTGCTGCCAGTGCTACGTGACAGTGATGGTAAGAATTGGAGGAGATGGCAGTTGAATGCATGGCTGAGGAGTTGGTGCAGCGAGCAGGGTTTTAGATTTTTAGATCATTGGGATCTCTTCTGGGGAAGGTGGGACCTGTACAGATTGGATGGGTTGCATCTGAACTCAAGGGGGAGCAATATCCTTGCAGGTAGGTTTGCTAGCATGGTTCGGGAGGGTTTAAACTAATTTGCGAGGGGGGTGGGACGCAGAGTGATAGAGCAGTGAAAGAAGTGCATGGAGTAAAGCCAGGTCTAACATACAGAGAGGCTTTGAGGAAAGAGAAGCAGAATAAATGGCGTAAAGACAGTAAGGTAGAAGGGCTGATATGTGTGTACCTCAATGCAAGAAGCATCAGGAACAAAGATGATGAACTGAGAGCTTGGATACATATATGGAATTATGATGTAGTGGCCATTACAGAGACTTGGCTGGCACCGGGGCAGGAATGGATTCTCAATATTCCTGGATTTCAGTGCTTTACAAGGGATAGAGAGGACGGGAAAAGGGGAGGGGGGGGGTGGCATCACTGGTCAGGGATACTATTACAACTACAGAAAGGGTGGGTAATGTAGCAGGATCCTCTTTTGAGTCAATATGGGCACCTGATTAGTTCCAAGGGTTTAGATGGGGCAGAGTTTGTTAAGTGTGTCCAGGACGGATTCCTGTCACAGTATGTGGACAGGCCGACCAGGGGAAATGCCATACGAGATCTAGTACTAGGTAATGAACCGGGTCAGGTCACAGATCTCTCAGTGGGTGAGCATCTGGGGGACAGTGACCACCACTCCCTAGCCTTTAGTATTATCATGGAAAAGGATAGAATCAGAGAGGACAGGAAAATTTTAATTGGGGAAAGGCAAATTATGTGGCTATAAGGCTAGAATTTGTGGGTGTGAATTGGGATGATGTTTTTGCAGGGAAATGTACTACAGACATGTGGTCAATGTTTAGAGATCTCTTGCAGGATGTTAGGGATAAATTTGTCCCGGTGAGAAAGATAAAGAATGGTAGGGTGAAGGAACCATGGGTGACAAGTGAGGTGGAAAATCTAGTCAGGTGGAAGAAGGCAGCATACATGAGGTTTAGGAAGCAAGGATCAGATGGGTCTATTGAGGAATATAGGAAAGCAAGAAAGGAGCTTAAGAAGGGGCTGAGAAGAGCAAGAAGGGGGCATGAGAAGACCTTGGCGAGTAGGGTAAAGGAAAACCCCAAGGCATTCTTCAATTATGTGAAGAAAAAAAGGATGACAGGAGTGAAGGTAGGACCGATTAGAGATAAAGGTGGGAAGATGTGCCTGGAGGCTGTGGAAGTGAGCGAGGTCCTCAATGAATACTTCTCTTCGGTATTCACCAATGAGAGGGAACTTGATGATGGTGAGGACAATATGAGTGAAGTTGATGTTCTGGAGCATGTTGATATTAAGGGAGAGGAGGTGTTGGAGTTGTTAAAATACATTAGGACAGATAAGTCCCCGGGGCCTGACGGAATATTCCCCAGGCTGCTCCACGAGGTGAGAGAAGAGATTGTTGAGCCTCTGGCTAGGATCTTTATGTCCTTGTTGTCCACGGGAATGGTACCAGAAGACTGGAGGGAGGCGAATGTTGTCCCCTTGTTCAAAAAAGGTAGTAGGGATAGTCCGAATAATTATAGACCAATGAGCCTTACGTCTGTGGTGGGAAAGCTGCTGGAAAGGATTCTTAGAGATAGGATCTATAGGCATTTAGAGAATCATGGTCTGATCAGGGACAGTCAGCATGGCTTTGTGAAGGGCAGATTGTGTCTAACAAGCCTGATAGAGTTCTTTGAGGAGGTGACCAGGCATATAGATGAGGGTAGTGCAGTGGATGTGATCTATATGGATTTTAGTAAGGCATTTGACAAAGTTCCACAGGGTAGGTTTATTCAGAAAGTCAGAAGGCATGGGATCCAGGGAAGTTTGGCCAGGTGGATTCAGAATTGGCTTGCCTGCAGAAGGCAGAGGGTGGTGGTGGAGGGAGTACATTCAGATTGGAGCATTGTGACTAGTGGTGTTCCACAGGATCTGTTCTGGGACCTCTACTTTTCATGATTTTTATTAACGACCAGCATGTGGGGGTAGAAGGGTGGGTTGGCAAGTTTGCAGATGACACAAAGGTTGGTGGTGTTGTAGATAGTGTAGAGGATTGTCAAAGATTGCAGAGAGACATGGACAGGATGCAGAAGTGGGCTGAGAAGTGGCAGATGGAGTTCAACCCAGAGAAGTGTGAGGTGGTACACTTTGGAAGGACAAACTCCAAGGCAAAGTACAAAGTAAATGGCAGGATACTTGGTAGTGTGGAGAAGCAGAGAGATCTCGGGGTACCTGTCCACAGATCCCTGAAAGTTGCCTCACAGGTGGATAGAGTAGTTAAGAAAGCTTATGAGGTGTTAGCTTTCATAAGTTGAGGGATAGAGTTTAAGAGTCGTGAGGTAATGAAGCAGCTCTATAAAACTCTGGTTAGGCCACGCTTGGAGTACTGTGTCCGGTACTGGTCACCTCACTATAGGAAGGATGTGGAAGCGTTGGAAAGGGTACAGAGGAGATTTACCAGGATGCTGCCTGGTTTCGAATGTATGCATTATGATCAGGGATTAAGGGAGCTAGGGCTTTACTCTTTGGAGAGAAGGAGGATGAGAGGAGACATGATAGAGGTGTGTACAAGATAATAAGAGGAATAGATAGAGTGTATAGCCAGCACCTCTTCCCCAGGGCACCACTGCCCAATACAAGAGGACATGGCTTTAAGGTAAGGGTTGGGAAGTTCAAGGGGGATATTAGAGGAAGGTTTTTTACTCAGAGAGTGGTTGGTGCGTGGAATGCACAGCCTGAGTCAGTG
The DNA here is from genome assembly GCF_963921235.1 of Mobula hypostoma. Taxonomy (NCBI): domain Eukaryota; kingdom Metazoa; phylum Chordata; class Chondrichthyes; order Myliobatiformes; family Myliobatidae; genus Mobula; species Mobula hypostoma. The sequence continues at coordinate 132,990,436 of NC_086100.1, read as the reverse complement.
GTGGAGGCAGATACACTAGTGAAGTTTAAGAGACTACTAGACAGGTATATGGAGGAATTTAAGGTGGGGCTTATATGGGAGGCAGGGTTTGAGGGTCAGCACAACATTGTGGGCCGAAGGGCCTGTACTGTGCTGTACTATTCTATGTTCTATGTTCTATTATTCACATGTTTATGGAATATTTTTGAGTGCCCTATTTTTGTTTGCTTCTGGTCTTATTTCATGCACTTTCTTTCTCTTACTTCACTTTTAACTTCCCATCTGAAATGTAATCAGACGACTGGCCCTCACATATTAATTAATTTATTTAGAGAGCATGGAATAGGCCCTTCCAGTACGTTGCACCCTCCAGCAGCCCATGATTTAACCCTAGCCCAATCACGGGACAATTTACAATGACCAAATAACCTACTAACTTGTTCATCTTTGGACTGTGGGAAGAAACTGGAGCATCCAGAAAACAAGTCTCCATGTTCCACAGGGAGGACATATAAACTCTTTATATTATGACATTATGATTAGCATTTCCTTGATGTTCCTCCCCATCACTGATACTTGCACTGCTTAGCATAGTTCTTTTGCGGAACCATTTCCAGCAACGTTACCTTCCTAGCTAGACCAGAAATGCTAATCAATAAAGATTTGCTCAACTCACCAGAATTATCTTCCCTCTGATATTATTATTTCAATCTATGTTTGTGCAATTGAAGTCCCTCATTATTATGACTTATCTTCTGCACATTTCTGCAGTTCCTTTATAAATATACTCCTTAATATTCCTCTCACTATTTGGCAGCAGACACCAGTTTGGTTACACCTCTTCCAAATTATAACTTGACTGATCTTATTCCAGATTATTCCAGGATATCTTCTCTCCCCCGTGCTGCAATTTATCATTATTACTATGCGTCTCCTTTCATTCCTTTCTTATCTTTCATGAAAACTTTTTATCCAGGAGTATTCAGAATCCATTCCTGTTATTGTTTCCACCAAATATGTAATTGACTTGACAGCAAACACTCTCAAGTCAATTACAGCTTGCCTACACATCTTCTGTGGAATTAAAGAAAACTTTCAAGACATCCCTTGCACAGAGAAAAGATCACTGCAAGAAGCAACAATGGAAAAGATGTCTTGCAGGCTTTCATCATAACTTATCTCCTTGTGTGACCTTCAGCCCACAATGTTGTGCCTACCTATATCAATGTACTCCATGGTCAATGTAACCTTTCCTCTTTATAATTCCACATGAATTGTGTTAAAAATCTAAGCATTTTCAATTGCTACTCCTTTCTTTGCGTTCTCATCATTGTGAAAAGGTAAAGCTGCTCTCTCCCTTTCACTTAACATGTTAAAGATATGGATATATTGCTGTATCTTCAAGAAGAGGGTTTGCTTCGCTGAAAAGCCATTTATTTTATTCTCAATCTTGTGCCAGAGAAATGCAAAACTGGAGACCCAGAGTTTCACAGTCACTTATTCTCTACGTCCAAGATAAAGGCTTTGCTATCACTGAGAAGTCACATCTTGTCCTCTCTCAGGATAATAGCAAACCAGAGCCACACAGTTGGCTAAATCAGATTGCAGACTCACACTGAGATGCTACAGACTGCAGCTGTTTCTGTGGAGTTACTGCTGTTCAAAACCATCCGTCATGGCCTTCAGTGTTCCCCTCAGTAGTTTACTCAATGTTGCCCTCGCTGTAATGTTAGGGAAAAGCCCTCTTGCCATATTTAGTTTGTTAATAAAGCCCACAAACAAAGGGCTCGTACAATGATGGCCCATTATTACTAATAGGTATTAGATACATGCATGTGCAGAGAAAATTGATTCTTGTTCAGAATTTTGCATTAGTGTTACTTTAGTAGTGATGGAGGTCAGGATCTGCAATATGATTTGAAGGATTGTCATTGATCGTAAGGGACTGTGAAATTGTTGGTCAATTCAGGATCAGGAAATAGTTCAGGCATGGCTTTGCTTTCATAGATCTCCGTCACCCAAAAGCACCAGCGATTAATACCATTCTACCTGTCCCTCCTTTTCACTTTCCTCCTCCTTTTCGTGCTGCAATATATGCTATTGTATTGGTCTCTCACAATTGCAACATTCTTAGAGCAACTATCAGATAGCCACAGATGTAAATACCTGTTCAAAAGTGATTTCACTCATTGCAGTCTTTCAGTCAGCAGAAGTGGGTGTTTATGGGCTGTGATTTTTCCCTTATTATGGGCTACTGCTGCAGCTGGGCTCAGCTTCAGAACTGAAGTCATGAGCCAATGTCTGAAAGGGGCAGCCTTTGTTGCACGTAATGTGAGAGCCTGGTTAAAAATAAAGGCAACAAAAAGGATTAGCAAAGAATGAAAGGTTCATTCCACCTGTCAGGAAACCAAGCCTAGACCTGTCAACTGGCATGCTGCCTATGGCGATCCATTGCATTTGATAGAGATGCCAGGACAGTGCTGGAACACTCACAGCTCTGTGGTTGTCTGCACTGCAAACAAGTATTCGCTTAGCCTTCTATTCTCTCTGTATGGATAGTAATGGTGTTCACTCTGGTTTAAAAATCTTCAGTGGACCTTCATGATATGTCTCTATTCTACGAAATATATTGTATGCCAGTGGTGTGATCTGCTGCAGACAGTAAAAAGCCTTTGTTATCAAAGATAAGGACTGTGATAATGAAATATTTACAAAAGGCTCATTTCATGAAGCACAGGCACTAAGACATGGCTGCATTGAAAAGCTAAGATAGGAACAGCAATCTCAGGAAACCCCTGTAGAAATCATCATCTTAGCCCTCTCCCTCCATCATATGACTGCCTTGATGGCATGTGGCAGACTTACAGACCATTGTGATTGCAATGCCACTGTTTGGAGATAGCTGACCACACTGAGACTTCTGGCATCACCTCTTGCTCAGCAGTCAGAATTAAATACATATAACAAGAAATCAAGTCAAAATGCACAGGTACCCACATGAAAGATGGCCAAATAACAATTTTTTGTGTAAGTGTTCTAATTTGGCTCAACTAAGGTTACTTTAGTTCCAGTCGGGTTCGGCAGAACAGCCAGGAGTAGGAGGGCTTCGCTCAAACCAACTATTGCCTTGCCACAAAAGACCAATGGAAATGGAAGAGAAGTGTGTTAGGCAGGAGTGTTAATCCTGCAGAAATTGACTAAGGAACCAATCCAGCACTATCATCCAGGATCCAGTTACTGACATTCTAAAACAATGCTGTCACTCTGCTCTGATATTCACTATGAGCAAAGCTCCAGCCTGGTACTGCGTTCTGTGAAGATGAAGGTCAGAGTGACCCCTATAAACTTCTGAGCTCCTGAGACATTCCATGTACTTTATAGCTCAGGTGGACACCTGGGAGAACAAAACTACACCTTGCAAATCCCTGCAGCATCTGGTCACCCTTTAATCTCTGTCCTGGAGGCCAACTTCAGAACGTATTTCAAACGTTGAACCCATGCAAGGCATCAAGCCCTGATAGTATACCTACAGGGCACTGAAAACCTGTGCCAACCAACTAACAGGAGTGTTCTTCAATCTTTCACTGCTGCATTCTGAAGTTTCCATCTGTTTCAAAAGGGTGATAATAATACCAGTACCCAAGAAAGAGTTAGATGAGATGACTCAATGACTATCGCCCAGTTGCATTCACATCTACTGCGATGAATTGCTTTGAGAGGTTGGTCATGGCCTGAATCAATTCTTGCCTAAGCAATGACCTGGACCCACTGCAAATTGCCTATCACCACAATAGGTCTATAGCGGATGCAATCTCATTGGCTCTCCACTTGGTCTTGGATCATCTGGACAATAACAATATCTACATCAGGCTGTTGTTTATTGAATACAGATCAGCATTCAACACCATTATACCCTCAGTATCAATCAACAATCTCCAAAACTTGGGCCTCTCTATCTCCGGCTGCAACTGGATCCTTGATTTTCTCATTGGGAAACCACAGTCAGTGTTGTTCGGAAATAGCACCTTCTCCTTGCTGACAATCAACACTCGTTCACCTCAAGGATGCGTGCTTAGCCCACTGCTCTACTCTCTTGATACCCATGGCTGTGTGGCTAAGCACAGCTCAAACGCCATCTATAAATTTGATGATAACACAACTATTGTTGGCAAAAATTCAGATCATGATGAGGAGGTATAGAGGAGTGAAATACATCAGCTGGTTGAGTGGTGTTGAAACAACAGCCTTGCACTCAGTGTCAATAAGAGCAAGGAATTGATAACAGATTTCTGGAAGGGGAAGTTGAGGAAACATCTACCAGTCCTCATCGAGGGATCAGCATTTTCAAGTTCTGAAAATTCTTCTGGGTCCAACATATTAATGCAATTACAAAGAAGATATGACAGTGGCTATATTTCATTAGGAATTTGAGGATGCTTGGTTATGTCACCAAAGTCTCTTTGCAACTGGTTACATCACTCATTGGTACAAGGGGACCTCTGCACAGGACTGTAAAAAGTTGCAGAAATTTGCAGATTCAGCAGTTCCATCGTGGACATTAGTTTCCTCAGCATCGAAGACATCTTCAAAAGGCAATACCTCAAAAGAGTGGCATCTGTCATAAGGAGCTCCATCACCTCGGATATGCCTTCTTCTCATTGCTACCCTCAAGGAGGAGGAACAGGAGCCTGAAGCCAGACACCCAACATTTCAGGAACAGCTTTCTCCCACCACCATCAGATTTCAGAGTGGACAATGAACCCACGTACGCTCCCTCACCGTTTTTTTTATGTTTTTGCTCCGTTTTTGCTCTACTTATTTAATTATTTTTAATATCTGTTTTATTGTAATTTATAGTTTTTATTATGTATTACAATGTACTACTACCATGGAACGACGTATTTCATGACCTATGCCAGATATTAAACCAGATTCTGATTCTGATTTCTGATTTGCAATGCAACCTCTCCTTTAAGATATTTACTCATGCCTTTAATCAACACAAATAATTTGTAGCTTCTGAAATCATAAGCACAATTTATGTATGAGTCGCACTAATGAATCTAACGAGTCCAACACCAGTGAGTTTCTACCTTGTGACCCTTCAATTACTTTTGATGCAGGTTTTCAAATACAAGAACAGAACACATAAGTACTATTTATTTTCTTGTCTATATTTTGCAATAGTAGTTCACTTCAATGTTTTAAACTTGCAATAGCATTTTAGGATGAGGTGATTTTTTTCATGTATTGAAGATGAAAGAGATTATTAGAGAGAATAAATGCAACAGTTTAAAAGAATCTACAAGGAACTATTTCCTGATTCAAACACCTCAGCAATAAACAACATACTTATCTAGGAACTGGGCTCTCAGACGGACAGTTAAGAGTATAGGGAGTTGGAATGTTGTCATTAGATATGAAAACCAAAATAGCCCCAGTAAAGAAGGGTGGAGAACCTCCAAAAATCAAATAGTAACTTTTAAAAGGGTTTTCACAATGCTTTCTTCTTCATAAGCAAAATACTTTGTATGTTGATGGAAAATTTAACCAAAATGAGCACTTGTACTCTTGTGTACTCCAAATGTTTAATATCTGATTAGTGTCCATATTGTAGTCTCTGGGGAAAAATGAAGCTGTGCTTTCCATTGAATATGCATGTACCTTAAGCCATGTCAGTTCAATGCTTGGACTTGAATTTCTTGAATAATGATAATGAAATCATATTATTTTATAGGTACAATAGGTGTAGGTACAATAACATTGTAAGAGTTAAAGCTGGTGAGGAAGGGGTATAGATGCACAATTCCTTTCTTCTTAGAGCAACAGTTCCCAACCTGGGGTCCACAGACTCCTTGTTTAATGCTGTTGGTCCACGGCATAAAAAAGGTTGGGGACCCCTGTCTTAGAGTGATTTCTTTTTACACTGACACAAACCATCCAACTCAGGGAGATCACCCCTGGCTTTCTTTAACATGCATGCAGTTCATTTTTGGAAAAAAATGGTGTGAAATACAATATATAAATATTATTCAATAGAGGAATACAATGGCAGGAATTGTTAAAATGTGAAGTTTCAATCAAGTTACTCAGAAATCTATATTATATTGCTTAGCAGGTAAATACAACTTAATAGAAAAAGGCAATGAATGTTACAGCTTATTACATGAACCAAAAGGAAAGGGCAAATCCATTTGACTCACTCTGTCCTCTCCATGACCTTGCATTGTAGTTTCCATCTGGCCTTATTTTCTGGGTAATTTAAACATGTGCACGATAATAGCTATAAAGATGGCTTGAAGATGAAGTCAATCTTAGATGGCTGTACGTGCAGATAAAAAAAAAATCTGATTCAGTTCTCAATTTACTTTCTAGGCAGTCAATTTTGTACGAGCTGCAAAATTGTTATCATCTGCAGTGTGTCATTAATTTTCTGGTAATAGACCGCTGAACAAAGGACAATTTAGGTACTGTGGTCCGTACAATACACAATCTGGTTCTGTCCTTCTAGCAGCTTTGTTGGCCTTTCACCTACATTATACTGCTCCTAATGCACCTATTAAATTCTACTGAATCAAAACAAACTAAATTTACTGTGCAAGCTATCTCTGAGTCATAACAAATCATTGGCAGTGAGTGAACATCAGGAGATTGCTGATATTCGTAAACAATTTCCAATCTCTCCCAATTGTTTATAATACCATTATGAACAGCTGAGGTGAATGACCTCACAACACACCCTCCTCCTCTGTTCCCAACTGTGTCTTTGATATGAGATTTAAATATCTTTAGTAAACATGGGAAACGAGGAAAAAGGAAAGGTTTTTAGATGTTGATTGAAAGCTGAGCTCTTGAATGAACTTTAAAGCAACAATTCCTAGAAATTGAATTGCCCTTATCATTGGTGTGATAAAGCACTGCTGTTTGTAATGCTAATGTCCAATCCTTGCAAAGGAAAATCCAAAATTGATGAACAGACTGTATATAGCTTAGGCCAATCGTGGATAAAGCTCTCCCCACTAATGAGCACATCTAGAAAGAGCGCTGTCACTGGAACCCTACCATCTTGGCCATTCTCTCTTATTGCTGCTGCTATCAGGTACAGGAGCTTCAGATCCCACACTATCAGGATCAGGAACAGTTATTACCCCTCAACCATCAGGCTCTTGCACCAGAGGGTATAACTTCACTCAGCTGCACTCACCCCAACACTGAACTGATTGCATAACCTATGAATTCACTCTCAAGGATTCCATAATCTCATGTTCTCAATATTTATTGCTTATTTATTTATTATTATTTTTCTTTTTTGATTTTGCACATTGGTTGTTTGTCCATCCTTCTTGTGAGTGTTTTTTCATTGATTCTATTGTATTTCTTTGTGCCTAATGTGAATGCCCACAAGAAAATGAATCTTGGGTAGTATATTGTGACATGTATGTACTTTGATTGTAAATTTACTTTGAACTTTGAAACAGTTTTAGGGTAATTGATAACAGGAACAGACGTTAAACAGATCTTGTGTGGTTCCTGATGGGACTTCACCCAGTTTCATACATTTCCCAACACATTACAATGCAGCAATAAGAGAAAGATATCATCCCTTAAAGGCACACTCTTCCTGGCAAACACATGTTGCCAAACACATGACCTGCAACATACACAAGTAATAACACCTCATCTTCAGGAGAACAATGGCATTTTTCCACTAGTGTACAGGTACGCGTGACTTTTGCTGTATCTGTGCTGAGCAGCTGTGGTTGAGAAGCACTTTGGTGACTGGAGTGAGGGAGATAGTGGGTAGGCTTCGGGATCTAACCAAAGTGACAATGCTGTCCATTGAAAATGTCCATTTGAAATAATGCGAACTGCGTTAGGACAGAGGAGTCATCTGTGTGACTTCAGGTGTTATCTGTGTGCAGTTTGCAGATTCTCTCTGTGACGGTGTGGGTGATCTGTATTGATGTCACAATGATCTGTTGTTTGTCACAACGACGTGTATGGATGACATGTTGATCTGTATAATGGCATCTTGATCATATTGAAGACACAATCATCTGTATGGATGACACAATTATCTGAATTGAACCTCCCGAAGAAGAGCGGGCTTTTATGTTAACTGTGGCCAAATGCATCTTTCCTTTTGTACGCAGTTGACTGGTAGAATCTGGAGGAGTTGATGAGAATGTAGATAGAGTATTTCAAAAAATGAGAATCAATTATGAGGCTGTTACTATGATTAGAGGCCCTGAGTTTTGGCCAGGCTGAGTCTTTATTCCTTGGAATGTAGAATCGTTGATCTTGGATGTATGTACCTTTGCTGTCAACATGTTCCAGGGTCGAGTGACGAGCCAATGAAATGTTGACCTGTTGTGACCATGGGAAAATTGGTGCTGATCCAAGTCACTTTTTAGGCAGGAGTTGAAATGTTTCTCACCAACCTCTCAAAGATCTTTATCACAGTGGGTGTAACTGGACGAAAGTCATTGAGGAATGTAACTGCTTTTTTCTTAGGCACTGGTATGATTAAAGCCTTCTTGAAGCAGGTGGATAACTCATACTGCAGAAGCAAGAGGTTAAAAATGTTGGCGAACACTCCAGCCAGTTGATTAGCATGGGTCTTTAGTACTCAGCCAAGTACCCCATCCAGGTTTGATGCTTTTGATGGATTCATCTTTCTGAAGGATGCTTTCATGTTGACTGGTCACAGAGACTTAAATCATAGGGTCTTTGGGAGTTCATGAAGGTTCCTCCATGTTTTGATGGTCAAAGAGAGCATAAAAGGCATTGAGCTCATCTGAGAGCAAAGCCTTATTGTCACTTGGTATCAGTTTGAGGGCAATGATAGCATTCACGATGTAGCATTCAGCTACAGCTGTCAGGCATTCTTCAGAGAATCAACTTTGGTCTGGAATTGCCACTTTGCCTGTGAGATAGCTTGCCAGGGATTGTACCTGGACCTCTTGTATTTAACTTGGTCGTCAGACCTGAATGCAACTGATCTGGCCCTCAGCAGATTGCGGATACCATGGTTCATCCAGGGCCTCAGGTCAGTGAAGACTCTGAATGATTTTGTAGGTATGCACTCATATATGATTGTTTTTATAAAGTCTGTGACTATTGTGGTGTATTCGTTCAGATCTTATAATGAGTCTTTGAACACGGTCAGTCCACCGACTTGAAGCAATCCTGTAGCCACTCATCTTCCTCCATCACCACCTCTTTGTTGTCCTTTTCTCTAGAGCTTTGCTCTTTAGCCTCTGCCTGTATGCAGCCTCTGTCCTAGGAGGAGGACAACTAAGTGATTAGATTTCCCGAAATGCAGTCTCGGCATGGAATGCCAGGCACTTTTAATTGCAGTATAGCAGTGGTCAAGTATGTTGGGACCCTTGCTGCTGAAGATGATATGCTGATGATAATTGGGTAGATATTTCTTCAAGCAAGCCTGATTGAAGTCCCTAACAATGCATTGGGGTAGGATGTTTCATATTTTCTGATCAATACCTTGAGTGCCTGCTTAGCATCAGCCTTTGGCGGTATATAATCCATGGTCAGGATCTTGGAGGAGAACTCTCATGGTCAGTAGATTGGTGGCATTTAATCATTAGATTTTCCAGTTCAGGGTACCAAGAGTGTGGCAAGACCAATAAGTTCAAGCACCACAAAGAGCTTATCATGAGACACCTTTTGACTTCTCTGAATCAGCAGTCCTGTCCATCTGGTGAATTTAGAAGCTCTCAGGTTTTACCAATGTATCTATTGTGTCCAGAGTGAGCCAAGTCTTTGTGAAACACTCCAATACAATAATCTTTCCCTTAATTAATCAGTCTTGTTCTCCAGCAATTGTAAATTTGCTAACAAGATGTTGGATTCATTCCCCAGCACTTAAGTCTGACATGGAGTCCTCCCCTCCTCCCTCTCTTTTGGCCCTGGCGATGTTTCTTCAACTGCTTAAAGGTACCATACCTGCATGCTTGATAGTTAAGTCTGCTGAGCACGTTAGAAGGTCTTGAAATCATTAGTTCATTAAGTTGGTTCAAAATTATGTTGCTTAAAGGGAAATTACAGACACAGATCATAGTGAGAGTAGTGCAGAAGAAGTATATTTAGAATTTTGTAAGCTGCCTGCAATACGTCACCATATTTCACCAGTGCCATCATGTCAAATCCAGTAATCCTATTTCCAAATTACTTTGAATGCTGCTACTAGATCAACTCACCGAACTCAGTGATTTCATGGTCAAATCTTGATTGGCTTATATGCTTTCGTACCCTACCCAGGGAATGATGATTAAGCCACCTCACCAAAAGCATTCATCAAAATTTGAAATAGAGGAATAATCTCCACCTGTACTGATCAACTTCTCACCACCATCCTTCAAAACATTTCCAATCACCCGGTGTAGTTGCTCCACTCAAAAGGTCCTTCAATTGGAAGATATGAGAGCATATATAACCAGCTAGTTATGGTAGTGTTAGAGGAGATGATAGTATAATTCTCTGCCCTAATATAAGGAGGCACATCCTGAGAGTGGAAACAATAACAGCATCTGCACTTTGATCTCTCTTTGAGTTCTCAGTCATGGAAAATTCAGAACTGATATTGAAAATGGAAACCAGTAGGGTAGGACATAATGAACATAATTGCAAACAACATTAGAGAGGGCTAAGTGCATTGATTTAATATTAAAGTTACTGTGGAAATTAGCTTAGAAGATCATTAATGGATGAAAAAGAAATGTAGGCCAATTCTGAGGAAGAAAATACCTGAACATCAAGGTTTATGAAACAAATCCCATAAATTCACTTCAAGACATAGATAATTTCCACTCTGTAAAAGGAATAACCCTGAGGTAGATGTATTATATTCTTGTTACATTGTACTGTTACCCTGAGATTTTTAATGGTTTCTCCACAATGCACTAATGGTTCCTTTATTGAATAAGGGTAGCCCCCCTCCCCGATCCATTTTTGATCTCCTTTGCTTCAGTCCTTTCACTGAAAGCAGATCATCAGGGATCGGGGGAGAGAGCTGAAGAAAAGACTCTCAACACGTAACTCTTACTATAATACTTGGACTTCCTCAGCAGTCGGTAGGAGCCATCAATTTTGACAGCCATAGCCAGATCTTGCCTTTCTAACTTTCTGCTTGGTGCAGAAGAGTACAAGCTCATCTGGGGAACATGGAAGGTGTGTGGTGTCTATGCACCACCTGGACCATGTGAAAAATGCAAATGTGTCGGCTCTCTTGCTTTGTCCCTTAGTTTTTGAACCTTCCATCGGTGGCAACAGTTCTCCCTACAAGCTTCCTCTAAAATTCATGTTTTTAAATAACTCTATCATATCCTCAAGCAAGGAGAATAACTGTAGCTTCATCAGTCTAATTAGGTAACTAAAATCCAGGATCCATTGTGGAAAGTTTTTTTCACACTCTATCCAAAACCTTCACTAATTTCATAAGGCTGGGTATCTAGAATTGGTCATACTATTCCAATTGAGGTCAACCTAGTATTTTTAGAAAAGCTCATTAAGTTGCTTGCTTTTGCACTCTGAAATCCTATTTATAAAGCTCAGTCTACCATCCAGATGGGAAATTCCACTTGGGTAACTGAATTTTTCAATTTCTTGTAACTACACCACTGGTTTTTATTCCCCCACAAACTCACCCATCCACTTAGTTTTCTTCTCAGTTCCTTCATCTGTTGCCAGGATGAGGCTCTCCTTTCCAGAACATCAGAGATATTATTCTTCTTCAAAGAGTGTGGTTTCTCTTCTTCTGCCATATTTGTCACCCTCACCCACATATCCTCCATTTCTCTTACATCTGCTCTCACTCCATCTGCTGCCGCCTTAACAAAGACAGAGTTCCTCTTCTCCTCACCTACCGTGCCATCAGCCTCCACATCCAACACATTGTTCTCTATAACATCTGCCATGTTTCACAGGATCCTACCATTTTTACCTCTCCCTCACTCTCCACTTTCCACAAGGATTTCTCCCTCAGTGATTCCCTTGTCCATTCATCCTTCTCCACTAATCTCCCTCCCGGCACCTATCTCTGTAAGGAGACAAAGTGCTACACCTGCCCATTCACCTCCTCCCTCACCTCCATTTAGGGCCCCAAACAGTCCTTCCAGGTGAGGCAACACTTCACCTGTGAAGCTGTTGGGGTTGCCTACTTTATGCAGTGTTCCTGATATGGCCTCCATGACACTGGTGAAACCCAATGTAGATTTGGTGACCACTTTGTCAAGCACTTTTGCTCCAACAAGCAGGATTTCCTGGTGGCCAACTATTTTAACTCCAGTCCCTACCCCCATTCTGACATGTTGATCCATGACCTTTTCTGTTGCCTGATAAGGCCACTATCAGATTGGAGGATCAGCACCTCATATTCTGTCTCTGGCTAGCCTCTGGTCTGATGCTATCAACATCGATTTCTCAAACTTCTGGTAATTCATCCCCTTCCCCTTCCCTCTTCTTCCATTTCTCACTCTGGTGCCCTTCTGCATTCCCTTTCCCCCATCGTCCACTCTCCTCTCCTATGAGATTCCTTCTTCTTCAGACATTTGCCTTTTCCACCAATCTCTTCCCAATTTCTTACTTCATCTGCCCTCCCCCACCCACCCATTGGCTTCACCAATCACCTTTTAATTTGTACTCCTTCCCCCCCCCCCTCCCTCGCACCTTCTTCCTCTTTCCTTTCCAGTTCTGATGAAGGGTCTCAGCCAAAACTTGGACTGTTTATTTATTTCCATAGATACCCCCTGACCTGCTCAATTCCTCCAGCATTTTGCATGTGTAACTCTGAATTGCCATCAGCTGCTGAATCTCTGAGCGTCTGATTACCATCTCTCTACTTAACATAGAGTCGTTATCTGATGGTTTGTTGCAAAGAGAATGTACAGCCTTTACGTTTTCATTTATTATGCAAATACTGACATTTGCAACTCTCACAATATTGATACGCAAATACACTGGCTTTATTGTGCACCTTTATTACAGAGAGTGGGAAAAAAAAACATCACAGGAGATGCAGCAACTTGCTGATGAACATGACATGTACAGATTCTTCACCACAGACAGCATCTATGGTCCAAATATTTCAGTGTTGTTTCACCTACCAAAGACAGAAAGAGGATTTTGCAGAACTCCTCAATTATCACTCTGTCTTTGATTTGAACGTCTTTGACTCAATCCCACAACAAAATATTCGGTTCAGTCTTGCCATCACCTCAGAGTAACATGAAGTTGGAAAGATCATAAGTCAACCACAAAAAAGTAAAATCTTTGAAACAAACCAGATCATTGTGGTTTTTACGTTTTGCCGGAGGGGCTTCAAATAAAAAATTACACCCTTTCCATATTTGGGAAGAGGAGCGCAAACTAAGGAACATCAAAGGCATCAACATTGTGTTCCAGAAAGGAAACAAATCTGATTGTGGTAACTCTTTACTTTTTGCAGAGGTAAAGCTATCATTAGGGTATTCATCAACTGCTTTCTCCAGTGGTCAAAGATGCCTCTTGAATTATAATGTGGAAGCTGTTCATTGGAAGGATAATGGATATTTATTCATTTATTTATTTTTATTTAGGGTACAGTATGGAAAAGGCCCTTCTGGTTCAGTAAACCACACCACCCAGAAACCCATCTATTTAACCCTGGCCTAATCACAGGACATCTTACAATAACCAATTAATCTACTAACTGATATGTTCTTGGACTGTGGGAGTAAACCCATGCGGTCATGGGGAGAAAGAACAAACTCCTTAGAAATGGTGTCGGAATTGAATTCTAAACTCCAATGCTCTGGGCTGTAATAGTGTTGAGATAACCACTATGCTACCATGGTGCCCTAAGGAATAATATTATAGGGACCTCGTGGCCTTTCCAGACTCACATTTGAGAGTATAATACTTTTCACCATCAGAAAACCATCTAGTATAGTACATGAAGACATGCAAGCAATGACCTTTTCTTTTTGGTCTGAATATGGAGCAAACTAGGATACATTATCACCCCAATTTTTTTTTCAGTCTTTCTCACTGTTGTGTTGCAACTCATGTCCAACAAGCTTCTAGATTAGGTGCAACTAAATTTGAGAACAAATGGGAGATTGTTCTACTCATCAGGCTGCAGTGAATACACATTTGGAGGCATACACCCAAGTTGTCATTAACTTGTTCACTGAACTGTAAAAAAAAGAATGAAGCTTACACTGAATATTCATTGAACAAAGATCCTCTATCAATCTGCTTCCACATCACATTGTCATCTCCCAACAGTGAAGATCCTCAATGAAACCCTGGAAAAATGAAGTAATTTACATTATCACAAGGGTTATCTCTCAAATGGTGTCAAATGGTTGTTGTGATGCATCTAGTGTGGTAGTGTAGTGCATGGTGCTTGTCACTCTCACTTTCAGCTTCCACCATTGGCTAACAGTCTTGCAAAAAGGAGAGTTGAATGTCTAAATCTCTCCCTGCCAGAATATAGCCTCTCCAACAGCAAGCCTCATGTAGTGCTTCCTCACTGGTGACACGCGGAAACGAAGCACCTTTCAGACTCAGGCTGAACTACAGAGGATGGGGAGATGGTCTTGCCCCTACACATGTAGCACACGGGCCCACTGGTGAGCGGACATGCCCTGGTGCTAGTGAATCAGATTCCCAGCTGTGGGGTAAATAGCCCCACTGCCTTGTTGGCAGCTTCAGGAGAGATGAAGGCTAAAGGAGTAAACCCAGACACCAGATCTGGAGTGGAGCCCCTATGGCAGCTGGAGGTCAGTGAACATCCTCCTGGCTGCTCCTGCTGCTAAGTTGATGCCAAACATATTGCTTTGCTTTCCTTTGGACTACACCGGTGAGACTGAGAGGGGTATCTTGACAACTGGGCATCCTAGGATCTCCAGACCTTCCTCCCAGGCTTGTGCCCTGGAGAGGTCACTCCAGTGCCGTTATCACTCCATTGTTCTTCAAGACAGATGGATGTTGTCATCATCATCATCAAGTCTCAGCAAAGACAGATGTCAATAATTAAATTTATCATCACCTTCAATATGCCAGCTCAGGCTTCTCTCATTTAAAAAATGAATATTGAAGGTCAGGCCTTTGACCTGAGCAAAAACATTTCGGTCTATCAGGCATCTTCCTGTACACTTCTGAGTTATGGTCTATCTATACTTGCAGCAAATACGTCAAGCACTTGAGAGGCTGCAAAAATATCTCTGCAAGATCCAAGAAATCTAATGGCAAGAAAAATGAAGCAGGCTACATCATTAGGTCCAAGTTGATCATGTTAGTTTTTGTCATAAAATGTATGTCATTATACATTATATTCACTTACAATGAAATGCAAAGGGCAAGAGAAATAGACAAGAAGTGGACAGAAGCATGAAGTCAGGTAAGTGCAACCCAAACTGCTATTAATTGGTCTATTTATTTTCATAGTATTCCTCCAGTTTACATCACAATTACTTGAATGCAGTGAAAGAATATCTGAGGCATGTTCTGTCATGTTGTGACCAGGTTTCAATATCTTTACAGTATGTATGCTTTCTCAGCACAGGAACCCTCCTCTTCTTGGTGACGTCACAACAGTGCCCTCTCACCTTGTCAGGAAGAGCAGTACCTTGACAGTGCCTTGTTCAGCAAGACCAAGGAGCTGATTATTGACTTCAAGAGGAAGAAACCAGAGTTCTGTGAGCCAGTCCTCATTGGCGGATCAGAGGTGGAGAGGGATAGCAACTTTAAATTTCTCAGTGTTATCATTTCAGAGGATCTGTCATGGGTCCAGCATGTTAGTGCCATTATGAAGAAAACTTCTACTTCCTTTGAAGTTTGCAAAGATTCAGCATGACATCTAAATCTTTGACAAACTTCTATATGGGTTTGGTGGAGATTATATTGACTGATTGCATCAGGGCCTGGTATGGAAACACCAATGGCCTTGAACAGAAAATCCTACAATAAGTAATGGATACAGCCCAGTCCATCTCAAGAACAGCCCTCCCCAACATCAAGCACAACTACATGGAATACTGACGCAGGAAAGCAGCAACCATCATCAAAGATCTCCACCATCTAGGACATGCTTTCTTCTCACTGGTGTCATCAGGAAGAAGGTACAAGAACCTCAGGACCCACATCACCAGGTTCAGGAACAGTTATTATCCATCAACTATCAGGTCCTGAATCAGTGAGGGTAACTTCTCTCAACTTCATCTGGCCCACAGCTCAACTGTTTCCACAACCTATGGATGCACTTTCAAGGATTCTTCATCTCATATTCTTGATATTTATTGCTTATCTATCTATCTATCTATGTAGCTATTTATTTATGTATTTATTATTTTCTCTTTCCTTTTGTATTTGCACAGTTTGCTGTCTTTCAGAGATTGGATTGTTTGTCAGTTCAATTGGGTGTGGTCTTTCATTGATTCTAATCTGTTTCTTGCATTTATTGTGATTGCTCGCAAGAAAGTTATGTCAGGGTTGTATGTGGTGACTTATATGTACTTTGATAATAACTTTACTTTGAACTTTGAACTTTTAGGTGCATTGAGTCAAGTTGCAATTCCACTCTAAAATTGAATGGATTTTGCCACCTATTCCCAACTAATCTATTCTTGTGGTGAATTAACAAATCTCATAAGTTTTGTTACATTATCCAGACATGGTATCCGACCTTTTGTACACTTCTATCAATTTCTGTATTTACTTTGAATAACTGGTTAAAAGTTGGATTGTGCTAGAATAAAGATGTGCAAATAATGTACTCCAGTTTAACTCATTATTGGTTGTAGCTGAAATATGTGCTTTTATTTCTTTATAATAACTGCCACCTTCAACAGCATTACTACAACCATGCAAACTGTAATTTCAAGAGTTACAGACATAAGTAGCAGCTGATTGTCGATATGGTCTTAAAGGGATGGCGCTCATTAAAGGTGAAGTCAAATATGATTTCTGTCCGAGAGGGACCAGTTTTTGTTAAAGGGATTCATTTGCAATTCGTTCCAGAGGGATCAGTTTGTTTAAGTGGATTCTTTCAAGAGAAATGGTTGTTTTTAGACACGACAGCCTTTATTGTTCCTAATTGCCCATGAACCAAGAAGACAATTAAGAATCAAGTATATTTGTGGCTCCAGAGCAACATAAAGGCCTGAAAGGGTAAGAACGGATTTTCTTTCATGAAGGGCACTTATGAATCAGATGGGTATTTGCCACAATACAGTAGTTCCATGGCTACAGTTAACGTAACTCAATTATTTCTTTGGATTTTCACATTTTAATTAACTAAACATAAATTACCTTGCTGACATAAATTCATTTCCCTGGATCAGAGGTTCACATTTCTGGCTAAATCACTTTGCTACCTTACTTAAAGGAAACAGTATAAAGATGTAGGCCTGCAAACACGAGGAATTCTGCAGATGCTGGAAATTCAAGCAACACACATCAAAGTTGCCGGTGAATGCAGCAGGCAAGGCAGCATCTCTAGGAAGAGGTACAGTCGGCGTTTCGGGCCGAGACCCCTACCCTTCCCACTTTCAAATCTCTTACTAGCTCTTCCTTCAGTTAGTCCTGACGAAGGGTCTCGGCCCGAAACGTCGACTGTACCTCTTCCTAGAGATGCTGCCTGGCCTGATAAAGATGTAGGCCGATGGGCATGTAGATATGTATGGTATATCTGGCATTGAAGGGAATGAGGAAGGTGGCCTTTGTTTAAGTCCAACCTTGTTCAAGTGTTCCTGTTGATTCCCCACTATAAGCAGCTGTGGAATAGCTCATTCCTGTGCACTGTTCCAAATGTGTCAGAATTGATATAGGGGGAAAAAAACAGTTAAATCATTGGTTTTGACTCTGCAACTTCAGCATTTGTATTTAAGACTCAAAGAGGATTATTGTTATGTGAGGAGATGTCAACAGTTATGCAGGGAAATGCCAACAGTGCCTCAAATTCTAAGCACTTTATTTCTGAGGAAAAGGTAAATAGATTAATGGAGAAGAATAGCATATTAGAAAAAGTTTAAGAGATACATATAACATTCTGCTATTCCACAGGATTTTACCAAATTTTGTCCCAATATTTTGCTGTGAAACAAACGGACAAATATCAGTCCTCACCGTGTACATACATCTATTGATCCTTCTGGACACATCTTCAGTGATGTTCCTGGAATCATTGGGTGTTTCGGGTCTTTCAACATCATACAACCTCCTCCAGGTGACCCAGTCGGGGCTGATCAGACCCCAGCTTGTGTCCAGATGGCTAGCTACTTATGACTCCATGGCTCCCCTCTTTTGAGCCACAGCCATCTTGAGGCCCTCTCTGCCACATCGGTGGTACTGCGGATGGCTCTCCTCTTCCTCTCTCCCTCGATGCCCAAAATGCTGAAGGCTCTAACTAAAGAACGGGCTATGAATCCTCTACAACCAACCTCCACTGGGAGACACCTTGCTCTCCATCCAGCCTGCTGACAGTTGCTGACCAGTCCTGCGTACTTGGAGAGCTTCCTTTCAAAGGCCTCTTCCAAACTATCTTCCCATGGGACTGTCAGCTCCAGCAGCACCACTTGCTTAGTAGACTCAGACACTAGGACAATGTCTGGTCACAGGGTGGTGGCTGCGATATGGTTGGGAAACTTCAGCTGCCCGTCGAGGTCCACCAACAGCTGCCAGTCTCTTGCAGAGATCAGAATGCCTGCAGATGTTCTTTTGGCAGGTATTGGCTGCTCCCCAGCTCTGACAAAGGCAATGGTCTGCGTGGAGGGTCGGGACCGCTTCGTCCACTCAACTCGTGTGCTGACGGCTTCAGCGATGGTCTTCAGGACCTGATCACGCCTCCACCTGTACCGTCCCTCACCAAGTGCCCTTGCGCAGCCGCTGAGGATGTGCTCCAGGGTTCCTCGGTTGGAGCACAGTGGGCACGCAGATGACTCTGCCTTGCCCCATGTGTGCAGGTTTGATGGGCTTGGAAGCACATCGTACGCTGCCTGGATGAGAAATTGGATGCGGTGTGGTTCAGCTTTCCAAAGCTCAGCCCAGGTCACTTTCCTCTCAACCGCATTCTCCCATCTTGTCCAAGCTCCCTGTTGCTTCATTCCCACTGCCTTGCAGGCTCTCATCTCCTCCATTACTGCTCGCACCTCCTCCTGAACTAGACGACGCATTTCCTTCCCTCTGGTGTCCATTTGGAGAGTTGGAAAGGATCCTAGCCCAGCTCGGTCTTGTGTGACCACTCCCACCAGCCTCCTGTGACGCAGCCTCGCCTCTGCCTCCTGAACAGCTTCCTCTGCCCTCCACTTCCTGCCAGTACTTACTTGGATCCCTGCTCTAGCCACCTTCGGGTCACTTGAGTCCCTATACTGTAGCACTTCTCTGGCCCTTGTTACCTTGAATTCTTCCCCCAAGGATTTGAAGGGCAGTTGCAGTTTGTTGTGGTGTCCATAGAGTGCGATGCTGCTCAGGCTCTTTGGCAGCCCCAGCCATCTCCTGAGGTGGTTGCTAACCCTCCTCTCTAAGGTTTCAACTGGCGAGATCGGAACTGCATAGACGAGGAGGAGCCACAGGATTCTGGGAAGAATGCCATGCTGATACACCCAGGCTTTAAACTTCCCAGGTAGGCCAGACTTGTCCAAAGATTTCAGCCAGCCATCCAACTCGGTGCAGGTTGCCTGAATGGATGTTGTGTCCCTTAAAGAGCTGTCAAAAACTTTGCCTAAGCTCTTCACTGGCTTTTCTGTAATGGTCGGGATGGCTGTGCCTGCGATGCTGAACCGGAACTTGTTCTCCACCTTCCCTTTCCTCAGCACCATCGATCTTGATTTGGCAGGTTTGAAACACATCCAGGCCCACTCCACCAGCTTTTTGAGCCCTTGCAGAATCCTTCGGCAGCCTGGGACTGATTCTGTGGTGACTGTGAGGGCATCCATGAATGCCCTCAAAGTCATGCTCACAATGTCAGTCAAGCAACAGTATGCGCAATTTGACTGCCATAGAAGAGAGAGAGGGTGGATGAAATTTGAAGATAGTTCCCACTTCAAATGAAAGGAATTTGTACATTCCAAGTTCCAGTCAATAAGATGCCTCCCATACAGTCCATCAGTGTTATGGACCGAGCTGGGATGTTGGGGGGGGGGTGTGGTTTTGGAGCAAGAAAGACCTTCCAGGCCCATTGTTTGAACAGCCTGACAGAAAGTGAATTAAATTTTCTCCAGGAATAACAATCTCCATATAATGGAGAAATAGTGAAAGACATTTTATACATAGTTATCTGAACACCACTGTTTGCACTGGGAGAGTGGAAATCTAAAAGAAAATACAGTTTATGCAAAGTGTGCTTTTTTGTAGAATCAGTCATCACCTGCAGCCTATTTAAACCATCCACAGCCCTTCTTCACTCATTAGATCGAGTCCTCAACATTGTTAAGTGGAAGGATGACCAGCCAGATGTCATGACCCATGTAGATACCAATGACATAGGTAGGAATATTGACGAGGTTCTGCAAAGTGAGTTCAGGGAGTTAGGTGCTAAGCTAAAGGACCGGACCACCAGGGTAGTGATCACAGACTGCTACTTGTGCCATGTGTTAGTGAGGCCAGAAATAGAAAGATCATACAGTTTAACACATGGCTAAGGAGTTGGTGTAGGAGGGATGATGTCAGATTTTCGGATCATTGGGCTGTCTTCCAGGGAAGGTGGGACCTGTACAGAAGAGATGGAGAGGGTCTAAAACATAGCAGAGGGTTTGCTAGTGCTACACACGTGGGTTTAAACAAGTGTTGCAGGGGGATGGGAACCAGAGTGCTGGATCAGGTAGTGGAAAGGTAGTGAAGACAAAAGTTGTTAAGACCTCAAAGTCAGAAATCAAAAGGTTGAGCACGTGTGACTAGTGTCCTGAGCTCCATATACTTCAATGCAGTCAGTATTGTAGGAAAGGCAGATGTATGAATCAACACCTGGAATTATGATCTTGTAGCCATCACTGAGACTGAGTTGCAGGAGGGACATGACTGGCAGCTCTATATTCTGAAATTCTGTTATTTTAGATGGGATTAAAGGAGGAGGAGTGGTGTTATTAGTCAGAGAAAATGTCACAACAATGCTCAGTCAGGATAGACTGGAGAACTTGCCTGGTGACGTCTTATGGATGGAACTGAGGAATAAGAAAGGTATGACCACGTTAATAGGGCTACATTATAGACCACTCAACAGTCCGTGGGATTTAGAGGAACAAACTTGTAGAGGGATCACAGAATGTTGTGAGAAACATAAGGTTGTTACAGTATCTTTCCACATATTGACTGGCATTCCCATACTGTAAAAAGACTAAAAAGCGGGAAGTTTTTTTGGTGGGAGTCATTGATTGGAGTACTGCGCAGGTGCAATCGAAACATTCCCGTGCAGATCCGGTGAGGAGCTTTAAAAAGCAGGAAGTTTTTTGCAAGGAGTCTTTGATAGGAGTAATGTGCAGATGCAACAGAGGAGTTCCCACAAAGGTCCGGAGGAGACCTTTAAAAACTCAAACTCCATAACAGAGGAGTACTGTCTAGCGGAGCGGTCATTGTGGGAAAGGTTATCGTTGGAGTAGTCTGAGTCAGAGTAGTAAGACTTTACTCAGATTCGACAAACTTCTATAGATGTGTGTTGGAGAGTATATGCCTGGTTGCATCATGCCTGGTATGGGAAAACCTAACCTTCTGATTGGCAAATCCTACAAAAAGTAGTAGTTATGACTCAGTTCATCATGGGTAAAGCCCTCCCTAACACTGAGCACACCTACATGTAGCAATGTTGCAGGAAAGCAGCATCTATCATCAAAGACCCCAGCCATCCAGGCTATGCTTCCTTCTCACTGCAGCCATCAGAAAAAAGGTTCATGAGGCACATCACCAGGTTCAGGAACAGTTATTATCCTTCAACCATCAGACTCTTAAGCCAGAGGCGATAACTTCACTCACTTCCCTCACCCAAGAACTGAGCTGCATTCACTTCCAAGGACTCTTCATCACATGTTCTCAATATTGGTCGTTTATTTATCTATAATTATTATTAATTCTTTTTTCTTTCTTTTTGTATTTGCACATTTTGTTGTTTTTATTTTGCACATCGTTTTTGACCATCCAGTGAGTGCTGTGTTTCATTGATTCTATTGTGTTTCTTGTATTTACTGTGACTGACTGCAAAAAAAGTTAATCATAGGACTGTATATAGTGAGGTATATGTACTTAAATAATATATTTACTCTGAAGTTTAAAGCTTAATTTTCATTCCACCATACATAAATACCCATGAATACAGCCAAACAAAATAACATTCCTCTGGGGCCAAGGGGCAAAACACAGTACCAACAGTCAAACACAGATCAATGTACATATAGGAAAACAGTAGCATACAGTCACACAAAAATTGATCGCAGAATATAGTATTAATGGTAAGACTCTTGACAGTGTGGAGGATCAGAGGGATCTTGGGGTCCAAGTCCATAGGACGCTCAAAGCAGCTGCGCAGGTTGACTCTGTGGTTAAGAAGGCATACAGTGTATTGGCCTTCATCAATCGTGGAATTGAATTCAGGAGCCGAGAGGTAATGTTGCAGCTATATAGGACCCTGGTCAGACCCCACTTGGAGTACTGTGCTCAATTCTGGTCACCTCACTATAGGAAGGATGTGGAAGCCATAGAAAGGGTGCAGAGGAGATTTACAAGAATGTTGCTTGGAATGGGAAGCATTCCTTATGAAAACAGGTTGAGTGAACTCGGTCTTTTCTTCTTGGAGCGATAGAGGATGAGAGGTGACCTGATAGAGGAGTATAAGATGATGAGAGGCATTGATCGTGCAGATAGTCAGAGGCCTTTTCCCAGGGCTGAAATGGTTGCCACAAGAGGACACAAGTTTAAGGTGATGGGGAGTAGGTACAGAGAGGTTAGGGGGAATGGGGGGCTGGCAACGGTGGTGGAGGTGGATACGATAGGGTCTTTTAAGAGACTTTTGGATAGGTACATGGAGTTTAGGAAAATAGAGGGCTATGGGTAAACCTAGTAATTTCTAAGGTAGGGACATGTTTGATACAACTTTGTGGGCCGAAGGGCCTGTATTGTGCTGCAGGTTTTCTATGTTTCTAAAAATATATATATAATGTAGCCCTAGTCCGAGTCTATGGATGTTGTCAGCAAGGACAAGCCTAGCAGTCCACAGATGAAAGCCATCTAGCTTGTCTTTCACCAAAAGAACACTGGAGGGTAGCACCAACACTATTATGGATGCTGCACCATTCTTCATATCATATCTTAAATCTCTTGACCCACTAGCCATGACCATAATGATGTCTAATCGTGAAGGGCGATCAATTGCTGATTTTACTTGATTAGCACTTTAAGACCCATTGAAACATAATCCAATTTCTCAGATGTAAAGGCTGCTTCTCAATTTGGTTTCTATGATCCTTTTATGTGGGACAGATAATGCACTAATGATTTGAATGTTTATGTAATGGGTTGCTGCCTACTTATGCAGACAATATTAAAAGAGGTGTAATTTTAGTAATTTTGAAAATTGTAGACATGGAACAGAAACCCAGTCTGTCTAAATCTATGTGGTATTAATTACTACAACATTTTAAGGATCCTGAAATTGGATCCATGATGATTAGATCACTTAATGCTATATTTTTCAGTATTATGTAATCCAACACTAATTTTACCCAGAATAAGTCATATTAGCCAACATCCTCAGATATAATCCTACAATTACAAAATGGAACAGGCATTTTTGTTTTTGGTCTTTGTCTGTGCAGCCTGTTGTTTTCCAAAGCTCAGACATGCAAATCATGATGTCAAATAGTGTACCCCATTCAGCACCTTGAGTAAGTACTCAAAGATCAAGAAAATGACCATTATTGAACAGTCATAATATGGGACATGGCAATATTGATACCTTCACGTGGGTGTGAATGGAACGGCCACGGAGGCGGCGTCAGGTCTCATCACAGGCAACTCCAGAACTTAGACCCCTTCATGAGTTCTCAGACAGAATTCAGACTAAAAGGGAACGTTTGCTACATTTTTGCCTACTAAGTGATTCATTCAATGGTTTGATCAGTTGTAATTACTGTTGGCTGTAAGATTCAAACTGGGCAGCATGGGTCTGAGAAGGCAAGAATCAAAAACCCTATTTCTTTATAGCGCTTAGAGAAACAAGAACATACCTGGATCTCCCCAACAGCTATTGGTTGTTAAACCCAACAGGTTCAATTCTTCAAAACCTTTAAGTAAATCTGTGGCATACTGTAGAATGATTTTCAGCCAGATTTTCAGACCTTGACTGCTCCCTCTGTGGAGGTTAACGTGACAGTGATGTTCAAATTCATGGCTTTTGGATCATTATTGGTACCAATGCTGATCTCTGTCAAATATTTCAGTTTGTTGAGCACAGATTGAGAGTTCACCCAGACTTTGTTCTCACTGAGGAGAGATTTTGTGCACTTGCGTTTTCGTGAGAAGGCGGTGACATCACCTGCACTGAATTTGTCAGTACTGCTGACGTTAGGGCATTTATTGTATCAACTGGTCTCTTCATAAAAAGAAAGTGCTAACAACAGGAATTCTGCAGATGCTGGAAATTCAAGCAACACACATCAAAGTTGCTGGTGAACGCAGCAGGCCAGGCAGCATCTCTAGGAAGAGGTGCAGTCGACGTTTCAGGCCGAGACCCTTCATCAGGACTAACTGAAGGAAGAGTGAGTAAGGGATTTGAAAGTTGGAGGGGGAGGGGGAGATCCAAAATGATAGGAGAAGACAGGAGGGGAAGGGATGGAGACAGAGGGAGAAAAAGGAGAGTGAGAGAAAGAATGTGTGCATAAAAATAAGTAACAGATGGGGTACGAGGGGGAGGTGGGGCCCAGCAGAAGTTAGAGAATTCGATGTTCATGCCATCAGGTTGGAGGCTACCCAGACGGAATATAAGGTGTTGTTCCTCCAATCTGAGTGTGGCTTCATCTTTACAGTGGAGGAGGCCGTGGATAGACATGTCAGAATGGGAATGGGATGTGGAATTAAAATGTGTGGCCACTGGGAGATCCTGCTTTCTCTGGCGGACAGAGCGTAGATGTTCAGCAAAGCGGTCTCCCAGTCTGCGTCGGGTCTCGCCAATATATAAAAGGCCACATCGGGAGCACCGACGCAGTATATCACCCCAGTCGATTCACAGGTGAAGTGTTGCCTCACCTGGAAGGACTGTTTGGGGCCCTGAATGGTGGTAAGGGAGGAAGTGTAAGGGCATGTGTAGCACTTGTTCCGCTTACACAGATAAGTGCCAGGAGGGAGATCAGTGGGGAGGGATGGGGGGACGAATGGACAAGGGAGTTGTGTAGGGAGCGATCCCTGCGGAATGCAGAGGGGGGGGGAGGGAAAGATGTGCTTAGTGGTGGGATCCCGTTGGAGGTGGCGGAAGTTACGGAGAATAATATGTTGGACCCGGAGGCTGGTGGGGTGGTAGGTGAGGACCAGGGGAACCCTATTCCTAGTAGGGTGGCGGGAGGATGGAGTGAGATCAGATGTACGTGAAATGGGGGAGATGCGTTTAAGAGCAGAGTTGATAGTGGAGGAAGGGAAGCCCCTTTCTTTAAAAAAGGAAGACATCTCTCTCATCCTAGAATGAAATGCCTCATCCTGAGAGCAGATGCGGCGGAGACGGAGGAATTGCGAGAAGGGGATGGTGTTTTTGCAAGAGACAGGGTGAGAAGAGGAATAGTCCAGATAGCTGTGAGAGTCAGTAGGCTTATAGTAGACATCAGTGGATAAGCTGTCTCCAGGGACAGAGACAGAAAGATCTAGAAAGGGGAGGGAGGCGTCAGAAATGGACCAGGTAAACTTGAGGGCAGGGTGAAAGTTGGAGGCAAAGTTAATAAAGTCAACGAGTTCTGCATGCGTGCAGGAAGCAGCGCCAATGCAGTCGTCGATGTAGCGAAGGAAAAGTGGGGGACAGATACCAGAATAGGCACGGAACATAGATTGTTCCACAAACCCAACAAAAAGGCAGGCATAGCTAGGACCCATATGGGTGCCCATAGCTACGCCTTTAGTTTGGAGGAAAAGAAAGTGCTAGTGCTTTGTAGTATTGGTTCCTGTCCCTGTCATCTTTAATTACATCCTACATTTGAGAATGACATCAAAACAGACTTCCTTATCATGAGTGAAATAACTTAACCTGAAATTGTGATGACGTTTATCTTCATGTAACTGCAGATGCTATGAGACACTTGCTGCAACTCACAATCTCAGTGCTACAGGATTTTCAGAGAACGACCAAGTCACTTGAATCCACCACCCCATCTCAGCAGTCCATCTGCCAACATCTCTGGTGAACAACCTGTTCACCCTGATTGCACTAACTTTCCTGTTGAAAGTTTTGTCTTTTAAAGTAAAATCTCATTCCCATCAGCAAAAGAAATTGTCGCTTCTGCTTTGATCTGACATTAAATTTTGCACTCCTCTTCACTTGTAGCCTGAACAAACAGTATTTCACGCTTTCTTCCGCTTTCCTGCCTGGTATCTGTGTCAACTGTTTGGTTCAATTTTTAATACAAAGTGATAACTTTGAGTTGCATTCCAGGTGATTAAACACAGCTTGAATAGTTACAATAGGGTGCATGAGATTCTGAGCGTGAAGTTGCTAAGCAGAATTACACATTCACAATAGGGTACATTTTAGCTGGCAAAGCAACTTCCCAACACCTGCTCTCTGTTGTTGAAACAATTTGACCCTTTGCCATGTTGTGTAAACAGGCAGCACCTACATGTCAGCATTACCAAATTTACTACAAATTTTGCAAATTACTGAAATTGTGCCATACAAACTGTCTCTTATTTTACAGTCACCTGCACAACCGTACAGCCTTGTTAATCCACGTGCACTTGTACATAATGTTGCAGGGTTGCTATGCCTTCCCAAATATGTTATTTTATTAATTAGATTAATTAGATATCCTTTAAATATCTCTGACTGATATCAGCAAGTTAGCAAGTGCAGTCAAAGTAAAATCTATAATCAAAGTACCTACATGTTACCATATATTACCTTGAGATTCATTTTATTGCATGCATCCACGGGAAAATAAGGCAATTCAATCAAATTTAAGCAAAACTGTCCATAAGCAAAGACTGACAAACAACCATTCCACACAGCAGGACATCAGGATAAGTCACCTATGATTTCACTACATGACCAGCTCTTTTCACCCTCCGCAAATGGTAAAAGACTATGTCAGAGTAAGCCAGTCAGTGTGAGTGGTGAGCTGGGTCTGTCATAAGGTGGTGGCTGGGAATGGACCCAAGTGCAAGACACAGACACTGAAGTACTAGGGACAGGACTAGGATACAGGGTGAGGGCTAGGACATCGACACAAAAACCAGGAACCCGGAACAGGACTGGACAAGAGAACTAGGAGCCCCGGCTTGGACTCCGAGCCAGAGACTGGACAAGGACCCAGAACCTGGGTCTTGCCTCTGGCTCGGACCCCAGAACTAGGCAAGGACGTGACTTGGCTGGCAGGCAGGACGAGGCTGGAGTCTTCAGACTTGAGGCGAGTCTGGGCACCAGAGACGTGAGGCGGGGCTTGAGACTACAGGCTTGAGGCTTGGGGTCTTGAAGCTCCCCCTGGGCAGGGCGCAGTACTCCTGTGCAGGGCACGGATCACCTGGGCAGGGCGTGGATCTCCACCCGATGGAGGCAAGGGACAGGAAGGGACAGAGCCCACCGCAGGGTATCGGCAATCTGACCGGATTTACCCGACGGAGGCAAGGGACAGGAAGGGACAGAACCCACCGCAGGGTAACAGCAATCTGGCCTGACTTACCCGACGGAGGCAAGGGACAGGAAGGGACAGAACCCACCACAGGGTAACAGCAATCTGGCCTGACTTACCCGACAGAGGCAAGGGACAGGAAGGGACAGAACCCACCACAGGGTAACAGCAATCTGGCCTGACTTACCCGACAGAGGCAAGGGACAGGAAGGGAGCTAGGTTCAGGATGGATCCAAGACAAGACTGCAGGCGAGATAAGGCAAGAGTTACCAGCAAGACAAGACAAGGCTTCAGGCAATGCAAGGCGAGACAAGAACTTCAGGCCAGGCGAGAGTTACCGGCAAGACAAGGCAAGGCTTCAGGCAAGGAAACAGAAGGCAAGGGAAGGGATACAAGGAGTAAGGACGAGAACAATCCAGCAGCCACACCCTGGTTTCTGAAGGTATTTATGCAGCCAGCCCCAATGAGAATCAGCTGCCTCAATTAGTGCTCAATAGGAACAGAAACTGGGTAGACAGGAAAACCTGGAGCAAGGGTCGATGGACTGGACTGTGAACCGGAATGAGGACTTCACAGACCAGACCATGATAGGGTCTTGGATAATTCGCCCTATCCTATGTAAAACCATTTGTTATGAATGACAGAATGAGTAAATTAATGGCAGATAGAATTTATTGTCAGTATATATGAGGTGGAACACTTTGTTAATGAATAGAAAATTACACTCAGAGGAATATTGGTTGATGTATAAAGACAAAAGCTTTTGCAATTCCAATTTACATGATTTTAAACAATTTTCCACTAAATAAAACTACATTATGTAATAGTGGCGCATTACCACTTTTGGAAGTAAAGTTCTATTCAAAAGGTTCAAAGGAACATATAATCAAGCCTGATGCATTTTGGAAACAAGTCCTGTGGATGGACGAAGTTAAAATAGAACTTTTTGGCTGCAGTGAGCAAAGGTACATTTGGAGAAAAAAGGGTGCAGACTTTTCATGAAAAGACCCCCTCTCCAACTGTTAAGCACGGAGGTGGATCGATCATGCTTTGGGCTTGTGTTGCAAGCCCAACGGGGAACATTTACTGGAAGAGGGAAGAATGAATGCAGTTAAATACCAACAAATTCTGGAAGCAAACATCACACTGTCTGTAAAAGAGCTGAAGATGAAAGGAGGATGGCTTCTTACAACAGGATAATGATCCTAAATCCACAATGTACTACCTCAAGAGGTGCAAGTTGAAGGTTTTGCCATGGCCCTCACAGTCCCCTGACCTATACATCAACCAATATTCCTCTGAGTGTAATTTTCTATTCATTAACAAAGTGTTCCACCTCATATATACTGACAATAATCTGTGGATAGACCTCAAAAGAGCAGTGCATGCAAGACAGCCCAAAAATTTCACAGAACTAGAAGTCTTTTGCAAGGAAGAATGGGTGAAAATCCCTCAAACAAGAATTGAAAGACTCTTAGCTGGCTACAGCAAGTGTTTACAAGCTGTGATACTTGCCAAAGGGAGTGTTACTAAATACTGACCATGCAGGGTGCCCAAACTTTTGCTTCAGGCCCCTTCCCTTTTTTGTTATTTTGAAACTGTAAAAGATGGAAATGAAAAAAAGTTTTCTTGGTTAAAATATTTAAAAATATGTGTCATCTTTAACTTTATGCCTTTTGGAAATCAGTTCATCTTTTACTCACTTAGCTATTCACAGTAACAGAAATTTTGATCAGCAGTGCCCAAACTTTTGCATGCCACTGTAACTCTCAATGTATTATTTAAATGAACAAGAATACTTAATCAAACAATATGTCTACATGTTTATTCAAATATTACTGAAACATTAAATACATAACAGCTAATTAGATGCAAAGCTGGGTTGGTGTGACAGGAGACAGAGGTTAATGGTGGAAGGTTGTCCACCATCACTTTTGGAATTCTGTGACCATAAGACCATAAGATATAAGAGCAGAAGTAGGCCATTCAGTCCATCGAGTCTGCTCCGCCATTCAATCATGGCTGATTCAATTCTTCCAGCCATCCTAACTCCCCTGCCTTCTCCCCATACCCTTTGATGCCCTGGCTAATCAAGAACATATCTATCTCTTCCTTAAATGCACCCAATGGCTTGCCTCCACAGCTGCTTGTGGCAACAAATTCCACAGATTTACCACCTTCTGACTAAAGCAATTTCTCCGTATCTCTGTTCTAAATGGACGCCCTTCAATCCTGAAGTCGTGACCACTTGTCCTAGACTCCTCTACCATGGGAAATAACTTGCCATATCTAATCTGTTCAGGCCTTTTTAACATTCGGAATGTTTCTATGAGATCCCCCCTCATTCTCCTGAACTCCAGGGAACCCAGCCCAGGAGCTGCCAGATGTTCCTCAAACAGTAACCCTTTCATTCCTGGAATCATTCTCATGAATCTACTCTGAACTCTCCCCAATATCAGTATCTAAAATAAGGATCCCAAAATTGTTTATAACTGCACACAATACTCTAAGTGTGGTTTCACGAGTGCCTTATAGAGCCTCAACATCATGTCCCTGCTCTTATATTCTATACCTCTAGAAATAAATGGCAGCATTGCATTCGTCTTCTTCACCATTGACTCAACCTGGAGGTTAACCTTCAGGGTATCCTGCACAAGGACTCCCAATTCCCTTTGTATCTTTGCATTTTGAAGTCCCTCTCCAACTAAATAATAGTCTGTCCATTTATTTCTTCCACCAAAGTGCATGACCATACACTTTCCAACATTGTATTTCAATTGTGACTTCTTTGCCCATTCCCCTAAACTATCTAAGTCTCTCTGCAGGCTCTCTGTTTCCTCAACACTACCCACTCCTCCACCTATCTTTATATTATTGGCAAATTTAGTCACAAATCCATTAATCCCATAGTCCAAATCATTGACATACATTGTAAAAAGCAGTGGTCCCAACACTGACCCCTGTGGAACTCCACTGGTAACCAGCAGCCAGCCAGAATAGAATCCCTTTATTACCACTCTCTGCTGATCAGCCAATGCTCCACCCACACTAGTAACTCTCCTGTAATTCCATGGGCTCTGATCTTACTAAGCAGCCACCAGTGGTGCAATTGGGTACTGCAGGAACTGGTGTTGGGACCCTCTCTGTTTATAATATACAGTGTACTAATAACGTGGATGTGAATGTAAATGTTGGAGATTAGTAAGTGTGCAGATGACATGAGAATGTCATTGTTTGTGGATGGAGTGGTTTTCTAAGGATACAATGGGATATAAATCAGCTGAAAAGTTGGGAGGACCAGTGGCAAATGAAAAATGATATTTAGGCCAGAAAAATAGAAGTATTGTACTGTGGGAAGTCAAATTCTGAAAATAAAATTCTAAAAAATAAATGGCAGGAAGCTTAGGAGCATTGATGTACAGAGCGGCCTTGGAGTTCAGGAGTATAGTTCACTTAAAGTATCAATACAGGTAGACAGATCGGATAGGAGGCTGCTTATGTCTCCCACAACAACAGTGCTCTGTCTTCAAGCCTTTCAGTCCTGATCACTGCCACACTGGAGGTCCAGTGAGCTACCGCAAAGTACCAATAGTTAGACAAAAATAAAATAATTTTAATCTCACTAAATGGAAAAATGATCTGTGCTCTGATGGTATCAAGTTACTCATAAACACAAGAGATTCTGCAGATGCTGGAATTCTAGAGTAGCACATTCATAGTGCTGGAGGAACTTAACAGGTCAGGCCGCATCTAGGGAGAGGAATAAACAGTCATTATTTTGGGCTGAGACCCTTTATCAGCATGACAAAAGAAGGGGAAAAGAAGTGAGCGAAGAAGGTGGAGGGAAGGATAGGACTAAAGCTAGAAGGTGATAGGTGAAGGCAGATGGGTGGGGGAGGGGTGAACTGAGATGATAGGTGGGAAAGGTAAATGGCTGAAGAAGAAGGAGAGTAAACATGGGAAAAAGGGAAGGAGGAGGAGCAGCAGGGGAAGGTGATAGGGAGAGAGATGCCAGAAGTTCACACTGGACATAGTATGGAGCTGTTATTGTGTTTTCTGGTAGATATCTTTTGGCAAATATTGGCAGTTTTCTTTCCATTATTTTTGCTAATGTTTGTAAGTTTTGATTTTCTAATAAACATCCTTATATGAAAATGATAAGTGACTCCAGCAATCTTTTCTTTGATAATAGCCCTGAATCTAACAGTGACATAAACTATATTCCAAGATTCAGTCTCCATTTTGCAAAGTACTTCTTCAGTGATGTATTGCAGCATTTTAAAGAAATATATCAGAATTAAAATAACATTCATTCCAGCTTCCTTTGTTCCATTTTTCCTGAACGATTTGCAGGAGACATCCTTTCGCACACCAAATTTGTTTCTTTATAACTAAAAGCTTTGAAAAAGGCCAGAATAAAATCTATATTAAGAGAAAAGGTTATATACATTGATACATTGGTCATTCTTTACAAGATGTCTTCCCTAATGAACAGTCTTTTTGATTACTCAACCAACTGTTCTCCCTTTAATTACCATGACTGTGCCTGACTGTCACCCCAATCAAAACACTTTTACATCTGTCACTTGTGTTGCTATGATACCATTCCTCCCCGCTAAGTTATTGATATTTGAAATTAATTAGTTTTTCAGCACGTGTGATCATTTAATGAATGACAGTCATGTCATTACACTAAGCTTCACCTAAACAAAATAGTATATTCTCAAGGTCATTTTCCTATAATTTCAGCAAGTTGAAAAATATATAATTGCAATAAAATATTAAGTAATTTTGTCTGAAGAAAGGAATAAGATAAAAAAAATCACAGAAAATAAAATAAGATGAATAATTAATGAAAAGCACAAGTCCTCAGTGTAATTACTCATCAAAGCATCACCAATAGGTTTTGCTAAACAAGGATAATGTGATAAATGGAACAATTTTATTTTCAGCAGAGCATGATAATTGTCTTCAGCTGTATTTTGATTAAGAATTCTATTAGGGCAAACTCAAGTCCTGATGCATCATATGGATTAGCCTTTAAAATCAATTTTAAATTTGTCATGTTTAAAGTACAGCTGGAAGTTGGTTATATCTCATATTTTTCAATTAATTTTTGCCCTAACACAAGAAACTGAATTTTTCATTACGAACTAATGATTACACATCTACGTTGTTTTGTAAAAAGGACTGGATTGATAAGGATAGGTTGGGGCACAATCATAATTTAAATATGTAAATAAAGGTCTTAATGAACCCATTAGAAACAATCTGTATTGACGTATTGAAGAGTCCTTTAACCAATGTGCAATTTGTGCATTCGAAAATGGAGAAGTTCAACTAATTTCAATGTGCAATTAAACTTGATTTATTATCTTCTGATTCCATGGCTCTTTTCCTCATTTGTTATTTTTATGGTCTCCTTGCAGTAAGGTTTGTAAGCATTGTAATACTTCAATGCATGCATGTAAATTGTGATAATTTCCTTTTACAGTAGCAGTACAGGCAGATACAGGGAAATATCGTCCTCACAGTCCATACCATTCACAGGTAACACACACATAAAGTGCTGGAAGAACTCAGCAAATCAGGCAGCACCTATGGAGAGGAATGGACAGATAATATTTTGGGCCAAGAACCTATGTCTTGGCCTGAAAAGTCACCTGATCTAATTGCACCACTGAGAAATTTAAGGATTCGGTGACACATTTCACTGCTTAATTTTGATTTGCAAGTTTTGTTTCAAGCCGGTGATACACCTGGGTCAGACTGGTGCTCTACTGGAAAAGGAAGGCGTCTGAAAACATTGCATTTTTTAGGGATATGATTGCTTTCATCCAGGATACTGGTGTTGATACTTGCTTAGTCAGTGTTAACCAACGGAGACCTTCGACAGAATAATGCATGATCAATGTGGTCTTCAAAATGGGGTTTGCAGGGGAAATCCCCAAGAGAACATGACTGCTTTACACAGTGATCAGCAGCACAGTTTTCATTAATGAATGAGAAATAGGAAGCTTCTTGACCAAGTCTGTAAATACACAAGGCCACCCTCTCCCCTTTGTCAGGTTTAGCAGATGCATCAGTTTTTTTGCTATAGATGAGGTTATAAGAAAGGTGAAATTCCCGAGCAGCAGATTCAATACTAAGGCCATATTTCTTGGTATTAAAACAGAAAATTCTGGAAACACTCCACAGGTCAGACAGCATCTGAAGAAGGAGAAATAGAATTATCATTTCAGGTTGAAGACCTTTCATGAAAAAGAAAACAAATTAATTTCAATTTGGAGAGATGGTGGAGGATTCATTCCTTAGTATGAATGCTGAATAATTCTTTGCTCTTTTCACTATCTGATCACATGAAGTAACTGGGAATTTAGGTCAGCCGATCTGCGTTTTTATACCAAGAACTAGTGAGAGTGTACAGTCAAGTTGAACCGAAAACTGG
Organism: Mobula hypostoma; assembly: GCF_963921235.1. Taxonomy (NCBI): domain Eukaryota; kingdom Metazoa; phylum Chordata; class Chondrichthyes; order Myliobatiformes; family Myliobatidae; genus Mobula; species Mobula hypostoma. The sequence continues at coordinate 132,956,200 of NC_086100.1, read as the reverse complement.
AAATGTCAGAGATGAGCTTTGTCATGGTTGCAGGAAAGAACCGTATCATGGTGGAGTGGTCTTAGAAATAAATTCCAACACTGCATTTGCCTTCTTTACCACAGACCCAACCTGTAAAGTAAGCTTCTGGGAGTCTTGCATGAGGACCCGGAAGTCCCTCTGCACCTCTGATGATTGCACCTTCTCCCCAGTTAGAAAATAGTCCGCACCATTGTTTCTTTTTCCAAAATGCATTATCATACATTTCCCAACACTGTATTCCATCTGCCACTTTTTGCCCATTCTTCCAATTTGTCTAAGTACTGCTGCAAACGCATGGCTTCCTCAGCACTACCTACCCCTCTACTTATCTTTGTATCATCCACAAACTTTGCCACAAAGCCATCAATTCCATTATCCAAATCTTTGACAAACAATGTGAAAAGTAGCAGTCCCAATATTGACCCCTGAGGAACACCACTAGTCAATGGCAGCCAACCAGAAAAGACCCCCTTTGTTCCCACTCACTGCATCCTACCTGTCAGCCATTCGTCTATCCATGCCAGATTCTTTCCTGTAACGCCATAGGATTTTATCTTGTTAAGCAGCCTCATGTGTGGCACCTTATCAAATGCCTTCTGAAAACCCAAGTAAATGACATTCACTGCCTCTCCTTTGTCCCTCCTGCTTGTTACTTGCTTGAAGAACTCTAACAGATTTGTCAGGCAAGATTTACCTTTACAGTAACCATGCTGACTATGACTTACTTATTATCATTAGTTTCCAAGTACTCTGAAACCTCATCCTTAATCATAGACCCTAACACTTTCCCAACCTCTAAGGTTAGGCTAAACAGCCTATAATTTCCTTTCTTTTACCTTCCTCCCTTCTTAAAGAGTGGTGTGACACTTCCAGACCTCCGGGACCACGCCAAAGTCAAGTGAATCTTGAAAGATTATGACCAATACATTCACTATCTCTTCAGCAACCTCTCTCAGGTCTCTGAGATGTAGTCCATCTGGCCCAGGTGACCTATGCTCCATAAGACCTTTAAGAGTTTGCCTAACACTTTTTCCCCTTGTAATAGCAATGGCACTCACTCCTGCTCCCTGACACTCATGGATCTCTAGCACACCGCTAATGTTTTCCACAGTGAAGACTGATGCAAAGTACCCATTAAGTTCATCTCCAATTTCTTTGTCCCACATTACCACCTCACCAGCATCTTTTTTCAATGGTCCAATATCAACTCTCTTTTATCTAACTGGAAAAAACATTTAACATCCTGCTTTATGTTATTGGCTAGTTTGCCCTCATATTTTATCTTTTCCCTTCTTATGGCTTTTTAGTTGCCTTTTGTTGGTTTTTAAAAGCTTCCCAATCATTCAACTTCCCATTTACTTTTGCTACTTTATATGCCTTTTCCTTGGCTTTTATGCAGCCTTTAACGTCTCTTGTCAACCATGGTTGCCTAGCACTGCCATTTGAGAGCTTCTTTTTCTGTGGGACATAACTATCCTGCGCTTTATGAACTATTCCCAGAAACTTCAGCTACCTCTGTTCTGCCATCATCCCCACCATTATCCATCTCCAATCCACCTGGGAAAGCTCCTGTCTTATGCCTCTGTAATTTTCTTTATTCCATTATGATACTGATACATGTGACTTATGCTTCTCCCTCTAAAATCGTAATATGAAGTTGGTCATATTATGATCACATTCCCCTAAGGGTTCCTTTACGTTATGCTCCCTAATAAGATCTGGGTCAATAAGACAGGTTTTCCCTGAGTAGGTTCAAGCACAAGCTGCTCTAAAAAGCCATCTTGTAGGCATTCAACAAATTCCCTCTCTTGTGATTCAATACCAATCTGATTTTCCCAATCCCCTTGCATATTGAAGTCCTCCATTACAAATGTGACATTACCCTTATTACATGCCTTTTCCAGCTCCGTTTTCAATCTAAACTCCATATCTTGGCTACTATTTGGAGGCCTATATATGCTTCCCATTTATGATTAGTGTCAAAAGTATTTGAGCATATTGCTGAAGAATGTTCTATTCACTTGGATTATGTTGTACCTCAAACTCAAAAGTACAAATATGTCACCATATACTACCTTGAAATTCATTTTTCGCAGGCATTTACAGGAAAATAAAGAAATACAGTAGAATTAATGAAAAAGTATACATTAGCAAAGACTGACAAACAACCAATGTGCAAAAAGAAGATTAATGTGCAAATACAGAAAAATAAATAATATTGAGAATATGAGTTGCAGAGACTTTGAATGTGAGTCTGTAGGTTGTGGAATCTAAATTATGATGAATAAGTTATCTACACTATATCAGGAGCATCAGGCTGTTCTTGAGATATATGGCTCCTGTACCTTCTGCCTGATGGTAGTAGCGAGAAGAAAGCATGGGCTGGCTGGTTGAGGTCTTTGATGATGGATGTTGCTTTCCTGTGGTTGTGCTGAATGTAAATGTATTCTGGACTGGCCTGTATCCAACATTTTTGTAGATTTTTTCCATTCCTGTGCATTGGTGTTTCCCTTCTAGACTGTGAAACAACCAGTTAGTATGCTGTATGCTCCACTGTGCGTCTATAGACTTTCGTCAAAGTTTTAGATGACATGGCTAATCTGTGCAAACTTTTAAGAAAGCAATAGTACTGCTGTGTCTTCATTATAATGGCACCTATGTGCTGGTCCCAGGAAAGATTCTGTTCCTTGTAAAACATTTTGTGCTGATGAATACTTTTTATTACAAGTCAAGGATGCAGTAGCCTGTATGGAAAACCCAAAGGTAAAAGGAGGTAGTGGATCCTGCCTGTGTGCTTTCTGGGCTGTTTTCTGGTTGACCAAGGGACAAATATCAGCTGCTGGTGGAGGATGATCTCTTGGTCTCTGAAAAACTCACAAATTCTCCAAAGCAAAGTATTCTCCAGAATAAAACATTGTGAACTGCCATTTTTCATAGTCCAGGATTGCACAGCGAGGTACACATTGAAGCTTGGTGCAGATATGACAAAGTTCCATTGGCAAAAAGCCACCAGTTAAGCTTCCACTGCACACTGAACTGCAGGAAACCCGAGTGAAAACTACTTTGTGTATTTCATGCGGAGTTTTCTTGAATGTAAACTTGATTCCATGCTGATAAAAACAAATTTTATATGTCAAAGGAATTATATATCTTCTGCTATGAACAGTGACATATTACATTATGAATTTCACGAATGAAGTATATTTTAAACTGACTCTCTTCTCTCAATCAGGAAATGTCAACGTAAAGAGGAAGCTTGCTGATGTGTTGAAATTATGACTGACAAAGCTGCAATGGTACTGTTGCTTCGGTGTTTAAGAAGTAGAAACATACTTGTAAAAAAAATTGTCACAGAAGAAACATGTTTCACTCATGGTTTGAAAATTCATAACTACTTATTAGATATTATCCAGTACAAAGGATCCATTTTGAGGCTAATCTGTTCATTGATGCATCAATAATATGTTGCAAACCTGTTGGTGTCATAGAAACCTTACTAAAACTAGGTTTCTGTTTTAAACAGGAAGATGACTATGCTGCACGGACAGAGACTGCAGATCCTAGAACCTGGAGCCAGAAACAATCTGCTGGAGGAATTCAGCGGTCAAGCAGTACCTGTGGGAGGAAAGAAACTGTTGACAATTTGGGTTGAAACCCTACAAAAGGTTAGATTCATAGACCACTACATCACTGAAGCAGACTGTTCAGCCCATCCAGTTTGTGCCAAACTATTACTCCGCCTAGTCCTATTGACTTGCATCTGGACCATAACCCCTCTATAATGCTACCATCCATGTACTTATGTATGCTTCTCTTAAATATTGCAATCAAACCCACATCCACCACCTCTCCTGGCAAATTGTTCCACACTCTCACCACCCTTTGAGTGAAGAGGTTTCCCTTCATGATCCCCTTAAACATTTAGCCTTTCATCCTTAACCCATGAATTCTACTTCTAGTCTTACCCAACATCAGTAGAAAAAGTTTGCTTGCACTTAACCCTATCTATATCCCCTTCCATAATTTTGTATACCTTTATCAAATGTTCCCTCATTCTCCTATGCTCCAGGGAATAAAAGCCAGACTTATTCAATCTTTCTGTACAACTCAGGTCTTCAAGTTCTGGCAACATCCTTGTAAATGTTCTCTGTTCTCCCTCAATCTTACTGATATCTTCCTAGTAGGTGGGGACCAAAACAATACTCCAAATTAGGCTTCACCAATGTCTTATACAACTTTAACAAAACATCCAACTCGTACTCAGTACTCTGATTTATAAATGCCAATAGCTCTCTTTACAACCTCACTTTCAAGGAATTAGGGATCTGTATTCTCAGAATTCTATTCCATCACACTCCCCAGGAAGTTTTGACGTGAAATCTAGACAATTACTTTCCTCCATTAGAGGAAAAGTGACACTGCTGTCCATGGGCAAGCCTTTCGGAAAACAGGATGGACAGTAATATAAAAAGAGTGTCAGAATTTCCAGTGGTTTGAGGTTCTATAGCCCAACACTCTCTGACTGTAGGTAGATAAAGTTTCCTTTTTTGATGCTGATGGATCTGTTGCAGTGTACCTTCTCCAATTCTGCTTAAGTTCCTTGCTTCAAGTCTTTAATCTATTATCTGTTGTGCTGAAGGGTCACAGCCCAAAACGTTGACTGTATTCTTCACCATAGATGCTACCTGGCCTGCTGAGTTCCTCCAGCATTTTCTGTGTGTTGCTTAGATTTCCAGCATCTGCAGATTATCTCTTATCTGTTGTTTATTTCTACCCTTTTGTTTGTCTGTAATTCTCTTCAGTTTTCTAAAATGTCCACTGGATCAAAAAATACAGATGCTGGAAATTCAAACCAAAAACAGAAAATTCTGGAAGCACAGAGCATGTTAAGTAGTATCAGTAAGATGATGGGTCCACCCTTCCCCCTCTCTACAACGCAACATTCTTGTTTTCTCACTTTTCCTGTCCTTGACCTGTAATGTTGTCCCTGATTTTCTCTCACTGATACTGTTTGACCTGCGAAGCACTTCCAGCATTTCCTGTTTTTGTTCTAAAAATGCTTCTTTATATTTTACTGTTTTGTTCCAATAAAGGAGATGCACCCTAAATAGCACAAGTTTACTTTCCATTTACAAATACAAACTGACCATATTCATTCATAGACTGACCATACTATTTGCATATACAGATTGACCATATCCATATGCATATACTCTCTGACCATATCCATATACACATCCAGACTGACTGTATCCATTTATGTATACAGACTGTCCATATCCATTTACATATACAGACTGACCATATCCATTTATGTATACAGTCTGTCCATATCCATTTATGTATACGGACTGTCCATATCTATTTACGTATACAGACTGTCCATATCCATTTACATATACAGACTGACCATATCCGTATACATATACCACTGACTGCAAGTTTGGGAACTCCCTTCTTATTTTCTGCATTTGCCTTTTTAGCTTGTTGAAATGTTTAACTGTGTGAATGTTGTATGTATTTATTAACTAATTCTGATTATTTTAACTTTTTTCACTTATTATTTCTAAAGGTAACATATGCAAAATTCAGGAAAAACTCAGATTTTGTGTGTTTTGCTCTAGATTTCCAGCATCTGCAGAATCTCTTGTGTTTATAATTTCGAAAGGTGATGATTGCTCCCATCCACCATTTACTGGAGAATGAATAATAGTAAAAATTTATTGAAGTCAACAGAGTTGAATTTTGGAAGAGAAGTACCATGCACAAATGCCACTCTGTTATCTGCACAGTGCAAACAACCAAGAGTGTATCTACCTCTCTCTTGGTAAGTTGTGTGTTTGTAGGGTATAGTTAAAAATTTTCCAATCTCTTCTCCACCTGTGTTTCATGTACCAATAATTTATTTAAAACACCAGCTGCTCCGTCAATTATTTAATAATTACTTTCAATTTATTGCCTAATTCATTTAGGAGCCGGATCTGAGATTGTTACAGTACAAAGACCTGTACCTGACAAGTATCCAAGTGGTGAAATGATGAGATAGGTCATTCGTGGATACATCAGTGATCAACTCCATGGCAATTACTGCCAGTTCAGAGTAATTTTGGTTCTATTGTCATACAGTCCCCACCAAATGCAATTTCCAAGAGCAGTCCTTCAACAAAACTAGCAATCGTTAGCTTATTTGCATTCACATTAATTTCAAAAGTGCTGGTTGTTCTGTTTTTAAACGCAAACAACAGGAATTCTGCAGATGCTGGAAATTCAAGCAACACACATCAAAGTTGCTGGTGAACGCAGCAGGCCAAGCAGCATCTATAGGAAGAGGCGCAGTCGACGTTTCAGGCCGAGACCCTTCGTCAGGACTAACTGAAGGAAGAGTGAGTAAGGGATTTGAAAGCTGGAGGGGGAGGGGGAGATGCAAAATGATAGGAGAAGACAGGAGGGGGAGGGATAGAGCCGAGAGCTGGACAGGTGATAGGCAAAAGGGGATACGAGAGGATCATGGGACAGGAGGTCCGGGAAGAAAGACGGGGGGGGGGTGACCCAGAGGATGGGCAAGAGGTATATTCAGAGGGACAGAGGGAGAAAAAGGAGAGTGAGAGAAAGAATGTGTGCATAAAAATGAGTAACAGATGGGGTACGAGGGGGAGGTGGGGCCTAGCGGAAGTTAGAGAAGTCAATGTTCATGCCATCAGGTTGGAGGCTACCCAGACGGAATATAAGGTGTTGTTCCTCCAACCCTCCTGGCACTTATCCGTGTAAGCGGAACAAGTGCTACACATGCCCTTACACTTCCTCCCTTACCACCATTCAGGGCCCCAAACAGTCCTTCCAGGTGAGGCATCACTTCACCTGTGAGTCGACTGGGGTGATATACTACGTCCGGTGCTCCCGATGTGGCCTTTTATATATTGGTGAGACCCGACGCAGACTGGGAGACCGCTTTGCTGAACATCTACGCTCTGTCCGCCAGAGAAAGCAGGATCTCCCAGTGGCCACACATTTTAATTCCACATCCCATTCCCATTCTGACATGTCTATCCACGGCCTCCTCTACTGTAAAGATGAAGCCACACTCAGGTTGGAGGAACTACACCTTATATTCCGTCTGGGTAGCCTCCAACCTGATGGCATGAACATTGACTTCTCTAACTTCCGCTAGGGCCCACCTCCCCCTCGTACCCCATCTGTTACTCATTTTTATGCACACATTCTTTCTCTCACTCTCCTTTTTCTCCCTCTGTCCCTCTGAATATACCTCTTGCCCATCCTCTGGGTCACCCCCCCCCCGTCTTTCTTCCCGGACCTCCTGTCCCATGATCCTCTCGTATCCCCTTTTGCCTATCACCTGTCTAGCTCTCGGCTCTATCCCTCCCCCTCCTGTCTTCTCCTATCATTTTGCATCTCCCCCTCCCCCTCCAGCTTTCAAATCCCTTACTCACTCTTCCTTCAGTTAGTCCTGACGAAGGGTCTCGGCCTGAAACGTCGACTGCGCCTCTTCCTATAGATGCTGCTTGGCCTGCTGTGTTCACCAGCAACTTTGATGTGTGTTGGTTGTTCTGTTGGTGCTTTATTTATTACAGGAAAATACAGCTATTTTTACTCACCAATCAATCACAGACAGCTGATGTTTTTTTCCATTTACATCATTTAACAGAGCCATCACTAAATTAAATGAAACGTCTCCCGTGTTGATTTAAACTGGCAACACTTAATCAACATCTCACAGAAGAGCTTTCTTGCTACATTTCCTTTTGGACTTTACCCAAATCTTTACAAATTTGGTAGTTACATTGATTCATCCGAAAGGCAGCTCCCTCAAAATGAGTCCTGTTACTGTCAGTAACATTTTTGAGTTTTTATAGCAACAATGGTGTACATATGGAGTGGGTCATCCAGGATGAGGATGCTGGCAAAGTGGAAGCTCGAGGAAAATCAGACTGTGTACAGAGTTGCACTAAAATGCAATTTCAATTCTTCACATTGATGAAGCCATTAATGAAGGTCATTCATTAACAATACTTTTAGTTGGTCTTATATAACAAATAACCAGAACAAATTTTGTCAATAGAGTTCTCCACCTCATATGCTTGGTGAGCCCAGGATGCTTCTTTTGCAGACTTCCAAGGTCAAAGTTGAATTCAGCATCTGCAGATCCATTGTTTCTATTTTTTTTTCCCTGGTAGCATTGGTTGCAATGACAGTCCTTATTCTCATTTACTGCCCCTCTAGACCAGTTTTCTGTTTCTCCTCTTGTACCATTATTATCTTTGTTTGTCTTGCATCCTTATCCAAGTTGTCATTCAATCTCTCCTGCCTTTCACATTTTATCACATCTAACCTTTAGCCCTTGTTGTCTTCTTTCCATCCTACTGCATGTGATTTGAACATTCCGCAATTCTTCCCTTTTTAACTCCTGAGCATTTCATTCATGCTTCTATAAATGTAAGATATTTCAAATACTTCCAACCATTATGCATATTTCCGTTCACCTGTTGTAATGGTGAAACAATAAAGACATCACTCGTTCCCTAACAATCCATCCAAGGAGCTATGCTGCTGGAGTGTTTGAGTACATCCCTTCATTGGCTTTCATGTACGTATATTGTCAAATATTATTTATAAGAATATGTTGCGAATATAACTGGGACTTACAGTAATAGGTTATAATTTGCAGTGGAATGACATCTAATGTCATCTGCTGTTGATTGGATTTGTACTTACACACCAGTTTTCAACGTTTTTGCACAGCAAGTTATTGATAATGTTACAATGAGGGAAAATTAGCATTTGAGACATAGAAACATAGAAAATAGGTGCAGGAGTAGGCCATTCGGCCCTTTGAGCCTGCACTGCCATTTATTATGATCATGGCTGATCATCCAACTCAGAACCCTGTACCAGCCTTCCCCCTATACCCCCTGATCCCTTTAGCCACAAGGGCCATATCTAACTGCCTCTTAAATATAGCCAATTAACTGGCCTCAACTGTTTCCTGTGGCAGAGAATTCCATAGATTCACCACTCTCTGTGTGAAGAAGTTTTTCCTGATCTCGGTCCTAAAAGGCTTCCTCTTTATCCTCAAACTGTGACCCCTCGTTCTGGACTTCCCCAACATCGGGAACAATCTTCCTGCATCTAGCCTATCCAATCCCTTTAGGATTTTATATGTTTCAATAAGATCCCCCCTCAATCTTCTAAATTCCAACAAGTATAAGCCTAGTCGATCCAGTCTTTCATCATATGAAAGTCCTGCCATCCCAGGAATCAATCTGGTGAACCTTCTTTGTACTCCCTCTATGGCAAGGATGTCCTTCCTCAGATTAGGGAACCAAAACTGCACACAATACTCCAAGTGTGGTCTCACCAAGGCCTTGTACAACTGCAGTAGTACCTCCCTGCTCCTGTAGACCAGGGCAAGCACTCAACTAAATTTCAATGAATGGTATTAAAGGATTGTCAAGCTAGCAATCCAATCACAAAGAGAAAAGTGCAAGTGGAAGGAAATTACAACATTTCAAATTTGATATGCAGAAACAAAGAAATCTAAAGAACGATTGTGCAAAAGGGAATAATAAACATGAGAAATTCTGCAGATGCTAGAAATCCAAAGCAAAACATACAACTTGCAGGAGGAACTTAGCAGGACAGATAGCATCTATGGAAATGAATTGATGACATTTCAAGCCAAACCTCTTCATTAGAATTGAGAAGGAAGGGAGAAGGTGCCAGAATAAAAAGTTGGGAGGAAGTGAAGGAGGCTAGCTGGAAGGTGAAAGATAAGGCCAGGTGGATAGGAAAGGTATAGGGCTGGAGAAGAAAGAATCTGATAGGAAAGGAGAGTGGACCATCGGAGAAAGGGAAGGAGGAGGGGACCCGGGGGAAGTAATAGGCAGGTGAGAAGAAGTAAAAGGTCAGAGTGGGGAATGGGGGGGAGGGGTAATTTGTTTACTAGAAGGAGAAATTGATATTCATACTATCAGGTTGGATGGTACCCAAATGGAACATAAAGTGGTGTTTCTGCACCTTGAGGGAGGCCTCAACTTGACACAAGCGGGACCATAGTCTGATATGTCAGAACGGGAATGGGAATCGGAGTTCAAATGTTTGGCCACCAGGAAGTCCCATTTGTGGCGGACAATGGGGAGGTGCTTGACAAAGTGGTCCTCCAATTTACGACGGGTCTTGCCAATGTATCACTTTTGTTGGGAAAGTTTCACTTGTTGTTTAGCACCAATCAGGAATTTGCTTAAGTGGTTGCAAGACAAGCACCAGACCAACAACTTTTCAAGGCGAGGGTCTGTATGCAGTAATATCAGCAACTGACCCAACTTGGAAACTAATGTGTTTACACAGAACTATGTTATACACTTGAAATGAGAACACATTGAACATTCTAAGTGTATTGAAAATTAACAAAAAAAATCAAATTAACACATCAAAGGAAAATGATAACATTTACTTCTGAATTTTCATATTCTGGTACCTTTCCCTTTGTCAACCTTGTTTGTGGGTTTCAATGCTTCCTGCATGATTGTAGACTGTCAGATGAAAATTTGATTTCTCTCACTGTGAACCCACAAAAGTATCTTTAAAGACCCATAAGAAACTAGCCCAAATGGGCCAGCTTCAAACGGGTGCCAAGGACCAACTGAAAGGCACTCTGGGTTGGCTGACTGAAGGGCACAGGTGAACAGGTTACCCCAGTGGCAACTTACTCGCTATGTGAGTGCAGACCTCAATGTCTTGAACCCTCATTTTGAGCAGCCTCCACTAAATATGCTGCACCTGCAAACGTTACCATTCTTTCAATGTCACCTGACTCAGCCAATAAAACCCAAGTCATAGGTGTCCCACTCTGATGTCTTCCTAATATTTTGGTGATATAAAGGGAGGTGTGAATTTTGGGAAGAGTGCTTGCACATCCCTCTCATTGTGCAGAAGAGAAACAAATTCACGTGGACCTTCTTTCTGTTCCTCTGGAACTATCTGCTGCCATGTTACATTTCTCTGCTTGTGCAGGAAGACACCATGATGATGTGCAGCATATCTTTGCTTCTGGGAACATAAGAGATACTTGTATGTTGGTTTCTTGTTTCCACTGCTCTCAGTTGAAACAGGAGTATGGCATGAAACCAATCCATTTTAACCAATTATTTCATGTCAGGGTTTGTGCTCCACCCGAGTTTCCTTCCATATGTCTTGGTTACATAGGCTACATAGAAATCCAGGTTGTTTTTGCTGTTATTATGTACTTTTAGAAATGTGACCCCTGTTAAGTAGACAAGTGTAGTAGCCAATTTGAACACAATATCCAATTTGCCTGCTACAGCCTAGTTTTGCCTCTGATCAAGGGTGTGCTACGTAAACATTTTTATTTTGCAAGTCCTGCCCATTCCATTCTCAAGCAGTATCTCACTGTAATAAGATCACAGCAAAATGTCACTTAAACCAACTAATCAGATGGTTTGTTCTGGATTATTTGGAAAATGTGCTTTCTGCATTACAGCAACTGGTACATGCCAAAAATACTTCATGCTGAAGATGCTATAAATATGAAGTAAAAACTCTGATTTCTAGCATTTGCAGAAAATTTCAACAGGTCAGGCAGCATTGTAGAAAGAGAAAGTGTTAATGTTTCAGGGTGAAGACCTTCTTTGGTATAGGTCTAATTATAGATCAGTGTTTAGTTGAGATGAGGAGTCTTAGATCTGAAGCATTGACTGTTTATCTTCCCATTGCTTCAACCTGGTTTGCTAAGAATTTCTAGAATTTAATGTATTTCATTTCATTATTCTGTAAAAATGTGTTATGTCCTCTTATGAAATGTTTGATATAAAAGCAGGTTCCCTTTATTACTCTCCTTAGAAATGGAAATCTATTTTTCTTTTAATTAGTTGATTCTGAAGCACTTTGTGGCATCTTTTTTATCTTCAAAATGCTTTTTGTCTTAAAATCAACAGATATAATTATATCTATAATATATAATTATAATTACTATGTATGTAAATATGGCAGCCTATTATAAATATGGCACTGTAATATATCCAAAAGGTAACAATGAATGTCAATTTACTCAATTCTTACAGAATTGACTGAAGAATTTACATTGGCCAGAAATTTTGATTAACATCCTTTTCTTCAAATATTTCAATAGTTTCTTTTATATTTATTTGTCAGAGTGGTGACGACTGGAGAGTCAGTGACAGCCCGGAGAGACGGCAACTGGGGCAGAACGGGCTGGCCACCCAATCTGTGTCCTCTGAGAGGAGGACCCCTACAAAAGCTACGATGAATCTAACAGAAAGATACCCCCAGGGGTGCCCGAGGTGAGGGGGTGAGGGGAGGAAGAGCATCCCAGTCAGACGGACATAATGGCATCAGACCCAGGCAATGAACAAACGACGATGAGGAAGCAGTGTGCATGTGGCAAAATCTGCAAGAACGATCGCAGCTTGAAGATCCACCAAGCGAGGATGAAGTGTTTGGCGGGAGCAGGAGCAGCACAATGCACAGGTGTCCAACCTGGTGAGACGAAGGAGGGGCCAGGCCCGAAGTCACCCCATAGTGCCTGGAACCTCCAAGTGTTGCAAAATTATCCCTCTAACATGAAGTCTCTTAAAGATAGTGGAATGAGCTCTTAAAGATAGTGGAATCAAAGGTTATGGGGATAAGGCAGGAACTGGATACTGATAGTGGATGATCAGCCATGATCTCAGTGAATGGCGGTGCTGGCTCAAAGGGCCGAATGGCCTACTCCTGCACCTATTGTCTATTGTCTATTGTCTAAGTCTAACAGGAGGCGGATCAAATGGCCTGCAGCTAACATGACTTCTCTGTGGAAGCAGTTTGATGAAGATGTTAACCAAATTCTGGAGGCAAAGGGGAAGGGAGGGGTTGATATGAAGCTGCAAACCATGACAACGATTATTGTCAGTATCACAGTCTCCCAGTGGAGGTTGGTTGTAGGGGATTTGCAGCCCATTCTTTAGTTAGAGCCTTCAGCAATTTGGGCATCGAGGGAGAGAGGAAGAGGAGAGCCATCCACTGTACCACCGATGTGGCAGAGAGGGCCTCAAGATGGCTGTGGCTCAAAAGAGGGGAGCCATGGAGTCATAAGTAGCTAGCCATCTGGACACAAGCTGGGGTCTGATCAGCCCCGGCTGGGTCACCTGGAGGAGGTTGTATGATGTTGAAAGATCCGAAACACCTGATGATTCCAGGAACATCACTGAAGATGTGTCCAGAAGCATCAGTAGATGTATGTACACAGTAATTAGGCAAACAAGACCTTTCCTTAATGTCACGTGTGAAAGACACATTGAACTGATTTTTTCAAGTGTACACTAATGACAGAGAGCGTCACTTACCATCATCACACAATGAAACATTTTCATTTTACAGTCAGAATACCATTGACTTTCTAAGATGCTTGGTAACAATTAAGTTTTTGAATCATCAATATACTTGAACACAACACAGGTGCCTTCTTAATATGTCTTTGAGATGGTTAACAAATAAGAATTTGGTACACTGAAAGTAAAAACTAAATACGATTTAGGGGAAACATAAAATACACATAAAAGTGAAAAGAGACAAATAAAGATTGCAGCAAACTGTGAAAATCCTGATATACAGGTGCAAGGAGATTAAAACATTAAATACAAGCTAAAGGTCAGGAATATCTTTAATCTAATGTAGCAATGGAGCAGAAGGTTAAAGAAGCCCAGTCATAATTAGCCAAGTGTGAAAAGGTTTTGATGTGTTCATGTACCTCATTCAGGTTAATTGTTGTTAAATGAGTTTCAGGCATTAATCAGGATGCAAGCCAGTATTTAATCATTCTGAAATAAATCTTGATGTAGCATTTTATTTATGATGGAATAATGATCCATGATAATCAAATGTATGATTAGTTTTTTTTCTTGTGAATTACTTAACAATATGAGAATGAAATGGAGATATACTTGGCTTATTTCCATTTTTTTACTTAGTCAAATTCCTAGAATTCAACCATCATTGTCTTATGTTTGGTGTCTATTGGCACTGAATCCTTTTGTGTTGTGTGTGTGTGTGTGTGGTGTGTATTTGCTTATGAGAAAAACAAGCACATAATGTGACTATTTTGTTATTGTAATAGTCACAAAGGTAAATGGGGTAATATTTCTAAATGTTTTAAAACATAAATTATACTCCAAACTTCACAGATTGATATTTTGAAATATAACATCAATGCTCATTGATGATTTCTCATTGTAAACTCCAAAGAATAGATGCATTCTGCTATTTTTTCCCTCATAACTGAAGCCCTCATTCCAATAATCAATTTAGTTAATATTTGCTGCATTGCACTCCCCCCAGGCAAGAATACATTTCCTTAAATAGGACCAGAGCTGTGGCAGAACTCCAGATGTGATCTCAACAAATTCTTGTGTGCTCCGTTTTCCTTGCAATATGGGACAGCATTCCATTTATCCTCCAAATTCCTTGCTCTATCAGACTGTTGGCTTTCTGACTTTCCTGCATGAGAGAACCCAGTCTCTCCAAGTGCAGAGCTTAATATGATAATCCGTTTTCATATTCTGCTTTCATTATTCTTTATTTCATCCCTTATCTTTTTTGCTATTTCCTTAACTTGTCTGTAATCCTTTGTAGCTTCTTTTTTTGATCTTCTTAACAACTTGGATACATTACTTTCCGAGTCATTTCTCTGATATAAGCTGTAAATGCCAGAGGCTTAATACAGATCCCAGTAGTTACAGTTTGTCAAACAAAAATTGACCTTTTATTCCGATACTCCATTGCCTTTGTCTTCATGAATCAGGCAGCTACTGTAGATTTATTTTCTTATTGTAACTTGTAGTAATTTCTTTTTGTCTTGCATTTCTCTGCTAGCATAAAAGAACAAATGTCACAACATATGTCAGTGACATTAAAGGTGATTCTGATTGTGCTATTTAAAGTGATATGTTACCTGTTCCTTGATAATGGATTCTAGCATGTTTGACCACATCACAAAGACAGCATAAAACTAAAAGGGAGGGCATAAAGTATAGCAAAAATCAGTGGGAAGTTAGAGGATTGGAAAGCTTTTAAAAATTAATAGAAAGCAACTAAAAAGCCACAAGGAGAGAAAAGATGAACTATGAAGGTAAGCTAACAAATAATATAAAAGAGGATATCAATCATTTTTTGAGATATATGAAGTGTAAGAAAAGAGGTGATAGAGGATTTTTGACCACTGGAAGATTATGCTGGAGAGGAAGCAATGGAGGACAAAGAAATGGTGGAGGAACTTCATAAGTATTTTTTGTCAGTCTTCACTATGGACTACACTAGCAGTATGCCAGAAATGCAAGAGTGTCAAGCGTCATAAGTAAGTGTTGTTGCTATTACTGAGGAGAAGGTGCTTGACAATATGAAAGATCTGAAGGTAGATAATTTACCTGGACCAGATGGACTACACGCCAGGATTCAAAAGAGGTAATTGGAGAGAATGTGGAGGCATTAGTAATGATCTTTTAAGAATTACTAGATTCTGGAATGCTTCCAGAGGACTAGAAAATTGCAAAAGCCACTGCACACTTTAAGAAGGGAGGGAGACTGAAGAAAGGAAATTATAAGCCAGTTAGCCTGACTTCAGTGGTTGGGAAGGTGTTGGAGTCCATTATTAAGGATGAGGTTTTGGGATACTTGGTGGCACATGATAGATAGATCAAAGTTAGCATGATTTTCTCAAGGGGAATTCTTGCCTGATAATTCTGTTAGAATTTTTTGAGGAAATAACAGGTAAGATAGACAAAAGAGATTCAGTGGATATTGTTTACTCAGATTTTCAGAAGGCCATTGACAAGGTGCTGCACACAAGACTGGTTAACAAGAAAGGAGCCGATGGTATTGCAGAAAAGATATTGGCATGGATAGAAGATTGGCTGACTGACAGGAGGCAAAGCATAGAATAAAGGGGACCATTTTTGGTTGGCTGCTAGTGGTTAGTGGTCTTCTGCAGGGATCAGTGTTGGGACCACTTCTTTTCACATTATATGTCAATTATATGGGTGATGGATTTGATTGCTTTGTGGCCAAGTTTGTGGATAGTACAAAGATAAGTGGAGGGGCAGGTAATATTGTGGAAGAAGAGTGTTTGCAGAAAAACTTACAGATTGGGAGAATAGGAGGAGGAGCTTAGGGGGATTAATGGCACATAACGGCGATTCCTTTGCTTGCATCTTTGGAAAGAACTCTATTTCCATCTTTAATAACTCTATTTTTCCCTTTCAGGGTTTTTTTTTTGAAGACCCTGACCTGGAGTTACACACTAACTACAGTTCTTTGCGAGAATGGGACCCGCTCTCGGGGTTACACGACTGGTTGTTGTTTGGCACACCAAGGGTTCAGCCTAAGAGCTCAACTTGCCTTCGGAGGACGGAGATCTCATGGCTCGGGAGACAGGTAGATCGAAGATCGGTGTCACGGCAGGAGATCGGTGTGTCGTTGGGGGAGTCGGATGATCTACGGCTGTGTGCCCAGAGACCCGAGATATTTGGGCACAGAGCTCGGAAAAAACAATGCAACGGACTTTTAACATCGTAACCAGCGAGTTGTTTGTTATACCTCCCTGCTCGCTGTGAAAGGAGAGAGAGAGCCTGTGGTATGTCAAATACTGGGTGAACAAGTAGTCTTTAGGGTACTGCAAGTCTGTGTCTTTGCTGTTGCTTTGCTCATGCTTGAGTGCTTGGGGGTGGGAGCTGATGCTTTTTTTTGCCAGGTGGGGGGAGGAGCGGTTGTTGCTGGCTGCTGCTTATGTGCAAGAGGGAGGGGAGCTAGTGAGGGACTTTTGGGTTCTAACATTTAACTGTCATTCATTCTTTGGGGGCACTCCTCTGTTTTTGTGGGTGGTTGTGAAGAAAAAGCATTTCAGGATGTACTCTGTCTACATTTCTCTGACATTAAATGTACCTTTGAAACCTTTGAACAGGCAAATAAGTGTGAAGCGTATGGTCATAAACTTTGGAAGAAGGAATAAAGGCAAAGACTACTTTCTAAACAGGGAGTCCTTGTGCAGGATTCTCTAAAGGTTAACACTCAGGGTGAATCAATGGTAAGGAAGGCAAGTGCAATGTCAGTATTCATTTCAAGAGGATGAGAATATAAGAGTAATGATGTAATGCTGAGAGTTTATTAGGCACTGGTCTGATTGCACTTGGAATATTGTGAGCACTTTTGAGCCTATTATCTAAAACAAAAGCTGTGCTGACATTGGAGAGAGTCCAGAGGAGGTCCATGAGAATGATTCCGGGAATGAAAGGGTTAATGTATGAGGAGTGTTTAATGGCCCTGGGCCTGTACTAGCTGCAGTTTAAAAGAAAAAGGGTAGATCTTATTGAAACCTATCAAATATTGAAACATCTGGATACAGTTGGTGTGGGGAGTATGCTTCCTGTTGTGAGTGAGTCTGGGACCAGAGGGCAGAATCTCAGGCTAGAGGACTTCCATTGCGAACAGAGATGAGGAGGAATTTCCTTCATCAGTGGGTAGTGAATCTGTGGAATTTACTGCCACAGGCAGCTGTGGAGGCTGTGTGAGTGTATTTAAAGGGGAGGTGGATAGGTTCTTGATTAGTCAGAGCATTAAAGGTTATGGGGAGAAGGCAAGACAATGGGTTAAGAGGGATAATAAATCAGTCATGATTGAATGGCAGAGCAGATTCGATGGTCCAAATGACCTAATTCTGCTTCTATGTCTTATCGTCTTATGATCATGATGGTAGATTTTCAGCTGACTGCCTTTTAGCTCTTAGAATTCTTGCATTTTGCTTTCATAAATTGCTGTTTTCTTGGAAATTTTGGGAAGTCACAACCAAAGTATTTATCTTTTCTCAGCCGCATTCTTGGATGCAGGCCATTAGATCTCTCAGTCGCTTATTTTGCCAATACATTTATCTCTGGCGATTGTAATTACTTTAATTTCCTTCCCCCTTTTTGTCTCATGGTTACGTGCTATTCTGAGGGTACATTTAGTGTTACTGCAAAGGCATATGCAAAATACTTGTTAGGCATCTCTACTATTTCTTATTTCTTCAGCTCCTAAAGTATGAACATTTTCTTCTGCTACTATCTCTACACCTTACTGTGTGGCTAGGCATAGCTCAAATACCATCAATAAATTTGCTGATGAAACAACCATTGTTGGAAGAATCTCGGATGGTGATGAGGGGGTGTACAGGGGCGAGATATATCAGCTAGTTGAGTGGTGTCGCAGCAACAATCTTGCACACAACTGTAAGACCAAAGAACTGATTGACGATTCCAGAAAGGGTAGGAAAAGGGAACACAAAGAAATCCTCAAAGAAGGATTCAAAGTGGAGAGTGAGAGAGCAATTCCAAGTTCCTGGGTGTCAATATGTCTGAGGATCTAACCTGGTCCCAACATGTTGATGCAGCTATAAAAACGGCAAGACAGCAGCTACATTTCATTAGGAGTTTGAGGAGATTTGGGTTGTCACCTAAAACACTCAAAAACGTCTAGTGATGTACCATGGAGAGCATTCTGGCAGGCTGCATCACTGTCTGGTATGGGGTGGGTGGGTGGTGGGCTACCGCACAGGATCAAAGTAAGCTGCAGAGAGTTGTAAAATCAGTCAGCATCAACATAGGTACTAGCCCCACTATAGTATCCAAGACATCAGAGGAGCAGGGCCCCAGAAAGGCAGCGTCCATCATTAAGGTCGCGCATCACCAGGACGTGTTACTGTCAGGAAGGAAATACAAAAGCTAAAGGCACACACTCAGAGATTCAGGCACGGCTTCTTCCCCTCTGCCATACTTCCTTCGGCAGTTCGAACGGGGCACGACTGCACAAGCGCTTAGAGGTCGGCCAGTGAGAACAGCGGGAGAGTTTAAAAAGCGAGCAGATTGAGAAGGGGAAGGTCATTTCTTCAGCAGTTTGAACGGGGCCACAACTGCGCAAGCGCGTGAAGGTTGGCCTGTGAGAACAGCGGGAGAGTTTAAAAAGTGAGCAGATTAATGGAGCGGGTTTCGCAGGAGCGGGCGACAGAGTAGTGGGAGACAATGTAGGAAGGCTTTGGCTCGAGAGGCTTTGACGAGCAGAGGCTGAGGACGAGCTTGCTCCCAGTGAGGTAAGGTCAGGTAAGCTCCTTTAATTAATCTAATTAACTTAAAAGTGGGTAATGGAGGCAGCAGTTAGGGCAGTCGAGTGCTCCGTCTGCAGTATGTGTGAAGTCAGGGCGAGCACAATCGTTCCTGATGACTACACCTCTAAAAGATGCATCCAGCTGCAGCTCCTCACAAACCGAGTTAGGGAACTGGAGCTGGAGCTGGAGCTGAATGAACTTCGTATCATTCGTGAGGCAGAGGTAGAAATAAACAGGAGTTACAAAGAGATATTCACTCCTAAAAGTCAGGAGGCAGGTAGCTGGGTGACTGCCAGGAGAGGGAAGGGGAATAGACAGAATGAGCAGAGCACCCCCGTGGCCGTTCCCATCAATAATAGGTATACCATTTTGGATACTGTTGGTGGGGACGACCTACCGGGACAAGTTGCAGTGGTCGCGTCTCTGGCACCGAGACTGGACCCTCAGCTCAGAAGGGAAGGAGGGAAAAGAGGAGAGCAATAGTGATAGGGGATTCGATAGTTAGGGGGACAGATAAGAGGTTCTGTGGAAGAGATCAAGAATCCCGGATGGTCTGTTGCCTCCCTGGTGCCAAGGTCCACGATATCTCGGATCGAGTTCTCAGTATTCTCAAGAGGGAGGGTGAGCAGCCGGATGACGTGGTCCATGTAGGGACCAGTGATATGGATAGGAAGGAGGAGGAGGTCCTGTAAAGAGAGCTTAGGGAGTTAGATGCAAAGTTGAAGAACAGGACCACCAGGGTTGCAATCTCAGGATTGCTACCTGTGCCAAGTGCTAGTGAGGCTAGAAATAGGAAGATAATGTAGCTAAATACATGGCTAAGGAGATGGTGCAGGAGGGAGGGCTTCATGTTTCTGGACAATTGGGCCTTGTTCCAGGGAAGGTGGGACCTGTTCCAACAGGATGGGTTGCACCTGAATTGTAGGGGAACTAACATCCTTGCGGGAAGGTTTGTTAGTGCTGTTCCAGGGGGTTTAAACTAGACTTTCAGGGGGAGGGGAACCATAATGTTAGAGCAGATAATGAGGTGGAGGAGGAGAAAGGTCATGTGAGAACTGCAAGTATAGTGCATGGAGTAAAGCCAGATCTAACATATAAAGAGGCTTTGAGGAAAGGGAAACAGAACAAAGGATGTAAAGGTAGTAAGGTAGAATGGCTAAAGTGCGTGTACTTCAATGCAAGAAGCATCAGGAACAAAGGTGATGAACTGAGAGCTTGGATACATACATGGAATTATGATCTAGTAGCCATTACAAAGACTTGGCTGGCACCAGGGCAGGAATGGATTCTCAATATTCCTCGATTTCAGTGCTTTAAAAGGGACAGAGGCAGGGAAAGGGGAGGAGGGGTGGCATTACTGGTCAGGGATACTATTATAGCTACAGAGAGGGTGGGTAATGTAGCAGGATCCTCTTTTGAGTCAGTATGGGTGGAAGTCAGGAACAAGAAGGTAGCAGTTACTCTACTGGGGGTATTCTATAGGCCCCCTGGTAGCAGCAGAGATACAGAGGAGCAGATTGGGAGGTAGATTTTGGAAAGGTGCAAAAATAACAGGGTTGTTATCATTGGTGACTTTAACTTCCCTAATATTGATTGGCACTTGATTAGTTCCAAGGGTTTAGATGGGGCAGAATTTGTTAAGTGTGTCCAGGATGGATTCCTGTCACAGTATGTGGACAGGCCGACCGGGAGAATGCCAACTAGATCTAGTACTAGGTAACGAATCGGGTCAGGTCACAGATCTCTCAGTGGGTGAGCATCTGGGTGACAGTGACCACCGCTCCCTGGCCTTTAGCATTATCATGGAAAACGATAGAATCAGACAGGACAGGAAAATTTTTAATTGGAGAAGAGCAAATTATAAGGTTATAAGGCTAAAACTTGCAGATGTGAATTGAGATGATGTTTTTGCAGGGAAATGTACTACGGTCATGTGGTCGATGTTTAGGGATCTTTTGCAGGATGTTAGGGATAAATTTGTCCCAGTGAGGAAGATAAAGAATGGTAGGGTGAAGGAACCATGGGTGACAAGTGAGGTGGAAAATCTAGTCAGGTGGAAGAAGGCAGCATACATGAGGTTAGGAAGCGAGGATCAGATGGGTCTATTGAGGAATATAGGGAAGCAAGAAAGGAGATTAAGAAGGGGCTGAGAAGAACAAGAAGGGGGCATGGAAGGCCTGGGCGAGTAGGGTAAAGGAAAACCCCAAGGCATTCTTCGATTATATGAAGAACAAAAGGATGACAGGAGTGAAGGTAGGACCGATTAGAGATAAAGGTTGGAATATGTGCCTGGAGGCTGTGGAAGTGAGCGAGGTCCTCAATGAATACTTCTCTTCAGTATTCACCAATGAGAGGGACTTGATGTCAGTCAGGACAATATGAGTGATGTTGACGTTCTGGATCATGTTGACATTAAGTGAGAGGAGGTGTTGGGGTTGTTAAAATACATTAGACACGGAAAAGCACCCGGGGCCTGATGGAATATTCCCCAGGCTGCTCCAGGAGGTGAGGGAAGAGATTGCTGAGCCTCTGGCTAGGATCTTTATGTCATCGTTGTCCATGGGAATGGTACTGGAGGACTGGAGAGAGGTGAATGTTGTTCAAAAAAGGTAGTAGGGATAGTCCGAGTAATTATAGAGCAGTGAGCCTTACGTCTGTGGTGGGAAAGCTGTTGGAAAAGATTCTTAGAGTTAGTATCTGTGGGCATTTAGAGAATCATGGTCTGATCAGGGACAGTCAGCATGGCTTTGTGAAGGGCAGATCATGTTTAACAAGCCTGATAGAGCTTTTTGAGGAGGTGATCAGGCATATAGATGAGGGTAGTGCAGTGGATGTGATCTATATGGATTTTAGTAAGGCATTTGACAAGGTTCCACACAGTAGGCTTATTCAGAAAGTCAGAAGACATGGGATCCAGGAAAGTTTGACCAGGTGGATTCAAAATTGGCTTGCCTGCAGAAGGCAGAGGGTCGTGGTGCAGGGAGTACATTCAGATTGGAGGGTTGTGACTAGTGGTGTCACACAAGAATCTGTTCTGGGACCTCACTTTTCGTGATTTTTATTAATGACCTGGATGTGGGGGGTAGAAGGATGGGTTGGCAAATTTGCAGATGACACAAAGGTTGGTGGTATTGTAGATAGTGTAGAGGATTGTCAAAGGTTGCAGAGAGACATTGATAGGATGCAGAAGTGGGCTGAGAAGTGGCAGATGGAGTTCAACCCGGAGAAGTGTGAGATGGTACACTTTGGAAGGACAAACTCCAAGGCAGAGTACAAAGTAAATGGCAGGATACTTGGTAGTGCGGAGGAGCAGAGGAATCTGGGAGTATATGTCCACAGATCCCTGAAAGTTACCTCACAGGTAGATAGGGTAGTTAAGAAAGCTTATGGGATGTTAGCTTTCATAAGTTGAGGGATAGAGTTTAAGAGTTGCGGGGTAATGATGCAGCTCTATAAAACTCTGGTTAGGCCACACTTGGAGTACTGTGTCCAGTTCTGGTCACCTCACTATAGGAAGGATGTGGAAGCATTGGAAAGGGTACAGAGGAGATTTACCAGGATGCTGCCTGGTTTAGAGAGTATGGATTATGATCAGAGATTAAGGGAGCTTGGGCTTTACTCCTTGGAGAGAAGGAGGATGAGAGGAGACATGATAGAGGTGTACAAGATAATAAGAGGAATAGATAGAGTGGATAGCCAGCGCTTCTTCCCCAGGGCACTTCTGCTCAATACAAGAGGACATGGCTTTAAAGTAAGGGGTGGGAAGTTCAAGGGGGGTATTAGAGGAAGGTTTTTTACTCAGAGAGTGGTTGGTGCGTGGAATGCACTGCCTGAGTCAGTGGTGGAGGCAGATACACTAGTGAAGTTTAAGAGACTACTAGACAGGTATCTGGAGGAATTTAAGCTGGGGGGTTATATGGGAGGCAGGGTTTGAGGGTCAGCACAACATTGTGGGCCAAAGGGCCTGTGCTGTGCTGTACTATTCTGTGTTCTGTGTTTTATACGATTCCTAAATGAACATTGAAGCCATGAACGCTACCTTACTTTTATTTTTATTTCTGTCTCCGTATTACTTATTTAATTTGATGACATATATATACACACACACATACATACACACACGCACACACACACACATACCTACTGTAATTCAGTTCCTTTCTCTGTATTTATCATGTATTGTACTGCTGCCATGAAGTTAACAAACTTCACAACATATGCTAGTGATATTAAACCTGATTTTGATCTTCCTTTTTATGTATTTTACAAGTCCTTACAATTTTTTTTTATATTTCTTGAAAGGTCACTTTTTATATTATATTCTTTCCATTTTTATCAACCTTATTAGCCATACTTAGCCAGGATTTATTTCACCTAATCCTCTGTTGCTCCATTCTTAGTTTTGTGAAGGGATTGGTTTAAAGTTTCAGCTAGATACAAACAAGTATAGGGACATATTACAAACAACTCAATGTTGGAAACAATTTGCTGGTCAGGTCACATCTGAGGAAAGAAAAATAATGTCAATATTGCATACTGAATGCTCATCATTAGAACCAGGTCCATTTCCAAGGGGGTATATTATTAGTCAGAAAGTACGGCAATCACTGAATAGGAATGGAGGCAGCCATTTTGTGAGACTGTCCCTGTAGCTGCCATTATGTGAACTGTTTAAACTGATTTCTTGCTCTGGGATAATTTAATCAGAGCAATGGAATATGGACACCTGCCCAGAGATGCCAATTCTGTTACAAAGATTAGTCCTTGCTAGTTATGATTAGTTAGGTACAGAGAGAATCTGTATTTATTGACAAGTATCTTTATTGTCTCAGCTCAAAAGCATGTGGGTTGACAAACTAACTTATTGCGTGCATGCCTACTAAATTTCCCTGACCCTCCACAAACAATCAAAATTAGAAAAGGTAATACCTGGGAAAGAAGTCTATGCAGACCAGGTGTTTCTCATATTCCCAATCTAATCACCATGTGTCTGCCGTGGAGATCTTCAACACCTGCAGTGGGTGATATCCATAGAGTTGTCACCTCTCATTTTTATACTCAAATATTGTGCTTTACTCTTATTGGCTCAAGATCAGCTGAACGATCTGGATCACCTTCTTATTGGCTCTAATTCAGGGCTACAACCATTATCATTCTATGGTCTAGACACCCTGAGCCAATAGACTGGTCCTGAACTTATTTTCCATCTGGCACAGTTTGCATTTTGTTGTTGATTGTTTTGTGGTTTATGTATTGCTATATTTATGTTCTATTCTTGGTTGGTGTGGCTGTAACAAAACCCAATTTCCCTCGGGATCAGTAAAGTATATCTACCTATCTATCTATCTATGCCTTGAGCCTCATGCCTTTTTTTCTTTTTGGCTCTGACTAGCTGAACCAGGTGACCCAGCCACTGAGTCTAACGAGATCACAGATCGCTCCTTCTGCAAACCTGCCACTTTACATAGTAAATAGCCACTTGTCTGAGAATCGTCTCAGGTTTAGCTGAGCATTAGCAGAAAACTCATTGTGTCCACATTCCATTGCTCTGATTAAATTATTCCAGAACAAGAAATCAGTTCAAATAGTTCACAAAATAGTGGCTGCAAGGACAGTCTCACAAAATGGTGGCTGCAACGACAGTCTCACAAAATGTCCATGTCCATTCCTGTTCACTGCTTGTCATTCTTTCTGGCTAACATGTCCCTCCTCTTGATCCAAAGATATTTATCCTCAGATCATTTTCCACCTCTCATTCTGTTGACTGCCCATAGACCTGCCACGGACCCCCAGAAGGTGTGCAACACTTATATTATATAAATAACGCTAACATTTACTTACTGGATTCAAACACTGACAATTATCTCTGCTTTTTTTAAAACAGCCACAGATTATATCTTAGGAAAGAAAAGTAATGCCAATATTTCATACTGAAGACTTATCATTAGAATCAATTCAAGTTCTAAGGGAGTATATGGTTGCAATAAAAGGTTCATCATTCTGAAAAGTTAACTTTGTTTCTTCTTTCACAGATATTCCTTGCATATTTCCAGCATTTTCAGCTCTCTTTGCAACCATATGCCCATTCTCGCTTGCTGAAAAATTAGTTGGTTACATTTCCAGCAACTTGCTGTGAAATAAAAGGTAGAAGCCAAAATATGCAAAATACATAGCTGATGCCAACTGTTCCACATGGTAGTAATGTCATTTCTCAGGAAAATCCTGACAATGTGATACATTGCATAGCACAACACTTTCAAATTCTATTACACTTAATGAAAGAAAATAGAGATTGTGTTTTATATATGTTATTAATAAACTTTCTTGTTTTGGCTATCCGAAGTGAGAAGTGCTTTTAATGTGCAGTTCATTTTACAGCACAAATCATAACATTATTCTGTAATACATCCACAATGGCTTTGTGGTTAAACTAGTAGAGACATGTGAAACTGAACTGTGTGGGAATATGCTTGGTTGTAATTTCTCATTTTATGTTCTCATATTTTTATCAGTGTAAAAGGAGGCCATGCAGCCCATCAAGTCTGTACCAGTTCCGGGGATATTTCCATCAGTTCCTTTTCTCCATTTATTTCCACGTAACCTATTTTCTCTCATACATGCCATCATATACGTCCCCCACTAATTCTTTTGTTACCCACCTACACAAGAGGTTACTTGGAATAGCTGATTAATCAGCATGTCATTGGAATGTGGGAACGTGGAGCACTTGGGCAAACCATAGAATGCAGAAACATTACTGATCTCACAAACATCAACCCTTTCTTGAGCAATAAACAAAGGAACACACAGAAAATGCTGGAGGAACTCAGCAAGTCAGACGGCATCAATGAAGGGGAATAAACTGTCAATGTTTCAGGCCGAGACTCTTTATCAGAATGGGAAAGGCAGGGGGCATTAGCCAGAGCAAGAGGGTCGGTGAGGGAAAGGAGTACAAGCTGGCAAATAATAGATGAGTCTAAGTGAGGAAGAAGCTGGTTAGGCTGAGTAGTGAGGATGAAGTAAGAAGCTGGGAGGCAATAGGTGGAAGAGGTAAAGGCTGAAGAAGAAGGCATCTATTAGGAGAAGATAATGGAATATGGAAAAAAAAGGTTAAGAGGAGGGAAACCAGAGGAAGATGACGGGCAGGTAAGAAGAGAAGGGGTGACTAGTTATACCTAAACGTCAACCCTCTGTAGTTGCTCCCTGACTTTCTGAGTTCCTCCTGCATTTTGTGTGTGTTGCTCAGGATTTTCCGCATCTGAAGAATCCTGTGTTAGTGATCTTCTGGAGAAACACCATGGGTCGAGCAACGTCTGATAGGGGAGAGAAATTGTTAATTCTATCCTCCCACACCACCCCCTCCCAAAGGTACAGCTCAAGCTGCTGAGTTTCTTCAGAAGATGCACCAGATTCCAGCATCTGCAGTCTCTTGGAGCTTGTGTGAACACATTCTTGAGTTCCTGTTGACCCCCTAAAATAAGTATTGTGTCCTGTCTGGACAGAACTGAAGGATCAGGACATTGTCTTAGAGATTGTGATAAATAAGGTAAACTCCAGGTGAAGTTTCAGACCAGTCTTTAATGATGTAAGTATGTTGTCAATTTGCTGATGCATTGTCACCCTACAAACACACTAATTATGGATATTTGAAATAAGCTTCATTTGAATTTTGCTGACAATACGAAGATAGGTGGAGGGGCCGGTAGTGCTGAGGAAACGGAGAGTCTGCAGACAGACTCGGATAGATTGGAAGAATGGGCAGAAAAGTGGCAAATGAAGTACAATATTGGAAAGTATATGGTTATGCACTTTGGCAGAAAAAATAAATGGGCAGACTATTATTTAAATTGGGAAAGAATTCAAAGTTCTGAGATGCAACGGGACTTGGAAGTCCTCGTACAGGATTCCCTTAAAGTTAACCTCCAGGTTGAGTCAGTAGTGAAGAAGGCGAATGCAATGTTGGCATTCATTTCTAGAGGAATAGAGTATAGGAGCAGGGATGTGATGTTGAGGCTCTATAAGGCGCTGGTGAGACCTCACTTGGAGTACTGTGGGCAGTTTTGGTCTCCTTATTTAAGAAAGGATGTGCTGATGTTGGAGAGGGTACAGAGAAGATTCACTAGAATGATTCCAGGAATGAGAGGGTTAACATATGAGGAACGTTTGCCTGCTCTTGGACTGTATTCCTTGGAGTTTAGAAGAATGAGGGGAGACCTCATAGAAACATTTCGAATGTTAAAAGGCATAGACAGAGTGGATGTGGCAAAGTTGTTTCCCATGATGGGGGAGTCTAGTACGAGAGGGCATGACTTCAGGATTGAAGGGGTGCCCTTTCAGAACAGAAATGCGAAGAAATTTTTTTAGTCAGAGGGTGGTGAATCTATGGAATTTGTTGCCACGGGCAGCAGTGGAGGCCAAGTCATTGGGTGTATTTAAGGCAGAGATTGATAGGTATCTGAGTAGCCAGGGCATCAAAGGTTA
Source organism: Mobula hypostoma (assembly GCF_963921235.1). NCBI lineage: Eukaryota > Metazoa > Chordata > Chondrichthyes > Myliobatiformes > Myliobatidae > Mobula > Mobula hypostoma. The sequence goes on along the minus strand of NC_086100.1, from coordinate 132,928,539 downwards.
TGGTGAGAAGGCGGGGCAGTGGGACTAAATAGGATAAAATGGATCAGCTCATGATAAAATGGTGAAGCAGACTTGATGGGCCGAATGGCCCACTTCTGCTCCTTTGTCTTATGATCTTATGGTCTTATGAATTAAGGGAAGAATTAGAATCTCATTTGGAACTGACAGTACCCTATATTGTCCCCTTCACCTTAAAAGCCTGGATCATGCTGGGTCTAGCCAGCCATTACTTTTCCAAAAGTTATGGGGTAAATCACCTGATTCTTAGATGGACAGGAAATGGAGTAGGCTGCCAGAGGAAAGTAGCATTGTGTACCACTGTGGGCCATCTAATAACACCCTGACAGAACTTGGTCTGATAAAGCATTTTAAACTGTTTTAAAATGTCTGGTGTATTCAAGTATACTGAAATTATTACACATGAAATAAAGTAATACACTTGATTAAAGTGCAATAAAATATTAAAAAATTAAACTTTACATTGAAGTTAAATACTTAAAACATTTTCTGCACTTACCATTTCTGTTGGGTTGATTTTTCAGTCCTTCCTTTCTTGAACAGAGTGAAGGGAACAGCTACCTATCTGACAGGCTGCCCTCATTTGAAGTTTAGGGGATGTGAAGTGTACCTAGCTTCATCCTCCAGGACACCAAGTATTCCATCACCAGACCAACTGTGAGTCTGGTGGTGCGACAGGAAGTAGAAACATCAGCACCTGAGTTCCAGCCCTGCTTAGGACTTCTGTGCTTGGGCACTTACGCATGGAAGTCCGAAATGAGATGAGTTGTCTGCTCCCTATTGTACCCTTAGCTGCTAGTCAGCTTGATTCCACATTTGACATTGATCTGCAATTGTAAAAAGTTGAGTATCAAAAGTTGGAGATGCTGGCAAGTATTAGCCCTTTATACTGAAATATGGGCGGTCTAGGATGAAGTAAAATGCACTGAAATAATTCACTATAAAATCTTGTGATTGATAAACTGTACTAGTGCCAAAGCAAATATGTTTTTACATGATAAAAATTAATCTCAGGTAACAAATCTTTTCAGACTTTTTTGCATTGACAAAAGAGCAAGAATTGCTTTGTATGCAGTTCAAAAGTGGCTTCAGTGCTAGCTGTAAGTGAATCATGACTAAAAATACATAAACAAGCCAAAGATGTATCTCAACGGATCACAGATGACTCAGGAATGTATCCCTGACCATCTGTTATTTTCTACTACTATAGAAAGCATTTCATAGATTGCATTGCAGTAATGAGACAACATAGAAAAGCAGATGGCTACAGAGGTAGTAATTTAAAAAAATGTTGAAAATAAATTTATTCTCATATCATGTCGCCAGCACGGGAACATTTTAAGTTTTTTCATGTTGTGCTATGTTTGCCAATGAAGTTCATTCAATGTTCTTTGTTTAACAGGTTCTGCAATCTTCTTTTTAATCAAAGTTTTGATCTTGGTTAAAACTGTGTGGTGTCCAGACATTTCTGCAGAGAGCTGTGTTGATCTCCAGTACTGATGTAAAGATATGGTTTGTGAATTAAATGCCTGATGATGCTGCCACATCTAAGTATTTAGAAAAATAGATTTTGAATGACAATTAGCAATGAACAGTGAATACGATTTGTAGTAAAACAATCGGTATTCAGGCATATAATTGTTCCTGGAGACCAAAGACTCATCCAGCATGTTTTCCTAACATACTCTTTCAAACAACTAAGAGACTCTCAGCAGGCACAACAGAAAGAAATAATTCAGCTTGTAGTTTCTGCTCAGCTTTTTCAAAGGATTTCACTAATTAATCATATTTCCCTATTCTTCACTCATGGCCTGGCAAGTTTCTTCTGAGGTTCTGTGCATGTGCTTTGCAAATAAGAAATGAAGGATGCTTACAGAAGGCCAGATTTGCCTTATGGTGTATGTAGTAAGATGAAATCGAGTAATGTTTGTATGTTGCAGATTCAGTTCCAATTAACTCTTTAAAGAAAGTGAAAATCTATTAGGATTTCATAATTGTTTAAATGAAACCATGATGAGTTTATATCCTGAAAAGAACCAGCTGTATAACTGCTTTGAAGACAAGAGATACTGTGTAGATAAACATAATATTTTACCTATTTGGGGTTTGCCTAGAACGAAACACCACCAAGCTCCACCTTCTCTCTCACTGACACACCAGAAGTCCCTCCGGATACGGACACTGACAGCCATTCTTTGCCTGTTGTCCATGGCAAGTAGACTTGCAACATTTCAATGAAATCAAATGTGACCTTTGATAGATGGGGAACAAGCTCCCTGGGAACCCATTCTGTCAAAGGCTGACCCATAGAGATCTGCTATCCCTTCTAAACAAAGTGTCATTTTGATATTTAAGCAGCATCCACATTTTTAGGGAAGAGAATAAGGTCGCCCCAGCAAAGAAGGTAGCATGCCACTAATTAAATTTTGAAAAATCTACTGTAGTCAGAGTCAGAAAAGTATGTTCATGCTATTTTTTAGAAAGACATTTTCATGTGAGGGTCACAAGAAACAGTTAGCATTGAGAGCTGCGCTGCACTGCAGCTTGGAGGGGACATAAAATGAACTGACAGCAGAACAAATGAGAGACTTCACCTGCAGATAGTTTGTCACTTATACACAGCATGACACAGAAAGAGATGAATCATGATTAGTGATCAGCACACAGGAAGGTCGAGATGGTGAGGAGGCAGAACGAAAGGGGAAGGGGAAAAGTGATGTGAGGCGATTAATTATTTTCTGATGGCGATTTCTGTGGTTGGTAGGAATTCAGGGAATGAATTTCAATGCCCTACTTGTAGGGAACAGGGAGTTCCCAGATGAATAGGAAAATCACAACCCTACAAGCAGCATACCAATCAGTGATCTCTTGACTCAGGCTGCACATTACCATTACATTTCTATATTTCCCAAGTAATTAACATAGCTGGGGTAGCAATCTGCGTGAGTCATCAATCCAAGTGCCCAAAATAGATTGGCAGAATGGAATCCAACCATTTAAAGCCTGCACCTTGTATTAGTGACACCTCCCCCTCGATGTTTTGCTATGATACACCTTCCCCACGGAAGCATGTACATCATTCATTGTAGGCATGGTTGGAAGTTACCAACAAGCTCAGAATGGTGTCGCATTCATGGACTGAAACATGCAAGTGCATTAATGACCCAAGCAAAGCGAGAGAAGTAAATATTGTGGCACATGTGTGTATATCGTCTGCATATCATCCCAATCATGTTAGAGAATTGGAGTTGGAGCTCGATGACCTACATGTCGTTGAGGAGAATGAGGAGGTGACAGATAGGAGCTACAGGGAGGTAAGTGCTGGAGGCAGGTAGCTGGGTAACTGTCAGAAGAGGGAAAGGGAATGGACAGTTAGTGCAGAGTATCTCTGTAGCTATTCCCCTCAAGATTCAGATTGATTTACTCACCACATATGCATCGAAACAAATAGTGAGATGCATTTCTTTCATTGAAACCAGCACACCTACGGATGTACAGAGGGTAGCCCACAAGTAGTAATACCAAGAATATTGCTTTGATATTGTTGGGGGTGGAGGGGGGAGGTGGGTGACCTTCCAGGGGAAAGCAGCAGTGACCAGATCTCCAGTTCTGGGTCTAGCTCTGTTGCTCTGAAGGGAAGGGGGAAAGAGGGGGAGAGTGGTGGTGATAGGGCCTTAATAGTTAGGGAAACAAACAGGAGAATTTGTGGATGTGGAGGAGACTCCCGTGTAGTATGTTACCTCCCAGGAGACAGGGTCAGGGATGTCTCAGATCAGGTCCACTATATTCTTCAGGGGATTGTGAGCAGACAGAACTCATGCTACATATTGGTATCAATGGCATAGGTAGGAAAAGGGACAAGGTCCTGAAGAGGGAATTTAGGAGCTGGGTAGGAAGCTGAAAAGCAGAACCTCAAAAGTGGTAATCTCGGGATTGTTGTCTGTGCCATGTGTCCTGAGGATAACAGTAGGATGATATGGCCGTTAAAAGTGTGGCAGAAGAATTAGTCCAAGGGGCCCAGTTTCAGGTATTGGAAACTCTTCTGGGGAAAGAATGACCCGTACAAAAGGGATGGATTGCACCTGAACTTGAGGGGCACCAATATCCTTTTGGGCAGGTTTTCTAAAGCTGTTGGGGAGGATTTAAATGTTTTGGCAAGGGGATGAAAACCAGTGTGATAGGTCAGATGATGAAGCATTTGATGTACAGGTAGATGAAACATGTAGAGAGACTGTGAGAAAGGATAGGCTGTGGAAAGGGCATAACTGCAATCAGTTGGATGAGTTGAAATGTGTCTAGTTTAATAAAAGAATATCAGGGTGTTCCAGGGTTTAGTTGCTTCAAAATGGGCAGGGAGGAGGGCAGAAGAGATGGGGGAGTAGCATTGCTAATTAGTGACAGTATTATAGGTGCAGGCAGAGGAATTCATGGGGATCATCCACTGAGTCAGTGTGGGTAGAAGTCAGAAACAGGAAGAAAGCAATCACTCTTTTGGGGATAATTTTATATCCCTCCCCCCACAGCAGCGGAGATACTGAGGAGAAGATCGATATTTTGGAAAGGTGCAAATATAACAGTGATATTGTAATGCGTTACTTCAACTTCCTTAATATGAAGAAAGTGACATAACAAGTCGATGAAGGTAGAATAGTGGATGGGTTATACATAGATTTTATTTAAGGTGTTTCACAAGTTTCCTCATGGTAGGCTCATGGTAGAAAGTCCACATGCATAGGATTCAATGAAATCCGGCTGTTTAGGTTCAGAATTGGCTTGCCCACAGAAGACAGAAGGTGGTAGATGATGGAAGGTATTCTGCCTGGAGGTTGGTGACCAGTGATGTTCTGCAGGGATCTGTTCTGGGACCCCTGCACTTGACTTATGTACATAATTCATTATGGGTTATATGCAAACGTACATGAATGGCATACGTCATTATGCCACCACATCATAACTAAGTGTCTCACTAAAAGGGAAAGGCAAAAAAACCCATAAAAACTAAGTAGGGAAGAATTCCGGCCCCGGTGTTTTTCTTTTTACCAGTTTCTGGAGTTACTCCAGAAACACACACACACACACACACACACACACACACACACACACACACACACACTCACACACACACACACACACGCACACGCACACACACATACAAAGTGCTGGAGTCAGTAGCTTTAAATTCCTTGGCGTTATCGTAATCAAAGGATCTATCCTGGGGCCAGCACATACTGTAAGTGCCATTACAAAGAAGGCATGACAGCACCTCTACTTTGCATAGATTTGGCATGTCACCAAAATCTTGAGAGATTTCTATGATACACAGAGGAGTGTATCCTAACTGGTTGCATCTTGGCTTGGCATGGAAGCACAATGCCCTGGAAAAGAAAAGACTACAAAATGTGGTGGATACAGCCCATTGTATCACAAGCCTCCCCACCATTGAGACATTTATTGAAGCACTGACACAAGAAAGCAGCATCCATGATCAAAAACCACCACCATCCAGGTCATGCTCTGTTTTCAGTATTATCATCGAGCAGGAGGTACAGAATCCCAATGTCCTACACCACCAGATTCAGGAATAGTTATGCTACAACCACCAAAGTCCTGAAGCCATGTGAATAGCTTCATTCACCTCAACTCTGAACTGATTCTACTACCTACAGACTCACATTCAAGGTCTCTTTACAGCTTATGTTCTCAGTAGTATTCATTTTTTTTCCCAGTTTGTCTTCTTTTGGTCAGTTTGTCTTCTTTCGCAGGTTGGGGGACCACTTCGTTGAGCATCTCCACTCCATCCGCCACAACAGACAAGATCTCCTGGTTGTCACCCATTTCAACTCTACTTCACATTCCCATTCAGATATGTCCATACCTGGCCTCCTCTACTGCCATGATGAGGCTAAACTCAGGTTGGAGGAGCAACACCTCATATACCATCGGGGATGTCTCCAGCCCCTTGATATGAACATTGAATTCACCAACTTCAGGTAATTTCCTTCCCCTCCCTTCCCCCATCCCAGTTTCACTCTGCCCCCTCCCCCAGCTGCCTATCACCTCCCTCATGGTTCTGCCTCCTTCTACTACTCATTGTACTTTCCCCTATTCCTTCTTGACCTTTCCTGCCTGTTCTCTCCCTGCTTCCCTTCCCCCACCCCTTTATCTTTCCCCTTACTGGTTTTTCACCTGGCACCTACCAGCCTTCTCCTTCCCACCCTCCCCCCACTTTCTTTATAAGGCCTCTGCCCTTTCCTTCTTCAGTCCTGATGAAGGGTTCCAGCCCGAAATGTTGACTGATCATTTCCATGGATGCTGCCTGACATGCTGAGTTCCGACAGCGTGTTGTGAGTGTTGCTTTGACCCCAGCATCTGCAGAGTATTTTGTGTTCTTTGGGACATTGATTGCTGTCAGTGTTTATGTAGTTTGTAATTTTTTTCTGTAAATTCTATAGCATTCTTCAACAACCGTGGGAATGAGTTCAAGAGCCATGAGGTAATGTTAAAGCTATATAAGACCTTAATTAGATCTCACTTGCAGTACTGTGTTCAGTTCTGGTCACCTCACTACAGGAAGGATGTGGTTACTACAGAGAGAGTGAAGAGGAGATTTACAAGGATGTTGCCTCGATTGGAGAGCATGCCTTATGAGAATAGGTTGAGTGAACTCGGCTTTTTCTCCTTGGAGCGACGAAGGATGAGAGGTGACCTGATAGAGGTGTATGACATGATGGGAGGCATTGATCGTGTGGATAGCCAACGGCTTTTTCCCAGGCTGAAAAGGCTGACACGAGGGGGCACAGTTTTAAAGTGCCTGGAAGTAGGTACAAGGGGGATGTCAGAGGTAAGTTTTTCACACAGACAGTGGTGGGTGCATGGAATGTACTGCCAGTGACAGTGGTAAAGGCGGATATAAGAGGGACTTTCAAGAGACTCTTAGGTAGGTACATGGAGCTTAGAAAAATAGAGGGCTATGTGGTAGAGAAATTCTCGGCAGTTTCTAGAGTGGGTTACTTGGTGAACACAACATCGTGGGCAGAAGGGCCTGTAATGTGCTGTAGATTTCTATGTTTTCCTCCCTCCTGCAAATGCATAGAAGATAAATTAATTTCAAGGTAGTTTATGATAACTTTGATCTTTGAACCTACACCATCTTCCAACCGACCACAGAGCTTTGGACTTCTGTATATTATTTCTTAAGCCAAGGTTTACGATGCATAGTGAATGGCATCAGATACAAGAGCAGCTTGTGTGTTTTCCTTACTCGTTATCTGTTCATTGCATGAACAATGAGAGAAGTGCTCTGTTTGTTCTGATGCAATTGATGTCCCTCAAAACAGTTATTAAAAGCAATTTCAGTTGGTGCAGAAAAGGCACATCAGTGTTACCTTTGAGACATAAATTATGGATGCTGAAGAGGCCAAATGACCCAAGCAACAGTGTCAACACTGTTTGCCTTTGCTGTGACTCAACAATGATATTCAATGAGAACAGAAATTCACAGACAAGCAAATACTATAGGGACTTCCTCGTGAAATATTTTAGTGTCTGTATCTCATCGCCTTTACAGAAAATAGAGGTATTTTACACAATGGTGTCACTTTTTGTCATTAAACGTGTTTCTTCCCATTTATCTCCAAAATACCTCACAGCAGTTGGGCTTGCTGCTTCTGGAAAATACAGATACTGATACAGGTCAAGCTGTCTCCAGTATTATTGGCAGTGCTACCTTTTGAACTTGCTGTCTGAGAGCCACCTGTCATTTCCCAAAGGCAGCATGAAGACATTTGTTCCCTTTACCTTGTTTCTGTGGTTACCAATACACACTTAATCAACACTAAGGAGGTTGTGCAGCACCATTTGCTTGAACACAATTAATCTTTTCTTTAGAGCAGTTATAGTGTGGAACAGAAAGTCACAGCAATCACTTTGTGTGTCTCTGAAATAAAGGAATATTCCTGATAAGGTTTTTAGGTGACCTTGTCTCTCAGAGAATCACGCTTTAAGAAGGGAGGGTTGACGGCTCAGTGATCAGGGATTAAAGCGCAGTTTGATTAAAATTGCTAACCTTGTAAAATGCAGATTAAGATAAATGCACTTCGTTTGAAAATAGTTTGGGGTTGTAATTTATTTTTGATTTGTTTTGTTTTTACACAGTATATTATGTTCAATTATCTGTGAAATCCTCTTCCAGCAGATGCTTGTGTACCCCCACCTCTACCCCAGAGGAATATTGGCATAGCCAGAGAATGAAAAATCCATACTGTGCAGGGTGCGATGCTCCATTGGATGGGGTATTAAGTGGATTTCTCATGGGATTGCAGAGTGGGACATCTGCCTATCAAGAAGATACATCCATAATCTGGTTATTCCTCTGATAATGGTGTCATTAACATTAATGAAAAAATAGTTTCGAGAGGGATTAGGGATTATGACAGGTAGAAAGCAATGGTTCGCCATGCCAGTCCCTGTTCTATGAATTAAAAATAGCCCGAGTCATAGAAATCAATATCCTTCATAATGCTAAAAGCTGGCAGTAAATCTCCATTTAGTTACCCTGTTAAAGAAAAAACAGTACTTGAGTTTTAACCATTGTCTATAGCTTCATCTCTACAGCATCGCCTGTGTAAATGTAAATTGTGTTTTGTATGTGGCTTTAATCTGCTTTCTAATGGAAGGTGTTAAAGAAACTGCCCACACCACAATATTCCCTGCACAAATTACTCTGGGAATTCTTGTCCTTATTTTTCACTCCTGAAATATCGACCCTTCCTTTCTTTGCACAGATGATGCCCGACTCGTGGAGCTCCTCCAGCAGATTGTTTTGTTGCTCCAGATTCTAGCATCTTCAATCTCATGTGTCTCCAATATTCTCTCACAGTCTTGACTGGTGTTTTCTATTTGTTTGGTGCATTGTAATGATTTTGCAGCCTCACACTGCAGAATATCCAACCACTGATTTGCTCTTGAGGTAACAGTAATTAAGTGTCTAATTCAGAAAACTTCTGATCAATGGCCAACTGGAAGACATTGATAATAATGCAGATGGTGATGCTGATGCAGTTAAAAAGCAAGAAGAGAAGTTATTTTGGTATTTGAAGGTGGCTATTACCATTTATTTCCATGGTGTGGAAGGTGCTGATCACTTGTCAATCCACTTCTGCATAGTTCCTCAGCCTTGTTGCAGGTGGGCACAGATATTCTCAATCACTGAGCTTCCTGGGGCTTCATTGGAAGAAAAAGTGATACTCAAGGCACTTGCCAAGAGTCCATCTCTGTATTTTGCTGCTCCTCTAACCTTCTTCCTCCTTTGCTTTGTTCTTCTGCCAACTGTGTTGTACAGAGTCAGTGCCCCCTTGACGACAAAGTCAGACCTTCCCTGCAGTTCATCTCCAAGCTGTCCAGAGATCTAAATCTGCATATCACAACCCACTATGGTTTCAAAGTTCAAAGTAAATTTATTATCAAAGTACATATACGTCTCCATATACTATCTTGAGATTCATTTTCTTCCAGGCAATATGTTGATTCTAATGACAGTAATATGGTTTCCATCATATACTGTTGCCTCCATTCTCTCTGGTGATTCCACTGATTGGAATCTTCACTGCCAATAGACAGTTCTTGTCTCTGTTGGCCCATGGTTACCAAAGCAGATGCAGCTTTACGCTTTTCAATGTGTTGTCTTACATGAATGAAACAAATCCTTTACAAACCCAATCCATGTCCCAATTAGTTGATAGACTCTTAATACTATTCAGTTGGTAGACCCTTAATCCATGTTGTTAATCATTCCCTGTACCAGGAATGAGTCATTATGTCAAGTTTCCTGTATATACAGAACACATGGTGCAAGCTACATTGTTGCGCGTCTGTTTGAAGAGCTGGTGTCAAATCAACAACCCGTAGGATTAATAGCACATCTGCTTGTTGTTTATACTTCTGTCTTTGTGTTTTCTATTATATTTTTCAGAATCTGCATTGCTGGCAAGACCAGAATTTAGCAACAACCCCTAGTTGCCCGTGAGAGAGAGAGAAATAGCGGGATGCCTGCTTAAAACACTGGATTCTTTGTGGTGTAAGAATTCCCTCTGTAATGTTGGGGGAAAAGTTTCAGGTTTTAAACTCAGTAAAAATAATGGATCAGGATTATATTTGCATCTTGTTATACAGCACAACTTGGAGCGGAACCTATAGGTAGCGTTTTCTCCAAGTGGCTGCTGCCTTAAGCTTGTCTGTTGGAGCAGTCTGAGTAACGGAAGTTTTTATTGTGGATGGTACACACTGCAGATTCAGAGAAAGAAATGGTGTAAGGAATGAAGTTTCACAATGGCTTCTGAGGTACCAACCAAATGAGCAGCTCTCTCCTGGAGAGTCTTACGCTACTTGAGAGCTATTGAACCCATACTCATCCAAAAAAATACAAAGCCTTACATCATTGTTGCAGATTACCTAACCGCATACCCAGTCAAACTATGATCTGTAGAGTATATGGCTAGTCAATGGAGACCATCCAGGATATTGATGAGGGCAATGGGTGAGCATGGAAAGTGATATAGCCATTGAACTTCAAGGGTAAGGAAATAGACCTTTTTGTTGTCATTGCCAGCTCCCTTTGTGGCATGAATGTTTCTTGTCATATTGGTCCATAACTGAATGTTTTTTTAGCCTTTCTGCATGCTGGCATGGACGGGTTCATATACTGAGGAGCAGTGATTGAGACTGAACATCGTGCAATCAACCACAAACATCATCACTTCTTACTAATATTCATAAAACAGCAACAAATGACTTTTAGCCAGAGTTGTATGCAAATAACTTAACATGTTTGTTTTAAATGCCTAAGTTTCACACCTTTGATTTCAGAAGAAATGGTACAGATTGCTGGCATGAAACATGCCCATTGGTTGGACTTGTACTTATGGTTTTCACTTCAGAACACGTCTTACTGCAATATTGCTGAAAGTATACATTATACTTTATGGTCGCCAAACAATTGATGCTAGAATGTACAATCATCGCAGCGATATTTGATTCTGCGCTTTCCGCTCCCTGGATGACAAATATTAAATATTAAAAATTAGGAACTATTAAAAATTTAAATTATAAATCATAAATAGAAAATAGAAAAATGGAAAGTAAGGTAGTGCAAAAAAACCGAGAGGCAGGTCTGGATATTTGGAGGGTACGGCCCAGCTCTGGGTCAGGATCCGTTCAGCAGTCTTATCACAGTTGGAAAGACGCTGTTCCCAAATCTGGCCATACGAGTCTTCAAGCTCCTGAGCCTTCTCCCGGAGGGAAGAGGGACGAAAAGTGAGTTGGCTGAGTGGGTTGTGTCCTTAATTATCCTGGCAGCACTGCTCCGACAGCGTGCGGTGTAAAGTGAGTCCAAGAACGGAAGATTGGTATGTGTGATTTGCTGCAGAGTGTTCACGATCTTCTGCAGCTTCTTTCAGTCTTGGACAGGACAACTTCCATACCAGGTTGTGATGCACCCTAGAAGAATGCTTTCTACAGTGCATCTATAAAAATTAGTGAGGGTTTTAGGGGACAGGCCAAATTTCTTTAGTTTCCTCAGGAAGTAAAGGCACTAGTGGGCCTTCTTGGCAGTGGACTCTGCTTGGTTGGACCAAGTCAGGTCATTTGTGATATTGACCCCGAGAAACTTAAGGCTTTTGACCTGTTCCACTTGTGCACCACCGATGTAAATTGGGTCGTGCGGTCCGCTACTCCTTCTGAAATCAACAACCAATTCCTTCGTCTTGCTGACATTGAGGGATAGATTATTGTCTTCGCATTATGCCACCAGGTTCTTAATTTCCTCTCTATACTCAAACTCATCATTACCCGAGATACGGCCTACAATTGTTGTGTCATCACCAAACTTATATATTGAGTTTGATGGAAACTTGGCTACACAATCATGAGTGTACAGTGAGTACAGCAGGGGGCTGAGTACAAAGTCTTGTGGGGCACCGATGCTCAGAGTGATTGTAGAGGAGAGCTTGTCCCTTATTTTAGCAGCCTGGGTCCTGTCTGTGAGGAAGTTGAAGATCCAGCTGCAGATCTGAGTGCTAAGGCCCAGGTTCCGGAGCTTTGGAATCAGTTTATTTAGAATGATGGTATTAAAGGCAGAGCTGTAGTCAACAAAAAGAAGCCTTACGTATGCGTCTTTATTCTGCAGGTGTTCTAAGGAAGAATGTAGGGGCAGAGAGATGGCATCGGGCATTGACCTTTTGCTCCAGTAGGTGAATTGCAAAGCATCGAGGTTGACCGGTAGGCTGTGGTTGTTGTGTGCCATAACCAATCTCTCGAAGCACTTCATAGCAATTGATGTCAGAGCCACAGGTCGATAGTCATTCAGGCATGCCACCTTGCTCTTCTTCAGCACTGGGATTATCGTTGCCTTCTTAAAACACGAGGGGATCTTAGACTGAAGCAAGGAGCAGTTGAAGATGTCAGCAAACACTTCAGCTAGCTCACTTGCACAAGTCTGGAGAACCCGTCCTGGGGTGCCATCTGGGCCCGTCGCCTTCCTTGGATTTATCTTCAGGAAGGTCCTTGATATGAGCTAATAACTAACATGGTACTTTGACAAATAACAGGATCAACAAGGCTCTTACGTAACCAGTTAGATTTAGGAGTGAGACAGAAAAAAATGTTGTGAGTAAGTGAAAAAGATAAGAGTCACTTCAGTGGCGAAATAGATACAGAAAGGAAAATAAAGTGAAGGACTGACTGAACTGAAGGAGAGAAAAATAGACAAAAAGGAAAAATAAATATTTTAACCATTTAATGCAACACACACAAAATACTGGAGATACTCAGCAGTTCTGGCAGCATCTATGGAAATGAATAGTCAACGTTTTAGGCCAAGACCCTTCTTCAAGACTGGAAAACGAAGGGGGAAGATGCCCGAATAAAAAGGTGGGGGAAGGAGAAGGAGGCCAGCTGGAAAGTGATAGGTGAAGCCTGGTGGGTGGGCAAGGTAAGGAGCTGGAGAAGAAAGAATCTGTGATGAGGAGAGTGGACCATAGGAGAAAGGGAAAGAGGAGAGGGCCCAGGGGAAAATAATATACAGGTGAGAAGTTTCCTTTAAATCTCCCACAACAATTCACTGCCTGAAGGAATATTTTACCTGTAATTGTTTCTAAGCCAGAGGTATGGATTTGCAACTATTCACAATTTCATTTTTCTGAATGGGCAGATATGCTGTAAATTACTACAGTTAGCTTCATCATGTTAACTGAGTACAATACGAAGTGCAATAATTTCATGAAGCTCACAGAGTTAGCATAACACTAATACAGCTGGGGGTGTTGCAGAGTTCAGAGTTCAATTCTGGCACCCTCTGTAGAGAGTCCCAGTGGAACGAGTGGATTTTCCCCAGGTTCTCCAGTTTCCTCCCACAGTCCAAAGACATCCCAGGTAGGTTAATCGGTCATTGTAAATTGTCCCGTGATTAGGTTAGAGTTAATCGCGTTTGGTAGGATTTCTGGGCTGGCATAGCTCAAAGAGGCAGAAGGGCCTACTCTGTGCTGTATTGCTAAATAAATAAATAAAATGACTGCACTTCCACAGAGCTAATGATAGAGGGACACAAATCATGTATCAGCTTGCAACAATTATATTCATGTTGTAACGTGCCAAAAGGTGCTGGTCAATTAAAATTTCGAAACAGGAGAACTTCAAGAAATCTTTTGCCATTCAGTGAGCTCATGACCACTCATCCACTTCTTTTAAAAACTTTGATTGGCAAAAATCTACTTATCTCAGATTTGTGCATGGAGATTTCTAAACATTTGCCTCCATATTAGATGTCTTTCCTAATTCACCTAATAGCACAGTTATACCCCTTTGTCCTCAATCGTCAATACCCCAGTGGAAAACTTTCCTATCAACATTCTCAAAATGCTTGCAAGTTTAGTAACAGCACATAAAACATGTAGAGCCTCACATTGTTAAATTATTCAGTAAATTCCAACCTGCTTCCACTTCCCTCAGCAATTGGATCTCCTGATTGCTTCCAGCAGTTTTTGCTTTTTTTCTTCTTTTATTAATTTTCATGAAGGTATTATTTCATTTGTGTCTTTAGTAATCATATAAACTATATAAACTGTTATTAGAGGTAGAACTTTCATTCGTTATCATGCACCTTTAATATTCCTTATGCAATAAGTCACATTACATTTCCCTATACTCATAACCATATTTCCATATTTCATGTTTTCTTTTGACATAGCAAGAGGCCATTCAGACCATTCTGCCTCTGCTATCCCACAGAGCAATCCATTTCCCTTAATAATTGTCCTTACTTTTCTCACTATATTACCATCAATTTCCACCCCCCCCCCACCAAATTCAGCTCCTTATCTACACAATCAGGGCAATTGTTCTACTAGACATTTTAGGGATGAGGGAACAAATAGGATCACCTAGTGAGAACCTGTGCAGTCACAAAGAGAATATGCAGAACTCTGCACAAATAGCACTGGAAGGCAAGATTGAACCTGGTTCAGTAGAGTTATGAGACAGCACCAGTACTGTCTCTCCCACTGTACTGGCTTCAGACATTTACGATTTTATATGGTTATGATTTTTATATGGTTATTAATATGCATGAAAACCTGTTGAATGTATTTTATTATTTTCACCTATAGTAAAATCATAAGTAGATGGTGTTTTTATTCTTATTCTTACAGGCTCTTCATGCTGCACACAATAGGTCCACGCAGACTGGGTGATTACATCGAGGTCCTGATCACAGCCATGTCAGCTGTTACCCATACAAACTGAGCAAGTGAACCTCTGTAACTAATGCAAATGTAGCCAACACAAATGCTGTTTCAGTCCCCCTACTGTGAGGCAGGAGCTATAAATTGTCAAACTAATTAACATGGGAGGCAGTGAAACGAGGTTAAAAAAAATTCTGCTCATTTCTGATAATTACTCTTACTTTAATTCTAGCTGCTTAGTTGAAACATTTTGTAAACAATAATGCATCTCTGAAAATGCAGCAATCTTATTTTGTAGCCGAAAGCCTTTTTTAAAATAATTTAATTTAAAGAATGTAAAAACAGAAGAGGGAATTAATGTTGCCTTTTCTTCTGTATCACAAGAGATAAAACAGGAGATGGCATTCTCCCAGTGCAGAAGGACCTTGAATTTCTTTCGGCTTTCTATCGCTGTATTAACATAACTTGGCCAAGAAGAAGCTTATTTCCAATGGATGTTGTATCTGAATTCAATAAAACCTGAGGGCATACAGGGTCAATCAACTGAAGCACTTATTATACGACTGCTCCCGAAATCGAATAACTGAATATGTCAGTCAAAATAAAGTAACTTTGAAAAATATTATCCCTTTACTGTCAATGGGGAAATATTGACTGTATTTATAGTTTGCACAGCTACTTGAAACAGGCCTCATCTTCAGTAAGCTGTTATTTGCCAGTGACCTACTCATGTGTTTTAAGTCCTTTGTATCATTGGAGTATGAAACAGTACCCAATAAACAATGACATTTCGAAACATAGACATTCAGTAGCCTGAAGCTGGCCCATCATTTACTTCAGTCCTGGATATCTGCATTTGAGCTGCATTCCTTCCTTTGTTTGATACTCCTTCAGTAAAGTACCTGGCTCTTAGAACCCTCAGCCAATTGATGACAAAAATACACATTTCTACTCTTAAACTGAGAAAAAAATGCATCGAGTTTCTTTTCCAGAATGTCCATTTCCAAAGCCTCTCACTTCCCCAGATCTGCTACTCTGATGTTCCTCCTTCCTTATTCGGTCTTTTCCTAATGGGCGCTCAAGTTAAATACGTCCATTCATTGGGTAGGTAGCTGCTTTTATATTCAACTCTTAGTCTTATCTGTCAGCATTTCGAGGAGAGGATAGATGAAACTTGGCAAAGGTGGAGAAGTGGAGGTGGCCCTCCATACATTTCCCTGTTAACAACTGCTGATCAGAGTAAGATTCAGAATCAGGTTTATTATCACTGACATATGTCATGAAATTTGTTGTTTTGCGGCACAGTACAGTGCAATGAATTTAAATTATGATGCATTGGAATAAGAATATTTAAAAAAATAGTGCATGGACCATTCAGAAAACTGATGATGGAGGGGAAGGAGCTGTATCTATAATGTTAAGTGTACATCTTCAGGCTCCTGTACCTCCTTCCTGATGGTAGTAATGAGAAGAGGGCATGTGCTCGATGGTGAGGACCCTTCATGATGGATGCCTTCTTGAGGCTTTGGCTTTGAAAGTGTCCTTGATGGTGCAGAGGCTGGTGCCCATGATGGACTGTCTGACTTTACAACCCTCTGCAGCTTTCTGCAGTCCTGTGCGTTGGTGACTCCATACCAGATGGTGACGCAACCAGTCAGAATTCTCTCCATGCAGCACCTTTGGTGACATGACAAACCAAATCTGCTCCGACTACAAATGAAGTACAGCTGCTGTCATACCTTCTTTGCAATTGCATCAATACGTTGGGCTCAGGATAGATCTTCAGAGCTGTTGACTTCCAGGCACTTGAAGCTGCTCACCTTTTCCAATGCTGATCTCTTGATGCAAACTGCTTTGTGTTCTCCGAATTTCCCTTCCTCAGAGTCCACAATCAATATGTTGGTTTTAGATTATGAGAACACTCAGTCCTCTTTTATTGTCATTTAGAAATGCATACATGCATTAACAAATGATACAATGTTTCTCTGGAGTGATATCACAGAAAACAGGACAAACCAAAGACTAACACTGACAGAACCACATAATTAAAACATGTAGTTACAGCAATGCAAAGCAATACCATCATTTGATGAAGAACAAACCATGGGCACGGTAAAAAAAATCTCAAGGTCCCCGAGTCGATCGACTCCCGAGTCCCCGAAAGCGGCGGCAAAAGGGAGAAACTCCCTGCCATAAACCTCCAGGCACCGTCAACCTGCCGGTGCCTTGGAAGCAGCTGACAACAGCCGACACTGAGTCCATCCGTCCGAAAACTTCGAGCCTCTAACCAGCCCTCCGATACAGCCTCCCGAACACCATCCTCTGCCGAGTGCCTTTGACCTAGCCCTGGCCGCTGAAACAAAAAAAGCTGAGGATTCGGGGCCTTCTGCTCCAGTGATTCTGGTTACCACACAGTAGCAGTGGCAGCAAAGTGGGCATTTCAGAAGTTTTCCAGATGTTCTTCCATTCTCTTACATCCGTCTCCATCAAATCAAAATTGTACACGGCACCCTACTTGACAGATAACAGATATCATTCCACCAGAGAGGCCGCGCGTGCTGCTGTTGCGCCGCCATCTTCTCCACCACTGATGTTGAATGCAAGGTTGTTGCAATGCTACTCATCTAGCTGATCAACCTCACTCCTGCATGCCTCTTTGTCACCATCTGAGATTCTGCCAACAACAGTTGTGTCATCAGTGAATTTATAGATGGTGTTTGAGCAGTGCCCGGCCACACAGTCATGGGTATAGAGAGAGTAGAGCAGTGGGCTAATCACATAATCTTCAGGTGCCCCTATGTTGATTGTCAGTGAGGATTATTTCTGATCCACATTGGCTGTACAGTCATTAGTGGAGTTTTGCTGTTCCTGGCCATCAGAGGTGGGGAATTTGGGAGCCCCTAGATAGATGCCAGCATTTTTAAATACAAGCAATTCACATAGCATCTAGCACCAAAATACAGTGGCATTAAAACAACCAAAAATGAAATATGATCAACTTCATAACAAGTTTTTGGAATTGTATCTTTCCACATAAAAACCAATGAATAAAGAATAGAAGTGTGTGTGTGGTACATGTTGGATAAATTATTCTGTCTGAAGGTTCAATTTAGGACAGCAAATAGTAGAGCTGCTTGCTGCCTCACAGCTTCAGTAACCAAGGTTCAGCCCTGACCTCCACTGCTATCTGTGTAGGGCTTACACATTGTTCTTGTGATTGTCTTAAATATCCTCTCAAGTTGCAAAGATATGCAGGATGGCAGATTATGGGCTACTCTAAATTGACTCTAGAGTACGAGAGACTTGTAGAATCTGGAGGTGTGGTTGTGAGGCTGGGGGTTGTTTGAGGGTTGACAGGAACATGGGGATAACAAGATTACTGTAACTGAGTGCTCGGTGATCAATGTGCTTTCTCTGGTTTCTGTGCTGTATGACTTCCTTGGGCAAGAATGAACAAGAATGCTTGACCCAGTCCAACTGGAAAATCTCTGGCCTCCATGGTTAGAACCATCAGGCCCATGGAATGGGAGGATTAATGTTAGCATGGACAGGAAATTGTCTGAAGTACAAAGAGCAAAACCAAATAAGACTTGGAGATGATGGAAAACTAGTGTTCTTCAAAGATTAGTACTCGAGGCCATGATTATTTCGGCATAACTTTGATCAAGATGTGCATGGTAAAATTTTCAACGTTGCAGCTGACATAAAACTTGAGATGTGATAAACAATGAAGAGCTTGAGAAGCATCAGAATGCTCCATTTGGCCCATCTTCAGCCTTCTGTTCTTTTCTCTCTAATCCAGACCTTTCCACTCTCAGTTACCTCACCAAAATTGGCTTCTCTTGAAGGAATTACAAGGTATTTCCCCATTATCTTGCAGCAAGGTGTCATGAAGATGCATTTTGGAGTAAAAACTTTCGTCACTTTCCTTGACATTGCTCTTTGTCTAATAATAGTCAAATGAGGGAGTTTAATTCTATGTGAGCAAATTACAGTAAGACAACTGTGCTTTACCAACTTGTGTACTGTCCCAGAACACATTGACAGTTCATGATTCCACCTCAATATCATTATTTTATGCCCAGACAGTCCTAACCACAGTTCTAACCAGGTTGCTTGTTACCTCATCTCCCATACACAAGAGCTCCATAACTAAAGCAGTGCTTTTAGCTTTTAATGGGGAAGTGCAATACTCTCTGTCCGATACAGATATTACAGCTGCTGATCGCGCCACATGTTTGAAGCCATTATAGAAAGCAGGCAGTTCACAAGCACCCTAATATGCTTTAATGTCAATAAAAGTTGTGGAACAATTTCTAGATTCAGATCTGATTCTAATAATTATGATTAACTGCAAGTGAAACTTGATTATTGACATTAACTTTAATATCAAATCAAAGTAGCAAGTTCCAGTTGTACTCTTGCCCTAGTTTTTAATGGATTAATTCAGATGCATCCTGTTCCTTGCCATCATAATTTCCTGAACTTGCTTATTCAATAAAACTCACAAGCCTCTCTTTAGATCCCTTCCTTCTTTCAAATAATGACTCTAATATCTGCACTTCCATGAAATAAGCACAAAATGTCATTTTTAAATCTATGGAAATTCATGAATTACAACACATAGAGGTTAATCGCTAAAAATAAGTAAATAGATCCAACCATCAAAACTTATTTTAAATAATTCTATAAGGATTACATTAATGGTTTGTTGAATCTCACTATGAAAAGCAAAATAACTTAAGGTAGTGGTTCCATTTGGTTTGGAGCTAGTCAATACACAAATAAATACAAATGTTTGATCATGCCATAAGACCATAAGACAGGAACAGAATTAGGTCATCTGGCCCATCGAGTCTACTCTGCCATTCTGATATTTTTTCCTATCTCCTCCTCAACCCCAGTTCCCGGCCTTCTCCCCATATCCTTTGATGCCATGTCCAATCAAGAACCCATCAATCTCTGCCTGAAATACCCCCAACGATCTGGCCTCCACAGTTGCATGTGGCAACAAATTCCACAAATTCACCACCCTTTGGCTAAAGAAATTTCTCGGTAATGCCATGCTGTGTTTCTAAATGCTGTGGAAATGAATTTAGATTTTTGTGAGTAAATTGCAAAGCAATGGAAATTCTATATAAATCACTTAGTTTGTGATATTCAACTCAACACCTCTGCTGTGCGTGCATGCGAGTGTATATCAGATATTATGTGAATGGGGTACTCTCAGGGAGATGACATCTGCTCTACAGCATTTGTTTCCATTATTGCTTGCTGAACTTAGGTCACATTTTTGGCAGTTATGGCCACTCACATTGAAGTATATTAGTTTGGTTCCCCATTCACTCTAACTACGCTAGCTGAAATGCTACTTAACATTTTACATTATGCCTGGAAATCAAAATGCTCGCTCAGCTTTTCCAGCATTTTCTGTTTTTACTACTGATATCTGTTGTCTGCTACAAGGCTGCTCGTGGCTAATTACTAATTCTGGAGACTACTTCAATCACACTGGCATTTCAGGTGAAGTGAGCCACTATATCTCGACTAATTGCCTTCTTAGCATGGACACTCCTGTGCGGTTGCCCAGAGGTGTCTTTCGTAACCTATTTTTGCAGAATCAGAACCAGGTTTAATATCATTGGCATATGTTGTGAAATTTTTTTTTAAGGCAGAAGTACATTGCAATATATAATAATTGAAAAGCAATAAATTACAATAAGAAATATATATTAAAAATTAAATTAAGTATTGCGAAAAGAGAGCGAAAATATAGTCGGGTAGTGTTCATGGGTTCATTGTCCATTCAGAAATCTGAAGGTGGAAAGGAGGAAGCTGTTCCTGAAACGTTGATTGTGTCTTTAGGCTCCTGTACCTCCTGTAGTATTGAGAAGAGGGCATGTCTTGGGTTTTGGGGGTCTTTAATGACGAATACTGTTTTTTTTTGAGGCATCGTCTTTTGCAGGTGTCTTAGATGCTATGGAGGCTAGTGCCTATGATGGAGCTGGCTGAGTTTACAACTTTCTGCAGCTTTTTCTAATCCTGTCAATAGCCCTTCCATACCAAATGCCGATGTAACCAGTTAGAATGCTGTCTGCGGTACACCTGTAGAAATTAGTGAGTGTCTTTGATGATATAGCAAGTCTCTTCAAACTCTTAAAGAAATATAGTTGCTGTCATGCCTTCTTTGTAATTGCATCAATATGTTAAAGCCAGGATAGATCTTCAGAGATGTTGACACCCAAGAATTTGAAAACTGCTCACAGTTTTCACTGTTGATCCCTTGATGAGGACTGGTGTGTGTTCCCTCAATTTCCTCTTCCTGAAGTCCACAATCAATTCCTTGGTCTTACTGATGTTGAGGGCCAAGTTGTTGTTGCAACAGCACACAACCTTGCCCCTGTACACCTCCTTGCCATCATCTGAAATTTTGCCCACAGTAGTTGTGTCAGCAAATTTATAGATGAAGTTTGAGCTGTGCCTGGCCACACAGTCATGGTTGTAGAGAGGGTAGAGCAGTGGACTAAACACACATCCATCTGGTGCTCCAGTGTTGTTTATCAATGAGGTGGAGATGTTATTTCTGATCAGTGTTGACCGTGGTCTCCCAGTGGGAAAGTATTTTGTAAAGTATTTATTGAGACATCTAGGAACATTCAATATCCTGGGGTTTGGGCTTTGTCAGCTGTCCAAGTTTGCCATAGATGATTGAGGGGGAAAGACTTCTCTGATGTACACTGTCATGACTCAAATCCCATTGTTGGAGTCTGGGTGACTTTAAGCTGGCAATTAGGCCCTTGGCAAGTGGAACAGCAATTTGGGTGCAGTAGCTGGATTTATCCCCATTATGAAACACCTCATCATCTTAATTGTTCCTGTATACGTGGTAGCTTTACTTTCATCCTGCAAAACGGATTTATCCAGATACAGTAGCACCCCCAAAATGCTGGAGGAACTCAGCAATTGAGATAACATCAATGAAAATTAATTAACAGTCGACAGTCAACGTTTCCAGACTATACCCTTCATCAGGACTGGAAAGGAAGGGGCTGAACCCAGAATAAAAAGGACGGCGAAGAGTACAAGCTGGCCAGTGATAATTAAGACAAGGTGAGGAGGAAGGATGGTGGAGGAAGGTGGGTGAAGTAAAAAGTTTGGAAGGATAGATGGAGAGGTAAGGGGTTGAAGAAGTAAGAACCTAATAGGAGAGGAGAGTGGACCACTGAAGGGGGATAAAGAGGAGAGGATGAGTAGATGAGGAAGAAAGAAGGGGTGAGAGGATAACCAGCCACACCCCACCCAGTGTTCTCTCCCAGGTCCCATCTGCCCTGAGTTTGTGGCATTGAACAGACAACATTGTCCATATGCTCAACAGCAGGCTCCTGCAACAGATATTCTTTTTGAGCTATGTCTAGGCAAGAGATTCCAAGCAAGTAAAGAAAAAGATTCAAGGATGTGCTCAAAGTCTCCTTCAGGAAATGCAACATCCCGAATGAGAAACATGAGAAATTCTGCAGATGCTGGTAGTCCAAGGCCACACACACAAAATGCTGCAGGAACTCAAAGGTCAGGCAGCTTCCATGGTCCTGACGAAGGGTCTTGGCCTGAAACGTCGACTGCACCTCTTCCTAGAGATGCTGCCTGGCCTGCTGCGTTCACCAGCAACTTTTATGTGTGTTGCTTGAATCTCCAGCATCTGCAGAATTCCTGTTGTAAACGGTTGATTTGTTCATCAGGACTGGAAAGGAAGGGGAAAAATGTTAGAATAAAAAGGTTGGGGGGAGGGGGAAGAGGACAATGGATAGGTGAAGCCAGGTGAGTAGGAAAGGTAATGGGATGGAGAGGATGTAATCTGATAGGAGAGGAGAGTGGGCCATAGGAGAAAGGGAGGGAGGAGGGGCATCAGAAAGAGGTGATAGCCAGGTGAGAAGAGTTAAGACACCAGAGTGAGGAAATAGAAGAGGGGGGTGGTGGAGGATGAAGGGATTTTTTTTACTAGAAGGAGAAAACTATATTCACGCTATCAGATTGGAGGCTATCCAGGTATAAGGTGTTGTTCCTCCACACTGACTGTTGCCTTATCAGTGCACAAGAGAAGGCCGTGGACCGAACAGGAATGGGAATTAGAACTAAAATGTTTGGCCAGCAGCACATTCCACTTCTGGGGCATACGGAGCAGAAGTGCTCGACGAAGCAGCTCCCCAATTTATGATGGATCTTGGCCATGTAGAGGAAGCTGCATCGAGAGCGCTGGACACAATAAATGACCCCAGTAGAACTGCAGGTGAAAAGATACCTCACCTGGAAGGACTGTTTGAGGCCTTGAGGTCCTGAATTGAGGTGAAGAAGGAAGTGAATGGACAGATACAGCACTTTGGCCACTTTCAGGGATAACTGTCAGCTGAGAAATTAGTGGGGACGGACAAATGGACAGGAGATCATGGAATGAGTAACTCCTGCGATGGGGGGGGCGGGATAAAGATGTGTTTGGTGGAAGGATCCTTTGGAGATAGTGGAAGTTGTAGAGAGTTGATGTGTTGGACGCAGAGGCTCATGGGGTGGTATGTAAGGTTAAGAAGAACTCCATCACTGTTAATGCAGCAGGAAGATGGGATGAGCTCATATGTTTGAGAAATGGAAGAGATATGGGTGAGGGCCCCATCAATGGTGGAGGAAGGGAAAGCCCATTCTTTGAAGAAAGAGGACATTTCTGTTGTTCTGAAAAGGAAAGCTTCATCTTGGGAATGGATGCGCTGGAGATGAAGCAACTGAGAAAAGAGAGTAGCATTTTTACAGGAGATAGGGGTCGGACGAGGTATAGCAAAAATAGCTATGGAAATCGGTAGGTTTATAAAAGATGTCAGTCAACAGTTTGTCTCCAGAGATAGAGACAGAGAGATCAAGAAAGGGGAAGGAGGTGTCAGAAATGGACCAAGTGAATTTAAGGGCAGAGTGGAAAATAGAGGCAAAATTGATGAGATTGACGAACCCCACATGGATACATGAAACAGCACCAATGCAGTCATCAATATAACAGAGGAAGAGTTGGGCAGCATTACTGAGGAATGCTTGGAACATGGAATGTTCTATGTAGCCAACAAACAGGTAGGCATAGCTGGGGACCAGGGGTACCACTTGGGTCTGAAGAAAGTGTGAGGAGCCAAAGAAGAAACTGTCTGGAGAAAGTATGAGGAGATGAGAAGCTCAGGAGGGAGGAGACTGGAATTTCTGAACCATGACTGCCCATAGACAGGAAGTAGCACCTAGGTATAGAAGATCTCTGTGTGATTCTTTAGAAGTCATGAAGCGGGGAGCAATATCCTTGCAGGTAGGTTTGCTAGCATGGTTCGGGAGGGTTTAAAGTAATTTGCAAGGGGGATGGGACCCAGAGCAATAGAGCAGTGAAAGAAGTGCATGGAGTAAAGCCAGATCTAACATGTAGAGAGGCTTTGAGGAAAGAGAAGCAGAATAAACAATGTAAAGACAGTAAGGCAGAAGGGCTGAAATGTGTGTACATCAATGCAAGAAGCATCAGGAACAAAGGTGATGAACTGAGAGCTTAGATACATACATGGAATTATGATGTAGTGGCCATTACAGAGACTTGGCTGGCAGCAGGGCAGGAATGGATTCTCAATATTCCTGGACTTCAGTGCTTTAAAAGGAATAGAGAGGGCAGAAAAAGGGGAGGAGGGGTGGCATTACTGGTCAGGGATACTATTACAGCTACAGAAAGGGTGGGTAATGTAGCAGGATCCTCTTTTGAATCAGTTTGGGTGGAAGTCAGGAACAGGAAGGGAGCAGTTACTCTATTGGGGGTGTTCTATAGGCCCCCTGGTAGCAGCAGAGATACAGAGGAGCAGATTGGGAGGCAGATTTTGGAAAGGTGCAAAAATAACAGGGTTGTTATCATGGGTGACTTCAACTTCCCTAATGTTGATTGGCACCTGATTAGTTCAAAGGGTTTAGACAGGGCAGAATTTGTTATGTGTGTCCAGGATGGATTACTGTCACAGTATGTTGACAGGCCGACTAGGGGGAATGCCATACTAGATCTAGTATTAGGTAACAAATTGGGTCAGGTCTCTCAGTGGGTGAGCATCTGCGGGACAGTGACCACCACTCCCTGGACTTTAGCATTATCATGGAATAGGATAGAATCAGAGAGGACAGGAACATTTTTAATTGGGGAAGGGCAAATTATGAGGCTATAAGGCTAGAACATGCTGTGTGAATTAGGATGATGTTTTTGCAGGGAAATGTACTATGGACATGTGGTTGATGTTTAGGGATCTCTTGCAGGATGTTGGGGATAAATTTGTCCCGGTGAGGAAGATTAAGAATGGTAGGGTGAAGGAACCATGGGTGACAAGTGAGGTGGAAAATCTTGTCAGGTGGAAGAAGGCAGCATACATGAGGTTTAGGAAGCAAGGATCATATGGGTCTATTGAGGAATATAGGAAAGCAAGAAAGGAGCTTAAGAAGGGGCTGAGAAGAGCAAGAAGGGGGCATGAGAAGGCCTTGGTGATTAAAGTAAAGAAAAACCCCAAGGCATTCTTCAACTATGTGAAGAAAAAAAGGATGACAGGAGTGAAGGTAGCACCAATTAGAGATAAAGGTGGGAAGATGTGCCTGGAGGCTCTGGAAGTGAGCGAGGTCCTCAATGAATGCTTCTCTTCGGTATTGACCAATGAGATGGAACTTGTTGATGGTGAGGACAATATGAGTGAGGTTGATGTTCTGGAGCATGTTGATATTAAGGGACAGGAGGTGTTGGAGTTGTTAAAATACATTAGGACGGATAAGTCCCCGGGACCTGACAGAATATTCACCAGGCTGCTCCACGAGGCGAGGGAAGAGATTGCTGAGATTCTGGCCAGGATCTTTATGTCCTCGTTGTCCACGGGAATGGTACTGGAGGATTGGAGGGAGGAGAATGTTGTCCCCTTGTTCAAAAAAGATAGTAGGGATAGTCTGGGTAATTACGGACCAGTGAGCCTCACGTCTGTGGTGGGTAAGCTGTTGGAAAAGATTCTTAGGGATAGGATCTCTGGGCATTTAGAGAATCATGGTCTGATAAGGGACAGTCAGCATGGCTTTGTGAAGGGCAGATCGTGTTTAACAAGCCTGATAGAGTTCTTTGAGGAGGTGACCAGGCATATAGATGAGGGTAGTGTAGTGGATGTGATCTATAAGGATTTTAGTAAGGCATTTGACAAGGTTCCACACGATAGGCTTATTCAGAAAGTCAGAAGGCATGGGATCCAGGGAACTTTGGCCAGGTGGATTCAGAATTGGCTTGCCTGCAGAAAGCAAAGGGTCGTGGTGGAGGGGGTACATTCAGATTGGAGGATTGTGACTAGTGGTGTCCCACAAGGATCTGTTCTGGGACCTCTACTTTTTGTGATTTTTATTAACGACCTGGATGTGGGGGTAGAAAGGTGGGTTGGCAAGTTTGTAGACAACACAAAGGTTGGTGGTGTTGTAGATAGTGTAGAGGATTGTCAAAGATTGCAGAGGGACATTGATAGGATGCAGAAATGAGCTGAGAAGTGGCAGATGGAGTTCAACCCTGAGAAGTGTGAGGTGGTACACTTTGGAAGGACAAACTCCAAGAAAGAGTGCAAAGTAAATGGCAGGATACTTGGTAGTGTGGAGGAGCAGAGGGATCTGGGGGTACATGTCCACAGATCCCTGAAAGTTGCCTCACAGGTGGATAGGGTAGTTAAGAAAGCTTATGGGGTGTTAGCATTCATAAGTCGAGGGATAGAGTTTAAGAGTCGTCGGGTAATGATGCAGCTCTATAAAACTCTGGTTAGGCCACACTTGAAGTACTGTGTCCAGTTCTGGTCGTCTCACTTTAGGAAGGATGTGGAAGCATTGGAAAGGGTACAGAGGAGATTTACCAGGATGTTGCCTGGTTTAGAGAGTATGCATTATGATCAGAGATTAAGAGAGCTAGGGCTTTACTCTTTGGAGAGAAGGAGGATGAGAGGAGACATGATAGAGGAGTACAAGATAATAAGAGGAATAGATAGAGTGGATAGCCAGCGCCGCTTCTCCAGGGCACCACTGCTCAATACAAGAGGACATGGCTTTAAGGTAAGGGGTGGGAAGTTCAAGGGGGATATTAGAGGAAGGTTTTTCACTCAGAGAGTGGTTGGTGCGTGGAATGCACTGCCTGAGTCAGTGGTGGAGGCAGATACACTAGTGAAGTTTAAGAGACTACTAGACAGGCGTATGGAGGAATTTAAGGTTGGGACTTATATGAGAGACAGGGTTTGAGGGTCGGCACAACATTGTGGGACGAAGGGCCTGTACTGTGCTGTACTATTCTATGTTCTATGTTCTATGTTCTGAAGGCCCTGTATATGCCATGGAAGGAGCTGACTTCCTCTCAAACGCTCTACCTATCTGCCTTACCTGTTCAAGAGTATAAGTTCCCACAATGACATCATTAACCTCAGTACCTGCAAAACCAATCTGGGGTTTCCTTTCCTCCACCATTGATGCTACCCTTACTCCTTCAGCCCTTAAAAGTAAATGTAAAGAATAGCATTTCTAGTCTATCAAATCATCAGATTCATGCCTGACTATTAGTTACCACCAGACAAGATCCCAGCAGCCATCTGTTTTAACATACTTTTCTAATGCTTCTGCTTTGTTGCCTGAGTACATGCTGTTGTGACTGTGATCAAAGTCACCAGAGTTTCACGAAGCTGGAGATATCGAAGTCTTTATTCATTACAAAAAGCAGGCATTATTCTGGAGACACCCCTGGTAGAGTATATCAGTAGGTGATTCAATACAATTTCAATAGTAACAATGATATTGTTTACTTCAATACTTTGGGTTGACAAATGGTTCCTTTGAGACATATTTATAGTGGAAGCGCTTCGTAATTGATAAGACACCTCTGAAGTTTCAAATGCCTTTGCTAGGAGAAACTATAATTGACATAAATATTCTAAAAACTTCTGACAACAGGGAGACTGATGCCAGAATACACAATAGATCAGCCATTGATTACAACATTATCTGTGACTATGTTTGATATGTTAAGTGCCAGCATCTGTCTAGTCTGTCCACTTGAACTCAGTCACAATGGTGCAAATAATTTAGTGATGTTGCCTGGTTTGATTCAAGCCAATTAATACAATCCCGTTGTCTTAACGTTTGGCTGTTGCTTATGCAACCTCTCAGTCCATGGGCCGGTTTAAACTCAATTTATTGCTTGAAATTTACAATAAGAACTAGAGGCTAATTGCAAGCCTCCTTTACATTTATAATATGAGCTCTTCTTTGAAATAAGATCTGCTATATCCACATGACTTCAGAATGCTCCCTAACACATGCATCTGCCATTTCAAATGTCACCATACTGCAAATGTTGATATCTGATCTTCTTCAAGAAATTTATTTTTCTGGAGACAATGCTGCCTAGTAATGTGATGTAATATGGAGGGAGATTTTAATGCCTTGGTAAGAAATTTTATTCCTAATAATGTAAATATACTGTAAAATACAATATGCATTTGAAGAGATGAGCTGGGCGAAGTATTAATAATCATTTCGACATATTTTCTCTTTCTCATATCACTTTTATGTTCAGCAATGTAGTTTTAAATAATGATGAACCAATACTTCTGAAAGTGAAATATCATTTTTAAAAATCACACAGTATTCTAAATCAAAGTGGCCATTCTTTTATAGATGCAGTTATTGAATTTGGAGAAAGTGATGATGCTTCACATAAAGCATTGTACACCTTGTGCTTTACATAAAGCAAGCTTAGTTAAAGCAGAAATCATTTAATCTATGACACCAGTTAAGCAATCCAGATACTGAACAATCCCAATCCCAATACAACAGGTCTGGAAATTCAATTTAGAAATTCTAATCATTGGCAATAAGAACCACAAAACTAGTGGATAGTCATAAAACATACCTATTTCACAGACGTCATTCAGGAAAGATAATCATCCATCTACACCTGGTCAGTTCTGTAAATGACTCGAGATCCATCTATTTGTTTGTTTCTTAGGTAGCCCAGTAAGACACTCAGTTTAAAGATATGGTTAAACAATAATGATTGTCTTTACCAATAATGTCCACATCCTGCAATGCAAATTTCATTGAAATTATGTCAGACTTTACATACCTTATGCACACTTAACAATTAAATCTGACTTCATCTTAAAAAGAGTTTAGAAGACTTAAGAAGGTAGACACACATATCTGAAGTGTGATGAACTCCTGTATACAGTGATATCAAAGACAATACTGATATGGAAAACTTAATCATTAGGTGTTGATGTGAGTAGATTAAAATTTTAATATGGCTATGGAATGCATTACATCTCCTAATTAAATATAACAAATTCCTTTCATTTCTCTCTCTTGAACATATTGCTAAGCTGCAATTTATGTGGTTCTTCTGTCAGCAATTTGTGATCCTTACGGATTTACTCTCAGCTTTGATATTCCTGTAGTCCCATGATTCAACATTCTAGTACAAGGCTACAAACTCGACCGTGAAATTCTGGTTAAATTTGGAAGTGGGGAGGGAAGCTCAGAGCTTTTCAACTTCAGAGTCTATTATCACAAACTCCTTCAATACCGTAATGGCTTGGGGCTGATAGAATATTAATAAAGTAACATTAGTATCATGAGGAAAATGAGAATTTTTACTCAAAAGAACTCAAATGATATTAAAAATATGTATGTCAATTTAAATTTCTGATACATCTATTCACAGCTCTATTTGTTAAGTGTTTTCACCTTCATTAAGACAGACATCTATCTAGATTTGATATCCAGATAATTTATGTAGCAGAGATCATGGAGCATGATAGGCCATTGAAACTAACTTTTAATGACAGAACAATTCCAACCACACACAACACACTAACAGTATACCAGACACAATATGCTAACAGCGTATCACACATAGTATATTAACAATGTACCACTGACAGCATACTAACAGTATATATTACACACAGTACACTAACAGTGCGTGAGACACAGCACACTAACAGTGTGCTGGCAGTGTATCACAGGTTGTATACTAACAGTGTATTACACACAGTATACTAACAGAGTACCACACACAATATACTAACAAACACACACAGTTTATGAACAGATAGCAGAATCTCCAAAGAGCATAAAATCTGAGAAACAGTCTCAGAGCATGTCCTCTTAACCTTCAAATGAACATTCATCGTGTGTAAAAAATTGTAAATGTTCGTAACCACTAATGAGATATTGATTTTTTTAAATCCCTTTTGACTTGGAATAAATTCTGCTTTCAAGGTGTAAGGCGATTGCTGTTCTTTCCATCTGGCCGGCAGATGGGAATACAAATGTTGACCCTTCAGATAATGAGGGATCTTCTGAACTCAGTATGGGTTCTCCCTGTAGTCATGTAAAATATATTAAAGCAGGGAGAGAAATTTCGCTTTTCTTTTCCAGCAGTAGACAGCTTGACTAGCTACAAGATTTTCTCAGCAAGTGCCACATTTCTTAGGACGTGATTTGGGCTTTGATGATATTGACTCAGATACTGGGGCTATCGTAGCAAATGTTCTTTTTAAATTTTTCAAATAAATTCTACAGACTGAAAATGCTGGTCTATATACATCTTCAGTACGTGCAACTTACTGCTTAGGTGGAAGAATAAATGGTTACATGTGTGGTATATTTAAATCACTCAGATCATTATGCAGATTTTTTGGATCACTTCCACTGCTCAACATAACATGGGAAGACATCTGTCATTAGTACCCTTTAAAGAGATCACACCATACTTACAAGGTGATTGCTGATTCTTTCATTCTAGCTACAGTTTCACTTACAGTATAGGCATTTTCACAGTTTTTTGTCTATGTAGAGAACAATTTAATTGTCTTTCTACTATCATTTTTCTCATTCAGTGCAATTGAGAGCTGCTTTCATAGAATTTTGTGATCTTGTGCCTTTGAGTATAGCATTGCTACAAGCTAAGCAATTCATTAAAGCAAATTAATAATCAGTGCATGGATCATTGCTTCATGAACTGAAAAACATAGATCATGTCGCACTGAGAAAAGCTGCAGAACTAACAAAAGGTAAAAATGTCTATTATGAGCAACACATTTCCATATCCTTCAACAGGCTGGATCCTCACAAGGTGTCAGATATCTATGAGATACCTGGCAACGTAATGAAAATCTGAGCCAAACCACTGGCTGGAGTGTTTAAAGACACAAGAGATTCTACAGGTGCTGAAAATCAAGACCAATACACACAAAATGCAGGAGGAACTCAGCAGGTCAGGCAGCATCTATGGAGAGGAATGTGAACCAATGTTTCAGGAAATGTTGGCTCTTTACTCCTCTCCATAGATGCTGCCTGACCTGCTGAGTTTCTCCAGTGTTTTGCGTATCTACGGAGGGTGATAAACAGTCGACATTTTGGACCAAGGCCCTTCAACAGGACTGATAAGGATGGGAGAAAGAAGCCAGAATAAGAAGGAGGTAGGAGGGGAAGGAGTGCAAGCTGGCAGATGATAGGTGAACTCAAGTGAGGGGGAAGGCATGTGGGTTGGGAGGGTGGATGAAGTGAGGAGCTGGAAGTCCCGGGTGGAAAAGATAAAGGGCGAAAGATGAATAAATTTGATAGGAGAGAAGAGTGGATTATCTGAGAAAGGGCACCATAAAACCACAAGACATGCTGCAGGAGCAAATTAGGCCACTCGTCCCATCGAGTTTTCTCTGCCATCCCATTATGGCTGATTTATTATCCCTCTCAACCACATTTTCCTGACCTCTCTCCATAACTTGTGATGCCCTGATATATTCAAGAACCAATCAACCGCCACTTTAAATATACTCAATGACTTGGCCTCCAGATCTATCTGTGGCAATGAATTCCACAGATTCACCATTCTTTGGCTAAAGAAATTCCTCCTCAACTCTGTTCTAAATGGATGTCCCTCTATTCAGAGGTTGTGCCTTGTGGTCCACATCCACTCTATATAGGTCTTTGAAAGGTTTCAATGAGATCCTCTCTCATTCTTCTAAACTCCAGAGTACAGGCCCAGAGCCATCAAATGCTCCTCATATATTAACACTTTCATTCCTGGAATCAATCTCACGAATCTTCTCTAGTTTCTAGGGAAGCGAAGGGCAGGCAAGGAGAAGAGAAGGAGTAAGAGGGGAGCCAGAAAAGAGAGAAGGGGGAGGCACAAATGACACAGCTGCCCTTCTCTCAAACTGTAATTCCACATGAGGCAAAATTTCACCTCAAGTCTGTCAAGGTCATCAACTGCATCCAGTGCTCCAGGTGCTGCCTCCTCTACTTCGATGACACACAATATTGATTGGGGGAACTACTTCATCGAGCACCTTTGCTCCGTCTGCCATAACAGTTGGGATTTCCCAGTGGTCACCCATCTTAATTCTTCTTCCTATTCTAATTGCCATGTTGGCCCGCGGCTTCCTCTACTGTCTCAATGAGGCGACTCCCAGGTTGGAAGATCAACACCTCATTTTACGTCTGGGTAGCTTCCAACCCAATGTCATGAACATTGATTTTTCTAACCTGGTAATTTCTCCCCCCTCCAGCTCTCTGTTTTTTTCACTCCCCATTCTGGATCCCCTCTTACTCCTTCCCTTCATCTCATCTGCCCATCACTTCCCTTTGGTGACCCTCCTCCTCTCCATTCTCCCATGGTCCCCTCTCCTCTCCTCTCAGATTTCTTCATACTTTTCCCTTTTCCACTAATCATCTCCCAGATGCTCATTTCACCCCCTCTTCCCCAACTCACCTACATTTCCCTTGCCTGGCTTCTCCTATCACTTGCCAGTTTGTTTTCCTTTCCCACTCTCATTTTCTTATTTTAGCTTCTACCCGCTTCCTTTCCAGTCCTGATGAAGGGTCTTACAGCCCAAAATATTGACTCCTTATTTCCTTGCAGAGATGCTGCCTGACCTGCTGAGTTCCTCCAGCATTTTGTGTGTGTTTCTCAGGAGTGCTTAAGGACATCTTCAAACTCTCACTTCTGTAGTCAGGATTCCCGTCTGCTTCAGAACAACAATGGACAAGATTAAACTAAAATCATGAATGGCTGTGACACTTCAATCCCAGATGAGCTGAATACCTTTTATGCACACTCTGAAAGGGAGAATAAAACTATATCTGTATGAATCTCTGCATCATCTAGTGACCCCATGATCTCTGTCTCGGAGGCTGATGTTAGAACATCTTTCGAGAGGTTGACCATTTTGCAAGGTATCAAGCCCTGATGGTGTACCTGGTAGAGCACTGAAAAGCTGTGCCAACCAACTGGTGGGAGTGTTCAAGAACAGTTTCTCACTGCTGCAGTTGGAGGTTGACACCTACTTCAGAAGGACGACAATCATTTCAGTGTCCAAGAACAAGGTAGGCTACCTCAGTAACTATCGCCCAAGTGCACTCATATCTACTGTGATGAAGTGCTTTGAGAGGTTGGTCATGGCTAGAATCAACTCCTACCTAACCAAGGACCTGGACCTGCTGCAATTTGCCTATCACCACAATAGGTCTACAGTGGATTCACCTCACTGGCTTTCCACTTAGCCTTGGATCATCTGGACAAAAGTAATGCCAATCAGTCTGTGGTT
The DNA here is from genome assembly GCF_963921235.1 of Mobula hypostoma. Taxonomy (NCBI): domain Eukaryota; kingdom Metazoa; phylum Chordata; class Chondrichthyes; order Myliobatiformes; family Myliobatidae; genus Mobula; species Mobula hypostoma. The sequence continues at coordinate 132,895,142 of NC_086100.1, read as the reverse complement.
TGTTGATTACAGCTCAGGTTTCAATCCCATCATACCTTCAGTACTAATCAATGTAGTCCTAAAAGTGGACCTCTGTACCTCCCTCCGCAATTAGTTCATTGACTTCCTCATTGGAAGTACTTATTTCAAATTGGAAATAACATCTTCATCTTGCTGACAATCAACACTGGCGCACCTCAAGGTAGTGTGCTTATCCTACTGTTCTACTCTCCCTACACCCACGACTGTGTGGCCAGGCACAGCTCAAACACCATCTATAAATTTGCTGATGGCTCAACTATTATTGGCAGAATTTCAGATGGTGTTGAGGAGACATCCAGGACTTAGATAGATCAGCTGGTTGAGTGGTGTCGCAGCAACAACCTTGCACTCAACATCAGTAAGACTAAGAAACTGACTGCAGACTTCAAGAAGGTGAAGTTGAGGGAACACTCAGCAGTTCTCATCAAGTGATCAGCAGTGGAAAAGGTGAGCAGTTTCAAGTTCCTGGGTGTCAACATCTCTGAAGATCTATTCTGCACTCAACGTACTGATGCAATTACAAAGAAAGCATGACAGCAGTTATATTTCATTAGGAATTTGAGGACACTTGGTATGATACCAAAGACTCTCACAAATTTCTACAGATGGACCATGGGGAGGACTCTAACTGGTTGCATCACCTCCTGGTATAGAGGTGTGATTGCACAGCATTGGAAAAAGCTTGTGAACTCAGCCAGATCCATCATGGGCACTAACCTCCCCAGCACTGAGGACATCTTCAAAAGGTGAAGCCTTAAGAAGTCAGCATTACATTGTTAAGGACCCCCATAACCCAGGACATCCCATCTTTTCATTGCTCCCGTCGAAGAGAAGGAGCAGGGGCTTGAAAACACATATTCACAGTTTAAGAACAACTTCTTCCCCTCCGCCATCAGATTTCTGAATGGATAATGAACCAAACCATGAATGCTATCTCAATGTTTTCTCTCTTTTTGTACTAATTAAAAATGTTTCTTATCATAATTTATGTTTTTATTATTATGCATTGCAAAGTACTGCTGTTAGAAAAAAAAACAAATTTCATAACATTTGCCAGTGATATTAACCTGATTCTGATTCAGATTCAGTAGCATTCACATCTACTGTGATGAAGTGCTTTTACAGTTTGTTCATGGCTACAGTTAACTCTTATCTGAGCAAGGACCTGGTCTTGCTTCAGTTTGCCTACAGCCACAGTAGGTCTTCAGATGACATATTCTCACTGGCTCTCCACTTGACTTTGAAGCACCTGGACAATACAATGCTGATGTTTATTGATTACAGTTCAGTCTTCAACACCATCGTCTCCTCAAGTACCAAGCAACCCGATGTGAAACTGGGCCTCTGTATCTCCCTCTGCAACAGGATCCTTGACTTCCTCATCGAGAGACCACAGTGAGTGCAGATCAGTGATAACATCTTCTCCTTGCTGACAATCAACAGAAGCGCACTCAACATTGCATGCTTAGCCCACTGCTCTGCTCTTTCTACATTAATGATTACAGTATATCTCTAAGCACAGCCCAAATGCCATTTATGAATTACCTGATGCCATAACTGTCGTTGGTAGAATCTCAGATACTGATGAAGAGTCATGTAGAAGCAAGATAGATTAGTGGATTGAGTGGTATTACAACAACAACCTTGCACTCAACATCAGCAAGACCAAAGAATTGATTACGGACTTCAGGGAGGGTGTCATGATCCGGATCGGGGTCCCTTTAAATTTAGCTTGTTTATGTTACGATCCAGACCGTTGATTCCCTGTTTTCCCGTGTCCCTCGACTTTGGTGATTAGAGGCAAATAACACTCGGTTGAACCGGTAGTTTATAGTCTCTGGCTTTCAGCCGTTCGGTGCGGGAGCGTCTGCAAAGTCACAGTGTGCCAATATCATCTGGCCGGAGCAAGCCTAGTCTCTGCCGAAGCAAGTGCCGGTAATTTGCCTCTCCTCACCGGAGCAACCCTGTCAAGTTACCTCGCCAAAGTGAGCCTGCAAAGTTTCCTTACCGAGGTGGGTCCATCAGTTAACCCGCCGGAGGGAATCAAGAATCGCTGTCTACTGTTCCCGGGCCGAGTCGAGAGCTCGCCACTACCCGGAGGCTCCAAGTCAAGTCCTGGCTCCAGGCGGCATTCAAGTACCATGTCAAGTCCTGGCCCTGGTGGCTTCCCAGTTCTGAGTCAAGTCCCGGCCCTGGCAGTCTGTGATTCCTATCCTACCCCCTTGTCTGAATCCCATCTCTGCCCCTCTTGCCTCTAGCCCTCGTCTGTAGCCCTCGCCTGCACTTCGGTCTAGTTCCATCGCTGGAGCTAGATAGGTACTGTCTGGTGTTCATTCATGTTGGTCTCGTCCTGTCCTCGCCTCCGTGGGGTAAGTCAGGCCATCTTGCCGTTGCCCTGCAGGGAGTCATGTCTTGTCTTGTCCTGTCCTCGCCTCTGTGGGGTAAGTCAGGCCGTCTTGCCGTTGCCCCGCGGAGGGTCATGAGTCCCAGCCCTTTGTCCTGTACCCAAGGAGGGGTCCTTGCTCTCTGTTCTGTGTATGAGTCCCGGTCCTATGTCCTGTGCCCAAGGAGGGGTCCCGACTCTGTGTTATGTGTATGTGTCCATGGTTCCATGTACCTGCTCTCCCGAGACCGAGGCTCTGTGTTCCCATGTTCCTCTTCTCCCTAGCCCATGTCGTGTCCATGCCTGGTTCTGGGGTCTGAGCCCGAGGCAAGACCCAGGTACTGGGTCCTTGCCCAGTCTCTGGCATGGAGTCCATACCCTAGCCTCTTTAGATCTCCTCTAGTTCTGGGAGCTGATTCCGAGTCCTAGCCCAGACCCTTGGTCCCAGCCTAGTCATAGTCTTTTCTTATCCTATTCGCTATTCCTGCTTCTGTCTTGCTCTCCTGGTATCGTACAATAAGTTAAACCTAAGTAACCTCACAAGATGTGTCTTGCATTTGGGTCCACCCTTGCTCCCAATGCCCCGCCACGGTGACAGAGGGAAATTAGAATTTACACCATTCCTCATTCAGAGGCCTGTGGAGGAAAGAGTGAGAAGCTTTAAGTTCCTGGGAACAACACTTTGATGCAATCATAAAGGAGGAATGTTGGCAACTCTACTTCATCAGGAGTTTGAGGAGATTTTGTATATCACCAAAGACTCCTGCAAATTTCTACAGATGTACGGAGGGTTTCCTGTGGCACCACTGGATATGACGGTTCGAATGCACACGATCAGAAGTAGCTGCAGAGGGTTGTAGACTCTTGCAGTTCCACCAGGAGCAGAACCCTCCCCATCATCTCAAGGTCACTTACATTTTCAAGAGACGGTGGCTCAAGAAGGTGGCATTCATCAGTAAAGACTCCCACCATCCGGCACAAGCCCTCTTCATGTTACAACTGGTGAGGAAGTACAGGAGCCTGAAGGTGCACACTGAAGCTAATTCTTCATCTGTTTCCTTCAAGGCTCACCCAGTCCATGGCTTCCCGTCTATGTACCTCTGTGACCCATTCTAGTTTAAAGTCACCGCAGTAGCCCCCGCTAATCTCCCTGCCATGTTGCAACTGGTGAGGAAGTACAGGAGCCTGAAAGTGCACACTGAAGCTAATTCTTCATCTGTTTCACCCAGTCCAAGTTTAAAGTCACCTCAGTAGCCCCCACTAATCTCCCTGCCATGTTACAACTGGTGAGGAAGTACAGGAGCCTGAAGGTGCACACTCAATGTTTTATGAACAGCTTCTTCCCTTCCACCAACAGATCTCTGAATGGTTAATGAAACCATGTACACTACCTCATCATTCAACTCTTACACTATTTATTTATTTTTGTAATATAAAGACATCTATGTGTGCACTGTGCTGCAGTCGGAAAATGATATATGTCAGTGATATAATCCTGATTCGGATTCTGATTCTGATTCAGTTAACCATACTTCCATACAATTAACATTAGGAAATTGGACAGACTCCATTGATGATGGGGTGTAAATGGGAGTGAAAGAAATAAAACTGAAATTAAACTTAGAAAATAATGAAGGAAAATATCAGAAAAGCAGAAATAAATAAGCTAAAAACAACAGAACTGGAAAGTCATGAAGCACGAAACAAAGTGGGAGAAGTTAATTTGCCTAACAGAAAAGCAACGAAGTCTAATACCGGGTATTAAGGTCCTGTCATCCAGTGTATGTAATTATGTCTGGCCTAATATTTGATATCTCAGCCACTTTATCCAGCACAAGAGTGGATCCAAATCAGAATTCAGAATTCAGAATCAGAATCAGAACCAGAATCTGGTCTATTATTACAGACATATGTTAGGAACATTGATGTTTTGTAGCAAAAGTGATTAGCTACATCTCCTTGAAAGTGTTTCTGGTGGCCATAATGTCCATTTTAGGAGCACTCAAGCATGTTGAGTTTGCTCTGCTCAGACCTGCCATCATTGGATGAGCCATCAAGAAGCTCTTTTATTTTAGCCATGTGGATTAAAGGAAAGAGAAAAAGAACAGAAGCACTTATCATAATTTCAAGATATTCAAGACAATCCAAAGTGTTTTGGAGTTAAGGATGTAATGTACAATTAACCCACACTTCTGTGATCCATTCAACCTTGGTCTCTGTCTCCACCCTTCCTCTCCCTGACATGATTCTATTTGTCCATCCTTCTCCACCTCACCTGGTTTCACCAATCAGTACTAGCTCTTGCCACAACCCTCCCACTCACCTCCTTGTACATCCTTCCTCCTCTCTCTGTCGTCTCAGTCCTGATTCAATGTCTCAACCCAAAACATTGACTATCCTGTTGCCTTCCCAGATGCTGCCTGTTCACTGAGTTACCCTAGCAGTTAGTTATTTTTTGCACTGGGTTCCAGCATCTGCAGTATCTTGCTTTTATTATGGTTAGTCATAGAGTTACAGAGTCATAATGCATAGAAATAGGCCCTTAGGAGCAATTTGTCCAGTCTGACCAAGGTGCATACATGAACTAGTCCTATATTCCTCTAAACCTTTCCTATCCAAGAACCTGTCCAAATGTCTTTTAAATCTTCTAACAGTATCCACCTCTACCATCCGCATTGGCAACTTGTTCCCTGTATCCTCCACACTTTAAATTTTGCCTTCTCACTTAAATCTGTCCCCTCTAGTTTTAGACCCCCTTACTTTGGGGAAAAGTCTGTGACAATCATTTGTAACTTATAATTAGGATATAATAATATTCAAATCACTAGGGCTGAGGAGGGAAAAAAGGATCAGCCATAATTGAATGGCAGAGCAGACTCGATGGGCCAAATGACCTAATTCTTCTCCGATGTCTTATGCTCTCATAGACATGTAGATAAGATGGATTGTTACAGTCTTTTTCCAACCAATTTGCCCACCAGAGATTGTCCTATTTGCCTCCTGAACCAGATCTACAATGTAGTTGTCTACAGTATACTTAAAGATTCCACTCTTAATCCACCATGGCACTTCTAGTTTTACCAGAAGGTTATCACCACTCTGTTTTCATCGACTATCTTGTAAAATGCAGGACAGAGGAATTGGGTAGACTACATTCAGCTAATTACAAGTTTACATTTGTACAATCCATGCTATTAGGTGCATCAAAATAGTTAACGCACACAAAATGCTGAAGTAGCTCAGTGGGTCAGGCAGCATCTATGGAGAGAAATGAAGTTGACATTTCGGGCTGAGACTCATTATCAGGACTATCAGGGCTATATTCTGAATATAGCTAAACTTCTAACAACTGGAAGGTACATTGCATTCTCTTTCCTTGTGCTTGCAATGTAGGCAATTCTGTGCAATCCAGTCCAATTTGACAAGTAGCCTAATAATCTCTATAAGATGTGCACTGCTGCTTCACAAATAGTACATAAACAAAAGCAACCACAATGGATTGAATTTGCAGCCCTGTTTTAAGTCTGTTTTCTTATGGTGATGTTGATTGTGCTATAAAGATTGACCAGGGCATCAGGCAGCAGCTCCTGCTCTACTACTGAGAATAGATTAGCTTTATTTACCACCTGTACATTGAAACATACAATGAAATGTGTTGTCTGCATCAAGTAAAATCAGAGAGGATTATGCTGGCCAGCCCACAACTGTCACCATGCTTTGGCCGACAACATAGTATGTCACAACTCACCAACTCTAACAGTTTGTCTTTGGAAGGTGGGGGAAATGGAGCACCTGGAGGAAATCCATGCAGTTACAGGGAGAATGTACATCCTACTTACAGACAGTGGTGGGAATTGAGCTCCAATCGTACAGCTGGCATTGTAATAATGTCACACTAACCACTACACTACCATGCCATGTGAATTATGCCTTGTGATCATTTACATCAAACTGAGAAAGCAAAGCAGAGCCATGGCTTAGCATCTTGGCAGAAGGTTGCCATCTCCAAAGGTACAAACATGCTCCATAGAATTATAGAATATTACAGCAGAGAAACAAGGCACTTCAACCCATCGGCCACCTGGACCATAGCCCTCCATGGCCTTGCATCCATGAATCTATCCAAATTTCTCTTAAAATAATTGAATATGCATCTGTCATACGCACTGGCAGTTCATTCCATGCTCTCACAATCCTATGAATGAAGAAGTTCCCCCTGATGTTTCCCTTAAACATTTCACCTTTCACCCTTAACCCATGATCCCTAGATGTAGTCTCACCCAACCTCAGTGGAAAAAGTCTGCTTACATTTACCCTGTCTAAACCCCTCATAATTTTGTATACCTCCAGCAAATCTCCCCTCAGTCTTTTATGTGCCAAGGAATAAAGTTCAAGCCCATTCAACCTTTCCCTGTAATTTAGGTCCTCAAGTCGTGGCACATGCTTGTAAATTTTCTCTTCCCTCTTTCAGTCTTGTTACATCTTTCCTGTAGGTAGGTGACCAAAACTAGGCACAATACTCCAAACTAACCGAAGCTTTATCTAATTTCAATGTAACAGTTCAACTCCCATACTGAATAAATTGATTTGTGAAGGCCAATGTGCCAAAAGGTTTCTTTAAACCCCTATCTACCTGTGCCGGCACTTTCAAGAAATTATAGATCTGCATTCCTAAATTCCTCTGTTCGACTGTACTCCTCAGTTCTCTTCCATTGATCATGTAAAATCTACCCTGGTTGGTACTCCCAAAGTGCAACACCTTACACTTGTCTGTATTAAATTCCATTTACCATTTGTCAGCCCATTTTTCCAGATGGTCCAGATCCTGCTGCAAGCTTTGATTGTCTTCCTTGCTGTCCACTACAAGAACAATATTGGCTGATCCAGTTAACCACATTATCATCCAGATTGTTGATATAGATGACAAACAACAATTGACTAACCTCGCTTGTGGGACTTCGTCAAAGGCCTTGCTAAAGTCCTTGTAGACAACATCCACAGCCTTGCATTCATCAGCTTTGCTGGTAACTTCCTCAAAAATCTCTATAAGGTTGGTTAGACATGACTTGGCTTATTATTAGAGCCTTTCTTAAACAACAGAACAACATTAGCTATCCTTCAATCCTCTAGCACCTCACCGGTGGCTAAGGATGTTTTGAATATCTCTGATTGAATCCCTGCAATTTCTGCCCTAGCATCTCACTGAGTCTGAGGAAACAAATTGTCAGGCTTTAGGGATTTATCCACATTAATTTGCTTCAAGACAGCGAACACCTCCTCCCTTGTAATGTATAATAGGGCCCATGATCTTGCTGTTCAATTGTCTCACATCTATAGACTCTGGGTCCATCTCAGGAGTAAATACAGATGCAAAATATCCATTTAAGATCTCCCCCTTCCCTTTTGGCTCCACGCATAAATTATCACTGCGATCTATAAGAGGACCAATTTTGTCCCTTGCCATCATTTGAACTTAATTTATCTGTGGAAGCCCTTAGGATTCTCCTTCACCTTGTCTGCTAGAGCAACCTCATGTTTTCTTTTGGCCCTCAACTTCCTTCTTAAGTGTTCTCTTTCAGAGTTTCCCTATACTCCTCAAGTACCTTTTTAGTTCTTGTCTGCCTTTACCTGCTATGCACTTTCTTCTTTTTCTTAATCGGGGCCTCAATATCTCTCAAAAACTAACATTCCCTAAACTTGTTATCCTTGCCTTTTATTCTGACAGGAACATCCAAACTCTTGAAGCCCTTCCACTCAGCAAGTACATCTTTGCCAGAAAACAGCGAGTGCAAATCCACACTTCCCAGATCCTTTCTGATACCATTAAAATTGGCCTTTCTCCAATATAGAATTTCTGCTTGAGGACCACATCTATTCTTTGCCAAAATTACCTTGAAACTAATGGAATTATGATCACTAGATGCAAAGTGTTCCCCTACACAAGCTTCTGTCACCTGCCCTGTCTCATTCCCTAATAGCAGATCTGGTATCGCACACTCTCTAGTTGAGAATTCTAGGTACTGTACTGACTAAGGACACTTTCCTGAAAATCTTTCCCATCCAGCACTTTTACAGCATGGGAGTCCCAGTCAATATGTGGAAAACTGAAATCACCTACCATCACAACCTTATGTTTCTTACAACAGTCTGTGATCTCTCTACAAATTTGTTCCTCTAAATCCTGCAGATTGTTGGGTGGTCTATTATATATTCCCATTAACGTGGTCATGCCTTTCTTACTCCTCAGTTCTACACATAAACCCTCACTAGATGAGCTCCCCAGTCTGTCCTGACTGAACACTGCTGTGGCATTTTCCCTGACAAGTAATGCCACTCCTTCCGTTCTATCACATCTAAAATTACAGAACCCCAGAACACTGAGCAACCAGCCCTGCCCCTCACTAATAGCTACAATATCATAATTCAACATGCTAATCCATGCCCTAAATCATCTGCTTTTTCTACAATACTTCCTGTACTGAACTATACAGTATGTAGTTCAGAACATCAGTCTCATAATGCTTCAGATTTTGATTCCTGACTTTGTATGTTGGCTTAACAACATTCTTCTCCACAACCACTCACTATCTGTTCTGGCACACTGGTTGCCATTCCCCTGTAACTCTAGTTTAAACCCCATCGTGCAGCACTAGCAAACTTCTGGCTAGGATATTAGCACCCCTCCAGTTCAGGTGCAAACTCTCCCTTCCCTGGAAGAGAACAGGTCTCACCTTCCCTGGAAGAGAACCTAATAATCCAAAAATCTGAAGCTCTCCTTCCTTCAGCAACTTCTTATACTGTATGATCTTCCTATTTCTGTCTGCACAAGCACTTGTCATGTGTAGCAGTTCGGAGATTACAATGCTGAAGGTCCTATCCTTTATCTTAGCACCAAATGCTTTGAACTCACTTTGCAGGACCTCATCACCCATCCAACAAATGTCATTGGTACCAACGTGGACCATGACTTCCCTCAATGCAGTCCAATATCTCCTCAGGACAGTGGCTCACAAAATGTGCCGACTGTCCCCGTTTGCTTCTTTTAAACTCTCTCTCCCTCTGCAAAATCTAGTGTTTTCTGGGACAGTGGTGCACAAAATGTGCCGACTGTCCCCATTTACTTCTTTTGAACCCTCTCTCCCTCAGCACAATCCAATGTCTCTCCGAGACTGTGGCGCAACATGCAGTGCCAAATATTTTCCTTCAGTGTTCCTATGACTCCAGTGACTTGATAATTGGTAATTGGTTCATTTTTGCACGTAGCAAGGTACAGAGAGAAACTGCTTTGCACACCATTCCTTCAGATAATTTAGCATATTAGTGCATTGAGGTAGTACAAGGGAAAAGCAATAACAGAATGCAGAATATTGCATTACAGTTACGGAAAAAACTGCAGCACAGGCAGATAATCAGATGCAAGGCCACGAGGAGGTAAATTGTGAGGTCAAGGGTGAATCTTATCCTATAGGAGATTTGCTCAATAGTCCGAAAACAGCAGGGTAAAAGTTGTCCTTCAGCCTGGTAGAATGTCTGTTCAGACTTCTGTATCTTCTGTCTGACGGGAGGGCAAGAGAACGGGAGAGCATCTGGAGTCGAACTTCGGAACAATGTACAAGTGAAAAAGAAAAAGAAAGTCAAATTGGATTAATTGTGTGGTCTGACCATAGAGTATTGTGGAATTATGGTTATTCCCTTATGTTCTATGCCCATCACACTGAGTCGAGATGAAGGCTCTGAGAGATTGACTGTCCACTTCCCTCTACAGATGTTGGTCTGACCCATTGAGTTCCTCCAGTGCTTTGCTGCAGAGTCCATACGTGTGATATTTGAAAGAGAATGGCCAGTGAGGACCTATGTTGGAATAACAACAACCTCCCCCCACCAAAAATCCTACACGCAGTTCCAGACACATACAGGTGCTATGGCTGTGCATGCAGTTCATGGAAACATATGGCTTTGGCCCACGTGGTCATAGGATTATCTAATGGCAGATGCTGCACAGTAAGTAATCACTCTCTCAATGTTGCATTATAAAGTAGACTACTTTACTTGCTGTTTGGGTGAGATTCAAACTCATAACACTCTGAATCAATAGCTCGCATTTAGTAAGCTGAGCCACAGCTGACATACCCAAAAACATTTTGGATCCACTTGGAACAAGATCGAGAGTGTCAAAGGGCAGAACTGAGTGGGACTACTGTACGAGGGAGAAGTGCTTGGGAAGCTGAAAGGTCTGCAGGTGGGTAAGTCACCTAGACCAGATGGACTACACTCCAGGGCTCTGAAGAGGTAGCTGAAGATATTGTGGCAGCAGTTGTAATGATATTTAAAGAATCACTACATTTTGCCATGGTTCCAGAGGACTGGAACATTGAAAATGTCAGTCAATTCTTGAAGAAGGGAGATAGGAGAAGAAAGGAAATTATAGGCCAGTTAACCTGATCTCAGTGGTTGGGAAGATGTTGGAGTCGATTGTTAAGGATGAGGTCTCAAGGTACTTGAAGACATATAATAAAATAGGCCAGCATGGCCAGCATGGAAAATTTTGCATGACAAATCTGTTGGAGTTATTTTAGGAAATAACAAACAGGATAGACAAAGGAGAATTGGAGGATGTTGTGTAGTTGGATTTTCAGAGGACCTTTGACAAGTTGCCACACATGAGGCTGCTTAACAAGATAAGATACTTGCATGGATAGAGGACTGGCTGATTTTCAGAAGGCAAAGAGTGGGAATAAAGGGAGCCTTTTCTGGTTGGCTGCCAGTGACCAGTGGTGTTCCCCAGTGGTCAGTGTTTGAACTGTAGCTTCTTATTTTGTATCTTAATGATATGTTTAACAGAATTGTTGGTATTGCGGTGAAGTTTGTGGATGATACAAAGATAGTTAGAGGGGCTGGTAGTGCTGAGAAAGCAGGAAGGATGCAGAAGGATTTAGACAGATCAGGAGAATGGGCATAGAAGTGGCAGATGGAATATAGTGTCAGGAAGTGTACACTCATGCACTTTGGTAAAAGGAACAAAAGTGTAGATTATTTTCTAAACAGGCAGAAAATTCAAATATCAGAGGTGCAAAGGGACTTGGGAGAGCTTGTGCATGATTCCCTAAAGGTTAACCTGCAGGTTGAGTCGGTAGTGAGGAAGGAAAATGCAAAGTTACCATTCATTTTGAGAGAACTATATTATAAAAGCAAGGATGTAATGCTGAAGCTTTATAAGGCACTTAGTGAGGCCTCACTTGGACTACTGTGAGCAATTTTAGGCCCCTTATTTAAGAAAGGATTTGCTGACATTGGAGTAGGTTCAGAGGAGGTTTATTGTATGAGGAGCGTTTGATGGCTCTGGACTTGTACCTGCTGGAATTTAGAAGAATGAAAGGAGGAGCTCATTGAAACCTATCAAGTGGTGAAAGGCATTGTCAGAGTTGATGTGGAGAGGATGCTTCCTATAGTGGGGGAGTCTAGGACCAGAGAGCACAGCCTCAGAATAGGGGACATCTATTTAAAACAGAGATGAGAAGGAATTTCTCTAGCCATAGAGTGGTGAATTGGTGAAATTTGTTGCCACAGGCGGCAGTAGAGGCCAAGCTATTGGGTGTGTTTAAGATAGAGGTTGATAAGTTCTTGGTTAGTCAGGGTGTGAAAGGTTACAGGGAGAAGGCAGGAGAATAGGGTTGAGAGGGAAAATGCATTGGAATGGTGGAGCAGGCTCAATGGACCTAATGGCCCAAATCTACTCCTTATTTCTTATGGTCTATGATTCGAAATGGATGAAACCAGTCTATAATCAGTCCTTTCCCTATTCCCTCACCTAGGAATTAACGTTGAGTGTATGTAAACTCAAGTGGTCTGCAAATGATCTATGCAAATGAGGTGAGATACCTGTAAAACCAGTAGTTTTCATGAATTGGTAACAAAAACCAAAACCCAATTTCAGGCGAACTTTCGATTGCCTTGAATAGGTGTGTAATCCATGTGCAGAGCTCACTTCAGGCAGAGAAATGGCTCTGAGGAAATGTACTCCTCAAATGTATTAACATTTAACATGAGAGACATTATATATACAGTATAGTTACATAAACAGATATTTGACATATAATTAATCTTTGGAAGAATTAGAGATAACTCTAGATTTGGTCTCCCTATTTTGAGTATGAGGACAAAGATCATGAATTATATGAAAGATCTGAAAATGAAAATAGAATCTGTTTCAACGGCAGAGGTATTAGTATTTTCATATGTACTATTGCTTCAACAGATGTACTTTGAACAGTATTATACTTGTAAAGGTGGAGCAGAGAGTGAGCTTGTAAATCTGGTGGGAGCAAAGGATACTGGGATTGGCGAGGATGGAGTGCCACTGGAGGGGCGTGGGACAGGTGGCAGAGAAGGAGTGCCAGGAGTAAGGGGATGGCACGAGTGCAGACACACCCAGCCCTGAGACACCTGGCAAGGTAATCTGATTCCAGACATTTGGTTTACTGATTGTTACAGAATGTTTCTCTGGTGCTTCCTGCACTCTCCCTCTTCCTTCCCCCTTTTCCAAACCATGATTCCCCTTTCCCTGCCCCCTGCCCCCTTCCCACTCTCAATCCACAATACAGACCCATACCAGGATCAGGTTTATCATCACTCACATATGTCATGAAATTCATTTTTTTTTGTTTGTGACAGCGATATAGTGCAATACATAAAAATTATTACAGTACTGTACAAACATTTTAGGCACTGTGGCTACATACTGTATATGTGCCTAAGACCTTTGCATAGTACTGCATCTGTTGGTCCCAGGACAGATCCTCTAATATGGTAATACTAGAGAATTTAACGCCACTGACCATCTCCACCTCCGATCTCCTAAAGAGGACAGGCTCCTCGACCTCCGACTTCTTCCTCACTGATAATCAGCTCTTTGATTTTGTTTATATTGAAAGTCAGCTTTTGTTATGGCACCACACAACAATATCTTCAATCTCCCTCCTATATGCTGATTTGTCTCCTCCTTTTATCTGTCCAACAACAATGGTGTCAATAGCAAACTTAAATACAGCATTGTATCTGTATGTACTTAGCCACGCAATCATAGGTATAAAGTGAGTACATCAGGGGAGGTAAGCACACAGCCCTGTGGTCCACTGTGTTGATGGTGATTTGGAGATGTTTTTGCCAAACCATGCTGACTTTGGTCTGCCAGAGAGGAAATTGAGGATCCAATTGCAAAGGAAAGTAATGAAGCTCAGGTCTTGGAGCTTAGTGATGAGTTTCAATGGGATGATAGTTTTGAATGCTGAGCTGTAGTTAATGAAGAGCATTCTGACATGTGAAACCTCATTGTCCAGGTGTTCCAGACCTGTGTGTCCTGGTCTTAGAAACACACAAGAGTTGAGGAATCACTGCTACACAAAAGGTCTTGAGTTTGCCATGAGGTATGAGGTCTTGGTCTTCACATGCCCTTTTTCTTAATTGAACAAAAGCTATGCCAGCATTTTGAAGGCAATGGCTCACTTCTCCTGGTTATCTTTTCCTGTAGCCATTCATCCAAATCTCATTTTTGCTTGTAAAAACACTTGTAACGAGTAAGAGTGAATAGGTTTATAATTGTTTATACTAGCAGTCATGTGGAGCCTGTTAAGGGTCTCTGATCTGTGTTATGGTCAATAATTCGTTAAGCGTTTCTACACACATCATCAATATTGCTTTAGAGTGTACAACACATGCACAGTGTGAAAGGCAAATGCAATGTTGGCATTTACTTCGAGAGGATTAAAATATAAAAGCAGGAATGTAATGCTGAGGCTTTATAAGACATTGGTCAGACCACATTTGGAGCATTGTGAACTGTTTTGGGCCCAGTATCTTATTAACAGTGTACTGATGTTGGAGAGGAGAGGGTTCAAAAAAGGTTTACAAGGGTGAAAAAATTAAAATATGAGGAACATTTGATGGTTTTGGGTGCTGTACTGACGGTAGTGTAGGAGGATTAGGTGGGATCTCATTGAAACTTATTGAATATTACAAGGACTGGACAGAGTGGATGTGAAGAGGATTTTTCTTGTCGAGTGAGAATCTGGGAACAGAGGGCATAGCCTCAGATTCAAAGACCATCCCCTTTGGATGGAGATCAGGAAGAATTTCTTTATCTAGAAAATGTGGAATTCATTGCCACAGATGACATATCATTGAGTTTATTTAAAGCAGAGGCTGATAAGTTCTTAATTAGTAAGGACATGAAATATTACAGGAGAAGGCAGTAGAATGGGGTTCAGTGGGAATAATAAATAAGCTATGATTGAATGGTGGAGCAGACTCAATGAGCTGAATGGCCAAATCTTATGGTCTTATGTCCTCTATTACAGAGTCTATCAATGGAACACTGCATAGAGCAGCAAAAGTTCTTGATGTACACAACAGAACTGATAATGGGTCCGAGCTGGCACTAGCATATTACTGCTTAATGCCCATGAACACTACCTCATCATTCCTTTTCTGCACTATTTATCCATTTCTGTAATTTGTAGCAATTGTACAACTTTGCACTCTACCGTTGCTGCAAAACAACAAATTTCATGACACAAGACCATGATAACAAGTCTGATTTTGATTCTGAAAAGCCTTTCAGAAATTAGCTTGATACCTCAACAAGAAGGTATGACCATTTTGCTACCTTTCTTCTAAAAATTAGCTGGATAGTTGAGACATTTATCTAAATCAGTGATGAATTGGACATTTTTACTAACTTTAAAGTAAGCCATAAAAGGAGACAGTGCAGACTTCAATTAAGGAGAAAGGAAGAGAGACACAAAAAAGTCTGCAGATGTTGGAAATCTGGAGCAACACGCAAAATACTGCATGAACTCAACAGGTCAGGCAGCATCTATGGAGAAAAATGGACAGTCCATGTTTTGGGTCAAGACGCTTCATCAGGACACAGAGCTTTTGGAGTTGTAACCAAATAAACCTAGTTTCATAACTTGAGGGTGGACAACTCTGAGGCTTAATGCAACTGTTATTTTCCAATTAATCAATAGTCATAGTCATAGTCATAGTCATACTTTATTGATCCCGGGGGAAATTGGTTTTCGTTACAGTTGGACCATAAATAATTAAATAGTAATAAAACCATAAATAGTTAAATAGTAATATGTAAATTATGCCAGTAAATTATGAAATAAATCCAGGACCAGCCTATTGGCTCAGGGTGTCTGACCCTCCAAGGGAGGAGTTGTAAAGTTTGATGGCCACAGGCAGGAATGACTTCCTATGATGCTCCGTGCTGCATCTCGGTGGAATGAGTCTCCGGCTGAATGTACTCCTGTGCCCACCCAGTACATTATGTAGTGGATGGGAGACATTGACCAAGATGGCATGCAACTTAGACAGCATCCTCTTTTCAGACACCACCGTCAGAGAGTCCAGTTCCATCCCCACAACATCACTGGCCTTACGAATGAGTTTGTTGATTCTGTTGGTGTCTGCTACCCTCAGCCTGCTTTTCCAGCACACAACAGCAAACATGATAGCACTGGCCACCACAGACTCGTAGAACATCCTCAGCATCGTCCAGCAGAAGTTAAAGGACCTCAGTCTCCTCAGGAAATAAAGATGGCTCTGACCCTTCTTGTAGACAGCCTCATGTTCTTTGACCAGTCCAGTTTATTGTCAATTCGTATCCCCAGGTATTTGTAATCCTCCACCATGTCCACACTGACCCCCTGGATGGAAACAGGGGTCACAGGTACCTTAGCTAAACAATGCATTCCCTTAAATCTGTTCATAATTTCTGATACTTCAAATGGCTAAAACCTAATACATCCACAAGCTTCTTTAACATTCTATTTGATGGAGTCTGGTCAGGATATTTGAATATTTAGCTGTGGTGAGTGAGTACCTGCCACTCACCTGGCTTGTGCCCAGAGTTTCAAAAAAAAGAGATGAAGGCATGAAATTTAATTTCCAGGAATGATTAGGACAGAAATAGTTGAGGACATAAAAAAATGTGTTTTTTCTTTGTGATATTGCAACCAAGTGCAAACTCCTGCAATGTTTTTGTGTAATGAAGGGCTGTCTGGATGATGGCAAGAAATATACTTCCCAGTGTAAGGTGCTTTCTGATTTGATGTGGACGGGTGCATGTAAATATAACCAGCTTCCTTAGGAAATCTTATTGAAAATGTTTTAAACTGTTTTAATTTGGCTCTGAACTTTGCTTTGAAGGAGTTCCTGTGGCTTGAAATGACTGACCAAGAAAACAAAGGCAGCAATCTTGGTGAGTATTAACTATTCATTGCTCCATTGAAAAAAAAGCTCATTATTAAGGATCCCCCAGGCAGCTGGTGTCTGCATGGTTACAGCTTTGCTCAAATCTTAATGATCTCTGACTGACTACATTAGGATAAAATGCACCTCAGGAAATTTGCAGATTTTAATGGTGCACCTTAAGTAGCTTTCTCAAGATGTGTCCTCATAGACCCTTACAAAATCATTGAAAGACAAGAAAGATGATTTGGCTGTGTCACAATCTTGACAATTCCTGTAGTTCAATTTTTAATGAACAATATTGTTTCAGAGATAATTTGTAATTCTGTCACCAGTCTGAGTTCCCCGTTTCTCCAGTCTGACTCAGAGGGACATAGAAGAGCCAATTAGTTTAAGGTTTCCTCTTTTGCACTCCTTATCTGAGAAGGTTGTGCCATTCCACTTCAGTCTCCTCTTGGTCTCTGACGTGTTATTTGTGCACTTTCTACAAAAAGTAAGGCATATTTAATTACACGCCTGATTGATGTGATACACGTGGCGAAGGTGACTAAAAGACAGATGCAAACCAGTGTGAGTAACCACCATGGGTGAGTAAGTGCAGAGGTGGTGGAATGCATGTAAATGAAGGTTTGGCGGGGTGGAAAATTTAACAGATTTGATGACTGACCTGATGGAAAAAGAAAGACGACTTGCGTTTATGACCTTTTCAGATTGTGCCAAATTACTTTATAGCCAATGAAACAGATTTAAGTACAGATTATAAACAGTACGATACAGTGCAGGGCCTTCAGCCCACAATGTTCTGCTGACCTATATAAACCTATTCCATGATCAATTTAATCCCTCCCTCCTAAATAGCTCATAAAAAAAAGGCATCCGTTAGTCTTGCGAGACCATGGATCTGCGCCTGGAAAGTCTTCACTCTCCAGGGTGCAGGTCTGGGCAAGGTTGCATGGAAGACCAGCAGTTGCCCATGCTGCAAGTCTCCCCTCTCCATGACATCAATGTTGTCCAAGGGAAGGGCATTAGGACCAATACAGCTTGGCACCAGTGTCGCCGCAGAGCAATGTGTGATTAAGTGCCTTGATCAAGGACACCACACGCTCCCTCGGCTGGGGCTCGAACTCACGACCTTCAGGTAGCTAGTCTAATGCCTTAACCACTTGGCCACGTGCCCACACAATAGCCCATAATCCTCCATTTTTTATACATCCATGTGTTATCAAACAGACAGACTCTTAAATGTCCCTATCTATCAGCCTCTACCATCTTCCCCAGCAGTGCATTCCAGTCACTTACTAATTACAGCATTTAAAAAAGGTATCTCTGAAATCTCCGCTATATTTTCCTCCATTGACCTTAAATGTATGTGTACGGGATCTTTCTTTTTGTTAAATTTAAAATGGCTTCTCTTGTCATGTTATACTGGGGAATGCTGAGACAGTCTCTAACTAGACAGTTGCTTGGGTTATTAGAGACAGCAGGGTGCTATTAGCCAATGGGTGGTTATGTATCGTTTTGTTTTCGGATACAATGCTGTATCATATGACTGTGGATGGGGTTTTGGCGAGGAGTCGGAGGAGAGACGAGGAGGATGGTGGAGAGACGGGGAGTCGGAGGAGAGACGAGGAGGACGGTGGACGCGGTTTTGGCGGGGAGTCGGAGGAGAGACGGGGAGGACGGTGGATGGGGTTTTGGGGGGGAATCGGAGGAGAGACGAGGAGGACGGTGGAGAGGCGAGGAGTCGGAGGAGAGATGAGGAGGACGGTGGACGGGGTTTTGGCGGGGAGTCGGAGGAGAGACGAGGAGGATGGTGGACGGGGTTTTGGTGGGGAGTTGGAGGAGAGACGGGGAGTCGGAGGAGAGACGGGGAGGACGGCCGAGAGGCGGGGAGTCGGAGGAGAGACAAGGAGAATGGTGGACGGGGTTTTTGGCGGGGAGTCGGAGGAGAGACGGGGAGTTGGAGGAGAGACGAGGAGGACGGCGGACGTGCGGGGATTTTTGGCAGGGAGTCGGAGGAGAGACGGTGAGGACGATGGACGGGGTTTTTGGCGGGGAGTCGGAGGAGAGACGGGGAGTCAGAGCAGAGACGAGGAGTCGGAGCAGAGACGAGGAGGACGGTGGAGAGATGGGGAGGACGGTGGAGAGACGGGGAGGATGGTGGACGGGGTTTTTGGCGGGGAGTCAGAGGAGAGACGAGGAGTACGGTGGACAGGATTTTTGGCGGGGAGTCGGAGAAGAGACGGGGAGTTGGAGGAGAGATGAGGCGTCGGAGGAGAGACAGGGAGGACCACGAACGTGCGGAGAGACAGTGGAGAGACGGGGAGTTGGAGGAGAGACGGGGAGGATGGTGGATGGGGTTTTGGCGAGGAGTCGGAGGAGAGACGGGGAGTCGGAGGAGAGACGAGGAGGACGGTGGATGGGGTTTTGGCGGGGAGTCGGAGGAGAGACGAGGAGGATGGTGGATGGGGTTTTGGCGAGGAGTCGGAGGAGAGACGGGGAGTCAGAGGAGAGACGAGGAGGACGGCGGACGTGCGGGGGTTTTTGGCGAGGAGTCGGAGGAGAGACGGGGAGGACGGCGGACTGGGTTTTTGGGGGGGAGTCGGAGGAGAGACAGGGAGTCGGAGGAGAGACAGGGAGTCGGAGGGGAGACGGGGAGTCGGGGAGAGACGAGGAGTCAGAGGAGAGACGGGGATGATGGTGGATGTGCGGAGAGGCTCCGGTCGATCACTCAGATGGTCCCGAGCCGTGAGTCGACAGGATCCGGGTGGTCATCTGGAATCCATTGAGCTCCAACGATAGCGCGTGAAGAACTTGGACTTTGATAAGTGTTGGCGCATTTTTTTTTCCATTACTTTCCTCTCTGTATCAAAATTCATATTATTGTCATAGAATTAATAATATCTATAAAGTGTATTTGTTAAAACTTACTGGGTGTGTTGGCTGATGATTGACGTTTGGGATTGATTCGGGCTGCAACTGACCCTGTGGGGAGTGTTGAAGCAGGTGCTGGGTGGGATTTCCCCTCGACATATACGAGCCAATATAATGGAACGTTACAAGTCGGGGCTCGTCCGGGATTTGGATTTTCGGTAAAGTTGTACTAGTCATTGCGTTAAGTGGTGTGACGATGGATCGAGATAAGATTGTAAGTTGGTGTGAATGGGAGGAGGTACCGGTGAATCATGCGTGTGTGGTAAGCGGGGTCGATTATCGCATTCTGGCAGATGTACTGGTGTGAGGGTTGAGTCTGATTAAAGGTATCGGGCAGGTAGAACTTGTAGCTGGAAGGTGTGGGAAAGAACTGGAGTCCAGCTGGATGTTGATGCGGACGAGTGCCGACGTCATGACGTTGGAACTACCAGCGACAGTCCACGTCCGGGGGAGGCGGGGCCGTGGGGTCTCCACACCATCCCCGAGGACGAAAGTGAGGAGGTGCCAGAGGAGGAGCTAGATGAGGCCCCAGGGGAGGTGCCAGTAGCCAGGAGTGGAGGTGTGGAGTGGGAAGGTTTGGCCAGGCCCCGTCTCCATGGACGTGCTGAGACTTCCGAGTTAGCGGTTGCCATTACCTCCCTGGCGAGAAGGGTTGAGGGGCCCCGCCTGAAGCTGAGAATTTTCTCGGGAGCCAGGCCCACCCCGGAAATGGAGGAGGAATATGAGACCTGGGTTGAGGATACATCCCAGTTGTTAGAGGTGTGGACAGTTTCGGATGAGGAAAAGAGACAGTGATTGGTGGAAACTTAAGGGGCGGGGCGCATGTGGTCCGCGATTTGAGAGCGGAATGCCCTTCGGCTTCCCTATCGGAGTGTTTGGAGGCTTTGGAGGAAGTGTTTGGACTGTCAGGAGATCCCTGGAAACCTTTAGTGGAGTTTCAACAAATGGGGCAGAGAAGAGGGGAAAAGCTCTCAGAATACGTTTTCCGGCTGGAAGAGAAGCTTACGGGGCTGCAGCGACGAGGGGTAGTGAGGGCGGACGAAGTGGCGAAGTTGAGGATGAGCCAGATATGTAGTTCCCGGGAGGATGACAGGGTGGCTTGGAGTATCCGGCAGTTATTTAAGTTGTGCCCCCCTCCATCATTCGGGCAGATGATTAGAGAGGTAAGGGCAGAGGAGAGTGCTTCCAGCGATTCGTGAAAGGATATGCGAAAATGAGTCATCCATTGAACCAGCTGTTGTGTGGCTATCCACTTGTGGGGAGGAAGAGGAAGGGAGACCGAGGGCCGGAGGTAGGAGGATACTTGAACCCGGGGGAGCCTTTAGGATTGTGGTGGGATGCTCAATGTGAGGAGGCGTTCCAATCTCTGAAACAGGCGCTGACGCAGGCCCCAGTGTTGGCTTTTGCTGATCCCCGGAAGCCGTATGTTCTACACACTGATGCCAGTCACGAGGGTCTGGGGGCTGTTCTGTACCAGGAACAGGGAAACGGATTGAGGCCGGTGGCGTTTGTCAGCCGGAGCTTGTCGCCATCTGAGAGAAACTATCCCACTCACAAGCTGGAGTTCTTGGCGTTGAAATGGGCGGTGGTGGACAAGTTGAGTGACTACCTGCCCAGTTTGAGGTGAGAACTGACAACAACCCCCTCACTTATATCCTGACCTCGGCAAATCTGGACACCATTGGGCACAGGTGGTTAGCGGCCTTGTCTGCCTATGAGTTCAGCCTGAAGTACCGCCTGGGGAGTCGGAACATGGATGCAGATGCCCTGTCTCGTCGGGCGCACGACGAGTCGGGCACAGCTGAGGAGTGGAAGAGTGTCCCTGCCCCGGGAGTAAAGGCCATGTGTCAAGTTGGGAGCGATGGGC
This sequence comes from Mobula hypostoma, assembly GCF_963921235.1. NCBI lineage: Eukaryota > Metazoa > Chordata > Chondrichthyes > Myliobatiformes > Myliobatidae > Mobula > Mobula hypostoma. The sequence continues at coordinate 132,873,684 of NC_086100.1, read as the reverse complement.
AAGTAGGAGCACAGATGGGAATGTATTGGGCAGTGGATCAACTGGGGGCTGACGATGACACGCTACCCACCGTTTACTGTAATGCAAACAACAGGAATTCTGCAGATGCTGGAAATTCAAGCAACATACATCAAAGTTGCTGGTGAACGCAGCAGGCCAAGCAGCATCTATAGGAAGAGGCGCAGTCGACTTTTCAGGCCGAGACCCTTCGTCAGGACTAACTGAAGGAAGAGTGAGTAAGGGATTTGAAAGCTGGAGGGGGAGGGGAGATGCAAAATGATAGGAGAAGACAGGAGGGGGAGGGAGAGAGCCGAGAGCTGGACAGGTGATAGGCAAAAGGGGATACGAGAGGATCATGGGACAGGAGGTCCGGGAAGAAAGACGGGGGGGGGGGTGACCCAGAGGATGGGCAAGAGGTATATTCAGGGGGACAGAGGGAGAAAAAGGAGAGTGAGAGAAAGAATGTGTGCATAAAAATGAGTAACAGCTGGGGTACAAGGGGGAGGTGGGGCCTAGCGGAAGTTAGAGAAGTCAATGTTCATGCCATCAGGTTGGAGGCTACCCAGACGGAATATAAGGTGTTGTTCCTCCAACCTGAGTGTGGCTTCATCTTTACAGTAGAGGAGGCCGTGGATAGACATGTCAGAATGGGAATGGGATGTGGAATTAAAATGTGTGGCCACTGGGAGATCCTGCTTTCTCTGGCGGACAGAGCGTAGATGTTCAGCAAAGCGGTCTCCCAGTCTGCGTCGGGTCTCACTAATATATAAAAGGCCACATCGGGAGCACCGGACGCAGTATATCACCCCAGTCGACTCACAGGTGAAGTGATGCCTCACCTGGAAGGACTGTTTGGGGCCCTGAATGGTGGTAAGGGAGGAAGTGTAAGGGCATGTGTAGCACTTGTTCCGCTTACACGGATAAGTGCCAGGAGGGAGATCAGTGGGGAGGGATGGGGGGGACGAATGGACAAGGGAGTTGTGTAGGGAGCGATCCCTGCGGAATGCAGGGGGGGGGGGAGGGAAAGATGTGCTTAGTGGTGGGATCCCGTTGGAGGTGGCGGAAGTTATGGAGAATAATATGTTGGACCCGGAGGCTGGTGGGGTGGTAGGTGAGGACCAGGGGAACCCTATTCCTAGTGGGGTGGTGGGAGGATGGAGTGAGAGCAGATGTACGTCTTTCTTCCCGGACCTCCTGTCCCATGATCCTCTCGTATCCCCTTTTGCCTATCACCTGTCCAGCTCTCGGCTCTATCCCTCCCCCTCCTGTCTTCTCCTATCATTTTGCATCTCCCCCTCCCCCTCCAGCTTTCAAATCCCTTACTCACTCTTCCTTCAGTTAGTCCTGACGAAGGGTCTCGGCCTGAAACGTCGACTGCGCCTCTTCCTATAGATGCTGTTTACTGTAATGCGACTGCTCTGAGGAACAGGCAGCTGCCGGAGTTGAGCCTCCAGGAAGTGAGGGCGGCTCAGCGTGATGACCCAAGCATTGGCACTATCTGGTACGCGGTTAGCCGGGGTGATATGGGGCAGGTGGAGAAGGCGAAACATGCCTCCGTTCCCCTACTACTGAAGGAGTGGCCCCGGTTGAAGCTGAAGAACCACGTCCTGTACTGGGTCACGTCGCCCCCCGGACCACCCCCGGCGCTGGCAGCTGGTCATGCCTGAGAAGTATCGGAAGACTGTGCTCCAGGCTCTACATGATGATTCCGGGCACTTAGGGGTAGAGAAGACCTATGGATTGGTCAAGGACTGGTTTTACTGGCCCCGGATGAGGGGGGAGGTGGAAGAATACTGTAAGACCTGTAGCCGTTGCGTCAGGAGGAAGACCTTGCCTGCATAGGCGGCTCCGTTATCCCACTTGCAGAGTGCGGGACCCATGGACCTGGTGTGTATGGATTTCCTGTCTATTGAGCCAGACACCAGCAACACCGCCAATGTCTTGGTCCTCAGGGATCACTACACTAGATATGCGCAGACTTTTCCTACTAAGGCCCAGAAAGTGACTACAGTGGCGAAGGTGTTATGGTAGAAGTACTTTGCTCATTATGGCCTTCCCCGGCGAATCCATAGTGATCAGGGCGGGACTTCGAGAGCAGGCTTATCCATGAATTACTGGGTATGCTTGGAGTTGAGAAATCCAGAACCACCCCCTATCACCCGCAGGGTGATCCTCAGTCCGAGAGTTTTAACCGGACCCTGTTGGACATGCTTGGCACTTTGGAGATTGGACAGAAGAGTAAGTGGAGTCAGTACATCGCCTATTTGGTTCACTGTTACAATTGTACTCGCAATGATGCTACGGGGTACTCGCCCTACTATCTGATGTTCGGACGGGAAGCGAGGTTGCCCACTGATCTGTGTTTTGGGACTGAAGCAGGTGAAATACCTTCGAAGCCATGTCTGAAGTACGTGTCCGATATGAGGAGAGAGTTGAAAAGGGTGTACAAGTTGGCTGAGGTGGCAGCCACCAAGCAGAACCAGCGGAATAAGAAGAGGTATGATCAGGATGTAAAGTTCGTCCAGCTATTGCCGGGAGATCGAGTCCTTATCCGGAATTTAGGATTACCTGGTAAGCACAAGTTGGCGGACCGTCGGGCAGCCACTCCCTATGTGGTGGAGAGCCAGATGCCGAATCTCCCTGTTTACCGGGTGAGACCCGAGGACGGGAAGGGGCCTGTCAAGGTACTCCATCGGAACCACCTGTTGCCTCTGGGTCGCGAGGTGAAGGTAGACCCAGAGTCCGAATGGGAGTTTACGCCTAGTACGAGGACTCTGCGAGGGCGTGGGGCGAGGGAAGAGCCCGCTGCGAAGGAGACGGGGCCAGTCCCCACCTCAAAAAGGGATACGTCTTCGGAAGATGATGATTCGGACGTGTGGTACCTGTTTCCGTTCGCTGATTCCCCGGTGCCAGGAGAAGAGACTCCTGGCCCTTCCATCACTGAGTTAGGGGAACTGAGGGAGGGTGTTGCAGAGCCGCCTGTATTACAGCCGGGATTGGGGGAGGGGGTTGCCGAGCCGCCTGTATTACAGCCGGGATTGGGGGAGGGTGTTGCAGAGCCGCCTGTATTACAGCCGGGATTGGGGGAGGGTGTTGCCGAGCCGCCTGTATTACAGCCGGGATTGGGGGAGGGTGTTGCAGAGCCGCCTGTATTACAGCCGGGATTGGGGGAGGGTGTTGCCGAGCCACCTGTATTACAGCCGGGATTGGGGGAGGGTGTTGCCGAGCCGCCTGTATTACAGCCGGGATTGGGGGAGGGTGTTGCCGAGCCGCCTGTATTACAGCTGGGATTGGGGGAGGGTGTTGCAGAGCCGCCTGTATTACAGCCGGGATTGGGGGAGGGTGTTGCAGAGCCGCCTGTATTACAGCCGGGATTGGGGGAGGAGAGGGTGGAGGCAGAACCTGAGCCAGAGGCCTCACAGGGGCTGAGGGATTCCGGTGAGGGGGAGGGTCCGACAGATAGGCCCGGGGGGGGGGTCACCTGGGGTGTCTGAACAGGGAGAGTCAGCAGAGGAAGTACAGAGGCCTCAGAGAAGTAGACATCCCCCGGAGAGACTGACTTATACAGCGCCGGGAGAACAGGGTGTGATCTCTACTGCCCTGGAAAGTTATGTCACTGCTTTATGCACCTGGGTTGGGTTTTGTGTTTTACAAGGAGCACTGGTGAACTCTGTTAACGTCATGAGGGCATGGCTTTTATTGGTGGGGGGAGAGTGTACGGGGTCTTTCTTTTTGTTAAATTTAAAATGGCTTCTCGTTATGTTATACTGGGGAATGCTGAGACAGTCTCTAACTAGACAGTTGCTTGGGTTATTAGAGACAGCAGGGTGCCATTAACCAATGGGTGGTCATGTATCGTTTTGTTTTCGGATACAATGCTGTATCATATGACCGTGGACGGGGTTTTGGCGAGGAGTCGGAGGAGAGACGGGGAGGACCGCAGACATGTGGAGAGGCTCCGGTCGATCACTCAGGGTGGTCACGAGCCGTGAGTTGACAGGATTCGAGTGGTCGTCAGGAATTGATTGAGCTCCAATGGTAGCGCGTGAAGAACTTGGACTTTGATAAGAGTTGGCGCCTTTTTTTTCATTACTTTCCTCTCTGTATCAAATTTATATTAATGTCATAGAATTAGTAATAGCTATAAAGTGTACTTGTTAAAATTTACTGGGTGTGCTGGCAGATGATTGATGTTTGGGATTGATTCGGGCGGCGACCGACACTGTGGGAAGTGTTGAGGCAGGTGCTGGGCGGGATTTCCCCTAGTCATATACGAGCCAATATAACGGAACGTTACATATGTTTTTTAGTATGGGTCATTACTGCTCTGGGAAAAATGCACTTGACGTTCACTCTTTCCATGCCTCCCATAATCTTATACACCCCTATCAAATTATCCCTTATTTGCATTCACTCCAAAGAGAGAAGCTCTAGTTCTCTCAACCTTTCTACATAAAACATGTTCTCCAATCCAGACCACATCCTTGTATATCTCCTCTGCACTCTCTAAAGCTTTAACACCCATCCTGTAATTGTTGCTGAAGACAAAATTTCATCTCTGCTAATCTCTTCATATAGCCCAATTGCCGAATCATTTTAGCTAAAATAACAATCTTTAATTAACTAGATACGATACGAAAAATATACTTGTGACTGACACTGAAAATAATAATAATCAGATGAGTACCTGCATAACTCACACTTTCAAAAATAAGCCCATGACCCTCCATTTTCTTACATCCATGAACCTATATAACAGTTTTTTTAATGCTCCCAATGTATTTGCCTCCACTGCTACTCTAACAAGGCATTCCTTGCACTCAACACTCTGTGTAAAGAACTTACCTCTGACATCACCCCTATACTTTCCTCCAATCATCTTAAAATTATGCCCCTTAGTATTAACCTCCTTGTTGTTAGTTTCCCTGATAGTTGCATCTGCATTGAACCCACTGAGCTGCAGCTCCTTAGAGACCATGTTATGGAACTGGAGCTGCAGTTTGATGATCTATGGTTCAAACAGGAGAATGAGGAAGTGATAGGTCGGAGCTACAGGGTAGTGGTCACACCTAAGTTGAAGAAGGTAGGTCCTTCAGCAGAGGGAAAGGGAATAGGCAGACAGTGCAGAGGACCCCTGTGGCCATTCCCCTCAATAGTAAGTATACCACTCTGGATACTGTTAAGGAGGAGAACCTACCAGGAGAAGCCACAGTGAGCAGCACTGAATCTGGCTCTGTAACTCAGAAGGGAAGCAGGGAGAAGATGAGTGCAGTAATCGTAGAGGGTTGCAGAATTAGAGGAGCAGAAAGCAGATTTTATGGATGTGAAAGAGACAACCATACATTATGCTGCCTCCCAGCTGCCTGAATCATGGATGTCTCGGTTTGGAGCCGTGATTTCTAAAGGGGGAAAATGAACAACTGAAAGTCATGGTACTTACTGATACCAACAACATACTATAGGTAGGAAAAGGGAGGATGTCCTGAAGAGAGACTATAGGGAGTAAGGTAGAAAGCTGAAAAGCAAGATCTCCAGGGTAATAATCTCTGGATTGCTGCCTGTACCACATGAGAGTGAGGATAAGAAAAGGATGATTTGGCAGATGAATGTGTGGCTCAGGAACTGGAGCAGGAAGCAGGGTTTCAGATTTCTGTATCATTGGGATCCAGAAAGAAAGAGACTAGCATGGATCGAAGATTGGCTGATTGGCAGAAGGCTAAGCAAGGGAGATATAGAGAGCCTTCTCTGGTTCGCTGCCGGTGACTAGTGGTGTTGTACAGGAGTCGGTGTTCAGGCATATTTTTTTACTTTATATGTCAATGATTTGGATTATGGAATTGATGGCTTGTGGTGAAGTTTGCAAAGATAGGTAGAAGGGCAGGTAGTGTTGAGAAAGCAGGGAGATTGCAGAAGGACTTAGACAGATCAGGAGAATGGGCAAGGAAGTGGTAGATGGAGAATACTGTAGGGAAGTGTATGGTCATGCATTTTTGTGGAAAGAATAAAGATTAGATTAGTTTCTAAATAGGGAGAAAATTCAAATATAAAAGGTGCAAAGCGACCTAGAAGTCCTTGTGTAGGATTACCTAATGATTAACTTGAAAGCTGAGTAGCTGCAATGTTAGCATTCATTTCGAGAGGACTAGAATATAAAAACAAGGATGTGATGCTGAAGCTTTGTAAGTTATAGGTCAGATTGAACTTGGAGTATTGTGAGCAGTTTTGGGCTTCTCTGAGAAAAGATGTGCTGACATTGGAGAGGACCACACTTAGGTTTGAGGAACAACACCTTATATTCTGTTTGGGTAGCCTCCAACCTGAAGGCATGAACATCAATTTCTCAAACTTCCAGTAATGCTTCCAACCCCCCTTCACCATTTCCCATCCCTTTGTCGCTCTCTCATGTTATCTCCTTGCCCGCCCATCACCTCCCTCTGGTGCTCCTCCCCCACTTTCTTCTTTCTTCCATGACTTTCTGTATCTTTCACCAATCGACTTCCTAGTTCTTTGCTTCATCCCTCCCCCTCCAAGTTTCACCTATCATCTGGTGTTTCTCTCTCCCCTCCCTCCACCTTTCAAATCTACTCCTCAGCTTTTTTTCTCCAGTCCTGCCAAAGGGTTTTGGCCCAAAACGTTGACTGTACTTCTTTCCATAGATGCTACCTGGCCTGCTGAGTTCCTCCAGCATTTTCTGTGTGTTGCTCAGATTTCCAGCATCTGTAGATTTTCTCTTGTTTGTGAAACTATGGTCTGACCAGAGCTATATAGAGCAGCAACACTGCCTCACAGCTTTTGAACTCAACCCCCTGACTAACGGAAGACAGCACCACAAACACATTCCTTAACACTCTATCAACTTGCACAGCAACTTTGAGGGATCTATGGACTTGGATCCAAAGATCTCTGTGTTCCTGCACACTGCTAATAATCATGCCACTTACCTTGAAATCTGCTTAATGTTTGATCTTCCAAAGTTCACCACTTGACAATTTTCTGGATTGAACTCCACCTGCCACTTCTCTGCCCGGCTCTGCATCCTGTCTATGTACTGACGTAATCTGCAACGGCCTTCCACACTCTCCACAATACCAGCCACCTTCTTACCATCTGCAAACTTACCAACCCACCCTTCCACTTCTTCATCCAAGGCATTTCTAAAATTCACAAAGAGCAGGGATCCTATGACATTCCACAGAACACCACTAGTCACTAACCTCCAGGCAGAATACAATCGATCTACTACCACTTTGGCCTTCTGTGCGCCGTTCAGTTCTGAATCCATACAGCCATGTTCCATGGACCCATGCCTCAGGACTTTCTGGACAAGTGTACCATGGGGAATCTTATCAAGCTTTACTAAAATTCAAACAAAACTCTATCCACCATACTTTACTATTATTGCCTGTACTTTACTCTTGTAATGCAGGAGCAATTAAAAAAAAAGGCGGTGAGGGAAATACATTTGAATCTGAACATTACAGAGTGTACTAATTGCATCAATTTTCTAAATGGATGTTCACTATCTCAGCATGACCAACCATAGCTTCTTGAAAGGAGAGATCATTTCTTCTGTATATTAGTGGTGAAGGTATGTTTCCTCCAGTCAGGACACAATAGTACCTCCCTTAATATGCCAGGTTACACCTTTGGCCTTTATGTACCATTCACCCATTAATTTACCTTTGTGTTCTTCCTCCTTACATACAGTTGAGGTTGGATCATCATCGTCGTCATTATCATCATCTTCATCATCAGGTGCCATGCCCAGTTTGAGCTTTGACTGCCATGGCCCACACACTCCTGTTTCGGGTCAAGTGGATCAATTCATTGGTATGCACTTCCAGTTCTCTGGCTGCTGTCTCCATCATCATTTGTCTTTGTCTTCCTCTTGCTTTCTTCCCTTCAATCTTTCCCATAATTTCTGTGCATTCTAACTCCTCTTTTCGAATTACATGTCCAATGAAGTTGCATCATCAGAGATATGAAAAGCTCATCAAAATTAGTTTGGCTAGGAATAATGAGATGATAGATTATTCCACAGCAGTTAGCTGACTTCTGTAATCTCTCCACATAAGTCCTGTACTACAATATCCTTTTTATCTCTTCCCACTCTCCAAAAAGCCTACTTGGAAGCTCTTTCCATATCAATATCAGAGTCTCTGACTTCTTTGTTCAACAGAGAGATAAATCAATTCACACTCTAAGAATATTATTACAATGAGTTTCAGTCCCCGCATTCTATTTTTCTCAGCTGCACACATGTAATTTGAAGGCTGGAATCTGACCATTGGGGATAGTCCATTCACATAGTGTCATTTCAAGCTATAATGCTGAAAAGAGTGCAATGTTGAAGTGAGCTAACTTTACGTTGCTGTTTTCAAAGATACATTGGGAGGGATTATTCATTAGGTCTACTTTTGAACCTAGTTATTAAATTTTTTTGTAATAATTCCAGATTTACCTGCATGACCTACTTCTATGCATAACAACTTGGGTGAGCTAACTTTTTATATAGAAATTTGTGTGAATTGCTATCGCACCAAATAACATTTTATAACATTGATGTCAAAGTTGGTAGGCATTCAACACCAATGATAAAATAACCCACTCAACACAAAATTACTTTGCCGGATCCCCAAGGAATTAGGTATAGTTTTGTCGACAAATGAAGTCTATGCAAAACCAATACAGAGCCTTTGGCTCTATGCAAACCATCATGCCCACCCATCTAGAACAAATTTCCAACATTTCACCCACATCTCTCTAAGATGCTAGTGCTTTTTAAACAATACTAATGTTTCTGACTCAATCACTTCCTCTGGCAGCTTATTCCACATGCACAACACCCCCTTCATGAAAAAGTTGCCCCTCAAGTCTTTCTTAAATCACCCTAAGTCTATTTCTCCTAGTTTTGGACACCCCTATTCTGGGGAAAAAGACCGCTCCCATTCACCTTATCAGTCTCACTCATGATTTTATAAACCCCTCGTTCTCCTGTTCTCCAAGGAATAAAGACCTAGTCTAGCCAGCCTTTCCCTATAATTCCGGCCTTCCAGTCCTGGCAGCCCACTTTGCATTTTAAACGTGTCTTTCCTTTAGCAGGGTGAGCAAAACTGCACATGGTACTCCACGTGTGGCCTCACCAATGACTTATACAATTGGAACATAAAGTCTGAACTTCTATATTCAATGCCCTGACTAATGAAGGTCCGCATGCTACATTTCTTTTTTCACCACTTCGTCTACCTGTGGCACTGCTTCCAACGAGCTATGCACCAATACTCCAAGGTCCTCCTGTTCCATTGCACTCCCTAGTGCCCTAACTTTTATAGTATAAGTACTATTATTTTTGTTGAAAAATTTTGCACCCATAACATCACTGGAAAAAGACATCAGTCATAGCATCAGTTGGAAGTAAAATAAAAGATTGACTGATTGTTTCATTGGGGCTACTCTAGGCCTTTTATCAATAACTTTCTTCAAGTAACAACACAATATTTTGATCCAGATTTAGATCCAAAATTCAACTTAAAACTTTTGACAACATGCATTCTCTTTGCAGGATTCTGTAGTGACAAGTAATCCATTGTATAGACACAGTGCCTGATCTTATTTCATTAATGTCAGTACTCATTTCAAAGAATAATGTCTCTTATGTTTTCTAACTATAATAACTTATTGGCATATTTGCACCATTTAATTTAAATCGAATACTTTAAGTATTGGAATGGTATTGCATTTCATAAACTGACATCACTTTCATTGTCAGAGGAACCTGCTGATGGTAAGCAACTCTCTTGTTTTTCTCTTAATCCTACTTTTTTAAATAATCTTGTGCTGCTCCGTCATAGTATCTTGTTACATGGTACAATATCAATTTCATTTAATGATGCTTTGTGAAGCCCACTGGGATATTTCATTATGTCCAATAAAGCAAATAAATGCAGATTGTTGTTTCTCTTAGACAACATCATATGTTTATTCATGCAGCCACTAATAGAGCTTAACTAAAATTTCTTCCATTTATTAACATGTTGAGCCATTTTGCTTGCTGTTAATTACTTAAAGTTCAGAGTAAATTTGTTGCCAGCACATCCTTAGGTGTGTTGTTTGTTACCACAAACATTGCATTTCACTGTGTGTTTTGATGTACATGTGATGAATAAATCTGAAACTGATTGACATATGCGAACACTTAATCTGCGCTATAAAAGCAAAAGACCAAAGAATATAGCAGCAGAATTAGTCCATTTGCTCATGGAGTTCTGTCTGCCATTCCATTATGACTGATTTATTATCCCTCTCAATCCTATTCTCCTGCCTTCTTCCCGTAACTTTTGACGGCTTGTCTAATGATGAACCTATCAAGCTCCGCTTTAAATCTACCAAATGACTTGGCCTCCCTTGCTGTCTGTGATAATGAATTCCACAAATACATCTCCATCTGGCTAAAGAAATTCCTCCTCTTTTCTGTTCTGATTGCATGTTCCTCTATTCTAAGGCTGTGCCCTCTGATCTTAGACTCTCTCACTAAAGGAGACACCCTCTCCACATCCACTCTATCTAGGCCATGCAATATTCAATATGTTTCAATGAGATCCCCTTTCATTCTTCTAAAGTCCAGCGAGTACAGGCCAGGAGCCATAAAATGATTCTCATACGCGAACCCTTTCATTCCTGGAATCATTCTCATGAACCTCCTCTAGATTCTCTCCAATGTCAGACATCTTTTCTTAGAGAAGAGGCCCAAAACTGCTCATAACACTCCAAGTGCAATCTCACCAATGTCTTATATGTAGCCTGGGGAAAAGTACCCGCTCAGGACAACAAAGACTTTTTCGGGTTTTAATTCTTTTATCGGTTTTCGATGTTTAAGTGCCAGAAGACGGTCACGAAACAAAACGAATGAGTTTACAACCAGCTATTTCCGTTACAATCTCAGTTTAACTTTTGATCCACACCCTTGTGTATGGACAGAATTGCGTATGCAGTATAAAAATACCAGAACTAATATGGTACAAATATGGTAGTGGCAATCCTACTTGGCTGGTGAGGAACTTTGCCCAAGACACGCAATCCAGCGTTGAGTCACTTACTCGAGAAAATCTTTCCTCACCATGCCCAGCCTTGGGAGGAATCCTATTTCCAATGCCCTACCACATCTTCAGCAGACAGCAAAATGGTCTCCCCGCTATTCTGCGCATGCGTAATGACATCACCATCTCCCTTAAAGGCACAGACAACTATTCAAGCATTACCTGGATGGATACCTAAGTACACTTTTAACGATATTGAATAAGATTTGACTGTCACCCAGTTACATATAAAGCCTCAGCAACATATCCTTGCTCATATATATCAATCCTCTTGAAATGAATGCTAACATTGCATTTGCCTTCATTACCAGTGACTTAACTTGCAAGTTAAGCTTTAAGCAATCCTACACAAGGATTCCCAAGTCCCTTTGCAACTCCAATTTCTGAATTTTCTCCCCATTTAGAAAATTATCTAACCTTTATTCCTTCTACAAAAGTGCATGACCATACACTTCACTACACTGTATTCTATCTGCCACATTTTTCCCATTCTTCCAATCTATGTCTCTCTGCAGACTCCCTACTTCCTCAACACTAACTGCCCCTCTACCTATCTTCATATCGTCCACAAACTTGGCCAAGAAGCCAACAATTCAGGTCTTCAAATAATTAATATACTATATAATGTGAAAAGAAGTGGTTACAGCGTTGAGCTCTCTGGAACACCACTAGTCATTGGCAGCCAACCAGAAAAAACCCCTCTTTATTCCCACTCTTTGCTCCTGCCAGTCAGCTAATCTTCTATTCCTGCTAGTATCTTTCCTGATACTATGGGCTGTTTTCTTGGTAAGCAGCCTCATGTGTGCCAATTTGTCAAAGAGCTTCTGAAAATCCAAGTGAACAACATTCACTGACTCTCCTTCTTCTACACTGCCTGTTATTTCTTGAAGTAATTCTAATGGACATCTCAGACGAGATTTCCCCTTAAGGAAGTTATGCTGAGTTTGGTCTATTTTGTCATGAGCCTCCAAGTAGCCCAAAACCTCAGCCTTCATAATAGACTCCAGCACCTTTCCAAACACTGAAGTTAGGCTAACTGACCTATAATTTCCTTTATTCAGTGTCACTCTCTTCTTAAAGTGTAGAGTAAAATTTGAAATTTTCCAGTCCTCCAGGACTATTCCAGAACCTAATGAATATTGAAAAATCATTAACATTGCTCAACAGCTATCTCTTTCAGGACCCTGGGTGTAGTCCATCTGATGCAGATGACTTATCTATCTTTAGACTGTTCAGCTTCCCAAGTACCTCTCCTTAGTAAAAGCAACTACACTCACTTTTGCACCCAAACACACTCGCATTTCTGGTATTCCACTAGTGTCTTCCACAGTGAAGACTGATGCAAAATACTTATTAAGTTTGTCCACCATTGTTCTGTCCCCAATTACCAGTTCTCTAGCCTAATTTTCCAGCTGTCCAATATCCACTCTTGTTTCTATTTTATTCTTTATATATCTGAAAAAATGTTTGAGTCCTCTTTTATATTATTGGCTAGCTTACCTTCATTTCTCATCTTTTTGCTCTTTATGGCTTTTTAGTTGCCTTCTATTGGTTTTTAAAAGCTTTCTAATCTTCTTCTTTCCCACAAATATTTGCTGTATTTTCTGCCCTTTGTTTTGCTTTTATGCTGTCTTTGACCTCCCTTGTCAGCCATGTTTGTCTCACCGTCCCTTTAGAATATTTACTTGTTCAGCTTTGGGATGTATCTTTCCTGTACCTTCTGAACTGCTCTCAAAAATTGCAGCCATTGCTGTTCTGCTGTCTTCCCTGCTGGTGTCTCCTTCCAATCTACTTTGGCCAGCTCCACCCTCATAAGAAATAGGAGCAGGAGTAGTCCATCGAGCCTGCTCCACCAATCAATGAGATCATGGCTGATCTGGCCAGAGACTCATCTCCACCTATCTGCCTTTTTCCAATAACTCTTAATTCTCCTGCTATGTAAAAATCTATCCAACCTTGTCTTAAGTATATTTACTGAGGTAGCCTCCACTGCTTCATTGGGCAGAAAATTCCACTGATTCACCGCTCTCTGGGAAAAGCAGTTCCTCCTAATCTCCATCCTAAAATCTACTCCCCTGAATCTCGAGGCTATATCCCCTAGTTCTAGATCTTATGTCCTTGTAATTCCCTTTACTCTACTGTAATATTGATACATCTGATTTTAGCTTCTCCCTCTCAAACTGCAGGGTGAATTCTATCATACTATGAGCACTGCTTCATAATGGATTCTTTTCCTTCAGCTCCCTAATCAAATCTGGGTCCTAACATAACACCCAGTCCAGAACTGCTGTTTCTCAAGTGGGTTCAACATCAAACTGCTCTAGAAAGCTATCTTGTAGATATTCTACAAATTATGTCTCTTGGGATTCAGCACCGACCGGACTTCCTCAATCTACCTGCAAATTGAAATCCCCTATGACTATTGAAACATTGTCCTTTTAACATGCTTTTTCTATCTTGCATTGTAATTTGTAGCCCACATTCTGGCTACTGTTAGGAGGCCTGTTTAGAACTTCCATCAGTGTCTTTTAACCCTTGCAGTTTCTACACCTTCTGATTCAATGCATTTGATTTTATTTTTCACCAACAGAGCCTATGCCTACTTGAATGTCCTTGTGAAATAAACTGTATCCTTGGATATTAAGCTCCCAGCTATAATTTCCTTTCAGCCACGACTCAGCAATGCCACAAGATCATACCTCTTAATCTCTAACTGTGCTATATCACCTACATTATTCTGTATACTGCATGCATTCAAATATAACACCTTCAGTCCTGTATTCATCACCTGTTCCGAATTTGGGCCCCTGTTACACTTTAAGTCATCCCACTGACTAAATGCTGCCCTATCATCTGCCTGCCCTTCTTCCAGTCTCACTACACATTCCATCTACTTGTATACAAATTACCCGAACCTCAGCCATATCACTCTGGTTCCCATCCCCCTGACCAACTAGTTCAAACCATCCCCAAGAGCTCTAGCAAACCTGCCCACAAGGATTCTGTATTGGTCCTCCTCAGGTTAAGGTGTAACCTATCCTTTTGTACAGGTCATACAGAAGAGCTCCCAATAACCCAGAAATCTGAAACCCTGACCCCTGCACCAATTCTTCAGCCGTGCATTCATCTGTTAAATCATTTTATTCTTACCCTCACTGGCATGTGGCACAGCAGCAATCCAGCGATTACTACCCTGGAGGTCCTGATTTTCAGCTTCCTACTTTGCTCTCTATATTCTTCCTTCAGGACCCCTTCCCTTTCCCTCCCTACAGTATATCTTTGGGTACCAATAAGTACCATGACTTCCAGCTGTTCACCCTCCCCTTTTACAATGCTATAGACCCGATCAGAGATATCCCTGACTCTGGCACTGGTGAGGCAACATGCCATCTGGTTGTCTCTTTCATGTCTACAGAATCTGCCATTTGCTCCTCTAATTATGGAATTCCCAATCACTGATGCACTCCTCTTCTCCTCACTCCCCCCCCCCCAACCTTTCCCTTCTGAGCCACAGATCCAGAGTCGGTGATAGTTAGACTGATGATACTTGGACTACACAATTAACTACTGTCATCTAGCTGTTGTTAACTGTTGTTAATTCTGAGACGAGATGATTTGTGAGGATCAAGTGGCAATTTTAAACCCCGTTGCTGAAAATATGCAGGTGTGGGGAGGAAAATGGTAGGAGATTCGAGTATATGTTTCTGACATATTTCCAACACTTTCCAACACTTCCATTCACTTCTCGTAGCTCTGGAAAGAAAATATTTTACCTCTGAAGCACTGAGAGTTGATTTAAGTTTCATTATCACTGCCTTATGATGTCAGTAAGGTCTTCAGACCATTTTATTTACAATGGCCACTGTGATACTTCAAAGCTCCTTAGAAGGAATGGAATTGCTCCTTCTGGTTCCAGAGAGATACTTTGAACATCCTCTCTTATCGTTGCCCATTCCAAGAATTGGTAAGACATGCTTTCAGTCTCTCCTTGCTTTGCCAGTGGTCATTTAGTTGGGCTCCTAGATAACCAGACACTTTTATCCCGTCACAGCTCACCCCACCATCTCACCTCCTCCACTGGCAAACTCAGATTCTGACTTGCCAATAATATAAGACAAAAATGAATTCTGGCCAATGCGAATAAGTTTTATTGTTAAATTCTTACACTTTGGGGTTCTTAGTTATTGGCCGGAATGAAAAATAACCCATAAATTAATACTCCAGGGAAATGTGCATTTGTTCTTTTCGATCAGAGTGAAAACTTCCAGAAATTTATCTGCTTCACCTGAAACAATGCAGAGCTAAATTTCAAAGTCAAAACAGGAGCAGCATGCTTTCATTCCACAGATGAGACTTGCAGCAGTGAATCCCTATAAAGGCAGAATGTAACTGGAACTGCCATTTGAGTCCCTGCCAAAAACGCTTACATGTTTGCCAAACAAAGTAAATGTTTGTGACCACATGAACCATATTTGGTTGTGTTTGATGTTCCCATCTTGAGAATGTTTAAATCTGGAGTTTTTAATTCACTGCTCAAATCATGAGGAGAAGCAGACTTGAATCTCCTAAGACAATCCTTGTTAAACAATTGCACTGAACTAAACTGACTGCTGTTTTGAGTGTCATTTCTTGCAATCATGTGAATGGGATACTTAGTTGTGATCTAATGTGACAGAAACACTACCTACAATGATCGAAAAAGCAATGGTGTTAAGTCAGATGCCACAGATGCACATTCTATATAATAGCCCATTCTGGCTGCCTCTATTCTTGGATGAACTTCAATTATTTCTAGGTAGAGTGCTTGGCAGAATACTTCACAAGAGCTGACTATCCCACTTTAGAGGATGCCAAAAGTTAGTGCCAATCTTGTCCACGTGTATGCATTGTCCTGATACCTTTGCTTTGTGTGGTTGCTCACTGGATAACACAATGTGAGCAATTTTACTTTGAGCCAAAAGGTCATTCGAACCCTAAGGCGGAGTTCCAGGGACATGATCTTGATGAACTCAGGGATGTTGTACTTAAACCACCAAAGTGGAGGTCCACAATCTGTGTGACACAGTAGTGTAGCTGTTAGCATAAAGGCAGGTTCAGTTCCACTGCTGTCAATTAGGAAAATGTATGGGTTTCCTTTGGGTACTCCTCTTTCCTCGCATTTTCCAAAGACATATGGGTTAGGGTTACTAAGCTGTGGGCATGCTATGTTGCATCAAGATCAATACCAAAACCAAGTCAACTAAGCAAGCTGCCCAGACGAAAAATCTGTACCTGAAATACTGACTGTCTATTCCCCTCTAAGTATGCTGCTTGACCTGCTGAGTTCCTCCGGCATTTTGTGTGCTGCAACTATGTATTTGATTGCTGTGTTATTGAGCTCAAAGGAACAAAAGCAAAAGTAATGTGTATTTTTCACCGCTTTTGGTGTGACAGTTTCATTTAGCCAGCATGTGCTTGAATTGTAGCTGTGGCAGGGTAACTCTTTAATCAGCAGAATGTATGGGAGGTGCAGTATCGTAGCGGTTAGCACAACACTTCACTGTGCTAACTGAGAGATCAGGCTTCAATTCCCACCACTGTCTGTGAGGAGATTTCATTTTCTCCCCATGATTGCATGGATTTCCTCCGGGTGCTTCAGTTTCCTCCCACACTCCAAAGACATACAGATTAGGGTTATTAACTTGCGGGCATGCTCTGTCACTGCCGGAAACATACAGATTAGGGTTATTATTTTGCGGGCATACTACATCGCTGCCGGAAACATACAAACTAGGGTTATTAATTTGCAGGCACACTACGTTGCTGCTGGAAACATACAAACTAGGATTATTGATTTGCGGGCACACTACGTTGCCGCTGGAAACATGGCAGCACTTGCGGCCTGGCCCCCATCACGTCCTCATACTGCGATATTTGTTGATGCAAATGATGTTTCAATGTACATGTGGCAAATAAAAGTAATCTTTATCTCAGTGAAAATATTATTAAAAATACATATTACAGCTAGTGATGAAATAATGGAAATTGGCAGAGTTACAGTATGTAGTTTTGGTAATTAACCATTGAATGATAGAAGTAGAGAAATGTACAGCACTGAAACGGTCCATTCAGCTCATCTCATCTATACTAACTGTGATGCTATCTGTGCTAATTCCATATGTGTGCATTAGGCTGGTACCATCTATTTCTTTTCTGTCCAAGTACTTGTCCGAATGCTTTTTAAATGTTGTATCAATATCCGCTCTCACTACTGCCTCTGGAAGCTCATTTCTAATTTTCACCACCCCCTGTATGGAAAAAAACAATCCCTCATCCACTTTAAAACTCATTCCTCTTATCTAAAACTACGACTTCATACCTTGGAGAAAGATTCTGACTGTCTACCCCATCTTGCTGATTAAGTGTCTCCATGGTCATCCTTCAATATCCCGTAGTATGTTCCAGTGAGAATAAACACCGCCTATGAGACAAGTTTTCTGAATGCCTTTTTCACTGCATTGTCCATCTGTGTCACCACTTTCAGGGGCTATTTACTCTATATATCCAAATGGAATTTGATCTTCCAATGTGCATTACCTCACAGCCGCCTGGAATAAATTCCATCTCAGTCTGTTCTACCCTACTTTCTGGTTGGTATGTGTCCCTCTCTATCCTAAAAGAAACTTCTTTGCTATCAATGACTGCCAATTTTAGTGTTGTCTGTATAATTGCTAACTGTACCCACTACATGCTCATTAACACATATAAAATATAAACACAATAAATTCTGGAAATCTTGATGAATGGTCTCAGCCAGAAACGTCAATTAGTTTTCCCCATCCATAGATGCTGCCTGACTTACTGAGTTCCTCCAGCGTTTTGTGTGAGTTGCAACACACACAAAATGCCAGAAGGCATTGTTTAGGGCTGAGATCCTTCCTGAGCAATGCACAAAACATTGGAGTTCAGTGGGTCAGGCAGCATCCTTGGAGGGAAATGGACAGTTGAAGTTACATGTCGAGATCCTGCGTCAGTCTAGTGCTCCAGCATTTTGCGTGTTGCTCCGGATTACAACATCTGCTGGTCCCATGATGTATCACTGAGTTTAAACTGGGACTCATTCTCAAGGAATTAGTTTGCATGACAATGACCACACTCAGGCTGCTGGCAGAACAGATGTTCCAGGACAAAAGAAGGCCTGTTTTATTGACTTACTGCAATCTCAAAGTGCAAAGTAAATTTGTTATCAGTGTGCTTATGTCACTATACACTGCCACGAGATTCATTTTCTTGCAGACATTCACAGTGAAACAAAGCCATACAACTGCTTCAATAAAAATCTATGCACAATGATTGGCAACCAGCCAATGTGAAAAATACACAGATGTGCATGTAAAAAAATAACAAAGTAAATAAATACTATGAAGAGCAAGAATTGTAGTGTCCTTCAAAGTGAGTCCATAGATTGTGGAATCAGTACAGAGCTGAGGTGAGTGAGGTTATCCACACTGATTCAGGAGCTGATGGTTAAAGGGTAATGACTGATCCTGAACCTGGTCATGTGGGATCTAAGGCTCCTATACCTCTTTCCAGTTCTCAAGGGCAACTAAATAAAAAATGTAATGATTTGACAACGTGACTATCCTTAAGGATGTTTGGGCCACCCATGGGGGTGGATGGATGGGGTGGGAGGGTGGAGTAGAATGGGATGAGAAGTTTCAAAAGAGGGAAAAGCTAATCGTTGTCATCCATTTCAGAAAAAAATGTTATTTGTAGAAACTGGGACTGAGATGTTCTGTTGACGGAGTGTCTTGAACTAGGACTACATTTAAAAGTAACGTTTTTCATAATAACTATTGGACTGCAGTATAACTCACTTGCCATCAAACTGAGAGAGTTAATGTATGGCTAAAGAAGTGGTGTTAGATTACTTTTCATGGGGGACCCATTTGAACATTGGGAAAGGAAAAGCTCCACCTTAGTAGGAGTGAGACCAATACTCCAGTGAAAAGGTGGTTAGCACTGCAGCAAGTTATAAGTAATCAAACATGAAGTAAGCTTAAATATGAGTTAAACATGAAGAAGAGCATGAAACAGGCTAAACAAAGGAATACATACCTCTAAATGGCTCGAAAATAATCAGAGCAATGGAGCAGAAGACCAAATGTTTTGAAATTTAAGTTAAACAATTTGAACAATAATGAATACAATATCTATAACAAAAGGATTTATTAGAACTACCGAGACTGAGTCACAGACAAAAAAAGAATCAAGTAAGAATGAATAAAAAATAAGTTACCTCAAATAGTCTAACAGGAGGGGGTCATTACTTCTCAGCTATAGGTTGATTCATTATAGAGCCTAATGGCCAAGGGTAAAAATGACCTCATATAGCACTGTTGCCACAGTCTAGTGCTAAAGGTGCTCCTCAGTTCAGCCAAGGTGGCATGCAGAGGGTGAGAAACACTGTCCAGAATTGCCAGGATTTTCCGCAGGGTCTTTTGTTCTACCATAGCCTCCAGTGTGTCCTGTTTGACTCCTGTAACGGAGCTAGCCTTTCTTATCAGTTGATTGAGCCCGTTGCTCCAGCACACCACCACCTAGAGGATTGTGCTGATGACAACAGACTGGTAGAACATGTGGAAGAGAGGCCTGCAAACTCCAAGGGACCTCAGTCTCCTCAGGAAGTAGAAACAACTCTGGCCCTTCTTGTGTTTGTGCTCCACTCAAGTCTGTCATTCAGGTGCACCCCCGGCTACTTGTAGAATAAGAGTGACACAATTATCACTCTTATGAATTATATCTGAATAAAGAAAGGATTAGTCAGAGTAATAGTGTTAAGGGTAGACTGTAGCAACGAGTATAGTAAAAACTATGCAATCTTTTAATAGATTAATAGATATGGTGCTTCTTAACTTTAATTTGTTGGAGGATGGAAACAGAAATAAGTTAAGCTGACCCATCATGTCAATGATCTTTCATTAGAAGTGGGAAAGTTAAAAGGGAGACAGATTGTTGGTGTGTGTGACTGAGGGAGTGTGGTTGGGAATGGGGAGTTATAGAGTTACAGATTTACTGAGTCGTACAGAATAGAAATGAGACTTTAGGTCCACCACATCAACGCTGATTTTTTTTAACCCATCTATATTAATCCCATTTTCCCGAATTAGATAGGTCTATAATCCTCCTCTGCTTTGCCATTTAAATGTCTCTGTAACTGCTTTTTAAGTTATTTGATTCCATCCTCTGGTAGCCTATTCCGTTATCAACCACTCTTTAAAAACTTAGTCCTCGGATCTCCTTTAAGCTCCTTCCTCTCGCCTTAAACATCTGCCTTTTTGTTTTTGACATTTGGGGACTATTCAGCCTATCTATGCTTCACACAATGTTATATACTTCTATCAGGTCAACTCTCAGCTTCTTTTGCTCCAGGAAAACAAGCCTTGACAATTAAAACTTGCTCTGCATATCTAGAATCTTGATGAATTGATGAATCTCATAGAGCATAGAACATGGAACAACGCAGGAACAGGTCCACAATGTTGTGGCGAATTGGTAAAATTAGTAAACTAATGCTCAACTAAAATAATCCCTTCTGCCTACACAGTGTCCATATCCTTTTATATCCTGCACCTTCTCTGGGCCTCTTGAATGCCTCTATGGTATTTACCTCCACTACTACCCCAAACAGCGTGTCCGGGCACCCGCTACTCCGTAAAAAAATTGCACCGCACCACTCCTCTGAATTTACCCTTTCTCATCTTAAAAGTATGCCTTCTGGTATTAGAAATTACAACCCTGGGGAAAAGATACTTGCTCCCTACTCTAGCTATGCCTTTCATAATCTTATAAACATCCATCAGATCTCCATCAGCCTCTGCTGCTTCAGAAAAACCACACAAGTTTCTCTAACTCCTCATTGCAGCACATGCACCTAATCCAGGCAGCATTTGGTAAACCTCTTCTACACCCTTTCCAAAGCCATCACATTCTTCTTAAAATAGAACGATCTGAACTGCAAACAAAATTCTAAATGTGACCTAACTAGAGTTTTATAAATTTGTGACATAATGCCCCAACTTTTCTGAATGAGAATGAGAATTATACTTTATAGTTTTGTATGATGTGAATTGCAGTAGAACAGTAAAATTATATGAAATTACTATAGATTACAAAATAAATTGTGTAAAAAAAAAGGAATAATGTGGTAGTGTTCATTGCTTCATGGACATTCAGAAATCTGATGATGAAGGGGAAGTATCTGGTTCTGAATTGTGGAGTGCCGTGTTCAGACTCCTGTACTTCCTTCTTGATGGTAGTAATGAGGAGAGGGCATATCACAAATGCTGGGGGCCCATAATGATGGATGCTACCATCTCTTGAAGATGCCCTCAGTGGTGGGGAGGGTTGTACACATGATGGAGCTGGTCGAGTTTACAGCTCTCTGCAGGCTCTTGCAATCCTGGGCATTAGAACATTCAAACGGAGCTGTGATGCAATAAATCAGAATGCTCTCCACCATATATTTACAGAAATTTGGTAACATACCAGTCTACAGAAATTCCTAATGATGGACAGCTGCTGACAATCCTTCTTCATAACTGCATCACTGTGTTGGCCCCAGGACAGATCCTCTGAGATGTTGATGCCCAGGAATTTGAAACTGCTCATGCTTTCCAACAATTACCTCTTGATGACGGCTACTGCATGTTCTCCTGACTTCCCCTTCCTGAAGGCCACAATCAACTCCCTGGTCTTGCTGACGTTGAGTGCAAGGTCGTAGTTGCGACACCGCTTAATCTGTCTCGATCGTATGTGCATTTTCATTACCATCTGAGATTCTGTCGTCAACAGTGGTGTCAGTAGCAAACTTATAGTTGACATTTGAGCTTCCCTAGCCATAAAGCCATGAGAGTAGAGGGAGTAGAGCTGTGGGAGAAGTATACATCCTTGTGCTGCATCTGTGTTGATTGTCAGCGAGACAGTCTATACTTAGCGTTGTCTCCCACTGAAGATCCAATTGCAGAGGAAGGTACAGAGGTACAGATGTAGAACTTGATGATTGATACCGAAAAGATGATGCTATTAAATGCTAAGCCTTCAACGATAAACAGCAACCTAACATAGTTTCTGTTTTGCCGTTGTCTAGGTTCTCCGAAGCCAAGTGGAAAGCCAGAGAGATCACATCCGCTATAGACCTGCTGTGGGGATAGGTGAATTGTAGCAGGTGCAGGATTTAATTCTAGTGATAACCAGCCTCTCGAAGCATTTCACAATGGCAGATGTGAGTGCTACCTGGTCATAGTCAATGAGGCAGTTCACCCTGCTCTTGGGAACCATTATAATTGCTGCTGCTTTGAAGCAGGTGGGAATGTCAGTCCACAGCAGTGAGATATTGAAGATCTCCTTGAAGTCTCCAGCCAGTTGGTCAGCACAAGTTTTCAGTACCAGGCGAGATAGATAGCCAGGGCCTTATTCCTTTTATATTCTATGCCCCAACCTATAAAGGCAAGCATGCCATATGTCTTCTTCACATCTCTAGATTTTTTAATATATCAAAAGTTATCTTTATTCATATATATTCAAAGGAAGAAGCAGTACAAAACTTTTATATTCATAGTCATTAAATTCAGTGATGTTGACTCATTTTTTAAAAGCGTAGCTCATTGCCTCCTATATGGCCCCCTGGTGTGATATGCCCTCTCCTTGTCTGAGAAACTTCCCCACCTGACTCAACTCCTCTATGTCATGTAGTGGAAGGAGCGTATATTGTGGTCCTTCTCCAAAGAGCCTTTACATTGGCTGCACCAATCTTCAGTGCATCTCTCAGCATGTACATTAGCAGCCTGGTATGTGCCAATCAGCAGCATTCCCTAACAGAAAGCCTACTGTGCTGGAAGACCACAAGTCTGGGGAAAACTAAAGTGTGTCTTTCACTGAGTTGCTGACTTTCCAGTGGGAATATAGGGGAGGAGAAGATGGCGGTGCGATGCAGCGCGCGCGGCCGCTCCGAATGATATCGTATTTGTGAAGTAGGATGCCGTGCACAATCCTGATTTGATGGAGACAGACGTGAAGATGCATGGAGGAACATCTGGAGAAACTTCGGAAATGCCTGCTTCACTACCGCTGCTACTGTGCGATCGAGAATCTCCGGAGGGGAAGGTCTCAAGTCCTTGGCTTTGTCTATTGCCTGTTGCTGGGGCTGGGGTTGAAGAGCTCAGCAGAGGTGGTGCTCAGTACTCAGTGTCGGAGGGTTGGTCGGAGGCTTGAAGTTTTCGGACGGATTCAGAGTCGGACTGTGGTCGGGGTGCTTCCAGGATGCTGCATCGGCAAGTTTGCGGTGCTGGAAGCTCATGGCAGGGAGAGTTTCTCCCTTCAACCGTCTCTATGAGATGATGGGACTTTCAAGAGACTTTGAGACTTTTTTTTACATGCCCATGGTCTGTTCTTCATCAAATTACAGTATTGCTTTGCACTGTTGTAACTATATGTTATAATTGTGTGGTTTTGTCAGTTTTTTTAGTCTTGGTTTGTCTTGTGTTTCTGTGATATCATTCTGGAGGAACAAATTGTATCATTTTTAATGCATGCATTACTAAATGACAATAAAAGAGGACTGCATGTCCTCATAATCTAATACTAAATCTAAATCTAAATTGATGTCTCTCTCAGTGTGTATCCCTGGGAACATTGCTTGGATCTGAGAGTCCTCTGTTAAATGGCTGCTGGGGATGAACCAAGACATGGATCCTTGCATCCTTCTGCACACCCTCTTAGTCTGAAAAGACATGGGACACAAGCTAATTATCAGTGTTGTTACTTTCAGAAAATTATGTTCTTGAACTCCAAGGTCTATGGGTTCATTAGCATTCCTTAGCATCCTACCATTTTTTGAAATTCGAGAAGGAAATTCAGAGGCATAGATAGGGTGCATAGCCAGTACCTATTTCCCAGGGCACACATAGCAAACACTAGAGGGCATATGTACAAAGTTAAGGGAGAGAAGTTTAGGAGAGACATCAGGGTAAGTTTTTTACACAGAGTGGTAGAAATAGGGGTCAAGGAAATGGTGGATGAACTGAATAAGTATTTTACATCAGTATTCATTGAGGAAGACACCAGCAGTATGGTGGAAGTCCCAGGTGTTAGAGGTCATGAAGTGTGTGAAGTTACCATTACCAGAGAGAAGGTTCTTGGGGAAATGGAAGGTCTGAAGGTAGATATGTCACTTGGACAAGATTGTGAACACCCCAGGGTTCTGAGAGAGGTGGCTGAAGAAATTGTGGAGGCATTAATAATGATCTTTTAAAGGGATCACCAGATTTTGGAATGATTTCAGAAGGCTAGAAAATTGCACATGTCAATCCACTCTTCAAGGGAGAGAGGCAGTAGAAAGGAAATTATAGGCCAGTTAATATAACCTCAGTGGTTGGGGAGATGTTGGAGTCAATTGCTAAGGATGAGGTCTCAGGGTACTTGGAGGCACATGATGAAATAGGCCATAGTCAGCATGGTTACCTCAAGCGAAAATGTTGCCTGACAAATCTGTTGGAATTCTTTGACGAAATAACAAGCAGGATAGACAAAGGAGAACCGATTGATGTTATGTATTTGGATTTTCAGAAGGCCCTTGACAAGGTGCCACACATGAGGCTACCTAACAAGTTATGAGCTCATGGCATTACAGGAAAGATTCTTGCATGGATAAAGCAGTGGCTGATTGTCAGGAGGCAAAGAGTGGGAATAAAGGGTGCCTTTTCTGGTTGGCTGCCAGTGACTACTGGTGTTGCACAGTGGTCTGAGTTTAGACCAGTTCTTTTAACATTATATATCAGTGATTTGAATGATGGAATTGATAGCCTTGTTGCAAAGTTTTCAAATGATATGAAGATAGGTGGAGGGGCAGGTAGTTTTGAGGAAGTAGGGAGGCTACAGAAGGATTTAGACAGAATCAGAGAATGCGGAAAGAAATGGCAGATGGAATACAATGTCTGGAAGTATATGATCATGGGCTTTGGTAGGAGAAATGAAAGGGTTGAATATTTTCTAAATTGAGAAAAAATAGAAAAATCTGAGTGTAAAGGAACTTGGGCGTTCTTGTGCAGGGTTCACTAAAGGTTATTTTGTAAGTTGAGTCTGTGGTGAGGAAGGCAAATGTGATGTTGGTATTCATTTCAAGTGGACTAGAATATAAAAACAAGGATGTAATACTGAGACTTTATAAAACACTGTTGAGGCCTCACTTGGAGTATTGCGAGCAGTTTTGGGCCTCTTATCTAAGAAAGGATGTTCTGAAACTGGTAAGGCTTCAAAGAAGGTTCACAAAGATTATTCCAGGATCGAATGGCTTGTCATACAAGGACTGTTTGATGGCTCTGGGCCTGTATTCGCTTGAATTCATAAGAAAGAGGGGCGACCTCATTGAAACCTATTGAATCGTGAAAAGCCTATGGTGGGGGAGTCAGAATAGAGGGGTGTCCTTTCAGAACAGAGATGAGGAAGAATTTCTTTAGCCAGAGAGCAGTGAATCTGTGGAATTTGTTGTCACGAGCAGCTGTGGAAGCCAAGTATTTATGTATATTCAAGGCAGAGGTTGACAGATTATTGATTGGTCAGAGCATGAAGGGATACATGTGGAAAGCTGGAGATTGGAGCTGAGAGGAAAAATGGGTCAGCCTTGATGAAATGCCAGAGCAGACTTGATGGGTTAAATGGCCTAATTCTTCTCCGCCATATTACAGTCTTATGGTTCTATGATAAATGTCTGTCATCACTTAACTTCCTAAAATGCATCATCTCACATTTATTGGGATTAAATTCATTATGCTGAAGCATTCATTGTGCTACACCCATTGTGACTGTGATCAAAGTCATCAGAGATGCATTGGAGCTGGTGATATAGAAGCCTTTATTCAGCACGACAAGTTGGCATCATTGGAGATATTCCCAGAAGAGGCTCCCTGACCCAACACTATGTCACATTTACGTTTGTATATATGCTAAAGATGAAAGGTAACAACAAGACAGTTCTATAGTTACAGTGCGTTCATGCAGATTCATTTGATTCAACCACCTAGAACTTCACACCAACACTTCAGACACCCTAAACTGAATGTTAATCACTGCTATCTCTGAGCTGCATTCATGCATATGTGGACATCTCTGGTCAATGGGATGCTTCTTGGTTTGTGATCGACCCCAGTCTGCAGCTCCAAGAACAACATTGTTCTGAGCTGCATTTTAAATTCAATTTGCATTCCTCATTCAGATCTGTTGAAATTAATATTTGCTAAATTTCATCATCATCATCATCAGATGCCATGCCTAGTTTGAGCTTTGACTGCCATGGTCCACACACTCCTGTTTCGGGTTAAGTGGATCAATTCATTGGTATTCATTTCCAGTTCTCTGGCTGCTGTCTCCATCATCATTTGTCTTTGTCTTCCTCTTGCTTTCTTCCCTTCAATCTTTCCCAAAATTACCGTGCATTCTAACTCCGCTTTCCTAATCAGATGTCCAATGAAGTTATGTTACCTTTTCATGATCTCATACATTATTTCTCTTTTTGTGTTTGCTCTGTTCATGACATCCTTGTTACATATTCGTTTTGTCCATGATATTCTTTGCATCCTCCTCAAAAACCACATCTCTGCTGCTACACACATAAAAGTTGCTGGTGAACGCAGCAGGCCAGGCAGCATCTCTAGGAAGAGGTGCAGTCGACGTTTCAGGCCGAGACCCTTCGTCAGGACTAACTGAAGGAAGAATGAGTAAGAGATTTGAAAGTTGGAGGGGGAAGGGGAGATCCAAAATGATAGGAGAAGACAGGAGGGGGAGGGATGGAGCCAAGAGCTGGACAGGCGATAGGCAAAAGGGATAAGAGAGGATCATGGGACAGGAGGTCCGGGAAGAAAGACAAGGGGGGGGGGACCCAGAGGATGGGCAAGGGGTATATTCAGAGGGACAGAGGGAGAAAAAGGAGAGCAAGAGAAAGAATGTGTGTATAAAAATAAGTAACAGATGGGGTACGAGGGGGAGGTGGGGCATTAGCGGAAGTTAGAGAAGTCAATGTTCATGCCATCAGCCTGTCTTCTCCTATCATTTTGGAAAATCTTATCCCTTTTGCCTATCACCTGTCCAGCTCTTGGCTCCATCCCTCCCCCTCCTATCTTCTCCTATCATTTTGGACCTTTTTCTCCCTCTGTCCCTCTGAATATACCTCTTGCCCATCCTCTGGGTCCCCACCGCTCCTTGTCTTTCTTCCCGGACCTCCTGTCCCATGATCCTCTCTTATCTCTTTTGCCAATCACCTGTCCAGCTCTTGGCTTCATCCCTCCCCCTCCTGTCTTCTCCTCTCATTTTGGATCTCCCCCTCCCCCTCCACCTTTCAAATCCCTTACTCACTCTTCCTTCAGTTAGTCCTGACGAAGGGTCTCGGCCTGAAACGTCGACTGCACCTCTTCCTAGAGATGCTGCCTGGCCTGCTGCGTTCACCAGCAACTTTTATGTGTGTTGCTTGAATTTCCAGCATCTGCAGAATTCCTCCTGTTCTCTGCTGCTACAATTCGTTTCCTCATGTTACTAGATATTGTCCAACATTCTGAGCCATATAACATAACTGGATAAACGTAACATTTCAGTACTCTGAGGCGGGGTGTCTTGCCTAGTTTAGTCTCGTAAAGGTGTCTTTTTCCATCTAAATTCCATAACACCAGAATATGCCCTAACAACACCCATCAAAGCTTTTGCCAGAGGATTTTCTGTTCTTTGCAGATTATTGAGAAACCTGCATCTGGATGCCTAACATCATGCATAATGAGGGTATTTCAAAAATTTTCAACATAGAAGGAAGCCATTTAGTCTGTTATGTCAATGTCTCAACAAAGAACAATCCCATCAATTTTATTTTTCCATTTATTTCCACTTGCCCATCAATTCCATCCTGATTCCTCCACCACTCATCTACACTCTGGCAATTTACCAGTTAGCCTACTAACCAGTGTGCCTTTAGGATGTGGGAAGACTTTTAGATATGGAGTACTCATGGAAAAGCTATGGGATCACAAGGAGAAGATGCCAGCTCAATATAGACAGCCCCAGAAGTCAGCATCGAACTTAAGTCTCTAGAACTGTGAGGTAAGTGCCTTAGCACTATGTCAATCTTGATCCAGAGCCCCACAGTTGAAGTACATAATCAAATACTACTTAAATTTGACTGGTATTTCTGCTGAAACCATACATTAGTCAGCGAGCTTTAGACCTTTACCACTCTCTAGATAGCAATATTTCCTCATCTCCTAATCTTGAAACCAATTACTTTAAATTTATGCCTCTGTGATTTAGATTCCATTTATACACTCCTATCACTGCCCTCAATCAGTGCAGAATTGAT
Organism: Mobula hypostoma; assembly: GCF_963921235.1. Lineage (NCBI taxonomy): Eukaryota > Metazoa > Chordata > Chondrichthyes > Myliobatiformes > Myliobatidae > Mobula > Mobula hypostoma. The sequence goes on along the minus strand of NC_086100.1, from coordinate 132,845,214 downwards.
GTGTAATCTGACCAGTAAATTGCTACACAGCTTCCCTGTAACTTTGGGTATAATTACAGCCCACTAATACTTGCTCTGCATATAAAACTAGGAAAAGCTGTCCTGTTCAACCACTGAGGTGTTTGATGGTGTCAGCCACATTGACAGAGTTCTGTCACTTTCCCCCCCATCTCTGTTCCTCATTCTGGGGATCCAGGTGGTAGGAGATGGAGGCAATGCAGTTTCCAGACAGTTAATCTTTCACTTGGCTCAGAAAACAATAAAGACAAAAGGAAGATGGAAGACATTGCACAGTTAGGATGAATGTCCAAATGACAGACACATACACACAGACACTTTACAAGAGGAAAAGGCTTCTAAAATGGCTATGAAACTTTATCCTTATCTTCAACTCCATCAAGGGTAAAGGTCTGTTGAGTCCTGTGGCTGTAAGGGGTGAATCTATTCCTCCAAAGGTGTCTGCAAGAGTGTGTCGTGAGCTATGAGCTGTATGATTGTTGCTGCTGTAAAGGGGTTATCTGTGCTTTAAAGCTGAATTTCTCTGCTGGATTGAGAATGGACAGAACATTTGCCTTCACAAAACAAGTGAGGTCTTTAGGAAGTTTTCCTGCACTGCACTCAGATTTTGCCTGACTTGTTCCAAGTGATCACTGAGGCCACTTCCTGCCAGTGACATTTCGTTTCAACTCTGTAGGCCCATTTTGCACAGTTGCACTTTGTATTCTTCCTTCTTTCTGTCTGGTCTGCACGGATCTACCCGTCAATGGCAGTGACAAACTGTGGTCGTAATGCATGCCACTCCTAGAGTGCTGATAAATTCCATAAACAGTGATAACTATGGGATGCACAAGCTTTGAATAAATAGGTTGTTCCAACTCTAAAAGCGAGGAATGCACTCGGTGAGCTATTTATGTTACATGTCTATATGAAATGATGTCACTATGTCCCTTGCCCAGAGGATCAATGACATAGTTGCATATATACCACTAAGCAACACTCTTTGATGAAAATGTATGCAATTACTTTTCACAATCACACATAGTCTTCGTGGACTTGATCTGTCGATGTGCTTTCCTACCACTTCTCAGTTATGTGCTTCTTTTGATAGTATTTGTTCCTGGAGTTTGCACCTCCTGAACTCCAAAAATCCAGTAGTCCACATGCATTACTATTTGTTAGTCTTCATACAATACTTTACACACATTATTGCAGATTGCTTTGTAGAATTAGTGAGCTTCACCTCAGTCCCGTGGCTGAGTCATCTACTTGCTCAGCTAGTGGTTCTAACGTTGTCTTCCTCTTTTCTCTTCTTTTTTCAGTTGGTGCCTCACAACACCAGAGACCCAGATTCGGTTCTGACTTCAGATGCTCTCTGTGTGGAGGTTGTATTGTATATCCACCTTGTAAACATAAGGGTTATACATCTTCCATGTCTCCAGTTTTCCTTCCAAATCTCAAGAACGTGTGTGTTAGTAGATTAATTATCCTTCATGTGCAAGTGATAGAACTGGGGAGAATCAAACTGGAGAGAATATAAGTGGAATAGTGTACTGTAAATGGGCAGTTGATGGTCTGTACAGATCGAGCAAGCCGCAGGGGTTGTCACCATGCTATATATTTGCAAGACTCTATGGTGCTCTCTCGTTTAGGCAGCATCAAGATTAGTAGTGTTAACAGCTTTGCTGAAGTAAACCCTGTAACACTTGCAGCTTATAACTACACATGCATACTCATCATTTGCAGAGAACCCATGAAGGGTGCACCAACAGAGATTGCAGTTAGGAGACTTAATGTCTGCGATTTACCTTCTGCCTTTTTGTTGCCACTTTCCCTTCAACCCACAGAGGTTACACAGATCCCACAAGGAAATAATAAAAGCTCCTGCACAAATTACTTTCACATAGCTTTTTTTCTTGGAACTTTTCCAACCCTAGTCACCAATTGTAATGTATCCTAATATAGACCATCAGTTCTGCTGAAGTGCACATATATGTGGCAGCTTATGATAATGTCACTATGTCATAGAGTCATTGAGCCCTGCAGCATAGAAGCATGCTCTTCAGCCCATCTAGTTTGTTGTTCTGCCTAGTCCATCATTCTGCACCTAGACCATAGCCCTCTATGCCCCTATTGTCTATTACTTATCCACATTGCTCTTAAATGTTGAAATCAAACCTGCATCCACTACTTCTGCTGGCATCATGTTTCACTCTCACACCACTGCCTGAGTGAAAGAGTTTTCTCTCAGGTTCCCTGAAGTGTCTTCTGATTATATGAAACATTTACACAATCATGTGTGCTTGGGGTTCCCCACCAGGACCAGGTTACCTTCACACACGCTGCAGAACATGTCACAGTCACTTTCAGCAGGCCTGTGGTTTCATGATCAGTCACTCTTCAAGGGGTGGAGGCCTGACATCAAATACAGGACAAATGGATTGGCAGGCCTACCAAATGGAGGACCAACGATTATTAGCCATGGAAGAACAAAATGTGCAAAAGCTTTTGTGCTGGGAATTAGATTGAATATTGCATCCCAGTTGCTCTGGCGTAAAGAGGTGCAAGACTCCAAGCAACAAAGGTTTGGTCTTACTACTCTCGTTCAAGTTAGTGTTAAGGATGTGGTACTCTTCCTCTGGTTTACACTGAGCTACACTGAAGCAGTTCACGAGGCTATAGTGTGACTGGCGCTGGGGCAGAGAATTACGGCACAAATAATCTTATTTCCAGAGAGTGTGACACCTGTCCTTGGTGAGTCAAATTGTTACTACATCATGAATTTTCATGTATCTATAACATCTACTCTCTCTAATATATTACTTTCAGAATCATAATTTGCAGGTGAGCTATGGATGAGATGTATAGAGTTATCAACTTTATTCGTGTTACAAATCAACACTATAAGAGCAATCTAATCTGTAAAGGATTTTCTATTTATTTGTTTTCAATGAAATACTATTTTTTGCAGATTTGTTTATCATTCTCCCCATTTCATGTGTTTGCCAAATCCACTACCTAGACAAAATGGATTATCTTGTCTTCATATGCATTAGGTCATCTTCAGAGACCTACTTACACTGATAATTCCACTTCTTTCTTTCTCTTTTCCATCGAGAAGATTCACGTATACATCTACTCTCTAATATCTGTTCCCTTCATCCTCTCAATATTGTGAAAACTAGGGTCACAGTGCATCGAGGTAGTAAAAGGCAAAATGATGGCAGAGTCCAGAATAAAGTATAACAGCCATGGAGAAAGTGCAGAGTAGGTGAACAATTAGATGCAAAATCATAATGTGGTGGATTATGGGGTCAGCAATCCATTATTATAGGGAGCTGAAAGCACTGGAGTATATCATTAACAGGATAAACAAATATGCAACTTTCCAAATATAGTGACTCTAATTGCACTAGGCTTGTAAAACTCGGAGCTCTAGAGATTTCAGGGCAGAGAAAGTGCTCTAAAGATGTTATTGAAAAGTTCTTGAATATATATAACATCCTTACCAACTTGTGAGAATCATAAACCAACACTGATCAAAACAGAGAGGGAGTATTTGGAAAGACAGGAAGTACATCTTCTACCAAGATTGTTTGGTCACCTCAGAATATAGAATGGGAGCAGAAAGTCACTTGTTCTCAAACATATGGAACTGCTAAAGAAGAGGAATTTTTTGAATAGCTCCAAAACGTCATAGGTCAAGAGGCTAGATACTTTCAGAAGATATTAATAAAGACAAAATGATAGAAGTAACCAGAACTGAAAGTAACATTTTGAATACAATGACTATTCCCAAGTGCTTTATATATATGTTATGCTTTTTGATACCAATAAAAAGTTAAATAGTCATGCAGCATGGGAATAGGCCCTTTGGTAGAACAACTCTAAATAGACCATCAAGCACTCAATAACACTGGTCTTGCATCAATTTTATTCTCCCACATGTACTCAACTGTCTCCCAGATCCTATTTCAGATCAAGGGGCAATTAACAGTGGCTGCTTAAAAGTGGCCTATAAGGCTGCATAACCTTGGAATGTGGGAGGAAACTGAAGCACCATACTGTTGTATGAACAGCACACAGACACTGATAATGTCAGAGGTCTGGATCATTGGAGCTGTCAGGCAGCAGATCTGTACCACTGCACCAGGGGCCCACAACCTTTTTCGCGCTGCGGACCGGTTTAATATTGACAAAATTCTTGCGGACCGGCCGACTGGGGAGGGAGTGTTAATCACAACCGGAATATAGGTGATAAGTCAACTATAAGTCACTTATATGTGGCTAATACACTCAATTTCGTTTCTAAAGGGGATAATCTAACTAATTTAATATTAAACACACAGCGCTTATTTTCCTCGCATGAATATAGTGATAAGTCAATCATCAGTGGTCCCAAACCTCCGGGCCGCGGACTGATACTGGGCCATGAAGAACGCAGGGGTGCAGCCGTGGCTGGAACGCACCCAGCACATCTTTAAGAAAAAAGCCGAAATAAACAGGCTAATTAATTAGGTAACATACATCAAAGTTGCTGGTGAACGCAGCAGGCCAAGCAGCATCTATAGGAAGAGGCGCAGTCGACGTTTCAGGCCGAGACCCTTCGTCAGGACTAACTGAAGGAAGAGTGAGTAAGGGATTTGATAATTAATTAGGTGCTGCCCGGCACGTAAATGTCAGCCCAGATCAGAGGCAACGCAATGGGCAATCACTTCTGATCTAGGCCGACATTTATGTGCCTGGCAGCACCTAATCAATTAGCTTGTTTATTTTGGCTTTTTTCTTAAAGATGTGCTGGGTGCATTCCGGCTACCGCTGCACCCATGCATTCTTCACGGCCCGGAGGTTGGGGACCACTGATAAGTCACTTATAAGTCAATAGCATCATAACATTTTAAGTAACGTTCGGATATTAAACACACAGCGCATATTTTCCTCATATGAACATATAGAATCATTACAACACACCAATATCGCTGAATCAGTGGGAGCCCTGGGCTTGTTTTCCTGCAGCAAGACGGTCCTATCAAGGGGTGATGGGAGACAGTGATACTCGAAGGAGGTTCCTTATGTCCAGTCTATTCCACAATTTAGTTTTCGTTGCATTCATTGCAGAAGACACCGCTTCGCAGAGATATCATGTTGGAAATGGAAGCAACGTTTTCCGTGCTTTCCTGGCTATCTCAGGATATTCAGCCTTGCCTTTGATCCAGAATGCCAGCAGAGATGTTACATCAAACATACTTTTCAGCCCGCCGTCATTTGCAAGCTCAAGGAGTTGATCTTCTTCCCGCGCTGACATGGATGATTCACCGGAAACATTCACAAATGGGTCACGGACCCATTCCTTTGCATGTCTTGGGTTATTTGCATTTTGGGTCACTGATGACCTTGCGTGCATTCAAGTTCAATAGTGGGCGTGACAAGGAATGAGGAAAGGTGCAGCTGATTCATATCGCCAAATCATATCGTTTCCTCGCGGCCTGGTAGCACATGCTTTGCGGCCCGGTGGTTGGGGACCACTGCACTACACTACTCCTAAGACATGGCCATGTTGTATAAAATTTGAAGCACTCATTAGCAAGTCATTTTACACAATTATTATAAGGCCTTTATTGTAATGAACCATCACATAACAGGTATGTAAATAATTTGATCCCAATGTTGTTGGTAGATTTGAAGTGAACTACAAGTGATGCACAGAACCAATTTTAAACTCTAGATATTTAAACCATAATAATGGAACTCATTGCATCTCAAATAATATTATTTCAATTATTTAGATATACAGGTGAATGAGATTTTAAGGTTGAAACAGAGCCACTTTGAATCAGAGTGAGATTCAGAATTAGGTTTAGTATCACTAGCACATGGCGAAATTTGTTGTTTTGTGGCAGCAGTAGATTACCTCCGAGACAGACATCACAGGGTCACCAGATGCTGCAGGAATTCACACAGGTGTAGTTTTATTCTCCCTTTCAAAATATGTAGAAAAGACATTTGTATCACAGCCATTCATGATGTTAGGTTTTCCTTTGTAGAAAGTAATGGCCTCAATCCCTGCCAGAGCTGACGTGCATCCAATTCCATCTCTAACCTCAATCGGTATTTCATTCTCACTCTTAAAATATCCTTCTATAGGTTGTATCTGGACTTCTTGTACAGTTCTGGATCAGTGGTCTTGAATGCCACAGATGCAACCCTCAGCAGATTTTGAATCTCCTGTTTCATCCAAGACTTTGGTTTGGGTATGTCTGGTATGTTCTCAAAAGAACACACTCATCCATGCAGGTCTTGATGAAGTCGGTGACAACTGTAGCATACTCATTCAGATTTGAAGATGAATCCCTGAGTATCGTCCATTCCACTGACTCAAAGCAGTCCTGTGAGTACTCCTCCATTGGTGTTATGGTGTTTAGTCTCTGCCTCTATGCTGGGAATTTAAATACAGCCAGGTAACTGAACTTTCAAAAGTGAGGGTATTGAATGGCACTGCAAGTGTTCTTGATTGTGGTATAGTAGTGTTCACCTCTTTTGGCTCCTCTAGTTCTACAGGTGATACTTTGGTGGTAGCTGTTCAGAGAATTCTTCAAGCTGGCCTGGTTGAAGTCCCCCTGGGGAGGTTGTTTCATGACTGTCAATCATGATATTAGCTCCTCTAATGCCTGCATGATGTTGGCCTGAGGAGGAATGCAAACCACTACTAGGATGATGGTGGAAAGTTCCCTCGGCAGATAAAATGGGTGGCATTTGATTGCTAGATATTCCCGGTCAGGTGAGCAGGATTGAGACAGAACCCCCATGTCTATGTAGCACGATGAGTTAATCATAAAGTATATTCCACCTCCTCTACCTATAACAAGACTGAGCTGTTTTGTCTTTGTGGAGAATGGTGAAGCCATCGGGCTGCAGTGCTGTGTCCAAAATGGTGGTGGTGAGCCATTTTGCTGCGAGGCAAAGTACTTCAAAGAACACCACTAACATTACTGCTGGTGTGGATCTGACTTGGAATGCTGTTTCCCTCTGTAGAAGAGTTCAGTAAAAGGGAGTGGTGGTTCACATTGAAATATGTTTCACATCTGTTTAGCAAATGTAAAGGTGTATACATTTTCAGGGTATTTCATATTGGGGTATTTTGGGTATTTTCATATTTGGGGTATGTGCACCTTGGTGGTCATTGGAGATGAATCTTCAGTACAATGGGAAAAATGCTGCCACAAAAGAGAAGTACGTAGATGCATCCTCATAAAACTATTCATGTCCTCAAGCTACCCCAATGAAGAGCCCTACCATTAAAGTGGTTTTGAAATGTACTTACCACTGTGCCCTTTGCAAATACGAGGGCCAGTTTACACAAAACAAAATAACAAGCAGTAAATTAAATGCCTTACAAACTATGGCTTTATTTTGCCAAGACACTACAGGATTTTCCCTGATTTTCTTCAAACATTACTGTGTATTCTTTACTTTTACCTTGACCATCCAGGCCATGCTCTTTTCTTGCCGCTGCCATCAGGAAGGAGGTACAGGAGCCTTAGGTCCCACACCACCAGGTTTAGGAACAGTATTACCCTTCAACCATCAGGCTCCTGAACCAGCGTGGGTAAACGCCACACACCTCAACTCTGAACTGATTTCACAACCTGTGGACTCACTTTCAAAGACTCTGCAATTTGCGTTCTCGCTATTAGCTGTCTATTTATTTTTATTTGCATATTGGTTATTTGCCAGTTTTTGTTTGTGTAGAATTTTTCACTGATTCTGTTGTATGTCCCTGTTCTGTGGTGAATGCCTGTAAGAAGAAGAATCTCAATGTAGTATATTGATAAAAAATTTACATTGAACTTTATCTGAGAGAGCAGTTTAATGCCCTTTTGATTGTAAAGACTTTCCTTGAATTTAGAAGGTATTCCCAAGACTCTGCAGCTGGGATTAAAAGGAAAAGAGGACTATTAAAAAATGCAACAGCAACAAATTTTGATCAAATGCATCTTATGACATCACTGCATTGCTAATACATAACTGCATCAACTCATCTTCAGATATTTAAGAGATCTTGCAACTCTTTAAAAGACGGAAGTACACATGAACCCCACAATTTACCCATAACCACTGTTGACCATAACTCCACAATCCTATAAACCTTGAGATTGCACATCTCCAATTGCAACTCCGATAATCATTGAATTGCATGCAGAAAAGCTAATTAACTGAGGAGATCATTAATTTTAATTTGGAAGATTCACAAATTAGATGTGCTGACCTCTGTACCCAATTCCCCGGCCTGTAAGCTTGAAAAACAAGACACTGCATCCAGAGCAGTCTGTGGCGACCTTGGCAACTGCAATTTCGCAGTACATCTGAAACTGACGACCCAGTAGTAATCACATTTAACGTGTTGAAGTGCTTTGAATCCACTCCTGCCTAAGCAAGGACCTGGACTCACTACAATTTGCCTATCGACACAATAGGTGTACAGCAGATGCAATCTCACTGGCTCACACTTGGACAGTAGGCTACATCAGGCTGCTGTTCATTGACTACAGCTCAGCATTCAAAATAATTACATCCCCAGTTCTAATCAACAAGCTCCAAAACGTGGGCCTCTGAACTTCCCTCTACAACTATATCCTTCCCTTCCTCACCGGGAGACCAAAGTCCGGGTGGATTGGAAATAACATCTCCTCCTTCCTAACAATCAACACGGATGCACCTCAAGGATACATCTTAACCCACTGCTCTACTCTCTCTGCACCCATGATTGCATGGCTGGACACAGTTCAAGCACAATCTACTATGTAAATTTGCTGACGACACAATGGTTGCTGGCAGAATTCCAGATGGTGACGAGGAGATGTACGGAAGCGAGATAGATTCGCTGGTTGAGTGGTGTCACAACAACAACTTTGTGCTCAATGTCAGAAGACCAAGAAAAAGGGGAAATTGAGGGAACACACATCAGTTCTGATCGAGTGGTCAGAAGTGGAAAGGGTGAGCAGTTTCAGCTTCCTGGATGTCAACATTTCTGAGGATTTATTTTGGACGCAATTTATTGATGCATTTACAATGAAGGCATGACAGCAGCTATATTGCATTAGGAACTTGAGGAGAATTGGTATGTCACCAAAGTCACTCACAAACTTACACAGAGCCATGGAGAACATTCTCAGTGGTTGCATCATCATCTGGTATGGAGGAGCTGCTGCACAGAATTGGAAAAAGCTGCACTTCTTTTTGCTTTTCTTATTGAATTTAAATCTTTAAAAAATATATTTCTTATTGTAATTGATAGTTTTAATTATGATAAAATGCAGTGTACTGCTGCCACGAAACTGCAAATTTCACGGCATATGTCAATGATATTAAACTTGATTCCGATTCTGATAGGAGTGCTTTGTGGGATCAATCTTGGTGACAGAGTGCACTAACATATATTAATAACTGGATAATACCTACAGTGAATGCAACTATTGTACCAAAATATAGATGCATGAGTTTCTGAAGATGCTGGAATTCTTGAGCAATATACAAAATGCTAGGAGTGTCAGTAGGGAAATATTTATGAAGGGTCTCAGCTCAAAATATTGACACTTCATAGATGCTGCCTGATCTGATTAGTCCCTCCAGCATTTTGTGTAATCTGGAGAAATATGATTTGATGGGAATCAAAGACGTATTTTAACTTAAGTGTTAAAACAGCAGCGATAATCTTCTAAAACAGTGAAATGATCCTGATGACAGGCACAAGACATCTGCTCCAGCTCTATTCTCAGGAAACCATTGTTCTCAGTTAGGTTAAACCAGGCAGGAATTGTCACTGAACTTACCATCCTATTCTTGAGAGAATGTGAGACAAAGTAAAATTTTATAGCAGTAACTAACCAACAGTAATTTTATGTCAGAATTAGGTTTTCAAAGTAAACTTTTGCATTTTTGGGTATCTGAAGAAAATTATTTTGCATAATCCTCAAATCAATGCTTCAAAGGAGGATTAACAGCCATGTAAGCCCACAATATATTTATTTGGCAGCATGGCCATTGTTTCTCAAAAGCAATTGTTTATCCAAAAGCAAAAGCTGCAGATTGGAAATTTGAAATGTAAATAGAAAACGCTCAGTAGGTCAAGAAGCGTCTGAAGAGAGAAGACATTGGCCAATAATTAGGTGTGACCTTTGCGAGATTAAAGTGAAGCAGCTGCACTGCCAGTTGTACTTTGACTGTGCTGGCAACAATAGTGGAACTGGAGCAGATGTTTTGTGTCTGTCATCACCATCATTTTCAGAATAAAATGGGAGGAAAAAATACAACTTCCATTCTGGTTTGTGTTTCGAGATTGAAGAAGGATGCGATTCCCACTGAAAAACAAGCTTGCCCAGAAAGAAAAACTATGCATGGATTTAAAGGAATTCAATTTCATAATTCATGCTGCTATTTGGTTGTTACGCAGTGTTTAAATGTAATAAATGGGCATTTGATTGCCCTCTCTTGTTTTAAAAAAAACTTTGTTTTCTTCATGCCAATTCCTAACAAGTCAGCTCGTTTCATGTGGAGAAGTATTCATGGATTGATATCCTTTATGATATTTTCCCTTTTAAAAAAGACACTGGGGACCAGGACCAGACAGATTCAGGTTGACATATTGTCAAATACAATAGGGTACAAAGAAATTCCTTACTTATATTAAGTTCACAGAGGAAACATGGTAATAATAAATGCACCAATAAAAATGGTGACGACAGCACCCATGCCTACTTCTAAGTTGAGACTTTCTACAATGAATATAACAAAGTGAAAGAAAAATAAAGACCAACTTTATTTGTCACATATACATTGAAACAATGAATGAGACGTGTCGACTAGAATCAATGATGATCTGGAGGCAAGTTTTGCCCTGTTTCTGGCAGCAACAGTGCATGCCCACAAATTAATAATCCTAATTTGCATGACTTTGGAGTGTGGAAGGAAACTGAAGCACCTGGGGGAAATCCATGCAGTCAGAAGGAGAACATAAAATCTCTGGACAGATAGTAGTGGGAATTGAACCCTGATCTCACAGCTAATGTTGTAAAGTGTTGTGCTAAATGCTACAATACCATACTTCCAATATATTCTGCTGATTAAAGGGCTTCTATGTCATAATTACAATTCATGCACAAGCAAACTAAATGAAAGTGTTGTTGAGTGAATGATATCACTGGAGAAAGAGTTACTGGTAGATACAAAGCAGCTTCTTTATTCGACAAAACAAGGTACAGCAGGCATACGGAGACCCTATCAGTAGTCCAATATGAGCTCGATATTTATTTGCTACCCACACAAAGGACAAATCCATATTTACAAAGTATAGACAATGCTTTCTTTTGAAGCTATATGCAAACTTCACACCTCCCGATTACATCCATCCCACCGGCACCAGCAGCATCAGGACTGGTATTCAGGAATCCTTTGTTCCAATCTGAATCCACAATACATTTATTTGGTATTTTACGTGCTTAACATGAAGGACAATCCTTATTTACAAAGTATAGATAATGCTGCCTTTAAAACTGCATGCAAACTTCACACCTTCTCACCAGCAGCATCTGGACTGGTATTCCGGTATTCACAGCTTTTAGGAAATGCATTGTTACGAATGGACTGGGATTCTGATATTTACAGCTTTTAGGTAATACATTGTCAAGAAACAGAAGACTGGTGGCTGAAGCCATTTACTAAGTGTTAATGACCTAAACCCAAAAATTACTCCAACGAGTGTTACACCAAGAGCAGAAAAAAATACACATTGCTGTTGTTTTTTTTCCCCTTTGAGCTCAATAACACACAATCAAATGCACAGTTGCAACACACAGAATGCTGGAGTTTGATATTTCAGGTTGAGACCCTTCATCTGGACTGCTTGCGTAGTTGAGCTGATTTTGGTATTCATCTTGAACTATTTGCTCTCTGAAACAGACCTAATTATTTGCAAACCCTTTGTAATGAAACTAGTAAACTTTTGAAACTGAAGAAAGTATTTTTTTCAACTACATAGCAGATTGGTCTATTTAATGTCATGTCCAATGTCTCTTAAAGGAAAAAGATGAAATTAATTAACTAATCTAATAATCCGCTTCCCTTCTGCTTTGTACTATTCCCATATTTCCTTATTGCATAGAAGGAAACCATTTTGGCTCATTTAATCATTGCCAGATCACAGATCAATTCCATTCCTTCATTTATTTTCCCAGTCACCTAAAGTATTGCCATTAACTCCCCCCGAGCTTCAACTACTCACTCTACACCAGGATTCCACAAGAGATAGTGATTAAAAAAACTAAACATTCACTTTTGAATGTCGCACAACGCACAATGCTGGCACTCACAGTGGTGGGCAGTGACCAAGCAGCCCTGTTAACAATCTGGGTCTCTCAGCCCAGCATGGCAGTGTGCAGTAGGACTGTGTTTATTTGGTTGAGCCCATTCTCAGTTTTTGATGCGAGATGAGGGAGGCCATTGATAATTGGTGTGTGCTTCATTGCACAGAGGGGAAGATGGTAGGATGATGAGGAGCTGAAGTCATTCTCCAAGCATTAAATGGACTTGCTGAACTTGGGTTGTGACGTCAGCCTCTCCTTCCTGACTTACCTCACCCAACTTCCCTTTACGTGCTGCCGACTGACTTATGGGAACGAACAAACTCTACCAGTGTAGTAGAAAACTAGAGGGAAACTTTCATTCTAAAGAAGGAGTTTTTAAATGTAGCAACTCAGCTGCTGGCCCACTGCTTTGCTGTTGTAAAAAAGGAAAATCCTGACATTGTCACAACACACTGCCTTCTTCACAGACAGGTTCTGACGTCAAAAACTCCAGGAGATTAAATGATAAAGTTCTGGATGATGCTACGAAAATGGTTAACTTTATTAAACAAACACCAGTTCACTTAAAAATGTGTGAAAACCTGGACAAAGAGCACACACATCTCCTGCTACATACAGAAATCCGGTGGCTTAGCAGAGGAGGAACTTTCAACAGGGCGTTTGAGCTGAATGGTGAATTGCAGGAGTACTTTCAAGAAAATAGTAAGCCAGATTTTGCTGAATGCTTTGAAGATGAAGAATGGCTGCAGGAGCTAGCTTACTGAGCAGACGTTTTTCATCATATGAACCAGTTGAACCAGTCTCTGCAAGACCCTGGAGAAAATGCATTGATTTCAAGTGAAAAGATCCTTGGATTTAAAAGGAAACTGAATCTTTGGAAAAAAATCATGTTGCAAGGATGCAAACAATATCATTCTTTATTTTGAAGTGGGACAGGGAGCTTGGATCATGTTGCCCTGAAGACACTTTCCATAGGACAGCAAAGAACGGGGAGAAATGCAGGTAAATAACAATTAATAACGTTGACAAAACTGAATCCCTCAAGTTCCCAACTGTTGTTTCACTCTTAGAGCTGACAAAATGCTAACAGTTGAGTTGTATCCATTGAACCAACATCAGCATAAATTTAGTAACTTACTTGAATTTCTCCAGAGAAGTAATGGTTTCCAGCACTGGTAGGGTTTATAGTGCCAGTGGTATCTTTTACCTTGGCGCCTGAATTGCTGGCTACCCCTTTGGTATCCCAGTGATCATGGGACAAACATGACTTTGTGTAGACTTCTCTTCTCTTAGGAAGTGATAGTAACGGGCAAAGCCAGCATTTGTTGCCCAAACCTCAATACCTTTGCACTAGATGACTGGCAGCATACTAAAAGGCATTTAATAGTCAGTCAAATTAATGGGTCCGAAATCACTTATAGGCCAGACCAAGTAAGAATGAGAGGTTTTCTATCTTGAAGATCTTAGTGAATCAGAAAGAATTGGATGCAAGTACAGTGGTCCTGCTCAATCAATGGAATAAATTGTCTACTGAGAAAATGCTAGGAGATTTTTATTCAATTGAATTAGTTTAAATAATTTTCATTGCTTTTAGTTTTGTGTATGCTCAAATGCTTTAATTTTTAAAGTTGCAATAATTCTATTTTTATTATGATCATTATTATGTTTTGATAGAACCCAAACTTACTTCAATATTTCGGAATATCAAAGACATTTGGCACCAAGTAACAGCTTTGACAATTGGGAGCCTGGAGTGGGATATCACAGTCCTTTTAAGCCATTCTTTAAGTGCAGCCTGTGCTTTGCCATGTCAATCAGATGGCAGTTGGATATCTCCGCACCAGAAGTAACCATGGAAGCAACACGAAGTTCAGCGACAGGCAGCCACTGTTTTTTGGTAAACAGAGCAAATGTGTGATGACTAATCAAAAGCCTGGACTGAGTTCAAATCCTGTAACAGCAGCTGGGAAACTTGAATCTTCAGCTGGCCAGTGAAATAACAACGTCCCTGCATCTCACAAGGTGCCCGTTGTCCTGTCTGAACTTTTGAGAGAGAACAAACATCCCTGTTAAATTATTTTCAACAGAACATGTATGTATTGAAGCTAAACAATAATTGTTACAACTCTACATTGTGATCTTTTAAAAGTCTTTGACTCAAAATACAATTCATGGTCAAATAATCCATATACAGCAAGACGTGACTCATTGATTCATTTGGGTGAGCTATCTTCTGCCTTCAGTAAGTCAAAATTCTGTGATTTTCCAATTTCACCTTTCCCAATTATTTCACCTATGTAAGTGATTTACTGAGTGCTTGGTAGTTGATGACTGGTTTGGTTTAATGGATTGCACCCATATACAATGCCTTTGTCTTTGAGACTCATTTCTATGGACCTTTTGATGGAGCTGGAGATGATTAATTTATCTCAACGGGTTGATGTTGTTATGAGCAGTTTTTGTTCAGACACATCTCAAAGACCCTAATATGTAATCAGAGATGATCAGTCCATCCAAAGGTGTTATCACTTTCACAGTGTGGTTGCTCTTGTGACACATCTCTGTGACCTTTGTGATGTGTTTAGACATAATTGAGTTTGTCTGCCCAAAGATCAATCCACACCTCTGCTTCCTTCAATCATTTAAAGTAACAGTTTTCAGTTAATGAAATTAAATTTGGAATTTAAAATAAAAACAAGTAATATCAATAATGACTATGAAGATACTGGACAGTTATTAAAAATATATACCCGGTTTCTTTGTATCTTTTATAGAGGATAATCTGCTGCCTTTTCTCTATTAAGCTTTTATGTAACTCTAGATATAGTATAATTGATGCTTAAGTGCCCACTGAAATTACTTAGCAAGGCATCAGTTCAAATAACAGCCAGTGATAAAATCCTTGTTGTGCAGAGATGCCTGCAGCTTTCATATGATTAAAAAATAACTTACTTTTCTGGGGATGCTGCATGGCTATCACATTCTGCTTTATCTTTCAGCTAACTCTGTTGGTAGAATGAAAAACTTTGTACAGATTTAGACTGCTTCAATGCTGAATGACAAGAGGAAAGGTAATTCTGGACTGGATGTTGTGTAATGAAACAGATTTGATTAAGGAGCTTAAGGAAAAGGAAGCCTTGATAGGCCATGAACATAAAATGATACAATTCATCGGGCAGTCTGAGATGGAAAAGCTAAATTCAAATGTATCAATATTACAGTGGAGTGAAGGGAATTAAAAACGCATGAGAGAGGAGCTGGCCAAGGTTGACTAGAAGGGAATCTAGCAGGGATGATGGCAAAACAGCAGTGGCTGGAGTTTATGAGAGTAATCAGAAGGTGCAGGATAGATACATCTCAAAACTGAAGTAGTTTTCTAAAGGCAGGATAATGTAACCATGACTGACAAGAGAAGTCAAAGACAGCATAAAAAGTAAAATCAAGCGCACGTAATACTGCAACAATTAATGTAAAGTTAGAGGATTGGGAATCTTTTGAAAACCAACAGAAGGCAACTACAAAGCCATGAGAAGAGAAAAGATGAAATATAAAGGTAAGCTAGCCAGTAATATAAAAAAAATTCCAAAAGTTTCTTCATATACATAAACAGTAAAAGAGAGGTGAGAGTGGATACTAGACCATTAGAAAGTGATGCCAGTAATGAGGGACAAAGAAATTGCGGACAACTTAATAAGTATTTTGTGTCAGTCTTCACTGTGTCAGCCTCTAGCAGTATGCCAGATATTTGAAGGAGTCAGGGGCAGAAGTGAGTGGAATTGCTATTACTAAGGAGGAGATGATTGGGAAGCTGAAGGGTCTGAATAAGTCACCTGGACCAGATGGATAGGTCAGTTGGACCAGATGGATTACATTCCAGGTTGCTGAACGAGGTAGCTGAAAAGATTGTGGAGGTATTAGTAACGATCTTTCAAATATCACTAGATCCTGAAATTATTCCAGACTACTGGAAATTTTCAAATGTCACTCTATTCTTTAAGAAGGAAGGAAGGCAGAAGAAAGGAAGTTATAGGCCAGTTAGCTTGACTTCAGTAGTTGAGAAGGTGTTGGAGTCCATTATTAAGGATGAGGTTTCAGGGTACTTGGAAGCATATGATAAAATAGGCCAAAGTCGGCATGGTTTCCTTAAGGGGAAACAAATCTGTTGGAATTCACTGAGGAAATAACAAGCAGGATGGACAAAGGACAGTCAGTGGATGTTATTTACATCGACTTTCTGAAGGCCTTTGACAAGGTGCTGCGTGTGAGGCTGCCTAACAAGATAAGAGCCCATACTATTGCAGGAAAGACACGAGCATGGATAGAAGATTGACCAACTGGCAGGAGGCAAAGAATAAAGGAGGCGTTTTCTCATTGGCTGCCGGTGACCAGTGGCGTTCCTCAGGGGTTAGTGCTGTGCCTGCTTCTTTCCACACTATATGCCAATGATTTGGATAACAGACTTGATGATTTTGTGGTCAAGTTTGCAGACGACACAAAGATAGATGAAAGGGATGTTAGTGTTGCTAATGCTGGGAATTTGCAGAAAAACTTAGAGGGATTGGAAGGATGGGCAGTGAAATAGCAGATGGAATATAATGTAATAAAGTGTATGGTCATGCACTTTGGTAGAAAAATAAAAGCGCAGACATTTTAAGCCCCATATCTAATAAAAGATGTGCTGGTATTTGAGATGATCCAGAGGAGGTGAATGAGAATAATTCCAGGAATGAAGGGGCTAATGTATGCGGAGTGTTTGATGGCTATGGGCCTGTAATTGCTGGAGTTCAGAAAAATGAGCAGGGGGATCTCATTGAAACCTATTAGATATTGGAAGACCTAAAGATTCCCTGAATATGTGGAGCACATCTGCCAAGTTGAAGGGCTCCTTGGCACGGAGCTGCTTAAAGTGGAGTTGGAGAACTGGGGAAAGTGCTGGGAATGTTAAGTCTATGCATTGGGTGTACACAAAGCTCTATTCAAAAGACAGAGGGAATGCATCACTTCACAGACTGCCCACCTGTTCATCCCATTAGACTCTTACATTTTTATCTGAGGAAGAGTCTAGTTCCCAAATCAGCCACTTCAGAACCCACAGAACTGAATGGGAAAGAAGCCATCACTAGTTCTGAAGTTGGGGGAGAGGAGAGGTGAAGAAGCGAGAAGAAGAAGGAGATTGCTGCTATATCTCTGTTACACAAAGTGCAGTATTAGTAAGGTAATTTGTTTTCTTCTACTTTTACTGAAATTGTTTTGCAACAATTATTGTAATAAGAAACTGGGGAGAAAGAATTATGGTATTATTCAACATGTGTCAAAACAAGATTTTCATGACCAATCTTTTTAAGATTTCATAAACATCCTTTACAAACCTTCTTCACAATCCTTCTCACCTGAATTACAGCAAACTAGTGTTATGAAATCCTTAAAAGTTCCATGAATAATGGCTGCTTTTAATTTTCAGTAAAGCATCTTTCAAATATCTTCTCAACAGAATATGTGAGCAAAATTATTGGTGACCAGTTTTTGTTGGGATCTTTTAAATGTAGGAACAACAGGATGCCCTCAGAGCAACTGCAAAATGGTCTCATGTCCTGACGAAGAGTTCTGGCCCGAAACGTCAACTCATCATTTCTACGGATGCTGCCTGACCTGCTGAGTTTCTCCAGTGCATTGCGAATGTTGCTTTGATCCCAGCATCCGTAGGTTATTTTGTATTTAAAATGGTCTCATTTAACTCCGGTGTTCATTGAGAACGCAGATTCAAGTGGAATGATAGATGTGTGAGGCACCTGTACCATATCAACCTACTTGGATGGGATGGGAACACTTAACTGCTTTTGAACATCTGTATATTCAAACTTGTGATTTCTACAAAAAGAATAATTAATCAGTGATCACATTGTTGCACAGGAAGCCTTCTGATCAGAAGAGCCGTAATCCTCCACCCCAGTTCTCTTTCCAACTGTTTTCAGAAGTTTCTATCAGTAGTACTGTTGTAGACCTGCTGTTCCTACAGCAGATTGCTTGTTGCCCTGTTGTATCTGTTGTCCATGTTTGCCACCAGCTGCAAACATTGCTTAGTATGCATTTTATAGATGCTGAGAGTGAAAGATCAGCAGCATATAAGCTCCTGAGGGTTTTGCGATACCACTCCAGTCATCTCTTTCCAACTTCTGGAAATCTTTAAGAGTTTCCTCATTGCTTAAACATGTAATCCATGTAAATGCACAAGCTTCCCTAAAATTACCTGCATGCTCGTTTGTGCTAACATATTGTCAAACACCATTCATTTTTGTGGCTTTTACTCTCCCTGTTCATTCTTACTAATGATGAACGAATTATTACTGCTCAAAGTTCCAAGCCCAAAGTAAATTTTATTATTACAATACCTTACAATATTTAATATTATTGTACTTTAATTTGTTATTTATGTGTGATTCATCTGTAGATTTTATCCGTACCTTCATAAATTATCGCGTGTTATGTGTATTTATATGTACTACTGTGCTTTAACCCTAGTTCGGAGAAACATTGTCTCATTTCTATACACATTATATTCGTTATATACATGTATGTGCTAAATAACAATGAACTTCACCTGACTTGATGAACAAAATACGTACATGTCACCATATACAACTCGAAGATCTATTTTCTTGCAGGCATACACAAGAAATCTATAGAATAATAACTATAACAGGATCAATGAATATACTACACAAATTCAAATATATATATATAATAGCAATAAATGAGAACATGAGATAGAAAGATAAAGAGTCCTTAAAGTGAGATCATTTGTGTGGGAATATCTCAAACGATGGGTAAGTGAATGTAGTTATCCCTTTTTGTTCAAGAGCCTGATGGTTGAGGGGTAGTAACTTTTCTTGAACCTAGTGGTGTGAGTCCTGAGGCTCCTGTACCTTCTACCAGTGTGAAAAGTGCCCGGATGGTGGAAGCTGTCTTCCTATGGCGTTTCATGTAGATGTGCTCAATGGTTGGAATGGCTTGACTCATGATGTACTGGGCTGAATCCATTACCTTTTGTAGGATTTTCCATTCAACAGCATTGGTGTTTCCATACCAGGCTATGATGCAGCCAGTCAATATGTTCTCAACTACACACCTCTAGAAGTTTGTCAAAGTTTTCGATGTCATGCCAAATCTCTGTGGACTCCTAAGGAAGTAGAGTCCTTTTAAAGTGCAGTTTAATATAACACTGGCAAAGAAAAGATGCTCTCATCATATCTATCAGCTCTCAGATTTGAGTTTGTGCCAAGCAAGGGGTAATTGTGTTCTGGGTCTTAGGGCTCATCAAACATTCCGAACATAAAGCATATCATAGAAAATTGCAATACATATTCTGAAGTGAAACTTGGAATGAGGACTAGGTACTTGAGATCAAGTTTGTCATGACTGGACTCCAATTGTTACATTTTATGAGTTCACACTGACTTTCAGTAAAATTATACTATTCAGCTATTCAAAGTTTGTTTGAGAAAAAAAAACATATACTTAAATACAAGATTACGAGCGGTGATTGATAAGTTTGTGGCCTGAGCTAGAAGGAGTCAATTTTAGAAAAACTAGGCACATTTATTTTTCCTACATTTACATAATTAGTCCAGCGGTTGTGGAGCATACGGATCCTTTCTTTGTAGAAGTTGGTGTCTTGGACCTCCAGAAGTGGTCCACAGCAGGGGTGATTGATACGTTCGAGGCCTAAGGTAGAAGGAGATGAGTTATTAACTTCAAACTTTCTGCATTTTCACTCAAAGAGTTGAACTGCATGTGCATGTAACGGGAGCTGTATAACTCATCTCTTTCTACCTTAGGCCACGAACTTATCAATCACCCCTGCTGTGGACCACTTCTACATAGAAGGGATCCGTATGCTCCACGACCGCTGGACTAAGTGTGTACATATAGGAGGAGACTATGTTGAAAAATAAATGTGCTAGGTTTTGTAAAACTGACTCCGTCTAACTTAGGCCACGAACTTATCAATCACCCCTTGTACTGTTGAGATAAGTGCTGAAGACAGCAATTAGAAATTCTATCTGGAATCTCTATCTCTAGCAACACTCACAACACGCTGCAGGAACTCAGCAGGTTGGGCAGCATCCGTGGAAAAGGTCGGTCGACGTTTCCACGGATGCTGCCCAACCTGTTTAGTTCCTCCAGCGTGTTGTGAGTTTTGCTTTGACGCCAGCATCTGCAGAATATTTTGTGTTTACGATTTCTACCTCTATTTTCTATCAGGGGTTCTGACCAACGACGGACATTACTCAGCTGCAGCTGCTCATCCTCCAGTCACTTGAAAGAATCAGATCTCCATAGGTGACATTAGACATAATCCAAAGCAAACACTGTGGATGAACCAGGAGATTCATAGTCTGCTAAGGGCTATATCTGTGACATTCAAGACCAATGATCTAGAACTATACAACAAGTCCAGCTACAACCCATGGAAAGCTATTTTAGGAGCATATGAACAATTCCGGTTGAGACTAGAGATGGATCGACCATTACTTCCTACAAAGCGAAACCAGACATCATGAATGTAGTGAAGCTTCACTCCCATTGGAGCTCAATTCCTTTTACACATGCTTTGAAAGGGAGAATAAAACTATAGCTGGGTGAATCCCTGAAGCATCTGGTGACCCTGTGATCTCTTCCTCAGAGGCTGAAGTCAGAACATCTTTCAAGAGGGTGTACCTGGTGAGTCGCAAAAAACCTGTGTCAACCAACTGGTGGAGTGTACAAGGACATCTCCAAACTCCCATTGCTCCAGTTGTAAGCTCCCACCTGCTTCAAAAGGATAAAAATCAGACCAGTGCCCAAGAAGAACATGATGACCTGTCTCAATGACTAATATCCAGTGGCATTCCCATCTCCAGTGATGAAGTGCTATGTGAGGTTGGTCATGGCTAGAATAAAAACTCCTAGATGACGATCAAAAGTGGTGCACCTCAAGGATGTGTGCTTTGCTCACTACTCTACTCTCTCTACACCCATGATTGTGTGGCTCGGCATAGATCAAATGCCATCTATAAATTTGCTGACAACATAACTATTATTGGCAGAATTTCAGATGATGATCAGGAAGCGTACAGGACTGAGCTAGATCAGCTGGTTGAGTGGTTATCCAGAAACAACCTTACACTTAAAGACAGTAAGATGAAGGAATTGACTGTGGACTTCAGGAAGAGGAAGTCAAGGGAACACACAGCAGTCCTCATTGAGGGATCCGAAGTGTTAAGGGCGGGCAGTTTTCAAATTCCTGGGTGTCAATACTTTATACTTTATTGTCGCCAAACAATTGGTACTAGAACGTACAATCATCACAGCAATATTTGATTCTGCACTTCACACTCCCTGGATTACAAATATTAAATATCAAAAATAATTAAAATTAGTAAATATAAAAATTTATATTACAAATCATAAATAGAAATAGAAAAATGGAAAATAAGGTAGTGCAAAAAAAACCAAGAGGCAGGTCCGGATATTTGGAGGGTACGGCCCAGATCCAGGTCAGGATCCGTTCAGCAGTCTTATCACAGTTGGAAAGAAGCTGTTCCCAAATCTGGCCGTACAAGTCTTCAAGCTCCTGAACCTTCTCCCGGATGGAAGAGGGATGAAAAGTGTGTTGGCTGGGTGGGTCGTGTCCTTGATTATCCTGGCAGCACTGCTCTGACAACGTGAGGTGTAAAGTGAGTCCAAGGACGAAAGATTGGTTTGTGTGATGTGCTGCACCGTGTTCACGATCTTCTGCAGCTTCTTTCGATCTTGGACAGGACAACTTCCATACCAGTTTGTGATGCACCCTAGAAGAATGCTTTCTATGGTGCATCTATAAAAATTAATGAGTGTTTTAGGGGACAGGCCAAATTTCTTTAGTTTTCTCAGGAAGTAAAGGCGCTGGTGGGCCTTCTTGGCAGTGAACTCTGTTTGGTTGGACCAAGTCAGGTCATTTGTGATATTGACCCCGAGGAACTTAAAGCTTTTGACCTGTTCCACTTGCGCACCACCGATGGAAATTGGGTTGCGCGGTCCGCTACTTCTTCTGAAGTCAACAACCAATTCCTTCATCTTGCTGACGTTGAGGGATAGGTTATTGTCTTCGCACCATGCCACCGGGTTCTTAACTTCCTCTCTGTACTCAAAATCATCATTACCCGAGATACGGCCTACAATTGTTGTGTCATCAGCAAAAATATATTGAGTTTGATGGAAACTTGGCTACACAATCATGGGTGTACAGTGAGTACAGCAGGGGGGCTGAGTACACAGCCTTGTGGGGCACCGCTGCTCAGAGTGATCGTAGAGGAGAGCTTGTCCCCTATTTTTACAGCCTGGGTCCTGTCTGTGAGGAAGATCCAGCTGCAGATCTGAGTGCTAAGGCCCAGGTTCCAGAGCTTAGGAATCAGTTTATTTGGAATGATGGCATTAAAGGCAGAGCTGTAGTCAATGAAAAGGAGCCTTACACACATGTCTTTATTCTCCAGGTGTTCTAAGCAGGAATGTAGGGCCAGAGAGAGGGCATCTGCCGTTGACATGTTGCTCAGGTAGGCGAATTGCAAAACATCGAGGTTGACCGGTAGGCTGTGGTTGATGTGTGTCATAACCAATCTCTCGAAGCACTTCATAGTAATTGATGTCAGAGCCACAGGTCGATAGTCATATCACTGAAGATCTATCCTTAGGCCCAACATGTTGATGCAATTACAAAGAAGGCATGACAGCAGCTATATTTCATTAGGAGTTTGAGGAGAATTGGTATGTCACCAAAGACTTTCACAAATTTGCACAGATATACCAAGGAGAGCATTCTAACTGGTTATATATCTGTCTGGTATGGAGGAACAACTGCTCAGGATTATAAAAATCTGCAGAAATATGTA
Organism: Mobula hypostoma; assembly: GCF_963921235.1. Taxonomy (NCBI): domain Eukaryota; kingdom Metazoa; phylum Chordata; class Chondrichthyes; order Myliobatiformes; family Myliobatidae; genus Mobula; species Mobula hypostoma. The sequence continues at coordinate 132,821,951 of NC_086100.1, read as the reverse complement.
AACTCAGCCAGCTCCATCAGGGGCAATAACCTCCCCAGCATCCAGGACACCTTCAAAAGGCAATGCCTCAAAAAGGCAATAACCATCATTAAAGACCCCTTTCATGCAGGACATGCCCTCTTCTTGATGCTACCAACAAGGAGGAGGTACAGGAGCCTGAAGATACTTCTCTACTCAAGCTGGTAAAACCTGAGGTACAGGCCTAACCAAGCAGACTCATTTGTCAATTGCTAGGAACTTTCGACTATTCTAGTGGTTTTTAGTATTGTGGCTTTCTGAAGATTTACATAGATATTGCTGCATAGCCCTAATTGTTTAATGCTATTGTGTAGTGCCTTTGGGACAATTTATACCCATTCTTTCAATTTCCTCTTTTAAGTCAGAATATTTCTGGTGTTTTTCACTTATTGACTTTTGTAAGTTTTGTGTGTTTGTATTGGCTATATCTATTAAATAAGCTGTTCTTGCTTGCTTATCCTGTATTATTATATCTGGACGGTTATTATGGATTGCCTTATCCATAATAACTGATTAGTCATAATATAATTTGTGGTATTCTGACTCTAATACTGGATCAGGCTTGTATGTATAGCAAGGCATGATTTCATTTATGAGTTTGTATTTTAAAGCAAGATTTTGAAGAATAATATTTGCACATGATTTTGCCTGTATAAGTAATCTGATTGTGTTAAACTGCTATAGGATCTGTAATATATTGGATTGCTATTATTATTGTTGTTGTTATTTATATTATATTCCATTGTACTGCTGACTCAAAACAACAAATTTCACAACATATGTCAATGATATTAAACCTAATTCTGAATCTGATTCTGAACACATTGAAGGCTATTCATCCTGGCCTCATTTAATGACATTAGCTCTTCTGTGGTTGGAAGTTTTTGGACAGTCAAATTAAATGAATTGATTGGCTAGCATTTTACATTACAGGCTATTGAAGTTACTGTGGAATCTTCCTTCTTTGATCAGTGAACTAAATGAATAATGCATAAATGACTTAAATTTTGTGCTTTATGCTGTTTATTTCATTTGTTACTCCTTGTGCTGATTTAGTACCTTTCTTTCCTCCAGAATATCCAATTGGCATATAGTTCAGATTCCAGACTTCTTTTGCAAAATTTTTGAAACCACTTTCTAGAAAATACTGATACAAAGTAATGTGCTGATTAACTCAGAGAAGGGCTAGAGGAAAACTGAGCCTCTGATTGACACTGCGTGTTCTCTGTGAGCCAATAATGGTGTAAGAGATCATTTCTGCTTTCAGTAAATGGAAACCAATTGGCAGTAATGAATAGGATGCCAAATTAAGATGCTTCAGTGTTGCCAGTTTTCCAATTTCTACAGCTTCAAGAGCTCTCCAATGCAATAATTTCAGATGAAAGAGGTCTGAAAATACAAATATTAATTACTAATTCCTCACTAGATGCAAGTTAATTTACTGCAACTTTACACAGTTAACACCATAATTGTAAATTTATATTCTCAAAACTATAATGATGACATTTGACTGCTTAAACAACAAAGTACCGACATACTGTATGTAAAGTATACACAGTATCCACATTCTATGTAGCTGATACATTAGCTGTGCTCCATTTAAGGAAGTGCTATAGTCGTGTTCAGAGCTTGTGCCTCATATTTCATTTCAGACCATCAAATACAAAACTACTTCAATGTGCCATTACTGTGTTTTTAACTTGCCAATTTATTGGAAGTATTGCTGTCGTAAATATTGAACCAATAAACCATTTTATTCACAATCTGGATTTAAATATTTAAAATAATAACATAATAATTGCACAAAGAATCCATACATGGAAAATTTAGATATATGTTGGCTGTGAGTTAACCATGTTACTGTACTGATCTTATGGTCTCTTGATATTTTGGATGTAGATTGAATTTCCTCATTTCAGACATCTTGAACTACAAAGAGAATTTGGATATTATATCTCAACAATTGCAGGCAGCTAATATAATTTTATTTATGCAATTGGCATTGGCTGTAAATGCTGACTGTTCCTTTAAGGCTGCTGCCTCATTAAATACAGTATCATGTGATTGACTGTTCCTTGGGCTGTAATAATTATCTGTGGAGCTTTGTTGAAACAGTCTGGAGAGGTATGTGGAATACAACTGTCATGCTGTGTTTGCAGCTCTCACATCTGTTCAGTTCCCCACCCCTGAGCTTACACAAAGGAGCCAGTCATTGCAATTCATTTAGAGATAGATATAAATAATGAATGAGGTAAAAGAAAGAGCCAGTGTGATTAGAGAATCTTAACTATGGATAAAGATATAATTAAAAAAATAGAATCATAGAAATATATAACAGAAACAGGCCCTTACAGACTATCTCATCCAAGCCAACTGTAATGCCTATCTACACTAATCCCTTGGCCTGCATTATGCCCATATCTCCTGTTCTTGCTTTTGTATCTAAGTACCTGTCCAAATGTACACCTTGTTTGCATTATTGTCCATCAACAGTTTTCTCCATTTGTGCATTAGGTTCAAGGAGTCATGTCTGATAGAACAGCCCTTGTGTGTTTGCAGGCATAAAAGCTGCCACTTCCTCTGCCAGTTTCAGCCTCAGCAGGGGAAGTCAGGTAAATGACGTAGACAAAGTTAGACCGCTAATCAGACAGCTGTGGGGTGGTTGAGAAATTGGGAGCTTCAAATTTAGCACATTAGAAGCAATGACTTTGAAGCATAGAGCAACAAAGATGGATAGGATAGAGAATGGAGTAGGCGGTTGACACAAGTTTAGGTCATTGTAAAGGTGGAGGGGATCTGGCGAAACATTTACCATAGGTTTTAATTACTCAAGTGGGGAATGACAGAAGTGAACACCAAGACAGCAAGAGGTTAGTTTCTGCTGTACCACCACAAAAGGCTAGGGCAACAATAACTAAAGCAAGCCTCAAATCTCCACTTGAAGCTGCTTTGATTGAGTGGCCACAGCATTTGCTAGTCTTATAAACAAAAAAAAAGCAGAAATATGATCAAAACTCTTGTTGCATGAACACAAGAGATTCTGCAGTTGCTTGAAAACCAGATAAATAAATAGCTGGAGAAACTCTGCATGTCAGGCAGCATCTATAAAGGTGAATCAAGAGTCGATGTTTCAGGCTTAATCAATAAGCCTTGGCCTTAATACCTACTTGTGCAATTGGATCCTCGACCTCCTCATTTGCAGACCCCAGTCAGTTCAAATTGGCAACAATATCTTCTCCACAATCTCCATCAACGGAGACTGTGTGCTTCGTCCCTTGTTCTAATCAAATTACACTCATGACTGTGTGGCTAAGCTCAGCTCTGATGCCATATTGTAATTTGCTGATGGCACCACGTTGTTGGCCAAATCAAACATGGTGATGAATGACAATATAGGAGGGAGATTGAAAATTTGGTTGAATGCTGCCATAACAACAACCTCTTACTCAATGCCAGCGAGACCAAGGAGCTGATTATTGACTTCAGGAGGAGGAAACCTGAGTCCTCATCAGAAGGTCAGAAGTCGAGAGAGTCAACGACTTTAAGTTCTGCAGTGTTAACATTTCAGAGGACCTGTCCTGGTCCCAGCACGTAAATGCAATTACTAAGAAAGCATGGAAGCCCCTCTACTTCCTTAGAAGTTTGCGAAGATTCAACATGACATCTAAAACTTTGACAAATTTCCATAGATGAGTGGTATATAGACAGGTTGCATCACAGCCTGGTAGAGAAACACCAATGCCCTCGAAGGGAAAAAAAATTAGTGAATACAGTCCAGTCCATCATGGATAAAGCCCTCGCCACCACTGAGCACCTCTACACGGACTGCTGTTGCAGGAAAGCAGCATCCATCACCAGGGATCCCCACTTTGTATTTGCAGTGGTTTTGTCTGTGGCACACTGGTTGCCCTGTTGGTGCAGCCTTCCATTGATTCTATTATGGTTATTTGATTTATTGAGTATGCCTGCAAGAAAATGAATCTCAAAGTTGTATATGTTGAGATGTATGTACTTTGATAATAAATTTACTTTGAATTTTGAAATGAGACCCTTCATCAGGACTGGAAAGTAAAAGACAGAAGCCAGAATAAGAAGGTTGGTGGGGGTGTGGAGGGGAAAAAGTACAAGCTGGAAGGTGACAGATGAGACCAGTTGAGGGGGAAAGTGGGTGGGTGTGGGAGGAGTGGATGAAGTGAGAAGCTGGTTTGTGAAAGGTGGGAAACGTAAAGGGCTGACGAAGAAGGAATCTTATAGGAGAGGAGAGTGGACCATGGAAGAAAGGGAAGGAGGAAGCTGATGGCAAATGAGGTGAAGAGAAGGGGTAAGAGAGGTCTCAGAATGAGGGACTGAAAAAGGGAGAAGGGCGAAGGGAAAGAAATCACTGTAAGTGTCATGTTGCATAGCATTTGATGTCACCACACAAACCCATGGACCATTGTGCACATCCAAGCTATTTGAAGAGTAAACTTTATGTTGAATTCAAAATTTGTATTTAAAGGAATCGGTCTCTAGATTATATTTATTAACATAATGTGTAAAAGTATTGTGCAATATGAGGGACTTGCTATCTTTGTGTGTGAGTTGGCTTGTCTACAAGTATTTTTTGCATTTCGGCATTTAAGTATTGAAGATGTTTTTGAAAATCTTTGGTACTATAATTCTTTTTTATGTAAACAAATAACTAGGTTTGCATACTTAAATGCACATGTCTGGTTTGATGCCATTAATTAGTTCTTTTATAACTGTTGGTTCCCTGTAATCCTTAAAATAATTAGTTCATGATTTTGTTTATTCAAATCTCCATGAATATGAAGAGTCTTCATTCCACCTGTTGATTTGTATTTAAGTCAAATAGCCTTGTTTTTTTTCCCTTTGAACTCTAAAATAAATATAGATCTGCTTCCTTGATCGCACTGGAGCCATACTACGTGACAGTCAACAGACAACAATGAACACAAGTGCTGTACTAGGTTAACAAGACATCAGTTAACAGATAACAAAAAAAAATCAAAACAACTTCAGAAGTGTACTAACAAACATTTGGCAGATCAATTGTTGATGTTATGAATTGCCATTTTACCAGTTAGAACATGAAAAACCATTGTGAGATATGAAAAAAGGTGCTCAGTAAATATTTTCAATTTCTTTTAGGGACCGTTCAATCAATTTTACCACAAAATCCATTTTCTTTATTCTCCTTTGAAATAAAAGCTTCAATGTTGTTTCTCCCAAACTTTGTTCAGAAAATCAAACTGGGAAACACCATAAATTCAAAGATGAAAATAAATTTATTATATAAGTCCATTGATGTCACTATATACTATCCTGAGATTCAGTTTCTTGCCAGCATCCACAGTAGCTACAAAGAAATACAATAGAATCTATGTAAAATGGCACACTTCATAGACAGACGAAACAACTAATGTGCAAAAGACAACAAACTGTGCAAATACAAAATATATAACAATAATAATAAATGAATAATATTGAGAACATGAGTTGTAGTGTCCATGCATTGTGGGATCAGTTCAGTGTTGGGGTGAGTGAAGTTATGTCCTGGAGTTCAAAAGCCTCATGATTGAAGAGTTATAACTGTTCCTGAGCCTAGTGGAGTGGGGTTTGAGGCTCCTACACCTCCTTCCTGATGGCAGCAGTGAGATGAAAGAAGGCCCGGATGCCGGGGATGCTTGATGATGGATTCTGCTTTCCTGCGACAGAGCTCCTTACGAACATGCTCAATGGTGGAAGGGCTTTTCTTGTGATGGACTGGGATGTTTGTACTGTTTTCTGTAGTTTTTTGCATTCAAGGGAATTGATGTTCCCATATCAGGCCATGATACAACCAGTCAGTATACCCTCCACCATGCATCTATAGAAGCCTATGAACATTTTTGATGACGTGTCAGATCTGTGCAAACTTCTAAGAAAAACACTGCCCTGCCTTCTTGGTAATGCCAGTTAAACACCATATTTAATGGAAAGACACACATTGAATATTGTATGTACTGAAATAAAAACAGACCAGGCAGCTTAAGTGTAAACACAAACTAAATATGATGTTCCAAGCTGTCAGCTGTTCACCAGAACAGTTTTGGTAACAGCTCATCAACCTGAAACATGGACAAGAGAATATCTCCAGATGCTGGAAATCTGAGCAACACACACAAAATGCTGGAGGAACTCAGCAGGCCAAGCAGCATTTATGGAGAAAAGTATAGTTGATGTTTTGGGCCGAAACCAATCCTGCCAAAGGGTTTCGGCCGGAAACGTCGACTGTCTTTTTTTCCATAGATGCTGCCTGGCCTTCTGAGTCCCTCCAGCATTTTGTGTGTGTTAACCTGAAATATAGGGTTTGTTTCTCTCTGCACAGATCTGCCAGACATGTTAAATATTTCCAACATTTTTTAATGAAAATAATGACAATGGGTGTTGACACTAGATTTAAGGAAGTCTGTTTTTCGATAGTTGGAACCAAATTATTTTGATAACCTTAATAGATGGAAGCATTATCATGATGGAGTTAAAAGGCAAAGCTTTCCAAATTGGTGGCCTGCAAGAGGATGCTTGCACATCTCTTAATATAAAAAGCAGGTCAAATAAAATAAAAATCAATTAACCTCATCTTAAAAATTGTTGATTTCAAAAAAGATGCTAATTTAGTCCTAGATAGGAAAGGGTTTAAATATATATCAAGCTGCCATCCTTGATGTCAGTCAGTATATTGAAGACTGAATTTTGCAAGCTCCTTGCTCATGTATGTCACAGTTTCTCATTGTTCCTAGAACTGGAAAGCTGCTCAGATGATGCTCATACTTCACTTGAAGGCTGAAGAGAAGGAATGCACATCTATTCTCTTGACAATACCTGAAGATAAATCACTAGGAAGTATTAGGAGAGATGCACGGTATAACAACTTGATGGAGAAGAGATTGTCAGAATGTCGTGATATGGGTTTCAAATAGAAAAAGAATTAACATTCTAATGGTCCGCCTGTTGACAGCAGAGGTATGTGGCATGCTTGCTTGTCAATGAATATAATAGTTCCACAAACTTTCAGTTTATTGCAATAGTTCAGAAATTCAACATGTCAATTGTGTATTACACCATAAAAATCTTTATCCCTTTGGATATATATTTGCTATGATTCAATTAATTCATCAACATAATTTTAATTATAAAGCTGTTGACAAGGAACCACATAGTAGTCTCCTTTACAAGATAGTCCTTGGGGATTTATGGCCAGATTTTAAGTTATTCAACACTCTGTAGGAACTCTGGATTATATACCTTAAATAATAGTAAAGCTGTTATATGGTGTATGATCATTAGAGTCATGTGGGCATTGTTGCTAGGGCAATTTCATTTTGCAGATTTATTGATGATTGAACACCTATATTGGAAAAATTACCTGGAAATTTCTACTTTGCAATCCTAATACCTGAATATAAGAATTTGGATTTTACTCGCTGGGACTTAGAAGGATGGGGGGGGGGGGTGCTCTCATAGAAACATTTCGAATGTTGAAAGGCCTTGGCAGAGGAGATGTGGTAAGGATGTTTCCCAAGGTGGAGGATTCTAGGACAAGAGAGCACAGCCTCAGGATAGAGGGGTGTCCAGTTAAAACAGAGATGTGGATTTTTTTTTTAACCAGATGCTGGTGTGTTTTTGGAATTTGTTGCCACAGGCAGCTGTGGAGGCCAGGTAGTTGGGTGTATTTAAGGTGGAGACTGATATGTTCTTGATTGGCCATGGCTTCAAAGGTTACAGGGAGAAGGCCGGGCAGTGGGGCTGAGGAGTGGAACAAAGGATCAACCATGAATGAATGGCAAAACAGACTTGATGGGCCTAATTCTGCTCCTATATCTTATGGTCTAATTGATTAATTAAGACCTGAAACAAGTAAAGTAAAGATTCAAAGTACTTTATACTTTATACTTTATTGTCACCAAACAATTGATACTAGAACGCACAATCATCACAGCGATACTTGATTCTGCGTTTCCCAATCCCTGGATTACAAATTGATAGTAAATATTAAAAATTTAAATTATAAATCATAAATATAAAACAGAAGAATGGAAAGTAAGGTAGTGCAAAAACAAAGAGAAGCAGGTCTGGATATTTGGAGGGTACGGCCCAGGTCCGGGTCAGGATCCATTCAGCAGTCTTATCACAGTTGGAAGGAAGCTGTTCCCAAATCTGGTCATATGAGTCTTCAAGCTCCTGAGCCTTCTCCCAGAGGGAAGAGGGACGAAAAGTGTGTTGGCTTGGTGGGTCGTGCCCTTGATTATCCTGGCAGCACTGCTCCAACAGCGTGCGGTGTAAAGTGAGCCCAAGGACAGAAGAGTGGTTTGTGTGATGTGCTGCACCATGTTCACGATCTTCTGCAGCTTCTTCCAGTCTTGGACAGGACAACTTTCATACCAGGTTGTGATGCACCCTAGAAGAATGCTTTCTGCGGTGCATCTATAAAAATTAGTGAGGGTTTTAGGGGACAGTCCAAATTTCTTTAGGTTTCTCAGGAAGTAAAGCGCTGATGGGCCTTCTTGGCAGTGAACTCTGCCTGGTTGGACCAAGTCAGGTCATTTGTGATATTGACCCCGAGGAACTTAAAGCTTTTGACCTGTTCCACTTGCGCACCACCGATGTAAATTGGGTCGTGCGGTCCGCTACTCCTTCTGAAGTCAACAACCAATTCCTTCGTCTTGCTGACATTGAGGGATAGGTTATTGTCTTCGCACCATGCCACCAGGTTCTTAACTTCCTCTCTGTACTCAAACTCATCATAACCCGAGATATGGCCTACAATTGTTGTGTCATCAGAAAACTTATATATTGAGTTTGATGGAAACTTGGCTGCACAATCATGAGTGTACAGTAAGTACAGCAGGGGGCTGAGTACACAGTCTTGTGGGGCACTGGTCCTCTATTTTTACATTCATTATCAAAGAATGTATAAACTATACAACCTTAAGATTTGTTTACATATTGGCAGCCAGCTACAAAGCAAGAAAGCAGAAGAAACCAATTTTAAAAAATTAAAGCCAACACCCAATGTGTAGAGAACGAGAAAAAGAAACACAAATCATGCAAGCAATAGAAGCGAGCAAGAACATTCTAAACCAAAGTGAAGTCTTTAGATCCGACCCCCGGAGCAGTCCGGAGTAGGCCCAAGCCTCAGTATCAGTCCATCATATTAGAGCACAGCAGGAGGGGGCAGTCCTCATAGCCTCAGTGCAATGGAGAGAAGAGTGAACATTGTAGGAGAGCGAGTGAAATCAACTCTCAGCTCCAATCCTGACGCCCTGCCTTTCCAGTATATTGTTTAAATTGTCCAACCAGTGTATCGTACCTCGCACTAAGACATGGGCACCACTGCAGGCCCTGATTTCGCTGCCTAGCCTGAAGCTGCTCTTAATTTCTCCAAATTGGCTCGTTGTCCAAAGCAATCCAACCTCACACCCAAGCCAACTGTACGGGCATCGAAACTCCTCTGCCTCGGCTTCTTCTCTCCAAATGCCTCAGCTTCTCCTCTTCAAGCTCACTCTATCTGCATCGATTCTACAATGTACCAGCACAATTAGACTGTAAGACAAAGGAGCAGAAGTCGGCCATTCAGCCCATCGAGTCTGCTCCGCCATTTTATCATGAGCTGATCCATTCTCCCATTTAGTCCCACTCCCCCGCCTTCTCACCATAGCCTTTGGTGCCCTGGCTACTCAGATACCTATCAATCTCTGCCATAAATACACCTAATGACTTGGCCTCCACTGCTGCCCGTGGCAACAAATTCCATAGATTCACCACCCTCTGGTTAAAAAAATGTCTTCGCATTTCTGTTCTGAATGGGTACCTTTCAATCCTTAAGTCATGCCCTCTTGTACTAGACTCCCCCATCATGGGAAACAACTTCGCCACATCCACTTTGTCCATGCCTTTCAACATTCGAAATGTTTCTATGAGGTGTTCCCTCATTCTTCTAAACTCCAAGGAATACAGTTCAAGAGCGGACAAAGGTTCCTCATATGTTAACCCTCTCATTCCCGGAATCATTCTAGTGAATCTCCTCTGTACCCTCTCCAACGTCAGCACATCCTTTCTTAAATAAGGAGACTAAAACTGCCCACAGTACCCCAAGTGAGGTCTCACCAGCACCTTATAGAGCCTCAACATCACATCCCTGCTCCTATACTCTATTCCTCTAGAAATGAATGCTAACATTGCATTCGCCTTCTTCACTACTGACTCAACCTGGAGGATAACTTTGAGGGTATCCTGTACGAGGACTCCCAAGTCCTGTTGCATCTCCGAACTTTGAATTCTTTCCCCATTTAAATAATAGTCTGCCCGTTTATTTTTTCTGCCAAAGTGCATAACCATACAGTTTCCAACATTGTACTTCATTTGCCACTTCTCTGCCCATTCTTCCAATCCATCCACGTCTCTCTGCAGCCTCTCCGTTTCCTCAGCACTATCAGCCCCTCCACCTATCTTCGTATCAGCAGCAAACTTAGCCACAAAGCCATCTATTCCATAATCCAAATTGTTGATGCACAATGTAAAAAGAAGCGGCCCCAACACTGATCCCTGTGGAACACCACTGGTAACCAGCAGCCAACCAGAATAGGATCCCTTTATTCCCACTCTCTGTTTCCTGCCAATCAGCCAACGCTCTATCCACGTATGTAACTTTCCTGTAATTCCATGGGCTCTTATCTTGTTAAGTAGCCTCATGTGTGGCACCTTGTCAAAGGCCTCCTGAAAATCCAAATATATAACATCCACTGCATCTCCCTTGTCTAGCCTACAATTCCCTCAAATTTGCTTCACATTCACTTGCCTCTTCATTGTTTGCGGTGATACTTTACCACAATTTACTTCACCAATTATTAGTGTTATTAGTAATGTTTTTAGTTTACTTTCTTGACTTTTGAACTACCAGTGAACTCCCTTTGGTGCTCCTCCCCCACTTTTTCTTTTTTTCTTTCTTCCATGGCTTTCTGTCTCTTTCAGTAATCAAGTTCCTAGCTGTTTGCTTCATCCCTCCCCCTCCAAGTTCCACCTGTTGTCTGGTGTCTTTCTCTCCCCTCCCACCCCACTTTTTAAATCGACTCCTCAGGTTTTTTTCTTCAGTCCTGCTGAAGGGTTTCAGCCCAAAACGTTGATTCTGCTTTTTTTCCATAGATGCTGCCTGGCCTGCTGAGTTTCTCCAGCATTTTGTGTGTGCTGCTGAACTCAAATATGCAACCCATACCATAATCATACTGGCTGTTAAAACAGTCAAAAGACATATCCAGAAATGTTATGAATATTGAAGAATATTCAATAAAAGTTCAAAATAATCATACTAAAATGTAATTAAAATATTAAAGTGATTAAATATTTTAAATGATTAAACCTAACTGAAATAATTAAATACATTTAAATATATTTCAGTTAAATACATTTGTTAATTAAATAATTCAAACAAGTATATACATTAGCAAATACTAGTCTTTCTCCCTCCAGGTTATTCAATCTCATTGATGGCAATGAACCAAAAATCGGTCTAGACTCATTGAGTCATAGAGCTTGGATACAGACTTTTTGGCCCAACAAGTCTCTGCCGACTGAGATTCCCTTCTAAGTTTGTTGCATTTTGCTCACATTTAACTGACGTTCCACTAAATCTGTCCTATCTATACACTTGTCCAAGTGCCTTTTAAATATTTTCAATGGAGCTGCCTCCACCTCTTCCTATGGCATCTCATTCCATATGAAGGCTACCATCTGCGCAAAAATAGTGCCTCACAGGTTCCCATTAAATCTCTGCCCACTCACACTAAACCTATGTCGTCTAGTACTTGGTTATCTAACCCTCAGAAACAGTTACCTGGACGATGCCCCTCATGATCTTATGCACCTCTATAAGTCCATCGTTCATTTCTTATGCTCCAGTGAATAAAGTCCTAACCTGTTCAATCACTCTCCATGACTCCAGTTCTATTTCAGACTGCAGAACCTCCGTAGGATCTTCTCAAGAACTGATACAGTCAGGCAGAACACCCATAACCCCACAAGAGTGTAAGCATCGGTGGAGAAACAACTTGTACTCTTACCGCAAGTAGCCGATCACTCATGTATCAAATGCCTACTGCATTCGAGAAATAGTACCACCAGTTAGAGACAAGGGGCCATCTATCTCGTAAGCTCTCTGCCCCCTCCAGCCCCTCATTATAACATCATAGCCCGACTCACCCGCTCTGCCCTCCTCCACAGCCCAATAGCTCTACATGCACAGGAGGCTCTGTGGATTCCAGAGCCACAGGCAACTTTCCAAACTGAGTACAATGTGCGCAGCTTGGATTCTCTACCGAACCTATCTCTCACCGTTTCTGCATCACGGCCATTGATGGGCATCTCTTGGGTCTGGGATGGTCATAGTCAGTACACAGCCACACATGAGCATCAGAGAGCACTGTAAGTCCGTCCAATCTCTCCTTATCGACTCACCCAACAAGCCTCTCATCTTAGGTGACCTTGGATCTCCACTCACAGCTCTCATTTCACCTGGTCATTTGATTCACTGTTGAGTTGGGGACCAACCTGCTGGATCACCTAACTGAATACACAGTTGACTTCACCCCGTAAATCCGTGGAGATGGAGGAAACCCCTGACCTCACCAATCTCCCACAGGAGTACCACAACTTAGCCATTACCTTTAGTAAAAGGGAAGCCAGCCATCTCACAGACCACTCGACCTACTCCTGACACCACCCCTCCCTGAGGTTACCTATTCTCCTGATCCCCTACTGAGACCTCAGCCATTAATGACTAAACCACCAAAGTACTACAGTAAGGCTTCATTCGAACATCCCAGTCCCCAGCCAGTGCTGGAATCTTCTTTGTCAAAAAGAAAGATGGGTTTCTCCATCAACAAAATCACCATTAAGAACTACTACCATCTTCCGATGATAGATTGGGCATTAGAAACACTAAAAAGTGCCCAGATCTTCACCAGACTGGATCTATGGAGCGTGTACATCTTGATTCCACATCTGCCGGAGGATGAGCGGAAGATGGTATTCGTAACACCCACTGGCCACTGTGAATACTTGAAGATGCTGTTCGAACTTTCCAACAGTCCAGCTGTTTATGCAAGCCTCTCATCATGACATCCGATGAGACATGCTATACAGGTATCTTTTTATCTACCTTGATGACATTCTCATGTTCTCCAAGGTTCCCCAAGACCACTTCAAGCCCATTCAGTCCTTCTGTGTCTCCTTGAAAGCCAAGTGTACTGCAAGTTAGAGAAATGCCAGTTCCACACTCCAGTCAATTCCTTCCTGGGTTATGTCCTTCCACCCTGAGGAGTAATTATGGACCCAGGGAAAATGCACACCATCGTTGAATGGCCCAGAATGAACTTCCTCAAACAGCTACAGTACTTCTTGGGCTTCTCCAACTTCTACTGCCATTTCATCAGAAACTGTAGTCAAATTGCTGCTCCTCTCACAACCTTCACAAAATCACCTATCTCAAGGGTAAACTGATCTACTGCCATGGACCACTCTCCATCACTGCTCCCATTCTCCACAACCTGAACCTCTCCGGACCTCTTGTGGGTTGGATGCATCTGACGAGGGCACCAGGACCATCCTCTCCCAGTGAGGACCAGATGGGAAGACACACCCTTGTGGTGCCTTCTCACGCAAGTTCAACTCTACACAGTGCCGTTATGGAGTAGGAGACAGGGAGATACTCAACATTAAATGGGCCTTGGATGAATGGAGACGTTGTCTGATGGGAAATACCAATCACTTCCTGATCTGGACTGACCACCACAACATCATATCCATACAACAGACCCACCAATTCAACCCACATCAGGTGCACTGGGCCCTCTTCTTCAAGTAGTTTAACTTCACCGTAACCTACTGACTTGGCTCCAAGAACACTATGGCAGACACCCTGTCATGAATGTTCGATCCAGCTGAAACAGAGATCGACCCTCAGCCCTCCATTCCATCCTCCCAGATCCTAGCCCTGATCGTCTGGGATCTTGACAACCTGAATCGCCAGGACCTACAGCACGAGCCTGCTCCAGCTCACACACCTGACAACCGCACATATGTGCCAGCACTCACGCGCTCTAAGGCACTTCAGGGGGCCAACTCCTCACGCCACTCCAGCCCTCCAGGCACACAATGGAATCTGCATTTTCTGCAAAACCGGTTCTGACCGCCCAACATGATCACAGATCTATGTCAGTTAGTCACTAACTCCCCTTAATGTGCCCAGTCCAATTCCTCCAGCCAACGGCCCTTTGGGCTTCTGTGGCCTCTAGTGTGTCCTTGATACCCATGATCCCACATTGCCTGGATTTCATCGTGACTTTGCCACCTTATGATAGGATGATGGTGATCATGACACTGGTGGACCGATTCTTCAAAGCGGCCCACTTCATTGCCCTCTTCAAACTTCTGTCAGCTACTGAGATAGCTGACCTTATTCTCCAACATGTAGTTCGCCGCCATGGTTTCTCTTAGGACATTGTGTCAGACTGGGGCCTACATTTAGCCTGATACTTCTGGTGAGCCTTCTACTCCTCCTCCACACTTCAGTGAGCTTGTCCTCTGGCTATCATCTGCAGACCAATGGTCAGTCAGAAAGATCCAACCAGCAGGTGGAAAAGTTTCTGTGATATTTCACCACCTCTAATCCATCCACAAGGAAGTATCTGCGCTGGTCCGAATTGTTCCACAATCTACACACCTGCTCTCCCTTTGAAGTACTTCATGGCTACAGAGCAGCCAACTGTCAGTGGCTTCCAGGCAGACTACTCCAGCCTGGCGACTATGTCAGGCTGTTCAGCAGAAATCTACTCCTGCGCATTGACTCTTGTAAGCTCTCACCCCAGTTGATTGGTCTCTTCAAGATCACCTATCACATAAATGTAGTCACGTACTGAGTCCAGCTGTCAACTTTCCTCAGGATCACACCTCCCTTCCACATGTCCTGTCAAGCCCATTGTCCATGGACCACCCAACTCCCCTGAGTCTGCTTCTCTGGAACCTAGTATGATGGAAGGTGGTCCAGAATACACTGCTCGTTGCTTGATGGATTAATGTCATTGTGGATGAAGTGTGCAATAACTGGTCAACTGGGAAGAGAATGGCCTGGAGGAGAGGTCTTAGACCTATTGCTCATGAAGGAGTTCAAACAGTCCCATCCGGATCATCAGGTGCTACCTGTAGGGGGAGTCCTGTCAGGCTGCACAGTTGGGCACCTCCCAGTCTCCACCCAGCTAACAGAAGTCACTTGCCTCTCATTTCCAACTCATCACCTGCAGCCTATTTAAACCCAGCTCTCATCTACAGTCCTTGTTCACCTATTGAACAAGCCAGCCTTAATTGATTGCTGGTAGCCTTCAGTTACTTCGTTGTCTGTGATGTTTCGTATCTATTTGCTCTTGTTTTACAGCCCCTCATAGCTTGTAATTTTTCAGTCTATTATTAAAGTTACCATTCATCACGAAATCATCTCTACTGCTATGCTTTTTGGTCAAGCCTCCTCTACATTTCCTGATGAGTGGTGCAGGCAGTTGGAAACGTTCTTGATATTTACAGGAACCACAAAGAATTCATTCTTAGAATAATGGAAAGAACACCCTACGGATATTTTTCAGAAATGGAACCTTTAAATAATTTGGGCACTAAATTATTTTGCAGTTGAAGTAGAAAATAGATATTGTTTTCTATAACATGAAAAGTGGCGAATCTTTGAATGCTTTCATGGGATGGGAGTCTAAACATGTTCATATCAGATATGGGTTTTTAGAAATATTCTTCAGTGTATGAATAAGATTGGAGGAATAAGGTGAGGATCCCTAATAATTCTGAGCTGGAAAAAGAGCAGAACAAGTTTACTTAGCAGAAAACTCTTTCACTAAGAGTGTTCAAAGAGCAGTGCTCTTGCATTCATTTCTGTGAGGAGTAACAGGTTAAGAGATGCTCCTTGTCCAGACAGATGCTCATAAAAAATGTCACAAACTACTATTACAAAACAAGCTGTGTGTCATCAGCATTTTGCTTTTGTTTCAGATTTTCAGTGTCTGCTTCTGTCACATCTGAGAAGTGCATTTCCAACTGTATGACACTGAAGTGATAACTGCAGTATTGTCATGAGGGGGATGTCAGGACAATATCTCGAAATCAGGCCCAATGGTTATGAACTAAGGCAATTATCTGTGGAGATAATTCTTGCTGCTCCTTAAATCATTTTAACGTGGTAGCAGTATAAGATTTCTGTCTGTCCTTTACCATGTAAAGCAGGTGTAGGTTAATTGCTGTTTACAATATCACTTTTCTACTTCTCGGCAAGTTAGCCCAAGGGACTTTTAATGTAAAAACAGTAAAAACAATCTTAATTGAATGTCTTATCTGAAAGCAATTTCTGACAATCCAAGACTCTCAGTACTTAATGTGGAGTTCAGATAATGTGCAGAGGTGTTGGAACATTACTGCACTCTGCAATGTTCTTCACAAATGCAAGAATGCTGGAGACAAAGTAACGCAAGTTTGATTCTATGGTGGGATAAATTTCAACATTGATTTTATTGAACAGCAAATTTAAGAATGATATCGTGTTCTGATACTGTCTAAATATATTACTATGTTATTATTGAAAAGGATCATAATAAAATGGACCAGGCATGATGGGAAAGGAGGTTGAGAATGCACCAGGATCTTAAGCCCCTTCAGAAAATCTTAACTTCTGATTTAAGATGACATTGGTGAAAAACAGCAATGATTTACTTAGCAGCAAACAAAACTACTCTCCGCTTTATTAATCACACTTTTTTTCTGGCAATGGATCACTTCAAATATTAGCCTGTAACTTCCCTTTCAATGTTTAGCTTCTGAACTGCCTGTATGATCTCACATTTTTGAGGTGTGAACTGATGTCTTGAAGGTGCAGGATGATTGCGGCATGGTGTGTATGGGCCAAATCAAGGTGGCGGCGCCCAGGCCTGAGACTGGAGAATGAGCTAATGTTTGGCCATTGCTGGAGCAGACCTGGAGCCAATTCAAAGCAGCTAAATCAAGGTGAGACAGAGTTGAGGTGCCGGGCCCAGCCCCGAGAGTGAGGAACAAGCTGAGTTTTCATCAATTTAAGCACTAGGCCAGATTGGAAAAGTTACGTAAGGGCCAAATTAAGGCAGCATGTCTTGGGCCCAAGAGTGTATCGAAGTGGCAAGTTCTGGATCTAAGAGTGAGGAACGATCCATGTTTGGCTGATTTAACAACCAAGCCAAATCAAAAAGGCCAGAGTGTCAAGGACAGAGCAAAGGGCATTCATCTCACTGCTCATGAAGTTTACCCTTCGCTGCATTGAACTGAGGCTGTGGGCCTGAAACTCATGGGCTCCTGGATCGGCTGTGACTGGCTTCGTGGCTTTGGACTCACATTCATGAGTTCCAGTTCTGGATGTTATTTGCTTACTTTTATTGTTTGCACAATTTGTTTTTTTTTCTGCACATTGGGTGTTTGATGGCCTTCTTTTTCAATGGGTTCTTTTGGGTGTCTTTGTTTTGTGGCTGCCTGAAAGGAGACAAATTTCAAAGTTTTATGTAGTATACAGACCTTAATAATAAATGCACTTTGAACTTTGAAAATGAGGAATGGAAACATGCTTTTTAAATTTATAAATTAGATAGACTCTAAAGGACAGAAGTAGGAACTTCGGTCAAACTGGTCCATACTGACTAAGATGCCCATCTAAGTTGGTCCCATTTGCCATTTTTGGCAAAATATGGGAAATGAGACCTAAGCCTTTACAATCCATGTACCTATCAAAAGTTTTTAAAAAGTTGTTATCATACCTGCCTCAGTCACATTTTCTGGCAGGTCATTCCACATTATGCCACCTCTGTGTAGAAAGGTTCGTATTAAATTTTTTCCCTCTCACCTTAAAATTAGTTCTTAATGAGTGTAATAATTGTGTGAATAACACCTGCTGAATGGAAAATAAATGGTAGTAAAGGATAGGGGTAGAATGTGAAACTAATAGCCAAATAGTTTAAAGTGAAACAAAACAACTTGTGCAATTTGGAGTAAATAAGTTTAAGTTGCACAAGATAAGTAACATCTTCATGTTTGAATGTTTATCAAAGCATTTGAGCTTAGACAAATTTTGTTGTCTGAGTGCATTAAATTAAAGGTGCATGCAGGCCAAACACCAATTTTCAAGGACTCAGCTTTACAAGATCTGTTGTACATAGGATCAGGATATGAGCAAAGGATTGAGTCAGATCAGAAAGCAACTTCAAAGCTCAGAACTCAATAAGAGTTGGAGGAGATATTACAGCAGGCTACAAAGGAATAATCACAGAAGTAATTGTGTCACTGGAGAGGAAGAAGAAGAGGAAGAAGAAGAAGAAGGAGAAGAAGAAGAAGAAGAAGAAGAAGAAAGCCCTTAACTCTGAGTGGAGTCATCGGGACGCCGTCATGACGGTGTTTTTTTAGCAGGCTTTCTTATTTTTACGGGGCTGAGTGTTAGCTTGATGCTCAACCCAGCACAGCTGGAAAGTGTACAAGGGAGCTAGCTGGATTCAAACCCGGGAGCCTTTGCTCCGAAGTCCGGCGCTGATGTCACTACGCCACCAGCTGGCCGACCATTGGGGAAGAGTTGCTAATTATATCTGAAATCCTGTCTGCCCACTACCCTGGACCCCCATCAATTTGCGTATCACACCAACAGGTCAACAGAGGACGCCATCTCCACGGCACTTAACTCTACCCTGACCCACATGGACAGACCCAACTCTTCCGTCAGAATGCTGTTCATTGACTTTGTTCGGCATTCAATACAGTGATCCCCTCCAAGCTGATTGCCAAACTTCGCCAGCTTGGTATCAGCTCATCCCTCTGCAATTGGACCATGCACTTTTTGATCAAACAGACCCCAGTCAGTTAAGTTAGACAACTTCTCCTCCTCCACTCTCACCCTGAACACTGGCGTGCCTCAAGGCTGTGTGCTGAGCTCTCTTCTGTACTCCCTTTTCACCTATGACTGTGTTCCTGTACAGGGTTCTAACTCCATAATCAAGTTCACAGACAACACCACGGTGGTTGGTCTGATCAGAGGGGATGACAAGATGGCCTACAGGAACAAGGTCCAGCACCTGGCCGCATGGTGTGCCGACAACAACCTGGCCCTTAACACCCAGAAGACCAAGGAGATCATTGTGGACTTCAGGCATGCTAGGAGCCACACTCACGTCCCCACCTACATCAATGGAGCTGTAGTGGAGCGTGCATCAAGCTTCAAATTCCTTGGTGTCCACATTTCTGAAGATCTCACCTGGTCCCTGAACTCCTCCATCCTGATCAAAAAGACGCAACAGCGCCTTTATTTCCTGCAGAGCATGAAGAAAGCTCACCTCTGTCCCAGGATACTGATGGACTTTTATCGCTGTACCATTGAGAGCATACTCACCAACTGCATCTCAGTCTGGTATAGCAATTGTCCCGTATCGGACCGCAAAACACTCCAGAGTGTGGTGAAAACTGCCCAGCGGATTATCGGCACCCAATTGCCCACCATTGAGAATATCTACCACAAACGCTGCCTGGGCACGGTGAAAAGCATTATCAAGGATGCATCTCACCCTAACCATGGACTTTTTACTCTCCTCCCATCCGGTAGGCGCTACAGGAGCCTCCGCTCCCGCACCAGCAGGCACAGGAAGAGCTTCTTCCCTGAGTCTGTGACCCTGCTGAACCTCACATCACAGCGCTAAGCAGTATTGCACTGTCTCAGTACTTCTATATTTGTGTGCTGTAGCACTTACCTTTTATTTGCAGTTGTTTTGTAAATAACACTATTCTTTGCATTTCTAGTTAGATGCTAACTGCATTTCATTGGCTTTGTATCTGTACTTGGCACAATGACAATAAAGTTGAATCTAATCTAATCTAATTATAGAAAAGCATGAGAAGACTAGCATGCATTGATGAAGTTCAGAAGTGAAGTGGAGGTTAAGTTAGATGGGACCTGTCCAAAGCTGGTTCCACGCACAAGACACCATGAGATTAAACCTGCTCAGCCAAGACCTATATAAAGCAGGCTTTTCATGAAATGAAATGGCTTTCTTCTGCATACTCCATTTGTGACATCCACAGATGAAGTGTGTACAGATATAAGTTAAAGAAGTGGGACCTTGCCCTGCATAAAAAAGCACTGCTCATGTCCTGCTGGCTCCATGGGTTACTGCTTCAGATGCACAGGGAACTTGGAAGGAAAATTCAATCGCATTGCCAATGTAAACATTGTATTATGATAGAAGTTCTCTGACTGGAAGCTCCTGAGAGTCCTCTGGCCTTGAAAATTAATGGCTGAAAGCAATTTGTTAGCCACTACATAGGTGCTTCTGACTTTAAAACAACAGACAAAAAGCATAAGCTTATTTTCGTGGAAGTGTTTCTCCTTCTACGTGTCATGATTGGTTTCAAGATTAACTGGAAAATAGTGAACAGAGTATCTAGTGCTGGGCCCTTCTTAAAGCCACTTTCTACCTTTCTTCTCGGCCTACAATTTGCAACATTAACATTGTACAATGCGCGGTATCTGTACTCAGTGAGGCTTCTGAATTTCATTAGATTCAAAGCAGAGCTGCCCTACGATGATAACTATCCCACCACCAGAAAGGCAAATGGCAAAACGGAGTACCTGGCCAAGTACTGAATACCTGTGCTGATCAACTGGCTGGTGTGTTCATAGATATCTTCAACCCTTTTCTCTGCCAGTGTGTGGTACCCACCTGTTTCAAGCAGTCTTCAATCTTACAGGTGCCCAAGAAGGCTGTGGTAACCTGTCTAAATTACTACAGCCCAGTGGCACTTACATCCACAGCGATGAAGTGTTTTGAGTGGCTGGTGTTGAAACAGATCAGCTCCTGTCTGAATGGTGACTTCGATCTGCTCCAGTTCCCCTACCGAAGGAACAGGTCTATAGCAGATGCTATCTTGTTGGCTCTTCACACAGCCCTGGAACACCTGGACAGCAAAGATGCATACATCAGGATGCTTTTCATTGATTATACTTGATATTAAATATCATCAAAGCCTCAAAACTAATCAGTAAACTCCAAGACCTGGGCCTCAATAATCCCTTGTGCATTTGGATCCTGAACTTCCTCACTTGTAGACCCCAGTCAATTCAAAGTAGCAAAAACATCTCCTTCACAATCTCCACCAGCACAAGAGCACCACAGGGATATGTACAGCCTCATGCTCGACTTGCTTTACACCTATGACAGTGTAGCTAAGTACAGCTCCAACACCAAATACAAGTTTGCTGATGACACCACTCTTGTGGGCCGTATCAGAGGGGGAAGATGGAATGAGCATACAGGAGGGAGATTGAAAACTTGGCTGAGTGGCATAATAGCAACCCTCCCACTCAATCACAGTAAGACTAAGCAATTGATTGTAGACTTCAGGAGAGGGAAACCATAGGTCCATGAGCCAGTAATCATCGGAGGATCAGAGGTGCAGAGTGTCAGTAACTTTAAATTCCTGGGTGCCACCATCTCAGAGGACCTGTCCTGGACCCATCATATAAATATTACTATTAAGAAAGCACAGGAGTGTGTAGAGGTTGGGTATGTCATCAAAAACCTTGGCTAACTTCTATAGATAAGTGGTGGAAAGTGTGCTGACTGGCTGCATTACAGCCTGGTATGGGAACACTAATGCCTTTGAGTGGAAAATCCTACAAAAGGTAGTGGATCTGGCCCAGTACATCACGGGTAAAACCCTCCCAACCACTGAGCATGTCTACATGAAATGTTGCCGTGGAAAAGCAGCATCCATCATGAAAGATCCTCACCACCCAGGCCATCCTCTTTTCTCGCTGCTGCTATCAGCTAGAAAGTACAATGCCTCAGGACTTGCACCACCAGGTACAAGAACAGCTAATACCCCTCAACCATCAGGCTGTTGAACAAAAGAGGATAGTAGCTACACTCATTTAAGGACTCTGTTATATTGTTATATTGATGGATGTTATATTGTTAATTCATGCTTATTATTTATTGCTGTTTATTTATATCTGCATTTGAACAGTTTACTTACAGATTACAGTTCCTGATGTTTGCAGCTTACAGTCACTATTCTATGGAATTGCTAAGTATGCCCACAGAAAAAGAATCCCAGGTTTGTATGTGGTGACATGTATGTATTCTGATAATATAAGTTTACTTTGAAATTCGTACTTGAGCAACACATAATGATTAGATTAATAAGCAAAACTTACAATAATTACATTGTGGGGAAGTAATTCACATCTGGCGTTCAAATTTTTAATAATCTGCTGTTCACACAATGTTTTACAGTGCAGGTGACCCAGGTTCATTTCCTGCCACTGCCTGTAAGGAGTTTATACCTTCTTCTCGGTTTCCTCTGGGTGCTCTGGTTTCCTCCCACAGTCCAAAGATCTATCGGTTGCTAGGTTAATTGGTCATTATAAATTAGCCCATGATTAGGCTAGGATTAAATCGGGAGATTGCTAGGTGGCGTGGCTCAAAGGTTTGGAAGGACCTATCCATACTGTATCTCATTAAATTTAAAAACATTATAATGTTACAAAGAACTAGTCTTTACCACCTTTAGGGCATTGTGAATTGTAGTAGTGACAGAAAGCAAGGAGGATCAACATGATGAGGCTAAACTGCAGAAAGGAGATTGGTCTGCAAAACCATTTTCCGCTAAACCTCAAATTAAACATCCCTTCTACCTAGATACACCAATAACCAATTTCATCACAATTCTAAACACCATCTTTGAAGCTATTTTTCCACTGAACCTTATAAACTTTCCCTCAATTCATTAAAACTTTGATTGCCAATTAAACCAGATATATTGAATAGCTCGATTCCATTTGCATCCAACAGTGAGAAAAGTAAATGCAAAAATTACTGCCTACATTCTATTTCCTTCCTAACACTTCAACATGATGCATTGCCAGTGAGCAGGAGTTAGCAAAGTGGTAGGCTGCAGACTTTTCATAAAGGACTTTTCAGATGCTGAGCTTTTGGGTCCAAAGGGTGTGGCTGCTGTCTGAAACATCCCTGTTACCCGACCCAGCTAACTGCATAGTTGTACAGAGTGGCTGGGTGTTTGGGTGGAAATGTGTGCCTTGCGTGAGTGCAGCAGATGGCTCTATCATGGAGCCAAGGCCAATATCTTGCAACTGTGCGTCAGCACTCTTACAGCAATGAGTGGGACTGGAAAAAAATATGTTTTTGACTAGCTGAGTTGGTAGTTTAAATTAACTAGAGAATATTTTGCTTCGTTCCAGATTCTTCAATTGGTCATTGGAGGAGGTTGTAAGATTTCTGCCTGAAATTCACAGATGTCGTTTAAATGTGTTGTACTACGGATGATACCCATTGGATCAGATTCTATATTTTTAACCAGAGGCTTGAGAATGAAATCTATTGTGGCCTTCCCATTAGTGGAATAAAGGAGATGACAACTAAAGCCCAAAGAGGTTCAATAGGAGATTAAATGCAGAGACAGTTAATGCCAGAGTACTTAACAGTGTTGACGTGCAGAAGGATCTGGGAGTCCAAGTCCATAGCTGTCTGAAAGTGTTTGCTCGGGGTGTTAGGGTGGTAAAGAAAGCATTTGACAGGTTTAGTCAAGGCACTGAGTTCAAGAGTCAGGAAATTATGTAGCAGCTTTATAAACCTGCATCTGGTGTATTGCATTCAGTCTGGTTTCCTCATTATAGGAAGAAGAGGCTTATCAGGATGTTTCTGGGTAAGAGACCATGGGCTAGAAGAATTGGTTGGGTAAAATGGAAATCGTTTTCTCTGGAATGGCAGAAGCTGAGGTGAGATTTGATAGAAGTTTATAAGATAATGAGAAGCACAGAGTACACAGCTAATATAGTATTCACAGTGTCAAATACTAGAGGACATGCAGTTCAGGTGAGAGGTCGTATGTTCAAAAGGGATGTGAAGAGTAAGTATTTCACAAAGAGCGTGGTAAATGGCTGGAACGCACTGCCAGAGGTGGAGGCAAATACAATAGAGGTATTGAAGAAGTTCTTATACAAGCACATGAATATGTATTGAATAGAGGGATATGGATATTGTACAAGCAGAAGAAGTAGTTTATTTAGGCATTAAATTATTAGTTTAATCAGTTCTGTGCAACGTTGTGGCCTGAACTTCCAGTTCCTGAACTGTACGATGTTCTAAGTTTGTAAAATGGTAGTTTTATAGCTTTTTTTTCTCATGTAAAATTTCCATGCATACAATATGGCAAAGGTTAGTGGGAAGCCAGAGGATTAGGAAGCCTTTGAACCCAACAGAGGGCAACTACAACAATTCTATAAGGGAGGAAATGATAAAATATGAGGTTAAACTGGTCAATGATATGAAAGAAGTTTACAATTTAATTTTAGATACATAAAGGGTAAGAGAGAGGCAGGAGTGATCACTGTACCGCTTGCAGATAATACTGGAGAAGTAGTAACAGGGAACTGGGAAATGGCAGAGGAACTACTGTAAATTAATACTTTGTATCACTCTACACCGTGGACGACACCAGTAACATGCCACCAAAAATATAAGAGTCAGAGTGTAGAGTGAGTGTAGTGGTCATTAAATATACGTATTCTAAGTAACCTACAATTTAAGAAATGAGACTCCATGTTATAATGTTTAATTTCCAGTGCTGGATAGTTTATCAGAAGTTGTTAACATTTGCTATGTTGATTATAAGCTCCACATATCTATGGTGAGTTTAACTGTAACATAATATGCAGCATCCGACACTTACCTACTGTGAAACCAGTTTCTCAAAGCTACCTCTTGTGCTCTAACTTCAGCCAACAATTTTTGGATAATTGCTTGTTATTTGCTCTTCATCAGATACTGTGGTGGCATTTTATACAGAAGTAACAACTTGCGTAAATTTTGAATAACTTAATAGCTTGGTATAACCAACGTTTATTAGAAACTATTAATTTTGTTTCAAAGGAAAAGAAACTTTGGACTCTTTGGTCTGTAAGCCTTACTGACCTAAATTTGTACATTTTAAATTTTATTTGTTTATAACTGCCTTGGGAAATTACTGTGTGTTGACTGCATTGCATAATTGCCAATTGTTGCTATGATACCAATTTATGTTCCTCTAGGCACAACTGCAGTCTTAATGGGTCATGAATGGACCAGTTTGAATATCCATAATAATTTATTTAATGAGTTTGATACAAAAAAAGGTTTTTCATTTAAATTGCCGAATCCCCTTCTTCTCCCTATGTAAACTAAGAGAGCTATATGAAGGAGATCACCAGCTCCTTTTCAAAGACGCAACAACCTTTATTGAGAGATTGAGGTACAAACTCTGTCACAGACAATGCACGGCTAAAGAAGATATTTAGAAAAGAACATTCCTTATATCGATTGCACTCAGAATTTCAAACTATATTATCTCCTTATTGATATTTGTTGCTATCATAAGAGAAAATTATCATAAAAACAGAAGCAACCAAAATAAGCTTGTAAGTAGTTATTAGAATGTGGACAGAGGTGTCAGTGATGGTAATGCATGCTCTTGAATGCTCGTTTCCAAAATTGTGTCTGTAATATTACCTGTGTTGCTCTGGAGCTGGTGGAGAGGTTATAGGTGATATGGTCATTGAGCCAGGGAAAGGAGACTGGAAATGTGACAACTTATGATTGAAAGGTATGCACCCAGGTTTCAAAGGCAGGACTGGGTAGCTGGATTTCATTGGACTGGTTTGACAGTGACAGAGTGGCTCAGTTGAAGGACCTTTACTGTCACAACATTTCCACAGCAATACGTCCACCAACAGCAATCTGAGGAAAAGCTAAATTTGCACGGACCAGCCCAGCTTTGGATGGCATCCAGTCACCAAGGTTGGCGGCATTCCGGACTATCTGGATGATAAGGAACAGGAAGGACACCGGAGGGATGCCAGAATGTGTGGTGACACTGGCAGGCTGCCCCCATCACACGTTTGGGTGTTTTGACGCAAATGATGTATTTCACTGTATGTTTCAAAGTGGATGTGAAAAATTAATAAATCTGAATCTGAATGATCTCAAAAACAACTACTGCAACATTTACCTCTTCCCCATTGTCCCCCTTTGAATCTTATCCCACCTTCACTGGCGATCCCGATAACCTGTTGGAGGGCAGATTGCTATACCCTTTCAGTACTGGTGCCTAAGGTTATGGTGGCTTCAGACTTAGTCATCCACTGTCGAACTTTGACACCAGGCGGCTTCTGCTTATGCTGAAAAAAAGCGGAGCTGTCAGTATTCAGATGCTGCACCATGGTTGGGGCTGCATGTATTAAAGTAGAGCTGTGTTGGAGTACTTGGGATTCTGGCCCTTTGGAAAGTAACATGGAAGATCAGAGCTGGATTCCCTCATTGTCTTCCAGTTTGATCTCAGGATTTTCAGTGGTATTGCCGATGGCTCGAACACCTCAGTGATGTATGCATAGTTGTCCTCTGACAGCATTCCCAATGCTGAGCAACACACCAGAAATGCTGTTGGAACTCAGCTGGTCAGACAGCATCTAGGGGGGGAAATGAACTGACAATATTTTGGGCTAAGACCCTTCGCTTGGACTTCATTGCTCAAGATTTTCAGCATTTGCAGAATGTCTTGTGTATCTCCAATGTTGTCCTCTTTTGAGCCATCTATGTCAAAAGTACTGAGCTTAGCAAAGCTTCTTTTATCTCTGAGAAGCTCTTACCAGGCTTGTTTGGATACAGCAACAGATCAAATTCATATTCTCTGTCTAAGCTAACAGTGATGTCCATTGTCAGTGTGACAGAGGTGACTGTGAGTTTTAGGTCCGGGGAGAATGTGGATTCTTCACCCTGCGTATATGTTATTCCCCTTAGCTTCCCTTGGAAAGGTGGAATATCTTGGAAGCAGAAAAGCTCAAAAGTGGTGTAAGGGTGAAAAAGCATAGATAATGATTGGAGAATTGCCTGCAACCATTTCCCCTCTGCAATTAAAAAAGACAGTGAGATGAGGAGGAAATGGAACATGGAAAGTAGGCTTCGTCATGAGAAGGTTTTGGTTTCTTTGGTCATAGTTTTTGCAAAGCAATTCCAATGACTGAAAAGACTCTCTTCTCCAGGATACTGAGCCAGTGCAGATGCACTTGTCCATTGCAAGGGGAAAGGATATACTGTAGGTTGGTGAAAAGTGCAACTTGCTTTTTGTGTGTGTTGCTTTGGATTTCCAGCATTCGCAGATTTTTTTGTGTATATGAAATTTTTTTGGTCTAGGATGCGGCAGATTAGTTTCAGATAATTATTATGCAACCTATGGGTAAGGTTAATGACAGCACATGGCCTTTGACTACTTTGAGTTATGAAAATCACTATTAATTTAGATTATGGAGTCATTTTCTGATCTCACATTGCTGCTGAGTAACTCACTGAGCAGAAGCAAAAATTTGTGCATGTGTTCTGCATGGTTTTCCAACTATGTATTTAAGGGGACTTAATATTATGTTTTAGATCTGTCATATTTCTAATATGTGTTTGCAGTTGTCAAGGCTCACTGCCAGCAGCATATTAAGAAATTACCTCTGATATGACTACTATGACTATATGCATTACACTTCTTCAATTACAGGTGTGAGGCCAAACTGGAAAAGGGAAATGTTTGGGCTTATATTTATTCTTTGGAGAGAAGGAGGATGAGAGGAGACATGATAAAGGTGTACAAGATATTAAGAGGAATAGATAGAGTGGATAGCCAGCGCCTCTTCCCCAGGGCAACACTGCTCAATACAAGAGGACATGGCTTTAAGGTAAGGGGTGGGAAGTTCAAGGGGGATATTAGAGGAAGGTTTTACACTCAGAGAGTGGTTGGTGCGTGGAATACACTGCCTGAGTCAGTGGTGGAGGCAGATACACTCGTGAAGTTTAAGAGACTACTAGACAGGGATATGGAGGAATTTAAAGTGGGGGGTTATATGGGAGGCAGGGTTTGAGGGTCGGCACAACATTGTGGGCCGAAGGGCCTGTAATGTGCTGTACTATTCTATGTTCTATATCACCATATCTTTAAAAGAAACCTATCTGAGGCTTTAAAATGGTTCTTCTACTAAATTGTTACAAATTATGAAAGCAGGGAAAAAACCCCTAATGAACTCCACCTCATCGAATCCTCAACTCTGGATGCATTAAATTAAATTAGATTTATTACTCTGGTTAAGCTTGGCAGAACTCTGTTGAGATAAATTTATGATATTCTTACAGAAAGTCACCATAATGTCTTTAGGCCAAAGATTTTTCATTCCGTACAATGTCTTGCACTTTTCCGGTCCGTGGTTTAACATTTTGATAAAACAGAATTTTTAAAGTTCGAAGTTCTGAAGTTCAAAGTAAATTTATTATTCCTGAGATTTGTTTTCTTGCGAATATACGCAATAAATCCAAGAACCCCATAACAGAATCAATGGAAGACCATACTCAACAGGGTGGACAAACAACCAATGTGCAAAAGACAACCAACTATGCAAATAAAAAAGAAATAAAATAATAATAAATAAGAAATAAATATTGAAAACATGAGATAAAGAGTCCTTAAAAGTGAGTCCTTCTTCCAGATGGCAGGAACAAGAAGGGAGCATTTCCTGGGTGGTGATCATCCCCAATGATGGTTGCTGCCTTCCTGTGACGGCACTCCATGTAAATGTGCTCAGTGCTGGGGAGGGTTTTACTCAAGATAGAGTGAAGAGCCTATTCAACGAGATTTGCGATTTCCTTTTCAATAGGTACATGTAGTGTCAGAGAATTGTGTACAATATACATCCCGAAATTCTTTTTCTTCGCAAACATCCACGAAAACAGAGGAGAATGACTGACAGTTAAAGGTTAGAACCACAAAGCTCCCCCAACTCCCCCTCCCACGCACAAGCAGCAGTAAGGCACAGACCCCCCACCCCAACTCCACCAGCAAAAAAGTTCCGGTGCCCGGCGCCCCCCCACCCCCCCACCGAGCACTCAAGCATGCAGCAAGGTACCAATAAAGACACAGACTTACAGTACCCCAAAGGCTACAGTTCACCCGATAATTTGACATACCACAGGCTCTTATTTTCTTTCACAACTCCTAAATATTATGAACATGTTTCTTTATTTCCTTTCAATTAATTGAAATCAATACATCAAAGTTTCATGAACTAAAATGCATATAGGCACTGTGACCAACCCAATTTGCACAACAATAACAAGCATTATAAACCGAGTGATGCCCATGAAAGAATTGCATCACAAAGCTCAGAGAAGAGCACATCATGACCTTGGTAAATTCTAGAATCCATCCATTTACATACTAATGTAATGGCTTCTCTGTAATGTTAGCTGATGAGGTAATGGTTTATCTGTAGCAGCAATGTTTGGGTTATAACTACAGATAGTGAGTGGCTAGCCAATGGGAGAGATGTTATTCTTGCTTGTGTGTCTAAAAGCTGTTAGTTTTGTGGGCTTTTGCCAGAAGGCGCAAGGGGAATGAAGGGAGTAGATGCGGCTTGAGCGATTCGGCGGGCTGCCCGACTGGGTGGACTCTGGGTGGGAGTCCGGGGTCGGCGATGCACGGAGGACATTGAATGGTAGACAGAAGATCTTGCTGAGTGAGCTCCAACGATTTGTGCACAGACTGTTTAATAAGATTATTGGCGCCTTTTTCTTTTATAGCTTGTTTCTCTACTAACCACATAGTCAAAGTAAGAGTTGTAAATCTTAATTGTTTAACTGCATATTGTGTACTGTTTGTTTTTTCTGGGTACTGATTTTAAACAGGGGACACATCACGCAGCATCCACCCAAACGAGATTTATTAAGTTTGGCCGGGCACGGAGGTTATCACCCCTGAGATCATGCTGCTAGGCAAAGCGAGTGTTACACTGATGATTATTCAAAAGTAATTTACAGGCAAAATAATCTTCATGCTTATAGTTTGAGATTTGGAGTGAACAAGTAATTAAAATCTGGTTTGGAGCCAGGACCATAATAAATATCGATCTAACCATGACCATGTTGGAAGATAGAAGAAGAGGAAAATTCTCTTAAGATGCAACTTAAGGATTTTTTCTGCTCGTTTGTTTTCTTTGCACATTGGGCATTTGAAAATCTTTTTTAATGTGTTCTTTTTGGTTTCTTTGTTTTGTGGCTGCCTGTAAGGAGAGAAATAGAAACATAGAAACAAAGAAAACCTACAGCACAATACAGGTCCTTTTGCCCACAAGGCTGTACCAAACATGTACTTACTTAGAAATTACCTAGGGTTACCCATAGCCCTCTATTTTTCTAAGTTCCATGTACCTGTGCAGGAGTCTCTTAAAAGACCCTATCGTATCCGCCTCCACCACCATCGCCGGCACCCCATTCCACTCACTTATCACTCTCTGTGTAGAAAACTTAACCCTGACATCTCCTGTGTACTTACTTCCAAGCACCTTAAAAATGTGCCCTCCCATGCTAGCCATTCAGCCTTGAGAAAAAGCCTTTGACGATCCATACGATCAATGCCTCTCATCTTATTCACCTATATCAGGTCACCTCTCATCCTCCGTCGCTCCAAGGAGAAAAGGCCGAGTTCACTCAACCTATTCTCATAAGGCAGCTCCCCAATCTAGGCAACATCCTTGTAAATCTCCTCTGCACTCTTTCTATGGTTTCCACGTCCGTCCTGTAGTGAGGTGACCAGAAATGAGCACAATACTGTAAGTGGGGTATGACCAGGGTCCTATATAGCTCCAACATTAACTCTCGGCTCTTAACTCAATCTCATGATTGATAGAAGCCAATGCACCATATGCCTTTTTAACCACAGAGTCATCCTTCATAGCAGCTTTGGGTGTCCTATGGACTCAGACCCCAAGATCCCTCTGATCCTCCACACTGTCAAGAGTCTTGCCATTAATGCTATATTCTGCCATCATATTTGACCTACCAAAATGAACCACCTCACACTTACCTGGTTGAACTCCATCTGCCACTTCTCAGCCCAGTTTTGCATCTTATCAATGTCCTGTTGTAAACTCTGACAGCCCTCCACACTATCCACGACACCCCCAGCTTTGTGTCATCAGCAAATTTACTAACCCATCCCTGCACTTCCTCATTCAGGTCATTTATAAAAATCACAAAGAGTCCCAGAACAGATCCCTGAGGCACACCACTGGTCACTGACCTCCACGCAGAATATGGCCTGTCTACAACCACTCTTTGCCTTCTGTGGGCAAGCCAATTCTGGATCCATGAAGCAATGTCCTCTTGGATCCCATGCCTCCTTACTTTCTCAAAAAGCCTTGCATGGGGTACCTTATCAAATGCCTTGTTAAAATCCATATACACTGCACTACTGCTCTACCTTCATCAATGTGTTTAGTCATATCCTCAAAAAAATTCAATCACGCTCGTAAGGCACGACCTGCCTTTGACAAAGCCATGCTGACTATTCCTAATCATATTATACCTTTCCAAATGTTCATAAATCCTGCCTCTCAGGATCTTCTCCATCAACGTAACAACCACTGAAGTAAGACGATCTGGTTTATAATTTCCTGGGATATCTCTACTCACTTTCTTAAATCAGGGAACAACATCTGCAACCCTCCAATCCACCGAAACCCCTCCCATTCCCATTGATGATGCAAAGATGATTGCCAGAGATTCAGCAATCTCCTCCATCACCTCCTACAATAGCCTGGGGTACATTTCATCCGGTTCTGGAGACTTATCCAACTTGATGCTTTCCAAAAGCTCCAGCACATCCCCTTTCTTAATATCTACATGCTCAAGCTTTTCAATCTGCTGTAAGTCATCCCTACAATTGCCAAGATCCTTTCCGTAGTGAATACTGAAGCAGAATATTCATTAAGTACCTCTGCTATCTCCTCTGGTTCCATACACACTTTTCCACTGTCACACTTGATTGGTCCTATTCTCTGATGTCTTATCCTCTTGCTGTTCACATACTTGTAGAATGCCTTGGCGTTTTCCTTAATCCTGCTTGCCAAGGCCTTCTCATGGCCCCTTCTGGCTCTCCTAATTTCATCCTTAAGCTCCTTCCTTATAACCTTCTAGATCTCTATCATTACCTAGTTTTTTGAACCTTTCGTAAGATTTTCTTTTCTTCTTGACTAGATTTTCAACAGCCTTTGTACATCACGGTTCCTGTACCCTACTATCCTTTCCCTGGGTCATTGTACCTATGCAGCACGCCATTCAAATATCCCCTGAACATTTGCCGCGTTTCTGCCGTACATTTCCCTGAGAACATTTGTTCCCAATTTATGCTTCCAAGTTCCTGCCTGATAGCTTCATATTTCCCCTTACTCTAATTAAACATTTTCCTAACTTGTCTGTTCCTATCTCTCTCCAATGCTATGGTAAAGGAGATAGAATTGTGATCACTATCTCCAAAATGCTCTCTCACTGATAGACCTGACACCTTAACCAGGTTCATTACCCAATACCAAATCAAGGACAGCCTCTCCTCTTGTAAGCTTATATACATATTGTGTCAGGAAACCTTCCTGAACACACCTTACAAACTCCAACCCACTTAAACCCCTTGTTCTAGGGAGATGCCAATGAATATTGGGGAAATTAAAATCTCCCACCACGACAACCCTGTTATTATTACACCTTACTAGTGTCTGTTTCCCTATTCTCTCTTCGATGTCCCTGTTACTATTGGGTGGTCCATAAAAAACACCCAGTAGAGTTATTGATCCCTTCCTGTTTCTAACTTCCACCCACATAGACTCAATAGGCAATCCCTCCATGACTTCCTCCTTTTCTGCAGCCATGACATTATCTCTGATCAACAGTGCCATGGCCCCACCTCCTTTGCCTCCCTCCCTGTCCTGGCACTCTGAGTAACCATTTCTGCCCCTGAGCCATCCAAATCTCTGTAATGGCCACAACATCATATCTTTAAGTACTGACCCATGCTCTAAGCTCATCTGCTTTGTTCATGATGCTTCTTGTATTAACATAGACACATCTCAAACCATCGGTCTGAGCGTATCCCTTCTCTATCACTTGCCTATCCTCCTTCCTGCACTGTCTCCAAGCTATCTCTATTTGTGAGCCAAACTCCCTTTCCTCCGTCACTTCAGTTTGGTTCCAACCCCCCTGCCCCCAGCAATTCTCATTTAAACTCTCCCCAGACGCCTTAGCAAACCTCCCTGCCAGGGTATTGGTCCCCCGCGGATTGAAGTGCAACTCGTCCATTTTGTACGGGTCACACCAACCCCAGAAGAGGTCCCAATGATACAGAAATCTGAATTCCTGGCCCCTGCTCCAATCCCTCAGCCACGCATTTATCCTCCACCTCATTCTATTCCTATACTCACTGTTACGTGGCACAGGCAATAATCCCGAGATTACTACTTTTGAGGTCCTGCTTTTCAACTTCCTTCCTAACTCCCTGTAGTCTGTTTTCAGGACCTCCTCACTTTTCCTGTCCTCGTCATTGATACCAATATGTACCTCTGGTTGTTCACCTTCCCACTTCAGGATATCATGGATGCAATCAGAAACATCTCACGTTTCTTTCCTGCGTCCACAGAATCGTCTGTCTGACCCCCTAGCTACAGAGCCCCCTGTCACTGCTGTCATCCTCTCCCTTTTCCTACTCCTCTGAGCCACAGGACCAGACTCTGTGCCAGAGGTGCAGCCACTGCTGCTTCCCCCAGGTAGGCCGACTCCCCCAACAGTACTCAAACAGGAGTACTTATTGTTAAGGGGAACAGCCACAGGGGTGCTCTCTAGTATCTGACTCTTGCCCTTCCCTCTCCTGACTGCTATCCACTTAGCTGTCTCGTGTGACTACCTGCCTGTAGTTCCTCCATATCACCTCCTCACTTTCCCTGACCGGACAATGGTCATCGAGCTACAGCTCCAGTTCCCTAACGCGGTCCCTAAGGAGCTGCAGCTCGACGCACCTGGGAGGCTGGGAGTCTCCTGAACTTCCCTCATCTGACACCTAGCACAGAACACCGGCCTCACAGACATACTTCCTGTTTCTATTCCTCACAGTAACTTATCTTGCCTCGATCCGTTATCGCCAATGCCTGAATGAGCCAAAGGCCTACCACTCTGCCTCAGATCGCTCCGTTGATGACCGCTCTGCTAGGCAGTGCCTGAACCTTCCCTGCTATCTAACCCACAATTAGTTCTCCGGTTATAGCTGCTGGTAGGCCACATACAGTGGACAAACACACTTGAAGCTCCCTTTACAAATAACCGCTGCTGACCTGCGAGAAATCCCTCTTGATAAAGCTCTGTTGACACTGCTGATAGACCACGTACAATGGACAAACACTCTCAAAGCTCTCTTTTACATACTTTATACATACTTTGATAATAAATGTACTTTAAACTTTGAAGTATAAGTAATAAGAACTGCTAGATCATCAGAGACAGACTCAGAAGCTATCAAAATAATGTCATGTGAGTGATGATTTGTCAGACTCTAATCCAGGAAAAACAAGGGAAGGAGACAGGAAATAAATAACAGGATCCACCTGCCCTGGAATATCTTCATAGGAACAGGAAACAGCGGAAGGATAAAGTTCAGTACAGCTTAACTTTACCCAGCAGTCAATATCCAGTACAAGGCAGACCACTTGATTGGTACCCCTTCCACAACCATCCAATCCTTTCACCATCAACTAGCAGTTGCAACTGTGTGTACTACCTACAAGATGCACTGCAACAACACACCAAATTTCCTAAAGCAGCACCTTCCAGACCCACGACCACTACCATCGAGAAGGAGGAGAACAGCAGGTACCTGGAAACGCCATCACTTGGAATTCCCCCTTCAAATCACTCACTATCCTGACTTGGAAACATATCACCGTTCCTTCATTGTCGCTGGGTCAAAATCATGGAATTCCCTCCCTAACAGCACTGTGGGTGTATCTACACCTCAGGGACTGCAGCGGTTCAAGAAGGCAGCTCATCACCACCTTCTCAAGGGCAACTAGGGATGGGCAATAAATGCTGGCTTAGCTGACAACGCCCACGTCCCATAAATGAATAAATTTT
This sequence comes from Mobula hypostoma, assembly GCF_963921235.1. NCBI lineage: Eukaryota > Metazoa > Chordata > Chondrichthyes > Myliobatiformes > Myliobatidae > Mobula > Mobula hypostoma. Next base: position 132,786,810 of record NC_086100.1, on the reverse strand, counting down.
AAAAGATTCGAGAATGTTTTGTGTCGCTCTGGAGATTTGACATGCTGTTACCTAGAGTGAAGCAGACTGAGTACCAGATACCTACATAAGGATACCTCTTTAATGGCATCTTACTTGAATACTAAGTTTTGATTTCTTTCTATTGGTTCTCCTCCCTCTATAATCTCAGTCCTGATCAGGTCTCCCTCTTTATGGTATAGTATGAGTGCATTGTTCATTGTCAAATTAGGAGTGTTTTATGAAACATTAAAAGTATGACAAGGTAGAAACTGAGAGTGAAGTGGGGAATGAGACCTACTGGATGTCACATTCAAGGAGACAAAATGGCATTGATATAATGTTTCCTGCACTATTTTGCTTTATGATTATAAGTTGTAGGGCAATTCTCTCCCACCAGTCTGCAGATGAATGGACCTTCATAATCATACAATGGTAAGTTACAAACTTAATCCCTGAATACTGGTGTTATTCTATTAATAATTTATTTCATGAATATAGATAATTCATTGTTTTGCCTAATACTTAGTATCTTCATAAAATCCCTGTTACTATACAAAACACACTGATAAATCCATAGCTATAGCTATGGACATTTCCTACTTTGTTTTTACTCATTATCTAACTTGTAGCACAGACAGCTACAATGAATCTTCCATCTGTGTACCCTTATTTTGTCATTCTTCTCACCATCTGAAACCTGTAACTCACTTTATCTATTGTTTTTAATTTATTGTGTCATGTATAAAGAATAAAGAAGATTGTGGTTATTATTTAAAATATCTCCAAAAGGGTGCCAGAAATGTGATTAGGAAAACTTCACCAAGCACGTTTGTAGAGTCTCATATCAGAAACAATATATAATTTAATCTTAATTTATTTAGACATAATAGGCATCCGTTAGTCTCATGAGACCATGGATTTGCACCTTGGAAGGTTTCCAGGGCACAGGCCTGGGCAAGGTTGTATGGAAGACCGGCAGTTGCCCATGTTGCAAGTCTCCCCTCTCCACGCCACCGATGTTGTCCAAGGGAAGGGCACTAGGGCCGATACAGCTTGGCACTGGTGTCGTCGCAGAGCAATGTGTGGTTAAGTGCTTTGCTCAAGGACGCACACGCTGCCTCAGCTGAGGCTCGAAATAGCGACCTTCAGGTCACTAGACCAACGCCTTAACCACTTGGCCATGCGCCAACACATTTAAACATAAATGCCATCACTATAGCATAACATTGCCATGAGTGATTACAATGAAAATAATCTTGCTTCATTGCTTAGACATAACAGTCTGTTTGGATTCACATTCAGTGATTTACTACATTATTGTAAATATCTATCCATATCCTTCCATAAAAAGTAATCTCTATTTAACTAAATTTCAACTTTATCCATCCTAATGGGTAAATGGGTGATCTTAAAATCATTGAGATATTGCCTGGAGGTACACTTTGTCTGTGTTGAGAGCATTATCTCTTGACTTTTTGTTACAGCATGCACCACTTTTATTGAAATGAATAGGCGGGCAAAAAAAAAGCTTGTGGAACCAGGATGTCACAACACCATTAAATTAAAAGCAGAACCCTCAACTTGCTGAGTTAAATTAGTTTACTATAATCCCATATTCATGAGACATCTGCTGAGTCATCTTTTCTGTTTGCTGTGTAGTGTTGTGCCACCACATACAAACTCATCAACACAGAGACTGTCACGCTCTTTGTTCAAATGAATGCTAACAGATTGAACCAAAGTTCAAAGTAAATTTTATTATCAAAGTACAGATATGTCGCCGTATATAACCCTGAGATTCTTACTCTGAATAGTAAGAATAACAGAATCAATGAAAGACTGCCCATCTCGGGTGTTTAACCAAAGTGCAAAAGACAACAAACTGTGCAAACGCAGATAAAAATAAATAGCAATAAATAACAAGAACCTGAGGTGAAGAATCCTTGAAAGTGACTCCATTGATTGTGGGAATATTTCAATGACGGGGCAAGTGAAATTGAGTAAAGATATCGCCTTTGATTCAAGAACCTGATGGTTGAGGAGTAGTATCTGTTCCTGTACTTGGTTGTGTGAGTCCTGAGGCTCTTGTACCTTCTTCCTGATGGCAGCAGCAAGAAGAGAGCATGGCCTAGGAGATGGGGATCCCTAGCGATGGATGCTTCTGCCTCCGAAAGCGTTTCATATAATGCTCAATAGTTGGGATGTGGGGGGGGGGGTGGATCTACCCATGATAGACTGGGATGAATCCATTACGTTTTGTGGGACTTTATGTTCAAAGGCAATGGTGTTTCCATACCAGGCTGTGATTCAACAAGTCAATATACTCTCCACTACACATCTATAGAAGTTTTTTCAATGTTTTAGATGTCATACTGAATCTCCACAAACTCCTAAGGGAGCAGAGGTGCTGCCACGCTTTCGTCGTAATTGCACCTCTGATCCTCCGATGGTGACTGGTTCATGGACCTCTGGTTTCCTTCCCCTGAAGTCTGTAATCAGTTCCTTGGCTTTGCATCTCTAGGAAGAGGTACAGTCAACGTTACGGGCCGAGACCCTTCGTCAGGACTAACTGAAAGAAGAGACAGCAAGAGATTTGAAATTGGGAGGGGGAAGGGGAGATCCGAAATGATAGGAGAAGACAGGAGGGGGAGGGATGGAGCCAAGAGCTGGACAAGTGATTGGCGAAAGGGATATGAGAGGATCATGGGACAGGAGACCCAGGGATAAAGAAAATGGGGAGGGAGGGGGAAAAACTCAGAGGATGGGCAAGGGGTATAGTGAGAGGGACAGAGGGAGAAAAAGGAGAGAGAGAGAGAAAGGATGTGTGTATATAAATAAATAACGGATGGGGTACGATTCTGATATGTCTATCCACGGCCTCCTCTACTGTAAAGATGAAGCCACACTCAGGTTGGAGGAACAACACCTTATATTCCGCCTGGGTAGCCTCCAATCTGATGGCATGAACATTGACTTCTCAAACTTCCGCTAATGCCCCACCTGCCCCTCGTACCCCATCTGTTATTTATTTATATAAACACATCCTTTTTCTCTCTCTCCTTTTTCTCCATCTGTCCCTCTCACTATATCTCTGGCCCATGCTCTGGGTTTTTCCCCCTCCCTCCCCCTTTTCTTTCTCCCTGGGCCTCCTGTCCCATGATCCTCTCATATCCCTTTTGCCAATCAACTGTCCAGCTCTTGGCTCCATCCCTCCCCCTCCTGTCTTCTCCTATCATTTCGGATCTCCCCCTTCCCCTCCCAGTTTCGAATCTCTTGCTATCTCTTCTTTCAGTTAGTCCTGACGAAGAGTCTCGGCCCGAAACTTCGACTGTACCTCTTCCTAGAGATGCTGCCTGACCTGCTGCGTTCACCAGCAACTTTGATGTGTGTTGCTTGAATTTCCAGCATCTGCAGAATTCCTCGTGTTTCCCTTCTGTAGACTCTGTTTATATTTCACATTGTCTCAGTAAATCAGCCAGAATAATCAAAGACCCCATACACCCAGACATTCCCTTTTATCCCCTTTCCCATCTGACAGAAGATACAAAAGCCTGAAAGCTCATCCCACCAGGCTCAAGGACAGCTTCTGTTATACAGCTATTAAATAATTCCCTGGCACAATCAGATAGACTCATGACCTCACAATCTGCTTTGCAATGATCTTGCGCCTTTTGTCTGTACGCTCTCTCTGTAGCTGCTACACTTTTTTCTGTATTCTGTTGTGTTTTTACCTCAATAAATGGTATAATCAAATGATCTATATGAACATTACGCAACACAAGATTTTCACTCTATCTTGGTACCCATGACAATATTCAACCAATTCCAATTCCAGTAATCAAAGTGTGATATCAATTATACTTAGTCCATGGGCTGAATCTCAGGATAACTTGGAATATTCACGACTCTGTGGAAAAATGTCAGAGTGATAAATTGGTTTAGTATTGTCACATGTACCAAACTACAGTGAAACTGAAACCTTTGTTTTGCATGCTATACATGTAGATCATTTCATCATATCAGTACGTTGAGGTAGTCTAAGGGTAAAGTAATAACAAAATGCCAAACATTGTGTTACAATTACAGAGAAAGGGCAATGCAGGCAGACAATAAGGGTGCAAGGCCACGGCAAGGTAAACCTTGAGGTCATTCTTATCATACAAGAGGGCGGTTCAATAGTCTTACAGATTAGATTAGATTAATTACAACTTTATTGTCATTGTGCTGAGTACAGATACAAAGCCAATGAAATGCAATTAACATCTGACCATAAGTGCAAAAGAATAGTATTATTTACAAAATAACTGTGAATAAAAGATAAGTGCTACAGCATATAAATATAAAAGTACTGAGACGGTACAATATGGGTGCAATACCACTTAGCGCTGTGATGTGAGGTTCAGTAGGGTCACAGCCTCAGAGAAGAAGCTCTTCTTGAGCCTGTTGGTGTGGGAGCGGAGGCTCCTATAGCGCCTACCAGATGGAAGGAGAGTAAAAAGTCCATGGTTAGGGTGAGATGCATCCTTGATAATGTTTTTCCTTCTGCCCAGGCAGCATTTATGGTAGATGTTCTCAATGGTGGGCAATTGGGTGTCGACAATCCGTTCAGCAGTTTTGACCACCTGTTGGAGTGCTTTGTGGACCGATATGGGACAATTGCCATACTACACTGAGATGCAGTTGGTGAGTATGCTCTCAATGGTACAATGGTACAGCAGTAAAAGTCCATCAACATCCTGGGACAGAGGTGAGCTTTCTTGAGGCTTCGCAAGAAATAAAGGCACTGTTGCGTCTTTTTGATCAGGATGGAGGAGATCAGGGACCAGGTGAAATCATCGGAAATGCGGATACCAAGGAATTTGAAGCTTGATACATGCTCCACTAACAGAGAGATAGAAGCTTTCCTTAAACTAGCACTATGTGCATTCAGACTTCTGTATCTTGTGCCTGATGGGAGAGGGAGAAGAGAGAATGTCTGGAGTGTGAGTGGTCTTTGGTTATGTTGACTGCTTTGCCAAGGCAGTAAGAAGTCCATAGTGAAGGGGCTGGTTTTTGTGATATGAAGGTGCATCCTAGTTTTTCATGGTAAAAACTTCCGAGGCAAAGTCTAAAGGAATGTCAGTGTTTTCTTGCTAATATCAGTTCATTGAGCAAGGGTAAAGTCTATTTTTGATTGATTGGTTGATTGAAATACTGTGTGTAATAAGCCCTTTGAGCTGTAACACTCACTAACCCCAATTTAACTCCAGCTTAATCACAGGTCAGTTTATAATTGCCAATTAACCTACCAACCGGTACATCAATGGACTGTGGGAGGAAACCGGAGCACCCAGAGGAAACCCGCGCAGACTCGAGGAGAGTGTACAAACTCCTTATAGACTGCGGCAGGAATATCAACATATCTTTAGTTCTGAGCACTGTAATGGAGGAAACATAACCAAAGGGAAAATAGCTTTACAGGTGACAAAATAAATAATTCTTGGAGTAACTATATATAAAGTTAGTGAAATTAGTTACTATGTTATCAAAAATAATCCTTTGTAGTGTTTGGAATAAGAAACAAGCTTCCACAAAGTTCCAGGAAACGTTTTGAGGATAAGGTGTCACTCATCTGCTAATAGAATAAGCAGCCCCAAAGAGCTCAAGGCAGGGTCAAATCTTCATCAATTCCTGGTAGATTCATCTTACAGTGAACTGCATAATTTAAAAGGGTTAGATTCCTAATTTAGTATGGAGCAGGTGTTGATAAGCTTTTACTTGTGCACATCAACAAGAGCAATTGCATGTTAATAACCTAGGGACAAACTGAACATGTCCTTTCCTTGGTTCTTTATGCATAGTCATTAAACTTTGCTGCAGGAAGTTCTGTAGCTTTCTTTATCCACCTGTAATCTCGGCAAAAGCTCAAAGGAGCCTTCCAAATTAATCATCACAATCAGTCTCTGAGACTGCATGTTCTTATTGATATTCTGGCAGTTGATTAGGGAATCCTGCTACAATTTTTGTCCCTGAATGTTCCTGCAGTAATTGTGAAACTTGTAAAATACAATGCAATAACTATTAGCATTGCTTATGACAACGAGAAACACCCAAGTTTAGAAATCTGCAAAATTAAGTTCATAGGTCCAATTCAATGTCAGAGAAATGTTTACAACATACATCCTGAAATGCTTTTTCTTCGCAAACGTCCACAAAAACAGAGAAATGCCCCAAAGAATGAACGACAGAGAAACATAAGAATCCCAGAGTCCTGCCCAGCTCCCCTCCCTCCTGCGCGTAACTGGCAGCGAGCAACAATACCCGTTTCCCCCACCAGCAAAAAAGCAAGCAAGCATTGGTACCACCAACAAACACTCAGCATGAGCAAAGCAATAGCAAAGACACAGACTTGCAGTTACCCCAAAGACTTGGTGCTTTTTCCGGCATTTGACATTCATTGTCATAGGCATAGTCATACTTTATTGATCCCAAGGGAAACTGGTTTTCGTTACAGTTGCACCATAAATAATTAAATAGTAATAAAACCATAAATAATTATACAGTAATATGTAAATTATGCCAGGAACTAAGTCCAGGACCAGCCTATTGGCTCAGGGTGTCTGACCCTCCAAGGGAGGAGTTGTAAAGTTTGATGGCCACAGGCAGGAATGACTTCCTATGATGCTCTGTGTTGCATCTCGGTGGAATGAGTCTCTGGCTGAATGTACTCCTGTCCCCAACCAGTACATTATGTAGTGGATGGGAGACATTGTCCAAGATGGCATGCAACTTGGACAACATCCTCTTTTCAGTCACCACCGTCAGAGAGTCCAGTTCCATCCCCACAACATCACTGGCCTTACGAATGAGTTTGTTGATTCTGTTGGTGTCTGCTACCCTCAGCCTGCTGCCCCAGCACACAACAGCAAACGTGATCGCACTGCACATGCTCTCTCTCCCTAATAAGGGAGAAGGAAGTGTCACCATTTTTCCCCCAGCGAGCAGGGAGACGTAACGAACAACTCGCTGGTTTGCAATGTTAAAAGTCCGTTATGTTGCATTTTTCGAGCTCTGTGCCTGAAAGTCACAAAGATCCCGGGTCTTCAGGCCCATAGCTGATATCCCGACTCCCCCGTTGACGCATGAGTCTCCTGCCGTGACACTGACCCTTGATTTGCCCATCTCAGGAGCTCCGATATCATAGGCTTCCAAATTGGAGCTGGGCTCTGAAGCCGAACCTTTCGTGTGCCGAACAAACGCCAGTCCTGAAACCCCGAGAGCGGGTCCCATTCCCACAAAGAACCGAAGTCAGCATGTAACTGTAGGTCAGGGTCTTCAAAAGAACCCTGAAAGGGAATAATAAAGATATTAACGATGGAAATAGAGCTACTTCCGAAGATGCAAGCAAAGGTGTTGCCGTTTAGCGCCATCTTAACTTCACTCCGCCTCCCGAGTTAATTTCACAGACTGCAATTGTGAAGTTAGTATTGATTTGCATGGTGTACTGAAGCTTCAAGTTTGTTATCTTGTATTTTCCACATGCATTTTATATTTGGGTTTGCACCAGAAGCTAATTCCTTATTTCTAAGATGCATTGCAAAAGATATGCAGATTGCCAGGCAGGCTTGTTAATGTCAATTTTAAAGATGTACATCATGAAGCAACTGATTGTTCTGAAAAGCTCAAGGGACCTTCCCCATCAGCAAGCTTTCATGATAAGAAAACCAAACTGACTGACAGTTGCTTCTGTACCTAACTTCATAAATTGCAAATGTAGGTTAAACTCTTTCATTAAAGTCCTAGCAAACCCCTCTCACCTTTTGTGGCAACCTTTTATCCAAATTGTTAGAAATTTTAAAACTGAAGATACACTTTAGATCTGAAAAGTATTTTCTTTTTTTTTGTAGCCTCATATGTAATGAAACCATGTAGTATAAATGCATACAGTTGGAATAGAACATTAATATGTACAGTGGACATGTCCTTTTTTTACCCCACAAGAACTCAATTTGAATAATTGTCTGACTTGAGAGTTCTGAAGCCACAAAGAAAGTTTCAACTGTTGTTCAAATCTGTTTGCCTTTCCCACTTTCTATCCAGTACATGGATGTGTTTGTGAATACTTTTTAGCTACGGAATGGAGCCTGTGAACAAGGCATGATAGCAAAATGAATTTCCCATTTCATTCCTCTCCGTCTTATCTGTCTGTGGCTTCTTGTACTGTTTTAACAAAGACCAACACAAGCTAAGGAACATCACTACATCTTCCATGTGGGCACATGGTAGCCTGCCAGACTCAATATCAAATTTTTATACCTCAGGTAACTTGTTTTCTCCTTCTGCATTAGAGTTGGTAATTTCTGAAGTCATCCATTTGTGTCATTGGCTAAGTTTCATTTTCCTAACTTGCTGGGTATGTCCCACAGCCCTGCTATTATAAATAGACAAGGAAGTACAATCACTATCTAACTGCCCAATGGAGTCATCCTAATGCTGCATCAACCTCATGTTAAAGTAGGTAATCCCTATGGCCTATCCATTCCCCTGTCACCTGCTATGCAACATAAACCATTCCTTTCATCTCATTCCTAGTTCTGATGAAGGATCTTTGACCTGAAGCATTAATCCTGTGTTTCTGTGTGTCCAGCAAATTTCTGTTACCAACACTTTTCGGTATTATCTCAGATTTCCAATATCTACAGTTTTCATTAGATTTTCACTTGTGGCAGCATGGTGTCTGATGACACAGTTTCATTGCATTTTATTTCTGTGATTTACAAGTAGCATCTTTAGCGGAAGAATGCTCAATAATTTAGTCCTTTATAGTTTTTCTTTTCCATCTATGTATATTGATACTTGGAATGCTGCCATGACCTTGAGGTAAAGAAGAAACAAGAGCAGGAAAAAGATCTTCATTTGTTCCTCTGTAGAAAACAGCAGAGCAAAGAACAAGCAGGATCTTGTGTAACAGAACTCTGCCCTATTCCTGCAGCAGTCCTCTTCAATTTCACTAAGACTTCAATCAGAACTTTGAAACAAACTGATCTATAGTTAATGGAAATCTTATAATTCCTCTCCAGAATATCAAAAACAACTTTAAGAGTTGCTGCATAAATTTTCAATGCCGTTTAAGCTGAAAGCAGCTGCTGACTAAAATTATTGAGCAGGAGTCAGGCTTTGCCTTTCCTCTTTCTTTGATGGGCTGCAAATAACCTGGCAGTAATTACTCAGATGTATCCTTGATCTTTTGAAGGTTGAAAGAGAATTTAAAAAATAATTGGCTATTGAATTTACACAAGTATTTCTCCTTTATTTATAAGGGCTTCCCATCAAGCATATCTAATCAATAGACTATATTACACATGCATGTGATTCCTGTGCAAAAACTTTAAACTTCAGTTGTCAAAAGTTTGGGGCAATGATTTTAATGCAACATTTCAACCTGATGTTTATGATGAAAAGTTCGTATCCAGCTGTCAACAACGGTCTGTCATATTTCTGGACCACATCCAGCCAGTAGTTTTGAAGGATCTATTCAGTGCATTTCCTACTATCTTTGTATAATAAGGTTCCCACTTTATTAGTGCTACGGGTGTCAAAATCAATTGCAAATAATGAGCGCATATTTTTAGTAGTATGTGTTAAATTTCCATGATATGTTAAATCACCCAAATTAATGTTTAAGTTCAAGTTCAGTTTATTGTCATTCAACCATCCAAGCGTACACCGCCAAATGAAATGATGTTCCTCTAGACCAAGGTACACAACACAGTACATTTAATTCACATAAAGTAATATTACCACTAGTAAATTAACAAATAATAAGGCGTATTTATGACACAAGTCAAAAAGTAATCAGTATAATGCTACTGGTGCTTCTTGCGTGATGAGACCTCGGTGGTGGCAGAGGGTTCAGTATGGCCTTGGGGAAAGAAGCTGTTTCCCATCCTAACAGTTCTTGGCCGAATAATACGTTATCTCCTGTCTGACGCTGGGAGGTCAAAGAGATTGTTGGACAGATGGGAGGGATTGTTGACAATGCTACAAGCAGCACTCCTGATATACACCGAATGGATCATGTAGGCCATATGAGGTTGTGGGAGAGTTGTTCCAAAATTATTCCTGACATGTGGCAAATAGAGGAATACCCGGGTTATAAACTGTAGCTCTGGGAAGGGACACTACCACATACAATGGGATGTGAATGGTTCTACCCTAGATAAGTTTAAATCAAAGATTTGAGAGCAAATCTGCAGTTAAACAATGGGAATTTTTAACAGGGAGGTGTCTAGGAATATTTCCTTGAGGGATAACAAAGTTAAAGCCAGAATTCCATAGATGTCCAAGAAGATGGAGCAGGCTGATGTCTGAAAGTGGGAGAAATAAGGGAGATGTAAAAGGAATTCTGTAAGGCAAAGAGAGACCATGAGAAAAGATTAGCAGCTAACATAAAAGGGAAATAAAATTATTTGTAAAGCACTTGAATAGGAATCAAGTCATAAGAGGAGAGGTGGGGTGATTAGGGTAGCAGTGGGCATGGGTGATCACTTTATATCAATCTTCACCAAAAAGATAGTGATTTCATCATGAGGCTTTCCTTGCCAGAACATCAGAGATGTTTTCCTTCAAAGAAATGGGATTTCCCTTCCTCCACTATTGATGCTGCCTTCACCCGCATCTCCTCCATTTTCCGGACATCAGCACTCACTCCATCTTCCCATCGTCTTAACAGGGATAGAGTTAATCTTGTCCTCACCTGCTGCTCCATGAGCCTTTGCATTCAACACATCATCCCCTGCAAAGTTCATCAGCTTCAATGGGATTCTACCACCAAACACATCTTTACCACCCTCCCCCCATTCTCTGCCATCCGCAGGTATCGGTTCAATGATTCCCTTGTCCTTTCGTGCCTCCCCACTAATCTCCCTCCTGGAACATATCCCTGCAAGCTATCAAAGTGCTACACCTGGCCATTCACCTCCAATCAGAGCCCCAAACAGTCTTGTCAGTTGAGGCAACACTTCACCTGCAAATCTGTTGGGGTTGTCTATCGTATCTGGTGCTCCCAATGCGGCATCTTCTGCATTGGTGAGCTATGACATAAATTGGGGAAGCACTTTGTCACACACTTCAGCTCCATCCACCAAAAGCAGACTTTCCCGTTGGCCAACTGTTTTAATTCCTATCCCCAGTTTTGTTGCGACATGTCGGTCCATGGTCTCTTTCTTTCGCATGATGAGGCGACTCTCAGGGTGGAGGAACAACACCTCATATTCCAGCTAGGTAGCCTCCAACATGATGGCATGAACATTGATTTCTCGTTCCGTTAATCTTTTTTCCTCACTCATCCATTTTCTATTCCCCACCCTGGCATCTTACCTCTTCTCCTCATCTGCTTATCACCTCCCCCTGCTGCCCCTCCTTCTTCCCTTTCTCCCATGGTCCACTCTCCTTTCCTATCAGGTTCTTCCTTCTCCAGCCCTTAACCTTTCCAACCACCTAGCTTCACCTATCACCTTCTAACTAGTCTTCGCTCCCCACTTCCTTTCCAGTCCTGAGGAAGGGGCTTGGCCTGAAATATTGACTATTTATTTCCATAGATGCTGCCTGACCTGCTGAGTTCCTTCTTTGTTTTGTGTGCCTTTCCCTAAAAACCCTGAACAACATAACTTGAACTCTGCTCATGACTGCAGACTGAAAAACATGGTCAGAACTTATAGTCATGGGTGGATAGCAAATCAGCAATACTTATACCACACAAATGGCAGGCATTTTATCTCCAACAGGAGGATATCTTATCACATCCCTATGGCATTCATTTGCCATCAGTGAATTCTTATCCACACCAGGTTACAACTTTGATCATAAATTTACCTAATAAGATTAGCTTTATTTGTCATGTGTACATTGCAACATCAAAACATTCAGTGAAATGTGTTGCTTGGGTCAACAGTTAACACAGTCCGAGGATGTGCTGGGGGCAGCCTGCAAGTGTCACCATGCTTCCAGTGCCAACATAGCATGCCCACAACTTACTAACCCTAACCTATACATCTTTGGAATGTGGGAGGAAACCAGAGCACCCGGAGGAAACCCATGTTTTCACGGGAAGAAGATACAAATTCCTTAAAGACAGCAGGTGAATTGAGCTCAGGTGGCTGATGCTGTAATGTTATGCTAACTGTTAATTGCTATGTTACCATTCCACTCTTGTCTTCTCATTATAGGTGTTGGTATAAAAATGCAATAGAGTTTGCGAATTCCATAATATCGTGAGCAAAGATATTCCATCATTGACAAAGTGTAAGATGATTATTCATCACTTGTTAAACTCTAATGACACTAGTGAAGTTTGGGACTATAGAGGAGAAAGTAACAAGCTTCTTTGCTAACTGCACAGACACCCTAAAAATTGACACTCTCCACCATTAGTGCACCATAGATAGAAAATGCATTGTGCACAAAATATATTGCAGAAACTCAGTACTTCGGCAGCACCCAGGAGATTCACTGCCTCCACCATTTAGAAGGACAAAGAAGGCTGTCATGTGATTATAACAGCATAAGTTCACCTTTTTGGGAAAGATGTTTCTACGATGAAAATGAATCTGTTCATCACACTTGGTGTCATGCCAAATTCTTGCAGGTTTACTTAACAGCACTGTGGGAGTGCTTTCAACACAAGCACTGGAGTCCATCAAGAAGTTGGCTCCAGTACAACACCCACATGTTGGGTGGCTTCTATTTGTACTGACTTAGAACTGAGCCCTCAGACAATGCTACTAGCACCATTTTTATGGTGATCTCCATGAAAAATATGGCAAACTAGGAAATGGACATCCTGAAGTACCTTGATATTTTGGGCACGTTTTCAGGCCAATGTATCCGAAAAACCTGACTGTACATGCATATCAATCTTCACCTTGCAGTTTTCACCTGAATCCTTTGAAGGAGTATTTCATGATACTCTGTCTTTTGGCATGCCAGCAACTGGAGATCCTGGACTTCTGCTCTGGCTGTAGGCTACTATTAACTCAAAACATAATCCTGCATGAAAACTACCTTCTGTAGGGTCCAGTTTTCAAGGTCAATAACTATTCTTTGTTCCATCTGAATATAATGCCTTATTTTAGTGGAATTCCCTATCCTCACTACAGTTAGACCTCCTGTAATTGATTACTGGAAAAAAAGATCTTGGCAATGTCATTTCCATCCTTCTTTTTGGGTGCAGTGCAATCTCTAGGGCTTAGGTAAAAAAGGTAGGTTTAGGGCTGAGAACTGAATTTTGCCACTTCATGGTACTAAGAATTAATTTTCTAGAATTTAGTGCTCATACATATGTCAGAAGTTAATCAGTTCAAATGTTGACATTGTGAGAGGTAATTGATACTCTAGGTAGGCTGATTCAGTCTATTCATATGGGTTCAAAGGCCTCTTCCTGTGCTGTATTAAGGCACAGGATATTTAAGGAGCCTTGGTAGAATGGATTCAAAATTGTCATTACCATGGAAGACAGTGGGTGGTGGGGGTCACCATTCTAATTGGAGATCTGTGATCAATTGTGTTCCACAACTTGGCTGTTCCTGATATAAACTCAGTGGCCACTTTGTTAGGTACACCTGTACACCTGGTTATTAATGCAAATATCTAATCAGCCAATCATGTAGCAGCAACTCACTGCATAAAAGTATGCAGACATGGCCAAGGGGTTCAGCTGTTGTTCAGATCAAGTGACAGAATGGGGGAAAAATGTGATCTAAATTACTTTGATTATGGAATGGTTGTTGGTGCCAGACAAGGTAGTTTGTGTACTATCTCATAAACTGCTGATCTCTTGGCATTTTCAACAGTCTCTGGAGTTTACAGAGAATGGTGCCAAAAACAAACACGTTCGGTGAACAGCAGTTCTGTGGGTTAAAATACCTTGTTAATGAAAGAAGTCAGAGGAGAACAGCCAGACTGGTTCAAGCTGACATGAATGAGAGAGTAACTAAGTGCTTCAACAGTGATGTGCAGAAGAGAAGCTCTGAACACATAACATGTTAAACCTTGAAGTTGATGACTACAGCAGTTGAAGACTATAAACACGTACTCGGTGGCCACTTTATTAGGTACAGGACGTTTGCTGAATCATAGGTTTGCAGACAACACATAAATTGACTTTGTTGTGGAGATTGAGGAAGGTTATTAAAGTATTCAGCAGAATGTACACCACCTGGAAATGTGGGCAGAGAAATGGCAGATGGAGCTTCATCCATGCAGATGTGAGCTGTTGCATTTTGGGAGATCAAATGTAAGAGGAACGTATAAAGTAAATGGCAGGATCCTGAGGAGCAGTGATGTACAGAGGGAGCTTGATGCACAAGACTATTAGACATGGAAGTGGCAACAGAAGTATATAAGAAGATAAAGAAAGCAACCTGCAGTAGTTGAGACATTGAGTATTGTTACGTACCCCGTAACAGGGTTGCCAAACCAGCAGAAATGGAACACTCGTTGGAGTCTGGATTACTAGGAACTAATAAAGTTTTATTAAGGACATAAGTAATACAGTACTCTAATCGTAAGGATATCAATATAACAGGTTAGCAATGATAATACACACATATACACAGAAATAGGGTAATAGGAATCAACCAAACTCTATCGCAGTTTAGGGGTAAAATGATCAGCCTTAAGTGAAGCAGTTCAGTTTAGTGCAGTTCGCAGTAATCGCTGTTGTTGTACCATTGGAGAGAGAGAGAGAGAGAGAGATGCAATTTGGTTCAGGCAGACCTTTGATGTCTTCCAATCCCGCTGTGGTCACCGACTGTGACCCCTCCGTTCCGGATATGATCGTTCTTCCGCGATGAACCCGGCACCCAGGCAAGGGCGGACCCACACCCCAGGTTCCCACCGATCGTACCTTTACACCCTGTGAGCCTCTGGTCGGTTCCCGCGAACCGGACCTCCAAGCTCCAACCACTTGTGGGGGTACACTGCTCTTTCCAGGGTCTCATGGTCTCATGATGTGTTGCGTGCCTTAGCAAACCTGCTCTTTTTATCCCCCTGCTGGGGTATCACCTGTCCATCAAACTTCAAACAGTTCAGGTTCAAAGCAACCGGTCTGTCAATATTCTGAATTGTATTTCTTTTCCGTTAATCCCTCTCTTCTCTCTTATTAGCATTTTGAATGTTTCTCCATTGTCTTTCTTATCTATCTCATTAGCATCGATCGTCCGATAGCTTTGCTTGGCGTCACAGTATAAAGCTGGGAAGTCATGTACAGCATGAGTGTGGAGCATTATGTGCAGTTGTGATTGATGTATTACAGGAAAGACGTGGAAAAGGTGAGAACAGATTAACCAGGAATTATAAGAAGCATACTGCAGATAGGACAGACTATCAGAATCATTTTCCAGGGCAGACATGTCAAATATTAGAGGGCATTACTTTAAGCTGGGAGGATAAAAGTTGAAAGAAGAATTCAAAGCAAGTTTTTACATGGAGATTGGTAGGTGCCTATAATGCATTACCAGTGATGAAAGCAGATATGAGAGCAACATTTAAGAAGCATTTAGACAGTAATACAGTATGAACTGACAGGAATAGAGGGATATGGATTAGGTGCAGGCAGATGGGATATTTAAACTTGCTTCACGGTTGGTCCAGACAACATGGGCCAAGGGGCCTGTTCCTGTACTATCCCATTCTATGTTCCATGTTGTATGTTTCAGTGATCATTTGGCAGATAAATGTATAGCTGAGGAACTAGTGCTGGGGGGCAGGGATTCATATTTCTGGACCATCGGGATCTCTTCTGGGGAAGGTACAACTTGTACAGAAGGGAGGGGTTGCACCTGAACCCAAAGGGGACCAATATCCTTGCGAGCAGGATGGGGTAGTTGGTTGACAAATAGAGGCAGTGAATACTGAGACTGCTAGGTGTCATATTTGAATCCATGAATTACAGGGAATAAGGTAGATGAACATAACGCAGTTAGGGACTGGCAGGTATGATGTTGTGAGCATCACTGAATTGTGACTTTAAGAAGATTATAGCTGTGAGCTTAGCATCCAAGGATATACATTGTATCAAAAAGGACAGGCAGATAGGCAGAGGGGGTGGGGTGACTATTGGTATAAATGAATTTAAATCCTTAGAAAGAAATTACATTGGATGGGCAGGTGTAGAATCCTTGTGAGTAGAGCTAAGGAACTGTAAGGGTAAAAAGACCCTGATGGGTGTTATAAACAGTTCTTTGAACAGTAGTAAAGATATGGTCTACAAATTACAACAGGAGATAGAAAATACATGTCAAAAGAACAATGTTACGATTATCATGGGGGAATTCAATGTGCAGATAGATTGGGAAAATCAGGTTGGTGCTGGATCCCAGGACGGGGAGTTAATAGAATGCCGACAAGATGGCTTCTCAGAGCAGGTGGTGGTTGAGCCCACAAGGGCATCAGCTATTCTAGATTGGGTGTTGTGCAATGAACTGGAATTGATTAGAGAGCTTAAGGTAAAGGAACTCTTAGGAGCAGGTGCTCATAATATGATCAAATTCACCCTGAAATTTGAGAGAGAGAACTTAAAGTCAGAAGTATCAGTATTACTGTGGAGTAAAGGAAATTACAGAGGTATGAGAGAGGAGCTGGCTAAAATTGATTGGAAGGTTACACTAGTAGGGGTGATGGCAAAGCAGCAATGGGTGGAATATCTGGGAGCAATTCGGAAAGCACGGGACTGATACATTCTGAAGAAAAAGAAATAGCATTCTCGAGGCAAGGTGATGCAACTGTGGCTGACAAGAGAAGTCAAAACCAACATAAAAGCCAAAGAGAGGGCAAATTGATCAAAAAAATGGGAAGTTAGAGGATTGAGGAGCTTTTAACAACCAATAGAAGGAAACTAAAGAAGTCATAAAGGGGGAAAAGATGTGTAACGCGCTGTAAGGTTTCACTGCTAACATAATAGTCTCTCTGTAATGTTTCACTATTAAGGTAATGGTTTCTCTGTAGCAGCAATGTTTGGGTTATGACTAGAGATAACGGGGGCTTTGGAATGTATGCTAGCCAATGGGAGGCATGTTCATCTTTCTTGTGGGTCTGGGAGCAGGGATTTCATGGTCTTTTGTCAGCAAGAGATGAAGAGAGAAGATGCAAACGGCGAGAGTTGGTAGGCCACCGGACTGAGTGGACTTGGAGCGAGGGTCCAAAGGTCAGCGACGCTCGAAGGAGTCGATGGGGGACGACGGGATATATCCATGAGCTCCAACGTGCTCATTAGACTGTTTCATCAAAATGGCCCTTTTTCTTTTTATTTTCTTTACTAACCCTATATATAGTCAGAGTAAGATTTATAATGTTCGATCATTCAATTGCATATGGTGTACTGTCAGTTATTTTACGGTTCCGATTTGTAACCGGGCAACACATCACGCAACATCCACACAAACGAGATTTCTCAGTTTGGCTGGGCCAGAAGATGTCTTCCCCTAGACAAACACGTGCTCGTCGAACCTCAGGGTTACAATTGTGGGGGTATCGTTCCGAAATTGATTTTGTTCGATGCTGTGTAATTGCCCTGAGCATTGAACCAATGGGTTGTGTGTTTAAATCTGTGCTGGTATGGATGCTGGTCGGGTAGAGTGCTGGTGTGCCTCCACGGGGTTATTATTAACTAATGCGTGCGTGTTGAGTGGGGTGGATATTTGTACCCCAGCTGAATTGTTAATTTGATTTTTGAGTATGGTTAAAGATGTTGGCAAAGTAGAGATCGTAGCGCGGTGTTTTGATAAAATGGTGGGCTCAGACTTTGTTTCAGCTCAGACCAGCTGATGTAACGGTTGTGGAACTGCCAGCATCTATCGGTGCCCCAGGTGAGGTGGGGTCATGGCCTGATATACTGTCATGGAGGAGGGGAATGTAGTGGAGCGGGGCGAGGCCTAATCGACCTTCCCATAGCTGGGGGCGGGGACTTCAAAGACAGGGTTCTATCGTTTCTGAGGAGTGAGGAGAAGGAGTGGTTGGATTTGGAATGTCTAATTAGTCCCCATCTCCCCAGTGAAAAGTGGGAATTCTGAGGTAGTAACCGCCCTTACTTTTCTGGCGAATAAATGGAAAAATGCCCAGGTTCAAAGTCCCTGCTACGGTAGGCTCTGTGTATTCTCTGGAATAACGCCCACCCCTAAAGGGGAGGAGGAGTATGAGAATTGGGCGGAGCAGCCCTCTCAGTTGTTAGATGAGTGGCAGTGCTCTGATGATGTAAAACAACAGAGATTGCTTGAGAGTTTGAGTGTGCGGACCACTGACATGGTGAGAGCTGTGAAAACTTGCCAACCTTTAATTACCCTTGCCAATTATCTGGGCGAATTGGAGGTGAGGAAGGACAATAACCCCCTAACTTATATCCTGAACTCGGCAAAATTGGATGCCACATGCCATCAGTGGTTAGCTGCGGTGTCTGCCTATGATTTCAGCCTGAAATACCGTCCGGGAAGCCGGAACATTGATGCTGATGCTTTGTCCTGATGCGTGCATTAAGGATTAGACAGGGATGAGGAGTAGGAGAGTGTTCCTGCCCTGAGGGTGAAGGCCATGTATCAGTTTTCCATCACTGTGAAGGCAGAAGAAAAGGAGAGGCAGGATTGAATGGTGGATCAATTTGGGGCTTCTGATGGCGCCATCCTCCAAGTTTACTGTGACCTGACTGCTCTGAAGACAAATCAGCTGCCGGAATTGAGTTCCGGGGAAGTGGCAGCTGCTCAGCGAGATGATCTGGGCATTGGTACCATTTGATCAGCGGTTGAAAAGGGAGACGTGGCTCAGGCGGAGAAGACAAAACACACGTCGGTCATTACCGAGAGAATGACCTCAGTTGGAGTTGCCAAACCAGATCATATATCAGGTCACGTCACCCCTGGACCAACCTCGGCGTTGCCAGCTGGTTCTGCTGGAGAAGAGTCGGAAGATTGCGTTGAAGTCACTTCATGATGATTCTGGACATTTGGGGGTCGAAAAGACCTATTGATTGCTTAGAGACCGGTTTTACTGGCCTCGAATAAAATCGGAGGTTGAAGAATTCTGCAAGTTGTGCATTTGCTGCATATGGCGGAAGACACTGCCTACACAGGCAGCTCCCTTGTCCCACTTTCAGAGTGCAGGGCCTCTGGACCGGGTGTGTGTGGTTTTCCTGTAAATAGAACCCAATGCCAGCAACACGGTGAATGTCTTAGTCATCACAGACCACTACACCAGGACCAGAGGGTGTCTACAGTGGCCAAAGTGTTATGGGAGAAGTATTTCATTTATTATGGCCTTCCCAGGTGAATACATAATGATCAGGGACTGGATTTCGAGAGCAGATTCATCCATGAGTTATTAGGCATTCTTGGAGTTGAGAAGTCAAGGACCACTCCCTATCACCTGCAGGGTGATCCACAGCCAGAGAGGTTTAATCAGACCCTGCCAGACATGCTCGGGACCCTGGAGATCAGCAAGAAGAGCAGGTGGAGTCAACATATTGGGCATCTGGTTCACAGTTACAACTGTACATGAAATGAAGCTACTGGGTACTCACCATATTATCTGATGTTTGGGAGCAAGGCGAGGTTGCCCATTGACCTTGGTTTTGGGACGGATGAGGGTGACTTACTGCCGAGGACTTATCTGACGTATCTGTCTGACATGAGAAAAAGAGTGAAAAGGGCTTATGAATTAGTTGGGGTCGCGGCTGCCAATCAAAATCAAGGAAGTAAGAGGAGGTACAATCAAAAGGAGAGGTTCTCCCAACTCTTCCTGGGAGACCGGGTCCTCATGAGGAATATCGGGCTGCCTGGGAAACATAAGTTGGCGAACCGACGGCAGCTACGCCTTATGTGGTGGAGAGTCAGAAGCCAAGCCTACCAGTTTTCTGGGTGAAATCAGAGGATGGTAATAGACCTGTCAAGATTCTCCATCGGAACCACCTGCTGCCCCGGGACAAGAGGCGCAGGTAGACCCAGAGCCCAACTTGGAGCCTACGCTTCATCAGAGATCTCTGTGGAAATGCGGGGCGACTGCACAGCCAACAGCAGGAGAGGCTAGGCTGGCCCCCACCACTGAGGGGGATACTGATTCACAGGATGAGGACCTGGATGTGTAGTAGATGTTGCCTTTTGCTAACTCCCCATTGATTGAGGGAGAGACTTCCATCTCTTCTCCCATTGAGTCAGTTGAAGTGGGGGGGGGGTGGGGGCTATCTGTGGACAGCTGGGTTACAGCGGGACCTTGCAAACACTGACAAAAAGAGTTATTTGTTTATGGTCACACATGAGCCATTTATATTGTCTATAAATTGCATGCACAGTAGGAATAAATGAATTATTTAATGTTGTATAAAATAATAGGATCACAGTAATCAATTCAGTAAGAAATGTATTCCTATCATTTTACTGCCTTTAATATCTCAACAAAATCTGACAGATCAAAGTTGATTATATTGATACTTAAAGTCTCCTAATTTTTCAAAACATCCAATAATTTGACATATATAGTATTAACTAAATTTAATAATTCACTAATCATCACATCAAACAATTAATCCTTCTGAAATGTTCAGGTAACAATAGCATCATTTTAATCATGGGTTTCCCTGTTTAGTTACTAGAACAGGACTTTTTTCCCAATAAATTTAGTTTATTTCAGAATGAGCATCATGATGCTTTTTTTTGCTCTAGCCAGCTCTTGGCATAAATCTGTGAAGAAAAAGTCAATAGTGCAAAATATCAGCAATTCAATATGACAAACAATTGATGTTCTTTTTCCCTGTGGATCTTTCAGCTGCTTCTCAAGAGTGCTATCAGTGTGTAAAAGGTCACAAGGCAATAATTTGATGCAATTTATATGAAAATAACTACCCTGCACATTCATTTGCAGATGGATTTCCCAAAATAGGCTTCATGGTTTTAGGTTTTTTAATGAAGATCTTTCCAAGTTGTTTGAATATTTAAGTTGTTTCGGTGTTCATGTCCTTGGATTTAAATGAATTTGCAAGGTCACAGCCTTCTAAGCAGCTCATTGTTGTTTGTACAAATCACTGAACAAGACTGTAATATCAAGCCATACTTAGATATTCAGGAATCAATTAGTCGTCAAATATTTTCCCCTGTTAGGTAAAAGGTTTGATGAAATTTAATAGTCTGTCCATTAGAAAGTTAATGGTTTCACCCATGAAAACAAACAAGCCCTCACATGTACTACAAGAGCAAAGAGAATGTGATTTAGCTGAAAACTAACATTCTGAGCATTTGCAGCAAAATATTCAATATTTGTACTTTCTTGTGTTCTTCTATGAATGTTATATATTTTCCAAATATAGAGATATTTCTTTTAATTTCAATTTGGAAAAAAATTACCACAATTATGATTGGAAATACTTTACTGATTGAGCATTTTAGACCAGTTCCTTGATATTTGTTTGTGTGTCACACAAATCATGATAGTAATAACAATGGGGAGGAATCCTTTTATGAAGCATCCATAAATTGGAAATTCAAGGGTAAAAGGTATGTAATGCATTTAATATTTCAGTAATATTTAAGTAAAATTCTGTTTGATCAATCATTCTTTGTTTACGTAATTCATTACGGGTTATATGTAAGAAGTACGGGAATGGCATGTGTCATTATACCACCACATCATATGTGCATGCCTCACTAAAGTAAAAACAAAGTAAACAGACATCTCCTGGCTCCTTTATTTTTCTTTCAATTAGTTTTGGAGATAAAAAACATAATATGGTCAGCCACTTAAGGTAGGAGACAAGGAATTTCTTCTCTCAGGGCAGTGGGACATGAATCTCTGGATCCTCTAGCACAGAGAAATGAGGCGGCTGATTCATCAATAATATTCAAGACCAACAGAATTTTGAGTGAGAGAGCTTTCATGCTTATGGAGAACAGAGCTGAGCATAAACACAAGAGAGTCTGATAATGCTGGAAATCTCATTTGGGTGGATGCTGCGCGATGTGTCCCCTGTTGCAAATCAGTACCCTGAAATAACAAACAATGCACAATATGCGATTAAACAATTAAGCTTTATAATTCTTGCTTTGACTATATGGTTAGTAAAGAAACAAAAAAAAAAGAAAAAAGGCCCAATCTTATGAAACAGTCTGTTGCGCAATGTTGGAGCTCACTGATAAGTCAATCGTCCACCATCGACCTCCTCTGACTGTCGCTGCCCTTCGAACCCTCGTTCCAAGTCCACCCCATCCGGCGGCCTACCAACTCTCTTCATTCACATTTCCTCTCCTCATCTCTCCCCAGCAAAAGACCGCGAAAATCTCTCTTCCAGACTCACAAGAAAGAACAACAGCATTCTGAACCCCTTTATCTCTAATCATAACCCAAACATTATCCTGTACCTCATTGCCAAATCCTTGAATTTCCTCCTGTTTATCAAGTCTCTCTTGTGTTGAACTTTTTTACGTGTGTTGTGTTCCTTGCATACCACACCCCAGTTGGAAATTCAACTACCACTTAATTTCCTGTTTTCCTCACCACCGTGTGGTGTTGTGTTGAAAGGTGTGGTGAATTTGTCCACCTTTTCCTGTTGAATAAATTGAATAAGCACAGTCCCAATTTTACTATGGACTCTTGTGCTCCTTTGTGATCATTTGCATACAACTTGTACTTTCCTTTTTGTTCTGTGTCCCGATCTCGTATTTCCAGTTCTGCTGTGTGTACCTCCTTGATGTCTGGTAACTTCCCCCTCATTTTGCAGTTGTAGAGAAGTTCAGCAAGACCTTTCCCTGTAGTGGCATGTTCCACATATCTGTACACAGTCACATACTTTCTCAGTTCACATTTCCATTCAAGTCCTTCTGCTTGAGCAATCCTAATCAGTGATGCATTGTGGCACTCCAGTTCACTATTTGCCTGAGCCCATTTTGACATTGTTCTCAGGTGTTTGATTCCATTACTCTCATAATATTCCTTTGAAACAATGTACAGACTGATCTGCTTAGTGTTCAGCTTTTCTACCCCTTCAAACACTTTTGGGTGCTGCAGCTTAAGTGACTCTTTGACATTTGTCACTACTAACACATTTTCTCCTATCTTTAACACACCCAATTTTGTAGCTGTTTCTCTACCTAGGAGTGGTTCACCATTTTCTTTTATCACGAAGAACTTATTTCACATTCAAACACCCCTGTAACCTCCAGTGATGTGCTGGATGAATATGGGTACAGCTTTCTTTTCTTAGGTATATATGAATGGCACTTTATCTTCTTTGACTTAAGTTTTTGTCCCATACGTTTTCAACCAGTATATTACTTCTGACTCCTGAATCTACTATCATACGCAAACTTACACCATGTACACAAAAAGTAATTTTTTTCAGATGACTCAGCCTCATTAACAACAAATGCAAATTCCTTCTGTTCATCCTCAACATTGTTCATTTTTTTGTGTCCTTTATCCTTTTGTCCAGCACATTTTTGCAAAGTTGTCCTTTCCAGTGCATTTTCTGCCTGCCTGTCCATGAGCTGGGGACTTTGGATCTCTACCCAGGTGACCTGTGTTTTCACATCTGTAGCATTTGTATTAGAAGTCTTTCTTATCTCCTCTGTTTTTTTTTGACATGTGTTGAGTCCTCACGGTGTGAAACATGGCTCATAGTCTCTGTCTGGCTCCTTTGGAGTGATATGGCTGACAACTGTCCCTCTACTTTTTCACATTTTCCAGTGTGCGGGCAAGCATTAAGCCCTGTATATTCTCCTTGTAGTATTCTCCGCACATGGACTAAGTTACATTTTCCCACTATGGCACCCCTGATTTGGATGTCTGTGTCAATTCGAAAATTACAGTCTTTTGCTGCCTGCCGAAGGTGAGTAGAGAACTCCTGAACTGTCTCACCTTGTTCTTGGGCAAGCCGATGAAAATGTAGCAGGGCAAATGTAGTGTTGATGTGGGGAATGAAGTAAGCATTCAGTGCATCCACTGCTGCCACGTAGTCTGTGACTTGTCCTGTGTTTGGTAGTGTTGAGAATATATCCTGCACATCTGTTCCTGCAAGGTGCAAAAGTAGTACTCCCCTTCTTTGTTTTGTATTATCTGTTGTGTTGTTGCCACCATCAGTCCTTTACCGCCAGCATAAGGTTCAAATGAGTTGAGCCATCTCAGACCTAGCGTAGCGGCTCTGTAAAACATCGGAAGTTTTGAATCCCAGGTTTCTCCATTCTAATCAACCAACATTTTACTTACT
This sequence comes from Mobula hypostoma, assembly GCF_963921235.1. NCBI lineage: Eukaryota > Metazoa > Chordata > Chondrichthyes > Myliobatiformes > Myliobatidae > Mobula > Mobula hypostoma. The sequence continues at coordinate 132,762,596 of NC_086100.1, read as the reverse complement.
TTTAAAGTCCATATCCTCAGTGCCACGGTTCTGTATTTGCAACCTATCTTAGTACTTAATTAGATAATGCATATATCATGACTCGACGATTCATGCTCTGAACGTGTCTTTATTTCTCATTCTCGCTTCCATGCTTCCTCACATCAGATGTTGTTCTGTCCCAGACTGATGACATCATCACCATACCTGACATGTGTCAAACTACATTAACTGACCTTACCACTTCAATACATGACGCCATCCAATACAATGACCTTATCTTCAAAGAAAATCTACTTCCAGTTGTTTGACATCATTCATATCCACCAGCATCTTTTCTTATATGCTTCCAGAACCTCAGCCATGAATCTATAACCATTAGATATGAGAATGACAATGTACACCTGACTGACCTCTCTTATGTGGTCTGTGGTTTTTCAAAATACTGCTGCCTCTTGTCCTAACCAGCAGTGATTGGGATTCACCCATCGGCCTTGTTCTTACCAATCCTCAATGGGTCATATATAAACCTCAGCTTAGCATTAAAATTCTCTTCTTTCCTATCAAGTCCCTACTAATCTCTCTTTCTTTTTCAATATTTTTATTGATATTATATAACACAAATACAAAATTCATAAGGATACAAGTAAATAATATGAATTACATTACATTCAAATCACAGTAATATGATCACAGTATCCCATATTCCAAATCAATCATGTAGAAAAACAAGATTGAATTATGAAATGAAATAAAATAAAATAATTGTATTTTATTTTTAAAAAATCTACCCCCACTACTGAAATGAGCTGGTTGGTAAAAAAAAAGAGAAGAAAAAAGAAAAGTACCTTACCATATGATATTATAATAATAATGGCTCAGATTCATACTTTAATAATGGTTCAAAGATTATGAAAATAACTCAGAAAGGTTCCCCATAACATTAGAAAATCATGTTTAGAATCAGAAATCGAACAACGAATCTTCTCTAGATCAAGGCACAACATAACGTCAGATAGCCATTGAACATGAGTGGGTGGGGCAGCCTCCTTCCACTTGAGCAAGATCGCCCTCCTGGCCATAAGAGACATAAAGTCCAATACCCGCAAATTAGATGGCTTCAATTTTGTAGCACTATCCTCAACATGGCAGTCAAAGGATTGTGCTTAAAACTGACATTGAAAAGTACAGAAAAAGTTTGAAATACATCTTTCCAAAATGTTTCAAGGCTCCAGCATGTCCAAAACATATACATTAGAGTGGCCACTCCATTATTACATCTATCACAGTAAGGGGAAATATCTGCTTCTATTCTATTATTCTACATACTATTCTCTCTAAGTTCCTTCAGCCACATTATGTGATGTGGATATATCTCCTATGCTCTAACTTTTTACATGTTATCTTTATTGTCCCTGAATTTAAAGGATCCAACATTGACAACTGTGGCTGCAGTTGCCAGGGACCCTTGTACCCATGTTCCTTCCCTATTTCCCACTGCCTTTCCTCCTCTCCTTTTAGACAATCATCAGAAGCTACACATATAACCAACATTTTGAGATTTTTTTCCTTTTATGGCTCATCATCATATTTTTGTGTATGAAAAAAAACGGATTGTTTTTGCTATGAGGAAATTGCTGTGTGAATGGAAGTTGCAAGTGTGAACTGGTTTTCCCCAGAAGGTGGCCATTCACTAAAAAGAGGTGTATCAAAGCTGATCAATTTAACATTGAGTAGTATGAACTTTCTGGCTCAGGACTGGTACTACCAACCATAGGGACCCAAGGACCAGTAAGCTGCAACCAACTGGAATCTCTTGATAGTTTGTGGTCAATGACCCAGAAAATGTACCACCAACCCCAGACCAAAATAAATATTGCCACATGATTAAGGATTATGTATAGTGGCCAAAATGTGAACGTAAATGAGAGGATGCTGCTGAAAGACCTAATACACCAAATGATTGTCTAACATTCTTAACTACATTTCCATAATGCTATTGGTCTTGGTAAGTATGTTATTGGGAAATGAATAAATGATTGAAACCAGTTGCAAATTAATCAACAGCAGATTTCCTATCATGTCAACAATGGAGCATACACATTTTATTTATCTGCCTTATGTTGGATCAAACCATTCTTGATCAAGCTTGCTCATTATGTTCCCCCACCTGTACGTGGCTGAAATCATGATGAGTGCTCGCCTCAGTGCCTCATCCATCACCCTCTACTCCCTCCCTCAACACCCATTGGCCTCGTTGCTCGGCTGCGCAGAAGTCCTGGTCACAGTCCAGGTCTGTTTTAGAACTGTGCATTGAATGGAAAGCGCATCAGCTCCCCCAGCTCAAAATATTTATGCTCCACCCCTGGACTCAGAACTGGCAGAGAAGATACAGGCAAATAGATCAGCAAACAGGAACTTGCCCGTGTTTCCTCAGAAAACTGCCAGTAAATGATCAGTTTATCTTGGACCATTACATGAGTTATGCTGATGCATTTAATCAAAGTAATGTGTATTGTTTAATTTGGGCTTGCAGCCACCTAAAGAATATTCAACATCACAAGGAGATATGAAAAGCTGCTGATTTTTCACAGCAACTTGGCAACTTCTCAAACTCCATTTTGAATCTTGTCTATTGAAGAAGAGCTACCTCAGCAAATTTTTTCATTAAAAATGAATTGTTATGGAGTATGCCTCCACAGAGCCCAGTTTGCCTTAAATAGAGGTCAGCATTACAATGTGGATTTGCTGATGCTGGCTTCCCATACCATGTGCAGGTGTGAGACTAGTAGCTGTATTATAACAAGATGCTTGAATTCACACATGCAAGTTTTTACATGCAGGAGATTTTCTGTGCTGCAGATACTGAAACATCTTAAAGAATACCAAATATTTGGGCGATGTTTTGAAATTCTCATTTCTGCATTTATGCATTTCTCAGCCCCATGAGAATAACTGAGTCATCAACTTGGACAGAATTTTGTTTACACTGCAAAGGCACAAATCCTTTTGCTCATTATTGATAATGGAATGTTCATAGATTCCCTCATTAATGTATAAAGTCCATTAGGTGCACTCTGTTGAAAATGCAGCTCAATCTGTAGTTCCATGATATATATATCTTTATCAAAATAAATAAATTAATACAACAATAGGTAATGATGGATTTTATGTGGCCATAAGTGGCAATGGGATTCTCAAAAAATGTTGCCAAACTCTTTATTATCTACATAGCAGAATGAAATATTACCATATAAATTGCATGTTACTAACATACTGCACGAACATCAAACAAGAGAAAATCTGAAGATGCTGGAAATCCAAGCAACACACACAAAATGCTAGAGAGGCTCAGCAAGCCAGGCATCATCTATGGAAAAGAGTAAACAGTCGACATTTTGGGCCGAGACCATTCATCAGGACTGGAGAAAGAAGATGAGAAGTCAAAGTAAGAGGCGGGTGGAGGGGAGGAAGAAATACAAGGTAGTAGATGATAGATGAAACTGGGAGGGTGGGAGGGGTGAAGTAAAGAGCTGGGAATATGATTGGTGAAAGAGATTAAGGGCTGGAGAAGGGGTAATCTGATAGGAGAGGGCGGAAGGCCATGGGAAAGGGAGGAGCACAGAGGGAGGTGATGGGCAGGTAAGGAGATAAGGTGAGACAGGGAAATAGGAATGGGGAACGGTGAGGACGTGGGGTCATTACTGGAAATTCATGACATCAGGTTGGAGGATACCCGGACGGAATATAAGGTGTTGCTCCTCCAACCTGAGTGTGGCCTCACTGTGACAGTAGAGGAGGCCATGGACTGACGTGTCGAAATGGGAATGGAAAATGGAATTAAAGTGGATGGCAGAATGAACATAGGTGCTTGGTGAAGTGGTATCAAAATCTACATTAGGTCTCACCGATATTCAGGAGGCCATACTGGGAGTACTGGATATAGTAGAGGACACCAACAGACTCACAGGTGAAGTGTGGCACATACTTCAACTTTGTAGAACTACAGTCAAGATCCTTTTGGAAAGTGTTTTCAAAACATGAGAAATCCAACAGAAACTGTTGAATGAAGAGGAAAATATGTCTGGCTTCAGTTGTGGGACGCTTCAAATTTCAATATTGAGAATGTGCTGTCCATGGTCTGGGTGTTTCAAGTGTTTACACGCTGCCAAATTCAGACACACCTATCCCACCCCTGTGCAGCTAATTAATGTTTTTATTTGTTCATCAATGTGGATATCATTAGCAGTGGCCACCACAACTTCCATCTGAACTGTAGCAAGCCATTTTAGAGCACAGATTAGGATCAATGACACTGGTAGGTCTGGAGTCGTACTTAGGTCAGATAGGGGTATCATTGGCTGGTTTCTTTCTCTGTGAAGAACATTTGTGAACTAGGTGTCTTTAATCTTCAGTATAATGGTTGCAGTTTCTTTATTGATCTAATTATTTAATTAAAATTTCTTGCATTAGTGAGATTCAATCTTATATCTCTAGGTTAATGGTCTAGACTTGTAGTACGCTTCCTAACCATTGATTGGCCTTAATTTTTTTGTTTGTATTTATTTGTATTCTCTGTTCCATCCATGGCTTTTTATTAATGTTTGCAAAATGAGTTGATATTGATTATTGAAAGTTTTCAGTCAAAAGGTGTACCCTCTACCAATTTTCTTCTCACTGGCTTTTCATCCATTTCCCATACATCCATTCTCAGCCTGCCCCATCCACCAGACAGCAGAGAGATAGATGTCCCCTGGTTCTCATCTTTCATCCCACTAGCCTTTGCATCCAGGATAGAACCATTGCTCACTATTTCCACCTGTAACAACAGGATCACACCACCTGCCAAATGTTCTCTTCTCCCTTGCTGCAGGAACCACTTCTCAGTAACTCCCTGGTCTCATCAACCCTCCAACTTTGCCCTGCAACTGCCAAAGGTGCAACACTTATCTTTACACCTCCTCTCTCACCACCATCGAAGGACTTAAAAACAACCCTTTCAGGTAAGGTAGAGACTCACATTCACCTCTCAGCCTGGTTATGCATTTGCCACTTGTGATATGGCCTCCTCTGCCTTGATGATACCAAGCATAGACTAGGTGACCATTTTTGCAGAGTACCTGCATTCGGTCTGCAGTGGTCAACCTATGTCAAGTCAAGTCAAGTCACTTTTTGTCATTTTGACCATAACTGCTGGTACAGTACACAGTAAAAACGAGACAACATTTCTCAGGACCATGGTGCTACATGAACAATACGAAAACTACACTGAACTACGTAAAACAACACAAAACTACACTAGACTACAGCCCTACCCAGGAATGCATAAAGTACACAAAACAGTGCAGTCATTACAATAAATAATAAACAAGACAATAGGCACAGTAGAGGGCAATAGGTTGGTGTCAGTCCAGGCTCTGGGTATTGAGGATTCTGATAACTTGGGGGAAGAAACTGTTACATAGACTGCTCGTGAGAGCCCGAATACTTTGGTGCCTTTTTCCAAATGGCAGGAGGGAGAAGAGTTTGTATGAGGGGTGTGTGGGGTCCTTCATAATGCTGTTTGCTTTACGGATGCAACATGTGGTGTAAATGTCTGTGATGGTGGGAAGAGAGACCCTGATGATCTTCTCAGCTGACCTCACTATCCGCTGCAGGGTCTTGCGATCTGAGATGCTGCAATTACCGAACCAGGCAGTGATGCAGCTGCTCAGGATGCTCTCAATACAACCTCTGCAGAATGTGGTGAGGATGGAGGGTGGGAGATGTTTCCAGTTATATGCCATTTCAATTTCCCTTCCCATTCTCACATTAACCCATTTGTCCCCAGTCTTCTCTACTGCCACAGTGCTGCCAAATACAAACTAAAATAACAATGCTTCATATTCCACTTGGATAACCTACAGCCCAATGGCATGAGTATTAATGTTTCTAATTTTAGGGAACCCACTCCCCTAGGTTCCCACTCCCATCAATCCAACCAAGGTCTCTTTCTTTTTGTTCACCAGCCTCTGTCTCAGCATTTCCCTATTCCCAGTCTTCTTCCCCGCTCCACATCTGGAACCATCATCCTCCATCTCCCACCACTACCCCAACCCATCTGGTTCCACCAATCACTTACCAGTCTCTGCGTCTCTCCTCCCTCTCACTTCTCTATGCTGCTCTCTTCCCTCTACACTTTGAGTCCTGAAGCAGGATCTCATCTCAAAATATTGACCGTGCCTTTGTCTCCACAAATGATGTTGAACCAATTTATTTATTCCCACAATTAATTCTTGCTTCAGTTTTTCTCTAACTCTGTAAGTGAGATTAAACTGAAATAGCACTAAGTACACATTCAACATCATATTAATATAAAAGTGTGTTAAATTTATTGCTTCTGTCATAATTTTCTTACAACTTTCCTTCTAGTGGATTAATACTCAAAATACACCAAAAGGCCACTTTATTAGGTAGAGGGGTGGAACCCAGTGTGCTCTTCTGTTGCTGTCGCCCATCCACGTCGACAGGATGTGCACTCAGAGATGCTCTTTTGCATACCATTGTTGGAACAAGTGGTTATTTAAGTTACTGTTACCTTCCTGTCAGCTTGAACCAATCTGTCCATTCTCCTCTAACCCATGGCACGGCCACTTACTGAATATTTTGGTTTTCATGCCTTTTTCTGTAAACTCTAGAGATTTGTGTGTGAAAATCCCTCAAGATCAACAGTTTGTGGGATACTCAAACCACCTCGCCTGGTGCCAGCAATCACTCCATAGTCAAAGGCACTTAGGTCACCTCTTGACCATGTCAGCATGCTTTTAGGTATTGAGTTGTGGCCACATGATTGGCTGATTAGATATTTGCACTAATGAGCAGATGTACAGGTTTACCTAATAAAGTCGTCTCCCTCCATGATTCCCTTGTTCATTCATCCCTCCCCTCTAATCTCCCTTCTGGCACTTATCCTGGTAAGTGGCCTAAGTGCTACAGCTGCCCGTACACGTCCTCCCTCATCTCCATTCAGGGCCCCAGGCAGTCCTTCCAGGCAAGACAACACTTCACCTGTGAATCTCCTGAGGCCATCTATCATGTCTGGTGCTCCCGATGTGGCCTCCTTTACATTGGTGAGACATGCTATAAATTGGGGGACCGCTTCGTCAAGCACCTCCACACCATCTGCTGCAAGCAGGATTTCCTGGTAGTCAAATATTTAAATTCCCATTCCCATTCCCATTCCCCTTTCGATATGTTGATGCATGGCCTCGTCTTTTGCCAAGATGAGTCTACCCTCAGGGTGGAGGAGCCACACTTTATATTCCATCTGGGTATCCTCCAACTTGATGGAATAAATATTGAATTCTCTTTCCAGTAAATAATTTCACCATCCCACCTTTTATCTTTTCCCCACTCTGGCCTTTCATTTCTTCTCACCTATCTATCACTTCCCACTGAGTCCCCTCCTCCTTCCCTTTCTCCGATGGTTCATTCTCCTCTCCTATCAGATTCTTCCTTCTCCAACCTTGACCTTTCCCAACCACCAGGCTTCACCTATCATCTTCCAACTTGCCTCCTGCCCCTCGTTTTTATTTTGGTATCTCCCCGCTTCCTTCTCAGTCCTGAAGAAGGGTCTGGGCCCAAAGTGTCGACCATTTCCATAGATTTCCATAGATGCTGCTTGGCCTGCTTAGTTCCTCCAGCATTCTGTGTGTTGTTCTGGGTTTCCAGCATCTGCAGATTTACTTGTGTTTATTACACAACAGCCTATGACTTTTAAAATGAGTTGAGCACTACTAAGCAATGACTCTGAGTGAATAAATTGCATTGAAAATCATAGAGACAAAGAGCATGTACACAGGCCTATCAAGTCTGCATGAACATCCACCACCCATTTACACTAAGTATTCATAAATCTCCCTACATTCTCATCAGCTCCACCCAGATTCTACTGCCCAACTACGCACTCGGGACAATTTATCGAGGTTAACTAACCAATCTCCTCAAATATTTTTGGTATGTAGGATGAAACAGGATTTCCCAGAGAAAGCATACACAATCACAGGGAGAATGTGAAAACTCCACACAGGACATAGTTGAACAGGGGCTCTTGGTGCTGACCATATAATCATTTTATTCCGAGACAAAGCACAGTAACAGGCCTCTCCAGCCCCACGAGCCCATATCACTCAATTACACTTAGGTGACCAACTATGCCATACCTCTTTGGGATTTGGGAGGAATCTGGAACACTCCAAAGAAACGCATGTGGTCATGGGGAGAATGTATAAACTCCTTACAAACAGCAGCTGGGCCAATGGCACTGTAAGAGTGCAATGCTAACCACTATACTACCATGCCACCTAAAACTTGCATCATCTTTGTGTCAACCATTTCATTCTCATCGTATAGAGCATAAGCATGACACTTGCAGCTGAATATGCTATGACTTTTAAGGCTATCGTCAAAATAATGACTATCTTCTTATTACTTGTCATGCTTGAAAAAACATCACAAGTTGTTTTCAAAAACCCTTGCAAAATACTTACTGCAAAGCTGCTTGAGATAAGGTTTTCACAAAAATGCTTTGTGAGCCACTGTTATGGTGGGACCGTGAGCTATACTTAATTTCTAGGTCATACCAGAAGTTGCAGAAAATGGCCGAGCACATTCATGCAGATGAACAACTGATAAGTGTGGATAAGCCACATGTACACTACAATGCATCACACACAAAAACATATGTACAATTTATTTATATCTTTGTGCACAGATGCATGTCACTCTTTTCTTAAAAAATGTTCCATGTACGCACCGCAATTACAAGTTCAGTCTTTTCACTGGCTTTCTCTTTGTAATTGTATTTTGTCACAAAGATTCTTGATTTGGGGAGTGTGCAATATCTAAAATCAGTCACTGCTGACATCTGCTAATTCCACATAAACTGGATGACATGCCAGTAATTGGAATGGTTCATCATTGGCGACTTTATTTGAGAATCATTGTAATAATCACATATAATCTAACCTTTTATCTGCCTTTTGATCTTACTACTTTTGCAATGCAAAGTTTCTTCAGAAATTAAGAAGGAGGCATAAAACTTATTTGAAATTGTTTTATTGTTATAAGAGCAAAGGACAGAAGAGAAGGAGCAAGATAAGAGAGAACAATGAGAGGCAGACACAGGAAAGAGCAGTAAACAGCAGGGGGAAAGAGAAAGACGAAGATAGTGTTGTCTTCTTATACAAGAGTACTCATAACATTTGGATCTTTAATTTTCTTAGACAATCCTTGCCCAGTATGTTAGTGAATCTGTTACATCACTATCACAACTGGCAATTCTATTTACTGGTAGTTACAACACACATTAGTTTACAATAGTATTGAGACATACATGCATGTTGAGTTTTGTGTTGGGGTCATATGGTTAAAAGTCCTGTTGCATCTGCCTCTACCTATGATATTAGAAATTAATGGTCCATTGATACTTATTTCCATAAACTGCTCATTTTTTTCTAATCTAATATCGAACTCTTAGTACTTCCCACCATTTTCACTCATATCGTGATGTTATAAAAGTCTAGTTCTGTACCATCAGAATCAGCTCGGATCACTTCAATCTTCATGTTTCAATCATAAAGATCATGAAGGTCATCAATGCATGGAGCCGAAAGATATGGGGGTGTTTGTAAATGGATTTTTTTTGTATCTGTATTTACTCGGGAGACAGACAGAGTCTATAGAAATGAGGCAACACAGCAGTAAGATGATGGACTGTATACAGATTACAAAGGAAGAGCTGTTTGCTGCCTTGACTTAAATTGGGTTGGATAATTCCTCAGGCTGACAAGGTGTTCCCTCAGAGCTTGTGGGAAGCTAATGCAGAAATTACGGGAGCCCTAACAGAAGACTTTAAATATCTTTAGTGACAGGTGAGGTGCTGAAGGATTGGAGAGAGCAATGTTATTATGTTATTTAAGACTAAGTCAGGAAATTATAGGCTGTTGAGCCTGACATTAGGAGTGGGTAAGTTATTGGAAGGTATTCTAAGGGACCGGATACACAAGCATTTGGATAGACAATGGAGAGTCAAGATGGTTTTGTGTGCAATAAGTCATGTCTAACGATGTTATAGAGTTTTTCAAGGAAGGTACCAGGAAAGGCAGCGGATGTTGTCTACATGGACTGAAGCAAAGCATTTAACAAAGTCCCACATGGGAGGATGGTCAAAAGGTCACTCAGCATTCGAGAAGAGGTAGAAAATTGGATCAGATATTGGCTTTGTGGCCAAGCCAGAGAGTGGTAGTATATGATTACCTCTCTGACTGGTGGCCTGTGACTAGTGGTGTGCTGCAGTGGTCAGTGCTGGGTCCATTGTCGTTTGTCATTTATATTAGATTAGAGTAGATTCAACTTTATTGTCATTGTGCCGAGTGCAGATACAAAGCCAATGAAATGCATTTAGCATCTGACCAGAAATGCAAAGAATAGTATTATTTACAAAATAACTGCAAATAAAAGAAGTGCTACAGTACACAAATATAGAAGTACTGAGACAGTACAATATGGACGCAATACTGCATAGCGCTGTGATGAGAGGTTCAGCAGTGTCACAGCCTCAGAGAAGAAGCTCTTCCTGTGCCTGCTGATGCAGGAGCGGAGGCTCCTGTAGCACCTACCGGATGGGAGGAGAGTAAAAAGTCCATGGTTAGGGTGAGATACATCCTTGATAATGTTTTTTGCCTTCCTCAGGCAGCGTTTATGGTAGATGTTCTCAACGGTGGGCAATTGGGTGCCGATAATCCGCTGGGCAGTTTTCACCACACACTGGAGTGCTTTGTGGTCCGATACAGGACAATTGCCATACCACACTGAGATGCAGTTGGTGAGTATGCTCTCAATGGTACACCGGTAAAAGTCCGTCAGTATCCTGGGACAGAGGTGAGCTTTCTTGATGCTCCGCAGGAAATAAAGGCACTGTTGCGCCTTTTTGATCAGGATGGAGGAGTTCAGGGACCAGGTGAGATCCTTGAAAATGTGGACACCAAGGAATTTGAAGCTTGATACATGCTCCACTACAGCTCCGTTGATGTAGATGGGGATGTGAGTGTGACTCCTGGCATGCCTGAAGTCCACAATGATCTCCTTGGTCTTCTGGGTGTTAAGGGCCAGATTGTTGACGCACACCATGCAGCCAGGTGCTGGACCTCGTCCCGGTAGGCCGTCTCGTCATTCCCTCTGATCAGACCAACCACCGTGGTGTCATCTGCGAACTTGATGATTGAGTTAGAACCATGTACAGGAATGCAGTCATAGGTGAAAAGGGAGTACAGAAGAGGGCTCAGCACACAGCCTTGAGGCACGCCAGTGTTCAGGATGAGAGTGGAGGAGGAGAGGTGGTCTAACTTATCTGATAGGATCTGTTAGTCAGGAAGTCCAAGGTCCAATTGCAGAGGGATACGCTGATACCAAGCTGGTGAAGTTTGGTGATCAGCTTGGAGGGGGTCACAGTATTGAATGCCGAACTAAAGTCAATGAACAGCGTTCTGACGTAAGAGTTGGACCTGTCCAGGTGGGTCAGGGCAGAGTGAAGTGCCGTGGAGATGGCGTCCTCTGTTGACCTGTTGGTGCGATAGGCAAATTGATGGGGGTCCAGGGTAGAGGGCAGACAGAATTTCAGATGTGATAGAACCAGTCTCTCAAAGCACTTTGCAGTGATGGGGGTGAGTGCAACTGGACGGAAGTCATTCAGGCCCGTGGCAGTGGAATGCTTCAGCACTGGCATGATGGTGGCGACCTTGAAGCTTGTGGGGACAACTGCCTGGGCCAGGGACAGATTAAAAATGTCCGTGAAGGCCCCGGCCAACTGCCCTGCACAGACTCTGAGCACATGGCCAGGTATTCCATCCGGACCAGCTGCCTTCCAAACATTCACCCTGCTCAGGGTGGGGCAAACATCAGAGGTGGAAAGTGAGAGAGGCAGTTCACCAGGTGGGAGATCCGCTTTGAAGGCGACATCCTTGTTCTTTCGGTCAAAGTGAGCATAGAAGTAATTGAGCTCATCAGGGAGGGAAGCAGAGCTGGAAGGGGGCACAGTACTAGGTGGTTTGAGTCTGTAATGACCTGTATGCCATGCCACATGCACCGGGGGGTCAACAATCTGGATGATAATGTGGTATATTGGATCAGCAGATTTGTGGATGACAGCAAGATTCAGGGTGTAGTGGACAATGAGGAAGGCTATCAAAACTTGCAGGGGAATCTGGACCTGCTGGGAAAATGGACTGAGAAAAGGCAGATGGAATTTATTGAAGACTAGTTTGTGAGGACAAGCCAGGGTAGAACGAACACAGTGAGTGATAGAGCACTTTGGAGTATGATAGAACAGAGGGATCTGGGAATACAGAAAATAGCATCACAGATAGGTAGGGCTGTAAGGAGAGCTTCTGCCACACTGGCCTTCATAAATCGAAATACTGAGTACAGGAGATTTGATGCTATGTTGAAGTTGTATAAGACTTTGTTGAGGCCAAATTTGATATATTGTGCATAGCCCCGGTCTCCTAGCAACAGAAAAGATACTGTAAAAATATGATTGGAAAGTACAGAGGAAAGTTTCATGAATGTTGCCAGGACTTGAGGACAGGACCTGTGTTATAGGGAAAGATTGAATAGGCTGGGACTTTATTCCCTGGAGTGTTAGAGAATGAGGGGATATTTGATAAAGGTATAGAAAATTATGAGGTGTATAGATAAGCATTAACAAAAGCAGCTTTTTCCACTAAAATTGGATAAGACAAGAATTATTGGACATGGGTTAACGGAGAAAGGTGAGCATGAGATAAAGGGGAGGTTTAAGAGGAGCATAAGGAGATCTTCTTCACTCAGAGGGTGGTGAGAATGTGGAATGAGCTGCCAGTGGATGCTGGTTTGATTTTGACATTTAAGAGAAACTTGGAGAGGTACATAAATGGGAGGTTATGGCGGGCTATAGTCCGTGTGCAGATTGATGTGACTTGGCAGTATAATTAGTTTGGCATGAACTCGATGGACTGAAAGGCTTGTTTCTGTGTTTTAGTGTTCTATCACTCTATGACATTTGCAAAATCTTTCTGTGTTGTTGTTTTGGACAAATTTCCTCCCTCTACAAGGGACCATTGCCCTGGTTAGTTTTTCTAGGTCTGGACCATCAAACTGTCATGTGACACAGGCAACTCTTCCTTACCTTTAACGAACCAATGTGTGGCTATTGCACCATCAGAAAGATATCATATCTTTTGCATTCAGGTTGTACCGATTTTGCTTTAGCAATGGAGCTTCCAACGCTGCCTACTGACCACAAGTTATTGCTATAATTGTACCTGGTGATGAAATAAATTCCTTGGCATTTCTAACTGTTGTTGTAGTTGAGATTGCAATCTTTCAAGGCAGGTCGAAAATAAAATTGTATTTTTAAGCAATTTGGACTGGAACTGTTTGCTATTTAAATCACACGAAACTCTATACTGTGGCTTGCAGTTTAAGAATTTTTTTTAAAGTTACACAATATCCCCTGTTTTTTGATTCCTTGCCTCAGACTTGTACTGTAGTTCTCCAGTAACACACACAAAATGCTGGAGGAACTCAGCAGGTCAGGCAGCATCTGTAGTGAGGAATAAATAGTCGATGTTTCGAGCTGAGATCCTTCATCAGGATCTTGTTTTTCTCTGCTGTTTCCACACATTATTTAAAATAATCCTCCAATCTCTGAATAACTGTGAAAGAAACATTATTCATCCAGATAGGATGTTTTCTGTGGTGCTTCAACAAAAATTGATGAGGGTCAACAAGGACATGCCATAGGAATTTATTTAGCCTCCTGACAATTTGGTGAGCTTTCTTAGCCGTAACGTCAACATGGCTGGACCAGGACAGCCCATTAGTGATATTCATTCTGAGAAACTTGAAGCTCTCAACCCTCACAACCTTAACATCATTACTGTAGACGAGAGTATGTATACCGCCTTCCTTCCTGAAGTCAATGACCAGCTCTTTTGTTTTGCTGACATTATTGTCATGATCCCACTTAAGCTGTCTAACTCCTTTGTGTACTGCATCTCATCATTATTTGAGATTCAGCCCATTGCAGTGGCATAATCTGGAGTTAAAACGGGATCTAGCCACACACTCATGAGTGCACAGGAAGTAGAACAGGAGTCTAAAGACACAACTTTGTGGAGCGCCAATGTTTAGAATAATCGTGCAGGAGGTGTTCCTGCCTATTCTTACCGATTGTGTCTGTTGTTCAGGAAGACCAGGATCCAGTTGCAGAAGAAAGTTTTGACTCTCAGAGTCCAGAGTTTGGTGATTAGTTAGCTTGGAATTATAATACAGAAGGTGGAGCTGTATCTAATAAGCAATACTTTAACGATGGTGTCATTACTGGCCACAAGCCCCAGATATGTCTGTCAACTCGGCATAGATCTATTTCGGTGGATGGCGAAGTGCAATGGGTTGAGGTTGTCTGGGAGGCTGGAATTAACGTGTGCCATGATCAACCACTTTAAACACTTCATGGTGGTAAATATCAGAATCACCAGGCAGTAGTCAGTAAGGCATATTGTTTTCCTCAGGTACCAGGATGAAAGTGGCCTTCTTGAAGCAGATGGGAACCTCAGATCGAAGCAGGGAGAGGATAAAATGTCTGGAAATACCCCCACCAAATGAACTGCCCTTAAATGAATCTAAGGACATAGTCAAGGACACTATCCATGCCAGGTACTTGTTGAGGGTTCACTCTCGAAGACAGTAAGAATATAAGACCATAGGAACAATCCTCTCAACATCTACTCTATCAAGGCCTTTCACCATTCGATAGGTTTAAATGAAGTCACACCTCATACTTCGGCCCAGATCCATCAAATACTCTTTATTTAACAAGTCATTTAATCCTGGAATCAGTTTTGTGAACCTCCTTTGAACTCTCTCCAGTTTCAGCACATCGTTTCTAAGATAAGAGACCCAAAACTGCAAACACTACTCCAAATGAGGCCTCACCAGTGCTCTGTAACATCTCAACATTACATCCTTGCTTACATATTCTAGTCCTCTTGAAATGAATGCTAATATCACATTTCCCTTCTTCACTGCAGACTCAATCTGCAAATTAACCTTTAGTGAATCCTGCACAATGACTCCCAAGTCCCTTTGTGTCTCAGTTATTTGTATTTTCTCTCCATTTAGAAAATAGTCAACCTTTTCATTTTTTCCTACCAAGATGTATGACCACACACTTTCCGACACCGTATTCCATCTGCCATTTCTTTCTCCTAATCTATCTAATTCTTCTGTAGCCTTTCTACTTCCTCGAAGCTATCTGTCCCTCCACCTATCTTCATGTCGTCTGAAAACTTTGCAACAAAGCCATTAATTTCATTATCGAAATCATTGACATCTGATGTAAAAAGAACCTGTCTCAACACAGACCACTGTGGAACTCTACTTGTCACTGCCAGCTAACCAGAAAAGGTTCCCTTTATTCCAACTCTTTGCCTCCTGCCTGTCAGCTGTTGCTTTATCCATGGTATCATCCTTCTTGTAATACCATGGGATCATAGCTTGTTAAACTCACATGTGGTGTCTTGTCAAAGTCCTTCCGAAAATCCAAATACATAACATAAACCAATTTTTTGTCTATCCTGCTTGTTATTTCTTAAAAAATTCCAATAGATTTGTCAGGCAAGATTTTTCCTTGAGGAAACCATGCTGACTATGGCCTATTTTATCATGTGCCTCTAAATAACCTTAGACCTCATTCTTAATAATCGACTCCAACATTTTCCCAACCACTGAGGTCAGACTAATTGATCTATAGTTTCCTTTCTTCTGCATCTTTCCCTTCTTGAATAGTGGTTTGACATTTGCAATTTTTCAGTCATCTGGAACTATTACAGATTCTTGAAAGATCATTACTAATGGCTTTACAATCTCTTCAGCCACCACTGGTGTAAGTGACTTCCCTATCTTCTAACCTTTCAGTTTCCCAAGAGTATTATCTCTAGTAATGGTAACTTCACACACTTCATGACCCTTGACACCTGGAATTTCCACCACTCTGCTAGTGTCTTCCACAGTGAATATGGATGCAAAATATTTATACAGTTTGTCTCCTATCTCTTTGTCCCCCATTATTACCTCTGCAGAATTGTGTTTCCAGTCGTCCGATATCCACTGTCACCTCTCTTTTATACTTCATGTATCTGGAGAAACTTTTGGTATCCTCTTTAATATTACTGGCTAGCTTTCTTTTATATTCCATCTTTGCCTTCTAAAAGACTTTATTAATCAACTTCTGTTGGCTTATAAAAGTTTCCCAATCCTCTACCTTCCTACTAAGCTTTGGTCTATTCTATGTCCGCTCTTTGGCTTTAACGTTTGCTTTGATTTCTCTTGTTAGCCATGGTTGTGTCAGCACCCAATCCAGAATAGCTGAAAGCCTAGTGGGCTCAACCATGAGCTGCTCTAAAAAGCCATCCTGAAGGCACTTTAGAAATTCCCTTTCCTGGGATCCAGCACTAACCTGATTTTCCCAATCCATATGCATACTGAAGCCCCCTGTGACTATTTTAACACTGCCCTTTTGGCAGGGATTTTCTATCTAGAAACATAGAAACATAGAAAACCTACAACACAATACAGACCCTTCAGTCCACAAAGCTGTGCCGAACATGCCCTTACCTTAGAACTACCTAGCCTTTACCCATAGCCCTCTATTTTTCTAAGCTCCATGTATCCATCCAGGAGTCTCTTAAAAGACCCTATCACTTCCGCCTGCACCACCACCACCGGCAGCCCATTCCGCACACTCACCACTCTCTGCGTAAAAGACTTACCCCTGACATCTCCTCTGTACCTGCTTCGAAGCACCTTAAAAATATGCCCTCTTATGCTAGCCATTTCAGCCCTGGGAAAAAGCCTCTGACTATCCACACGATCAATGCCTCTCATTATCTTGTACAATGCCTCCCATTGTAATATGTACACCACATCCTTACTACTGTTTGGGGGTCTCCCATCAGGGCCTTTTTACCCTTCCAGTTCCTTAGCACTATCAACAATGATTCAACATCTTCCGACCCTATGTCACTTCTCGCTAATGATTTGATTGATTTCATTTTTTACCAGCAGAGCAGCCCCTGCCTCTCCTTTCAATACAATTTGTAAACTTGGACATTAAGCTCCAAGCTATAATCTTCTTTCAGTCATGATTCTGTGATGTCTGCAACATCACACTTGTCAATCTACAGCTGTGAAGGTTGTTCATTTACCTTATTCCAGATACTGCGCATATTCAAATACAATTCCTTCAGTCCTGTATTCACCATTTTTGACTTTGTCCACCTTTTGTATTGCAACTGACCCTGTTGACTGCAATTTTGCCCTATCAACAGCCTCTCCTACTACACATTGCCTCTGTTTGTAAACCAGCGACCTCACTGTCATCTGCCTTTCCTATGATACTTCTTGCATTGAAGTAATGCAGCTCAGAACAGTAGTCGCATAATGCTCAACTTTTTGATTCCTAACTTTGTCTGAGGTCTTACCACCATCTTCCTCCACAACTTCTCCACCAACTGTTCTGGCGTGCTGGTTCCCATCTCCCTGCAACTCTAGCTTAAACCCCACTGTGCAGCATTAACAAACCTTCCCACTATGATGTTAGTCTCCCTCCAGCCCAGGTGCAAATTGTCCCATTTGCACAGGTCCCACCTTCCCTGGAGTAGAGCTCAATGCTCTCCCTCCTACACCAACCACTTAGCCATGTATTTAACTGTATAATCTTCCTAGTTCTGGCCTTACTAGCACATGAAATGGGTATTAACCTAAGATCAAAACCCTGGAGGTCCTGTCCTTCAACTAAGCACTCAACTCCCTGAACTCCCTATGCAGAACCTCATCACTCATCTTGTCCACATCATTAGTACCTACATGGACCATGACTTCTGGCTGTTCACCCTTCCACTTAAGAATGCTGAGTTCTTGATCCGAGATATGCTGGCACCCGGGAAGCAACAGACCATCTGGGAATCTTATTCTCGCCCACAGATCTTCCCTTCCATTTGCCTAACTAATGAATCCCCTAATGCTCTTCTCACCGCTCCCTTCCTCCTGAGTCGCAGAGCGCGACTCAGTGCTGGAGACCTAACAACTGTGGCTTCCCTCTGATAGGTTAACTCCGCCCAACGTTATCCAACATGATACACCTGTTGTTGAAGGAGATGTCCACGGGGGTAGACTGCACTGGCTCCTTAAACCCTTTCCCCTTCTTGACTGTCAGCCAGTTTCCAGTGTCCTGAATGTTGGGTGTAACTATCTCTCTATATGTCCTGTCTATTGCCTCTTCAGCCTCCCAAATGATCCAGAGTTCATCCAGTACCAGCTCCAAAGCCTTAGCACAGTTTGTTAGAAGCTGGATGCACTTCTGACCCCTGTAGTCTGATCTTACATCTACAATGGCAACTGGGAGTTCGGGTATATTTATTGTGGCTCCTGGGGAGTGGTGGTAATATAAAAATTCCCTTCAAAATAACTTAGGAAACTTAATGGTCCCTAATGGCAACTCCTTTGCTTGCATCTCTGGAAACAGCTCTATTTCCATCTTTAATTTCTCTATTTTTCCCTCTCACGGTTCTTTTGAAGACCCTGACCTGGAGGAATAAAACCTGCTCTTGGGGTTCCTTAACTGGCCACCTTTTGGCACGCCAAAGGCTCAGTTTAAGAGTCCGGCTCAAGTTCAGAAGCCTAGGATCTCAGGGATCTGGAGATGGGCGGATTGAGGGTCGGTGTCACAACGAGAGACCTGTGTGTCATCGGGGGAGTCGGGTTATCTGCTGTGTGCCTGGAGATCCGGAATCTTTGCGATCTTCGGGCACAGAGCTCGAAAAAAGCAACATAATGGACTTTTAGCATTGTAAACCAGCAAGCTGTTTGTTATGTCTCCCCGCTCGCTGGGAAAATGGAGACATCCCTTTCTTCCTTATTAGGGACAGAGAGGGGCCGTGGTATGTCGAATACTGGGTGAAACGGGAAGTCTTCGGGGTAACTCAAGTCTGTATCTTTGCTGTTGCTTTGCTCACGAGTGCTCGGTAGCAGTGCTGATGCTTTTTGTTGCCGGTGGGGGGAGGGGGGATTGTTGCTCGCTGCCACCTTCGTGTGGGTCGGGGGTAGCCGTGGGGGGGAACTTTGGGGTTCTAACATTTCACTGTCGTTCATTCTTTGGGGCACTCCTCGGTTTTCGTGGATGGTTGCAAAGAAAAAGCATTTCAGGATGTATAATTTAAAGTAGTCCTTAATTGTACTTTAACTGGAGCAACTTAAACTTGGTTTTATTTGCCACTTCTACATCAAAATATTGAAACACCCCGTGCAATGTATCATTTGTGTCAATAACCAACACAGACTAATGATGTTCTAGAGGCAGCCGCCAGTATTACTATGGTTCCACACCAACACGGCATGTCCACCATTTACTAACCTGTATATCTTTGGAATGTGGAAGAAAACCAGAGCACTCCAAGGATACCCATGCAGTCACATGGTGAATGTACAAACTCCTTACACATCGCAGTGGGAATTGAACTCTGATCACTAGCACTGTAAAGCATTATGCTATACATATTGGAGAGTGTTAACTATGAGTAATTAACTCTGTGCAATGCCTTCTGTTGTAAGAACACTGACAGATTAAAAAGATTCCTCGACTTCCCATTACTGATTAAAGCAATGCTATGTTATTTTTCAAGGATTGGTTGGGGGAGGCTTTGACAGTTTCAGCCATCTGTGAATTTCTTATCTGCTTAACCCTCATTTCACTTATGATTTTGATTTGTGCAGTTTGCACTGCTCTGGAAATTGAGACTGAATTATTGTAAGTATATGTGCAATGTGCTATGTAAGTCCTGTAAAATTTGACCTGCAATTTTGTAACCAATCTCAGAAATAACTCTTCAGTACTTGCAGACTAATTCCTTGGTTACTTTTTTAGCACAATCATTTTCATTCATGCGACTATACGCACCTTTTGTTTTTTCACTATTTCCAAAAGCAGTTTTTCAACTTGGATTGGTCAGCAATTCATAGATGTGCTTTGAAAACTACACAGAGCATTCTGTCAGCACCAGAACTTGGCAGGGGAAGAAAATGCTTTACAATTTGGCTTTTGAGATTTTTTGATTTCAGCTGTTAATCAGAGAAAACTGAAAATGTAACATGTGCCAAAAGTCATGAATTTCTGTGAAATTTAGAGAGCATAGTTCTTCAGGAATCTTTGCAAATTACCCACCATGTTACTAGTTTTCTATTCACTATTCTAGTTCTGTGCCTAAACCTACCACATTATTTGGTACACCTGCAGACCTGCTTGTCAATGGAAAATGTCTAATCAGCCAATCATATGGCAGCAACTCAATGCATAAAAACATTCAGACAGGGTCAAGGGGTCCAGTTGTTTTTCAGACCAAGCATCAACATTGGGCAGAAATGTGATCGAAATGACTTTGGCCAAGGAATGATTGTTGGTGCCAGACAGGGTGGTATGATTATCTCAGAAACTGCTGATCTCCCTGGATTTTCATGCACAACAGTCCTAGAGTTCACAGAAAATGGTGTGATAACAAAAAAACATCCAGTGAGTGTTAGTTCCGTGGGTGAAACTGCCTTGTTAACGAGAGAGCTCAGAGGAGAATGGCCAGACTGGTTCAAGCCAACAGGAAGGTGACAGTAACTGAAATAATTATGTAATACAACGGATGTGTGCAGAAGAGCATCTCTGAATGCACAGCACATCGAACCTTGAAGTGGATGGGCTAAAGCAGCTGAAGCCCATGCAGATACACTTTATTATGTACAGGAGGTAACTAAAAAAGTGGCCTCAAGGTGTAGACAAGCCTGCTTCACTGATCGCCTCCTTTGATTAGCAGTTAAGTGAAACATCATTTGCAAATTCTCATTGTATCTGGGACAATTTGATGGAACTCACTGTGTTAGCACAAATATGAGCTTTATTGTAAGCATAAGAAAGTGCAACATTAGCACTGATGCTGATCCTTGCAGTTAAGGTTTACCGGTGGAGTAGAAGATCTGCTGTGGAGTACTGCTCTTTGCTCTAATCCTGGATAAGTAAAGCAAAAAGCTTAGAAGAGGGTTAAGCAGATAACAAAGTCACAGTTGGCTGAAATAGTCAAAGCCTCCCCCAAAATGAACTTGAAAAATGACATTCCATTGCTTTTATCAGTGATGGGAAGTTGGGATATCTTTTTAATCTGTCAGTATTCTTACAAAAGTAGATATTACATGGAATTGAGTACTCATATTTCACACTCTCCAATATGCATATAATCATCAACCATACTGACAAAATGAATGTCTGTTCTAAATTATGCCTCTCAAAATGCCTTCGAGGATCACACATCTGAAAAAAAAGACCAAGTGAAACGCAGAGATAAATGCCTGCAGTGTCTTCAGCGCACAGTTCTGACATTAAGCAGACATCCTGAGATGAAGAGACTTGGCCCCTGCTGAACCTAGGAAGTCATGTAATAACATCTGGACCTGGAGCAAAATATCACTTTCAAGCAGAAATGCAATAATGGAAGGGCCACTTTTTTTTTACCTCTTGTGGGAAGGATACAAAAAAACATCCAGATGTGGAAGAATGATAAAATATATTTTGCTTCATATATGCTTGAAGCCCAAGAAGATTGATTGTGTTTAGAAGTCAGGGAAATTGAGAAATATAAAATATAATGAATAGAAATCAACAACTAAAAAATACAGCCAATGGAAGATCAAACCTATTCCAAACTTCCCTCGATTAAATTTTACATTCTTCTCAGGAAGTTCTACAGGAATTTAGGAATGAAAATACTTATTTAAATGGATATAATCGCATTCTGTGTACTATTAAGGTGTAACTATTGCAAGAGTAGCGAGAAAGAAATGGAGCTGCATTGTTTGCATTCCTTTGAACTGTCACTCAGTGTGGGAAACATGGGTCTGTGATGATTAATTAATTCAACTTAATTAATTAATTATATACTTTACAAAAATACTGCAGACATTGCAAATCTGAAATAAAAATAGAAAATGATGGAAATTGTCATTGCCACCATGTGGCAGTAAATTTCAATAATCTCTCCCAAAACTGAAACTATGTAACTGAAGGACCTTGGAGAACATCCACGGGTCCCTGAAGGAGGTAACGTAGATAGATAAGGTGATGAAGAAGATGGTACGGGCACCAGCAGGAAGGTTATGCTACAGCTTTATAAAACGTTGAGCAGACCACATTTGGAGTACTTTTTACAAATCTGGACACCACACAGTTATAAGGATGTGAATGAACTGGAGACTGTATAAAGGACATCACCAAAATGTTCCACAGGATGGGGTTATGAGGAGAGACAGGGTAAGCTGAATTTGTTTTCACCGGAGTGAGGGAGACTGAAGGGGTTTGACTGAGGTGAACAAAATCATGAGGCACATAATAATGAAAAACTTTTACCCATAACAGAGATGTCAGAAATTAGAGGGCATGTGTTTAGGGTGAATGGAAAGAGATTTAGATAGGATCTGAGAAAGAATATTATTTAACATGGAATGCACTGCCTAAGTGACCCTCAAGCCTTTAAGAGGCATCTAAATAATCACTTGAATTGCCAAACCAAAGAAGGCTATGGGCCAAATGGGGGTGAATGGAAATAACATACAATAGATGGGTACTTGATGATCAGCATGGACATGATGGGCTAAAAGCTTGGTCTCACTGTGGGCTGACTCCAGGATTCTAAACTATGGACTGAGAAATAAGTTCAGATTGTCCCCAGTGACTTTCACTAGTTTTCATAGGTGCACCATACAAAGCATCCCGCCCAGATGCAGCACATCTTAGAAAGAGAACTGCTATTCCAAAGACAAACACAAAGCTACAGAATTGCGAATACAGTCCTTCCATCACAAAATCTAGCCTTCCCTGTCCATTGATTCGTTCTACACTTCTCATTGCCTTCACTGAAAACAGTAACACGGTCAAGGACCTCACTTATCCCGTTTATACTCTTTCCCCTTTTCACTGGTCAGAAATTAAAAAGGCCTAGTCTACAGCACAGCTTCACCTTGACTAATATAAGACTCTTCAATAGCCCTCATAAAATAAAGATGAACTCTGGATCCATCAATCTACTTTGTTTTGGTCCTTTGCACTTTAGCTGTCTATCTGAACTGCATTTTCTCTGTAACTACTATACTATTTCCTGCATTCTGTTTTGTTTTACTATTGTTCTACCTTGATGTACTTATGTATGGAATGATCTGCTTGGACGACCTGCAAACAAAAGTGTTTCAGTGTATCTCAGCGCATATGATAATAAAAAACTAATTCTCAAATGACAAAGTCAAAAAAAAACAATATCTATGACCCTGCAGCAGAAGGAAGAGATTAACTAATCAGAGATAATAGTACAAGGCAAACAGTGTTAATGCTAAGTCGAAGGAAAAATAAAAATGAAATGGCTCTGGATGAGTTGTAAATGGCTTAGACAGCTACTGTCACTGCCTAAAAGGGTTAACATGACCTGACGTTGTTAATTTAATTGTTGAATTTCATACGTTATAATCAGAGAGCTGAGCCAAACCCTTAAGCATCAGTTATGGTTTTCTAGAATAATAAAGGAGGACAGAGAGGTTGAAGCAGAAATGGAACAAGAATTAAAGTGACAGGTAATCAGAAAACATACTTGAGTGATTATGTGAGTTAATTTATCTCCCTGCTTTTAAGAAGAAACAAAATGCAAACAGAGAAATTGTTTAAAAAATAAAATATGATCGCAGTTAATTAGGGCATCAGCTATTCTGGATTGGGAGTTGTGCAATAAACCAGAATTGATTAAAGAGCTTAAGGTAAAAGAACCCTAAGGGGTAAGTGATCATAACATGATAGAATTCACCCTGCAATTTGAGAAAGAGAAGCTGAAGTCATATGTATCAGTATTACAATGCAGTAAAGGGATTACAGAGGCATGAGAGAGAAGCTGGCCTAAATTGATTAGAAAAGAACACTGGCAGGGATGATAGCAAAGCAATGATGACTAGAATTTCTGGGAGCAATTTGGAAGGCACAGGATATATACATCCCAAAGAATCAGAACCAGAGTCAGGTTCATTATCACCAGCATGTGACGTGAAATTTGTTAACTTAGCAGCAGCAGTTCAATGCAATACATAATCTAGCAGAGAGAGGAAAACAATAATAATATATAAAATAAACATAATAATAATTAAACAAGTAAATCAATTACATATATTGAATAGATTTTTTAAAATGTGCAAAAATGGAAATTCTGTATATTAAAAAAAGTGAGGTAGTGAGGAAGAAGTATTCTAAAGCTAGGATGATGCAGCTGACAAGAAAAGTCAAAGCCAAAGAGAGAGCATATAATAGAGCAAAAATTAGTGGGAAGTTAGAGGACTGGGAAGCTTTTAAAAAACAACAGAAGGCAACTAAAAATGTCATAAAGAAGGAAGCGCTAGAACATGAAGGTAAGCTAGCCAATAATATTAATGACTATACCAAAAAAGAGGAGAGAGTGATATCAGACCACTGGAAAATTATGCTTGAGAGATAGTAATGGGGAACAAGGAAATGCCAGATGAATCGAATAAGTATTTTGCATCAGTCTTCACTGTGGAAGATATTAGCAGTATGTTGAAATTTCCAGTGTGTTAGGGGACAGAAGAATGTAAAGTTGCCATTATTAGGGAGAAGGATGTTAGGAAACTGAAAGGTCTGAAGGTAAATAAGTCACCTGGACCAGATGGTATACACCCGAGGGTTTTGAAAGAGGTGGCTGAAGAGATTATGGAGACAATAGTAGTGATCATTCAAGAATCAATTGATTCTGGCATGGCTCTGGAGGAATGGAAAACTTCAAATATCCCTGTACTCTTCAAGAAAGGAGAGAGGCAGAGGAAAGAAAATTATAGGCTAGTTAGTCTGACCTCAGTGTTTGGGAAAATGTTGGAGTCAATTGTTAAGGATGGGGTCCTGGGGGCCTTGGAGGCTCGTAATAAAATAGACCATAGTCAGCATGGTTCCTTAAGGGAAAATCTTGCCTGACTAATATGTTGGAATTCTTTGAAGAAATAACAAGTAGGATAGACAAAGGAGAATTAGGGGATGTTGTGTACTTGGATTTTCAGAAGGTCTTTGACAAGTGCCACACATGAGTCTAATTAAGATCCCATGGTATTACAGGAAAGATATTAGCATGGATAAAGCATTTGCTGATTGGCAGGAAGCAAAGAGTGGGAATAAAGGGAGCATTTTCTGGTTGGCTGCCAGGGATCATTGGGGTTCCACAGGGGTCTGTGTTGGGAGTTCTTTTTACGTTATGTATCAATGACTTGGATGACAGAATTGATAGCTCTGTGGCAAAATTCGCAGACAATACAAAGATAGGTGGAGGGGCAGGTAGTTTTGAGGACATAGAGAGGCTACAGAAAGACTTCAATAGATTAGGAGATTTTAGCAAATGGGATAGGATGTTCAGAAGTGTATCGTCATACTCTTTGACAGAAAAGAATAAAAGGACAGAATGTTTTCTGTGGACAGAAAATTCAAAAATCTGAGGTGCAAATGGACTTGTGAGTCCTCATGCAGGATGCAATAAAGGTTAATTTGCAGGTTGAGTTGATGATGAGGAAGACAAATGCAAGCTTAGCATTAATTTCAAGAGGATTAGAATATAAAAAGAAGGATGTAATAGTGAGGCTATATAAAGCACTGGTGGAGCCTCACTCAGAGTATTGTGAGCAGCTTTGAGCCCCTTATCTACGTAAAGAATTGCTGACATTGGAGAAGGCTCAAATGAAGTGTACAAAAATGATTCCAAGATTGAAAGGCTTGTCATTTGATGAGTGTTTGATGGCTCTGGGGCTCTATTCGCTGGAATTCAGAAGAATGAGGGGTGACCTCATTGAAACCTATGAAATGGTAAAAGGCCTCGATAGAGTGAATGTGGAGAGGATGTTTCCTATGGTGGGGGAGTCTAAAACCAGAGGACACAGCCCCAGAAAAGAAAGGCTTCCTTTTGGAATGGAGATGAGGAAGAATTTCTTCAGCCAAAGGGTAGTGAATCTGTGGAATTTTTTGCCACAGGTGGCCGTGGATGCCAAGTCATTGAGTATATTTAAGGCAGAGGTTGATAGATACTTGATTTGTCAGTATGTGAAAGAATATGGGGAGAAGGCAGGAGATTGGGGCTGAGAGGGAAAATGGATCAGCCATGAGTAAAAGGGTGGAGAAGACTTGATGAGCCAAATGGCCTAATTCTGCTCATATGTATATATATCACAAATTAAACGTGACAGATAAAATCTATAACCTAACCCCATGACTCCATTTCAGAAGGTATATTCCACATACTGACTATTAGAAATACCCGTTTGCCATGTAGTGATATATTCTTGCTAAATATCCAGGTTGACAAACAATGAAAAGAGTGCATAGGCACTTAGCATGGATCTGGCTTTACATTCTGTTTTTTTTTAAATTTTCTGTTTATATTCTAAAGTTAAAACTATTCTTTTACCTCAGTAGATGCTTACATATTACACAATCTTTATTCTTATACATTCCCATTCCAACACGTTGCTCCATAGCCTCCTGTACTGCCACAATATGGCCACACTCAGTGAGGAGCAACATCTCATATTCCATCTGGGTAGCCTCCAACCTGAACGTCATTTTCTTAAGCTTCTGGTAATTTCTCTTCCCCTCCCACTTTGCTCTTTGTCCATTCCCCATTTTGGTTTCCCTCTCACACCTTCTCTTCTCAGCTTCCTATCACTTCTCTGTTGTGTTCCTTCTCCTGCCCTGTATTCCATGGTCCGCTCTCTTCTCCTATCCAATTCTTTCTTCTTCAACCATTCACCTTTCAGCTTCTTAATTCATTTCCCCCCTCCCTCATACACCTGGTTTCACCTAGCACATGCCAGCTTGTACCCCTTCCCCTTCTACCCCCCACCTTCTTATTCTGGCCTCTTCCCACTTTTGGTTCCAGTCCTAATGAAAGGTCTTGACCTGAAATATTGACTATTTATTCTCCTCCATTGATGCTGCCTGACTTATTTAGTTCCTTCTGCCCTTTGAGTGTGTTGCCCAAAATTTCCTGCATCTGTTGAATTTCTTGTGTTTATTACGCTCAGGACCGGGGCTCATACCTGATTAGCACACCTCTTAGCTGTACATCCAAGGTGACAACCTTCACTCTCTGGAAACCTCATCAAAGTATCCTGATCCAGAAAGGAGACATATCAACAAAGCCTGGCTCAGAACTTCGAAGTCAAATAATGGCTAAACCCAGCAGCAGACTACAAAAGGCACCAAATGAAACCACTCTCAAAGGAAATGTTTGAATCCTCCATCTACGATTTCCTGTCTCTTTCTTCACGGAATCATCTGTTAGCAATCTTGCCGATTTATAACCTTGACAGAGGAAGTGGTGCACTCTTAGAATGTCACAGTTTTAATGAGATAATATAACTAAGACTTGGTGGCTTTGGTAAATCTGTTATCCTGACAGAAATTATGCACTTAACTTCCCCTCTAAATAACCGGTCATTCTTCTAATCACTGCTGTTAGGATCATTTTAGATGGTTAACTGTGACTGCACTTTACTACATGTATGAGAATGCAATGTACGTAAATTGCCTTGAGTTGATAAGGCCCTATCAATAAATTTGGATCTTTAGGGAAAGAAATGCTTTGGTTGTCAAGTAAATTCACTCACTAAAGCATATTCAATTCTATCAACTTTAAAGATGTATTAGAATAACATCAAGAAAAGAAAAATATGTAGGAAACAAAGTTGGCATAGATTTCTGTTGTTTGATTACTACAAAGTCATGCAGCTCATAAAGCTGCAATCTCTTTATATCAAAAAGGCAATTTTAATCCCGACCTTGAGAGCTGTCTGCATGGAATTGCCTCCAGGTGCTCCAGTTTCCTCCTATATCTCTAAGAATTTTAAGCTGGTAGGTTATTTGGCCATTGTGTATCATCCCTAGTGTGTTGGTGAATGCTAGATTGTAGAGGTGTTGACAAGAACATGGAGAATTTTTTTAATGGGTTGGATAATGGATTAGTGCTGACTCTGTTTCTTTACTTTATCTCTCTGTTATTTTGATGACTGTAAGAAAGACCTGTGTGGAGTGTAAAGTCTGGACACAATGCCTTGTTGTTCTCCCATAAAATACTAAGCAATTCTTTGTAATCCATTAGGTATGGAGTGCCTCCTGACGTTGTGAAAAGCTCTGCGTACAACTTTTTGCTTGTTCCTTATTTCTTTCTGTCACATATCAAAGTCATGCTGTAGGTATAATGCACTTTCATCTCAGTCCCCATTCTCCATCACAATGTTTCTATTGCACTCTGGCAGTTAACAGCCCAAGGTATTGTAAACTATGTAGCACAGTGGTTAGCACAAGGCTTTACATTACAAATGGTCTGGGTTCAATTCCCATCACTGGCTGAAAAGAGTTTGTACCTTCTTCCCATGACTGCATTGTTTTATCCGGGTGCTGTGGTCTCCTCCTACAGGCCAAAGATATATTGGTTGGCATTCATTGTAAATTGTCCCGTGATTAGGCTAGGATTAATTCAGGGAATTGCCCCGGGGCATGGCTCAAAGGCCAGAAGGGCCAATTCCACGCTTTGTCTCAATAAAATATTTTTTAAAAATTCACCATGAGAAACGTCATCATGTACCACTGTATAATAACACAAGTGTGTTCCATCTCAGATGTAAAAAAGAAAAGAAAATACCAATCAGGTTCTTGTTGACATGTGTATATATTTTCTGTGAACAGTTACTTATAGTTAGCAGTAACCTTACAAATTAAAGAAGCATTTAATTTAACACAAATATGCTTATTTGCATCACTAACAGGACTGAATAACACATACTCAAATATACATTGCCACCTGTTTTATTAAACAATGTATTTTGCACATGTATAATGTATGGTTTTGCTGCTGCAAAATTCTAATTTTCATGGCATTTATGGCCAATGACAATAAGCCTGAATTTAATGATGGTGATGATGATGAGCAGCATGATTAATATAGACAAAGAATGATAAGTAACCACCCAGTGGTTGCACCCATTCAAGCTTTGACTAGTCACCAGAATGAAATACCACTGGTTAAAGATTATGTTCAGGAAAGTACAACTAATCAGCCTCTTACCCCAACAAAACAAAAAGAGCGAGGATTTAAAGCTTTTGGTTCTTGTCTATCACTCTGACGGAACTTTATGTCAGCTCTGCCTCGTATTCAGATATATTTCCTCATGTGTCACCTTTGTGGCTCTATTACATGCACTCTCACTAAGTGGAGCACAGGCTGAATTGGATGTACTATCAGACGACTGCATTGAAAAGGGGAGGCTAGGGAGACTGAAAACTGTCAAGAAATTAAAAAGTTTGAATATTATTGAGAAAGGAAGAAAGTCAGAGGGTGATGGCTTGAATTTATGACTTAAAACTAAACTAAGTAAAACTAAAATAAGCTACAGAATCAATAGAGGACCAGAATACAGGACAGTGCGAAAGGATGAAGAATCTTAAGAGGTAACCAAATAAAAATTTACCGTGACTTATTTTATTTGCTCAGAATGTGGATGTCACTGGCAATACGATATATCTATCCCTAATGACCTTGAACTAAGCTAATTAATTGGTAGGTCTAGAATTCCATGTAGGCCAGAGCAGCTAAGGATGGCAGATTTTCTCCCTTGAAGAATATTAGTGAACTAAATGGGTTTTTACAACAATCTGGTAGCACATAGTGACCATTACTTAATCATTTGAATTTTAATTCTGCATTGGCCACTGGGGAATTCAAACTCATCAGGAGTACAGAAATCCGACTATTCATGCAATACAATTATGTCTGTCCTAATACTCTGTCAAATAGAATAACTAATTGTAAGCACTGTTGTATTCTTAAGAGTTATTGTCTCTGCTTTTATCTTTATGTGAACATTTAGGTGGTTACCGGACATTTAAAATGTGATGTTTTAAGAATATGTACCATAATTTATTCATAATATGAGACAATTCTGTGGAAACAGTTCCAGAGCGGGATATAAAACCAGATGTGTAAGATACCCATCTGGAGATGTGATCTATCAAAATTATAAAACGTTGGAATAGATTTTTCAATAACTTTTGATACGGCTTACAGTGAAGAATCTTGTAGATGAAAAAGGCAAGAGACTGAATGAACTTACAATTGGTCAGATTTATATCTGTACATATGTTCATGTAAATAATTGCTTAATTATATTCTTTCAATGTTGTATGTGGTTAACTCATTGTATAATCTTAAGCATAAAAATAGTTGATGGTTTGTATAGATTTATTACTTGTTTCAAGAGGAAGTAATGTGATGTGCATAAATGTCAGGGTGTGTTCAAACGCCAGGTAGACCAATTGACATGTTTGTTGTGAGTTAAAAATAAGGATGTTCTGATGATGGTTTTATCTCTGTTGTTTTCATTTGGAAACAAGAACACTGAGGAACCTACAAGCTTTAGTGGCCATCATTATATCTTTATCAAATATGATTATACTAATGATTAAAAGTTAACTTTGCAATGGTCATTCTTATTTGAAAAGGAAAAGTGAGCTGTTATATATAAAAATGTTAATAGTTCATACAGCTTCCCTTTCCAGTGGAGAATTCACAATCCAGATGAAGAAATCTGCTTTAACTTTCAAATATCCAATACAATGAATTAATGAATTAGTATGAATGGTTCATATTGTAGAAAGTCCTATTGCTAAACCAAATGTGAAGAACAGGTCTGCAATGCACTTACTGCAAGGCTGCTCAAGTTATTTATCGGCTTTGTTTTTATGTTTTTAAACAGCACATGCCTCATCAGCTATTGCTCTGCCTCTAAATTCAAATGCATTGTGAACGGTACAAGGCACATACATACCCAGTCATGCCTCTTTCCTATGATAGCTTTCTGCCAGCAGCATTGGCCTTTTGTTCCACATTATCTTACATGTTCAGGAGGACTTCTGAAAGCAGAATGAGTTTGTACAAGGTTTATCGGTAAAACCACAGCATGGAATGTTTGGGATCAATCAAGTGGAGCTAATTTCAATTCCATCTGAATTACTTAAGCTAGACAGAGTGACAGGCTGAGGTCAGATAGAATTGCTTTCATGAACATTTTCACTATGGAACAAAGAACTGTGGCAAATCACAGTTTTGAATTGCAAACTAAGGTAACCTTATTCCCTGGTCCAGCAATGCCAAGGTCCCTCATCCCTGTGGCACTTTGCATTTCACAGATTCATAACCTGGTGCCAAAGATTCTCTAGGTGCCTTTTGCCAAGTGACAATGGAGCATGTTGGCTGTGATTTTTAAACCACTTAAATTTGGTTAGGCATTTATTTCTGGCAAAGGTTGTGCAATCAGTGAAATAAAGAACTTTTGTATAAACTTCTAGATTGCGTTGGGACAATGGGACTATTGTCTACTCTAGCTCTCTTCTGGCCAGACTAAACATAAAACCCTGTTCTGATTAAGGATCTGCCTGTCCTGATGACTAATTTATTGATCCCATTTTATGATCAATAAATCAAACTTTCTAACTCAATATTGGAGCACATTTGTTGTATTTGTGGCAGGAATGAAATAATTACATTGTGAAAGATCTGTTGAACTGGTATTAGGCCAGAAACATTAGAGCTTGGGTTAAGGTATGCTACATGGTTATTGCATTGTGAGTTCAATGATCTTGTTTGTCATGGAGGCTTCTGCTACAAACCACATGAACCCCAGGTCCCACTAACCTGCTATTACAAGTTGGCCTTCTGTGAATTGCATAAGAGAAAATGGAGAATTTCAGGGACCAGGTTTGGAGGGAGGGGTGGAAGAAGGAGGATACAATCAGAGGTAAAAACAGAACTTTCAGGGAGTACTCAGCAGGTTAGGAAACATGTGAAGAGAACCACAGCAATACAGATACAATGAATGATCTGTCACTAGACTGAGAAAGCAAGAAAACAAACATGTTTGTCATTGTAGAGAGGGGAAGGGTGGAGAGAACAGAGGGAATATCTGTTACAGGGTGGAGATGAAATTTGTCCAGATGATACAATGGCTTTCAGTGGCACCTGATTAATCATTGCTGATCCATCTGGAGGAGCTTAATTAGAGGGAGATGAACAAGATCAATAGAGGATAAAAAGTAACGACAATGTGCTGGAACCATAACATACAGACAGGGCTGTTGCTGGAATTATGAAATAATATGGAATGCTGGAAATAGCCAGCAGATCAGAAAGTAACGGTGGAGAGAAGAAAACTGAATTAATACAATAGATGGGTGGCATCATATTAGAGCTGGCCAGTTCTGGTACAAACTGGAAGGGCTGCTTTTTCTAAACACATTGAATTCAGTACTGAGTCCTGAGGGTTTCAACTTGGTTAGAGGGAAGTCAAATTATGGCAGGACATGTAGAGAAAATGGCAGGCACCTCAAGAGTATTGACGTATAAAGATTCTTTAGGGTACAAGCTATGGCTCCCCGAAAGAGACAACAGAGGTGGATAGGGTAATGAAAAAGGCACTTATAGTATGCTTCTCTTCATTGGCTAAGGTGATCTGGATAAAACTTAGGATGTCTTGCTACAGCTGTACAAAACATTGGTTAGACTACACTTGATGTACTGTGTTCTGATCATCACACTAAATGAAGAGTATGATAGCGGTAGAGAGAGTGCAGAACATGTTCACCAGGATGTTGTATAGAATAGAGGGCAGTAATTATAAGGACAGGTGGCATAGTTGGGCTTATTCTCACTGGAACATAAGAAGATGAGAGAGGGCCTTATTGAGGTTTATCGAGTGCAAAGGTAGAACAGGTGGAATATCTTTCCCAGTTCAGGGGTGTCCCGAACTAGAGGATACAGATTTACTGTGAGGGGGAGAAATTTAAAGGACATCTACGGGGTAAGTTTTTGATGCAGAAGGTTATGTATATCTGGAATGAACACCAGAGGAACTGGTAGCAGAGGAATTGGATGGGTATTTAGATAGAAAAAGCCTGGAAGGATACATGCCTAATGCAGACAAGTGGGCTTAACTTTACTAGGCATTGTGATCGGCATAGGAGAGATGGGCTGAAAGGGTCCATTTCTATGTTTTACCTTTCTTTGAAATTGGGGAGCTTACATTGATCTGTGTTAGAAAAGCGCAGGAGGCCAAAGACAGAAGTCAGAGAGGGGACAGGGCAGAGAATTAAAATGAAAAGCAATTGGAAACTTGGGGTCACCCCTGAAGATTGAATAGAGATGTTTTTCAAAACAGGCATCTATCTGCATTTTGAATACAATACAATAACTTGGAATGCTAAAAACAGATCTGAGATGGCATTATTGCTGCAGGAGGTTGCGGGATGTATTCAGCAGGACCTGAGAGTGTGCTGTTCCATAGATGGTGAAGGAGTGTGGATGCGTAATATACGAGACAGCTTACCAGGGGTTTGATGTGCATCTTACGAATGGGCTCAATTCTCCATACTATACTCACTTGAGCAGCCATGGGGAGAAATTCACTGGAATCCCTTTGAATATTGCATTTCTTCAAGAAGGCTTTGAGTATATCCTTAAACCTTTTCTTTTGTTCACCTGTTCAGCTCTTCTCAGGCCAAAGACTGAAGTAAACTACTTATTTTAGGAGTTCTATTGCAAAATATGAAGCGTGACCAATGAGTGCAGAGCACACATGCCAAAACAACAGATTGTTGATTCAAGATTGTTTGAACATACAGCAGCTAGATGGTATCGTAGGTTTACTGCACGCTTTTCAGTTCTGCCTGCAATTAGCATATCATTTCTCTTAATTCCTCTCAATAAAGTAAATTAGACTGAATTGGTGCAGGTCTTATATTTCATCTATAATTGCCAATGATCAGTCATGATAATTTCATCTGATAAAAAATTAAAGTTAAAGACTTGAAAAGCAAAAGTCTTTGTGATGCAAGGTAAAGACACTTACACTGTAGACAGCATCAAGGTGATTGAGGGCAAGAGCTGCTGTATGAGTTCTGAATCCTATTAGTTGAAACAAATTTTTAAACAAATAATCCATCCTAGAGCTCTGCCAATTCCTCACAACAATGACTTCTGCTTGCTCTTTGATCTTATCTCACACCTGCATAAATTGATATACAAAGAAGGGCAGAGAAAACAAATTTTTACCTTGGTATCTTTGTAAATGGAAGTGTCATGACAATGATGTTATTTAAAACTTTCAGATAAAGCCGCAAATACTGATGTCCGCATTTGCAAAGTAAAGTTGTTGGTGGTATTTGAATTTTAGTAGGCATTGCTGTTTCTGAATATTATTAGATCAATGTTTTGTCTAACAGCATTTAAATGTGTCAAATTGGCAAAGCACATATTGAGCAGGTGTCTTTTGTGCATTATTTGCTAAGAAACATGAGTAGTAGAAGTATAATGCAAGGCAATAAATTACTAATGAATTAGCTGTATAATTTTTGATTATTTAAATCAAAACTTAAAACAATGAAATTAATTCCAGGGTTCTCCAATCCATATTATTATGGCATTTAATTAGCATCTATTAAGTGTGATCATTACAAATGCAAATTTATATATTTTTCTCAGTATGTTAATCATGGCCATGGTCATTGATGGGAATGAAAATAAAAGATCTACAAAAATAAGTGATGCAGAAAAACTTCCGTGGGCCAGGTCTGGTTGCATCTGGCTCATCACTTTACCTCTGATATCAGGACCATTTTCGAACTACCTACTTCCACTGTTGTTGGCACACTTCTCACGAGTTACACTGCTCTGTATACACTACTGTTCCATTGGGTGTCTGATCTGATTTGACCTGTCAACATCCGGTAACAAATGCTGCTTCAATTCCCTGGTCAGTTGGGGAAATACCACTCATAACAGATGACACCAGGTCAGTCCTGAAGCAGGACTCGAAATCCATTTGATTTAATTTGGGATTCTAAACTTACAGATTAGAAGAAAAAAAGGAATGTAAATCATTCTTAATTACTTTGTCAGTTTTAGTTTAAAAGCTTTTAAACTGCACTATAGCCTTGACAGGGAGAGTAGGTGTCCCTTCCACCATTGTTCTCAATCATCTCCTCTCTCCCACATCAACCCTCCTCCCAACCACTGTGGCATCTGTCAAAGCCAATGAGGGACACATTTTGAGGGGGTGTATCTTCAATCAGTGCCTGGTCCATTCCACCCAACTCAGAACTGTGAGATCAGCTCTCTGCCCCCAGCTCTGATAAGTGTGGTCCAGAGGACTGCAGGTGGCAACTCTGGGCAATGTGCCAGGTCCAGCATGATTCATCCCTGTATTTCTTGAGGTTTTCTTCTGCTTCAAGGGCTTTTAGTCCTTACATGTTCTATAGATGAATACAAATTGGTCTGTTTTGTTTAACTCTCTTCTGCTACTCCTGTCATTAAAGGTAATGCCCTCAACCCATAGAAACATAGAAACATAGAAAATAGGTGCAGGAGTAGGCCATTCGGCCCTTCGAGCCTGCACCACCATTCAGTATGATCATGGCTGATCGTCCAACTCAGAACCCTGTACCAGCCTTCCCTCCATACCCCCTGATCCCTTTAGCCACAAGGGCCATATCTAACTCCCACTTAAATATAGCCAATGAACTGGCCTCAACGGTTTGCTGTGGCAGAGAATTCCACAGATTCACCACTCTCTGTATGAAGAAGTTTTTCCTAATCTCGGTCCTAAAAGGCTTCCCTGTTATCCTCAGACTGCAACTCCTCGTTCTGGAATTCCCCAACATCGGGAACAATCTTCCTGCATCTAGCCTGTTCAATCCCTTTAGGATTTTATACATTTCAATAAGATCCTCCCTCAATCTTCTAAATTCCAATGAATATAAGCCTAGTCGATCCAGTCTTTCATCATATGAAAGTCCTGCCATCCCAGGAATCGATCTGGTGAACCTTCTTTGTACTCCCTATTATTGTCTCCATCTTATAGCCTGGTTAGCCAAAGGAGAAATGATAAAATTTTAGAATTCACCTTGTATCTCCCTAGCATTAGCACAGAGCTGATCTGGTGCCATTAAATGTAAGGTATTTCAGTAGCCTAGCAGCAATTCCAACAAACTGGAAAACAGCAAAATAAATTATTTATCATTATAAAATTTGAATTAATTTAGTATTCTTACATCGTTTAACAAACATGTTCCATTGAAAGATATCTAGCCTCGGAAACATTTTCCTGGTTTCTCACTGACTCTCTCCCTCTAGGCCAAACTCATCTTTCACTGAATAATTCTTTGCTCTTGACTCTCTTTTCTACTTTCTCTGAAGATCAGATTATGGCTCAGCAGGGGAAAGAAGAATTTGGTTCCTTGTCCACATTACACTTACTTATGATCATTTTTTTAAAAAAGTAGATATCCTACAAAGTTGCATAAATATTATTGACAACCCATGGGTGAAATGGACTCTTAAAATATGGAAAACTATTATAAAAGAATATAAACTAGAGAGAGACATTGCAATTCTTAAATGGTGTGCATATGACTCGGAATTTGCGCCCAATAAACTAGATGCTAGATTTAAGGACTGGACAGCTAAAGGAATAACAGCTATTTGCAATATAATGAAAGAAGGAACACTATTCAGTTTTGAAATGCTCAAAGAAAAACACATTAGAAAAACAAGACTTTTATCATTATTTACAGATGCGACAGTATATTAATAGCACGGTTAAAAATGTAACCAAGGCAAGTACATGTCTGATAGAGCTATTTAGAAAAGCACATAATTCAGACAACGGTAGTAGAATAATTTCAAGTGTTTATAAAGGTTTGTCAAATCTTAAAACACTTTCGACTTCATACACTAAAACAAAATGGGAGAAGGAAGGAGGGATAATAATATCTGAGGAAGACTGGACAATAATATGGAGGTATCAATGGAAGTGTACCAGTTCACAGAAATGGAGGGAGATCGGGTGGAAAAACTTGATAAGATATTTTATTACACCCTCTCAGAAATCCCATTATAATAGTAACCACCCTGCTTGCTGGAGAAATTGTGGAAATCAAAACGCAAACCATTGTCATATTTTCTGGGAATGCCCCATTATCAAAGACTATTGGAAAGGGATACATAATGCCCTACAAGACATCTTTAAATGTGAAATACCCTTAGAGAGTAAGATCATATATTTTGGGTATATACCTCAAGAATGGTTGAAAAGAGATAAATATTTAATGAATATACTGCTGGTGGCTGGTAAAAAGACCCTTACCAGGAAATGGTTATCTCAGGAGATCCCAAATTTAAATGAATGGTTGGAAATTACAATGGACATTTACAAAATGGAGAAGATAACAGCATCTGTTAATCATAAGTTGGAACAATTTCATTCATAGTGGAAAAAATGGTTGAACTACATAACACCTTATAAGCCTGATTTTATTCTCACAAGTCAATGAATATGTTGTAAAAAAAAATCACTCCCTACTCTGTACATAGTTTTCTTCTTTCAATTGTTCTTTCTTTCCTCTGCTTTCTATAAGTGTATACCTCAGATAAATATTATGTGGAGATTTCTGGCAAATATGATTATATGATATATATGTACAGTATCTGAAATACAGCTTATGGAAATGTTTGTTTGATGATGAAATTCAATAAAAAATAAATTACAAAAAAAGTAAATATCATTAAACTATGCTAGCAAAGGAAAGTGCATTTCTGTCCTCACACAGCAGTCAGGCACAGCTTCTTTCCAAAAGGACACCCTAGAAAATAATATTGTACCAATATGCTGCCTGATTTTATTTATACTATCTAAACAGCACAAGGGGAAATTGATTCCTCCCCCTCCTCTCTCCAGCAGAACACTTCCTTGTTTATGTTAGAAATGCCACACATTGTATACTTGTATGCACCTTAATTTGGAGAGAACATTTTTCATTATTTGGAAGTTATTAAAAAAAAATTCATCTATCGCTCTGCAAGCTCAACTATTTAATTCTGTGCGCAATATATTATTAATAGTAATATAAAGAAAGTGATGGGGACCACGGGAGCAACAGTTGTTTATGGACATGCATATGGCCATGATGTGCAATCCTTCTGTATATTCAAATCCTCTTGCACAGATGCTGCTTTTCCACTGTATGGGGGAGAACATCTGGAACAGAGCAAGTAAGTACATTTCACATTAATTCAAATTAATCCAACCTCTTTGTGGAAAGGAACTTTGGAATAAACAGTGTCTACTCAGAGTACAAGGAATTTAGAGCAGACTTATTGAAAGCAGATGCTTATACTCAAGATGAAGAGAAAATATTCTATAGTTGAACAGATGTATTCATAGGAACCAGAAACAATAAACAAGTGTTGATTTAATTATGCATAAATTACAGAAAATTATAGATCCCTTATATATTATAGTGCTGGCTATTACAACCAAGATATGGGGACACAGGCTCCTGCTTCTGACTTAAAAAGAGAGAAAATAATTAGGTTTTTTTAATTACATTGCAATAATATTAATGAAAAAAGTATGTTTTTAATGGAAAGTTTGTATGTATCTTTAGTGAGGTTGACATTGTGACAGATC
Source organism: Mobula hypostoma (assembly GCF_963921235.1). Classification (NCBI taxonomy): domain Eukaryota; kingdom Metazoa; phylum Chordata; class Chondrichthyes; order Myliobatiformes; family Myliobatidae; genus Mobula; species Mobula hypostoma. The sequence goes on along the minus strand of NC_086100.1, from coordinate 132,723,905 downwards.
AAAGTAAGAAATTACAAACAGCTTGAAAAAATTGAGAAGTGAATGATACTTAAATCCGATAAATCTCTAAAACCTAAGTTTTGAAAGAGGGATTGTACTTTTCACAAATAAAATGACGTGAAGCATTTAATGTTTAGAAAAACCGTAACAACTCATTTATTGTACTGTAAGCACTGAACACAAAAATCACGATAACAGAACTTCACGTAATACATCATCAGACAATGCTCTTAAAGTGAACCCAAACTCAATGTCGGTGGTTGTGAATTACTTTATGTACGTTTCCACCAATTACATTACCCTACACAGTCTCCCCCTCCCCCCAGAATTCACTAAAACCAGCATTGTGAGCCTGTTCAGAGTTCAGATGAACTAACATAGGTGCCTCTGGCTCATCCAGAGATATGTTGACACACTCATGGTCACGTCATGATGGCAGGGACATGGTAATGGAATCCTCCAAATCTTGGTTGGCCTGTTTAAGGCAACCTACCAAAACTCATTCAAGTTTACCCCTCTTATCTATGATAAAAGTCTTTCAATACAGAGTCAATCAGCAGTTTGTACTTCATTTTTCAACCCAAGCAGCATGCCAAATGACGTTATCACAGCCACTTTGGGAAGATCCTCTGAGCACACAGGTACCTGATGGTAGCCCCTAACTAAATTGACTTTGCAAAAAATTAATTTTCTGGCTAAACATGCCAAAAAGTCTTGAATGTGTGGACTGGGCAATGAACAGGGTTGGTCACCTCATTAAGGCATTGATAATTGTCTCATAGGCTACAACCACCATCAGACTTAGGGACCATATGGAGGGGCGAAGCCCAGGGGAGATTTGACCAGCGTACAATACCAAGTCTTTCCATGTTGTCAAACTCAGCCTTCATGGTTGCCAACTTTTCTGGGTTCAATCTATGAGCACGGACACGGACTGGCCAGTTGTGGGAATGTGGTACTCGACTGCATGTTTTTGTAACTGTAGTGGAGAATGTGGGCTTGGTGAGGCTTGGGAATTCACCAAGTAGTGAAGTAAACTCATATGTGGTGGTGCATGTGCTTGACAGAGTTGCTGTGGGGAACTAACTGGGGAGGCAGGGCATCAACCCAAAGTCCTTGACCTCCACAAGCAGTTCTTAAGATCGACTAACAGTCCTTGGACACACAGGAAATCTGCATCAAGCAGAGGTCTAGCCACTTTAGCCAGGACGAATTCCCACGTGTAACGTCGCTCACTGAAGCGGAGCACTGTCTGTCGTGTCCCGCAAATCTGGATCCTGCTGCTGTTGGCAGCCTCTGGAAAGGTTTCGGTCGCTCTTTGCCTTGTCATCAATAGGCGATGCTGGCAGCATATTCACTTAAGTACCCGTGTCGCACAGGAGAAGTTACCCTGAAGGGTGTCTGTAAAAAACAGTAGACAACCCTGGCACCCGGTACCCACGGTGTTCATAGACCTCTGTTGTCCCAATGCACTGGCACTGTCAAAGCTGCAAGGTGGTTGGTATTTCCAGGTGTTCATACCAGAGTGAGTGGGAATAGGTGTTGTGAGGAGAATAGGGAGAAGATTCAAAGAGAAATATCCAGGCTAGTTAAGTGGGTGAGTCACTTACTCAGTGCCTGCTACGCTACTGATGTTTTGGGCAGTAATGAAGGGTCCCGCCCCATCTCTAGTGGTGTTCAGGGCTTTCTTCATCATGCCAGTACTGTAGTTTCCAACTGAGTGGGTGAAAAGTTAGCACATAGAATATATTGTGCAATAATGAAAAACATCCATTCTTGTAGAAAAAGGTAGAAAAGCAAAGCAAAGTATTTAAATAAGAGAAATTAATACAAGTGTGGGTGCATAAAGAGAAGTCACTATCCTTGTAAAGACTCCCTGAAAGTTAGCATATAGATATAGCAAGAATATACTGTAGGAAGATAATAATATGTTGGTCACTTTCACCAAAGAATTTGAGTGGAATATTACATTGGACCCTGGTGAGATATAGGATTGTATTTTGTCCTTAAATAAACCTTGCTGAGTCTGGAGCTAGAGATGTAAAATGTCTTGTCTTTATACAGCATGACAACCAGACATTCAGGAGGAATTCACTGGAGACACTCTTCTGGGGAACCCCTCAGTAAAATCTGCCTGAACTCAAATTATATATCCTATAAGAACAAGGATAACAGCAGATGATTAATTACAGCTCCAATAATTATAATTGCAAAGTTTACTTCAATACTTTACTTACAGACAAGTAATCTTGTAGAATTACATTTTTATAATGGGAGCATATCTCAACTAAATGCCCCTTGAATAATCAAGTGCCTATGCATAATCTGATGACTCTGACTTAATTAGATATGTAATTTATACTTAGAATCATAGAGTCCTACACATAGCAACAGGTCCTTTACTTAGAATCCTAGAGTCAAACGCATGGAAATAGGTCCTTTGGCCATTCTAATGTGTGCCAACTAGGATTTCCACCTAAGCAAGCCCAATTTGGCACATTTGGCCCATTTCTATCTAAACCTTAAACAAAGTTTAGACTTATCAAAGCTCAACCAAAGAGAGAGGACTTACTTAAGATGATAAGTTGCGTCTCCGTCTGGTATGGAAGCAGCTGAACATTGGACCGGAAGTCCCTACAAAGGACTGTGAAAACAGCTGACAGGATCACAGAGGTCTCTCTACCATCCATTGGGAATATCTATCAGGAGTGCTGCATACACACAGCCCTTAGTATTATTAAGATCCCACCCACCCATCTAGCATTTTCGTTGACATTCTACTATCAGGTAGGAGACTACGATGCATAAAAGCAAGAATGGTCAGGATGAGAAACAATTTCTTCCCCCAGGCCGTCAGGCTTCTGAACTCTTGGCTGCATCATATTCAAAGTTTCACTAATTAATCTGTTCCATACCTTCCAATATTTAAAATGAATGCACTTCAGTTTGTTATTTATGTGTGATTCACCTGCAGATTTTATCCATACCTTCATAAGTTATCATGTGTTATGTTGACTACTGTGCTTTACACCTTGGTTTGAAGAAACATTGTCTTGTTTCTATATACATTATATGTTTATATACATTATATACACGTCTATGGTTAAATGACAATAAACTTGATGACTTGACTTTCTTCAATCTGATCATCTGAAGTACATGAACACGTTCTACACTTTAGCTGGCTTTTTACAGTGGAAGACTTATTAAATGTCTTTCACGCCATCAGAACATTTTTAATCTTGTCATAGCCATTGAAGTGTATAGTAGTTACTGCTGTAAGATACAAAATGCAAAGTTATGCCGTGTTGGCTCCACAAAAATAAGTTCAATGATGACTAAATAATCTTTTATTTAGCCCTGCTGGCCATGGCCATTACACATATGAGCAAAATTGGGCCAATTGGCCCATCAAGTCTGCTCTACCATTCCATCATGGGTGATATCATTTGAGGTCTGGGGATAAATATCAGCAAGAACATTCAGGTGATACTATAAGAACCACCTGAGTGGTCAGAAGAGCTGGTCCCTGGCCATTCAACCACTTCTGACTGTAGCATTGGTGTATCAGCCCAGCATAACCTGAAACAGCAACTCCTATCATAAGTTTGCAATATACACTGGTTATCTTTCAGCACTCTCACCATTCATGCACTGACACACAAAATGTTTTTGTTTCAAGAATGCATCCCCTGTTAAATCACTGTGATGTTCCTAAACCAACAACACTAGTACAGCACACATCAGGAAGATGATGAGGTTTCCCTTATATTTTTGTAATATCTGTCTGTTTGGATGTTCCTAAATGATAAGTATCTTTCAATCACCCGTTGAGATATAATAGCCAATAATGTCTTTACTTTTCAATTTTCCAAACTAATAGGAACAAGCTAGCCAATGTTAAACCTGCTTTTTAATTTATTTCACAATAGTTTGTTTTTCGTGGGGCCCTTGCAAGGTTGACACTAAAACTAGTGTTTGTATAACATGGCAGAACCTCACAGACCCATATTCTTTGTTGTGAAAACATGAACAAACATGTTCTTGATTAGTTTCCTTTGGTGCTTTGATGAGAGGGCAAGGGATGATTTAATAAGCAACTTGGGTGTGCTTTATAAATTGCAGGTTAGATTTAAAGTGAGAATTAGATTTACAGGGAATGTCTCAATGGTTGTCTGTACTAATGGTACGGTCTGCTGAAACAAGCCTCTGTCTGTTTAGATAAAAATGATGGAAGTATAGAATGTACAGCATTGCTTCTGTCACACACCTTACAAGTTATCTGTAAACCCGATATTCCCAGACCACTGAGGTATATGTGATTATACCTCCCATGGTCAATATCTTAGCAAAGCCTGGGACAAATAGGAAACAGGAGGATTGTCAGCAACAAATATCCAAACGCAAAGCAATATAATTCACAAAGGTGCAAAGCAAATGCTAAAGCTACTCAATGGGTGCCACAGTAGCACAGTAGTCAGCATGAGGCGATTACAGCTCAGGGTGTCGGAGTTCAGTTTAGTTCTGACAGCCTCTGCAGTGAATTTGTATGTTCTCCCCATGGAATGCGTAGATTTCCTCCGGGTGCTCTGGTTTCCTCCCACAGTGCAAAGACATACCAGTTGGTAGGTCAATTGGTCATTGTAAATTGTTCCGCGAGTAGGCTAGGGGTAAGTTGGTGAGCTGTTGGCAGTGTGGTCGGATGGGCATTTTCCATGCTGTGTCTCTAAATATAAAAAGGTAAGTACATCCAGTTTGCCAAGACAGTAGTATTCAAAACTCAGATCTTAGTGCCAAAACCTGGATAATTGTCACAAACAGGGAAAAACTCAGATTTTTGTGAAAGACCTAAAAGAAGTTCTAATCTCATTTCTACCTTCATTTTGGGACAATTAAGCCATCTGACATTCTTTGATTTGTATTATATATTTCAGAGAAATGTGAATAACAGCATGTTACATCAATGTTGTTAGCATACATGTAATATAACAAGATATTGTTATCCTATTATATATTTTACTAAGTTCGTTGTCATCCTTCTCACTTAAAAATATTGAAATAAGGTCTGATGAAGTGGTTAATTTAAGACAGTGAGAGAAGTGCTCCATCAATTGTAGGATTTTTTATTCAGAGAACAATGTAATACCACTGATGAAAATATGAATCTTTGAACTTTTGAAACTGATGAATGTAAGCCCTTGTGAACACATTATGCCTAAGGTTTATAACCTGTGTGTCAAAGGAGATGCTGACTCACAGCTGATACAGCACTACTGGGTAACTCAATCTCTATTTACATTTAAGTATGGAGGTCGGGAGTTCATGTGCATTTTATCCCACCTACATTTAATCTATTGGTTTAGGTGAATCCTGGAGGTGACAGGTGTACACTCTTGCACTTTATTCAGACTGCTGCAGGGCAAATCTGTGGGTTTAAACAAAGAAAGATGTGTCTATGACCATTGCAAGTAGACAATGCATCTGGCGCATGTAAGATAAAACATGTTTCTGCAAAGAGTTTTTATTCAAGTGCACACTGAGTTTGATGCTTTAACTCTTCATCTCCACAGTTTATAGTAAACTAAGTAACTTTAAATATTTCAGTTGTGACTGATTGGGTAGCCAGTAATCACAACACCCTAGATAATGTTTATTAGTACCCATGGCATCCCATAATTTCATTAAAACAACCTCTTACTACTTAGCATAGAACATAAAAAGCAATTGGGTTTGTAGTTTCTGTTTATCCAATAGTGTTTGGTTTTAGTTTGGTCTATTAGTCAGTGAGCATGACATTATAGCAGAAACAGTGACATTGTGCATGCTGTAGAAAGGTTATGAAAGACTCCCAGACCATTAATGTCCACCTGGCATGGTTTTGAATACTTAATTTAATTCTAATGTCATTGGCAGTAGTGATAGTGGGAGAATAGTTCTTACGACTGTATTGAGAAAATCTGTATATCGTGTAAATGATTCACAGAAGAACCTCAACACCTAACAAGCTATACAACCCAATAGGTCTGGGTCAGTGTTTATCCTCTGTATGGGCAGTAATCTTAACTGCAACACACATCAAAGTTGCTGGTGAACGCAGCAGGCCAGGCAGCATCTCTAGGAAGAGGTACAGTCGACGTTTCAGGTTAGTCCTGATTAAGGGTCTCGGCCTGAAACGTCGACTGTACCTCTTCCTAGAGATGCTGCCTGGCCTTCTGCATTCACCAGCAACTTTGATGTGTGTTGCTTGAATTTCCAGCATCTGCAGAATTCCTGTTGTTTGCGTTAACCATTGACTATTGTTTTTTCCTCTTATCTTTATATTTGCCTACCTAACCTACCTCAGTTAGTAACTGCAGAAGGACATTCCACAGTTTTACCTCTAAGTAAAAAATAGTTTCTCCTGCTTTCTCTCTTAATTACTGAATCAGTTGATCTTATCTATATTGACCCATGGCCACAGAGCTTTAATTACGGACTGCATCGAATTGCCTCATGATAATTTCTGTTTAAATGAAATATCTCATCTTCCTTCATTTTATAATAGGCAGCACATACTTCAACAGCCTTCCTTTATCCAGAGATCCCAGAACAACAATAATAATGCAGTATAGTCTTGTGATATTGAGATGACCAACATGATGTCAAGTAGCTGAATGTTGAATGTTATCATGGGCCATTTTCAAATAGAGATAGAGATTCCTCTTTCATGTGAGTGTAATTGTTCTGTGGCATCGCGTAAGGCTACAACTCAAATTCCCAAGAACTTCTTTACAGTGTGCATTCATTGAAATTTGCAAACTAAACTGGGAGATCACAGTGAAGTAAATTATTCTTATCATGGAAAGATTGCACAAAAATGGCTTTCAAGATTGTGAAAAACATTGTGCCACAGACTTTGAACCATTTGTGCAAACATACTCTTCGAATGCATGCCTGCTCAGTAAAGAAGTTGGCAACTTTAAAATTGCAGGTCTACTAAGCATAATATTAATATTGAAACATATCCCGTCCCCAAGATCTTCAAGTACTCTATAATATATTATTGAATATAGAGTAACATTAACATTTAATTTTACATTGTCATTATAACAAAAGCATCAAGTTTCCTGTAAATACAGGGTGATAATCTGCATATAACAACAAATCTCTGATTTACTCTGAAGATCCAGTTATCACTGTGTGGAGATCAATGACAAAAGTTGTTTTAAGATACAGAGCTCGGTTCAGTTCAGTAAGAGGTTGATGCCTACTTGCTCTTCAATGAATGACTTCTGAATGTTACAAAATTATTAGGTGCAGAAGTTCAAGAAGGATTAAACTTCCTCTACTGTTGCACAGGATCCAAAATTAACAATTGGATCCCATTTACCAGTGTTTGAGATGCAAGCAAGGGAAGGCCCAATGGATTTGAACAGATTTATCGTATGTCACGGTATTGTTCCACATTTATGGCAATCAGAATATTAATTACAACAACAGCCCATGTATGCTAACATTCAATGTGTTAAAAATGCCATTTTACTGAATTAGTCCATGCACGTAAACACTTTATTTTATTTTAGCAGAATTAATTTTCATGTGACTGAGACAATGTATCTCCAGAAAAATCTGCAAAAAAGGCAGCATTGTCAGTGCCATGAGCTTTAGAAAAACTCGCTGTTTCAGCATTTCTGTTAAGAAAAACATTCAGAAATATATAAGAAATAAGAGGAGGTTGAGGCCTTGTGGCATTTAGTGCTAACTCAGTTATTCTATATCAAGAGTGAACATTTACATTAACACAACTTCCTTGGCCTATGCCATTTGATTCATTTAAAATACCTTGTCTTGAAATATACACAAAATGCATGATAAAGTCCACTCCCGACTATCCTGCTGGCTAATGTACAGTCTCTGGAAAATAAAACCGAAGACCTCAGAACAACGCAAACACGAGGAATTCTGCAGATGCTGGAATTTCAAGCAACACACATCAAAGTTGCCGGTGAACACAGCAGGCCAGGCGGCATCTCTAGGAAGAGGTACAGTCGACGTTTCAGGCCGAGACCCTTCGTCAGGACTAACTGAAAGAAGAGATTTGAAAGTGGGAGGGGGAGGGGGAGATCCAAAATGATAGGAGAAGACAGAAGAGGGAGGAGGACCTCAGAACAAGACGACTGTACCAGAGGGATATCAAGGACTGCTGTGTACTTTACTTCATGAAAATATAGTTATTTACCCCCTGCCTTTTTGGGTGCAGTGCTGTGGCACAGTGGATTTACTATTCTCTGTAGACAGGACAGCTCAATCTCTTAAAGGCAGAGGAGGGGGAATATGCTTTATTATTATCTTATCGTGGTGCACAGACGTTGAGGCCCTGCCTCAATTCTGCTCACCCAACCTGAAACATTTTATGGTAAATGTCATCCATCTTATCTGCCAATGGAGTTTTCAGCCTTTGTCATGGTAGCTGTGTTCATTCCTTCTCAGGCCAAAGTCAGGCAGGCTATCCAGGAGCTGAACAATATAATCACCAGGCATGAAGCTAAGCACCCAGAAGCCTTCCCTATCATTGTGGGAAATTTCAAACAGGCCAGCTTGAAGAAGTCTCTGAACAACTGATACCAACATATGACCCCTGGAACCAGAGCAGCCAACACACTTGACCACTGTTATATCACAATCAAATACGCTTACTGTGTCAGCCCACAGCCACACTTTTGAACATCTGATCACCTGGCTGTACTTCTACTTCCAATGTATAGGCAAGGACCAAAGACCCTAGCACCAGTGGTGAGAACCAAGAAGGAATGATCAAGGGAGGCAGAGGAGTGCTTACAGTACTGATTGAGTCGGTGGAGTGGACAATATTCTGGGGTTCATCTTTGATGGAGACATAGTGAAGAGAGCGTCCAGTTTCAGGTTTCTGAGAATACACATCTCAGAAGACCTTACATGGTCCACTATCACCACAACAATAGTTAAGAAAGCACAGCAACACTTGTTTTTCCTCAGGACACTGAAGAAAGCTGGTCTACCTGAACAGATGCTGGTGACGTTTTCCCGCTGCACCATAGAGAGCATCTTAACATACTGCATCTCTGTGTGGTATCTCAGTTGTACAGCAGCTGATAGGAAAGCGCTTCAGCAGGTCGTCTCTAGCACACAGAAGATCATCGGGACACAGCTCCCAGCTCTGAAGGACACTTACAGCTCACGCTGCCTAAGGAAAGCTACAAGCATCTGTAAGGACAATACACACCCATGCAGTCATCTGTTCGAACTTCTTCCATCTGGCAGACGTTATAAGATCTTCTATGCCTGCACTTCTAGACTGAAAAGTAGCTTTTTCCCCAGAGCTATAATTGCTCTGAACCAATCGATCAAGCACCATCAATAAGTTGTTATATTGCTACTTTGAATACTGGTTTTATGGCTGTCATGCATCCGATTTGCGCTTTTGTACTGCTGGACATTGCTTGTACTGGCTGGTTACTTGATTTTGATTGAGGTTAGAGACAGAATCGGATGCACGCCAGCTCTGGCAGGAGATCAGCAGTGGGTAAGTGTTCCTGATGAGGGTCATCAGCTGAAAAAAACACAGCTGGTAAGCTGCAACAGCACATTGATGCAAGGGGCTTTATTTAGTGCCAGGTGACATAAGTGCAGAAGCTGCCCAAAAGTTGTGAAGAAAAACTGTTCTTACAAATAGACAAATGAAAACAAATGTGTATGTTCAAAAATTTACAAATATACAGAGGCTTTCTCCACAACACACTTTGTCTTTAACTTTTCAATATAACTACTCACCAAATGTCAAATCCAACCTCCACACCTCTGCAAATGGGACAAGGGAGCTGCCCATGTAGGCGGCGTCTTCCTCCGTATGCATCGAATGCACGACTTGCAGTATTTTTCGACCTCTAGCTTCATTCGGGGCCAGTAGAACCGGTCTCTGAGCAATCCATAGGTCTTTTACACCCCTAAATGTCCAGAATCATCATGAAGTGACTTCAATACAGTCTTCCAATACTTCTCGAACAGAACCAGCTGGCAACGCTGAGGTCAGTCCAGAGGTGATGTGACCCGGTATAGGATCTGTTTCTTCAACTCCAACCTGGGCCATTCTCTCAATAATGGAGGCACTGGAGCGTGTTTCATCTTCTCCACCTGAGCCATGTCTCCCTTTTCGACTGCTGACCAAACAGTACCGATGCCTGGGTCATCTCACTGAACAGCTGCCACTTCCCCAGAACTCAATTCCGGCAATTGGTTTGTCTTCAGAGCAGTCAGGTTACAGCAAACTTGTGGAATAGTGTCATCAGAAGCTCCCAATTGATCTACCGCTCGATCCTGACCTTGTTTTCTGTCTGCCTTCACCATGATGGCAAACTGGCACATGGCTTTCACCCCCGGGGCAGGAACGCTCTCTCAATCCTCGTCCCTGTCCAGCCCTTCATGCGCACGTTGGGACAAGCATCAGCATCAATGATCCTGCTTCCCAGCCAGTACTTCAGGCTGAAATCATAGGCCGGCAACGCCACCAATCACCGATGGCCTGTGGCATCCAATTCCGCCAAGGTCAGGATATAAGTTAGGAGATTGTTGTCCGTCCTCACCTCAAACTTGGCACCATAGAGGTAGTCACTCAGCTTATCCATCACTGCCCATTTCAATGCCAGAAACTCCAACATGCATAGGATAGTTTTTCTCAGAGGGCGACAGACTCCGGCTGACAAACGCAAAGGCCTCTTCACATTTCGCATCCCACCTTGGTCCAAAAGGCTCCAACATGCTAAGATATTCTTTACCCACCTATCCGCCTCCATTTCTTCCTCAAGGGAGGATAACCACACAGAAGCTGATTCAACAGGTGACTCACTTTCACAAAGCTCTTCATGAACCTCTGGCAGTAACCACAGAACCCAAGGAACGAGCGCAGAGTGCCCACAGCCTGGGGCCTTGGCCAGGTGGTCATGCCTCTATCTTAGATGGATCTGCAACTACTCCATCTCTTGAGACTATGTGCCCCACATAGCTAACAGACATCTGGCACTTGTCCAAGGAAAGTTTTAACCCTTCAGCTTTCAGGCAGCCCAGCACCTTCAGGAGCCTCACTTCATGTTCTTGCAAGGTGGAACCAAATACTATGAGGTCATCCAGATGCACCAATATCTCAAACAAATTCATATCCCCACCATCTTCTCCATGACCCGCTGGAAGGTTGCGAGGGCTCCTGATATGCTCTGGAGCATCCTTTCGAACTGGAAGAATCCCAGGGGACATATAAATGCCGTCTTCTCTTTCTCAGCCTCCATCATGGGGATCTGGTAATATCCACTTCTCAAGTCCAGTACACTGAACCATTTCGCACCACTCAGACAGGCCAGCGCGTCTCCGATCCTTGGGACCGTATACTGGTCGGGGACGGTATGCCTGTTCAGTCTTATAGTCCACACACATCCATATCTTCCCATTCTTCTTCCTGGTCCCTACTACTGGGGATGCATAAGGGCTTCAGGACTCGGTGATGATCCCAGCTTCCTTCAACTTACACAGATGCTGCCGAACGTTCCACCTCTGCAGGGGCCAGTTGCCACGATGTCTCTCTGAACGGGGTGTCCTCAGTCACCCATATAGTGTGACGAGTGCTTTTGGAACAACCCACATCAAACTCCTCAGTGGAAAAGACACCTTCCAGCTTCAACATCCTCAATACCAACCTTCTGTTCCAACCTGCAGATACCGGGGAGTCCCCGAAGTTGAATTGCTCAGCAGTCAACTTTCCCCCTTTTTCCAATAGGTTCCCCCTGACTTGTCTCACAGGGACACTAGACATTACTGTCACTAGGAAAAGATGTGCCAGGGGCATCCCCCGCTTGAAGGTGACCTCCCTCTTCGTAGTGTTCCTGACAATCACTGCCATCCTGTTTGCCTGTACAACTGAGGGATTCTACAGTTTGGGCCTCAGCAGTACCCCAGCAGGCACTCCTGCCTTCTCTTCGTGATTTTCTGGAACATCCACCAAGAAGACCTTACCCTCAGGCATTCTGGGAAATTTGGGGTTTACCATTACTCTCGCTAGTTCCCCCGGGCTGTGACACAATTAGCTTAGACTGGGTGAACCACACAGTCTCTGGTCTAAACTCGTTACCTGGCCCAATGCAGCCATGCATTTCCTCAAAAGCAGCTTGAAACACTGGATGAACGGACAATGTTCTCAGGAATCTCTCTCCAGCTTTTTCCTTGCAGGCTCCCATGAGCCTCTTCACAGTAGGAGTGTTGGTCCCTACAAGAATTGAAATGCTGCCCTTCTCAGCGGGGTCCAGACAAACCAGCATTAATGTATCAAGGGCCTCCGCCACTCCCACATCGGCCTCCAAAAACTCCAGCTTCCCTTACAAATAACCATCATACAGATAATCACCCACACTGAGACCCCAGATCTCTAGTACACTGAATGGCATCAATGGTAAGTGCGTCAAATACTGGTTGTAAAATGAATGGTACAGTACAGCAAAGTGACCTGTGAGCCTGTGTCAAGTATGGCTCTAGCATAAATACCCTCTATCTGTAGCGATGCCCTGAAGCTTGGCCCCACTAAGCCTTCAGGAATATAGTTCTTTGCTTTAGGGTGTTCCTTGATATATTGCTGGAAATATGTCCCCACCTCCCTCCACCCTGATACACCAAGCCATCCCCTCTTTTATGTTTTCCCTATGACTTTCTCTGCCTAGGTACCCAGGGATTCACATTCTGAGGGGTTTCCCGTCATTCACACGCACACCTCAAGTGTCCCTCTTCACTACAGTTATAACAGACAATACCGGCTGCTCTCCTTCTCACATGACACTGGCTGCTAACAGCCCTCTGCATAGTCCGTCCCCTTAGAGAATCCACCTCTTTATCAGCTCCATCATATGGGGGTGGGGGGGGTCACACCCATTGATAACAACCGGGACATCTCAGTTCTCAACTCTACCACTCCCCGGGGCAGTCTATCCATGGTCACTTCACCCCAGGGGACCACTACCAAGGACTGTGACCTGTTGATGGAGCCCTCGCATGCTTCCAACACATTCTCCTCCTCCCATACTTCTCTGATCAGTTCAACAGACGACGGGGGGGGGGGGGGCTCGTCTTATGAGACAGTTGGAGACCCCAAGCAATCAGGTCCTGGGACTGGGCGCACTTTGATATCTGGTCCATTCTTAATTGATCCACCTCAGCCACCTGAATGGCCCGTCTGCGCCACAAGCAATTTAGCTGCCTCTCTAGCCAAAAGATGTAGGCAGAAAATTCCTCCCTCTTCCCCGATGCATGTTCTGAATCCCTGTCATGAGCTCCATTGGGCCAAATGCATTTTTCAGTGTTCCCATGTAATCAGGAGCATTGGCGAGGGGGTACCAGGACTTCACGGCTCTCATGATGTCAGCAGCCCGCCCCTTCAAACTCTCAACCAATCTCTGTCGCTTTACATCATCAGAGCACTGCCACTCATCTAGCAACTGACAGGTCTGCTTTGCCCAAGTCTCATACTCATCTACTCCTTTAGGGGTGGGCTGAGCTCATCACAACTGGGACTTTGGACATGGGCATTTTTCCATTTATTCACCAGAGAGGTAAGGGCGGATACTGACTCAGAATTCTCACTCTTCTCTGGGGAATGGGGACTAATTAAACATTTCAAATCCAATCACTCCTTCCTCTCACTCCTCACAAACCATAGAACCCTGTCTTTGAAGACTCTGCCCCCAGCTACGGGAAACTTGACTTGTGATTCAGTCCACTTCGCTGCCATTACATTAGTGTTAATCTGCAGTAAATCAAGGTCTGTGCCCACCATTTTATCAAAACTCCATCCCACAATCGTAACTTTGCTGACAACTTTAACAGTACTTAACAGGCGAATTAACAATTCATCCACAGTACAAATATCTACCCCACACAACATGAACGCATTAGTTACAGGTATCCCCATGAATGCACACCACTGCTCCACCCCAGCAGTATCCGTACCAGCACAACTTAAACACACAACCCCCTGGTTCAATGCTCAGGGCAATCACACAGCATCCAACAAAATCAATCCCGGACAAGCCCCCTCAATTGTCACCCTCAGGTTTGGCCGGTGGCATTAGTCTAGGGGAAGACAGTCTCTGGCCCCACCAAACTTGTGAAATCTTTTTATGTGGATGCTGCATGATGTGTTATCCTGTTACAAATCAGTACCACAAAATATCAGACAGTACACCATATGCAATTAAACGACTGTGTTTTATAATTCTTAATTTGACTAAAAGGGTTAGTAAGGAAAACAAAAAAAAGGACCCATTTTAATAAAACAGTCTAATGTGCACATTGGAGCTCACAGTTTTTCCCTCCGTTAGTTCTCCATCAATTTCCCCGGACATCGTCCACTCCCGCCCCCATTTCAAATCCACTCCATCCTGTACACTACAACCTCTCCATTCTGGCATCTTCTCTCTCCATCTTCTGCTGAACAAAAGACCATGAACGCCTCGCTCTTGGGCACACAATAGACAGCGCACATTCCAAAGGCCCCATTATCTCTAGTCATAACCCAAACACTGCTGCTGCAGAGAGACCATTACACTAGCAGTGAAACCTTTCCCAGGGCATTACATTTATTTTTCCTATTGTAATTTACTGTTTTATTATTATTATTAGCATATATTGCAATGTACTGCTGCTTCAAAACAACATATTTCATCATATGTGTCTGATATTAAACCTGACTCTGATTCTGATTTGCTGCACAGAAGTCAGGTGAGTCACAGCTCTGGAGTTCAAGGATGCAGAGTCAAGAATTGGTTCAGTATTGATCAGTGTGTAGAAAGGTTTGGAGCAATGATGGAATGTTATGGATCATAAGGATTGTAAATATACTGTAGCTTTGGAGCCCGTTTGCAACTTGAGTTGGGATGTGCATTAGCAGTTAGATTAGCTTATCAGGTCAAGGCGTATGAAAGACATTCAGTGATGTTTGATGTTGGGTATCATGGCCATTGTCATTGGGACATTGAGTTTGTTGGTGATGCGATTGCCTATCAGGCATGAAGCTTGTAGAGTCAGAGGATATGATCATCAGTTTTTGATTGAAGATATTGGTGTCAATGATCACATCTTGTTTGCTGGAAGTGTTCAAAGTTGCAATCATGAATTGGTATAGAGTGCTTGAAAGTTAGGAAGCAATTTGTTGTTGGGGTGTAAATGTCAGCCTTTGGAAGGGATCTTGGATGTTGAGTTTTGTCATGTTAAGTGAGCTTATTTTTATTTGTCACATGTACATTGAAACATCAAAATACAGTGAAACGTGTTATTTGCATCAACGACCAATGTAGTCTGATGATGTGCCAGGGGCAGCCCACTGGTGTCACCATGCTTTCGTACCAATATAGCATGCCCACAACCTACTAACCTTAACCCACATACAGTATCTTTGAAATGTGCAAGAAAACCAGGGCACCCTGAGGAAACTCACGTGGTCACAGGGAGAATGTACAAGTTTCCTACAGACAATGGTGGGAACTGAACGCTGATCAATGATAACTGGCGGTATTGTGCTAACCCCTATGCTACTAGGCCACCCTACGTTGGGTTGGATATAAGATGTTGTGATGAGGGTTGGGGGTGTCGCAGTGATGCAGTTTGTTACTGTGAGAGAAATGAGGTCATCTGAGACAGTAAACAATTTAGATGGTCTACAAAAGCCAGTCTGCAACTGACTCAAGGATGTTCCTTCTAAGTTACACAGAGGTAGCCTTCACAGCTAACATGAAAAGCTGCTATGTAAGATGCTGGAAATATTAGGAGCGTCATCCAGAATGTGTTGCACTTCCTGTGCCAAGCATCAAAATTACAGGTGCACAGAGGACGTGAAATAAAAATTGCAGGCCCACACTTAGCATATTAAGTTCCAAATTTTAAATTATATTTTAATTTACAAAGGCATTGAATTGCATAGCACTCAAAATAGGCAGGGAATTTTAATTTGGTTCTTCTGGGCACATGCTCCTATTAATAGAGCAGAAGTAATCCTGCTGTCCATATAGTCAATCAGTGCCTTCCAGCAAGGAGTGTAGCTCTAATGTAGGTAGGAGCAATGCACTTAATGCAACATCCAGTGACAAGAGGGCCAGGCTTTCTTTGGTTAAATGAAAAAGTATTATCACCATTCTTGATTTTCAGTATGAGTCCTTAATTCTTGTGAAAAACCTGCAGTAAATCTCTGCTCCTTTGTGCTACCAGTTACATAGTAAAAAAATGAATACAAAAAATATTTACATAAAATCAAAACTTATAATGTTCTTTGTTCATCAGGGCATTTGGTTAGAACAATTACTATTCAGGAATTGAATGGCACCAGTATAAACAGTTTGTGTGTGGCCAATTGATAGGTATTTTGTTTGAGGACCCTATATAGGAACTCCCAGTGACATAAGAGACCTGAGGCAGTGTGAGAAGGACTTATGTGAACAAGGAAGTACATAGACATTAATACATACATATGTCATGCATAATCCATGCATTAGTGAATGTACATGCCTTGAATCTCATTGATCAATACTGTATAGCCCAATCTCCTCAATAGTTTAGTATATCAAGTTCAGGGAGGATCAGGAAGGAAAATCATACATTTTGTCAAAGTTTCATTAGGTCCACAATTGTCCTTTCTGAATAACTGTTCATAGAAATGTAATCACATAGCACACAAAAAAGTGGAGCGACTCGATCCAGTTTCAAGACAAATAGATGTTATCGTGCATAAAATACTAGTTATAGTCTGTGGTTTGTTGACCCTGACTCTTCACCTGTGGATTTTCATTTTGTTATTGACAGAAGCATTAACACAGAGAACAGAGGTCATCAGTGCCAATATACTAACTGTAATTGATATTCAGAACAGTAAGAAAACATTAATCAATCATGAAATCTAGTCTGGTAAGCCATGCCTTTCAAAAGAGGAACTTTCATTTTGGTTAATGTAGCATTAAAGGATTTTACAATGGCAGTTTCATTGGCTACAATATAGTAACTGATGAAGAATAAAATATTAACAGAAATGTAAGGGAACACAGAAGTTCAGCATCCTTAAAGATCAAAAACATATTACTGAATTTTAGATCTATGAGGATTTATCAGAAATTCTACAGTTTTAATGAGGTCATGTACTGCTTGTGTTAGACACTGACTAAAAATTCACCTCCCCCATCAATGACAGTGAAGGGTCATTTCATTGTTTCAGTCGAAGGTTTGCTCCAAATAAACTCAGCGAAGCTTGAAGCCCACTTTGCTCATTGCACACTTTTAATCAAGGGTTGCAGAGAGTCCAAATGAAAATATAGTGAGCCCTGAGCTGTGTAACTGTGGGGAGGGAGAACCAGCAGTCAAGGGCGTGACTGGTTCCTGGGGATTGCACACTTCAGTGCTTTCTTGTGGTTGAGAGTAGGGGAGGTGCCTTGGAGAAGATTGGGGGAAGGAATGAAAGGAGATGGGAGATCGGGGACTACGGAAAGAAATTATAAGCACTTAGGGATGAGGAATGAAGGCAAGGAAGTGGGGGTTGGAGGGTTAGGCTTGTATCAGCTGGAGGTCATGAGGAGTGGAAGTTGGCATAATTGTTGGATAAAGCCTCAAGGAATATTGGCAACACTGTAATGATTCTAATTAGTTGATTATCGGTGCCATTCACAAGATGCTGGAAAATGCATGGTCATGCACTTTGGAAGTAGAAATAAATAATTTTCTAAATGGGGAGAAAATACAGGAATCTGAGATGCAGGAGGACTTGGGAGTCCTTGTGCAGAACACCCTGAAGGTTAGCTTGCAGGTTGAGTCAGTGGTGAGGAAGGCAAATGCCATATTAATATTCATTTCAAGAGGTCTAGAATACAAGAGCAAGGATGTGATGCTGAGGCTTTATAAGGTACTGGTGAGGCCTCACCTTGAGTATTGTAAACAGTTTTGCACCCCTCATCTTAGAAAAGATGTGCTGGCATTGGAGAGGGTCCAGAGGAGGTTCACAAGGTTGATTCCAGGAATGGAAGGGTTATCATACGAGGAACGTTTGATGCTCTGGGTCTGTACTCACTGGAATTCAGAAGGATGAGGGGTGATCTGATTGACATCTTACGAATGTTGAAAGGCCTAGACAGAGTAGATGTGGAAAAGATGTTTCCCATGGTGGAAGAGTTTAGGACAAGAGGGTACAGCCTCAGGATAGAGGAATGCCCTTTCAAAACAGAGATGTGGAGAAATTTCTTTAGCCAAAGGGTGGTGAATTTGTGGAATCTGTTGCCACATGCAGCTGTGGAGGACAGGTAATTAAGGCAGAGATTGATAGGTTCTTGACTGGACATGGCATCAAAGGTTATGGGGAGAAGGCCGGGAACAGGGGTTGAGGAGGAGATAGAAAGAAGAATCAGCCATGATTGAATGGTGGAGCAGACTCGATGGGCCAGATGGCTGAATTCTGTTCCAATGTCTTATAGTTTTTTGGCACTGATAAGTGCAACACTTCACATACAGCAGCTCTGATGGAAATAATCAGATATTCCCATTTAGGGCCACTACAGCTGAAATTCACAGTCACAGTCATAGGTATTTCAGTAAGTATCATTGTTTTAAGACATTTAAACAATCAATTGATACTCAAATTCAGTGGGTCACGAGTGCTGTTCCCCATTAAGAAAATGGAAGCATGGAAGGAAAGCCAGTCTACAGGTACGATTGAAATACTGAGGCCTTAAACCCCCACTCCTGATTATCCTGTTGATAAATGTACAGTCTCTGGAAAATAAACCTGAAAACCTTGGAGCAAGATTGCAATACCAGAAGGACATCAGGGACCACTGTTTAATTTGCTTAATGGAAACATGGCTCATGCCACTATCATAGATGCAGCACTGCAGCCCAACGGCTTCACCATTCTCTGCAAGGACAGGATAGCTCAGTTTTTAAAGGTAAAGGAGGTGAAGCATGTGGCGGTTTTATCTCAGACCTGCTCACATGACCTGGAAAATCTAGTGCTTCAATGTTATCCATTTTAGCTAACAAGGGAGTTTTCCAGCATCATCCTGGCAGTGGTGTATACTCCATCTCAGGCTGATGTTAGGCAGGTATTAGAGGAGCTGATCACCTTGATCAGCCGTCACGAAACAGTGTACCCGGATGCCTTCCCTATCATTGTGGGGGTTTTCAACCTGACCAACTTGAAGAAGTTTCTGAACAAGTACCACCTATGAAACCAAAAGAGCCAACTCACTTGACCACTGTTATACTGTACCACAATCAAGAAAACTTACCATGTCATTGGATCCTCACACTTTGAAAGGACTGCTCGTCTGGCTAGACTTCTGTAGGCAGAGACTAAAGATGGCAGCACCAGTGGTGAGGTCCAAGGAGGTATGGGCGAGGGAGATGGAGGACTGCTTTGCATCAGTGGACTAGACCAGGGTTTCCCAACCTGGGATCCATGGCTCCCTCGGTTAATGGTAAGGATCCATGGCATAAAAATGGTTGGGAACCCCTGGACAAGACAGTATTCGGGGATACATTTTCAAATCTCGATAAGTACACTACAGTTGTCAAGACCTGTGTGGATGAGTGTGTGCCTTTGGGAACATACTGGACGTTCCCCAAACCAAACGCCATGGATGAACTAGGAGATTCATAGTCTGCTGTGGGCTAGATCTGTGGCATTCAAGACCAGTGATCAAGAACTATACAAGTCCAAGTACAACCACAGAAAGTTAGTTTAAGAACATAAAAACAGTTCCAAATGAAGCTAGAGACAGAATCCCATGCACATCAGCTCTCGAAGGACTTGCAGGCCATTGCTTTCTACAAAGCAAAACCTAACATCATGAATGGCTTTGATGCTTCTTTCCCAGATGAGCTCAATATCCTTTTTGCACACTTTGAAAGAGAGAACAAAACTACACCTGCGCGAATCCCTGTGTGAACCTCTGTGTGGCTCTGTAATCTCTGTCTTGGAGGCCAACGTCAGAAGAATTTTCAACAGGGGAAACTTTCACAAGGAATCAGGCACTGTTGGTGTACCTGATGTGGGAACAGAAAACCTGTGCCAACTCTTCTTTCAGTTAGTCCTGACGAAGGGTCTCAGCCCGAAACACTGACTGTACCTCTTCCTACAGATGCTGCCTGGCCTCCTGCGTTCACCAGCAACTTTTATGTGTGTTGTTCCAACCAACTGGTGGGAGTTTTCAAGGACAGCTTCAATTCCTCACTATTGCAGTTGGAGTCTCCCACCTGCTTCAAAAGGGTGACAATCGTGTCAGTGTCCAAGAAGAACAGGATAAGCTGCCTCAGTAACTATCGCCCAGTTACACTCACATCTACTGTGATGAAGGGCTTTGAGAGGTTGTTCATGACCGGAGTCAATTCCTGCCTAACCAAGGACCTGAACGCACAATAGATCTATGGTGAATGCAATCTCACTGGCTCTCCAGACAGCTTTGTATCACCTGAACAATAACAACACCTATGTCAGACTACTGTTTATTGATTACAGCTCAGCAATCAACACAATCACTCCCTCAGTTATAATTAACAGCCTCCAAAATCTGCGCCTGTGTACTTCCCTCTTCAACTGGATCCTTGACCTCGCCAGAAGACCACAGTAAGTGCAGATTGGAAATAACATCTCTCCTTTGCTGATAATCAACCTCAAAGGATGTGTGCTTAGCCCACTGCTCTACTCTCCCGACGCCCATGTGTGGCTAGTCACAACTGAAATGGCATCTATAAGTTTGCTGATGACACAAGTATTGTTGGCGTGATTCCAGATGGTGATGAGAAGGATTAGCTGGTTGAGTGCTGTCTCAACAACGACCTTGCACTCAACATCAGTAAGACCAAGGAATTGATTGTGAACTTCAGGAAGCGGAGGGAATACACACCATCCTCATTGAGGAATCAGCAGTGAAAAGGGAGAGTAGTTTCAAGTTCCTGGGTGTCAACGTCTCTGAAGAACTTACCTGGACCCAACATATTGATGCAACTACAAAGAAGGCATAGCTGCCGCTATATTTCATTCAGAGGAAATTTGGTTTGTTATGAAAGACTCCTGCAAATTTATACAGATATACCATGGAGAGCATTCTGACTGGTTGCATCATAGTCAGGTATGGAGGGGCTACTGCACAGGAGTGCAAAAAGCTGCAGAAACTTGTAAAAACATCCAGCTTCATCATGTGCACTAGTTTCTCCAGCACTGAGTAGGTCTTCTAAAAGCAATGCCTCAAAAAGGCAGCATCCATCATTAACGACCCCCATCTCGCATGATATGCCCTCTTCTTATTTTTACCATGAAGGACCCTGAAGACACACACTCATTGTTTCAGGAACATCTTCTTCCCCTCCATCATTAGATTTCTGAATGGACAATGAACCCATGTACACTACCTCAGCATATCTTCCTCTCTTTTCTCACTACTTATTTGATTTAATGTTTATATATACTTCTTATTGTAATTGATAGCCTTTAAAATTATGATTATATATTGCTACATACTGCTGCCACAGAATAACAAATTTCATAACATATGCCAGTGATATTTAACATGATTCTGATTTCCCAGTGCTTGACAAGAAGGCAGCAGCAGCACAACACAACACAGAGTCATTCCAGGAGCGACCAGCCACACTCTCCCTTAGAGTAAATTAATCCACTTTTCCAGATAATCATGGGAAATGACATTGCATGTGCAATTGAGACAGGAATCATGCCAAACTCATCGAGTGACTTGTGACGGGAATCATATGGAAATTTTCTGGAAATGCACCTCTCTCCAAATGTTGGTAATGTTTAGACATATGATGCTGGGAAAAGTAACATCGATTGCTTAAATTTTTGTGACATTTAGCTTGGCTTTGAGGTGTTATTGCTCTTTTAGAACTATTCAACTCTGCTAAAAGCAGGGTACCATTTTAATAAAACATGAATTGTAACCTGGCTTGGGGTTTTAGAAAGTTAGAGTCAGATTGCTCTCAGCTATTTTACAATTATAAATTGGAGAGAACTTACTTTCTTCCCAGAGGAATGGCTTGTGGGAAGAGCATGGAGGGAGATCATTAAATCAGAACACATTTTAATTGGCCATGATTTGAGAAAAATGGTAAAAATTATCCATGGTTCTGACCATCTGAAAAGACAATATTTCCTCTGGCAGAGGAGCCATGTACCAGAATAGACAGAATAAGATAAAGGAATCGAAGAGTGGTGGAAGCAATTAAACACACCAAGTTACTCTGATCTTGAATGCACTATCTGAAAGGGTAATGGAAGAAGATTTAGTTGTAATATTCAGTGGAGAACTGAAGAGAAAAAATTGCAAGGTTGTGCAAAAGGTTGAAATTAATTGAGTAGCCTGACTAAAAAGCCAGAAGAGCTATTGTGGATGAATGGCCTCCTGCTGTACTATGAACGGGAGCAGAAGATGGCGGCGCAACGCAGCTCACAGTGGCTACTCCGGCGGTGATGTGTTATTTGTCAAGCAGGGTGCCGTGCATAATCCTGATTTGATGGAGATGGATGTGAGAGCACGGAGGAACATCTGGTGAAATTTCTGAAATGCCTGCTTCGCTACTGCTGCTACAGTGTGGTCCAGAATCTCTGGAGGGCAAGGCCCAGAGTCCTTGGCTTTGCTTGTTGCTCCGCGGCCGGGGCAGGGTCGAAATGCTCAGCAGAGGATGGTGCTCAGAGAGGCTGTGTTGGAGGGGCTGGTCGGAGGCTCGAAGTTTTCGGACGGACTCAGAGTCCGCTGCAGTCGGGTGCTTCCAATGGTGCTGCTTCGGCAAGTTGGCGGCGCCCTGCAGGTTCATGGCAGGGAGAGTTTCTCCCTTCTGCCGCCTGCATGAGATGATGAGTCTATTGGGACTTTGAGACTTTTTTTTACCATGCCCATGGTCTGCTCTTTATCAAATTATGGTATTGCTTTGCACTGTGGTAACTATATGTAATAATTATGTGGTTTTGTCAGCTTTAGTCTTGGTTTGTCCTGTGTTTTCTTGTGATATCATTCTGGAGGAACGTTGTATCATTTTTTAATGCATGCATTTCTAAATGACAATAAACGAGGACTGAGTCCTCATAATCTAATAATTTAATCTAATATTCTGCAGCTCTATAAATTCTAGATATGTGGATACTAACCCCAAGTTGCTGTCTCTGTATCGGCTGTGCTCAGGGGAGCGGAAGTTTAAGAATAGGAATTATATTCAAAAGGAGTTCCACGCAAGGACAAAACAGCACCATTTGCTTTCAAGAGTGATATTGATAGATACAGGAGGCAAGAGTGTCATCAGATTTGGCATGGGTGAGATGGGCCATATGAACCTGCTTCTGTGCTGTGTGATGTTAAGAGGGTTAGAATATGCAGAGGAAGGAGTAGTTAACTTAATTTAAAAGGAATGGTGACTGCAGCTTGTTTAGGAGAAGAAAGAAGAGTGCCCTCATTAAGTTAGAAGTGAGAGAGTAGAATAAAATATGGACAACAGTGGGGAAAGGCCTTCCAAGAACTGATGAGTCAGAAATATCTACCTCAAACTGGACATAGCATTCCTTAATATGTTACTAAGAAATATCATTAATTTGCCATATGACTCTGCCATAGTTGGATGTATCAGCAAGGGAGATGAGGCTGAGTACAGGGCTACAGTAGGAAACTTTGTCACATGGTGTGAGCAGAATTATCCACAGCTTAATGTGAAAAAGACTAAGGAGCTGGTGGTAGACCTGAGGAGAGCTAAGGTACCGGTGACCCCTGTTTCCATCCAGGGGGTCAGTGTGGACATGGTGGAGGATTACAAATACCTGGGGATACGAATTGACAATAAACTGGACTGGTCAAAGAACACTGAGGCTGTCTACAAGAAGGGTCAGAGCCGTCTCTATTTCCTGAGGAGACTGAGGTCCTTTAACATCTGCCGGACGATGTTCTACAAGTCTGTGGTGGCCAGTGCTATCACATTTGCTGTTGTGCGCTGGGGCAGCAGGCTGAGGGTAGCAGACACCAACAGAATCAACAATCTCATTCGTAAGGCCAGTGATGTTGTGGGGATGGAACTGGACTCTCTGACGGTGGTGTCTGAAAGGAGGATGCTGCCTAAATTGCATGCCATCTTGGTCAATGTCTCCCATCCACTACATAATGTACTGGGTGGGCACAGGAGTACATTCAGCCAGAGAGTCATTCCACCGAGATGCAGCACTGAGCGTCATAGGAAGTCATTCCTGCCTGTGGCCATCAAACTTTACAACTCCTCCCTTGGAGGGTCAGACACCCTGAGCCAATAGGCTGGTCCTGGACTTATTTCATAATTTACTGGCATAATTTACATATTACTATTTAACTATTTATGGTTCTATTATTATTTATTATTTATGGTGCAACTGTAACGAAAACCAATTTCCCCCGGGATCAATAAAGTATGACTATGACTAATTTATCTTGAATTCTAAATTCTAAAACTTTTTTGTGGTACAAGTCATCGAGCAAATAGTCATGGCAGCAGGCAGCACAGAATTCGGCCCTTTGGTCCACTATGGGTATCCAAGTCACCAAATTCCCATCTATACTATCCCAATTAGTAGCACTTGGTCCTTAGTCTTCTTTGCCTTAGAAAGTCAAGTGTTCATTGAGATACTTTTGAAATGTGAGAGTAACTTCATCATTTTCTCAAGCAGTGCATTGCAGAATGCAATCATGGCCTAGATTTTTTAAAAAAAGTCTTCCTCAAAGTCCCATTAAACCTCTTACTCTTCATCTTAAACTTAACTTCCTCCATTTTTGGACACCAATAACACAG
Source organism: Mobula hypostoma (assembly GCF_963921235.1). NCBI lineage: Eukaryota > Metazoa > Chordata > Chondrichthyes > Myliobatiformes > Myliobatidae > Mobula > Mobula hypostoma. The sequence continues at coordinate 132,699,071 of NC_086100.1, read as the reverse complement.
AGAAACATTTCATGTTATTTACGTAATTTACTTCACGGAATTTAGTATACTGTTAGCTCCTCTTCCTCCTCAGCTCGAAGTGAAGCAAACCCGGACAGTGCAGTATCTCCTCATAATAGAAATTTTCCATCCCAGGTAGCATCATGGTGAATCTCTTCTGCATTCTCTCTAGTACAATTATGTCCTTTAAGTTTGGTGGTGAGAGCTGTACACAATAGACCAGTTGTTGACTAAGAAAAGCTTTCAAAAACACAAAAGATTCCTCAGATGCTGGAAATCCACAGTAAAACACACAAAATGTGAGAGGAATTCAGCAGGTCAGGCAGCATCCATGGTGAGGGAAAAAAAGAATTGATAATTCAGACCAAGACTGGAACAGAAGGGGAAAGAAACCAGGATGCAAGGATAGAGGGAGGGGAAGAGTACAGACTGAAAAATAATAGGTGAAACCAGGTGTGGGGAAAGGTAGGTGGGAGGGTGAGGGAGGGTGAAGTGAGAAACGTGGGCGTGATAAATGGAAAAGTTGATAGCTGATACATTGATGACTGCATTGGTGCTGCTTCATGCACCCATGCTGAGTTTATCAATTTCATCAACTTCGCCTGCAAATTCCACCCTGCCCTTAAATTCACTTGGTCCATTTCTAACACCTCCCTCCCCTTTCTTGACTGTCTACTGTTATCTTTTATAAACCTACTGACCTTCTTGGCTATCTTGACTATACCTTTTCCCACCTTGTCACTTGTAAAAATGCCAATCTCTCATCTCAGTTTCTCCTTCTCCACCACATCTGTTCCGAGAATAAGGTTTTCCTTTCTGAGATGTCCTCCTTCTTCAAAGAATAGGGTTTCTCTTCCACTACCTCAGTGAGACCCAATGTAGATTGGGGGACTATTTTGTCAAACACCTTTGCTCCATCCACAACAGGGAGAATTTCCTGGTGGCCAACCTTTGTAATTCCATTGCCCATTCCCATTCTGACATGTCAGTCCATGGCCTCCTTTACTGCCAGAACCAGGCCACTCCCAGGCTGGAGGATTATTACATCATGTTCTGTTTGTGTAGCCTCCAGTCTGACAGTATAAATATAGATTTCTCCAATTTCTGATAATATCTCCCTTCTCCCCTTTCCTATTCCCTATTCTGGTTCCACTCTTACCTGCTTATCACCTCCCTCTGGTGCTTTGCCTTCTTCCCTTTCTCCGAGGTCCACTCCCCTCTCCTATCAGCTTTCTTCTTCTTCAGCCCTTCACTTTTTTCACCTATCACCTCCCAGCTTCCAGCCTGTTGACGCAGTAAGGGCAACTTACATTGGCCTTTATATCAAAGGAAACCTGCATGGCCACAAGGAGAATATGGAAACTCCAACCGGAGAGAACCTGAGGTCAGGGTTGAACTCAGGTTGCTGCTGCTCTGCAGTGGTGATTCCACTAATTGTGCTATTCTGGTCTTTGACCTCCTTCAAAAGCTGGAGAAGACTGACATCAAAGAGACCATAGAAATCGAAGTGGTGTTTTTGGATGAAAATCAATGTAAGTAGTCATCTTCTGCCTCCTTCAACATTTTTTTAAGGAATCCGTCAAATCCTCCAGGATTAAGTGACACTCAACAGAATACTATAGCCGTAGTTTTACCTGAAGTAGCTTATATTGCTCAGTTAAATTAAGTAGCTAACTTTAACCCATAAAGGGAAAAGTACTAGAATTATAATGTATATTAATGGAAATATATTTAAAAAGTCTGCGATGGATCAATTCTCACTCACAGATTTTGAGACTTTAAAAAATAGATGGTGTAGAGTCACTGAAACTTATATCACACTACTTGCTGTCAGATTCCCCTTGATTTCCAGCCATAACTTTGACATCAAATTAGTCATAGAAAAACAACATGGTCGCCAGATATTTACAGGTTATCTCAGCACACAGATTTAGTTAGTTATAACCACTTTAAAATCAGTGCTTTATTGACTTATGGTCTTATTCAAGGTATGAAAGGTTATAGGAAGAAGGCAGGAGATTAGGCCTGAGAGGGAAGTGGCAGGGAAACGCAATGGGCCAAGTGGGCTAACTGCTATGATCTCTTATGGTCTGAAACCCAAGGGGTTATTTAAATTTTCCCTCTAGTCAAGTAGCCTTTGAAATATTGGAAAAGCTTTTCAAAGTTCAAAGTTCAAATACATTTATTATCAAAGCATGCACACATTATACGGCCTTGAGATTTGTCTCCCTACGAGCAGCCGCAAAGCGAAGAAACCTAAAAGAACCCATAAAAAAACATCAAATCCCAATGTGCAAAGAGAAAAACACAAATCATGTAAACAATAAAAGTAAGGACATAAACAAGTAGTATTTTGAACAAAAGTGAATCTATAGACACAAAGCCTGGAGCAGCTGGAGCAGGCCCCAGCCCCAGCTTCAGCCTCAGTTCAGCGCAGACCTGAGTAAACGTCATGAAGCCCTCAGACATGGAGCCCGGAGGAGCCAGACCAGACCCCAGCCTCAGCCTCAGCCTCAGTTCAGCGCAGATTCGAGTAAACATCATGAAGCCCGGAGGAGCCAGACCAGGCCCCAGCCTCAGCCTCAGCCTCAGTTCAGCGCAGATCCGAGTAAACATCATGGAGCCCTCAGACATGGAGCTTGGAGGAGCCAGGCCAGGCCCCAGCCTCAGCCTCAGTTCAGCGCAGATCTGAGTAAACACCATGGAGCCCAGAGGAGATAGACCAGGCCCCAGCCTCAGCCCCAGTTCAGCGCAGATCCGAGTAAACGTCATGAAACCCTCAGACATGGAGCCCGGAGGAGCCAGACCAGGTCCCAGACTCAGCCCCAGTTCAGCGCAGATCTGAGTAGACGTCATGAAGCCTGGAGCAGCCGGACGAGGCCACAGTCTCAAACACAATTCAGCCAAGTAAACATTGCAGATCAGTGAGCAGAACCAGCCTAACCCTTGCCTCTTGACCCGACACTCTGTCTTTTCAATCCTTCTAGCCCGGTGCTTAAATCATCCAAACATCAGGTCGTTCTTCCCGCTAGGACCTGGGCCTTGTCACATCGATAAACTCTGAGCCTGGACTCCACTGTCATGTTTTGGCCCGTACCTAACCTTTCCAAATTGGCCTGGCACTTAGATCAAGCAAACCTCACTTACAGTTTACATAGACGGACCTCAAATCTTCTCCTCCACTCTAAATTTGCTCCACTCCATTCGCCCAACTCTGCCTCGATCTGGCCCCAAAAATGCCTCAACCTCACCTTGACTTTGCCTCGCACCCGTACGCTTCCACCCTCAACTCAACCTCGCCTTTTCATTGTTTGTAGTAATCATTTACCATAAATTTGACCAGAAAAAGTTTTATTAATGAAGTATTTTGTTGTATTCTTTGTTTCTTTGTTTTTAATCGCCAGATGCAAAATACAATTCATGTCACATTTATTTAGACACATGAATATATTTTAGTAAATAAGTATTTGATGTAAGTATATTAGAACTATTTGCACACATAACTTTTATTAACTTTTGCAAAAGATGTCACATCTTACTTCTGATAAGATGGCAGTGTGTTCAATTGAAACGGCTTCTATGGGATCAACCGAAGGGGTTAATGTCTTTTTTAAACACTTTTTTTTATGATTGTCAACAGTAAACGAAACCTATGGGTTCGTAACACTTACCCCAAAAGGAAAATTTTGATCTGCATTTTAACTGCAAACTACACAATGTGAAACAATACACGTCTGGTAATCATATAACATACTGCAGAAGTGTTTACAAATACGAGATTCTACTCCACTATTATAAATACATTGCAAGCTTAACATCTGGAAAGCCAATTGACAATTACATTATCTTTGGCTGTAATGCCAGTTATCATAAGATCATAATCCTGTAAAGTCAGACTCCAATTTAACAACCTTCTGTATTTATCTTTCATCTTACTAAAAAAAACCAATGGATTATGATTTGTATAAACCACAAGTGGTTTCTGAGCTGGGCAAACATAAACATCAAAATGCTGCGAAGCCAAAATAGGTGACAACAATTCATTCTCTATGGTGGAATAATTTCTTTGATGCTCATTAAATTTCTTTGAAAGTAAGCTACAAGATGTTCAACCCCATCACAATCATCCTTTTGTAGTAACACTGTCCCTGCAGCTTCATCATTGGCATCCACAGCTATACAGAATGGCTTTGTAAAATCAGGTGCTCAGACCATAGGTTGATGACATAAAATGGCTTTTAACTGATCAAACGCCTCCTGACAAGGTTCTGTCCAAACAAACTTTTCACCTTTCCTCAGGAGGTTAGTCAAAGTTCTTACAAAACTTATGATAGTATCCAACCATTCCCAGAAATCTTCCGAGAGCCTTTCTACCAATTGGAATGGGAACTTCAGAAATTGCCTGAACTTTTGCTTGAACAGGAGCCAACTCACCTTGACCTACCACATAACCAAGAGAGGACACAGTGGCATGGCCAAATTCACTCTTAGCTAAATTAACTGTAAAGTTGGCCTTTGAGAGCCTTTCAAACAACTCTTCCACTGCCGATATATGTGGTTCCCATGTGTCATTCCCTATGACTACATCATCAATATAGGCATCTGTATGTTTTAACTCTTGAATTACAGAATTAGTCATTCTCTGAAATGTTTCTGGAGTATTTTTCATTCCAAATGGCAGAACATTGTATTCATACAGCCCAGAAGGTGTTACAAATGTAGACATTTCTCTACCTCTATCTGTCAATGGGACACACCAGTATCCTTTCAACAGATCAATCTTTGTAAGAAACTTAGCTTTTCTGACTTTGTCTATGTAATCATCCACCCCAGGGATGGGATAAGCATCTGTTTTTGTTACTGCATTCACCTTTCTATAGTCAGTGCAAAACCTACTACTACCATCTGGTTTAGGTACAATAACAGAAGGTGAATTCCAATCTGCAGTTGAAGGCTTTATAATACCATTTTTCAGCATATATTCAATCTTTTGTTCAGCTAATTTGCATTTTTCTATGTTCATGTGATAGGGGTGTTGTTTAATTGGCTGGGCATTCCCGACATCCACGTCATGTGATGCAACTGTGGTTCGGTTTGGAACATCAGGAAATAAATTTTTAAACTTCAAAATTAATGCCTTCATTTACTGTCATTGCTGTGGCTGCAAATGGACCAACTTGTTATCAATGTTTTCTAGAATGGCCAAATTTGTTAATCTGATGGAGACAATGCTTGTCTTAGAATAAACCTTAAATTAATCAATTAATTTGTTCCCAGGGTTGCCAGACCCATTTGTTTTGACATGCTCACAGATGGTGCCTGCTCATCAAAATATGGTTTCTTCATGTCTACATGTACCACATATGTTGATTTTCATTGATCAGGTGTTTTGTCAACAAAATTTACATCATTAATTTGAGAGACTATTTCATAGGGTTCATTGAATTTCACCTGAAGTGAGTTTGTCAACATTGGAAATTATACCAAAACCTTATCTCCTACTTGGAAATTCCTTTTATGAGCCTGTTTATCAAACCAATGCTTCATTTTGTTTTGAGAAATCTTTAAATTTTGTCTAGCTGGACTACAGTCTTGGTGTAATCTCTCTTTAAACTTTAAAACATAGTCCAGTAAATTGATATGTACGTCCTCGTTAATCCATCGTTCCTTTAACAAAGTCAAAGGCTCCCGAACTCCATGACCGAATACAAGTTTGAAAGGACTAAACCCCAGTGATTCCTGTACTGATTCTCTTACTGCGAATAAAAGCAAAGGAACTCCCTTATCCCAACCCTTCTCATTTTCAACACAGCATGTCTTAATCATCATTTTGAGAGTAGAATGGAATCCTTCTAAATCCCCTTGTGATTCCAGATGGTATGCCGATGATGTAATTTGTTTGGCTCCAAATTCATAAACTACCTGCTGGAAAAATCCAGATGTAAAATTACTTCCTTGATCAGACTGAATCTCTTATAAAGTAAAGCACTTTATAAGAGCCTTTGCCACAGTTTTAGCCTTTATATTTCTGAGAGATATTGCCTCGGGAAATCTGGATGCTGTGCACATGATAGTTAATAAATACTGATGGCCAGCTTTAGTCTTTGGCAATGGGCCAACACAATCCACGAAAACTTTGGAAAAGGGTTCAGCGAATGCAGGAGTAGGCTGCAGTGGGGCCACTGGAGTGACCTGATTAGGTTTACCCACAACTTGACAAGTGTGACAAGTTTGACAAAAGGTCACAATATCTTTCCTCAAATTAGGTCAGAAAAATTCTTTCATCACCTTGTTTACAGTTTTAATCACACCTAGATAGCCACTTAGGGGTATACTGTGGGCCAAAGTTAAAACCTCATTCCTATAGACTTTAGGAACCACAACTTGGTGAACAATTGCCATTCCTCACTCGCAAGTATAACAAGTAGTCTCCACTTCCTCATTAACACTCCATCTTTAATATAATATCTAACTGGCACTTTCTTAATCTCACCATCTGAGAGAGCTTGTTCTTTTAAAGCTTCAATCTCAGGGTCTCTGTTCTGTTCTGCTATAAACTCCTTCCTGGACAGAGATATATCTTCCTCGTCAGATTTAATACTTAGATCCTGGTGAACCAATGAAGGCAGAAAAGGCAGAAGGCAGATGAGTCATCAAAACTTGAATCCTGATTTTGGCTATCATGGGTAGCGGAATCATGCTGCACAGAACTATCTGCATTGGCTGACGTTTTAGCCATACCTGAGTTACTGCGCAGGAGGGATAAATGGTAGAATCCATCTTTGAATCATCAGTGATTGGCTTAGTTGTCAGCTGCACTGCAGGAACAACTTCACCATCTGCTAGGTCATTCCTTAACAACAAAGTAACATCTTCCACCGGCAAACTGGAACATAGACCTACCTTAACAGGTCCCGAAACCAACCCTGACTGTAAAGTTACCTTGTGCAGTGGCACAGAAACCATGCCACCTCCAATGCTTTTGATAAGGTTTACCTCACCAATCTTAGTCTCCTCACTAAACTTTAGACCACTGTCCAAGATAAGTTACTGAGAAGCCCCTGTGTCTCGAAGATTTTCACTGGTACCGAGGTTGACCCTTCATTCACTGACATAAACCCATCTGACATAAAATGATCAAATCCCTTCTTAACTCGGTCAGACCTCTCTGTCCTTAACTGAGCCTCATCAGAATGTGCAGAAGCCTGCATTTCAGCCTGTGGGTTTATAGATGTTTCACAACACTGAATACAAGCATTTGGGACTGCCTCTTTTTCCTTCTTCTTCTTTAGAATAGAACAATTAGCCATAATCTGAGCAGTTTTCCTACAATAGTGACAAGTAAAACCAGAATATTTCTCCTTCACTTGCTTTTGTTCTTACTTTTGTCGCTAGTCCCAGATTTAGTTTCTAGTTTACTCTGACTATCGATGCTACTTTTTTGGAAGATCTTACTCGGAGTAAACTTAACCTTGACGGTTAAAGCAAACTCATCTGCTAATTTAACAGACTCCTGCAAAGTGGCAGCATCCTTTTCGTCTAAGTATACCTTCATATCATTAGGGATGCATCTCTTAAATTCTTCAATTAAAACCAACTCTTTCAAGCTGTTAAAATCATCATTCACATTTTTAGATATGCACCACCGGTCAAAACACACAAACTTCTCATAAGTAAATTCCACATAAGTCTGGTTCACAGATTTCCTCAAATTTCTAAACCTTAGTCTATAGGCTTCTGGAACCAATTCATGGGCTTTAAGCACAGCCTCATTCACAATGTCATAATCAGCTGTATTTTCAACTGACAAGGCAGAATAAGCTTGTTGAGCTTTTCGTTTAATTACACTTTGTAAGAGAAGAGGTCAACTAACTTTTGGCCACTTTAGGTTCTGGGCAACCTTCTCAAAATTCTGAAAGTATTTATCAACCTCAGCTTCATTAAATGGAGGGACCAATTTAACTTCCCAACTGGCCACAAACTTCTCACCAGAGTCAAAAGCTAGACTACTTTGCTGTAGCTCAAACCTCCTTTGTCTTTCATTTTCCCTTTTGACAGCCTCCAGCTGCATTTGTTGTCGTCTCTCTTCAACCACTAGTTCTAATCTAAGTTTCTGTAAATTTATTTGTTCCAGCTTTAACTGGATCTCAAGGTGATATGGTTTACTTTCAGGAAACAATTCTAGTGCCCCCTCTTCAAACGCCTCCGTAGATAGTGCTCAGCTATTTTCCTTTGAATCTCTGAGTTTTTCATACCCTCCTCCATAAGGTTCAGCTCTTTAGCAATGCCCAACAAATCATCCTTTCTGGGATCTCTTAATGCCCCAGGGGTTGGCGTTTCCAGAAATGCATTACTATCCATTGCTGCTGATTTCCACACACAAGTAAATCAAAAGAGTAGTAGCCAATAAGATCAATAATCAATCGATCAATAAGCTCCGAATTTGTTCATGTCGCAGACGAGCCCCCAATTTGTTACGAACTGTAACATTTTAGAAATAAACCAGCAGCAAGAGATTTCACACTGAGTCAGGTTTTAATGTTAAAACTACTATCTTTATTAGTATCTACTTACAATATCGTAACTTGACCAAGATAAACAAATGTTAACAGTGTTATGTGTATATGTGTGTAATATAGCTTCCAAACTAAGTCGAGCTTGGGGAAATAAAGCTTAGTCTTGAGATGGTAAAATAGGAAAGTTCAGTTTATTCACGGACTGAATGATAGGAGAGAGATATTTGTAATCCAGTGTGAAACGTAGAGAAGAGGTAATTACGAAGTATTCCACAGATTCATGAGGGTAAAACAAGATAACAGTCGCTGTAGATCTCGTCCGTCATGTTGTTCCAAGTCCACATACAAATTACCACTGAAAGGATCTGTCACAGGGATATTGTCTTCAAGTGGCTGCCACACAACATACCCAGGCAAGGGTTGACACATAAGTGGTCTCCACAGGATACCCTAAACAATCCACTCCTTTGGATTATACAAAGTGACAGTCCCACATTCGTTGTGCACCATGTGCCAATATTTAACCCAAACCTTTGGGCTTGAAAGAGTTTCTAACCATCGCAGTGACCAGCTGCAGTTTCAGCAGCTGGTTCATATTTTCTCTTTTTTTTTCTCTCTCTCTCTCTCTCTCTCTCTCTCTCTCCTTCTGACCGTGACTGTCTCTGTCCTTGTTTTAAAGTTAACCAAGCTGCAAGTCAATCAGTGAACAGCATCATAGTCCCACCCCATTTAGGCACTATTAAAGTGACAGTCCACAGTAAATGAAACAATAGGCAATAGGTGCAGGAGTAGGCCATTCAGCACTTCAAGCCAGCACCGCCATTCACTGTGATCATGGCTGATCATCCACAATCAGTACCCTGTTCCTGCCTTCTCCCCATATCCCTTGACTCCACTATCTATAAGAGCTCTATCTAACTCTTTCTTGAAAGAATCCAGAGAACTGGCCTCCACAGTGCTTTCTGAGGCAGAGCATTCCACAGAACCACAGCCCTCAGTGTGAAAAAATTTTCCCTCAACTCCGTTCTAAATGATCTACCCCTTATTCTTAAACTGTGGCCTCTGATTCTAGACTCCCCCAACATCGGGAACATGTTTCCTGCCTCTAGCGTGTCCAATCCCTTAATCATTTTATATGTTTCAATCAGATACCCTCTCATCCTTCTAAATTCCAGTGTATACAAGCCCAGTCGCTCCAATCTTTCAACATATGACAGTCCCGCCATCCCGGGAATTAACCTTGTGAACCTACGCTGTACTCCCTCAATAGCTAGAACGTCTTTCCTCAAATTTGGAGAACAAAACTGTACACAATACTCTGGGTGTGGTCTCACCAGGGCCCTGTACAACTGCAGAAGGACTTCTTTGCTCCTATACTATACAAAACCTGTGGGTTCGTAACAGTGCACTCCTCGGGAGGCAGTCTGGTGCAGCATCCAAGCTGCAGTTGGTGCTGCCCGCAATGTTCATCTACAGAAGACAAGCTGTATTGCATTCAGTTGCAGATTGTTGCAATATTCATGGACTCAGGGTCTTGGACAATATTTTTGTGTGACTGTATTTTACTGATATTTTATTTGTGCCGCTATCTTAAATGAGCTATTTGTGCTCTATGTGCTTTGTGCTGTGTGTGACTGTTGGTATTGTGTTTTGCACCTTGGCCCCAGAGGAATGATGCTTTGCTTGGCTATATTCATGGTATTCATGTGTGGTTGAATGTCAATTAAAATTGAACTTGAACTTGAACTTGAAAAAGTGAGATGATGCCATTAAAAGACTCAACATGGAACCATGAAGGAAACAGAAAAATATTAAAATGCATTTTGTCTCTTCGCCAACATTCTTACTTCACAGTTATTGATGGTATGTCAGCTGTCAAAATGGAAATATTTGCAGTTCAGTTCAGGGTGTGAAAAAAAAATGTGATTGAAGCTTTTAGGAATCAAATGAACATATGCTGGTTTTACTTTCTTTCATTTGCAAAATTTCCCCAGGCCAAGCAATTGGAAATGTGTCTACAATGGTGCACAATTACATTTTTGCACTTGTCAGCAAGCTGAGTAATGAAATAAAACAGCTGAGATCATTTTATTTAACCTTTTTATCCTTTCATTAAGTTAGATTAGATTTTATTGTTGTCTGTTGACAGAGTATTGTGCTCAAAAAATTAACAATGCTTTCATTGATTCCTGTTTAATCATTGGTAACATAAATTCTAAGCAAACATATTACTGCATCATAAATCTTCGTTATTATAAAACTTTGTTGAAATATCAGTTGATTTTGGAAGCACTGTTTTTGCTACTGATCTCATCAGGTCAGGTTTGTTTCCAAGATGCAATAACAATGGAAATAAAAGCCAAAAAAATAGATAGCTAGAATGGATTGGAATAATTCTGGATGGATTAAGGAATCGCTGAGAAGGATTATTTCCAGAAACATTCAAATGACATTCAAATCAATACTGTTTACAACACATCATGCTTACAAATCCAAGTCTAGATTGATCTACACAATTTAGTCATTTTCTAACTTTGCAGTTTACACACTATAGGAATGGTTTGACTGAAGTGAACATCAAATGTAACAACAGAACTTCATTCCAAACTGCAAGTTATACAGATGAATACCATACAATAGTACCATTGATAACACTCCAGAATTTGCAATGACTGTGAAATGCCAGATTCTGGTTTTTGGATCACATGCTCATCTATTTTCAACTTCTCCTAAGCATTCAATTTTATGCTTTAAAAGAGACGCAGAACCACAAAAATACATTAAGTAACCAAGATGTAGATGCAAGCAGTCATTGAAAAGAGTGAAAGACAAGTTTCCTTTTCTGTACTCCCTCTGACAATTTGATTTGCTCAGTTTCAAATATTCATTCCTGCTTCAACAATGCCATTAGGCTTATTAATCATGAAAAAAATAATTTAAATAGATGTCAAGCTTATCTTTTGTTTAGAATCAATTGTCTCCTGTATCATTCAGCAATAAAACATCAGTGGAGTTTAAAAATTGAACTAAAAATAATCACGGTAATTTATTCTTGTTGATTGCCAGCAGGAAATAAACTTCCACCAGTCTTCAGGTTACTTAACATTGACTGGTTAACTCATCTATCAACCAAAGAGCTCAAACATTAATTATGATTCATTTTACAGTAGAGGAACAGAGCCTTTTACGTATCTAATAAACATTGCATCACTATAGAGCAGACTAAACCAGTTAACTAAATTGTACAAATTTAGGTACCTTTAAGTATCCTGTGAGATTTTTAGATTACAACTGGCAAGAAGATTGGAGCTGAATGGACAGCTGTTTGTGAAAATAGTGACATATACCCTGAGGTTTGCTAAATACAGGCATGAGTCTTTTTCAATAAATGTTGGCAGTTCTGTGGAAGTGAAGATTCCAGTAAGTTTGGGATATTCGTGCACATGTGCATATAAATATAAAAGTTTCAAGCTTTCCAACAGCTTTAGTCAACTGAACTCTGATGTGGAACTCCTCACAGAAACCTGTGGCAGAATATGTAGTTGGATAATCTATTCATACAGCCTTCAGCTCGTTAGACCTGGTGGATGGAATCTTCTATTGATTTTCATTGGGGTGGGGGGTGGTTGTGAGGGAATAGCTGCTGGAGTTCAAAAGAAATGAAAAAATGCCAATTTCCTTTTTGTTGAGTTTGCTTGAAAGTCCCTGATGATGGATGCTGCTTTTCAGTGACAACATCCTGTGCAGAAGTGCTCTACGGTGGTGAGGGCTTTACTCGTGATGGGATAACTGCACTTTGAAGGATTTTCCATTCAAGGGCATTGGTGTTTCCATACCAGTGTGTGATGCAGCCAGTCAATATATTCTCCACTACACACCTGTAGAAGTTTGTCAAAGTTTTAGACCTCATGCCAAATCTTTGCAAACTCCTAAGGAAGTAAAGGCGATGTCATGCTTTCTTCATAATTGCACTTATGTACTGAGCGCAGGACAGGTCCTCTGAAGTGATAACACAGAGAAATTTGAAGTTAATGGCCCTCTCGCCTCTCATCCCCTGTTACTTATCAACAATCCTCAAACAATCCTCAAAAGAAACTGATATAATGAACATTGACTTCTCAAACTTCCGCTAATGCCCCACCTCCCCCTTGTACCCCGTCTGTTATTTATTTATATACACACATTCTTTTTCTCTTTCTGCTTTTTTTTCCTCTGTCCCTCTCACCATACCCCTTGCCCATCCTCTGGGCTTTTCTCCCCCCTCCCCCTTATCTTTCTCCCTGGGCCTCCTGTCCCATGATCCTCTCATATCCCTTTTGCCAATCAACTGTCCAGCTCTTGGCTCTATCCCTCCCCCTCCTGTTTTCTCCTATCATTTTGGATCTCCCCCTCCCCCTCCCACTTTCAAATCTCTTACTATCTCTTCTTTCAGTTAGTCCTGACGAAGGGTCTCGGCCTGAAACATCGACTGTACCTCTTCCTAGAGATGCTGCCTGGTCTGCTGCATTCACCAGCAACTTTTATGTGTGTTGCTTGAATTTCCAGCATCTGCAGATTTCCTTGTGTTTGCGCTCAAAAGAAACTTTCATGTTTTTGATACCGTGGATCATAAACACAGCCACAGTTTACATTGTAGTTCATGCTAATGTCAGCGGAAGCTAAAGCCCAAGATTTCTGATTGAAAGAGTATTGCATTTCCAGAGTTGAAAATAAGCCATCAGGAGATAAAACAAATGCTGCAAATCTTAAGCAACACACACAAAATGCTCGAGGAACTCTAAGTTCAAAGTACATTTATTATTAAAGTATGTACTGTATACGATATTCAACCTTGAGATTCGCCTTCTTTCAGGCAGCCTCAAAACAAAGAAACCTGATAGAATCCATATCAGACGTTTTCGGATGACTCTGCCATAGTTGGATGCATCAGCAAGGGAGATGAGGCTGAGTACAGGACTACGGTAGGAAACTTTGTCACATGGTGTGAGCAGAATTATCTGCAGCTTAATGTGAAAAAGACTAAGGAGCTAGTGGTAGACCTGAGGAGAGCTAAGGTACCGGTGACCCCTGTTTCCATCCAGGGGGTCAGTGTGGACATGGTGGAGGATTACAAATACCTGGGGATACGAATTGACAATAAACTGGACTGGTCAAAGAACATTGAGGCTGTCTACAAGAAGGGTCAGAGCCGTCTCTATTTCCTGAGGAGACTGAGGTCTTTTAACATCTGCTGGACAATGCTGAGAATGTTCTACGAGTCTGTGGTGGCCAGTGCGATCATGCTTGCTGTTGTGTGCTGGGGCAGCAGACACCAACAGAATCAACAAACTCATTCGTAAGGCCAGTGATGTTGTGGGGATGGAAATGGACTCTCTGACAGTGGTGTCTGAAAAGAGGATGCTGTCCAAGTTGCATGCCATCTTGGACAATGTCTCCCATCCATTACATAATGTACTGGTTGGGCACAGGAGTATGTTCAGCCAGAGATTCATTCCACCGAGATGCAACACAGAGCGTCATAGTAAGTCATTCCTGCCTGTGGCCATCAAAATTTACAACTCCTCCCATGGAGGGTCAGACACCCTGAGCCAATAGGCTGGTCCTGGACTTATTTCCTGGCATAATTTACATATTACTATTTAATTATTTATGGTTTTATTACTATTTAATTATTTATAGTGCAACTGTAACGAAAATCAATTTCCACTGGGATCAATATATGACTATGACTATGACTAATAAAGAAGACAGTCAAACATCCAATGTGTAGAAACAGAGAAGTGCAAACAAAAGAAATAAATAACTGAAGTTCACGAATGTGAGTCCAAAGCCATGAAGCCAGTCACAGTCGATCCGGGAGCGTTGTTGCAGGCCACGGCCTCAGTTCAGCACAGAGGTTAATAAACCTTGTGCCCCAGCACCCTGACTTTTCAATCTGGCCCGGCACTTAAATCACTCAAACTTCGGGTCATTCCTCAGTCTCAGACTCAGACCCCTCCACCTCGACTCTGCGCCGCCTCTGTTCAGATGCTTCAAATCACCTCCAAGTGCATTCCAGCACTGGCCAAACTTGGTTTATTCCCTGCTCTCGTCCAGAGGATGGGAACTGCTGCCTCAATTCAGCGTGTATACGCCATGCCACAACCATCCTGCATATTCAAGGCTTCAGTTCACACTGCAAAAATACTAGGTCATACAGGCAGTTCAAAGGCTCAGCTTCAAGAGAAGTTACAAGCTATTGATTGCAGTGATCATTTTTGAGAAAAAGTGTAAGTAGTAAAGTAGTTTGTTGCCAACAAGACTTCGTTGCACTTGAACAACGCCTTCTTAAACCAGAAATGAACAGTCAATATCATGAAGGGTCGCACCCTGAAACATTGATTGTTCACTTTCTTCCATAGATACTGCCTGACCTGTTGAGTTCCTCCAGTATTTCATATAGTGCTCTGGAAATGTTTTGGGATTTTGTTGAGAATGAAGGCTACAGGATTGGGACATGGCATTAGAAGAACAATTATGGTAAATGGAATAAAGGGAAGAAAA
This sequence comes from Mobula hypostoma, assembly GCF_963921235.1. NCBI lineage: Eukaryota > Metazoa > Chordata > Chondrichthyes > Myliobatiformes > Myliobatidae > Mobula > Mobula hypostoma. The sequence continues at coordinate 132,684,012 of NC_086100.1, read as the reverse complement.
GTGACTGAAAGATTGAGACAGGAATAGGGTCATGAATAAAGTTTGGGGTCAAGAAAGGAATATACCAGAAAGATGGAGCAATGACAAGGTCAAGTGGATCCTGAAAGAAAGGTTGAGCCCAATGTAGCTCCGGTGTAACAATAGCTAAGAAGTTGGAGACTAGATGTGAGCGTGTGCCTGAACTCATGGAATTTGGAACATTGCAGCCAAAGGAATTGGGGACTAAAGTAATTGTGTCATCATGAGGTTAAGGGGATTGGAGCATTCAATGGTAATTGGGGATAGGTCTTTCAGGATTGCACGGAATGTGATGGGCAGGGAACACGATGGTTGGGGAAGATGATGAGCCTGGAGAAGATCAGTGCTATGTGAGAATTTCCCAAAAGTTCCAATGTAAGTATGGGACTTGCCTTACAGAAATTCCAACAGTATCATGTTGTTCAAGATGAGTTGCCCCAGGAATTTCCATAAAATGACCTCTTTTGGGATAATTTGGTTTAATTTCGCCTGCAAGGCAGCAAAAATAACATTACAGTAGGAATGTCATTATTGTGTTTGCGACTAAAGTAACCATAATGTCATGTAACAAAGAGCGAATCATCCCAAATTTCTTGAATGATGCAAAATAAGCCAAACATGGCAGTAATAGGATTCACTTTGGAGTAAAGTCATTTTTTTTAATTGTTTAACAATTTCTGAGTCACTTCATGTTATGTAATTTGACATCCTGGGGTGATTCATGTTGCGTGACCGCCCCCTCCCCAATTCCCCACCACCTAACATCAGGACTGAGATGAAGTGAAAAGTCTAAGATGAGGTGCACCTGTCGAATTCTCTACTACAGAGTGCAGTTGAGGTCAAATCATTAAATACATGAAAGACGAAGATGTATAGTTTTTATGGCTAAAGAGGATGAGGGTTATCCAAAGAAAGCAGGAATGGGATACTGAATTTAGATGATCAGGTGTGATCAAATTGAATGGTGGAACGGGTATATATATATACTTTGATAATAAATTTACTCTGTGCTGTTTCCTTAGATCAATTGGGTTCCATTGATATCCACTGATCACCCACCATCAAACACCACGACTCACACCTCATTCGCAACCCTACAAGCCCCCTGCCACTGCCTCCTTGATTCGATGATCCATCACTGTTCCTAAGCACCACCAACCCCTAAGATGATTTTAGATATCCTGAGGCCCAGGTCCCCCAGCACTAGGTCGTAATGCTTGACAGTGTACCTGGTTACCAGCTCTGATTATCAATCTACCCCACTCCAGTCAATCACTAACCCTAACCAACCCTGTCCATAACCATAGTCTCTAAAACTTTGTCCTTTAGTTAAATCCCAAAACAGCCCCACCACCAACTGCTAAAGCTATTTAGTAAATCACTGCTTCAAACATATCATCATATGCCATAATTGTTTCAGATGTTTTTATTGTGAAGCAACATCAGCTTAACCACAACCTACAATGTCCTAAAGCACAATGCTTCTTTTTCCTTTTCTTTCTTATAACAACATAATGAAAGTCAAATAAATGTATGTATAGTAAACAAGCAAAAAGCAAAGGAAACCCTACCACCCTGTCTCCTTTCCCCTCCCCTCACCCCTCCTGTATGTGCTGTTTAGGTCCTACCACCCCCCACACTTAGTTCAGCTGTTGATCACTTCTAAATACAACAGTAATCGTTGCCAGATTTTTTCAAATTCCTTGATAACGTATCTTATCCTCTCTAGATGCAAAGTATCCATTAATGCAGCCAGCCATTGTCTGAGTGATGGAGTTTCCTCCTTTTTCCAGAACATCAGTATAAGTTTCTTTCCATTAAGTATGCCAAAGGTCAAGAGTTGTTGCTGAGTAGCCTAGAATTTATTTGACCTCACAGAAGTACCAAACATTATTAAAATGGGGTCTGGTATTATCTGAACCTTTAGTATCACATGTCATAATTGATTTCCATTTTATCCGACTGCCAGTCCTAATCTGATCTTCAGCTGCATACTTTATCTTCCTTCCCACACTTTTCTAAGGCCCAGATATTCTTTCAGATTTCCTTGTTCTTTTTAACAGAGCCCATTTGATCCTATTTATGTAAGAAAATATATTGTATCATTGAAGGCAGGATGATATTGCTCTGCGAGTCTGACATGAATTGTGGGAAAGTTATTGGAAGGTATTCCAAGGGACCAGATAAACAAGTATTTGGATAGACAAGGACAGAATAAGGATGGCTTCATGCCTGGTAGGTCATGTCCAACCAACCTTATAGACTTTTTCGAGGAAGTTACTAGGAAAGTGGATGAAGACAAGGCAGTGGATGTTGTCCACATGGATTTTAATAAGGTTCCGCATGGGAGGTTGGTCAGAAAGGTTTAGTTGCTTAGCATTCAAGATAATTGGATTAGACATTGTCCTTGTGGGAAAAGCCAGAAAGTGGTTGTAGATGGTTACCTCTCTGGAGACCTGTGATTAGTGGAGTGCTGCAGGGATTGGTGCTGGGTCCTTTGTTGTTCATTATCTGTATCAATAATCTGGATGATAATGTGGTCAATTGGATCAGCAACTTGGTGAATGGCACCAGCATTGGGGGTGTAGCAGACAGTGAGGAAGACTATCAGAGCTGGCAGGGGGATCTGGACCAACTGGAACAAAGGACTGAAAAATGCCAGATGGAATTTATCACAGACAAGTGCGAGGTGTTACACTTCAGTAGGACCAACCAGGGTAGGTCTTACACAGTGAGCAGTAGGGCATTGAGGGGTGTGGTAGAACAAAGAGATCTGCGTCTCTTAATTTGTTGAAAGTGGTGTCACAGATAGTTAGGGTCATAAAGAAAGCTTTTGGCTCATTGGCCTTAATAGTTCAATGTATTGAGTACAGGAGATGGGATGCTTTGTTTAAGTTGTATAAGACATTGGTGAGGCCAAATTTGGAGTATTGTGTGCAGTTTTGATCCACTACATACAGGAAAGATGTAAACAAAGGTGAAGGAGTGCAGAGAAAATTTACAAGGATATTACCAGGTCTGGAGGATCTGAGTCATAAGGAAAGGTTGAGTAGGTTGGGACTGTATTCTTTAGAACACAGAACATTGAGAGATTTGATAGACGTATACAAAATTATGAGGGGTACAGATAGTGTTAATGCAAGCAGGCTTTTTCCACTGAAGTTGGGTGGGATTCTTACCAGAGGTCATGGGTTAAGGGTGAAATAGATTACTGAATAGATTATTAAAAATGTGCAAAAACAGAAATACTGTATTTTAAAAAAAGTGAGGTAGTGTCCAAAGCTTCAAAGTCCATTCAGGAATCGGATGGCAGAGGGGGAAGAAGCTGTTCCTGAATCGCTGAGTGTGTGCTTTAAGGTTTCTGTATCTCCTACCTGATGGTAATAGTGAGAACAGGGCATGCCTTGGGTGCTGAAGGTCTTTAATAACCCTAAAGATGTCCTGGGTAATTCGTAGGCTAGTGTCCAGGATGGAGCTGACTAGATTTACAATCTTCTGCAGCTTCTTTCGGTCCTGTGCAGTAGCCCCTCCATACCAGACAGTGATGTAGCCTGTCAGAATGCTCTCCACGGTACAACTATAGAAGTTTTTGAGTATATTTGTTGACATGCCAAATTGCTTCAAACTCCTAATAAGGTATAGCCACTGTCTTGCCTTCTTTATAACTACATCGATATGTTGGGACCAGGTTAGATCCTCAGAGGTCTTGACACCCAGGAACTTGAAGTTGCTCACTTCCTCCACTTCTGATCCCTCTATGAGAATTGGTATGTGCTCCTTGGTCTTACCCTTCCTGAAGTCCACAATCAGCTCTTTCGTCTTACTGACGTTGAGTGCCAGGCTGTTTCTGCGGCACCATTCCACTAGTTGGCATATCTCACTCCTTTACGCCCTCTCGTCACCACCTAAGATTCTACCAACAATGTTTATATCGTCAGCAAATTTGTAGATTGGTTTTGAACTATGCCTAGCCAGACAGTCATGTGTATATCGAGAGTAAAGCAGTGAGCATGACTCAGCAGATATTGACACCTTTTCACTAGAGGAAGACGCCTTTAACGATGGGACATAGTTTCAAGATAAGGGGAGCTGCATTTAAATCTGAGATCCATGCAAATTTCCTCTCACAGAATATGGCGAATCTCTAGAATTCTGCACTCTATTGAGTTGTGGAGGCTAGCTGATCAGAAATAATTAAAGTGGATTTAGATATTATTTGAAAATCAGGGCACTGGGGGTTATGGGGATCTGGAACAGAAAGAAGATGAGGCCTGAGGTCGATCAGTCGTGATATTTCTGAATAGCCTGGAGAATTTGAGCAACTATGTGGCTAAACTTTGTTCCCATTTTCTTGCGATCTGATCCCAATCGATGCAGAACTATTCAAAGCGTTAATCATGCTGTCAGACATCATGTTTCCATCCTCCCAACACTGACTGCTCTCTCACCACCCTATCTTATGGGGCTGCTTCTCATCTTCACCAACCTGTCTACAAGCTCTGGCCCTCAGCTGCAGTCTCCCTTCTAAACCACTTGATTGACTCCCAAGGCTTTGGCCACTTTTGAACTTTGCAGCATTGATTCACTGCTTGAGGATTTCTTGTCTATTCTGCTTCTGAACAGATAAGAAGAGGCAAAACAATGCTGAATGTACATAATTGCTTAGTTCCTTACAGCTGTGCAGATTGGCATGGCAGAGTATATATTTTCCCAGGGCTGTGACCCTTCTGGTGTCTCCATCCCACACATCTGACATTCCAGCTCAGCTTGACTGTGACCTTAGTACTGTGGGTTCTGTTTGTTGCAAGACTTTGAAATTGCTTTTAAAGTTCATTGGGAGGCAATATTAGCTTTTAAGCCGTCACTTTGAAATTAATAAGAAACTGGCTACCAAATACAATGCAACCAATAATATTTTTGTAGAATCTGATAGTTATTTCTTGTGATTTTGAAAATAATTATATTTTGGATAAAAGTGCTGACTTTTTTTTGAAAATGTCATTGTCACTCTTCAAGGCATCAAGTAGTAATTCTAATACATTACTTTATTAAATTAAGAATGAGCATTTAAATGCAATCTCATTGTACTGGTTACAGCAGAGTTTCCATTCAATAAAATGTAGAGGAATTGATCAGGAAATTGAAGCAAAAGTCACTTTTTTGAGTCCAAATTGCCACATGATAGAACCTCTATGCCGAAGAAAATGGCTTAAGTATAGAAAATTATCAGGCTGAGATGCCGAGAAATAACATCCAGAGTTGGTATTCATTTTGCATTCTATGCTTAAATTCGTTTTATTGAGAGTTACGATCTTAATTCCATAATAGGAGAGCAACACAGACACCTGAATATCATATGACCCCACGACTGACCAGAGACAAAATCCTAATTAAGGCAGCAACTGATCTACCCTGTTCAATTGAAACATTATTATGTTTCAGAATTGATCAATGGTCAGATATTCAAGGCCAGTGTGCCCATTTATTGATAGCCAAACAGGTGCTTAAGACTCCAATAGGATTTGCAGGAATTGGCCATTCATTATAATCCACGGAATTCCTCCACCATATTAATACAGAAAAAGACACAGAAAAAAAAAGACAGATTGGTAAAACTGCCCCCCTTTATGCCCATTAATTACATTCAGGAAAATATGAGTCAATTAATCTACATGTAGGTGAACTGTAAGTACTTAAAACACAGCTGAAAAGCATCACTTTATGTGTATGTTTCTTAATCCTACTCTGCAAAAATTAAAATACTTGATTCATTAAGATAGAAGAAGCAGAGGTACTCTCGACACCGCACTAAAATCATGTCACTGCCCAACTCTGCTCAGTTCTGGATAAAGCATCCCTCATGTGTTTTTGACCTGGTATTCTGATTGTCTTTGGCCTCTTCACCTGACTTTTATTTGACTCCTAAAATGAGGTTCTTCATCTTTCAATTGTCAGATTAACTTTGAACATGAGTCCCACCCAAAGCATTTATGAATAGAAACGATTCACTCACTGCTTCTCTGAAAGTTACTCTTCGAGAAAAATATGTGGTCTATTAATTCAAAATCTCTGTGAAGCAAAGGTAGTATTTCTTAATGGTTTGCCATCGCTTTGAGACCTTGGCCACTTTGTATGGTAATTCAACCCTTCTATGAGAATTATATATTACAGGGTAATGCCAAACAAAATTAATGCAATAGTGACTTTGTTCCATATTACAAACCAGTATTCTAGAGAACGATACAAATTTTGAGAATATCAATGATAAAAAATGTCATATGTATCAGTAACATAGGGAACATGGACAAAACTGAAACAAATTTTCTCATGCCAAATTAGCATTACAAAACCCAATCACTGCACATTTAAATACATTTTCTTCAAATCTCTACAATAGGACTGTTTATTATTCTTAACCTCTCCATTTGCAATAGGCTTGAATGTAAAGTTCACTGTTTGTTTGTATGGGTCAAAGTTCAGGAATGTGGGAGCCATTTTGTGCTGCATTGGACTGGAAGCCTGCCAAATTACAGTTTTATTCCTGACATGAGAAATGCAGAGGTCACTCAAAGAATGTGAGAACAGTTTAAAACCTGGAGTGATCTGTGAGAAATGAATCAACTGGATTTCATGAAGTTGCACTTGTCAATCATCTTTGTGGAGAAATTAAAAATTCACATTCTAGATGGAAGAACAGTAAGGCATTTCAGAGCACTCGCGCTGATAAGCTATGTAATGGACAATGTACATCTACATTAGGAAAATATTTTTAATGAATGCCCGAACATTTCCTTCTTCTCATCAGTATTTCCTAATGATGAGAAGAGGAAACTCTAAAAAATAACAGAAAATACTGGAAATACTCAGCAGGTCAGTCCTCAATTGTGGGAGGAGAAACAGAATCAACAGCTCAGGATGGAGACCCTACTACAGAAGAATATGAGTCAATATGCTTCCTTCATTCCTTAGCAGTTGCTATGACCTGGTGGTAATGGAAAATGGAATGGGGATGGCATATGAATAATACTTTGGAGGATTCTGCTCTAAATATCCCTAGAAGCAATTACAGTTGCCCGCATGTTTTGCAAATTATATCCTGGAAATTGAACAATTCCTGTGAAGGTGCACTGTAACCCAACAAAAAAGTATTGTTCAGGGTCCTGCCATGCAAAGTTCATTAGTGCACTAGATCCAAGCCACTACAGAATGGAGCTTCTCCTCTCAAGAGCCATTGCACCTAATATTAAGTAGCAAGCAAAGGCAATCAATCAAGTAAGGCGTTGGACTCTCTCCGGGCTTGGCGTAGATTGTCCTGGGGTCACAGAGAAGTGGGATACACGGGTGATTGGAGGGATAGAAAGGTGGAGCAGGGTTTAGGATATCGCAAGTCAAAGAGGACATCTGATGATGAGCCTGTGATTGACTGACGCGATTTCGGCATTGGACAAGCACAACAAATCCTAGGAATGAGTATCATGTGGGCAATTGATGCAGTATAGATTGGATGAGGGATCAATATAGTGGCTTAGGCTAAAGGGTAATATCCAAGGTTGTGAGCTGGGACTAGAGTTGAGGGAAGCAGGTCTGTGGGGGGGGGGGGGCTAATCGGCAGCATTTTCCATATAGCAGCATACCTCCTGTGGCACATTTACAACACAAGATTATCCAGGCTGATTGTGGTGACCTTCATGTAATGCTTAAGCAGGTTTCACAGGTCTAATGAAGATATGTCCTGCACAAGTAGTATATGTCACCTATGGGTCACACACCTGAGTTCTACACACACACACACACACTCAAACTACAAACATATTACAAAGTCTTTATTGCATTAAGCAAGTGCCCTCAAATCTTTTACGGACTATGCCATTACTTTGATTTGTTCACTGGTAAATAATATGTGTTACACAAAACATTACTTACCATGAGACCAGAAACTCATAATAATAAGAATACCAACAGCACGTTCCAATAACTCAGACTGAAATTCTTCATCCAAGCACCTTAATACATCAAATGGATGAAACAGAACAAGAATATTCTGATTAAAATCTTCTTCCTTATTTCTTCCGAACAGTATCAAAAATGTCACCATGTCCTAAGTGTTGGAGCTGAATATAAAAATGATGAGAAACCTCTCTGCCTTGATTTCAGAAGTATTAATTCTGAGGAACACTATCCATTCATACTTCCTTAATTCATCAGTATATCAAACACAAATAACCAGATTTAATTCAAATTAAGGACAATATAATGTATGAAGTTTATTGCAGTGAAGCAAGACTGACATTGTGTTTAATATTCTCCTTTTAAAATGGTGCTTTTTTAAGTTAACAAAGGAATTGTCCTCCAGTTGTCTTCTAAGAGACTACATAAACTCGTAACAGGTCAAATACATGCAGTAAATCAAAAATTTAAAAAGTCTCTCCAGGGAAAATAAGTTGGAATTCTTGGAATAAAGAGGTATGAGAAAGTCAGCAGAAAGTAGTACCCATGGCAAATAAAACCACAGGCAAAAAATATAAATCCGGGAGGTAAAATAGTTTTGCTTTGACATTGTGGGTAAAATTAATCTCACCATATAGATACATGACAACTGGTAGCCAAGAATACTCATGATCAATAAGCTCTTTCTTTTAAAACATCCATTTGCTCTTATAAAAGGTCCATTTATGAAAAAAAATGCATCTAATATTAACAAATGATCCCTGATGATTTAATTAGTTATGGAATATTGCCCCAGGTCTCCACAGTGAGTGGGTTTAGGATATTCTCATACAATAGATGCCTTGTGAAACTCCAGGATAAATATGTCAATTATTAGAAGCAAAGTTACAATTCTCATGATTTGTTTAAAACATTCAGAATAAGAGCTGTTTTCGCAGCTACCATCTGCATTCTTTTAGTAGTATTATTTTTCATGAATTTGAATAACAATTGTTGATAGAATATTAAATGATTTTTCTTTTCTAATTACAAATATGCAGTTGAAGACTGAAACTGCATTGGGATGGCATACTGGAATTATAATTTTTCTCTATTACAACTCCATCAAAATGGAATAGAGTCCCAATGCAAGTACGTTGGAGTAAACCACCTTTGCATTTCAAATACATTTGAATGGAACTTTTGTTCATTGATTTACAAGATGTAGCTACCAGTAACAAGGTCAGCCTAACATAACGTCTAATTCGAATTGATTCTTGGAAGGTGCTGGATAATCTCCTTCATGAACAAATGCAATCCTTCTGGTTTCCACAGCTTTGTCAGGATTTAGATGAAGGGACAGTAATATATTTACAAGTGGAAGGTTGATGTTGCAATTTCATTGAACCAGTTCATTTATCTCGCTCCTATATTCAGTACCTTATGAGATTCTGCCAACAGCAATAATGTCAGCGAATGTACACATGATGTTTGAGCTGTGCTTTCACCACACAGTCAGGAGTGTAGAGAGATTGGAGTAGTGGGCTAAGCATGCATCCTTGAGGTGCACCGGTGTTGATTACCGGCGAGGACGAGATGTTATTACTGATCTATACTGATTTCAATCACGTCTCCCAAATGCATAACCTTTTCCACCTGGGACAAGGATAGCAGACACTTAGGCACAACACTGACTACAAGAAGAGGCCAGTTAGATCAAAGAAGGAATTACACTGAAAACATTAGAAGCTCCACTGCTGAATAGATATAAAAGCAAAGTCAAAATTAAGCTTCTTTTTTAAAATCTGATTCTTCTGGGGTAAACAACTTTTCAGCAAATAGTCATAGAGCCATATAGCACAGAAACAACAAACCCTTTGGTCCAACTCATCAATGCCAACTAAAATGCCTACCTGAGCTAATCCCATAGCCAAATAGCTTTAAACCTTTTAAACCTCTTCATAGAGATGCTGACTGGCCTGCTGCATTCACCAGCAACTTTTATGTGCGTTGCTTGAAATTCCAGCATCTGCAGATTTCCTCGTGTTTGCATTTTTAAACCTTTGCTTTCTATTTTCTTAATTCCTTTTAAACATTGCAATCATTCCCACTTCTCCCATTTCTTCTGACAGCTCATTTCACATACCCAACCCAATTTCTGTGAAAAACTTACCCTTTACACTCCTTTAAGACTTTTGTCTCACTTTAAATCTATGCCCTCTAGATCTAAACTCCACCGCATTGGATAAGACAACTGTGACCGTTCATCCCTTTCTTTGCCTCTCATAATTTTATGTACTATGTAAGGTCGACCCTCAGCATCCTACGCTCTTTGGAAGAAAGCCCTAGCCTTTCCAGAACTCATCTCAAACCCTCCAGTTCAGTTAACATTCTTGTGAATATTTTCTCTATCCTTTCCAGCGGACATCTCACTTCCTGACAGGCTGAAGATCCTTCATGCCCATTTTGACACACAGTACAAAGTGCTGGTGAGGAAGGCACCCATCTACCTGACCCCCTCCCCCCCCCCCCGGGGAAGCAGACACTGAGGTGAGGAAGACTCTGGCCAGGGGCCAGAGTCAACCCAAGCAAAGCTGCGGGTCCTGGTCAGACTCTGAAAGACTATGGAGCCCAGCTAACTAAGGTGCTGACAGATATATTCACCATCTCTCTGGAACAATCTATTGGCCCCTTGGCTTTTAAGGCAGCAATCATCATTCCAGTGCCAAAGAAGGCAGTATTAACCCACCTAAATGACTATCGTCCGGTGGCATTAACATCAACCATTATGAAAAGTTTTGAGCGGCTGGTCATGGAGCACACTAAAGTCATTCTCTGGGTTACATTGGACTCTTTCTGGTTCGCTTATAGTTCAAATCGATCCACTGACAATGCAATAGCCTCTGCCCTCCATTCTGTCCTCTCCCACATAGAAAATGGGGTCTCATATGCCAGTTTGCTGCTTATAGGCTTCATTTCAGCATTTAACACCATCGTGCCCCAGAAAGTGGTGGGGAATTTGTCCTTTCTGGGTTTCAACACCTCCCTCTGTAAATGAATCCTGGACTTCTTAACAGAAAAGCCACAGTCAGTCCGTGTGGACAGCAACATCTCCAGTCCCATCATGCTGAGTACTGGCACTCCCCAGGGCTGTGTGTTCAGCCTGCTGCCATTCATGCTGCTGACACATGACTGTATCACAGGGTTCAGCTCAAACCATATCATTAGGTTTGGGGGTGACACCAAAATCCTCATCAACAATGATGATGAGTCAGAGTACAGAGGAAGTGGAGTGGCTGGTGGACTGGTGTGTGGAGAGGGCCAAGAAAATGATTGTGGACTCTACAAAGGTGCAAATGAACCATCCCCCTCTGTGAATACATGGCTCTTCAGTAGAGAGAGTGAAGTGCACGAAGTTCCTGAGAGTTCACATCACAGATGATCTCACATGGTCCATCAATATCACCTCCCTGATTAGGAAGGCACGTCACCACCTCCACTTCCTGAGGAGGTTGAGGTAAGCAAGGCTCTCCCCAATCCCCCAATCTTAACTGAATTTCACAGGAGTACCATTGAGAGCATCCTGACAAGCTGCATCTCCATCTGGTATGGGCGCTGCAGAGCACTGGGCCAGAAGTCCCCACAACGGACTGTGAGAACGACTGAGAGGGTCATAGGCATCTCCCCACAATCCAAAGGGGACATTTATCAGGAGTGTTACAAACTGAGGGCCCTTAGTATTATCATGGATCCCACTCATCTTTCCAGCATCCTCTTTGATATTCTATCATCAGGAGTAAAAACGTAAATGGTCAGGATTGTAAACAGTTTCTTCCCTCAGGCCATTAAGCTTCTGAACTCCGTACTGCATCACATTCGAAGTATCACTGGATAATTTGTACTGTACTCTATAATATTTAATTTTTGCATTTTAATTAGTTTATTTTTGCGTAATTCATTTGTAGAGTTACTTCTTACTTACCTAAGTTATTGTGTATGTTATGTGCTTTATACCCTGGTCTGGAGTAATATTGTCTCGTATAAAGTTAAACGAAAATAACTTGAGTTGAATGATGTCTTTCTTTTATAGCTCAGCAACCAGAAACAGGCCATGATATCTCAAATCTTGTACTCAGTGCCCTGACTAATGAAGGTGAGCATGCCAAACACCTGCTTTGATGATATCGACTGAAATGTCTTCCATGTTGAGGATGTCTTCGAATTCATGGATGGGGTCACGAGTTTCATCCAGAAGTGCATCAAGGATATTGTCCCCCAGAAATCGCTCAGGCTTTTTCCAAACCAGAAGCCCTGGATCAGCAGTTCCGTGCGAGCAGCACTGACCATGTGAAACAGAGCTTAAACTGCAGGTCATCAGCAAGAGCTCAAGAAATGCAGCTATGATCTATAAAAAGTCATCAAAGCAGCGAAACAACACAGAGACAAGATTCAGACTCAACTTTGCAGCAACAACACATGCAGCTTATGGAAAGGTTTGCACACCATCGCAGACTTCAAAGCTAAACACAGTGGAGTTTCCAACATCAATGCCTCTCTCCCAGACGAGCTAAATCATTTTTAAGCTCAATTTGATGTTGCCAATACTGAGCCCCTGAGGAGACCTATGGATGATGTGACCAGCAGCTTGGTCACCACTAAGGCTGAAGTATGCAGGTGTTTCCAACAGGTGGACAGTAGCAAGGCTACGGGACTGGACAGTATCCCAGTGCGAGTACTCAGGATGTGCACAGTACAACTGGCAGGGGTGTTTACAGACATTTTTAATCCCTCCCTCTCCCAGTGTAGAGTGCCCTCCTGCTTCAAAACATCCACCATTGTCCCTGTACCAAAAAAGACCAAGGTAACATGTCTAAACGACTGACATCCTGTCGCACTCACCACAATAATAAGCAAGTAAGGACTACATCTGCAGCATGCTACCACCCACACTAGACCCCCTACAACTTGCCTACCAACACAACCGATTGACAGATGACATAATACCCACAACTCCACACACCGTCCTTACACATCTGGAGAAGAGGGATGCCTATGTGAGAATGCTGTTCTTGGACTACAGCATTCAGCACTGTAGTTCCCTCCAGGCTCGACAAGAAGCTCAGAGACATTGGCCTTCACCTTGCCTTGTGTAGCTGGATCCTGGACTTCCTGTCAGATCCCCAGCAGGTGTTAAAAGTGGGCTTCCTCACCTCTGACCCTTTGACCCTCAACACAGGTATCCCTCAGGGCTGTGTCCTAAGCCCCCTCCTTTACTCTCTGTATATCCATGACTGTGAAGCCTCCCACAGCTCCAATCTGCTAATTAAATTTGCTGATGACACTGCACTGATTGGCCGGATCTCAAATAATAATGAGGTAGCCTACAGAGTGACAGGGAGGAAGTCATCACCCTGGCATAGTGGTGTCAAGAAAACAGCCTCTCTCTCAATGTCGAAAAACAAAGGAGCAGGTCGTGGACTGCAGGAGGAATGGAGACAGGCTAACCACTATAGGCATCAATGGATCTTGGGTTAAGAGGATGAATAGCAAGTTCCTTGGCATAAACATTCCCAAGGATCTCACCGTGGTCTGTACATACCGGCTGCCTGGTGAAAAAGGCACAACAGCACCTCTTTCACCTCAAACGGTTGAAGAAGTTTGGTATGGTTCCCCCAAATTCTACAGGGGCACAATTGAGAGCATCCTTACTGGCTGCATTACTGCCTGTTATGGAAACTGTACCTCCCTTAATCACAGGACTCTGCAGGTAGTGGTGTGGACAGCCCAGCGCATCTATTGTTGTGAACCTCCCACAATTCAGGACATTTAAAAAGACAAGTGTATAAAAAGGGCCCGAAGGATCATTGGGGACCCGAGTCACCCCAACCACAAACTGTTCCAGCTGCTACCAACCGGGAAACGGTACCGCAGCATAAAAACCAGGACCAACAGGCTCTGGGACAACTTCTTCCACCAGGCCATCAGACTGCTTAACTCATGCTTACACAACTGTATTTCTATGTTATATTGACTATCCTGTTGTACATATTATTTATAATAAGTTACTATAATTGCACATTGCACATTTAGACGGCGGCATAACGTAAAGATTTTTACTCTTCATGTATATAGAAACATAGAAAATAGGTGGAGGAGTAGGCCATTCGGCCCTTCGAGCCTGCACCGCCATTTATTATGATCATGGCTGATCATCCAACACAGAACCCCGCCCCAGCCTTCCCTCCATACCCCCTGACCCCCATAGCCACGAGGGCCATATCTAACTCCCTCTTAAATATAGCCAATGAACTGGCCTCAACTGTTTCCTGTGGCAGAGAATTCCACAGATTCACCACTCTCTGTGTGAAGAAGTTTTTCCTAATCTCGGTCCTAAAAGGCTTCCCCTCTATCCTCAAACTGTGGCCCCTCATTTTGGACTTCCCCAACATCGGGAACAATCTTCCTGCATCTAGCCTGTCCAATCCCTTTAGGATTTTATACTTTTCAATCAGATCCCCCCTCAATCTTCTAAATTCCAACGAGTACAAGCCCAATTCATCCAGTCTTTCTTCATATGAAAGTCCTGCCATCCCAGGAATCAATCTGGTGAACCTTCTTTGTACTCCCTCTAAGGCAAGGATGTCTTTCCTCAGATTAGGGGACCAAAACTGCACACAATACTCCAGGTGTGGTCTCACCAAGGCCTTGTACAACTGCAGTAGTACCTCCCTGCTCCTGTACTCGAATCCTCTCACTATAAATGCCAGCATACCATTCGCCTTTTTCACCGCCTGCTGTACCTGCATGCCCACTTTCAATGACTGGTGTATAATGACACCCAGGTCTCGTTGCACCTCCCCTTTTCCTAATCGGCCACCATTCAGATAATAATCTGTTTTCCTATTTTTGCCACCAAAGTGGATAACTTCACATTTATCCACATTAAATTGCATCTGCCATGAATTTGCCCACTCACCCAACCTATCCAAGTCACCCTGCATCCTCTTAGCATCCTCCTCACAGCTAACACTGCCACCCAGCTTCGTGTCATCCGCAAACTTGGAGATGCTGCATTTAATTCCCTCATCCAAGTCATTAATATATATTGTAAACAACTGGGGTCCCAGCACTGAGCCTTGCAGTACCCCACTAGTCACCGCCTGCCATTCTGAAAAGGTCCCATTTATTCCCACTCTTTGCTTCCTGTCTGCTAACCAATTCTCCACCCACACCAATACCTTACCCCCAATACCGTGTGCTTTAAGTTTGCACACTAATCTCCTGTGTGGGACCTTGTCAAAAGCCTTTTGAAAATCCAAATATACCACATCCACTGGTTCTCCCCTATCCACTCTACTAGTTACATCCTCAAAAAACTCTATGAGATTCGTCAGACATGATTTTCCTTTCACAAATCCATGCTGACTTTGTCCGATGATTTCACCGCTTTCCAAATGTGCTGTTATCACATCTTTGATAACTGACTCCAGCAGTTTCCCCACCACCGACGTTAGGCTAACCGGTCTATAATTCCCCGGTTTCTCTCTCCCTCCTTTTTTAAAAAATGGAGTTACATTAGCCACCCTCCAATCCTCAGGAACTAGTCCAGAATCTAACGAGTTTTGAAAAACTATCACTAATGCATCCACTATTTCTTGGGCTACAGATAAAGGATGTAAGTAATAAAGGCAATTCAGTTCTTCACTATTCTGTCTAACTGTGTCACCACTGTCAGTGGACAGTGTACATATACACCTAGTTCTCTGTTCTACACCATTCTGCCATTTACTGTGCATGCCCTGCCCTGGTTTAACTTAGCAAGATCCAACACTTTGCAATAGTGTATATATGAATTATTTGAATTGTCTAACTGCACAAGCCGCCATGATATTTAGTTAATGTCTCCAAAAAGGAAGGCTTCTGCAACAATGCAGCAATCCTACACTAACACATTGGTGTATCAGCTTACACCATGTCCTTATGGTTTGGCAGGACTTCATAACTTTCTGATATACAAATGAATGTTGTTAATTGACTGAAACTAACAGAAGAGAAACCTAAAATAGACTTAAAACAAATTTAATGGTGTACTTAATCTGGCGTCTGGATGGTTCAGTGAGTTCAAACTTCAGGCCTTTGTTGCAGAAACTGTGGTTTAAATGACATTTAAACTAGTAGGGTCCTTGGGCTCAATATTCTAGAGATGGACAGTAGAAATATGCAAGAAAGGGAGTGAGGCAAAGAAATAGGATTTGGAATTGTAAATACAGCCATAGTGATATTTGCTGGCATATCAAAAGATTCCTCCTTTAAAATCCTGCACTGAATTGTAGAGGCTCTTTAATGGCAGTTCTCAGGCTAACCCAGCTTACTTCTCATAAACACAGCATGTGCCCGACAAATGACGTAGGTTGCAATCTGACCTCTCAAAGTTCACCAATAATTTGAAGTCTTAAAAGTGATTCATCTAGAGAAGGTTGATTATTTTTGGATTCCTTCACTTTTGGTTCATAAGGAAGGAGCAAGAGGTGTTAAACCTTTAATTCTTTGCCTTCCTTCACCTGCTCTGGGAGCCTGATGGTAAAGCAGCTCACTAGTATCAAAGTTGAAAGTTCAAAGTAAACTTATTATCAAAGTACATGTATGTCACCATATACAACCCTGAGATTCATTTTCATAAGAGCATACTCAGTAAATCTGTGAAACATGATAGACCACACCCAACAGGACGGTCAGAGAAGGACAACAATTTGTGCAGGTACAAATAGAAAAAGATACATAAATAAATAAGCAATAAATATTGGCAACATGATATGACGAGTCCATACCTTATGGGAACAGTTCACTGATTGGACGAGTGTAGATATCCCAATATAATTTAAGAGAGAGTTTTTATATAAGAGTTTTTAAATAAGAGAGTTTTTATTCTCCTCTACATAACTCTTTGTAAGAGTGACAATAATATGGTGGAATTCTTCATTAAGATGGAGAGTGACATAGTTAATTCAGAAACAAAGGTTCTGAACTTAAGGAAGGGTAACTTTGAAGGTATGAGACGTGAATTAGCTAAGATAGACTGGCAAATGACACTTAAAGGATTGACGGTGGATATGCAATGGCAAGCATTTAAAGATTGCATGGATGAACTACAACAATTGTTCATCCCAGTTTGGCAAAAGAATAAATCAAGGAAGGTAGTGCACCCGTGGCTGACAAGAGAAATTAGGGATAGTATCAATTCCAAAGAAGAAGCATACAAATTAGACAGAGAAAGTGGCTCACCTGAGGACTGGGAGAAATTCAGAGTTCAGCAGAGGAGGACAAAGGGCTTAATTAGGAAGGGGAAAAAAGATTATGAGAGAAAACTGGCAGGGAACATAAAAACGGACTGTAAAAGCTTTTATAGATATGTAAACAGGAAAAGACTGGTAAAGACAAATGTAGGCCCCCTGCAGACAGAAACAGGTGAATTGATTATGGGGAGCAAGGACATGGCAGACCAATTGAATAATTACTTTGGTTCTGTCTTCACTAAGGAGGACATAAATAATCTTCCAGAATTAGTAGGGGACAGAGGGTCCAGTGAGATGGAGGAACTGAGCGAAATACATGTTAGTAGGGAAGTGGTGTTAGGTAAATTGAAGGGATTGAAGGCAGATAAATCCCCAGGGCCAGATGGTCTGCATCCTAGAGTGCTTAAGGAAGTAGCCCAAGAAATAGTGGATGCATTAGTGATAATTTTTCAAAACTCGTTAGATTCTGGACTAGTTCCTGAGGATTGGAGGGTGGCTAATGTAACCCCACTTTTTAAAAAAGGAGGGAGAGAGAAACCGGGGAATTATAGACCGGTTAGCCTAATGTCGGTGGTGGGGAAACTGCTGGAGTCAGTTATCAAGGATGTGATAACAGCACATTTGGAAAGCGGTGAAATGATCGGACAAAGTCAGCATGGATTTGTGAAAGGAAAATCATGTCTGACGAATCTCATAGAATTTTTTGAGGATGTAACTAGTAGAATGGATAGGGGAGAACCAGTGGATGTAGTATATTTGGATTTTCAAAAGGCTTTTGACAAGGTCCCACACAGGAGATTAGTGTGCAAACTTAAAGCACACGGTATTGGGGGTAAGGTATTGATGTGGATGGAGAATTGGTTAGCAGACGGGAAGCAAAGAGTGGGAATAAACGGGACCTTTTCAGAATGGCAGGCGGTGACTAGTGGGGTACCGCAAGGCTCAGTGCTGGGACCCCAGTTGTTTACAATATATATTAATGACTTGGATGAGGGAATTAAATGCAGCATCTCCAAGTTTGCGGATGACACGAAGCTGGGTGGCAGTGTTAGCTGTGAGGAGGATGCTAAGAGGATGCAGAGTGACTTGGACAGGTTGGGTGAGTGGGAAAATTCATGGCAGATGCAATTTAATGTGGATAAATGTGAAGTTATCTACTTTGGTGGCAAAAATAGGAAAACAGATTATTATCTGAATGGTGGCCGATTAGGAAAAGGGGAGGTGCAACGAGACCTGGGTGTCATTATACACCAGTCATTGAAAGTGGGCATGCAGGTACAGCAGGTGGTGAAAAAGGCGAATGGTATGCTGGCATTTATAGCGAGAGGATTCGAGTACAGGAGCAGGGAGGTTCTACTGCAGTTGTACAAGGCCTTGGTGAGACCACACCTGGAGTATTGTGTGCAGTTTTGGACCCCTAATCTGAGGAAAGACATCCTTGCCATAGAGGGAGTACAAAGAAGGTTCACCAGATTGATTCCTGGGATGGCAGGACTTTCATATGAAGAAAGACTTGATGAACTGGGCTTTTACTCGTTGGAATTTAGAAGATTGAGGGGGGATCTGATTGAAAAGTATAAGATCCTAAAGGGATTGGACAGGCTAGATGAAGGAAGATTGTTCCCGATGTTGGGGAAGTCCAGAACAAGGGGTCACAGTTTGAGGATAAAGGGGAAGCCTTATAGGACTGAGATTAGGAAAAACTTCTTCACACAGAGAGTGGTGAATCTGTGGAATTCTCTGCCACAGGAAACAGTTGAGGCCAGTTCATTGGCTATACTTAAGAGGGAGTTAGATATGGCCCTTGTGGCTACGGGGGTCAGGGGGTATGGAGGGAAGGCTGGGGCGGGGTTCTGAGTTGGATGATTAGCCATGATCATAATAAATGGCGGTGCAGGCTCGAAGGGCCGAATGGCCTACTCCTGCACCTATTTTCTATGTTTCTATGTTTCTATAACCTTCAAAGGCATTGCCTTTGAGAACCATTATGCTGATAGCACTTGTTGAGCATAAACTTAGTCCACAAGACATATTCATATTGTGTCTCCAAGAGCAGGTTACAGGGTAGGTTCCCTATAGCAAATGACTCGCTCCCTGTTTTTTCAATTCAACACAGGAAAAAGCAGGAATCTGATGGATAGTCTCCACATGCTTCAATGCAAATGGCACCAACTACTCTTAGGAAGCTCAACACTAAGCGGAACAAGATAACCCCCTTGGCTGACACCCATTACTATCCTAAATATTCGCTCCTTCCACCATCCATGTATCACGGATACAGTGTGTGTGATGTCTACAAAATGTTACTGAATCACCAAGGTGATTTCAGAATCAAAATCAGATTTGGTTTATCATCACTAACATTTAATTTTGTAAACAGTGCTCAAGAAGATAGATGAGGTAGGGTTCTTGGCTTGTTCTGATGGCAGAAGGGAAGAAGCTGTTTTTAAACCATTGAATGTGGAGTTTCACACTCCTTTACCTCCTCTCTGATTTTAGTAATGAGAAGAAGGTATGTTCCATATGGTGGAGATCCTTTATGATGGATGCTGCCTTGGTGAGGCTCTTGAAGATGTTTTCGATGGTGGGGAGTGTTGTGCCCGTGATGGAGCAAGCTGAGTCTACAACCCTTTGCAGCCTCTTTTGATCCTGCATATTGGAGCTTTCATACCAGGTGGTAATGCAACCAATCAGAACGTTCTGACAGGTTTCTGTGGTGTTCTGTTAGTCTTTGATGATGTACCAAATCTCCTCAAACTGCTGATGAAGTATAGCCATTGGCATTCCTTCGTCATGATTGCATCAATGTGTTGGGCCCAGGATGGTGTAGATCCTCTGAGAAATTGATACCCAGGAACTTGAAGCTGCTCACTCTTTCCACCACTGATCCCTCAATGAGGACAGGTGTGTGTTCTCCCAACTTCTCCTTCTTGAAATCCACAATCAACTCCTTGGTCTTGGACACGTTGAAGAACACGTAGAAGATAAGCCTAATCATGGAGCGAGTGGAGGCGGTACTCCTGAATGTAAAGGTCATGAAAGTCGCAGGGAGGTCATAGAGTAGAGAAATATGGTGAGACCAGGGAAGAGGAAGGCACTATTGTAGCTGGCCTGAAGGCTGGAGGTATCTGAAACAATGACGAGCCCATTGATGTCATGAACTGTTGAAGCTGTACATGGTCTACGTCTTGAAGGGACATTTCAATTCAACACCATCAACTATAGGTTTCTCATTAGAATCAGCACTAGAGAAAAGGTTGCTAGGTATGACATTGAATAAAAAGGAGTACATTTAAGATATTTAAAAATCAGGCATTGCTTGGCATTCAGATTGACTGATGAAACAATATGGATTAACATATTTCATCTAAGTTCAGATGGAGTGTGCAGGTCTGCTGCCAAAATGGAGAAGGCTCTTGAAAAGATGACTTTATTGATCTCACTGAAGGTAACAACTGTGGAAAACACTCCTCCATGCTGACTGCCCATTGACCTTCAACCCTATCTTAGCAATCTCTGAGATAGCATGTAAGCCGTGCTATTAATAAGTGGGTCTACAAAAGAACCAGTGAAGATTGTTTTCAAATAAAGCTTCATCATGTTTCTTAATTCTTCTTAACTTACTGGGAAACCAAAGCTAATCACTACAACACTTGGAAAGTTGTTCAATCTACAATAACTACAATGTTACCTAGACTTCAGTCGATGAACTACAGTAAGCAGACAAAACTTGCCAGACTCCAAGCCACGTTAATGCATTCATTGAAGCTTATGAAAACATGGACCTTTGATTCAATACACACAAGACACACATATTCTCCAAAAGTAAAGGTTCAAAGCAAGAATCTGGAAAACATGGATAACTTCTCAAATTTGCAGGAATCTTCCCTTGGTGAAGACAAACAACAATCATGACATTTGATGATCAGCAAAACAAATAAGCTGGTCATTTACTTCAGGAAGGGGGCAGTGGAAGTCTTCTGTCTACATCAACAGTGCTGCGGTTGAGAGGGTTAAAAGCTTCCAATTCCAAGATAGACACATAAGTTCATACATAACAGTAGAGTAAAGAGAATTACTGAGACATGAGAGAGAGCTGGCCAAAGTAGAAGGAAGGGGACACTAGCAGAACAGCAGTGACAGAGTTTCTGGGAGCAATTCAGAAGGTGCAGAATGGATTCATCCCAAAGAAGAAGTAGTATTCTAGAGAGAGGGTGAGGCAAGTGTGCAGACGTGGGAAGTCAAAAACAACATAAAAGAGAGGGCATATAATAGAGGAAAAATTAAAGGGAAGTTAGAGAATTGGGAAGCTTTAAGAAGAACAATAAACAGTAATTAAAGAAGCAATATGGAAAGAAAAGATGAAATATGAAGATAAACTAGCCAATAATATGAAAGAGGATACCAAACATTTTTTTTAAATGTACAGTAAAAGGAGTAAAAGAGGTGAAAGCAGATAATGGACTGCTGGAAAGTGATGCTGGAGAGGTGGTAATGTGGTACAAAGAAATGGTGGTTGAACTTAATAAGAATTTTTCATCAGTTCTCACTGTGAAAGACACTAGCAGTATGCCAGAAATTCAAGATTGTCAGGGGGGCAGAAGTGAATATAATTGCTATTACGAAGGAGAAGGTGCTTGGGAAGCTGAGAGCTCTGAAAGTAGATAAATTGCCTGGACCAGATGGGCTACACCCTAGGGTTCTGAAAAAGGTAGCTGAAGAAGTTGTAGAGGAAATATTAGTGATCTTTCAATAATCACTAGTTTCTGGAATGGATCTGGAAATTTTCAAATATCATTACACTCTCTAGGAAGGGAGGGAGGCAAAAAAAAAAAGAAAATTATAGGCCAGTTAGTCTGACTTCTGTTGGATCCATAGTTGGCGGTCATTACTAAGAATGGTTTCTTGGGGTATTTAGAGGCACATAATAATATAGGCCAAAGTCAGCATGATTTCCTTAAGGAGAAATCTTGCCTGACAAATCTGTTAGAATTCTTTGAGGACAGTCAAAGGAGAAATGGTGGATGTTATGTACTTGGATTTTCAGAAAGCCTTTGATAAGCTGAGACTGCTTAACAAGATAAGAGCCTGTGATATTACAGGAAAGTTACTAGCATGTGTAGAAGATTGCCTGACTGACTGGATGCAAAGAGTAGGGATAAAAGGGCCTTTTCTGGTTGGCTGGCATGACTAGTCGTATTTTGCAGTGGTCATTTTTGGAAATGCATCTTTTCTCATGTCAATGATTTGGATGATGGAAATGATGGCTTTGTGGCCCAGTTTGCAAACGATACAAAAATAGTTGGAGGTGCAAGTAGTGTTGAAAAAGCAGGGAGTCAGCAGAAGGACATATTATGAGAATAAGCAAAGAGGTGGCAGCTGGAATGTAGTGTAGAGAAGTGTATGGTTATGCACTTTGGTAAAAGGAATAAAGACATAGACTATTTTCTAAAGGAGGAGAAAATTCATCAATCAGAGGTGCAAAGGGACTTGGGAGTCCTCATGCAGATTTCCGTAAAGTTTAACTTGCAGTCTGAGTTGGTGGTAAAGAAGGCAAATGCAATCTTAGTATTTTGAGAGAACTACAAAAAAAAGCAAGGATGTAATGGAAAGGTTTATAAGCCAATGGTCAGACTGCACAGAATATCATGGACAGTTTTGAACCCTTTATCTAAGAAAAGATGTGCTGGCATTGAAGAGGGACCAGAGGAGATTCATGGGAATGATTCTGGGAATGAAAGGTTTAATGCTCTGTATGAGGAGCATTTGAATGCTCTGTGCCTGTATTCGCTGGTGTTTAGAGGAATGAGGGGGGGCCTCATTGAAACCTATTGAACATCAAAAGGCCCAGATAGGGTGGATGTGGAAAGGATGTTATCTATAGTGAAGGAATCTAGGTCCAGAGGGCACAGCCTCAGAATAGAGGGAAGTCCCTTTAGAATGGAAATGAGGAGGAATTTCTTTAGCCAGATGGTGCTGAATCAGTGGAACTCAGTGCCACAGACAGCTGTGAAGGCCAAGTCATTGGGTGTATTTAAGGTGGAAGTTGATAGGCTCTTGAGTAGTAATGGTGTAAGAGGTTATTGGAAGAAGGCAGGGGAATGGACTTGAAGGTTCAAATTTCAAGGTAAACTTATTCTCAAAGTACATGAATGCCACTACATACTACCCTGTGATTCATCTTTTTTAAAATTAATTATTCATTTACAGGATGTGGGAATTGCCAGCTATGCCAGCATTTATTGTCCATCCCTTGTTGCCCTTGAGAAGGTGGTGATGAGCTGCCTTCTTGAACTGCTGCAGTCCCTGAGGTGTGGGTACACCCACAGTGCTGTTAGGGAGGGAATTCCATGATTTTGACCCAACGACAATGAAGGAACGGCGATATGTTTCCAAGTCAGGATGGTGAGTGCCTTGTAGGGGGATTTCCAAGAGGTGGTGTTCCCAGGTATCTGCTGTTCTTGTCCTTCAAGATGATAGCGGTCATGGGTCCAAAAGGTGCTTCCTTAGGGTCTTTTGTATGTTCTTGCAGACACTTATGGTATTTAAAAAGAAACACTACAGAATCAATGAAAAACTGCACACAGCAAAGATGGAAAACAACCAGTGTGCCAAAGACAACAAATTGTACAAATACAAAAAAATGGGAAAAAACATAAGAAATAAATATTGAGAATGAGTTATAGAGACCTTGAAAGTAACTTCATAGGTAACGAAATCAGTTCTGCATTGGAATGAGTAGAAGTCATCCACTCTGGTTCAAGAGTCTGATGGTTGAGCAGTAATAACTGTCCCTGAACTTTCTGCTGTGGGATCTAAGGCTCTTGTACCTCCTTCCTGATGGAAGAACTGAGAAGAGAGCATGGTTTGGATGGTGGGAGTCCATGAAGACGGATGCCGCCTATCTGTGACAATGCTCCTAATAGATGTGTTCAATGGTGGGAAAGGCTTTACCTGTGATGGACTGGGCTGTATCCACCACATTTTGCAGACTTTTCCATTCAAGGCATTGGTGTTTCCAACTGGTCAGGACACTCACCGCTGCACATCTACGTATAGAAGTTTGTCAAAGTTTTTGATGTCATACTGAATCTTCGGAAACTTCTAAGAAAGTAGAGGTGCTGCCCATGCCTTCATTGAAATGGTCTTTACACATTTAGCCCAGGACAGATCCTATGAATTGATAGTACTGCAGAATTTAAAGTTGGTGACACTATCCACCTCTGATCGCCTGATGAGGATTGGCTCATGGACCTCCAGTTTCCTCCTCCTGCACTCAAGTATCAGCTCTTTGGTTTTGCTGATGTTAAGTGAGAGGAGGTTGTTGTGGCACCTTTCAGCCAGATGCTCAATATGCCTGCTACACTGGAGCTAGAAAGTTTCTGAACCCTGTGGAATTTTCTCCATTTCCGCATAAATATGATCTAAAATGTGATCAGATCATTATGTAAATCCTAAAACTAGATAAAGAGAACCCAGTTAAATAAGTAACGCAAAAACATTATACTTGTTCATTCATTTATTGAGAAAAATGAACTCAGCAGATCAGACAGCATCTATGAAAATGAGTAAGAATTCAATGTTTCAGGCCAAGACCCTTCGTCAGGACTGGAAAGGAAGGGGGAAGATGCCAGAATAAAATAGTGGGTAGAGGGGAAGGAGGACAAAGCCAGAAGGTGATAGGTGAATCCAGGTGGGTGGAAAGGTAAAGAGCTGGAGAAGAAAAACGTCTGATAGGAGAATAATATAACCATATAACCATTTAAGAATCACAGCATGGAAACAGGTCATCTCAGCCCCTCTAGTCCATGCCAAATGTCTACTCTCACCTAGTCCCACCGACCTACACTCAGCCCATAACCCTCCATTCCTTTACTGTCCATATAGGTATCCAATTTTACTTTAAATGACAATATCGAACTTGCCTCTACCACTTCAAGCTCGTTCCACACTGCTACCACTCTCTGAGTAAAGAAGTTCCCCCTCATGTTACCGCTAAACTTTTGCCCCCTAACTCTCAATTCATGTCCTCTTGTTTGAATCTCCCCTACTCTCAATGGAAAAAGCATATCCACGTCAACTCTATCTATCCCGCTCATAATTTTAAATACCTCTATCAAGTCCCCCCTCATCCTTCTGTGGGTGAAGGGAAGAAGGAGGGACACCAGGAGAAGGTAATAGGCAGGTAAGGAGAAGAGGTAGGAGGTCAGAATGGGGAATAGAAGAAGAGGGAAGGAGGCAGGAAAAAAAGAAAGAAATTATTTCTCTGTTCCTTCGTCTCTGCCACATCCGTTCCAAGGATATCCAACTTCTTTAAAGAATGGGGTTTCCCTTCCTCCACCATTAATGTTGCTCTCGCCCACATCTCTTCCATTTCCTAGATATCCATGCTCACTCATCTTTCTTTGCTGTGGTGCCCTCATGGTTCATCTTCCCACTGCCTTAACAGGGATAGAGTTTCTCTTGTCCCTACCATCCCATGAGCTTCAACATCTAGCGTATCATTCTCCACAACTTCTACCACCTTCATGGGGTTAATGCCACCAAACACATTTTTACTTCCTTTTCACTTCCCGCTTTCTGCAGGAATCGCTCCCTCCACAATTTCCTTGTCCATTCGTCCCTCCCCATTAATCTCTTTCATGGTACATATCAGAAATTTAATCATACATATCAGAAGAGACAGTTAATCAGAAACTGGAACACTTTCTGCTATGTTTTTCATACACAGACATTGCTTAAAAGCAACACACACAAAAAAATGCTGGTGAACGCCGCAGGCCAGGCAGCATCTATAGGAAGAGGTACAGTCATCAGGACTCCTGACAAAGGGTCCCAGCCCGAAATGTCGACTGTACCTCTTCCTATAGATGCTGCCTGGCCTGCTGCCTTCACCAGCATTTTTTGTGCGTTGCTTGAATTTTCAACATCTGCAGATTTCCTCGTGTCTGTGTTGCTTAAAAGTACTTTACTTTTGTTTTGAAGTCATGCATTACTTTCTTGTTGAGGTATTAAAACTAAAGATCGTTTATCCAAGTGAGCATATTGTAGATCAGCACAGCACAGCACGAGTCATATCTTTGCATTCCTTATATATTCATTTGCCTGTCTAAAAGTCTTCTAATATGCCACCATCATATCTTCTGCCATTCCACCCTAACAGTGTGTTCCAGGCATGCACAAGGAACTAAGAACGTTAGGTCAAATAAAGCCCCAAAATCCCACTGATCAAGAAAATGGCTTGTGCACTTCTCATTCTGATATGACCCACTTCATTTCTTCATTGCTCTTTATCTACATGATTATTATCATCAATATGCCTAGCTTGCTTCAATTACTTATCAACAGAAGTTGATGTAAACGGTCAACATTTATTACTTTGCTGAATAATTCACAAGACATTAAAAACATTACAAGTAAAGTAATGGATCTAATACAAGCTGAAAAGATGGTCCCAGCACAGTTTTCTATACAGAAAAAATATCCTCTATAATTTCTTAAAAAATATTTATTCCTGTCAGCCCTCAATATGGTTTGAGTTTTCTAGGAACTGGCAGCTCACAAACACATTGATCTATGAATCGAGTGTGGCTGCTGAATGCCACCCGTGCTATAGGTCTCCATCAGTCAGGAGGGGTCTCCATGGAGATATCTCTTTAAGACTGCTGACCTTCATGCTGTGGGTCAGCTTATGAATAATGTGGCAGCTGCCTGCATAGAAAGCAGCTGCTATCTGTAAAATACAAAGGTCGGGGTTTAACTCTCTTAAAGAAGAGTCAGCTAATGTATTCACTACCCAGACTCTGAGCATGTTTTCTTTTAATCCTGGAAGTATTACTGCTAATAAAATTAACATTTATGATGGGTACCTGGTAATTTTGGTCCTTCATCCATGAGCTCTGAAACCTCTGGGACTCAGCAAAGAGCATATTGAGAACCACTGAACTCTTCAGAAGATGTAAGCTCACATTGCCTCCATTGTGAAGGTCATATGATGGATTATTGGAAGGAACAGTGTCTAGGAGCCACTTAGAATCATTAATGTACAGACCATCTATTAAATGTCTGAATGATTCTTTTCTTGTTCTCAGGACCAAATCTCTAAGAATTCCTTAATTTGCCCAGGATTGGAGGCTTGTAATAGTGATAAAATTGGAGATGAGGAGCTGCACTTTATGTCTATACTGCATAGAGGCAAGCAGATGGAGGGTGACACTGCACTTGAATCAAAAAACAAGCTGCATTTATCTAATGCTTCATTTAAAGCGACATTTGAGACCGAGTTACATAGAGAACAGAGCATTGATCTAAGAGGTAGGGCTTGTCTTAAAGTAGAAGACTGAGATCAAGAGCAGGAGAGGTTATAAGGTATCCCAGAATTTAAGACCTACGCATTTGAAGGTAAGGCTACCAATGTTGGATCAGCTGAAGCTGGAAATGCAGAAGCAAACAAGTTCTGGGAAGATAACACGTCCAGAATATATGTCAGTTCAGCAAAATAGAGTGGTAAATGGGGTGGGTACATTTTTTTGGAAGAAATTCTGGAGCTGCAAGCCTATTTGAAGGTTGATCATCATGAAAAAAATAAAGGACCTTATGTACCCCAAAAGAATGGGAATAGGTAAAGAACACAAAAAAGTGTAAATGTAGGCCAGCAAGGCCTCACAAGCCTACCTCACCATTCAATACGATCATGACCTCAACATCACTTCTGATTTGCCTCCCATCGTCCTCAATTCAGCTTAATGATCTAAGGTTTGCCACTTTCTGAAACAGAAGGTTACAGAGATTTGCTATTTTCATCGAGAAGCCATTTTTCTATACTTCATTTTTAAATAGCCACCCTTCTACTTTATTCATAACTCTCCGACTAGTGAAAACATTTCAACATGCATTTAACCAAATCCCCAAAGGATATTATATGTTTGAACATGGACACCCCTTATTTTACTAAGCTCCATGGAATAGAGCCCCATATTGTCTAGCCTCCCTTGCTAGGACAATCCTCTAAGCCCAGGAATTAGCCTGGTGGTGAATTTTATTTGGATTGCCACAGGCATGAGTATCACTGAGAAGCAATATTTCCATGAGAAATAGAAAAGAAATCATGTAGGATCATGCAGGTCTCCATAGCTAATGGTGTGGGAGTGGATGTGCTATGGATTTTTGGTTGGTATTTTGTGAAGTGATCCACTCTTTCTGCCAGCTGCTTCTGAAGCATTGTTTGGAGAGGATCTCAATATTAGTCCAAATGCTTCTTCTCCATTTTGAGTGACCATGGAGAGATTTCCAGGAGTAAAACATTTCCAGGGTAATGTTATTTTTCTTCAAAGAACCTTTAAGTACTCCTTATGTCTTTTATTCTGCATACATGACAATATGTTCTCATGACAGAGCTCAAAAATCAATCTTGTACACTTCAAGAGCTGTAGGCCATGTAAATTATATACTTGCCCAATGTAAGCTACTAAGCATCACCAGGGCATCAATACTGGGATGTTGGCTTGGGAATAGATATTGAAATGGTTTCATTTTCCTACCACTAATTTTGGAGAATTTTGCAAAGGTAGTATGGTGGAACTTTAGTAGTGCCCTGTGGTGCATACGGTAGGTAGTCTGGATCTCTGCAGTAAAAAGGAGAGTGGGAATCACTGTTATCTGGTAGACCATGAGCTTTGTGCTAGCAATAAGGTCTTGATGTTCAAACAACTTTTCAGCTCAATCCATAAACACTGTGCATGTGCATTGGAAGCAATGGTGAATTTCATCATGATTGTCAACCTTGACCAAGAGGTAGCTCCTGAGGTGTACAAAGAGGTTCATATGTTTCAGAGTCTTGATGTGAGTATTTACTACTGGTGGGTAGAGTATGCATTAGTAGGTTAGTAAAGGGTTTTTGCCATATGGATTTTGAGTGTACAGATTATTCGTCCTCAATGAGAGAGTCCCAAGAGACTGCATTTGTTGGAAACTGAAGCATCTGAGTCCTGATAAAGGGCTTCAATCCAAAACCTCAACAATTCTTTTCCTCCCAGTGATGCTGCTTGTTCTGCTGAGTTCTTCCAGCAGATAGTTTTTTTTGCTTAGTGAAAGACACTGCACAAGCGTCATCTGTGTTCTGCAGCACTTCATTTGAAGTTTGGAGAATGTTGGTACTGAAATATAGTCACTGTTGTGAAAGACAAACATTCAAACACTTCCAATTTGGCAACTTCAATGCCTCTATTTGTCACAAATAATTGGATCGAGTTAAATCGCTTTGTTCTTAACTATTGGCCTCCACACCAAGCCAGCAAAGTTCTACCCAATCACGTTAGTATGCTGGTGTTACTTTTCATTTCTTTTTTTGCCATAAAGAGGCTTCTACACTCAGTATCAGTTCAACTATTCCAGATCATCAGTAATCCAACATTATTACTTCCACATTTCCAGTGTTGGTTCCAAAATTCCTTCGGGAATTTCAGATTATTGTTTTACAATTTCACTGCCACTCAGGTTTTATTCACTTGTGTTATCATCTCTTCTGTCAGTTAATCTCCTACCGTTCACTGGGCGATAGACTTTTCCTCTTGTCTCTCCTCCCCTCTTCTTTCTTTGCATCTCAAAATCTGTTTGTCTCTTTTACCTTGTTCTTATGATTTCTATTGTCCCGAATCATCAGTAACTGTGTATCCCATCCTCCACAGATTGGAAAATACAAAAAAAATCAGAATTATGGGAAAACGGCATGGAAGATGAGTTGAGACCAGCACAAGTCAGCCATGATCGTATTGAATGGCAGAGCAGGCTTGAGGGCCCAGTATCCTATATTCTTGTGTTCTCGTGTACTGTATGTACTGCCTGACATGCAGAGTATTTCCAATAGTTCACATTTTAGGGCAGATTTTCAACATCTGTGCTATTTTCCCTTGTGAATTTTTAGTTCCCTATTTTTTTCCAGGTTTGCCTTGCGCACTTGCACTAAATAGGCAATGCAGTAAGTTTAGGTGATTCCTGCAATTTGTTCCATTTCATTCAATTGATTCAAATTTTGGAAACGAGGTGCAACACCATATTGCAAATTTAGTGCAAGTGCCCTCAAGAATTCAAAAATACTGTAGGAGGTGTGCAATCACTCTGATGGGAATGCACAACAGCTCCTCCCTCCCCCGAATAGCCACCAAGACATAGAAGAATAGATATGCAGACAGATTAAGGAAGAGTGTAAAACAATAGGGCAGTTGTCTTGGGGAACTTCCCTAATATAAACTGAGACCTTCTGAGTGCAAAGATTTAGATGTGACAGAATTTGTTAGGTGCATCCAAAAGATTTTCAGAAATCAATATGTAGATAGTCCAATACAGGGAGGATTTGCACTGGTCCTGGAGTTGCATAGTAAGCCTGGTCATGATGGTGACCTTTCAAAGTGAGGGAACAGTGACCAAAACTCCTTAGGTATTAGGATTGCTATAGATAAGGAGAAGTATGGACCTTGTGGGAGAGTTGGAGCAAGGTAAATTACAAGAGCATTAGACAGGAAACGGAGAGTTAATTGGGAACAACTGTTTATGGGCGAGTCCATATGACATGTGGAGGGTGTTTTGAAGACTAACTGCAGAGGTGTGTTCCGGTAAAAAGGAAGGACATGGATTGCAAGCTAAGAAAATCTTGGATGTCAAAAAGGGGTGATGAAATTAGTCGAGAAGAAAAAGGGAAGTATGCTAGAATACTTAAGAAGCTGGAATCAAACAGAGCCATTGAATGTTATAAAGAAGCCAGAAAAGAGCTCAAGAAGAGGGTTAGAAAGTCGAGGAAGGGCATGAAAAGTCTTTGGCAAATAGAATTAAAAAGAATCCTAAGGCATCTACATGCATCTAGAGCAAGAGGTTAATTATGGAGAGGGAAGGACCACTCGAGATTAAAGGGGGGAACATTTGATGGCATGCAGAGGATGTGGATGAGGTCCTTAATGAGTACTTTACATCAGTACTTGCCAAGAAGAAGGATTGTGGAGGATAGGAAGATCATTGCTAAGTGTATAGATATTTTAGCGTATCTCAAGGCAATGAAGAGGGTAATGCCAGGTCTCTTAAAGAACATTAAGATGGTTAAGTCTTTAGAGCCTAATGAGATATATCCCAAGAGACAAGACAAGAGATTACTGGAGCCTTGACCAATATCCTTGCATCCTCTCTAGACACAGGAGAGGTCCCTGAGGACTGGTAGGTACATAAAACATAGAACAAAGAAATCTACAGCACATTATAGGCCCTTCAGCCCACAATGTTGTACCGACCATGTAACCTACTCTAGAAACTGCCTAGAATTTCCCTACTGCATAGCCTCTATTTTTCCAAGCTCTGTGCACCTATCTAAAAGTCTCCTAAAAGACCCTTTTGTATTTGCCTCTACCATCTTTGCTGGCAGTACATTCCATGCACCTACCACTTTCTGTGTGAAAACTTACCTCTGACTTCCCCCGTATCTACTTCCAAGCACCTTAAAACTATGCCCCCTTATGTTAGCCATTTCAGTCCTGGGGAAAAAAAATCTTTTGCTATCCGCACGATCAATGACTCTCATCATCTTATACACCTCTATCAGGTCACCTCTCATCCTCCATCACTCCAAGGAGAAAAGACCAAGTTCACTCAACTTATTCTCATAAGGCACACTCTCCAATCCAGGCAATATCCTTGCAAATCTCCTCTGCACACTCTCTATATCATCCACATCCTTCTAGTAGTGAAGTAACCAGGACTGAACACAGTACTCCAACTGGGAACTAACTAAGGGTTTGCATAGCTTTAACATTACCTCATGGCTCTTGAACTCAATCCCATGGTTGATGAAGGCCATCACACCATACGCCTTCTTAACAACACTGTCAACCTGCGTAGCAGCTTTGACTGTCCTATGGACATGGACCCCAAGATCTTGCTGATTATCCACACTGCCAGGAATCTTACCATTATTATTATATTTTGTCTTCAAATTTGACCTACCAAAATGAACCACTTCACACTTATCCAGGTTGAAGTCCATCTGCCACTTCTCAGCCCAGTTCTGCATCCTTTCGATGTCCCGCTGTAACCTCTGACAACCCTCCAGACTATCCACAACACACTCAACTTTTGTGTCATCAGTAAACTTACTAACCCACCCATCTACTTTCTTATCCAGGTCATTTATAGAAATCACAAAGGGGAGGGGTCCCAAGACAAATCCCTGCAGAACACCACTGGTCACCAGCGAGTAGCTAATGTAGTTCCATTATTCGAGAAGGGAATCAGGAATAAACCAGGAAACTATAGACCGGTGAGTATCACACTAGAAGTATGAAAGTTACTGGAGAGAAATCCTAGGGATAGGATTTACAGTTTGAGCATTTAGAAAACCATGGCCTAATTAGGGAGAGCCAGTATGGCTTTGTGCGGGCACATCATGCCTTGCTAACTTGATTGAGTTTTTTGATGAGGTGATGAGGGTAATTGATAGGTAGAGCTGTGGTTGTTGTCTACATGAATTTTAGTATGGCATTTGATAAAGGCCTTGCTGGGAGGCTCATTCAGAAGATTAGATTAGATTAGATTCAACTTTATTGTCATTGTGCCGAGTACAGATACAAAGCCAATGAAATGCATTTAGCATCTGACCAGAAATGCAAAGAGAGTGTTATTTACAAAATAATTGCGAATAAAAAAAGTGCTACAGCACACAAATATAAAAGTACTGAGACAGTACAATATGGATGCAATACTGCTTAGTCCTGTGATGAGAGCGTCAGCAGTGTCACAGCCTCAGGGAAGAAGCTCTTCCCATGCCTACTGGTGCGGGAGCTGAGGCTCCTGTAGTGCCTACCGGATGGGAGGAGAGTAAAAGGTCCATGGTTAGGGTGATACGCATCCCGGCCATATTATTTGCCAAGGGAAATCTCGCATGCAATTGTGGTTGTTGTGTACATCCCTCTCTCGGCCAACCCGACGTCGGCGTGTAACATCATTTATACCGTCATAGCCAGATTACAAACCCAGCACCCG
This sequence comes from Mobula hypostoma, assembly GCF_963921235.1. Classification (NCBI taxonomy): domain Eukaryota; kingdom Metazoa; phylum Chordata; class Chondrichthyes; order Myliobatiformes; family Myliobatidae; genus Mobula; species Mobula hypostoma. Next base: position 132,650,755 of record NC_086100.1, on the reverse strand, counting down.
AGTGCCCTCATTACCATCTCAGGTGACTTCAACCAGGTTACCATGGCTAGAACACTGCCCAACTTCACGCAGTATGTGAGCTGTACAACTAGAGGGGAGAGGACTCTGGATTTGATGTACGCTAACGTTAAGGATGCATACAGCTCCTCTCCCCTCCCCCCATTGGGAAGGTCAGATCACAACCTGGTGCATCTAAAACCCTGCTACGTGCCTCTGTTGAAGAGTAAACCTGCAACCTCGAGGACAATGAGGAAATGGTCAGAGGAGGCTTATGAGGCGCTCCAGGGTTGTTTTGAGGTGACAGACTGGCAGGCACTCTGTGAGCCACATGGAGAGGATATTGATGGGCTCACAGAGTGCATCACTGATTACATCAACTTCTGTGTGGACTGCAATGTTCCGACAAGAACTGTGCTTTGTTATTCAAATAACAAGCCATGGGTGACAAAGGACATTAAGGACATTCTGAACGCTAAAAAGAGGGCGTTTAGAGATGGAAATAGGGAGGAGCTGAGGGCAATACAGAGTGACCTGAAAGCCAGGATCAGGGAGGCTAAAGACAGGTACAGGAGGAAAATTGAGTGGAAACTCCAGCAGAACAACATGAGAGAGGTCTGGAGGGGGATGAGGACCATCACTAAGTTCCGGCAAACTAGCAACAGAGGAGCTGAAGGCAGTGTGGACAGGGCCAATGAACTTAACCTGTTCTTTAACAGATTTGACATTGTGGCCCCTGTCCATCCCACACATGAGCCATCTGTTGTCAGCCCCCAACCAACATATATTCCACTTTCCCCTCCTACCCCTCCTCACAGTCCCCCACCCTGCTCTCATGACTATACCCCTCCCCCACACGAAACCACCACAGTGGGCTTCACAACTCTACGGGTGAGAAGACAGCTGAAACGTCTCAACCCAAGCAAGCCTGCAGGACCGGATAGCGTCAGTACCAGGGTGCTCAAAGCCTGTGCCCCTCAGTTATGTGGAGTACTTCACCTTGTATTCAACCTGAGCCTGAGGCTTCAGAGGGTTCCTGTATTGTGGAAGACGTCCTGCCTCGTCTCTGTGCCGAAGATGCCGCGCCCCAGCGGCCTCAATGACTACAGACCAGTGGCATTGACCTCCCACATCATGAAGACCCTGGAGTGACTTGTTCTGGAGCTGCTCCGGCCTATGGTCAGGCCACATTTAGATCCCCTCCAGTTCGTCTACCAGCCCCAACTAGGAGCTGAGGATGCCATCGTCTTCCTGCTGAACCGTGTCTACGCCCACCGGGACAAGCCAGCGAGCACTGTGAGGGTCATGTTTTTTGACTTCTCCAGTGTGTTCAACACCATCCGCCCTGCTCTGCTGACAGTGATGCAGGTGGATGCTTCCCTGGTGTCATGGTTTCTTGATTACCTGACTGGCAGACCACAGTATGTGTGCTTGCAAAACTGTGTGTCTGACAGAGTGATCAGCAGCACTGGGGCTCCACAGAGGACTGTCTTGTCTCCCTTTCTCTTCACCATTTACACCTCGGACTTCAACTACTGCACAGAGTCTTGTCATCTTCAGAAGTTTTCGGATGACTCTGCCATAGTTGGATGCATTAGCAAGGGAGATGAGGCTGAGTACAGGGCTACGGTAGGAAACTTTGTCACATGGTATGAGCAGAATTATCTGCAGCTTAATGTGAAAAAGACTAAGGAGCTGGTGGTAGACCTGAGGAGAGCTAAGGTACCGGTGACCCCTTTTTCCATCCAGGGGGTCAGTGTGGACATGGTGGAGGATTACAAATACCTGGGGATACGAATTGACAATAAACTGGACTGGTCAAAGAACACTGAGGCTGTCTACAAGAAGGGTCAGAGCCGTCTCTATTTCCTGAGGAGACTGAGGTCCTTTAACATCTGCCAGACGATGCTAAGGATGTTCTACGAGTCTGTGGTGGCCAGTGCTATCATGTTTGCTGTTGTGTGCTGGGGCAGCAGGCTGAGGGTGGCAGACACCAACAGAATCAACAATCTCATTCGTAAGGCCAGTGATGTTGTGGGGATGGAACTCGACTCTCTGACGGTGGTGTCTGAAAGGAGGATGCTGTCTAAATTGCATGCCATCTTGGTAAATGTCTCCCATCCACTACATAATGTACTGGGTGGGCACAGGAGTACATTCAGCCAGAGAGTCATTCCACCGAGATGCAGCACTGAGCATCATAGGAAGTCATTCCTGCCTGTGGCCATCAAACTTTACAACTCCTCCCTTGGAGGGTCAGACATCCTGAGCCAATAGGCTGGTCCTGGACTTATTTCATAATTTACTGGCATAATTTACATATTACTATTTAACTATTTATGGTTCTATTACTATTTATTATTTATGGAGCAACTGTAACAAAAACCAATTTCCCCCGGGATTAATAAAGTATGACTATGACTATGACTATGATAATGCTTTTCGCCCTGCCCAGGCAGCATTTATGGTAGATGTTCTCAATGGTGGGCAATTGGGTGCCGATAAACCGCTGGGCAGTTTTCACCACACGCTGGAGTGCTTTGCGGTCTGATACGGGACAATTGACATACCACACTGAGATGCAGTTGGTGAGTATGCTCTCAATGGTACAGCGGTAAAAGTCCGTCAGTATCCTGGGACAGAGGTGAGCTTTCTTCATGCTCCGCATGAAACAAAGGCGCTTTAATAAATTAGGAAGCATGGGATCCTTGATTCAAATTCATAGCTGCCTAAGAGTGGCTACGTAGGTTGACAAGGTGTTTATGAAGACATATCGCGTGCTTGCCTTTATTAGTTGAGGCATTGAATTCAAATGTCAGGAAATTATTTTGCAGCTTTAAAAAATTCTAGTTAGGTCACATCTGGAGGATTGAATACAGTTCTGCTCCCACTATGAAAAGGATGTTGAGGCTTTGGAAAGGATGCACAAGAGGTTTACCAGGATGTTGCCTGGATAAAGAGGGGTTGGACAATCTTGGATTGTTTTTGATGTGTATTAAATATTTCGGTAATATTGTAAATATATTATTTGATTAAGCATTCTTTGTTGTTTACATAATTCATTTCATGCTATATGTAAAAAAAAATGAATAACGTATCTCATTACGCCACCACATCATTGTCACAAAGGGGTTGCTGGGAACGGACCCAAACAAGAGACACAAACACTGAAATACAAGGAACAGGACTAAACTAGAACAGGGATGTGACAGGATTCAGACAAGGAGCACGGACAAGAACGCAGACTTGGGCTAGGGCATGGGCAATTCAGGGAACACGGACAAGGAACTATGCACTAGGAACCTGGGCTTGGGCTCTGAGCCAGAGACTGGTCAAGGACCCAGAACCTGGGTATTGCCTCGGGCTCAGGCCCCAGAACCAGGCAAGGACATGACATGACTATGGGACTGGATGTGGCAACGGTCTAGAGGCTTGGGGCTGCAGGCTGGGGTCTTGGCCTTAAGGCTTGGGTTCTTGGGGCAGGGCTGCGGGACCCTCGGGGCTTGGGTTCTTGGGGCTGGGCTGCGGGACCCTCGCGGCTTGGGTTCTTGGGGCTGGGCTGCGGGACCCTCGCGGCTTGGGTTCTTGGGGCTGGGCTGCGGGATCTTCGACTTGAAACGCGGAGGCTGATAACTCGGAGGCTGGAGCTGAGAGGCCAACTGGGAACTGAACATTATCAGAGCCGGGACTTGTCCTTCGAAAAGCTGGGACTCATCGCTAACACGGCACCAACATGAGACAGGACAGTACATAGACATAGAGCCAGGACTTATACTTAGACAAGCCCAGACTCAATTTCTTCCCCACACCAAGGTGGGGCAGGTCTCTCGGCAGGTAATGGCAGAATGGCTGGTCTTATCCAACAGGGGCAAGGACAAGACAAGACAAGACAGGTCCCCCCACAGGGCAACGGTAAAACAGCCTGACTTACCCTACGGAGGCAAGGGCAAGACAAAACAAGAGAGGACCACCCCCCCCCCCCCCCAGGGCAACAGCAAAATGGCCTGCTTACCCACAGAGGTGAGGACAAGAAGAAACAAACACCAAAGAACAACAGACAGTTCTATCTCTGCTCCAGAGTAGCTCCAAGTCTCAGTTCGTCCAGCAACTTCAGCTGGTTACAGAAACAGCCAGATCCCTACGTAGCTCACAGTGGCAGGCAGCCACTCAGCTGGTCCGGGTAACAGCTGAATCCATACCGCAAAGACTACTCCAACAAGTGGCAACAGGGCTCCCTGTAGCAGTGGTCCTCCAACCAGGCCTAGAGATCACAAATGGTTTCACTAGCCTTCCATCAGCAGGTTGCTCCAAGGGAGACTGACAAGACAAACCAGTGGCTCACACTCAACCCCAAGGCTACTTATATTCCAACTCCAAGATGGGAATCAGGTGCCTATGATTAACTCAATCAAGGGACAGCTTGAAGACCCGGAGTCCTGAGTCCACGGACCAGACCGTGAACCGGAATGCGGACTTCACGGACGGGACCATGACAATCATATGTGCCCACATCACTAAAGGCCTCCTCTACTGTCGCAATGAGGCCACATTGAGGTTGGAGGAACAACACCTTATATTCTGTCTAGGTAGCCTCCAACCTGAAGGCATGAACATCGATTCCAGAATTGAATGACTTGTCATATGAAGAGCATTTGATGGCTCTGGGCCTGTAAAACTAGAATTCAAAAGAATGATGGTTGACCTCATTGAAACCAATGGAATGGTGAAAGGTCTTAACAGAGTGGATATGGAGAGGATGCTTCCTATAATGGGAGAGCCTTAGACCAGAGCACACTGCTTCAGAATGCAGTGGTGTCCTTTTGGAATGGCAATGAGGAGGAGTTTGTTTAGCGAGGGAATGGGGAATCTGTGGAATAATTTGCCACAGGCAGCTGTGGAGGCCATGTCTTTATGTATGGTATATTTGAAGCAGAGGTTGATAGATTGTTGATTGGTCAGGGCATGAAGCATATGGGGAGGAGGCATTAGACTGGGGCTGAGAGGAAAATTAGATCCGTCATGATGAAATGGTAGAGCAGACGCAATGGGCCAAATGGCCTTATTCTGCTCCTTTATTTTATGGTCTTATAAATTTTTAAAATTCCAGGAATGGTTGACTATATCGGAAAGAGTCTAGTTCAGTTGCACAAATGAATACTGAGGAACTAAGCAGTAATTTAAAGCTGATGAGAAATGAGTGCCAGTTTTGCTTCGGTCAATTGGTGAAAGAGCACACAGTTTACTTATACATTTACCCGATAATAATGAGAGTGACACAGGATTGGGTAGCCTAGAGATTTATAATGTGAAAACTAATAGAGGACAAGCAATATGGCTTACACCAGAAGTATACAGCCAATGAAATCAAATGGAATTGAGCTAGATAGACTGTTTCATTCCACAAAATGAGTCTGAACGGCAGATCAAAGATCTGAAGCCTGAGGATGTACAACTAGACTTATACTGGAGAAAAGATAACTCCTGAGCGTATGACATTTGTAACAGTGAAAAATAACAACCAACAACTCACATTAAGCTTATATGTGTAAAAAAAAAAGGAGGACCAGGATTATGTGCTGTGATTGTTTGAGATAACTACAACTTGATTGGAAATCTAATCACAATTTGCATGCCACGGCCCTGGAAAAGAGTCAAGTGAAAGTGAATTAAGAAAGGTACTGGATGATGTCACAGCATTTTTCAGTGATGACATTGGAAAACATATGAAGGGTAAAATAGTGTTTAATGTAAATACCTCACCCAAGTCTCACAAAGTCCATGCGGTTCCTTATCAGAATCAGATTTATTATCACCGGCATGTGACGAGAAATTTGTTAACTTAGCAGCAGCAGTTCAATGCAATACATAATCTAGCAGAGAAAAAAAATAAAATAAAAATAATAATAATAAGTAAACAAGTAAATCAATTACGTATATTGAATAGATTTTTTTTAAAAACATGCAAAAACAGAAATGCTGTATATAAAAAAAAGTGAGGTAGTGTCCAAAGATTCAATGTCCATTTAGGAATCGGATGGCAGAGGGGAAGAAGCTGTTCCTGAATTGCTGATTGTGTGCCTTCAGGCTTCTGTATCTCCTACCTGATGGTAACAGTGAGAAAAGGGCATGCCCTGGGTGCTGGAGGTCCTTAATAATGGACACTGCCTTTCTCAGACACCGCTCCCTGAAGATGTCCTGGGTACCTTGTAGGCTAGTACCCAAGATGGAGCTAACTAGATTTATAACCTTCTGCAGCGTCTTTCAGTCTTGTGCCATATCTTCCCCCCAAACCAGACACTGATGCAGCCTGTCAGAATGCTCTCCAAAGTACAACCACAGAAGTTTTTTAAGTGTATTTGTTGACATGCCAAATCTCTTCAATCTCTTTATTAAGTATAGCCGCTGTCTTGCCTTCTTTATAACTACATCGATATGTTGGGACCAGTTTAGATCCTCAGAGATTTTGACACCCAGGAACTTGAAACTGTCACTCTCTCTACTTCTAATCCCTCTATGAGGATTGGTATGTGTTCCTTCGTCTTACCCTTCCTGAAGTCCACAATCAGCTCTTTCGTCTTACTAACATTGAGTGCCAGGTTGTTGCTGCGACACCATTCCACTATTTGGCACATCTCACTCCTGTACACCCTCTCGTCACCACCTGAGATTCTACCAACAATGGTTGTATTGTCAACAAATTCGTAGGTGGTATTTGAGCTATGCCTAGCCACACAGTCATGTGTATACAGAGAGTAGAGCAGTGGTCTGAGCACACACCCCTGAGGTGCGTCAGTGTTGATCGTCAGCAAGGAGGATACGTTATCACCAATCCACACAGATTGTGGTCTTCTGGTTAGGAAATTGAGGTTCCAGATGCAGAGGGAGGTACAGAGGCCAAGGTTCTGCAACTTCTCAATCAGGATTATAATATCCATGATAAAATAGCCAGTGAGTTAGATCACATGGAGGGTGAAGGAAATATTTTCAAGTTTGAGTGGAGCCCATAGGTTATGCCAGCGGTCACAGCAGCCAAGAAGGATGGATCTGTCAGGATCTGTGATTATTTTAATGTCACCATCAACCCAATACTGAAAGTAGATCAATAATCTCTAGCAAAGTTAAGGATATCTTTGCAAACTTGTCTAGAGGAAGACACTTTGGCAAAGTGGATTTAGCTGAGGCCTACCACAGATGGAGATGGAAGAAGAGTCCAAAGTGTTTCTCATCATAAACACTCATAAAAGGTATTATTGCTATAATAGGCTTAGTTTTGGAGTAGCATCTGCACCTGCAGAAAGTTATGGACCAGGTGCTGAAAGGCTGTTCAGACACACAGTGTTATCTGGATGACATCATTGTTACCAGTAAGGATGACAAAGAACATCTTCAAAATTTCAAGGAAGTGTTAAAAAGAACAGAAGATTAAGAGATCAGAACAAAACGCAACAAGTGTGAATTATTTAAACCAAGCATCACTTACTGTGGTCACACCATTTACTCACAAGTTTACTCAAGTGTGCTGAGAAAATTCAAGCAGTGCTGGATGCCCCAAAGCCAAAGGACATGCCACAGTTGTGGTCCCTTTTAGCATTTTTCAATTACTATAACAGGCTCCTGCCAAACCTGGCTACTGTGCTCTACCCTTTGAATTCATTACTACAGATCAGAAAGAAATGGCAATGAACAAAGTCGTGTAAGGTGGCTTTCAAAGATAAAGGAAATGGTGACATCAGACACTGTACTCACACATGATGATACATATCTTCCATTGAAATCTGCTGGTGACAGCTCACCATATTGTATTGGTGCAATTATATCCGTGAGACCATAAGACTGTTACAAGAATTACCCCTTGTAGTAATGATCAGTGAGGCACAGAGAATCTGTATTTACTGACAAGTAACTTTTATTGTTTCGACTAAAAGCACGAGTTCACAAACTGTCTCCCTGTGACACCACTAGAATTCCCTGACCCTCCATGAACAGTCAATGAAGAGAAGAGATATTACCTGGGAAAGGAGTCTACGCTGGCCAGGCATTCCTCGTGGTCCTGGACTCCATGTGTCTGTGGGGTCCTCCTTACCGCAATGGTTGGTCTCTACCTGCTGGAGAATTATTGCCCCTGTGTTTTTGGAGCTTCTGAGTCTTATACTGTTCCTCATCAATTGAACCATTGGATCTCCACCCCATTGGCTCAAGGTCACCTGACCTACCTGGGTCACCTCCTTACTGGTGATTTTGCAGGGCTACATCCAGCATTGTTTCATGGCTCTGCCCATCCCAGCCTTATGTATGTGTGTCTTTACACTCTGACTGGTCAATACCAGTTAAATGAGGCAACCCACACAGAGTCCAGCGAGATTACCAATTGCAGGTCTGGCATTTTACATAACAAGTAGCTACTCCTCTGAGAATGGTCTCAGGTTTATTGCTCTGATTAAATTGTTCCAGAGCAAGGATCAGTTCAGAGTCCATCCCTTTACAAAACAAATGGCAACTTGTTTGAGAATGGTCTCAGATTTAGCAGATCATTACCTGAAGCTTCCTGTGTCCACATTTAGTTGCTCTGATTAGATTATCCAAGAGCAAGAAACTGTTCAGAGTCCACAAATGGGGGAAACAAAGACAAAAGATTTGTTTGCTTCCCCTGTCCTTGATCAGACTGCAGTTTCTTCTGGCCAGTAAGACATAGGAGCTGAATTAGGCCACTCGGCCCATTGACTGTGCTCCACCATTTCATCATGGCTGATCTGTTTTCCCTCTCAACCCCATTCTCCCACCTTCTCCCCTTAACCTTTCATGCCCTGACTAATCAAGAACCTATCAACCTCCAGCTTAAATACTCTAATCACCTGACCTCCACAACTGCCTGTGGCAATGAATTCCACAGATTCACCACCCTCTAGCTAAAAAAATTCCTTCTCATCTCTGTTTTAAATGGTCATTCCTCTCTTCTGTGGCTGTACCCTTTGGTCCTAGACTCCCCTGCTACAGGAAATATCCTCTCCGTATCCATTCTATCTAGGCCATTCAACATTCATCTGAATTTCAGTGAGTACAGGTCCAGAATCATCAAACGCTCCTCATACAATAACCATTTCATTTCTGAAGTCATTATTGTGAACCTCCTCTAAACCTTCTCCTATGTCCGTGCATTCTTTCTTCGATAAGGGGCCCAAAACTGCTCACAATACTCTAAGTGAGGCTTTAGCAGTGCTTTATAAAGCCTCAGCATCACATCCTTAATTTTATATTCGGCACCTCTCAAAGTGAATGCTACCATTGCCTTTGCCTTCCTCATCACTGACTTAACCAGCAAATTAACCTGCAGCACCTCAGATTTTTGAATTTTCTCCCTGCTTAGAAAATAGTCTATGCTTTTATTCCTTCTCACAAAGTGCATGTCCATACACTTTCTGAAACCATACTCCATCTGCCACTTCTTTGTCCATTTTCCTAACCTGTCCTTCTACAGCACCCCTTCTTCCTCAATACAACCTGCCCTTCCACCTGTCTTTGCATCGTCTGCAAACCTAGCCATAAAGCCATCAATTCCGTCATCCAAAATATTTACGTATAACATAAAAGGAAGCAGTCCCAAGAACCAGTGGAACATTACCAGTCACCGGCAGCCAACCAGAAAAGGCTCACTTAATTTCCTATCTTTGTCTCCTGCCAATCAGCTAATCCTCTATCTAGTCTAGTAATTTTCCTGTAATACCATTGGCTCTTATCCTGTTAAGCAACCTCATCTGTGGCACCTAGGACCCTGAACTCCCAACCTTAGCAACTGATTCCAGCATCTTCCAAACCTCTGAGGTCAGGCTAACTGGCCTATAATTTCCTTTCTTCTGCCTCCTTCCCTTCTTGAAGTGTGGAGTGACATTTGCAATTGTCCTGTCCTCCATAACCATGCCAGAATCCAGTGATACATGAAAGATCATTAATAGTGCCTCCACAGTCTTTTCAGCTACCTCATTCAGAACCCAGGGGTGTTGTCCATCTGGTCCAGTTGACTTATCTAACTTCCGACCTTTCAACTTCCCAAGCCCCTTCTCCTTAGTAATAGCTGCCCCCTGACAAACTTGAACTTCTAGCATACTGTTAGTGTCTTCCACAGTGAAGATTGATGCAAAATACTTATTCAGTTCGTCCACCATTTCCTTGTACCCATTACAACCTCTCCAGCATCATTTTTTCTGTGGTCCAATATCTACTCTCACCTCTGTTATACTCTTTATGTATCTGAAAGTACCTTCCTGCTAGTGTCCCCTTCCAATCAACTTCATCTGGGTCCTCTCTCATCCCTCTATAACTCACTTTACTCCACTGTAATTTTGATACATCTCCCTCTCAAATTGCGGGGTGAATTCTATCATTTGATCTCTGCCTCCTAAGGGTTCCTTTACCTTAAGTTCCTAAATCAAATCTGCTTGATTACACAACACCCAATCCAGAATAGCTGATCCCTTAGTGGGCTCAACCACAATCTGTTCTAAGAAGTCATCTCATAGGCATTGTTCAAATTCTCTCTCTTGCGACTCAGCACCAATCTAATTTTCACAACCTGCCTACATATTGAAATCCACCATGACTATTGTAACATTGCCCATTTTACCTGCCTTTTTATCACCCTTTGTAATTTTTAGCCCACATCATGGCTACCTTCTGGAGGCCTTTATATAACTTCCATCAGGGTCTTTTTACCCTTGCAGTTTCTTAACTCTACCCACAAGCACTCAGAATCTTCTGACCCTATGTCCCCTCTTTCTATAGGTTTGATTTCATATTTAACCAACAGAACCATCCCATCCCTTCCGCCTCCCTGCCTGTCCTTTCAATACAACATATATCCTTTGATGTTAAGCTCCCAACTAGAAACTTCTTTCAGCCACGACTCAGTGATGCCCACAATGTCATACCTGCCAATCTCTAATTGTGCTACAAGACCATTTACCTTATTCTGTATGCTGCATGCATTCAAATATACAATAACATGGTCAGTCCTGTATTCATCATCTTTTTCACTTTTGTCCCCATGTTACACTGCAACTCATCTCACTTGCTGCAATTTTGCCCTATCATCTGCCTGTCCTTCCAGCCAGTCTCACTATATATTGCATCTGGTTGTATACCAGCTGCCCCATCCTCAGCCCTATCCCTCCAGTTACCCTCCCCCTGCGAAATTAGTTTAAACCCTCCCCAACAGCACTAGCAAACCTACCTGCAGGGTATTGGTCCCCCTCGGGTTCACGTGTAACCCATCCCTTTTGTACAGGTCATACTTTCCTCAGAAGAGATCCCAATGATCCAGAGATCTGAAGCCCTGCCCGCTGCACCTATTCCTCAGCCATGTATTCATCTGCCAAATCATCATGCGCTTACCCTCACTCGCATGTGGCAAAGGCAGCAATCCAGAGATTGTTACATGTTATGAGTGATGGAAGTGAATGCCCACAGACTTTGCTTCACATTCACTTACAACTGCAGAGAGAAATTATGCACAGATTGACAGAGAAGCCTTGAGTCTGGTTTGGGGTGTAAAACGTTTGAACCAGTATTTGTATAGGAGAGAGTTTAACCTCATTACTGATCTCCAACCATTCGTGTCGATTTTCAATCCACAGAAGGGTGTTCCGCTAACAGCAGCAGCATGAATTCAGAAATGGGCCCTGTTTCTTGGAGGACACACTTACAAGACCAAATTCAAAAGGACGACTAATTATGGAACTCTGATGGATTGTACCATTTACCCTTGGAAAAATAAATAAAAGAGGACATTTCTCTTGACGTATTCTTCTTAATGCAAATCAAAATCCTCTCTATTATGGCAGAGATAATCCAAAGGGAAACCAGAAAAGACCCCACTCTGTCTCAGGTCTATATGGCCACCCATATGCCTGGATTATGCAGTAAAAATTCCAGTTCTCCTAATTTTACCAGCGCAGGGATGAACTTGCCCTTGAGGGGGTTGCTTATATGGGGATTGAGAGTTGTTGCGCCATCCAAGCTGAGAGCTGAATTGTTGGAGAAGCAACATTCCAGTCATCTAGGCATGGTCAAAATGAAATCCTTGGCTCAAAACTTTGAATGTTGATCAGCAGATTGAGCGGCTCACCATGCATTATTTGGGATGCCAGCACATCCAGAAGATGCCAAGACCAGCGCCTCTCCATCCTATGTGGATTTTGCTGGTTTATTCATGGCAGAAATTTCTTGGTAGTGGTGGATGTTCTGTCTGTACTTTAACAAAGACAACCTTTGCATGTGTTTTCAAAGATGACACATTTTTTAACAGCAGGCAGTCATGGCTTCACTTCAACCACATTTTACTCGGGACCTCTGGCCCGCCAAACATATGTGTGTGTGGCCTGTTCACTGACATCACTTCCAGTTCTGAGTGAACTGGTCACATTGCACACTGGGAACTGAAGTTCTTTATTATGTACCCAGATGATGACACATCTTCTCCCTTTAAATAAAACAAAGAATAGTATGTCCTCATAAGCCTGCAAGACACAAAAATGTTTTGCTTCAAAGATATTTACATTAATTTAAATTATAATGAGCTTTCCAACACAGGTATTTACATTAACTTCATTTGTAATGAGCAAATACATTCCTTTATTCACTCAACAACTTTCATTCAGTCTCTGAGGTGGTTCGATGATCCTTTTGGTCTCCTATTTGTCTCTACAGATGTATAGCTTTCATTTGCTCTGTTCAGTTTCTTTTCTTATTCTTGCTGTGTGGCCATTATTCACAAAGTCTGTCTCAATTCACAGAGCTCTTTCTGTTGGCTGTGTTTCATAGATAGCAACTCCTTCTGTTGGTCTGTGTTGAACTGTTGCTGTTGTTCTGACCTCTTGGTTTTGTGTGGTCTCCCTATCTTCCTTTTTATTTTTCCTGTTCAACTTCAGAGAGGATTATGAAGATATTTTTGATTTCTAGTCTTTAACTGAAAGTTGATGACAGGGAGATTTTGAACCACTGTTGCACGATGTGGAAACAAGACTGGCAATTTCTTCATCATGATCACTCTGTTCAGCACTAGCATTCTGACTGTCATGCTGGTGTAGCTGGTATGGATGCCCATGTAAAGTGGAGTTCTTGTGCTTCACTTGTATAACCTCTTGGGATTTCTCATGGATGTTGTTATGAGTTCCTTGAGTTATATCAGGTAAGTATCCAAGCCCCTCAAAGGCATCTGTGTACACTTTATTGAGTGTTGCCTGGTCTATGAAGCCACTATGAAAATTTGTTTCACCAGCTTGAGCTTTTCACATCCAGTCAAACCTAATATAGGCTGTACTCTCATTTCTACAATCAGTAGCTGTGCCTTTAGGTGCTGCTCCTTGTGTGTGAAGATCACTATACAGCCCCATTTTACTGGAACATTCTCTCCAGTATAGCCAGTGACCTTTAACTTCACTGGGTAAATTTTGCTCTTTATTTTGGAAGTCTTTTAAACTTCCATGGATAACAGATTCACCTGGCTCCAGTGTCAAGTTTGAATGCAATTACTCTCTCATTCATAATTACTGGAACACAATCCATTTTGCTTTACCAGTACCAGCAGTCTGCAGAGAATTTACAAAAACTTCCTCCATTTCCTCAGCAACTGTGTGCAACTTTCTCCTGGTTGCCCCAGCTTTGCAGTCCCTCCTGGAGTTCCTCTTCCCACAATTATTTATAGGACTTTTCATAAGCAGGACACTTCCTTCATATTTGCTGTATTTACTGTTTGAGCCTAACCCTTTGGTTTGTGGTTGCTTTGTGCAATGCATTGTGCTCTGTCCCTCTGTTTTCACAGCATGCAATGTTGTTTCTGCCCTGTGCAGCTCTTTACCTTGTGCCCATGTGGTCTCCACTGCCCTACACATATTCACAGCCTTTTCTACCATTAAACCTTTCAAATGTGATGCTTCAACTTGGGACAGAATATTCCTCAGATTTTGTCACCAGAGTGTCCAATGTCAAGGCTGTCCCTTCAACTTGAAAGCTATTGTAGATGTCCAAAGAATCTTCACCACTGATTGCATATAGAAAGATAGACACTTTCAATTTTCCTCCACCCAACTGGCTCAGCTTGCCACTAAATCTATATTGAATCGCTGTTTGAAGCATTTCCAATTAACAACTAGATTGCCGGTAAACTGCATAGCTGCAGGTGGACTTAGGTTATCCATAACAGAATTTTTCAGGCTTCTCTCACCTGAATCTCTTGGTGAATTTCAAGTTAGCGTGTCCTCTTGCCAGCAGCTTCTCTCCTTTGGACTTAGCACCTTTCTTAGTCGTTCGTGGTATGCAGTTATGCTTTGTATTTAGATCTCACACTGACTTCTGACGCCATGTTATGCTTGTTCTTTAACAAAGACAAACTTTGCGTGGATTTTCAAACACAACATATTTATTAACAGGAGGCAGTCATGGCTTCAGCTCAACCACATTTTACTCGGGACCTCTAGTCCGCCAAGCAAGTGTGTGTGTGCATGTGCGTGCATTCGAGTGTGCATGTGCATGCGTGTGTGTGTGTGTGCGTGCATGCGCGTGCGTGTGTGTGTGTGTGTGTGTGTGTGTGTGTGTTATGTTCACCAGCGTCACTTTCACTTCCGGGTGAAACACCCACATTGCACACTGGAAATTGAACTTCTTTATTATGTACAACACATAATGCAGCCAGAAGTGTTCTCAATAGCCTCCACTACAGCCTCGCATGCTGTTGATTTGTCTAAAAGCCTCTTCTCGAGGACTGGTGCTCCAGAACATTTAGTCAGTGACTATTTATCACACTTTGTTGCAGAGCAGTTTCAGTCATTCCTGAAAATGAAAGGAATAAGACATATTACATCTGCTCCATAGCGCCCAGCTACAAATGGCTTGCGGGAAAGGTTTGCCCAGAGTCTAAAGAATGCGTACAAGCAATGTCAGCAGAACATACTACACTAACACCGATTCAGAAGACCACCTATTTCCCCTTTGCATATCTCAATGCAGCAGTCGGCACAACCAGCAACTCAGCAGTTATATAGTTCCAGGGTTGTCCCTTGTGCTCACACCTGGATCTTCTCAATTTCAGTCTCAGAAGGGGTATGCAGGACAAACAGCTGAGACAAATTGAGGGCTCCTCAAACAAGAAGGTTCAATGTTTCACACCTGGACAAGCAGTCCTGTTGACAAACTACAGAGGTGATCAAAAGTGGGTACTTGGAAGAATTAAGGACAGAAATGGGCCACTCACAGACAGTGGAGATTGCATCTGATGACATCTGGAGAAAATGCATCAATCCGCTGAGAAGAGCAGAGACAATTATTAGAAAAGTGTCCAAAGCTGTCAGAACCACGCCCTGCGGTCCCAGGGTGAACTTGTACAACCACCACAGAGGAGGCTTCAGAATCTGAGGATGTTTCACAGCCTCCAGTCTCACCTGCCAAGCAGATTGATCCCCTTGTCCGGAAAGACGGTATCACAGAAGAGTAAGAAATGCTCCATGGTGATTAAATCTTTAGGGCTAAATGGGACAATTTAAAATTTATTATGCTGCAGATGTATATGTCATAGGCGCCATCCATACGTCTCGGAAGACGATAGTGTGGCACCTTTTCTGACAGTTCTTGGGGTTGTAGACTTGGGGCTATTTCCTCTCTCTAGAGTGGCTGTGCACCCCCGCTCCAGAGTGACAGTCTCTTTCCTAGCGGCTGCAGGTGAAGGGAGAAGGTGCTCTGGGTGATGCAGCTCTGATTCCTCTTCTGGCTCTCTTGTTGATGAGCATGTTGGTCGTTGCTGTCTCAGCACGTTGTACACTTTCGACTGGGGCCATCCCTGCTGGCTAGTCTTCAACTGTTTCCTGCCGTGTATTGATGTCGATGCCTGCCAGCTTCATGTCACGCTTGCAGACATCCCTGTAGCGGAGACATGGTCTTCCTCGTGGGTGGTAACCCTCCGTCAGTTCGCCAAGCAGCATACGTGCATCCCTCGTCCATCCGTTTGATGTGGTTCAACTATCTGAGGCGTCTGTGGCTGAGTTGTGAGTGGATGCTGGAGGAGTCAGCTTGCTGCAGAGCCTCTGTGTTGGTGATTCTGTCCTGCCAGGAGATGTGCAAGATGTGCTTGAGGCAACGCAGCTGGAACCAGTTTTGCCTCTTCTCTTGGCTGATGTCTGGCGTCCAAGCCTTGCCGGCGTAGAGGACTGCGCGGAGCACACATATCTGGTACGCACACAGCTTGGTCTTCTTCACCAGCCGTCTGCTGTTCCACACTGTCTTGTTCAGTCTGGCCATGATAGCTGCAGCTTTGGCAATCCTGCTGTTCACCTCTGCTTCGAGGGACAGAGAGCTGAGGATGGTCAACCCAAGATAGGTGGAACCATCTATATCAAGAGAACAAGCATCAATGGGAGATTCTGCACCCTGGGCCACAGCGTTTGGCTTCTTCAGACTGATGGTTAACCCAATCTCCATGCAGGCATGGGCAAAGTAGTTAATCAGTTGTTGGAGCCCACCTTCAGTGTGTGATGTTAATGCTGCATCATCTGCAAACAGCATCACGCGGATGAGGGCTGTCCTAACGTTGGTCTTGGAGCGCAAGCGAGTGATGTTGAACAGCTTGCTATCAGCTCTAGTGTGAAGTTAGAAGCCTTCAGTGCAGTCATAGTGAAGGAGCATGGAGAAGAAGATTCCAAAGAGGGTCGGTGCCAGGATACAATCTGGTTTCACTCCACTGCTCACAGGAAAGGCATCAGAAGTTGCTCCACTGAAGCAGACAATGCTGTGCATGTCCTTATGGAAAGAGGATATGATGCTGCACAGTCTTGGACAGCAGCCAGTCTTTAGCAGGAGTTTGAAGAGACTGCTTCTGCTGACGAGCTGTAAATGTGTATGTTGTAGTTGTATTATCTATATACATGTCATTACGCCACCACATCATATGTGAACGCCTCACTAAAGTAAAAGAATGAAGAGTACACATTTATCCCGGTCTCCCATCTTTTTTCTTTTGATTAGTTTTGGATTACAAAACATAAGTTTTATCTGGAGTGGTAGAGGCTTAGGGGAGATTTGATAGAAGTTTATAAGATTATGAGAGGCATAGATAGAGTAAATAGACAATATCTTGTTCCAAAGGTTAAAATGACTAATACCAGAATGCATGCATTTAAGGTGAGAGGGAGATGTGAGGGGCAAGTTTTTTTACACAGACAGTGGTGGGTGTCTGGACTGTGCTGCTTTGGGTGGTGGTAGGGAGAGAAACATTCAGGACTTTTAAGAGACAATTAGATAGACACATGAATGTGAGGGAAATAGAAGGATCTGGATATCAGGCAGAAGAGATGAGATTAGTTGGCCATTTGATTGCTAATTTAATTGGCAAAGCACAATATTGCGGGACGAAGGGCCTGAACCTGTGTTATGTTCTACGTTCTATAACTGAGGTTGATTTCTCCTCAGTATATCTTTTGCTGAGAGCTGGGGGGAGGAAGAGATAAGTAAATGAAAAAGAACAGAATTTGAGCAGATCAGCTGGAACTGCAACGATTTCATCAGCACTGCTCACATGAGAAACATATGATACAAAAAGCAATCTTGTTTTAAGAATGTCTGAAACCAGCTTTTGTTGTGACTGGAGCAGCGTCAGATATTTTTAAACATGAATGTTCTCAAGGTTAATGCATTTTGCATGCTCGTTCAGGGCTACAACTGATAGGAACGGTTAGATTCTCATATTTCTGGGAGGCCAGCCCTTGTGGTTCAACAGAAAGGAAAACACAAATCAGAGCCAAATGGCTCTCCACGGTGCAAAGGGAATGTGGTTTTGCTGCCTGTGGCATGTTTCCCCAAGATTTGTACTCTTAACTTCCATTTTTCCTTCCTAGCTTTGATATCAAATCTGCTGAAAACAAACAGCGCCCTTTATCTTGAATCACAATCAGATAGTGATATAAAAAGAAAACTTCCATCTTTACAAATGAACTCTACTTTCTGGCTATGTTTATTGTTCCGATAAAGCTCAGTGTGGTGCAGCTGCATGTGAAATGTCTGAGCAATACATTGGTAATAAATCCTGGGGTTCTCACTTTACATGGCTGCAACACATCATTAAGATTATACAGTATTTAGTAGGTAGTGAAGTTCAAGAACTGCCATACAGTATTGAGTTTATTCAACATGTTAGCTGGAGTGGTGTGCCAGAAGTCTCTTTCTCCCACTTTCTGCATTGAGAAGGAAAAATTCTCATATCTGATTTTGAAAGCTTGATGGTTTGGCTCATTCTGTGTGTAACGCAGTAGCACATCAGCCATTGTTCCAAGCTTGTGAAAGTGATACCGCACCCATCCTGTTTAGCTGGAGACCTGCTTCCATTTGGCAACACGCAACAGTGAGCTTATCACTGGGCCCGAGGGAGAAAACAGATTTTATATATGTAATTAACCTAACTGTGGACTATCATCCATCTTGTTACTTGGGAGCCAAGTTTTCAATCATTTGTACAGTAAGCAATGTTTTGGCTTTGTCTTATTCCGTCTCATCTCCTTACCAGGGTATCAAAGTAAGCTCACAACGTTACTGCAAACTAGCATTAGGAAATGAGGACCAAGCAGCATCACAGCTTCCATCTACTCTGTTTCAAAATACTCATACTTTTTGCATAGTTGTGTACCTTATTTCCTTGCCTTTTCCCCCCCTTTATGTTATCTGCTCATGATTGAAATGTCTTTTTCAACCATACTGTCAAGTTCACTGCCATCCAGGTAAAAAAATATATCGGGGAAAAATATCATGCTTGTTACAGTTCACGACAAATTTTCTCATTGTTAGTTCAGATTGAGGAAAAATCAAGGGTTACTGTGCAAGCTTGATTCCTTCTCTCACTCTGTTTTCCTGCCTGAATTTCCACCAGTGAAAGTAGCATAGAACACACCTTCCAGTTTAATTCAATAGAATTCATTTACAATGATGGCAAACACGAAAGTGAAGTCCTTTAATGAGCAGCCTTATAGTTAATAGATCCTCTGTTGGACATCCATACAACACAAATTGAATTTGTATTGCACACGTACAAGGATATATATATTGATGAGGCAGAGTCTAGATTGAAGCACAAGGAGACAGTTGGGGCTATCCAGCTGGGCCGCCAGGGACTTGGATGGACAACCCACAAGTGGTGGTCATCTTCTACAGGTAAGGAGCGCCGTGAGCTTGTAACGCAAGAAATACCAGCGGTAGAAGAGGAGAAGAGGTTAGCTAAAACAGCTGGCCTGGCCAAACAAGGGGCTTGGACCTGGTGGGAAAGTGTTGAACAACGACATCTATCTTGGAATGTTCTGTGGCAGATGGAACCGCTCCGCATTTCTTTTTTATGCAGAGCAGCGTACGATCTGCTCCCAACACCTGCCAACCTCAGCACCTGGTATGAAGATAAGACAGACAGGTGTGCTGCTTGTGGCGAGAAGGGAACACTTCAACATATTTTGAGTGCATGCAGAGTCAATCTTTCCAGTGGTATGTACACTTGGAGACATAACAACGTTCTCAAAGTTGTAACAGAAGCGGTTGAGCAGAGAGTACTGCAGCACAACTTATCTCATGCCCCATGCTGCACAGAACATTGCAGATCATTTGTGAAAGAAGGCTCCAAGTCAAGGGTGTACAGCGCAGGCCCAAGATCAAGCATACTTTCTTCAGCCAATGATTGGTGTGTGAAGGCCGACCTGGACGGGAAAGGCAGTTTCCCGGAGCAAATAGCTTTCACAACATTGCGTCCAGATATAATCGTATGGTCTGACAGCAGTAGAGAAGTGGTTATTGGTGAACTCACAGTCCCCTGGGAAGACAACATCGAAGAAGCCCATGAGCGCAAGTTAACCAAGCATGCAGAACTAAGATCAGAGTACAGAGACAGAGGGTGGAAGGAGTCATGCTATCCATTCAAAGAGATTGCCGTGGGTTTATTGCGTTCACTTTCCAGAAGTGGCTGTGTGACCTTGGTTTCACTCGAAGAGAGATCAAGTCAACCAGCAGGGCTGTAGCTGAGGCAGCAGAGAAAGGACCAGCATGGGTGTGGACCAGGTATGTCCAGAGGGACAGTTAGTCAGACAGTGTATACATCTTTTTCAAACCCTTCAGTAGTTGCATAGACACCTGAAGAGTAGACTATCTGTTGGATGGAAGTGACCAGCAACTCTGATAGAGGCAGATGCCAAGTTTTTAAGCTCACCAGTGGGAGGTGGTGCTTTAGCACTGCTGGCCCACCATCTCGAGGAAGTCTTGTTCATAAGCGGGCCAAAACTCCTGAAGACAGCTGGCAGATCAACTGATGATCCCACTGGTGATAGCACAGGACAGTTAACATCTTAGTCCATGTGTATTTTTTAACTCTATATATAAATGCCGAGGCAGATAAAGGAGATTTGCTGAGACACCTTAAAATGAGTAGAACTGTCTGGGGCAGTGCCCCTAAATGATAAAAATTATAGCAAGGTGAGAAATAGAAGTCCTACGCTTGTAACAGTGTGTGCAGTCAGAGCTGGGATTTGATGATGCCTTCAGAACTATATGATTTACGTAATTAAATGTATTGTATGCCCTTGTTGTTTGGAAGATAACTTTAGGTGCAGACCCCTCCTACCATTGCTGCTGTATGCACCAGATTGTCTTCTGGATCTCTAAAGAAAAAGACGCTTTACTGTCAAGGCATTCAGAGTCACATCTGAAAATTAAGGTGCCCATTTCCTCTGTACTCCATTGTAGCTCCAAGAAACATTTGGAATGAAAGCTGCAGATAATAAGAACACCCCAACCTCCACCTTTTAAGAGATACAGACTTTATTTGGTTTTTGGCTAGTCCTAAACCCCTGTGAATATGTCAAAGTTGAGTTTATTGTCATATACCCCTGTATACACAGGTGCAGTGAATAATTGTGCTGATAATGCACCTTGCACAGAGTGATGTACATCAAGATTCAAGTATGTTTTCCCAAGACTATTCAGTTTCTCCCTTCATCCTTAAAACTACAACCGCAGGAAATAAAAATGACTGTGAGGGTGGTTGGCTTAAAACTAACAGGATGAACTTACACTCTCCCAAATGTGAGCTCCATCTGTCCTTCTCTCCCACTCACAAACCAGCTGACTGAGCTTTATGCTTCAAGTAATTAAAGGTTAGATGATGAAATGTATTTCCTTGTAAGCTATGCCTCCACAATTTTCTTTGTTCAGTTTTAACTTTAGTCCAGTCGGAGATGAAAACGTTTACATTCCCATCTGCAACATGATTGCTGTCCCTCTGTGAGAAGAAAATCTTGGCATAGCTGTTTTTTGGCATAATCTTAACACTTGGGGGCTAAATAACAACTGGCCTCTAAAAGTCAGTATCAGTTTTGATGCCGCCCATATGTCAAGCCTCAACCTCAACCAAAGCAATTTACATCATTCAAACAAAATGATTGTGTTAATAAACAACACAGTCACAAAATGCTGGTGAACGCAGCAGGCCAGGCAGCGTCTAAAGGAAGAGGTGCAGTCGACGTTTCGGGCCAGGACCCTTCGTCAGGATTGTGTTAATAACTTTAATTTGTACTTTATTCCAGTAAGTGTTTTTTAGTATCAGAAGGATTGTAACCATTGAACCGGATTTTGAAATGAAATACCGAATGTATCTTTCACCTTGGAGATCCACCACGATCCAAATTCCCTTCTTTGAGACTGTGGATGCAAAACTTCCAAACTATTCTTTCCCAGAGTTCTTCTAATTGACTCTGATTGCATCCTCATAGATCTTAATGGCAGAGCACTAATTTGAAGCAATTCCCAAGCTCTCCCACTGGGAAATTTGCCTAACAACCTGTGGTAAAATGTCTCTAGGTACTTGAATGGAGGTGACTGGCTGCAAGGAAATAAGGTAAATGTTACCTGATTTACTTCATTGTAAATGTGTTATTTACTTAAATGTTTAAAGTGTTTTGCTTCCTTATCTTTTTAAATTGCCTAACTGGATGTCAAATTTTCAGTCAGTCATGGGCCTGGATTGAACTGGCTTCTACCCTTATTGTTACATGGTATTTAAACCCAGAAGGCACTGTCTAGAAATGCCATGATTTGGAAAGAGGTCAAAGTAAGGGGTAGCTGCCATCACTATGTAACGGATGGAGCTGCAATCATCAGTTGGGATATGAATTGGTGAATTAGATCTGGTGCTGATGAAAATGGTGGCAATTGGTCAGTGAATGCTATTTTGAGTAGGGGTGTTCAATTGTTTTGTTTCTGGGGGCTGAGTCAGGTAAATTATGGGCCTTGGAGTCAGATAAGATCAGAGTGGTGCAAGGCTTGAAGGAAAACCAGTATCCATTTGCTACATACCCACATTTTTGTCACATTTAATTTTTCATGGAATTTGGATGGCAGAACACAAACACCCAAAATATCAACTGTTTATTCTTTTCCATAAAAGCTATATGACCTTCTGAATTCCTCCATCATTTTGTGTGTGTTGCTCTGGATTTCCAGCACCCACAGACTTTCTCTCTATGTAGATGTGTTGGGCTGTAATAATTACAATCACCCACACACAGACAATAGTCACAAACTAAGCTGATTTCATTTAATGCAGCATTTCACACCACTTGAGTAATATACGTTTTCTCACAAGCATTTGATACGGTGGACAGAGAAACACTCTGGGAAGTGCTCAAAACTTATGGCTGTCCAGATAGGCTGGTTACAATGATCAAGTTGTTTCATGAGAACATGTCTGGCAAAGTATCTGATGGAGGAGACGTCAGCGAAGCCTTCACCATCAACCACGGGGTAAAACAGGGATGTGTTCTTGCTCCAACTTTGTTCACACTATATTTTGCTGTAGCTTTGGAAATAATGGACCATAATTTCGACAAAGGTGTGTACATCAGGACTCACTCAGATGGAAAATTGTTCATTCTGTCAAGACTCAAAGCCTCATCTAAATCAAGAGAGAGATGTGTCAGAGAGCTTCTGTATGCAGACGACTCAGCCCTGGTTGTTACTGATGGTAATGTGACTCAAGAAATTGTAGACTGCTTCTCATTTGCTGCCACTCTTTTTGATCTAAGAATCAATGCCTCCAAAACCGAACTTCTGTACCAGCCTCCTCCTCTGTGTAGTCCCAATGAGACCCAACCACTAGTCACATCGGTCAATGGGGTAGTGCTGAAATGTTCTGACTCTTTCACATAGTTAGGAAGCACTGGGACCAACACCAAATTATCAGATCTGGAAGTTGAGAGGAGAATTCAATCAGCTACAAAAGTCTTTGGTGCTTTGCAGAAGCGACTTTGGTCTCACCACGACATTAAAATAGCAACCAAGGCCAAAGTGTATAACATAGCTGTTTTACCATCTCTGCTTTATTCAACTGAAGCAATGACATTGTATCAGAAGCACATCAAGAAATTGACCAAGACACAACACAGGCATTTATGCCAAATATTACATATCAAGTGGCAAGAGAGGGTACCAGATGTGGAGGTGCTTAAACGTGCTGGGACAGTCAGCGGAGAATCGCTCATTACAGCTTCTCAGCTCTGTTGGACTGGTCATGTCACAAGAATGAGCGATGATGGTTTACCCAAAGCTGTTTTCGGTGGCGAGCTACATGAAGCCAACGAGGAAGCATGGTGGCCAGAAGCTGCACTATAAAGATGTGCTCAAGCTCCATCTGAAGAACCCTGACATGAACGTCAACACCTGAGAGAAAGGTGCTTTGGACAGAAGAAGCTGGCACTGCATTATCAAGAAGTCAATCCCAGCTATCGAGGAGAAAAGGCAGAAGAAATATGAGGCAGGTCATGAACGCAGACATTCAGTGCTAGACCAGACAAATCACAAATGCATCCAATGTGGGAGACAGTGCCGATCCAATGCTGGACTTCTGGCCCATAAACGTGCCTGCAGAGACTAACCTCTCTGCACAGTCAACATCGAAATTGATGGACAGCCGAAGAAGAAGAAAATACGTTTTGCTTTGCCTTTCCCACCATCACTGCCATCATGTTGTGTCCTGATGCTTTCCAGAGTACTGTTTGATAACTGGATTTCCAGTCTCAGAACTGTGATGGGTTTTTTTTTAGAGCCTGTGGTTTGTGCTGACTTAGTAAGATAATGTACTGTATGCTCATTACACAGAATATAATGCATTGGTCAGTGATTAGGTCCAACAAATATAGAGAGTATACTTAGAAATAACAATACTCTTTTCACACAAGGTTTCAAAGTATAACATCTATAAAATTTAACAAAAATGCTATACAATCTGCTTTCTATGACACAAGGTTGAGAAATTCATTCATTTACACATTTTTGTATCAGCTGCATAATCGAAATAAATATTGAAATGGAAACAATGAGAATCAAAATAGATGAATAAATGTGTTTGCCATTTCCAAATATTTTTAGTGCACAGTGAAAAATTGAATTTCTCGCTTTGGTCCATGTGATCTACCCACACAAAGATGTGAGGACCATGACGTGCAATGCACACTTGATATTACAGCTACAACTTTAGAGCCCAATTTTGGAACAGCTGCGTGTCTCAACCAGATAATTACGCATTGACAGAAGGAAGGTGGCCTTCTCCAGTGCCTCTTAAAGAAAACACCCAAGTACCCATGCTCTATTTGCATTCAAGGAGTTTGCCTTGATTAATACTTTTCCAATGTACCAGTGGATTACATTATCAGTACAGGCCTCCTACTATCTTTGGTGGAGGGTCCTCAACTATTCTATTCTTGACCACAAATGTCAATTCCTGTAGTTATAATATTCAATCCCATGTGCCTGTGCCCTTGACTGTCAAACTATTCCCAGCAATGGGAGAGCCAAAGGTGATTTATAGTTTCTAAGTTTTCACTCCAACAGCTTAAGTTGGCTGGAAATTGTACAAGTACACTTGCACTATTTAAGCAGATCCTGAAATAGCATACGGTAACCATGCATATTTCTATTGAAAGTCGAAGAATTGTCATGTCTACACACGTGACATCCTGTATGAAAATTACATGTGATATCCTGTATGAAAATCACCCGTGACATCGAGTATGAGAATCACTCTTGCTGGTTCCAGAAGAAGGTACTGCAGGTTAACTGTGCAGCACAATTCAGCTGTCATTCTATGTGCTGTACAATTTCAAGTCCCAGATTCATGGTAAGTACCCTCAGCCAATTTCAAACCAAGCATATTAAAAAAAAGACCAAAGTTATTAGCACTGTGAATATTTCAGACTTCTTTACGCCTTTTAGCCAATGGAGTTTAATTCTAATTGGGCAATGAGGTCTGAAAGCATGTAAATAATATTAAATGAGGATTTGAAAATATCAATTATAAACATGTCAATATTTCTTAGACATCTTAAAATATCCATTTCACAATTAGTTACCATCTCCGAAGCCCACTATCCTTAGCTATTGCTTTGAAATTGTACAGGGTTCTACCTCCTACCCTCCAATACTTTGGTGTAAAACTATCTAATATTTTAGAGAATTGCACTTACCTTTCTATTTCTTTCAGGAGTCTGCTGGTTCCCTGCCAATGTTGGGTGAGAGAACAGATTGAACCCTGTACTTGTTCTCTTTATGGTCTTGCATCTCTTGTAGCTTGGCAACCTGGATCCTGAAACGAAAGTGTCAAGAATTTCTGCCAGCCCACATCAACTTTAGTTTATGGGCTCAGTGAGCTCTGAATATCAGAAACACTAGCTGAGAGCTAAAAAAAGAGGCAGCTGCAAGACTTAAGGATCCATGGCCTTTCATAAGGGAGGACATGGTGGTCCTGTTACAGAAGGTGTAATTTTTCCTTTTCTTAACATTTAGAAGAGGAAACTGCAAGAGGACAGACAGAATGCAGATTGGACGTGTGAGGAAAAGAATGAGGGTCTTTTTGGGTAAGGAGCTCTGAGATACAATAAAAGTGAGTGGTCATTTTAATTAATGCCTGCCAGAATACCTCTGGTTAATATTTGACAAATTAATACTTGACCAACTCATATCTGCTAGCACAGTACTATCACCTGCAAACTGAAATATATGGTCACATTACAGCAGTAATTGGTTTTAAACCTATAAACTACACCCATTCTAAGGAGGAAATCTTTTAATTCCTACATACAATATTAAAGAGGGAGAAGTAAAAGTATGTGTGCTAACTATAAGTTCACAGTGGCAACCTGCGTCCTCTGTTATTATTTGTAGGTAGCCACTACCAAGGTAAAAATTGAAAATGTACATATATGCGACATTACCTCTACAATGACCATAAGTAAGCTATGTGCTTACCCCACAGCTCAATTGACTTTATACTTATGACCATGAGGCTAGGTACAGCTCTGATGCCATATTTAAGTTTGCTGATGACACCACTGTTGTTGGAGAATCAGTATACAGGAGGGATAATGAAAATCTGTTTGAATGGTGCAACAACAACCACCGCTCACACAACATAGGCAAAATGAAAGATCTACAGGAGGAGGAAACCGGAGGTCCATGAGCCAGTCCTCTTAAGGAATCAGAGGTAGAGAGGGTCAGCGACTTCAAATCCTTTGGCGTTATCATTTCAGAGGATCTGTCCTGGGACCAGCACGTAAGTGCCATTACAAAGAAGGCACCATTTCTTAGAAGTTGTGCAGTTTTGACATGTCATCAAAAAGTCTGAAAAATTTCTATAGATGCACAGTGAAGAGTATGCTGACTAGTTGTATCATGGCCTGAAATGGAAACACCAATGTGCAAGAATGGAAAATCCTACAAAAAGTAATGGATATAGCCCAGTCTATTATGGGAGAAACCCTCCCCATTAAGCACATTTACAAGGAGCACCGCCTTAAGAAAGCAGCATCGTTGATCAAGGACCTCCACCATCCAGGCCATGTTCTCTTCTCGCTGCTGCCATCAGGGAGAAGGTACAGGAGCCTTAGGCCCCACGCTACCCGGTTCAGGAACAGTTATTACCCTTCAACCATCAGGCGCCTGAACCAGCATGGATAACCTCATTCACCTTTACACTGAAATGATTCCACAATCTGTGGACTCTACAACTCAATATTACTTATTTATTTATTTATTAGTAATATCAGTTTGAGTTTGTATGTGCACAATTTGTCTTCTTTTGCACATTGGTTGTCTGTCAGTTTTTCTCTGTAGTTTTTTATTGATTCTATTGTACTGTATTTCTTTATTCTACTGTGAATGCCCTCAAAAAAATGTATCTCAGGATAGTATATGGTGTCATATTTGTATGTTGATCATAAAGTTTCTTTGAACTTTTAACGTTGCAGGATTTTAGAGAATCAAGTATATTCCTCTTAAACTATACCACCACCCCACCCGGATTATCAAATCACCCAAAGCATTTCTTTTAATTTCCAGTGATGGCTGCTACATTTCCTTTTGGCCCCAGCTATGAACCATCAACATCTTACTACAAGTAATTGCCATCATTAAAAGAGCACGTTACGTCTTTTGATTCTCTGCAAGTGGCTCACCTCTAAATTCCCCAAAATATTTTTGCTATCTACAATAATAAATCATACAATCATAAGTGTGATGGAATAATCCACTTTTTGAGCAAGATTTACACTCTCAAAACCTTGAAAGTAAATTCTCTTTCAAACTACACATCATCCAGACTTGGAAATATATTGCCACTACTTCATTGTCATTGAATCAAATTGTTCTAATGTTTGAACGGCACTAGTTCAAATAGATAGCACATCATGATGCTTTCAAGTTCAATCAAAGATGCCTTAATTTCTTTGCTACAGATTCATGGCATCTAGCTCATAGATAGCCCTTTTATTCATTCAGATGTTGTGAGCATCACTAACAATGCCAGCATTCTTTGTCCAACCCTAATTACCTCCAATCTGAGGAAACACTTAAGAGTCAAATCATGCTAATGAGCTTGGAGTCATATACAGGCCAGCTTAGGGAAGGCTAAATACTTTTCTTCCCTGAAAGAGATGAATGAACTGGATATGTTTTTACAGCAGCCTAGTGCTGTTCATGGCTGCTATTACTGACACATGTTGATTTCTTAGAATGTTCATAACTTCCTAGCTGAACGCATATGGACCTGAACTCCAGACTAGTCTAGTAACTTTACTGCTACAGTACAGTTGTACATCTGTGTCATTTTCTGCTATCATGACCCAAGTGGTACCACAAAAGTAGACAAAGTTCTATGCACAGACCTGGTTGTCAAGTCCAATCATTAAAATGACACTGGAGAAGATTAATAAAATATATGGGTAACAGTTAATGATTTGTCTCACAAAGATGGCATCAATCATTAAGGACCCTCACCATTAGGATCACATTCTTTTTACATTACTATCATCAGGGAGCAGGTACAGGAAGACCAACACTTAATGATTCAGAAACAGCTTTCCCCCACCCACCATCAGACTTTTGAATGGTCCATGAACACTAGCTTCTTTTTTTCTTTACTTTGCACTACTATTTATTGTGTCATTTATCATAATTTTATGTCTATACGTTGTCCTGTTGCTGCAAAAAAATCATGTCAAATAAGATACTGATAATAAACTTGATTATGTTTCTGTTTGTCTTGATTTCCTTTGGGTAGCAGAGGTCCTGTAAAAAAGCCTTCTAGTTTGGAGATGGATCAAAAAAAACTAATACATCAGTATTCCTTTTGACATCCAGCATTTTTATGGGAGCTAGTCAAATACTGGACCTACAGAAAGATAATGATAAATTAATGTTACCCCAAGCTTTGTAATGATCTGCATTCTGACACTAATTATCCTATACAATTCTCCATAAAAGCACAATGTAGCCTGTTGCATTCTGATTACAGGTATCTAGAACAAAGATTTGTTTGTTGTGACACTCTAGAGAACCATGGTAATTATACCTATATGTTGTCCTCTCTTTCTTTTTGAAAGCAATATAGTGTGCAGTGTAAGAGGTGAAACAATTCTACAGTAGATCAAGTTCTCAGAGTCCTTGGGAAAAGATGATACTGGAAATGAAAGTGAGTTTTTTTTTCAAGATGGTATCCATGAGATGTGGTCTCCATCAAGATTGTGGCTCAAACTTAGGTGTTTTCAGGGATGCTCTTGAGGAGAGATAGTGGAGTTAGAAGTCAGCTTAGAGCTTAGAGACAGTGATGTGGAGAAGTTAGAGGTCAGATCAGGGTTGAGGGACAGGGATGAGAAGTACAAACATTTGTAGTTTATACTTTATACTTTATTGTCACCAAACAATTGATACTAGAACGTACAATCATCACAGTGATATTTGATTCTGCGCTTTCCACTCCCTGGATTACAAATATTAAATATTAAAAATAGTTAAAATTAGTAAATATTAAAAATTTAAATTATAAATCATAAATAGAAAATAGAAAAATGGAAAGTAAGGTAGTGCAAAAAAACCGAGAGGCAGGTTCGGATATTTGGAGGGTACAGCCCAGATCCGGGTCAGGATCCGTTCACCAGTCTTATCACAGTTGGAAAGAAGCTGTTCCCAAATCTGGCCATATGAGTCTTCGAGCTCCTGAGCCTTCTCCCGGAGGGAAGAGGAATGAAAAGTGTGTTGGCTGGGTGTCCTTGATTATCCCGGCAGCACTGCTCCGACAGCGTGCAGTGTAAAGTGAGTCCAAGGACGGAAGATTGGTTTGTGTGATGTGCTGGGCCGTGTTCACGATTTTCTGTAGCTTCTTTCAGTCTTGGACAGGACAACTTCCATACCAGGTTGCGATGCACCCTAGAAGAATGCTTTCTAAGGTGCATCTATAAAAATTAGTGAGGGTTTTAGGGGGCAGGCCAAATTTCTTTAGTTTTCTCAGGAAGTAAAGGCACTGGTGGGCCTTCTTGGCGGTGAACTCTGCTTGGTTGGACCAAGTCAGGTCATTTGTGATATTGACCCCGAGGAACTTAAAGTTAGTGGCCAGCCCTCTGCTCTGCCCTCTGCATTCAAAGTTCAGAGACATGGACGGGTGACGAAGGAAACATTAGTGCTATTTGGTGTTAAATGATTCAACATGTTATCAAATGTTTACAGTGGCATTGGGAGATAACACACATAACATAATTCTATGGCTAGGAGAAGTGCATCAAAAACATTTTGCTATTCAGTTCAATAGCTATTCATCAGTTTGATTTAAACAACAGTGACATTCAAAATGCCAAACTTGCTTTCTCACTCAAAGTGACTGTTGGGTTTTATTCTGAATTTTTCTGAATATCAATAACATAAACATCTATGACTTGATACCTAGCTGCACATAAATGCTGATTATAAATATCTGCAAGCTGCATAATTAATGCTAAATTGTAATCTTAACCATGCATTTAAAATTAGATCAAACCCATTAAAAGAATAGTTGAGAGAGATGCATGCCATAAGCTTCACATCATTTCTTCCTCTTAGTGCTCTGTGATTTATTCGAACAGCTTTTAGTCCAAACTAGAGAGACTCCAAAAACTAATTACATAAATAATCATTAAGAAGCTGCATGGATAAAATTAGCAAGGATTTAAAAGTTCAGGGAAAAAATAGTGTAAGCCATTACACTAACTTCTAATTTATGCAAAGGGGGTGATAATTTTATTGTCATTCTATGGTTGGTATTTGTTCAGCTCTGATATACAGATTCCAAACCCTGACACGCTTAAAACTTTCAAGTGAACTGTTTGGATACATTGATGGAGTGGTGGACACAGGCCAAGGTTAAGGGTCTCCCTGCATAGCTGGAAGAAAAAAGTTGGATGTGGAGATTAGAATCAGGCTGTCAGCATCCATGTAGGAAGCAAACACAGAGACAGAGCCCAAAAGAAGTTCTATAGAAAAAGTGAGGAACCATGGTCAAAACTAAAGCACAGAACACAACACCTAAATTATCAAATGGATCAAACAGTTCCATATGCGATTCAAAAATGTTTTGAGAGGCATGGATTTCAATTTGTGTAGCAGTGTCAACAGGATTACTGAAAAGAAAACTGTTTCATTAAGGCAGGTTCCAATTAAATGAAACAAGAACGTGCATGGACTTTTCTGTGTTAGCATGTCAGATGCATACTGGACACTAGAACTCAAAGAGAGTTTATGCATATTGTAACACTTAGAGTCACGGAGTCTTAGAAGGGGACAGCAGGAAACAGACTATTCAGCCCATTTATTCCATACCAAGCCATTTAATCTGCCTATTCCCATCGACCTTTCACCAGGACCATTGCCCTCCACACCCCTACTATCTCTGTGCCTATCCAAACTTCTCTTAAATGTTGAAATTGAGCTTGCCTGCACCACTTGTGCTGGCACCTCATTCCACACTCTCATAACCCTCTGAGTGAAGAAGTTCCCCTCATGTTCTCCTTAAACTTTTCACCTTTCCCTCTTAGCCCATGACCTGTGCTGTAGTCCTACCCAACCTACTTAACCACCTAATATCCTCGAGGTTAGTAGGCCATGATTCAGTATAGCACATACACTGATCCACTCTCAGGATTACAACTGGCATAATCCCATCTCTTCACCAGTGCCTTTGCTACTGTTAGTCAGCCACCTCACCATGGTCATCATGATGAGACAATGGTGCATGAAGTAGATCTTTGCAGCCAATGACGGCCTCCAATGAGGCCAGTGAGCAAAACGTTGCTAGCACAGTGGAGTAATTCTGGCCAGATAGGTTCCTCCTCTTTCTGTGCATCTGTATTGCAAATTGTTTATAGAACAAAATATGTTTTGTACTTTTTTACATAAGAGACTTAGCCTGTGAATGCTGGATTGTCTTGAATCATAAAATCTTGAAGAGACTCAAAAATTTCACCCAGTTGCTTTCAACTGCGCATTCAGCTCCACCAATCCGCCCTGAGCTTTGGTCACTTCCCCTCCTCCCTATCTTCTCAGAGTGTCAATACTATTGCCCACCCAAGTCCCCATTCCGTCCATGAAAAGGGCTCCTTTTGTAAAACTCTCAGCCTACACAATTGTCTCAATTTTCTAATCAATTCACAATAAACCTGCGTTATTGTGGATCCCTTAATATAGCACAAGTGTGTGAGCGTGAGAGTATGTGTGAAAATGAGAGAGAAGGAGTTAGAGTGAAAGAGTACACACATGTAGAGAGGGTGCAGAGCTGTCAGTAGGGGCTCTTCTTGATACTATCATTATTCTAGTTCATGACTAACATTGACAGGATTGTTGTGTCTCATTTTGCACGGATAGCGTCAAATCAACAGAACTCTGCATGCCACTGCTGTGTATGTAAAACACATTAGCTTTTGTCAGAAACTAGTCAAGCATGAATGGTGCTAAAATGGTATATGAGACTCATGATCAAAACTGGGAGCAAGTTGGCAAACATAGCTCCAGAAGTAATGTCATAGGCAGGCAGTTTAACAGTTGCCATGTTTCAGCATAAGACAACAAACAAAAATAAATTTGAACTGCATTGGTTTTTCTGAATGCACCAAACAGTCATGACAGGATAGTGAAATAATTTTTCTAATGGAAATAAATAGAGTAGCCATGTTAAAGGTGTAAATATATAGAGACAACACATATCACTCTAAATGGACAGACAAAATGAACATGGCATGGATCTCTCCTTAGGATAATGGATAATATAGGCCAGGAGAGAAGCTCATGACAAAGGGCTGAAGATGTAGGAGTCTGATGTGAGAGGAAGGTTGAGCATGGAATAATGGAATAAACCTCCTGCCCTTTATTCCAAACTCCATGTTGCTTTCCTATCAGATTCCAGCATCTTCAGTCCTTTGTCACTTTCAGTCAGTTAGACCAGAAGGCACAGGATCAGAATCAAGCTATTTGGTCCTTCTCTCTTTGATGCCCTGACTAATCAAGACCCCGTCAACCTCTGCTTTAAATATACTCAATGACTTGGCCTCCGCAGCCGTCAGTGGCAATGAATTCCACAGATTCATTGCCTTCTGGCTGAAGAAATTCCTCCTTAACTCTGTCTAAATGGACGTTCCTCTACTCTGAGGCTACACCCTCTGGTCATAGACTCCCCCACATCCTCTCCATATCCATTCTATCCAGACCTTTCAATATTCGATAGGCCTCAATGCGATCCCTGCCCATTCTTCTAGGCTTCAGCGAGTACAGGCCCACAGCCAGCAAATGCTCCTCATGTGTTCACCTTTTTGTTTCCAGAATCATTCTCGTAAACCTCCTCTGGACCATCTGCAACACCAGCACATCCGTTCTTAGATAAGGGGCCCAAAACAGCCCATAATACTCCAAGTGCAATCTGACCAATGCCTTATGAAGCTTTAGCATTACATTCTTGCTCTTATATTCTACACCTCTTGAAATGAATATTAACAATGTATTTGTTTTCTAATGACTCAGCCTGCAAGTTAACTTTTAGGGAATCCTGCACAAGGACTCCCAAGTCCCTTTGCACATTTGATTTTTGAATTTTCTCCCCATTTAGAAAATAGTCTGTGCCTTTATTCCTTCTACGAAAGTGCATGACTACACTATATTCCACCTACCACTTCTTTGCCCATTCTCCCAATTTGTCCAAGTCTTTCTGCAGATGTCCTGCTTCCTCAACTGTCTCCTAAGGGGTCCTTTACCTTAAACTCCTTAATCAAATCTGGTTCATTCCACAACACCCAACCCAGAATTGCCTTTCCCCGAGAGGGCTTGACCACAAGCAGTTCTAAAAAGCCAATTTAAAGGCATTCTACAAATTCCCTCTCTTAGGATCCAGCACCAATCTGTCTCCATACTGAACTCTCCAATATTACCTGTCTTTTCTATCTCCCACTGTAACTTGTGTCCCACATCCTGCCTATTGTTTGGAAGCCTGTATATAACTTCCATCAGGGTCTTCCTACCCTTGCAGTTTTTTAACTCTACCGACAAGGATTCCACATCTCCTGATCCTATGTCACCTCCTTCCTCACATCTGATTTCATTTTTGACCAACAGTGCCACCCTACCCGTTCCGCCTACCTGTCCGTACTTTCGATACAATATGTATCCTTGGATGTTAAGCTCTTTCAGTTATGACTCAGCTATACCTACAACATTGTACTTGCCAATCTCTAAATGCACTGCAAGATCATCTACCTTATCCCGTGTACAGTGTGTATTCAAATATAACACCTTCAGTCCTGTATTCATCACTTTTTTTCAATTTTGTCCCCATGCTACACTTCAACTCATCACACTGACTGCAATTTTGCCCTATTATCTGCCTGTCCTTCCTCACAGTCTCACTAAACACAGCATGTACTTGTATACCATCTGCACCATCCTGAGTCCTTCCATCCTGGATCCCATCCCCTACCAAATTGGTTTAAACCCTTCCCAATAGCTCTAGCAAACCTGCCCGTGAGGATTTGGTCCCCCACCCCCACTTCAGGTTCAGGTGCAATCTGTCCTTTTTGTATAGGTCGTACCTTCCCCAGAAGAGATGCAGAAGTCTGAAACCCTGCCCCAGACCTAACCAGTTCCCTTCCACCACACTCTCCTCCACCTAACAGAACTTGCCCTCACTCTAAATAGTTTCTCCTTTGGCTCCTCCCACTTCCTTCAAACAAAAAGGATAGCCATGGGCTCTCGCATGGGTCCCAGCTATGCCTGCCTGTTTGTTGGCTATGTGGAACATGCTATGTTCCAAGCCTACATTGGTGACCATCCCACAATTTTCCTATGCTACATCGGCGACTGTATTGGTGCTGTTTTCTGTACACGGACTGAACTCGTCAGCTTCATCCACTTTGCCTCCACCCTGCACTCAAATTCACCTCGTCCATTTCCAGCACCTGCATTCACTTTCTCAACCTCACTGTCTCTGTCTCCAGGGACAGTTTATCCACTGACATCTGTTACAAACCCATGGACTCTCGCAGCTACCTGGACTATACCTCAGTCCACCCTGCTACTTGTAAAAACGCCATCCCCTTCTCTCACTTCCTCTGTCTCTGCCGCATCTGCTCTCAGGATGAGGCTTTTCATTCTAGAATGAAGGAGCTGTCCGTCTTTTTCAAAGAAAGGGCCTTCCCTTCCTCTGCCATCAACACTGCCCTCAACTGCATCTCTTCCATTTCACGCATGTCTGCTCTTACCCCATCCTCCTGCCACCCTACCAAGGATAGGATTCCTCTTGTCCTCACCTACACCCCACCAGCCTCTACGTCCAGTGCATAACTCTCCAAAACTTCCACCACCTCCAAGGGGATCCCACCACCAAGGACATCTTTCCCTCCCCCTCACTCCCTGTTTTCCACAGGGATCGCTCCCTACACGACCCCTTTGTCCATTCGTCCCTCCCTCCTGGCATTTGTCCTTGCAAGCGGAACAAGAGCTACACCTGCCCCTACGCCTCCTCCCTCACTACACTTCAGGGCCCTAAACAGTCCTTCCAGGTGAGGCGACACTTCACCTGTAAGTCTGTTGGGGTCATTTACTATGTTTGGTGCTCCCAGTGTGGCCTCCTGTATAACGGTGAGACCCGACATAGATTGGGAGACCGCTTTGCCAAGCATCTACGCTCCATCTGCCAGAACAAGTGGGATCTCCCAGTGGCAACCCATTTTAATTCTACTTCCCATTCCCATTCTGATATGTCCATCCATGGTCTCCTCCACTGTCATGATGCCGCCACACTCAGGTTGGAGGAACAACACCTTATATTCTGTTCGGGTAGCCTCCAACCTGATGGCATGAACATTGATTTCTCAAGCTTCCAGTAATGTCTCCCAACCTGCCCCCTCTTCACCATTTCCCATTCCCTTTTCCCTCCCTCACCTTATCTCTTTGCCCATCCATCGCCTCCCTCTGGTGCTCCTCTGCCCTTTTTCTTTCTTCCATGGCCTTCTGTCTCTTTTACCAATCAACTTCCCAGCTCTTCACTTCATCCCTCCCCCTTCAGGTGTTTCTCTCTCCCCTTGGTTCTCAAGGGATATTGCAACTCTGGTAAAGAAGAAGAGGGAGTTGTATGAAATGTATAGGAAACAGGGGGAAAATCAGGTGCTTGAGGAGTATAAGAAGTGCAAGAAAATACTTAAGAAAGTAATCAGGAGGGCTAAAAGAAGACATGAGGTTGCCTTGGCAGTCAAAGTGAAGGATAATCCAAAGAGCTTTTACAGGTATATTAAGAGCAAAAGGATTGTAAGGGATGAAATTGGTCCTCTTGAAGATCAGAGTGGTCGGCTATGTGCGGAACCAAAGGAAATGGGGGAGATGTTAAATGGGTTTTTTGCGTCTGTATTTACTAAGGAAGCTGGCATGAAGTCTATGGATTTAAGGGAAACAAGTAGTGAGATCATGGAAACTGTACAGATTGAAAGGGAGGAGGTGCTTTCTGTCTTGAGGAAAATTAAAGTGGATAAATCCCTGGGACCTGACAGGGTGTTCCCTTGGACCTTGAAGGAGACGAGTGTCGAAATTGCGGGGGTCCTGGCAGAAATATTTTAAATGTCGCATCTACGGGTGAGGTGCCGGAAGACTGGAGAATGGCTCATGTTGTTCCGTTGTTTAAAAAAGGATCGAAAAGTAATCCGGGAAATTATAGGCCAGTAAGTTTAACGTCGGTAGTAGGTAAGTTATTGGAGGGAGTACTAAGAGACAGAATCTACAAGCATTTGGATAGACAGGGACTTATTAGGGAGAGTCAACATGGCTTTGTGTGTGGTAGGTCATGTTTGACCAATCTATTGGAGTTTTTCGAGGAGGTTACCAGGAAAGTGGATGAAGGGAAGGCAGTGGATATTGTCTACGTGGACTTCAGTAAGACCTTCGACAAGGTCCCTCATGGGAGGTTAGTTAGGAAAATTCAGTCGCTAGGTATACATGGAGAGGTGGTAAATTGGATTAGACATTGGCTCAATGGAAGAAGCCAGAGAGTGGTGGTAGAGAATTGCTTCTTTGAGTGGAGGCCTGTGACTAGTGGTGTGCCACAGGGATCAGTGCTGGGTCCATTGTTATTTGTCATCTATATCAATGATCTGGATGATAATGTGGTAAATTGGATCAGCAAATTTGCTGATGATACAAAGATTGAAGGTGTAGTAGACAGTGAGGAAGGTTTTCAGAGCCTGCAGAGGGACTTGGACCAGCTGGAAAAATGGGCTGAAAAATGGCAGATGGAGTTTAATACAGACAAGTGTGAGGTATTGCACGTTGGAAGGACAAACCAAGGTAGAACATACAGGGTTAATGGTAAGGCACTTGAGGAGTGCGGTAGGACAGAGGGATCTGGGAATACAGATACAAAATTCCCTAAAAGTGGCGTCACAGGTAGATAGGGTCGTAAAGAGAGCTTTTGGTACATTGGCCTTTGTTAATCAAAGTATTGAGTATAAGAGCTGGAATGTTATGATGATGTTGTATAAGGCACTGGTGAGGCCGAATCTGGAGTATTGTGTTCAGTTTTGGTCACCAAATTACAGGAAGGATATAAATAAGGTTGAAAGAGTGCAGAGAAGGTTTACAAGGATGTTGCCAGGACTTGAGAAACACAGTTACAGAGAAAGGTTGAATAGGTTAGGATTTTATTCCCTGGAGCGTAGAAGAATGAGGGGAGATTTGATAGAGGTATATAAAATTATGATGGGTATTGATAGAGTGAATGCAAGCAGGCTTTTTCCACTGAGGCAAGGGGAGAAAGAAACCAGAGGACATGGGTTAAGGGTGAGGGGGGAAAAGTTTAAAGGGAACATTAGGGGGGGCTTCTTCACACAGAGAGTGGTGGGAGTATGGAATGAGCTGCCAGATGAGGTGGTAAATGCAGGTTCTTTTTTAACATTTAAGAATAAATTGGACAGATACATGGATGGGAGGTGTATGGAGGGATATGGTCCATGTGCAGGTCAGTGGGACTAGGCAGAAAATGGTTCGGCACAGCCAAGAAGGGCCAAAAGGCCTGTTTCTGTGCTGTAGTTTTCCTATGGTTTCTATGGTTTCTCCCCCCACCTTATAAATCTACTTCTCAGCTTTTTTTCTCCAGTCCTGCCGAAGGGTTTTAGCCTAAAACATCAATTGTACTTTTTTCCGTTGATACTGCCTGGCCTGCTGAGTTCCTCCAGCATTTTGTGTGTGTTGCTCAGATTTCCAGTATCTGCAGGTTTTCTCTTGTTTGTAGCTTATTGTCCTGGACACCCCAACCATAAAAAACAATTTCTCAAAATGATTTCTCTACAATCTTCAATGGGATCATCTACAATCATCTACATCCTCCCTCATATCAAACAATACAAAAACAATCACTTCAACCTTTTTTCAAATTACAGCCGCTCAATCCCAAAACTCAGTCTAAAATAAGTAGGCTGAAACGTTACATTGGTGGATACAGCTAAATATGCTTACACGTATGAATCATTTCTGTATTATTTAAGGTTAGTGTTCCCATTTTCTTTTGAATTGATTGCTTATATATATATGATTGGACTATTCCCTAGTATCCCTATATACAAACATTTATAATTATCTTATCTTTCATACTGTTGCAGGCTAAATCTGAAATACAAATGAGGGAGAAGATAAAGGAGATACCAGCATAGAGTCATAACAACAACCTTTCCCTTAACGTCAGCAAAACAAAAAAGCTGATCCTCAACTACAGGAATGGGGCAGTGCATATGCTTCTGTTTAAATCAATTGCACTGAGGTCTGGAGAGATGGGATTTTCAAGTTCATCAATAACCACTGTTCTAACCACCTCGATGGGAGCAGTGAAACGCAATGGGCCGAATAGCCCAATTCTGCTCCTACATCTTATGGCCATGTGGACTATAGATGCAATGGACAAGAAATCTCTCTAGTTCATTTACTTCCCCAGGAGGCTGAAGAAATTTGGATGTGCCCTTTGACCCTCACCAATTCTGATATGCGCACCATAGAAAGCATCTATGCAGTAGCACCATGGCTTGATATGGCAACTGCTCTTCCCGAGACTGCAATAAGCTGCTGAGTTGCAGACACAGTTCAGCACCGCCTCCATAGACACTGTCTACACTTCCTGCAGCCTCTATAAGGAAGCTAACATAATGAAAGATCTCGCCCACATGGACATTCTCCTTTCTCCACCACCTCCCCACCCAACGGACAGAAGATACAAAAGTTTAAAGTACCTACCATCTGGCTCAAGGACAGCTTTTATCCTGTTGTTATAAAACTAGTGAACAATCTCCCGGTATGATCAGGATGGACTATTGACCTCACAGTTTACCTTGTTATGGCCTTGCACCTTATTGTCTACCTGCACTGCACTTTCTCTGTAACTGCCAACAATTTATTCTGTATTCCATTATTGTTTTCCTTTGTACTACCTCAATGCACTGAAGTGATAAAATGATCTGTATGGATGGCTCGCTAAATAAAGTTTTTCACCGTCCTTCAGTAGATGTGACAATATTAGACCAAATAACTCTTCTGCTCCACATTTCCTAACAATTTGGGTGATATTTAACTCACTTCCATGTAGTTCTGCATCAATAATTTATTTTCCAATTAATTGTCACAAATTATCTCCTTGCATCTTTCCATCTTTCCTTTCCATTCTCCTCACAGTTTGGTGTGAGTTAGGACAGAGGCACCTTAAATAACATAGAGGTTATTAAGAATAGAATGAGGAATACTGCACAACTAAACACTCAGTAGCCTCTTTATTAGGTATACCTGTACACCTGCCCGTTCATACAAATATCTAATCAGTCAATTACATGCTGCAACTCAGTGCATAAAAGCATATAGACATGGTTAAGATGTTCAGTTTTTGCTCAGACCAAGCATCAGAATGGGAAAACATGTGATCCCAGTGACTTTGACCATAGAGTGATTGTTGGTAGATGGTTTGAGTATCTCAGAAACTGTTGATCTCCTAGGATTTGCATGTGCAATAGTCTCTCAAGTTTACAATAGTTCAAAAGACAACAAATAAAAACAGTGAGTGACA
The DNA here is from genome assembly GCF_963921235.1 of Mobula hypostoma. Lineage (NCBI taxonomy): Eukaryota > Metazoa > Chordata > Chondrichthyes > Myliobatiformes > Myliobatidae > Mobula > Mobula hypostoma. The sequence goes on along the minus strand of NC_086100.1, from coordinate 132,610,833 downwards.
TTCTGTGGGCAAGAACCCCTTGTTAATGAGAGAGATCAGAGGAGAAAGCCCATATTGGCTCAAGCTGATCGGAAGGTGACAGTAACTCAAATAACTATGCATTACAACAATGGTGTACAGAAGAGCATCTCTAAATGCAAACACGTAAAACCTTGAAATAGATGGCTACAGCAGCAGAACAGTGTTCCAGTCTCCACTCCTGTAACTAATAAAGTGGCCACTAAGTGCACGTTAGAATAGTCAGATCTAATGGTTCCAAAATCTTGGATAAGGAGCTAGATAACTGAGATCCAATAACTGCTATACAGAGTTAAAAGAATAAAAATCATTGCCTGCTGTGAGATTCCAAGATCGGATGTGCATTATCTTAAATTTGGATCTAGGCCAATTTCAGAATGAAATCACAAAGCATATAAAAGCGGTAGAAGTCTCTCCTTTGAATGGTCATTTAAAAGATTAAGCTGAGGGTCAATATGTATTTTAAGGACTATATATTCAGTTATATAAAACATGAATGGAAGTTGAATTGCACATTAGCCTTGACAGTTTATGATGGAACAAGTTTAAGGGACTGCAAAACCAACTTTAGTTCTTGTCTTTGTAACTTCTAATGCAATAAAATAATCCTTATATAGTACTTGGTCACAGCTAATAAACCTCCATCTATTAATAAAACCATTTGATTATTCTTGTAGTCAGTTGATGAACAAGTTCTGTTTGAGGTATGAATGTTTGAGATTCCCACTGTTACGATAATGGAAAACAAAAATTCCAAAAGTTGTGGAGCTGTAACGTACAAAAGAGTAATTGAAGAAAATAAGGAAATGTAATGTGTCCTTCTTTGGTGAATGCATTCTTCTGTTGCTAGCAAGTGATTTGTTCTCTGTTGCCGAGAAGTTTAAGTACTGTAGGCAAGAGTTTTAAAGCCAGTCTGCTAGATTCAGTGCACAGGGAATGCTAAAAGTCAAATAAACTCAAAGTACATAACATCAAGCAGAAGCAAACAATAAAATGAGAGTATTATTGTCCTTACAGCTAAAGCAAAAACTATATTGCAGTAAAAATTATCTGCACTGTTTTACAATCTCCACGGAGATTTACTTTAGATTTAAACTTACATTTTACTTTGCAATTATTACCTGTAAGATGCTGCATATGATGTTGGCATTTCGATGTGTAACATTTTTGTTAAGTGTTGTTTCAATGGAGATGATAGTCATTCATTTTAAATGGGTTAATAGCAGTAATTCTAAAGTTTAAGTCAAGTATGAATGGCAAGTTTCAATAACCTTTACCCAAAGTTAACATCTTTTGAATAGGTACATTTCCAATTTTAACAGAGGCAGGTTTCGGGAGATGGATCCAGAAGTCAATTTATGTTTTCACATTTTAAGTGCGGCTGTTTCCATCATTAATATCACTGACCTTCAGAAAGCCTGACAAATGATGGAAAACAAGGAAGGAGGATGGGATGATTGTGGTCCAGGAGCAGTAGCAATGTCTTCCATGCTGGAGTACTCAGTGGGTTGGACAGTCCTCGGTCCCTGACTTTAATCTCTATACACTCATGACTGTGTGGCTAAATTCTGTTCAAGTTGCAGGTGACACCACCAGTGTGGGCCAGATCTCAAAGAATGATGAGACAGAGTACAGAAAGAATTAGAGATCCTGGTGTTATGGTTTCAAGACAACAACTTCTTCCTTGCTACACACTTATCCTTGCAAGCAGAACAAGTGTTACACCTGTCCCTCCACCTCCTTCCAGTGTGGCCTCCTGTATATCACAAGACAAAGGAGCAGAAGTAGGCCATTTGGCCCATCGAGTCTGCTCTGCAGCTCCCCCATGAGCAAAGCTATTCACCCACCTAGTTCCAATTTCCGGCCTTTTCCCCATATCCCTTGATACCCTGACTAATTAGATACCCGTCAATCTCCTCCTTAAAGACCCTCAATGATCGGGCCTCCACAGCTGTATGTGGCAATGAATTCCACAAATCCATGACCCTCTGGCTAAAAAAATTTCTCCTCATCTCTGTTTTAACTGGGTACCCTCTAATTCTAAGACTATGGCCTCTTGTCCTGAACTCACCCACCAAGGGAAACAACCTTTCCACATCTACTCTGTCCAACCCTTTCAACATTCGAAATGTTTCTATGAGATTCCCTCTCATTCTTCTATACTCTAATGAATACAATCCAAGAGCCGACTAATGCTCCTCATATGTTGGCCCCTGCATTCCAGGAATCACCCTCGTAAATCTTCTCTGAACTCTCTCCAACATCAGTACATCCTTTCTAAGATAGGGGGCCCAAAACTGCACACAGTATTCCAAATGAAGTCTCACTAATGCCCCATAGAGCCTCATCAACACCTCCTTACTCTTATATGCTATTCCTCTTGAAATGAATGCCAACATAGCATTCGCTTTCCTTACCGCCGATCCAACTTGGTGGTTAACCTTTAGGGTATCCTGCACGAGGACCCCCAAGTCCCTTTGCACTTCCGATTTTTGAATTTTCTCCCCATCTAAATAATAATCTGCCTGATTATTTCTTCTTCCGATATGTACAACCGTACATTTGTCAACGTTGTATCTCATCTGTCACTTCTTTGCCCACTCTCCTAAACTGACTAAGTCTCTCTGCAACCTTTCCGTTTCTTCAACATTTCCTGCTCCTCCACCTATCTTGGTGTCATCCGCAAACTTAGCCACAAACCCATTTAATCCATAATCCAAATCATCGATATACATCGTAAAAAGAAGCAGCCCCAACACCGACCCCTGCGGAACACCACTAGTAACCGGCAACCAATCAGAATAGGATCCCTTTATCCCCACCCTTTGCTTTCTGCCTATCAGCCAATGCTGCACCCAATTCAATATCTTTCCTATAATTCCATGGGCTCTCATCTTATTAAGCAGCCTTATATGCGGCACCTTATCGAAGGCCTTTTGAAAATCCAAATACACAACATCCACAGCCTCTCCCTCGTCAGTCTTAATCGAGATTACCTCAAAAAATTCCAATAGGTTGGTGAGGCAGGATCTTCCCTTCATGAAACCATGCTGGCTTTGGCCTTTCTTGTCATGCACCTCGAGGTATTTCATAACCTCGTCCTTGAGGATTGACTCCAATATCTTTCCAACTACCGATGTCAGACTAATAGATCTGTAATTTTCTTTTTGCTGCCTCCTTCCTTTCTTAAATAACGGAACTACATTTGTGACCTTCCAGTCCTCCGGAACCATGCCAGAGTCTATTGATTCCTGGAAGATCATTTCCAATGCTTCCACAGTCTCCAAAGCCACCTCCTTCAGAACCCTTGGGTGCACCTCATCCAGACCAGGAGACTTATCTATTCTTAGTCTACTTAGCTTCCCAAGCACTTTCTCTCTAGTAATCTTGACTGTACCTAATTCTATTCCCTGATATCTCTGGCTATCAGGTATATTGCTCATGTCTTCCACTGTGAAGACTGATGCAAAATACTCATTCAGTTCCTCTGCCATCTCTTTGTTATCCATTACAATTTCTCCAGCATCATTTTCAATCGGTCCCGTATCTACTCTTGTCACACTTTTACTCTTCATATATTTTAAAAAACTCTTAGTATCCTTTTTTATGTTAATTGCCAACTTAATTCATCTTGACTTTCTTAGTTTCCTTCTGTAAGTTTTTGAAAGTCTTCCAGTCCTCATTTTCCCACTAATTTTTGCTTCCTTGTACGCCGTTTCTTTTGCTTTTATTTTTGCCTTAACCTCTCTCGTTAGCCACATTTGTGCCATTTTTCCATTCATGATTTTCTTTTTTCTTGGAATATATTTTTCCTGCATTTTCCTTATTTCTTGTAGGAATTTCATCCAATTCTGCTCTGCCGTCCCTCCATTTAGCTTACTTTTCCAATCAAAATTTTCCAATTAGCTTACTTCTCCTTTTCAAATTTGAAACTGAAGTCAATCATATTATGATCACTACTTCCAAGGGGTTCCTTTACCTAATCGCCTCAGGTTCGTTACACAGCACCCAATCCAAAACAGCCAGTCCCCTGGTGGACTTCTGGACAAGCTGCTCCAAAAAGCCATGCAACATACATCAAAGTTGCTGGTGAACGCAGCAGGCCAAGCAGCATCTATAGGAAGAGGCGCAGTCGACGTTTCAGGCCGAGACCCTTCGTCAGGACTAACTGAAGGAAGAGTGAGTAAGGGATATGAAAGCTGGAGGGGGAGGGGGAGATGCAAAATGATAGGAGAAGACAGGAGGGGGAGGGATAGAGCCGAGAGCTGGACAGGTGATAGGCAAAAGGGGATACGAGAGGATCATGGGACAGGAGGTCCGGGAAGAAAGACGGGGGGGGGTGACCCAGAGGATGGGCAAGAGGTATATTCAGAGGGACAGAGGGAGAAAAAGGAGAGTGAGAGAAAGAATGTGTTCATAAAAATGAGTAACAGATGGGGTACGAGGGGGAAGTGGGGCCTTAGCGGAAGTTAGAGAAGTCGATGTTCATGCCATCAGGTTGGAGGCTACCCAGACGGAATATAAGGTGTTGTTCCTCCAACCTGAGTGTGGCTTCATCTTTACAGTAGAGGAGGCCGTGGATAGACATGTCAGAATGGGAATGGGATGTGGAATTAAAATGTGTGGCCACTGGGAGATCCTGCTTTCTCTGGCGGACAGAGTGTAGATGTTCAGCAAATCGGTCTCCCAGTCTGCGTCGGGTCTCACCAATATATAAAAGGCCACATCGGGAGCACCGGACGCAGTATATCACCCCAGTCGACTCACAGGTGAAGTGATGCCTCACCTGGAAGGACTGTTTGGGGCCCTGAATGGTGGTAAGGGAGGAAGTGTAAGGGCATGTGTAGCACTTGTTCCGCTTACACGGATAAGTGCCAGGAGGGAGATCAGTGGGGAGGGATGGGGGGGGACGAATGGACAAGGGAGTTGTGTAGGGAGCGATCCCTGCAGAATGCAGAGAGAGGGGGGGAGGGAAAGATGTGCCTAGTGGTGGGATCCCGTTGGAGGTGGAGGAAGTTACGGAGAATAATATGTCGGACCCGGAGGCTGGTGGGGTGGTAGGTGAGGACCAGGGGAACCCTATTCCTAGTGGGGTGGTGGGAGGATGGAGTGAGAGCAGATGTACGTGAAATCCTGTAGGTATTCTACAAACTCCCTCTCCTGAGATCCATTACCTTCCCGACTTTCCCAATCCACTTTCATATTAAAATCCCCCATAATTATCTTGACATTTTCCTTCTGACACACTTTTTCTATTTCCAGCTGCAACTTGTAGTCCACATCCCGGCTGCTGTTTGGAGGCCTGTATATAACTGCTATTAGTGTCTTTTTACCCTCGCCATTTCTTAATTCTACCCATAAGGATTCTACCTCTTCTGATCCTATGTCCCTTCTTTCTATTGATTTGATATTGTTACTTACCATCAGGGCCACACCACCCCCTTTACCTACCTTCCTATCTTTCCGAAACACTGTGTATCCTTGGATATTCAGCTCCCAATCACATCCATCATTTAGCCATGACTCGGTGATGGCCACAATGTCATATCTTTTAACCTGCAGCTGTGCAGCAAGGTCATCCACTTTATTTCTAATGTTGCGTGCATTTAGGTACAGTACATTTAGATCAGTATCTGTTGTCGATTTTGCTATATTTCTATTTTGTAGCAAATTATCCTGTATATTCACCGGCCTGTCCTTCTTGCGATCTTTGCTGCACAGTATTTTTGACTTATTTCTATTTTCCTCTTCCTCGACCCTAACACCTTGGTTTCCTTCCCCTTGTCAACTTAGTTTAAACCCTCCCTACCAGCTATATTAAACAATCCCGCCTGGATATTAGTACCTTTTGGGTTCAGGTGTAATCCATCTTTCTTGTATAAGTCATATCGATGAGACCGGACGTAGATTGGGAGACTGCTTCGCCGATCACCTATGCTCTGTCCTCCATAAAAAGCAGGATCTCTTGGTGGCCACCCATTTTAATTCCACTTCCCATTCCCATTCCCGTATGTCTATCCATGACCTCCTCTACTGTTACGATGAGGCCATGCTCAAGTTGGAGGAATCACACCTTATAATCCATGTGGGTAGCCTTCAACTGATGGCATGAACATTGATTTCTCCAACTTACGTTAATGCCCCCACCCCCTTCACCAATCCCATCCCCTTTTCCCTCTCTCACCGTATCTCTTTGCCTTCCCATCACCTCCCTCTGGTGCTTCTTCCTCCTTTTCTTTCTTCCATGGCCTTTTGTCCTCTCCTATTAGATTTCCCCTTCTCCAGCCCTGTATCTCTTTCATCAGTCAACTTCCCAGCTCTTTACTTCACCGCCATCTCTCCTGGTTTTACCTATCACCTTGTGTTTCTCCCGCCCCTCCCTCCTCTTTTTATTTCTACTTCTCATCTTTTTTTCTCCAGTCCTGCTAAAGTCGGTCTAAAACGTCAGGTGTACTCTTTTCCATAAATGCTGCCTAGCCTGCTGAATTCCTCCAGTATTTTGTGTGTGTTGCTTGAACCTCTTCTTCAATGTCAGCAAAGCAAAAGAATTGATCATTGACATCAGGAAGCAGGAAGTGTACATGTCTTTGACTGTATCAATGGTGCTGAGGTGCAGATAACTGAGAGTTCAAGTTTCCCAGGTTTAAACATCACCAATAAATTGTTCGGCTGAATGAGGCCACATTTGCAACATTGTGCTCATTTCTGGTCATCCTGTTGTGGAAAACATGTCATTAAGTTGGAAAGGAGATATACAGGGACATTGCCAGAACTGGATGGAATGAGTTACTGGAAAGAGGTTGAGTAGATTGGGAGTTTATTCATTGGAGCATTGGAGAATGAGAAATGATCTCACTGAAGTCTATAAAATCATGATGGGCATAGATAGGCTTAATGCTCTCAACCAGGGCTGGTAATCAAGAATTAGAGGACATAGGCTTAATTTAGAAGAGGAGAGATTTAATAGGACAATCTTTTGTCACAAGTGCAGAGCCCGGGTGGACCCAAATGCAGGACACAAACATATTTTGTGGCGTTAACAAAAATGGAGTTTATTAATAGTGACTAGGAAAGCAGGGAAGCAAGAATTGTACAGAGAGACTGCAAGGAATGAATGAAACGGAAGCGGGAATATGAATGGCTGGAGTTGGGCTCAGACCCTGGAATTAGACTGGGACTCAGGGCCTGGGCTTGGCCTGAGACTCCGAACCCAGACTTGGACTTGGACTGGGACTTGGAACTCCGGACCCAGACTTGGACTTGGCCAGGGCTTGGAACTCAGGACCCATACTTGGGCTTGGACAGGGATTTGGAACTTGGGACCCGGACTTGGCCTTGGACTTGGAACTCAGAACATCGAAACACAGAGCAGGGACTCTTCCTTGGATGCAGGACACAGAGACGGGACCGTTCGGGGACACAGAACACAGAGTGGGGACACAGAACACAGAGTCGGGACTCTTCCTTGGACACAGGACACAGAGTCGGGACTCTTCTTGGACACAGGACAGAGAGCCGGGGCTCTTCTTGGACACAGGACACCGAGCCGGGACTCTTCCTTGGACACAGGACAAAGAACACAGAACATGAAGAGACAGTTCCCCACTCAGAGTAGTGGCAAACGGCCAGACATACCCAGCAGATGTGAGGACACAAAGAGACAGTTCCCAACTCAAGGTAGCGGAAAACAGCCGGACATACCCAGTGGAGATGAGGACACGAAGAGACAAAACCACACAATGATAGACATTTCTTTATCTTGGCACAAAATGGCTCCAAGTAGCAGTGAGCTCTTGACTCGGCCCCGGAACTACAGACAGCGGCTCTAAACTCAGTCCGGCGGGTTAACTTGATGGACCCGCTCTGGCGAGATAGCATAGCAGGCTCGCTCAGGCGCGGTAACTTGACAGGCTGTCTCTGGCGAGGAGAGGCGACTTACTGGCACTCGCTTCGGGGAGAAGACTCGACTTGCTCCGACGATGTGACTCGGCTCGCTCCGGCAAGGTGACTTGCTCGCACTTGCTTCGGTGACGTGAGGTGACATCAGGTGATGGTCTAGCGCTGAGCAGCTGTAAGCCCGACACTATATGCTGACCATTCAGGTGAGAATCAAGTGCCTTTAGCTACAGAGCCCAAGAAACACGGGGAAACAACGAATTAAAGGAAAACAAGGAGTCAACAGTCCCGATATGACACAAAGGGAATTTAAAGGGAACCAGGGAACAACCGATCGGGATCGTGACATCTTTCACGCAGAAGTGGTTGAGGCATGAGGCAGGTAACAAGATTTAAAAGGCAGTTTTACAGGCACATGGAGAGGAAAGGTTTTGAGGCAAATGGCCCAAACATGGGCAAATGGGCACAGTAGTGTAGATGGGAACCTTGGTGAGCATGATTGGGCTGAAAGGCCTGTTTCCATGCTGTCTGACTCTATGTCACTCTGGTTCACACATGCAATCACTATGGCCAACAAAGCACCCCAGCACCTCGACTTCTTCAAAGGGCTAATAAAATTCAGCACGTTCTCAAATACTCTCACCAGTTTTTACAGATGCTCGACAGGAAGGATCCTACCTGAATGCATCACAACTTGAAAAGGCAACTGCCATGCCCAAGACTGCAAGAAATCGCAGAGAGTTGTGAATGCAGCCCAGTTTATCATGAAAACCAGTCTCTCCTCCATTGGCTCTGATTACACTTCCTGCTGCCTTGGGAAAGCAGCCAACGCCATCAGGGAACTCTCCCACATCAGACATTCTCTTATTCCTCTCCCATTAGGAATAAAATACAAAAGCTTGGGAATATGTAACACCAGCTTCTCTACCACTGATGTAAGACTCCTGAATGGACCTCTTATACAATAAAGATGAACTCTTGATCTCTTAGCTTACCTCATCATGACCCTTACACTCTGTCTACCTCAGGGGTTCCCAAACTGTTTTATGCCATGGAACCTTACCATTAACTGAGGGGTCTGTGAACCCCAGTTTGGGAACCCTGGTCTACCTGCACTGCTCTTACTTTGTCACTGCAACACTACTGTATATTGTGTACTAGAGTTGTAGAGCACTCAGCACAGAAACAGGCCCTTTGGCCCATTTAGTCCTGGTTTTCTGTCTGATCTCATCTACCTGCACCTGGACCATAGCCTTCCATACCCTCCTCATCCATATACCTATCCAAACTTCGCTTAATGTAACTCAGCTCTACCACTTCCACTCACAGCTTGTTCCACACTCAAACTACCCTTTGAGTGGTGGACTTCACGCTCAGATTCCACTTAAATATTTCACCTATCACCCAAAACCTATGACCTCTGGTTCTAGTCCCATCCAACCTCAGTGGAAAAAGCCTACGTGCAGCCACCCTATCGATACCCATCATAATTTTGTATACCTCCATAAGGTGTCTCCTTATTCTCAACTGATTTCTTCATCCTGAATGCCAAATGACTGAACCTTCTGGACCAGACTCCCAGGCAAGATTTAATCAAAGGCATTACTGAAGTCATGTGGAAAACGTCCACTGTCTTCACTTCATCAACATTCTTGGTAATCTTCTCAACAACTCTATAAGATAGACATGACCTGCTATGCACAAAGCCACGTTGACTATTCTTAATCAGACCCTGTCTATCCAAATACTTCTATATCCCTTAAAATACTTTCCAATAATTTATCCAGTACTGATGTCAGGCTCACCTGCCTAACATTTCCTGGCTTACTCTTAGAGCCTTTCTTAAATAATGGAACAACATTAGCTATCACCCATTCCTCTGGCACCTCACCCATAGCTAAGGATGTTTTAAATATTTGCCAGCGCACCTGAAATTTCTGTACGAACCTCCCACAAGGTCTGAGGGACTCTTCACCAGGTCTGGGGATTCGTCCACCCTAATTTGGCCCAAGACAGGAAGCACCTCCTCTTTCGTAATGTTGATATGGTTCATGATCTCACTATTCTTCCCCGCCCCCACCCCCCAAGTTCTGTAGACACTTTGTGTGTATACCAAGTAAATTCAGACTCAGAGAAGTTCACTTAGGATTTCTCCCGTCCCCTTCAGCCCTATGCATAGATCACCATGCTGATCTTCAAGGGACCAATCTTATCCTTTTGCTCTTAATATATCTATCAAAGCTCTTGGGACTCTCTTTGACTTTTCTGCCAGAGCAACCTCATGTCCTATTTTTTTTCTCTCGTAAGTGTTCTTTTGCATTTCTTTTACTCCTCAAGCATCTTATTTGATCTTAACTGCCTATACCTGCTATGAGCCTCCTTTTTTTTCTTTATCAGGGTCTCATTACTGTATCCCTCAATAACCAAGGTTCTCTAAACCTGTTAGTCTTGCCTATTAGGAACATATAGATCCTGTACTCTCAATGTTTCCCTTTGAAAGCATTCCACTTACCAAGTATCTCTTTGTCAGTAAATAACCTCCTGTATCCCAATCCACACTTGCCAGATCCCTTCTGATGCCATCAAAATTGGCTTTTCTCCAGTTTAGAATCTTAACCCAAGGCCCAGTCCTATCTTTGTCCACAATTATCATGAAACTAATGGAATTATGATCCAAACATTCCCCTGCACACACTCCTATCAGGTCCAGTATTCCACTTTCTCTAGTTGGAAACTCTACGTATTGATTAAGGAAACTTTTCTGAACACATTTGACAAACTCTATCCCATCCAGACTATGAGAGTCCAGTCAATATGTGTAAAGTTAAAATCATCTATCACAGCTTTATATTTCCTGCAACTGTCTGCTCTCTCTCTCTCTCCCTACAAATTTGCTCCTCTAAATCATACTGACTATTGGGTGGTCTATAATATAATCCTATTAACATGATCATCCTTTTCATTCCTCGGTTCCACCCAAATTGTCTTAGTAATTGAGCCCTCCACTATCTCCTGTCTAAACATTGCTATGACATCTTCCCTGACAAGTAATGCTTCCATTCCCTTTTTAATGCCTCCCCTTCTATCACGTCTAAAACAATCGAGCCCTGGGCTGCTAGTCCTGCCCCTCCTACATCCAAGTATCTTTAATGGCTATAGCATCATAATTCCATGTATGGATTCATGTGCTAAGTTCATTTGCCTTACATATATTACTTCTTGCATTGAAATAGTTGCAACTCAAAACATTAGTCCCATCATGTTCTATCTTTTGGTTTCAATCTTTGCTTAAACTCTACTTTCCCCATAGTTATTTCATGTGACAATGAGCTGCTGTCCTTCTAGTTTTCATTTGGCTTCAGCTTGGCCATGGAGAAGGTCAAGGACAGATAGGTCAGTGTTGGAATGTGGAGGGGAATATCCCGGACTTCCAAACTACAGAGCTAACCTCAGCCACCAAAACCAGTTTCCCGAACAACCCCATGCTCACACCAAAAATCCAATGACCTCTCTGCTCTCCATAGCTCCTAATCTGTTTTCAAGCTAATATTTCCAAAAAGGGATAATTTTCTCAGTACTCTGTCACACTCCTCTTTCTGATGCCCTTGTTGTTATCAATAAATAATGCACACCTACAATTGCTATAGATATTTATTCATGCTTTAATGCAAAACTCAGCAACAATTGACCTTAGTATATAAGAGTAAAGAAATCTTTGCAAGTTACCATCTTAAAGTGGGGTAGTGAATTTCCATCCAAATAAAGGGCATTCCCTGAGATACAAGTTTTCTGGTAATTTTTCTTGCTTCCCACCAATTCCCTGCCACAATCAGCAAAATTTATTATGACGCTATACGGGCAGCAAACTTTGCATGTCGTGCTGTGCCTGTTCTGCATCTGTTTCCAGTCTCATGGGTAGGTTCTCCGCCCAAGAAACTAATAAATAATATTTCTGTAAATTATTTTACAGAGTTTAACTAAGCTCAGAAATCTAGTTCTGTGTGAGAAAGGAACGTCGTTCATTGTACTTATTCAAAATGAAAATATATTAAGTATTACTACAGCTTCAAGAGGCCAAAGATGTCTCTGTTGGGAAGAGCAGCACCAAAAGGGGAAAGCTCAAAAGTGGGATGGTGTAAGCTTTTTTGTTTATGCCAACTTCAAGCCTAGCTCTCAGTAAGTTGCCTTTCACTGTACATTTTTGGAGAAAGAATACTTATTACACACTGTTCCATTGTTTTTTGCTTATTAAAGTTACTCTTATAAGGCTAACTTGCTTTGAATTGCCAGGCATAACTCCTCACTTAGTCTCTTGTGCAACCTCTTCAGGAACTAGAATTGATAAGGTTTATCAATATAACATAACCAAAATGGAACTAAGAAATAAATTAGGAGAAAATTCTTGAAGAACTTAAGGGGTGGGAGGGATTCTGGTAAGATGACTTCAGTCATAGTGTCTTCTCCAGGTCCATACAAAGATATTGAGAACATCAAATGCTGCAGATCTGTCCCATTGGTGAGATGCTTGCTGGAGGTGGAGTTGGACTTGTTGCATATCGTGTTGCCGCCTGCTACATCAACCCAAGCAGAGAGGGATCACAGGCAGAGTGCGGAGGTGGTGCGTGGTCCAACAAATGGTGCAAATGTTTGCCTTGAGCATTTTTCTTCTGAATGCAAGGTGCTGCTGGGCAACTGTAATGTAGAATACTACATAATCTGGTTTACTGCATCATTGACAAGACTGATGGTGACAGAGCTGTATAGCTTCGGTTGTTGCGTGAACCAGGCCCTGATGCCACAGGCTCGCCTGTTGGAGCCGCCCAGGGGAGGAGACACATAGGCGGTGTGGGAGAGAGCTGGAGTCTCTGTTGGATTGGGGACTGGTCCCTCCCATTGATTTTGCCTTCCAATGTCTGCTCAGTCGAAGACAAACTAGATTGCATTCACCTGAGGCTGCACTAGAGCAAGGTAAAAACTGATACATACTTGTTCTTGCAGAAAAATGGCTCCAGGACAACTCAGGGACTTGAGGTATATTTTTGTTTGTGACTGTATGGTTTTCTGTTATCCTAACTATATGTGCTATGTACTGTGTGCAACAGTTCGTAACGTGTTTTGCACCTCGGTGCCAGACAGACACTGTTTTGTTTAGCTGTATACGTATATGGTTGAATGACAATTAAACTTGAACTTGAAATGCATCCATCAGAGTAGCTAAGAAATGCTTGGAAAAACAGGTGGTGAACAATTGTTGTAGTAAAAGATTTTTAAGTTAAGTCAAATATTAGCAGACCATTGAAGAATGTGTAAACCTTTAAAAAACAAATTCAAACTGATTGTCATATTTCAACAGAACTGCTAAATGATATTTCACCAGTTCAGCTCATGTCACTGCTGTAGGATGTGTTGCACTAAGTAGCATAATGTCATCCTCAATGAACAATAAATCTGAAAATAGGCAGTGTTCTTGCTTTAATGATAGTGCAAGAAGTACTGAAGAAAAGAAGGTTTTTCAAATTATGAGCAAGTTTTAGTAGAATCAGGAAACCACAAGTCCATCACACTTGACGTGTAACCAAAGGGATCCAAAAAAATTCCTATGAGCCAGGTCACAGAGTGAAGAAGGACACTTCCTCGTGAAAGGGCCATGGAATCTTTCTTGTTGATTTGATAGGATCAGTTGCGGTTTCACTTTAATGTCACACCTGGAAAATTGGACATGCAATTGTGCAGCATTCCCCTGTTCTGTACTGAGGAGTCAGTCTGGGTTTAATATTCATGTCTATAACACTTGAAACCATTCACTCAAGAGGAATATTTTACTGATGTTGAATATCATTGAATTATCTACCTTTATTCCTCAATGTACACATTTCCCCTCCTTTTAATTATTATCTGCAAATGATTGTCCAAATGCTGACCAACTCAGAGAACAAAAGCATTTTAAGGGCATGAAAGGCCTGATAGACCATACAATTCTGAAACCAATCTTAATTATTCTGCATCCATCCTGATGAGTTTTTAACTTTTATTCTCTTCAGAATTAATTAACTGTGGGTGGTTGCAGAGATGTGGCCATCTTTTAGTGGGAGCCATGTATGATTATTGTGTGCTCTTGACTTTTAAATTTCAATAGGTTCTAAGTTATCTGGAACTTGGCCAAAGATAGTCTAAATCACAAAGAAAGCATTGTCAATGATAGTGATCAAGAGATGGAACAGAATGAATTGCCTCATGAACAGGACATATGTAGGCAAGATTAAATGTGCAAATAAAGTAAAAGATAAGGGCAAGGAGGACATTGAAGTGAATTAAAGAGGAATCCTAAAAAAGTAGAAAAGTTTGTGTCATTCCGTAAATACGTGAGGTAGTCAAACGATAGTGGAACATGGAGGACCAACAGTTAAAATGTGAATGCAGTGAGTGAGAACAGAAGTGACTGATTTTCTATTACCAGTTGCAATGTTGTCTCAGTGCTCTGGAAATTTTCTAGTGATGATTCAGCTTATTTATTGTAGCAGAACTGAGCATAGAGTTGAACACTATTGACTCAGTCAGGACTTGTTAGAAGAGAGAAAGGTTAAAAATTATAAAGGACTGATGATCTTTATCAGAGGTATTGCAAAAACATTTTGCGGGAGTTGTGGATGATTTCTGTAAAAAGGAATAAGGGAAGATAGTTGAGTACAGAGCAGCTCATTGAGGACAACGTTAAAGAACAGGAGCAGGATGAACCTGGAAAGAGAAGAGCTAATGGAGAAATGCCAAGGGATAATAAGGAATGCGTAAAACAGTGAATCAAGCTGGAACTAGCGTGATAGTCAGGTGGTGATTTTTTTGATAAGGAGCATGAAAAATCAGTGCATTAGAAATTTGAAAAAATATGCTGACTCCTTTAGCATACAGGCAGCAGGTGGTACAGCATGTTGGGCCGCTGTGTCGCAGTACCGGAAACCTAGGTTCAATCCTGTCAACGTGGAGTTTGCACATCTTCCTGGTGAATGCCTGGGTTTTCATCAGGGGCTCTTGCTTCCTGATGTATTCCAAAGACTGTGAGTTAATTGTCCCCTATAAACCTCCCCTAGTTTATAGTGAACAGTATAATCTAGGAGGAGATGATAGAATGTAAGAAGAATGGGTAAATATAGAATTAGTGTTACCGGCGGGTTGAAGGTCAGTGTGGAGTCAATGGCCCAAAGGGCCTGTTTCCAAGCTGTTTCTCTCTATGACTCCTAAGATATTCAATAGTCTATGAAAACAAGAAAGACTGGAGCAGACAATCTGCCGCTGAGAATACTGGTGCATCGCCTTTGCTTCACAGGGTTATCTTCCGGCAATGAGAAAAATGTAATGTTTTTGTTCACATTTTAGATGTGGCAGTGACTGCCCAAGGCTATCGTGTATCAGGTTCCCTTCAGCTTTCACACTTCAAATTTGAGAATGCAGAAATGGAAGCTTCACCAAGGGAATTTTGGGCATTAGATGCCAGGGATTATATTCCATGCAGAAGAGAAAACAAGAGAATTGTTGAGTGAATTTGCTGCAGCATATTTCAAGTTCAGAACCAACAGAAAAGGATCAAGCGTGGGCTTTTTCCTCTTTGGAAAGGGAAAGATGAGAATTTTTGGGAGTGAGCGGTAAGAATAGATGAGGAAGCATAATTTCTGAGATTTCAGAAATAAAGCTTTGTGTGACGAGATGGACAAGGAGGCTTATGTGTTAGTGGGGGCAGTGGCTGCTATGGGATGTAATATTGAATGAAGAAAATGAGCCTGATAAATACAGGCATGAGGCCCATGGTTAATTTTGTAAAGAGGGGTAAAGCAAAGAGAAATTATTGGCTAACAATCTGGTCAATCAATTGAAAACAGCAGAGAAAAGAAATAATTGTGCAAAAGGGTCAAATGTTTAGATGAGGAAAAGATGCCAGACCAGTAAAAAGAGATATCAAGATAGGACATAGTGAATACCATCTGCTACTATGGCTGAGGTAGTTTATATTCAGGGACATAGCAGAATAGAACAACACCACAGCTACCGTTAGAATTGTCAGCCAAGACTCAGTTGTGGAAGTCTAACAAACCGGTTAAATGTAATTAGTGGGTCTTTAGTCTGTTCTTCAATCATAAACTTAACTTAGTCCAGTTGTTCAATTGCACAAGGCAGGCAATTGTTATCAACCTTTGATATGATTTTGCAAAAATGGACAAGGATATGATAACAATCAGATCTTCAACGCTTCATTTTTATGAAGCACAGTCTTGGCTCAATTTAATACTATATTGAAGACAAATGAAATGCCTAATTAAGTAACCCTACTGTGTCAGCTGGAGTTTATAACGCTTTGAGGAAAACTCTTGCAATGCAGCTGGAACCAATATTCAGTTTCTGGCTTTTGTTTCACTTAATTCACTGAAAAATTGCAATTCATGTTCCCTGTGTGCTATTTTACAAACAGAATCCACAAAATAGATGCAATTTGATAAAAAAAAGCCAAGAACAATAAATAGTTGAACATTATAAATTGAGAGGTAGCTTTCACACCATAAACATGCTAGACCATGACCATGTCCAAAAGGACTAATCACCTACACCTGACATTCATCGTCATTACCATTATCAACACCCTGACCATCAACACTCAACCACAACTCAACTGAACCAGCCACATAAATACTGGGAGTGTAGGAGCAGGTCAAAAGCTTGTGTTAAATTACTCGTCTCCTGACACCACTAAGGCTTTCCACTATCTACAAGACAGAAGTTAGAAATATGATGGTATACACTTAGGTTTCCTAGATAACTACAACTCTGTCAAAATACCTTCTAGAACAACACAGCCCAAACCTCAACCTGAAGATGAATTCCTCCCCACCATCAGTAGACAGTTATTCACCTAGATTACTCTGATGGCAACTTCCAAACTTGCAACATTTAGCACCATGAAGGAAAAAGGCAAGTGGCAGAGTGGAACACCGCCTCGTCAAAGTTCCTCTCTAGGTCAGACATCAGCTCACCTGGAAGTTCATGGGCATTTCTTCACTGGTATTGGGTTCACATTGTAAAACACCCGAATGCACAACATTGTGGAAGTGCCGTTAACAGTGCTAGGACACCGCTACCGACTGAAAGGCAATTAGGAATAAAGAATAATGCTGGCCTTGAAATGCATCCTCGAAATGAATAAATAGGTTCTTAGAAAAGTTGCATCAAAGGTTACGGCATCATTGATATTGTTAAATTGCTACTATTCACAATTACTGAACATCAAATAAAAATGGTTTCCACACTTAATCGAAACATAATTTTTAAATATTTATTGAAAATACTATAACAGAAATCATGGACACAGTCATAAAGAAAGGGAATTAAATGTGGAAGAAAATAATAAAAATTGTGAACCGTCAGAGGAAGGTTCCTTCCAGCAGAGGTAATGTGCTTACGTGGGAGCTTAACTTATTACTGATTGAAGGTTCTAGTTCAGTCAGATCATCATCCATCTGCTTTGAAGAATGGTACAACATATCTAGAACTTTTGATCACCTAAAATACAATCTTAAAACTTAATAGAACTAATTCAGAAAATCAACCTTTTCAATATTTGATTTATAAAAATAATTGAATTTATGTACATAAGTGGACAAGGGAAAGGAAAAGTATAATTTCATATGGTCACTGTTTAGAGATTAGAATTGGATACAACTGCATTCTTGTAACAGAACAGTCCCAAAAGACTCATGTGGGTGAAATTCATCTTTGGTAACTGATACAATAGACAATAGGTGCAGGAGTAGGCCATTCGGCCCTTCAAGCCAGCACCGCCATTCACTGTGATCATGGCTGATCATCCACAATCAGTACCCTTTTTCTGCCTTCTCCCCATATCCCTCGACTCCGCTATCTTTAAGAGCTCTATCTAACTCTTCCTTGAAAGAATCCAGAGAATTGGCCTCCACTGCCTTCTGAGGCAGAGCATTCCACAGAACCACAACCCTCTGTGTGAAAAAGTTTTTCCTCAACTCAGTTCTAAATTGTCTACCCCTTATTCTTAAACTGTGGCCTCTGGTTCTGGACTCCCGCAACATTGGGAACATGTTTTCTGCCTCGAGCATGCCCAATCCCTTAATAATCTTATATGTTATGTGGAGGATTTTAGTGAGATCCCAATGAGTACTTTGCATTACTATTTACCAATGACAAGACTTTGAGGATACTAATTTGCTAAGGCAAATTGAGATAAAGGAGGAGATAGTGTGGGGTCTGTAAAGAACATAAGGGTGGATGTCCCCAGGCTTGGTGGGAAATATCCCAGGTTACTGAGAAAGGCAAGAGATGAGATTGCTGGGGCTTTGACCTATCAAATGTGAAATATTGGACTTTGGGAGATAAAACGCAAGGAGACAATATACTGTTAATGCCAAGACCCTTACCAGTGTTGATGAGTGGAGATCTTGGGGTGCATGTCCATACTTCCCTGAAAGTAGCTATATAGGTTGATAGGTTCATTAATATGGAATATGGCCTGTGCTTGCCTTTGTTAGTTAAAGAATTAAATTCAAGAGTTGGGAAGTTATGTTGCAGATTTATTAGGCTGCATTTGGAGTGTTACATTCAATCCTGGTTGCCCCATTATAGGAAAACTGTCAAAGTTTTGGAGAAGGTGCAGAAGTAGTTTTACCAGGATGCTGACTGGATTAAATGACTTGTGCAATAGTGAGAAGCTGAAAACTTGGGCTGTTCTCTTGGAGTAACAGAGGTTGAGGGGATATCTGAAAGAGGTGAATAAGATAATGAGAAGCATAGATAGAAAGCCAGTATCTTTCTCCCAGGGTTGAAATATCTAGTAGCAGAGGGCTTACATATAAGATGAGAGGGAACATATTCATAGGAAATGTATGGACAGGTTTTTCTGGCACTGCTGAAAATGCAGCCCATCTTAGGATAAAGTTCAGGCACCCATTCCAGGAGGAAGCAGAGAAGCTGTCTGTCTACCTTTACAAGTTGGAGAATCTGCTGCATTGTTTGTGCCACAAAGGGGGCAGTCAATTGTCTGAGGGAAATTGATTGAGTATGGAGCAAGTTGTGAAGGGTGCACTGTTACATGACTTGATTGCTCTACATACTCAAATGACATGCAAGATGCGTCCTCCTCCATCTTTTACCGAGTTACTCAAAGAAGTTAGAGAGGAGAAAAACGTGATCGAGAAGCAGGACATTTTCAAAAGCTGAGCAGTGTCTTTAGTGGTAGCCTCTGCTGTTAAAGTGACCCCTGATGCCACGTTGACAGAGCTTGTGAGGAACGAGGTGGAAAACCTTCAAGCTGAACTGATTCAATGTATGTCTGCTAATGCTTCTGCTAACCGTGATGTGTCCGTTGAGGAACCTGACCCATCTGTACGACTTTTGATGCAGAGGACTGCAGCTGAAAAAGGGCCTCTTGACTGGAGAAGCGACCAGTATTTTCTGCTACAACTGTGGAGAAGATAGACATTTCAAGCGAGACTGAGAGGGGTAGGAAAATCTTTGAAGAGTAAGTCAGCAGTTAATCAAACAGTGAAGAAAAGAGACAAAACTACAGAGCAACCCAGCAAAGGAATGGGCTGGTGTCTCAGAGAGGATATGTTCCAATCAGTGTATCAAGGGAAATACTAAAGTACAAAACAATATTCCAGCAGGTTTAGTGGAACCAAGCTCTGATATATCCACATGGATTGAAGTGTCTTATGCTAAAGGTATATTTGACACAGGTTCTCAAATTACTTTACCCTACGGATCCTTTTACAACCGGTATTAGATGCATTTACCATTGACTCCACTCAGTGCCCTTGAGATTTGGGAGCTTAGTACTGATGAGTACCTGTACAATGGTTACTTGTCAAAGTAAATGGTGCTTTTGGAAGGAGATGTTGGAGTAACTGAGACTATTGACACACCAGTATTGGTCTGCCCGATTCCAGGTGAAAAGAGTGAAGTTTCCATCCTTGTGGGAAAAAATACTTCCACTGTGAGACGACTCATGTGAGCATGCAAGGGGAGGAATGGAGAGAACGTTCATTCACTCTGTGTTCAGAGATAGTTTTGAGAAGGTGCAAGTTCCTAAGCAGAATGATGAGCAGAAACAAGGAACTGTGCAGTACACCCAGTCTAAACCTATCTTGTTATGTCCTGCAGGAGGAGCTAGAGTAATGGGTAACCCCAAATTTGACAGAAAGCCCAGCCAGCCAGGTGGATCCTCCTGATGATCAGGAAGAAGAGTCATGCTTACTTGCAGGCGTGCTGGTGAGACCTGAACTGCAGATATCTTGAGCTATCTACACAAATCGGATGACAGTGATTGTCAGGAACACCTCATGAAGAGATGTTACCCTTAGATGTGGGATGCCAACTACCCCTCTTTTTCCTGTGATGGTAGTGTCTAGTTTTGTGGAGGAAACAGAAGAGGAACAGTCTCCTGGATCGAGGAACTTGACATCGAAGTCATTCAACATTGGTGACTCACCGATACCCAAGGAATGGAAAAGATTAACTGAGAAGATGCTGGAATGTGAAGATGCCTTTTCTACTGACGAGTCTGATGCTAGTTGCTCCAAGAGTACTTGCCACATGAATAGAGTGACTGAGGACACCACTTTCCGAGAGAGGCCTTGCCAGTTAGCAGCAGTGGAGAGTGAAGATGTTCGGCAGCACCTGCTTAAACTGAATGAAATCAAAGTTCAGTCATGAGGCAGGGAATCTGAGTCTCCAGAAGGAACAAATGATAGACAGGGGGAGGCATTCTCTAGAAGACAGGAAAGGTCACAAGGAGTGGCTGAAGCTGGAGAAACTGAAGATGAGATAAGGCAGTCTCAAAGAGTCAGGAAACGCCTAGGTTCCCCGGTAGAGGGTGTACCCGGGAGACAGAGAGGTGTGTCCATTCTGCTGGTGAGATATGCTATTTCCATTAACAAGTGGATTGGGGGTCCTGAAGTCATGAAATTCATTGGAATACTCTGTTATTAGTAATGGCTTAATAAGTTCCAAAGTTATGAGAACATGAGTACTTTTGGTGGGGCAAGAGTGTAATGCTCTGGTTAAAATTTCTACTGCTTTGCTGCAGGTATTTCATTTCAGTGGTTTTCTGCAAAAGCACTGTGTCCTGCTGGTAGAATGTTTTGGTTTTAACTAGAGATAAGATGCCATTTTGTTCAATTTAGGAATGTTGTGTCAGCCAATCAGGATAATGGGATCGGGAGAAAGTTCTAGAGAGAGCACGGCAGAGAGAGTTTGTGATGGACAGTAATCCAGTTTGGGGTCTTTTGGTGGGAGCTGCGGTGCGGGACAGAAGGGAAGATGCCGCAGAATGCCGTTGGAAGGAGAGTCCCATTGCACAGAGTGCTTTATACAGATGAATTCCGGGGAGGAGGTAGGGCCAATACTCCTGAGGGAGGGCCATTCTCTTTGAGAGGAACTTCAATGGTAGTTTGGAATGTGGTGTGTGTTTTCACGCAGACCGTGTGTCCAGCGCATGAGCAAAGGACAACTCCAGTATAAACTCCACCAGTCATGTGAACATTGGACTGCTTCAACTGTAAAGGGCCCTTTTACTTTTATTGGGAAAAATCACCATAGCTTCTGAGGAGCTTGCCTTTATTTGTTGCTCTTTAGACAGGCAGCTGTGAGTCATACTCCCCATCTCATTTCCAAGCAATTAGCTGATACAGTGCTGTGACTACATATTCCATTAATAATTTTAGATCAATAAAACAATGTAAACCACTTAACTTTGTTACTGCAATCTTGAATTATTTTGATGAAAGTGCAAATAGGCACTAATGGGTGTGCCACTTATAACACTCAGCTGCTCGGAGAGCTTGTTTAAATGCAAAAATGTAGTCCTAATTGTGGATCACCATTCTCAACTTGTCTGGAAGTGCTGAAGCAGCCACGTCAGTTAAATGGCTACTGTACATTTCCATCTAGTTGGGTAAATAGGAAAGAATCAAGGGAAATACATTGGCATGAACGGGAAGGAATAACTTGTAGAAGTGAAAGAATATGTGGAGAACAGGAATGGGATTGCTGGGACCCAGCACAAATCCTATGGGCCAAGCTTTGCTTAGGCAAAATTTTCGTGGAACTGTGTGCGGAGGCGTCACTTTCTACGGAAGGGACTGAATGAGAGAGGTAATGGAGACCCTTGTATAAATAGAGAATTGCCCTTTATTTATTTCTTCATCAAGACTGTGCAGAGTAGGCCCTTACAGTCTCTGATGCCACACTGCCTCAGCAAACCCAACCCCGATTAACCATAAACGAATCACGAGACAATTTACAACAATCGATTAACCTATGCAGTATGTCTTTGGACTGCAGGAGGAAACGGGAGCACTGGGGGAAACCCATGCATTTCATGGGGTGGACGTACAGAGACTCCTTATTGAATAGCGAAAGGACTGAGCTCTGAACTTGGGAGTGTTCCAAGCTGTAATAGCATCGCAATAACCACTACACTACTGTGGTTCGGTGGGAAGCTGCAACGGCTTTCCAAATAGATAAATATATTGGAATCGATGGTCCATTAATGAAAGAGATCCAAAGGGAAGTTATATTATCCCTGAGAGCTGCACAGAATTTATGACTCTTCTGCTGTGAACTCATCCCGAACCTGATCACAGATCCATGATTGGCAATAGAAGCCAACCACACCAACTATCTGTTGTTTATACAAGATCTTCAAGCTGTGTAATACTCTGTACTTACTTGCTGAATTATCTCACAACTCAAAATCACAAGAGTTCCTCCAGATGCTGGAGCAACATGCACAGAAGGAACGCAGTGGGTCAGGCAGCATCTATGAAGGGGAATAAATAGTCGACATTTTGGGCCAAGGCCCCTCATTAGGGTGTCAGGAGTGATAAAGGGTCCAGTCTGAAATGTCAATTGTTTATCACCCTCCGTACATGCTGCCCAGGTTGCTGAGTTCCTCCAGCTTTTTGTGTGTGTCACTCAGCTTACAAGATTGTTTTAAAAGTATCTACCTTTCTTTAGTCGGCCTTTATTTTACACTTTATATCAAATTTCCCCATTTATTGGTTGTTAGCTGTTACCTTTAACTGCAGGCTGCTATTAAAAAATTACATACTCCATCCTGCTCTGCTCCTTCACAGTTTTAATGAAACTCACTCTTGGGCCTCTTCATGCATTAAAAACCTAGAGCCAGTTGTTTTCACAACACAAGTTCCATGCAATTTTCTGATGATCAGCTAATCCCTCAGCATTAAGGGTAAACTTAAATCTAGCATCTGTAACAGATGTTGATAATCATCTTGTGCTTGTGTTGCTCTTCCACCCCGACTATCTCCCACCCCGTCCATCACTATTTACTGCTCGTCATTCTTCCAAGAATGAACAAAGAGATTTTGCTTAAAGGAAATACACATTAAAAATATTAAAATGTTTATGACCTATACTAGCTTTGAAATAGAGTATAAAATATATTTTGTTGAAACTTCAAATCAATAGCCATTTCATCTTTGTTCTGTAAATTAATTATGGCATTTCTCTTAGGTTAGATGGGGGGATGTTGGAAAAAAACCTGCCAATTGTAAATCCTGATACATTTTAATTAGCTAATTCTACAACTTAAGTCAGAGAATCATCATTTACGTTGTATAAAGGGTCATTACTTGCACTTTACATCATTTTCAGGTTTATAAAAATGCAAAATATTCACTTGCTTAATTTGTTTCCAAAATTTTCCTTTGTTAGATGTCTCAGCTTTAAGTAAGTAATTTGCTGTCAACAGTGACTTGACTTCAACAAGTACAAGTAATTGGAACCAAACAAAAACAGTAGTGAGGGAATAGAAAATGGTGCCGAGCTGATTGGCTGCTGTTTGTGTCAATCTGGAGTACACACATGAACCTACAGAAAAGTAATTGTGAAGTTCAACCATTAATTCAATCCTTAGCCAAACATAAATAAGAGAAAATCTGCAGATGCTGGAAATCCGAGCAACACACACAAAATGATGGAGGAACTCAGCAGGCCAGGCAGCGTCTACAGAAGAAAGTACAGTCAACATTTCGGGCTGAGAGGCCAACTACTTTTTTTCCCACAGATGCTGCCTGCCCTGCTGATTTCCTCCAGCAGTTTGTGTGTGTGTGTTGCCCATAGCCCAACTTTCCAGGTTGAGAGTTAGTCTCTGGGGAAGCTGGCATCTCAGGTAAAAAAAAATCAGTAAATGATATTGGATCTACTGATTTTTATCCTCAATGATAAATTAGCTATCACTCTCTTCTTAGCATTCCTACTTGAGTCAAAAGATTATTCAGTCATGAAGTCCTGAGTACAAAAGACTAATTAAATCTAATGGCAAAGGAGTACAGCATTATCAGGGATTGTGTATTTCAGAAAAGAAGGTAACCATATTGCATCAACCCACTAAGGTTGTAGAAGGTCCTAGGTTTCAAACTCCTTTCCTGTTTTATCATTAATAAAATGTTGTTAGTCAACTGAAACTATTTTCAAAAGTCTGATAAGGATCACAATCTCCAATTCTTTCTTTGGTGGGTTTCCATGCTCAGCAAAATATTGTGCTAATTTCAGCATGTGTTATACTATTGATCATTTTGCAGTTACAGATTCTCAACCTTAGAGCTGCAATTTTGTGAACCAGCCTCGTAAGGAACATATGCAAATCACAGGTAGCAGTTTTCCAGCTATTAAAGAGGAATACTTCTTAAAGGCTGGATGCAGCAAAGAGAGAAAAAGGAAGGGAAGTTGCTCTTAAGGACTCTGGTGGCTTGGTGAGACAGAACAGTGTCTGCAGGAGACACCTTGTTTGTTCAAGAGGACCATAGACATCCTGCATTCATGTCAACCTACCAGCAATATCGTTAAAAATAATTAACCTGCACATTAGTCTGATGATTTGCACAATCTGACCGTTCACGGGCCCATCACTAGGAAATTCAATTGCGCAAAGCATTGTGCACTTTTGGGAATGAGACTAGGTAAATACAAAACCTATGGCAGGAGACCAGCTCCAGAGTGTTAGTATGGAGAGGACTGAGAGTGAGAAGGAAGTTTAGGGTTTGCATGTTCAGAGCTGACTCAAGGTTTGGATTAATCAAATAAGTGTTCTCCGCCAGAGATCATAAAGACATTGGCACTGGTCAGAGGGAGAAAGCTTGTTGATCAGGGTTGAGGTAGGTAGTTGATGGTGCAGAGGGAGTTAGTGGGGGAGGAGGTGGTAGCGTCTCTTCTGGACACTGAGCGGCTGGGTCTGTGCAAAAGCCTTTTGAATATTTTATATCTACATCATTGTTTAAAGTGCAAATCGAAGAGACATTGATTCATTGTGAGGAAATGTATTGGACTGATGGTACAAATAATGTACAGAGACACACATATTGATTTTATTTACTATAAATAATTTTGAATATAGTATAACTTGGAGGAAAAGTTCAGGTCTTCTGTGTTAACTAAGTGTAATCTTTAAATGTAAATTTTAACTCTGAATTATAGACAGACACCCACAGGACACATGTATGCATATGTAGTATTGAATATGCTAAACATATACAGTAGAAGAAAAGCAAAATAATTATAGATACTAAATAATCTTATAGAATGCATCCAATATTATATTTAACTTCCTGAAGACCTGAGAAAAATACCCCAAAGCAAATTTGCACATAATGGGAAGTCCCTTTTTTACTCTGCATGCAATATTGTTGTGAATATCTACATTTTTTAATGTTTTCCCTTTACTCCTGGGATTACTCCATTATTTTGGTATGTCATCAAGCTCTTTACCTCTTCCTCTTTCCAAAATCCCTCATTTCCTATAATTGTTGTAAGTTACATTCCTTTTTATCCATGACTCTATCTCTATTGCCTGCATATGTCTTAACAGTATTTTGGAAAGTCAAATTTGGGCATAAATTGACTTTAATTTTTGAGAGATGGGCATAAAAATAATGATTGCATGTTCTTATGTATTTAGCAATCTCTGCTTCAGTCACCAACTCTAGTCACGTATGCCAGAAATATAAAGAGTTAATTCATGGACACCAAATACAAGTATTACTTGTAATTGTGAAAGGTAAATCAGAAACAAAGGTTCTGAACTTAAAGAGGGGTAACTTTGAAGGTATGAGAAGTGAATTAGCTAAGATAGACTGGCAAATGACACTTAAAGGATTGACGGTGGATATGCAATGGCAAGCATTTAAAGGTTGCATGGATGAACTACAACAATTGTTCATCCCAGTTTGGCAAAAGAATAAATCAAGGAAGGTAGTGCACCCGTGGCTGACAAAAGAAATTAGGGATAGTATCAATTCCAAAGAAGTAGCATACAAATTAGCCAGAGAAAGTGGCTCACCTGAGGACTGGGAGAAATTCAGAGTTCAGCAGAGGAGAACAAAGGGCTTAATTAGGAAGGGGAAAAAAGATTATGAGAGAAAACTGGCGGGGAACATAAAAACGGACTGTAAAAGCTTTTATAGATATGTAAAAAGGAAAAGACTGGTAAAGACAAATGTAGGTCCCCTGCAGACAGAAACAGGTGAATTGATTATGGGGAGCAAGGACATGGCAGACCAATTGAATAATTACTTTGGTTCTGTCTTCACTAAGGAGGACATAAATAATCTTCCAGAAATAGTAAGGGACAGAGGGTCCAGTGAGATGGAGGAACTGAGTGAAATACATGTTAGTAGGGTAGTGGTGTTAGGTAAATTGAAGGGATTGAAGGCAGATAAATCCCCAGGGCCAGATGTTCTGCATCCTAGAGTGCTTAAGGAAGTAGCCCAAGAAATAGTGGATGCATTAGTGATAATTTTTCAAAACTTGTTAGATTCTGGACTAGTTCCTGAGGATTGGAGGGTGGCTAATGTAACCCCACTTTTTAAAAAAGGAGGGAGAGAGAAACTGGGGAATTATAGACCGGTTAGCCTAACGTCGGTGGTGGGGAAACTGCTGGAGTCAGTTATCAAGGATGTGATAACAGCACATTTGGAAAGTGGTGAAATGATCGGGCAAAGTCAGCATGGATTTGTGAAAGGAAAATCATGTCTGACGAATCTCATAGAATTTTTTGAGGATGTAACTAGTAAAGTGGATAGGGGAGAACCAGTGGATGTGGTATATTTGGATTTTCAAAAGGCTTTTGACAAGGTCCCACACAGGAGGTTAGTGTGCAAACTTAAAGCACACGGTATTGGGGGTAAGGTATTGGTGTGGGTGGAGAATTGGTTAGCAGACAGGAAGCAAAGAGTGGGAATAAACGGGACCTTTTCAGAATGGCAGGCGGTGACTAGTGGGGTACCGCAAGGCTCAGTGCTGGGACCCCAGTTGTTTACAATATATATTAATGACTTGGATGAGGGAATTAAATGCAGCATCTCCAAGTTTGCGGATGACACGAAGCTGGGTGGCAGTGTTAGCAGTGAGGAGGATGCTAAGAGGATGCAGGGTGACTTGGATAGGTTGGGTGAGTGGGCAAACTCATGGCAGATGCAATTTAATGTGGATAAATGTGAAGTTATCCACTTTGGTGGCAAAAATAGGAAAGCAGATTATTATCTGAATGGTGGCCGATTAAGAAAAGGGGAGGTGCAACGAGACCTGGGTGTCATTATACACCAATCATTGAAAGTGGGCATGCAGGTACAGCAGGCAATGAAAAAGGCGAATGGTATGCTGGCATTTATAGCGAGAGGATTCGAATACAGGAGCAGGGAGGTACTACTGCAGTTGTACAAGGCCTTGGTGAGACCACACCTGGAGTATTGTGTGCAGTTTTGGTCCCCTAATCTGAGGAAAGACATCTTTGCCATAGAGGGAGTACAAAGAAGGTTCACCAGATTGATTCCTGGGATGGCAGGACTTTCATATGAAGAAAGACTGGATGAACTGGGCTTGTACTCGTTGGAATTTAGAAGATTGAGGGGGGATCTGATTGAAACGTATAAGATCCTAAAGGGATTGGACAGGCTAGATGCAGGAAGATTGTTCCCGATGTTGGGGAAGTCCAGAACGAGGGGTCACAGTTTGAGGATAGAGGGGAAGCCTTTTAGGACCGAGATTAGGAAAAACTTCTTCACACAGAGAGTGGTGAATCTGTGGAATTCTCTGCCACAGGAAACTGTTGAGGCCAGTTCATTGGCTATGTTTAAGAGGGAGTTAGATATGGCCCTTGTGGCTACAGGGGTCAGGGGGTATGGAGGGAAGGCTGGGGCGGGGTTCTGAGTTGGATGATCAGCCATGATCATAATAAATGGCGGTGCAGGCTCGAAGGGCTGAATGGCCTACTCCTGCACCTATTTTCTATGTTTCTATGTTTCTATGTAAAGGAATCCATAGATTAGCTGAGATGGGCCTAAAAAGATGAACTATTGGGAAAATTAAACATCCATTCTGTGGCTCTTTGGTGTAACTACAATCTTTTAGTCACTACATTACATGGAGTGATGGTTTTAGGGGGACATTGGAAATCCCCGCTATAATTAGTTGCAAAATGTTTTACATCAGGCTAGCCAATATCTCAAACATCTCTATTTCTATTAGTCTCAACCTAAAGGCTGTCCAATCATATT
This sequence comes from Mobula hypostoma, assembly GCF_963921235.1. NCBI lineage: Eukaryota > Metazoa > Chordata > Chondrichthyes > Myliobatiformes > Myliobatidae > Mobula > Mobula hypostoma. Next base: position 132,582,334 of record NC_086100.1, on the reverse strand, counting down.
CTTCATCAGTTTCAGCCTCTCGTGCACAGGCTACCTTCTCCATCTCCTCTGTCTACAACTCACGTGGCTGATGCCTCACCATTTGGAGATTCAGACTTACAGTTCTAATGTATTCAACAAGCCAGGTTCTAAGCTGGTGGAACTGACAACCAGACTGGAATTGCAGTGTTTCCTTCATCCTCTTTCAAATGGGTGTAAGCACTCCTTCTTGGCAATCTAAAGTAAGGGGGGCACAAAAGCATAGTCACAGTGAATTAAGAGGCAGGGAATGGTAGCAGCAAGGCAGAGTAATGGTTAACGGTTGACTCAGATTCAATTCCTGCTGCTGTTTGTAAGGAACTTGTATTTTCTCCCAGTGACCGCGTTGATTTCTTCCGGGTGCTCCGATTTCCTCTCACATTCCAAAAAAGACACACGGGTTAGTAGGTTAATTGGCCACATAGATGTAATTGGGTGGTGCAGACTCATCGGGCCGGAAGGGCCTGTTACCATGGTATTTCTGTAAATAAGAAAATAAAGAAGAGAGACTTGGCTTGGAAGTACGAGTACATATTTAAGATGACTGTATGTTACAAAGCAGAAACAGAAAAGTGTGATATAAGAAATAAAGGTTAAAAACGAGCAAGCCATCTTCCTGACGCCACTGACACGATAGAATTCTAACACCCTCATCTCCATGTAGATAAACATAGACACAGTAGCACTTTGCTACAGTCTAAGGTTGCTCACAACTTTCTCCTGCAAGAAAGTATTTTAAAATGTGTGAGTACTATGCCTGTCATGCTTGAATACCCAGAAGTGTGTGCAAGGTGCAAGATACTTGTGAGTATCTAAGTAATAATATGTTTGTGAAAGTAATCATGTAGTTTATATTGATGTGTTTCTTGCTATTCTTACTGGCGGTAGATCAGATCCTTGTGGTCACAAAACTTTTCCTGGCACAGGCATTGTGTATCTTCCTTTTGGGCAGTCCTTCCCACTATGACTTGACTTCAGCCTTTGGTTCTTTCTGGATCCTCACATAGGATCTCCCTCTGATGTCTATCAATGTTGCCTGGATTGAGGAGCATGCCTTATGAGAATAGGTTGAGTGAACTCAGCCTTTTTCCTTGGAGCAACGGAGGATGAGAGATGACTTGATAGAGGTGTACAAGATAATGAGAGGTATTGATCGTGTGGATAGTCAGAGGCTTTTCCCCAGGGCTAAAATGGTTAGCACGAGAGGGCACAGTTTTAAGGTGCTTGGAAGTAGGTATAGAGGAGATGTCAGTGGTAAGTTTTTTACGCAGAGAGTGGTGAGTGCGTGGAATGGGCTGCCGGCGGCGGTGGTACAGACGGAAATGACAGGGTCCTTTAAGAAACTCCTGGATGGCCACATTGAGCTCAGAAGAATAGAGGGCTATGGGTAAAGCCTAGGTAGTTCTAAGGTAGGGACATGATTGGCACAGCTTTGTGGGCAGAAGGGCCTGTATTGTGCTGTATGTTTTCTATGTTTCTATGTATCAAAGCAATGCGTCCACCATTCTTGCCTGCATTGCTGCTGTCATTGTCAATGCAGCACAATCACTTCTAGCAGTTATCGGATTCAGTATTCGCCTCCCTTTTAAAACATTAGCCCAGGCTAGTTTTGGCTTGGCCGCTTAAAGTTAATTGTGATTAACATTGTCAAGTGGGTCACATACAGTATCATAATTAAAATCTGCCAGTTGCTCAAGTTCTTACATTCATGAAAATAAAGCAACAGTCCTCACGTAAATTGGAATAGATTTGCTATTAAGTGCCATCCCATTAAAGGTTTTCTGCAAAGATTGAGCCGTAGAACATGTTGTGTAAGATTTATGTTTTGTTCCACTTAACATAGTAGTATTTTGTTGACATGTAAGGATTAGATTAAATATTTTAACAGTACAATTCAATCCATTTTAAATATATTCGAACTCTATGAAGAGAAAAATCAGTGAGTGTATGTGGCCTGCTGAGTCATGTTTCTTCAAAGGTAGACCAGAAAAGCTCTATCTGTCTTGGAGTTCACAGCAACAGCAGAAATGTGCTTCCATGTCAGTTGATTATAATACGATGTATCTTTTAGGACTAAAATAGCAGCAAAGATAAAGGAAATTATGTTAGGATGAATGGACAATGATAAATGTTTCCATAAGTAGGCCAGACTGATAAAACACCAGTGACATTGTCTCTCAGGAATTATCAGGCACCACCACTTGTGGAAATATTTATCACATTCTCATCCCACCCAACCTACTTCTCTTTATACCACATGTGTGGTCGAAGAATTCCTGTTATGATTAGCATGAGTCATTTTTGTTCATTTTATACAAAGACTCTGAGAATACAAACAGTACCTTAACTCTGTGATAACACACAAGGAGCTTTTATCAATTCTATATGTGTAATGAAACTGCCATTGCAGAAAGAGTTAATTTTAAAATCCAGAACAAAATAGTTTGATTTTTCTTTGTTCTGATATACCATTACTTTCTTTGCTTCAAGGTCATTCAATCTAGGACAAAATGCCCTGGATGGGAGTTGGTATGGAGTTCTCATTTTAGTGCCTACTTCAATGAATAAATGAATAATGTATAATTATTGAATTCAATAGTGGCTGCTAATTAGCAGCCAGGACAGGAGACAGCTGGAGCATTGAGGTAAGTTACAGCACACTAGACATAAGAGATTCTGCAGATGCTAGAAATCTTGAGCAATACACATGCAATGCTGAAGGAACTCAGCAGGTCAGGCAGCATTTACGGAAGGGAATAAACAGTCGCCGTTTCAGGTTGAGACCCTTCATTAGGACTGGAATTGAAAGGATTGGGGCAGAAGCCAGAATAAGAAGGGGAGGAGTGGGAGGACGAGGAGGTGGAGTACAAGATGGCACACGACAGGTGAGACAAAATGAGAGGGAAGGTGGATGTGTGGGGAAGGGGGGATGATGTAAGAAGTTGGGAGGTAATATGTGAAAGAGGTAAAGGGCTGAAAAAGAAGGAATCTAGTAGGAGAGGATAGTAGACCATGGAATAAAGAGATGGAGAATAAGAGGGAGGTGATAGGTAGGTCATGAGGTTGGAGGAGGTTCAGAAGAAACTAAAGTTGGAACTACCCTGTTTCATATAGCCTGACATAAAATGATATGATGAATACAGCACTCACCAATTAACACATTTGTTTCACATATGATTTACATTTACTATCTCTAGTTTAAATGAGGACACACAAGAGAGATTGCAGGTGATGGTAATCTAGAGCAACACACCAACTGTTTGATGAGCTCAATGGGTCAGACAACATCTATGGAGGGACATAGACAGTTTACATTCCATCAGTCCTGATGAAGGGTCTTGGTCCAAAATGTTGACTATTTATTTCCCTCCAATAGATGCTGCCTGGCCCATTCAGTTCCTGCAGCAGTGTATGTTGCTTCATTTTGATTTTCCCAGAAAGGTACCATCACTTCATCTCTGAGAGATGAGAGAACAAAAAGCAATCCACAGTATTGGAATAAAATTGATTCAGCCAAAGACTTGTTACCACATTGAAAACGTTCTTCTGATAATCAGCAATAAGGTTGAGAGATGTCCTACAAATTTATTTCAATATAAATAATTCTCCATTCTTTTATGTCACCTCTTCGCAGACCTAGAAATTGTTTGTTGGTTGTCTCCTGAGTTGGTTCCACTGATATAACAAGGGGCAGCCATCTTGAGATCTATATGTGATCCAGAAGCCTTAATTAAAATGTATTACTCTGTACCTTACTCAAATCTTTGTTTCATTGGATCTTCTTGGAGACTTTCTTCAGTCTTTCATTATTCCCAAAATGCTATTAAAATTCAATTTTAGTGTCTCCAATCCTCTATTTTTTTTATTTCACCCATAAAAAATAAATTCAAGTTGAGCTTTTAATATCATAATTAAGTTTTCATATAGGGATATGTATTCAGAGATTAATTTAGTTCTATAACTTATTTTGGTGCATATTTTGGACTAGATATATTGTTATTAAAACAGATGTTATCATATGCCACCCTGAGGCTCTATTCAGTACATATGGCAGATATTTTTTTAACTAGCCTTGTTTTAGTCATTTCCTCCCATTTCATGAAAACATGAAAACAAAGTAACTCACCATCTGACCATAGAACTATCTTTCTCTTTCTACAACCAGCACTTTAGGTCCTCTTACCATTCTTAACACAATTTCTTCTCTTCCTGGCTCTTCAGCATTTGATTCTCGTAACTTTCAAAGCAGTAATTAATACCTTTCAAAGATTCATTACTATGCACTTAAATTTCAGATAACAGCAATAGTGAGAACAAAGGTCATTTAAGTGCACTTGCACAAAGCTTTATTTAATTAGTATTATTCTAAACATCTTTACCAGCATTAAATCAGGACTTTTTTAAACCTCTTACCAGAGACAGTTGAAAGCTAAAAAAAAAGATTTGTTACCACAGATGTTTGAGATATGAACCAGATGTATGTTGCTTATGAAAGGTTACATCCTTTATTATTGGCATTACATTTTGCCGTTTAGTGATGGCATTTCCTGTTGGTGATGCCATGCTCCAAGAATTTCAGCCAGTAGCTTAAAAAGATCTTGCAAATATTTTACCACAGCCATAAATGTATTTTATAAAGCAGTCCTGCTTGCAAAACTAAAAAAACATAAGAGCATAAAAGTAGAAAGAGGAGTAGATGATGCAGATGGGACATATTTTTTAAGGTGCTTGGAAGTAGGTACAGAGGAGATGTCAGGGGTAAGTCTGTTACACAGAGAGTGATGAGTGTGTGGAATGGAGGCAGAAATGATAGGGTCTTTTAAGAGAATCCTGGATGGATACATGGAGCTTAGAAAAATAGAGAGCTATGGATAAGCCTAAGTAGTTCTAAGGTGAGGGTATGTTCGGCACAGCTTTGTGGGCCGAAGGGCCTGTATTGTGCTGTAGGTTTTCTATGTTTCTGTGGTCAAACGTGTTGTATCTTTCAGTAAGATCCTTTTCCTCAAGTAGGATTCCAGCCGATCCCATAGCTTTAATTCTTTATAACTATTTATTTCATCCTGACTATAGTACTCACACCCTTCCAAGGTTAGAGATTTCCAAAGATTCATTACCCTCAGAATAACGAAATTTACCATCTCACTCGTTAATGAGTGACATCTACTCCTGAGACCATGACTCCACCTACCATTCCTATACCCTCCATCTTGTCTTACTCTGTCAATCACACTCAGAACTTTAGTAGGTCCAAAATGTAAATATGTAACAGTGTTTCTATCAGTATTATGCTCCCAGAGTGCACACAATTATGCTATTCCAGATACTCAACCAGAATATTCCTGGTCATGCCTTTGTATACTTGTAGAAATTTCCATGAGAGTTGCATACAGACTATTATCATTCCCCATGCAATCCCCTTTTGTAGAGAAAATTAGACCCTGTTATTCCAGGAACAAATATTACTTAGCTCTTCCAAGGCAATTAGATCTCAGCAACTTAGCATAGAACTGGGACTCCACTATTTATTGGTGAGTCTCTACTCACCAATAACTTCCCCTCCCCATCCCACTTGCAACTTTCAATTACCCAAAGCACCCAACTCCCAATCAGTCATGGTTTACAATGGAGCTCCGTATGTCCATCACAATGCCCCCCTTACCTTATCTATTGCTACTTTCTTCTCCTAAGCCCTCCTTCCTTCTCATTATCCTGTTGGCTAGTGGGCATGTTTCTGATCTCCTAACATTCCTCCTACCCCTACTAAATGGTCAACTTCTACTTCTTCAGCATCCATTTGACTTTTATTCTTAATTTTGCTCATTGACAATAATGATAAACATTCCTCCCACTCCTTGCCATTTGCAGTTATTTGGGCACCCTAGAATTTCAAGACTATTATGCTTTCGTGAGTTAAATCTCACAGTACTAGAGTTGTGTCGTGCTTGTACAGGTTAATTAGAGACCAATCCAAATGATTATTTACAAAGTAATTGTTTATCTCTGAGGTGACTAAGATCCCCCATTTGAGCCCATCCTCTCTGTCTGTGTTTTTCCCTCTCTGTTCACTCCTACCATCGGGCAGGGGATGCAGGAGTCTTGGGTGCCGCACTGCCAGATTCAGGAGAAATTGTGGCCCTGTAGCCATTGAGCTCCTGGACCGGCTTCGCTCACCTCAATGCTGCACTAACTTTGCAATCTGTGGACTCAATTTTGGGGATTCTGCAGTTAATGTTCTATGTATAATCTGTTTACTTTTTTAGTATTCGATTAGATTATGAGGACACTCAATCCTCGTTCATCATCATTTAGAAATGCATGCATTAAAAAATGATACAATGTTCCTCCAGAATGATATCACAAGAAACACAGGACAAACCAAGACTAAAACTGACAAAACCACATAATTATAACATATAGTTACAACAGTGCAAAGCAATACCATAATTTGATAAAGAATAGACCACGGACACAGTAAAAAAAAAGTCTCACAAGTCCCGATAGCCTCATCATCTCACGCAGAAGGTAGAAAGGAGAAACTCTCCCTGCCATGAACCTCCAAGCGCCGCAAACTTGCCGACGCATTGGAAACACCCGACCGCAGTGGACTCTGAGTCCGTCCGAAAACTTCAAGCCTCCGACCAGCCCTCCAACACAGCCTCTCTGAGCACCATCCTCTGCCGAGCACTTCGACCCCGCTCCAACCGCCAAGCGACAAGCAAAGCCGAGGACTCAGGGCCTTCCCCTCCAAAGATTCTGGACCACATAGTAGCAGCGGCAGTGAAGCAGGCATTTCAGAAGTTTCACCAGATGTTCCTCCTTGCTCTCATGTCCGTCTCCATCAAATCAGGATTGTACACGGCACCCTACTTGACAAATAACAGACATCACCACCGCAGTGGCCGCTACGAGTTGTGTCGTGCCACCATCTTCTCCTCCCTCCAAGTATTTGCATGATTTGTTCTCGTTTTACATTTTAGATGCTTGACAGATTAGATTAGATTATGAAGATGCTCAGTCCTCGTTTATTGTCATTTAGAAATGCATGCATTAAAAAATGATACAATGTTCCTCCAGTATGATATCACAGAAACAGAGGACATACCAAGACTAAAACTGACAAAAACCACATAATTATAACATATAGTTACAACAGTGCAAAGCAATACCGTAATTTGATAAGAGCAGACCATGGGCACGGTAAAAAAAAGTCTCAAAGTCCCGATAGCCCCAACATCTCACGCAGACGGTAGAAGGGAGAAACTCCCCCTGCCATGAGCCCCCAGTGTCGCAAGCTTGCCGATGCAGCATCCTGGAAGCACCTGACCACAGTCCGACTCTGAGTCTGTCTGAAAACTTCGTGCCTCCGACCAGCCCTCTGACACCAAGCACCAAATCTGCCGAGCGCTTCGACCCCGCCATGGCCGCCGAGCAACAAGAAAAGCCGAGGATTCGGGGACTTCCCCTCTGGAGATTTCGGATCACACAGTAGTGGCGGCAGCGAAATAGGCATTTCAGAAGTTTCACCAGATGTTCCTCCGTGCTCTCACGTCTGCTTCCATCAAATCAGAATTGTGCACGGCACCCTACTTGACAAATAACAGATATTCATCACCAGAGTGGATGTGCGCGCTGCGTCGCGCCGCCATCTTCTCCTCCTCCTGCTCATTTTGCGTGCATTTTTGTGGATTCTATTGTGTTTCATTGGTTTACAGGTGCCTGCAAGAAGATGAGTCTCAAGGTTGTATACATACATACTTTGATACTGAATATACTTTAAACTGAAACTTTACAAGTAACCTTTGCTCACCCCTAAAATCAGAAATAATGTAAAAGTAAAAATAAAGAAGAATTACTGATAAAAAAAATCCAAGGAATGTTTTATAAATATGTAAAGGGAAAGATAATCATGCAGTAAAATGGTGAAATCTTTTAGAGAATTAAAAAAATTCACCTGATAGGTGAGACAAATGGTAAGGACAGAGCTCAAAGTGAACCCTTTATGTCTGTCTTCCTAAAAGGAAGATGGCAATATTGACATTGACGTTAAGAGTGAAATAGTAGAGATGATGAATTAAGAAAGCAATGTAAATTAAGTAGTCCCATATCTTTAAATGTGCATAAATCACTCAACCCAGATAATTTACGTACATCCCAAGCTCCTTTATCAGCCCTCAATGCTGCAGGCATGGAGGACAACTGGTAACTGTTCATATAATACTGTTATTTAAAAAGCAAGAAAGCAGTAGACCAGATAATTATAGGCTAGTTTTGGTGACGGGGGTAATATGCAAATTATTGGAAAGGATTCGGAAGGACAGTATAATCTTTAGCAAAGCTCAGATTAATCAAAGACAGTCGCCATGGATTTGTTCCAACTCAATTTAATATTTTGATACATTAACAAGGATGGTCAAATGTACTTGATGCAGCCAACATGGATTTTACAGACACATTTTATAAATTCCCACTAATCATACTGATCAAAAATTATAAAGCCCACAGGATACAAGAGAAAATAACAGGTTACGTCTAAAACTGAATATGTGGCCAAAGTAAAAGTAATATGTATCAAGTGTGGTTTAATGGTTCAAGCCTGCTTGCACAAACAAGATCCCCAAGGCTCAATACTTAGTCCTTGCTTTTCAAATATACTCTCGGCTTAAATACACTCAGAGGCCACTTTATTGGGTACACCTGTACACCTTGTTAATGCAAATATCTAATCAGCTAATCATGCGGCTGCTACTCAATGCATAAAAGCGTGCAGACATAATCTATAGGTTCAATTGTTGTTCAGACCAAACATCAGAATGGGGAAGAAATGTGATCCAGGTGACTTTGAGTGTGGAATAATTATTTTATTACCTCATATTTTGTTAATTTGTTTGTGGTAATATGACTTTATGTGTTGTGTCTGAATTACATAGAACCATAGAACATTACAGAACAGAAACAGGCCTTTTGTCCCTTCTTGGCTGCGCCGAACCATTTTTCTGCCTAGTCCCACTAACCTACACCTGGACCATATCCTTCCATACACCTCTCATCCATGTACCTGTCCAAGTTTTTCTTATATATTAAAAGTGAGCCTGCATTTACCACTTCATCTGGCAGCTCATTCCACACTCCCACCACTCTCTGTGTGAAGAAGCACCCCCCCATGTTCCCTTTAAACTTTTCCCCCTTCACCCTTAACCCATGTCCTCTGGGTTTTTTTTCTCCCCTAGCCTCAGTGGAAAAAGCCTGCTTGCATTCACTTTATCTATATCCATCATAATTTTATATACCTCTGTCAAATCTCCCTTCATTCTTCTACGCTCCAGGGAATAAAATCCTAACCTATTCAACCTTTCTCTGTAACTCAGTTTCTCAAGTCCCGGTAACATCCCTGTAAACCTTCTCTGCACTCTTTCAACCTTATTAATATCCTTCCTGTAATTTGGTGACCAAAACTGAACACAATACTCCAGATTCAGCCTCACCAATGCCTTATACAACCTCACCATAACATTCCAACTCTTATACTCAATACTTTGATTTATAAAGGCCAATGTACCAAAAGCTCTGTTTACGACCCTATCTACCTATCTATTTGGTGCCACTTTTAGGGAATTTTGTATCTGTATTCCCAGATCCCTCTGTTCTATTGCACTCCTCAGTGCCCTACCATTTACCTTGTATGTTCTACCTTGGCTTGTCCTTCCAAAGTGCAATACCTTACACTTGTCTGTATTAAACTCCACCTGCCAGTTTTTTTAGCCCATTTCTCCAGCTCATCCAAATCCCTCTGCAAGCTTTGAAAACCTTCCTCACTGTCCACTACACCTCCAATCTTTGTATCATCAGCAAATTTGCTGATCCAGCTTACCACATTATCATCCAGATCATTGATATAGATGACAAATAACAATGGACCAAGCACAGATCCCTGTGGCACACCACTAGTCACAGGCCTCCTCTCAGAGAAGCAATCCTCCACTACCACTCTCTGGCTTCTTCCATTGAGCCAATGTCTAATCAAGTTTACTACCTCTCCATGTATACCTAGTGACTGAATCTTCCTAACTAACCTCCCATGCGGGACCTTATCAAAGGCCTTACTGAAGTCCATGTGGACAACATCCACTGCCTTCCCTTCATGCACTTTCCTGGTAACCTCCTCGAAAAACTCTGATAAATATGTTGAACATGACCTACCACGCACAAAGCCATGTTGACTCTCCCTCATAAGTCCCTGTCTATCCAAACACTTGTAGATCCTATCTCTTAGTACTCCTTCCAATAATTTACCTACTACTGACGTCAAGCGTAACGGCCTATAATTTCCTGGATTACTTTTAGAGCCTTTTTTAAACAATGGAACAAGATGAGCTGTCCTCTAATCCTCCGGTACCTCACCCGTAGATGCCGACATTTTAAATATATCTGCCAGGGCCCCTGCAATTTCAACACTAGTCTCCTTGAAGGTCCGAGGGAATACCCTGTCAGGTCCTGGGGATTTATCTACGCTGATTTGCCTCAAGATAGCAAGCACATCTCCTCTTTGATCTGTATAGGTTCCATGACCTCACTACTTGTTTGCCTTATTTCCATTGACTCCATGCCAGTTTCCCTAGATGCAAAAAACCCATTTAAGATCTCCCCCATTTCTTTTGGTTCCATGCATAGCCAACCACTCTGATCTTCAAGAGGACCAATTTTATCCCTTCCTATCCTTTTGCTCTTAATATACCTGTAGAAGCTCTCCTTCACCTTGACTGCCAAAGCATCCTCATGTCTTCTTTTAGCCCTCCTGATTTCTTTAAGTATTTTTTTGCACTTTTTATATTCCTCAAGCATCTTATTTGCTCCCTGTTTCCCATACATGTCATATATATCTCTCTCTACTTCTTTATCAGTTTCAATATCCCTTGAGAATCAAGGTTCCCTATTCTTATTCACTTTGCCTTTAATCCTGACAATAACATACAAACTCTGCACTCTGAAAATTTCTCCTTTGAAGGCCTCCCACTTACCAATCACATCCTTGCCAGAGAACAACCTGTCCCAATCCACACTTCTTAGATCCTTTCTCATTCCTTCAAATTTGGCCCTCTGCTCCCTCTCACTCCGCTTCCCACTGTTAATGGTGGTCTTTTTTAAAAAACTTTTGGCGCTCTATTTCACACGCCTCTTTTCCCCGAGCAGTGGAAAAAAAATTACTTCTCTCCGAGAGTCCTTACTCCTTCACTCTCAGCCTTTCACTCCAATTTAAAAAAGACATGCTCAATGTTGTGCACATTATTTCATTTGGCAGTATACATGTATATAGATAAATGATAATAAACTTTATCTTGTATTTGAATGATGGTGTCTGGGGAGGTTGGATGAATACTTCAGAAACTGCTGATCTCTTGGGATTTTCATGCCCAACAATCTCTAGAGTTTATAGAGAATGTTGCAAAAACAAAAAGATCCAGTGAGTGGTAGTTCTGTGGATGAAAATACCTTCTTAATGAGAGAGGTCAGAGGAGAATGGTCAGACTGCTTCAAGCTGTCCAGCAGCTCTACTTCATGAGCACACCTGGTCACTTACCACTGAAGCACTTATGGCTAAGTGGCAAAGTGCAATAAAACGGAGAATTTTCAGTAGATTCTGCACAAAGTGATAGTATGATCTTGCAGTAACACCTTGACTGATATTTTTACATTGTTGCCTATAGTTCTTAAAGGTCAAATGGGTGTGTAACCCTTTAAAGCGAAGCAGTGATATCACTGTATGAGCCCCATGCACCAAATATCTGATGTGTACAAGATATTTTACAACTAGAAGTACTGGGTCAGATTTCACTAGCCATGTGATCTTGCTGAATGACCAGACTGCTGTAATTTAATTTTTATAACCATCAAAATTTAATTGCGGAGCCTTTAAACATAGTGCTATGTAATTCAATTTCTAGGAACAAGGTTCTCTTGATTTTGATTTTTCTTTGACCAGGAGATTCTATTAATATGATCCGCAGTTTGATCCAAAAAAATCACAAGATTCTGCAGATGCTGGAAATCTAAAGCAACACACACAAAATTCTGGTGGAACTTTGTAGGTCAGGCACCATTTAAGGAAATGAATCACCATCTAAGGAAGCGAATCAACAGTCAGAGTTTTGGGCCAAGACCTATTAGGACTTAAAAGGAAGGAGGAAGATAGCAGAATAAGAAGGTGCGGGAAGGGTAAGGTGATAAGTGAATCCAGTTAAGTGGGGGAAGAGGGAGAAAGGGAAGGAGGAAGGACACTGGCAGAGGTGAGGAGAAGAGGCCAGAGTGGGGAATAGAAGAAGAGGGTAGGGGGAGGGGGGACAAATTCACAGAAGGAGAAATCGATGTTCATGCCATCAGGATGGAGGCTAACCAGATAAAATATGAAATGTTGCTCCTCCAACCTGAGAGTGGCCTCATCATGGCAGAAGGGGAAGACCATGGCATGAACATCAATTTCTCCTTCTGCTAATCTTTTTTTTTCTCCCTTACCCCTTCCTCTATCTTCTATTCCCCACTCTAGCCTCTTATCTCTTCTCCTCCCCTGCGTATCACCTCCCCCTGGATCCCCTTTCCCTTCCCTTTCTCTCATGGTCTACTCTCCTCTCCTATCATATTCTTCCTTCTTCAGCCCTCTGCCTTTTCCAATTATCACCTCCTGGCTTCTTACTTCAATGCCCTCCCCACCTACCTGGCTTCTCCTATCAGCTTCTATCACCCACCTTTCCCTCCTTCCATCCTTTTTCCTCATTTTTCTCCTTCCTTTGGTGACCGAAATGTTGAGTGTTGAATCATTTCCATAGATGCAGATTGACCTTTTGTGTGCGTTGCTCTAAAACTTAATACAGCTAATTTGAGGTTTATAGTTATTTCTTAACATCTAAGTGAAATATTTCTAATCAAGAGAATCAAACAATGGTCACTGCTCACAATTTGGCTTCATACAAAGCTTTATTCACTCTGTTCAATCACTGGTTGCATATCCAGTATATTATCAAGGGCACACTTTCTTCTCATCTCGCTCAGTAAATTGATCTGAACTCTACAGAAAGACTATCTAGTCTCTGATTATTATCATTTTCCAAAGAATTGTGATCAGGCCAGTACTTAGCGGTATTTGTTCAGGGCACACTCCTGTGCCTATTTAAGAAGGTGCATTCCTGCTATTTATTGTGAATCATTGTGTCTGCGCTTGGTGCAGCTGCATTAGGTTTTGTACCCTTATCCCACACATCATGCTTGTATGACTGTGAACTATTCCAGGTGTCTTTGTGCCCCTATTCAGCAAATCTCCACTTTTAGACTTTGATCCTGTAACCCAGGGATCACAAAGCCGTAATAGTGGTGGTCATGTTAAAAAGCACTTAACCAAAATAACATTTCTTCAGCTACGTTGGCAGTTCATATCTGAGGGAATGCAGTGTGCTGTTGGTAGATTTCCAGCAAATACTTAACAAAATTAAATTTTCCTGGCAATTCCCCTATACTTAATAAATATACATATCAATACACATTTTACTGTATAATTAACGAAAGACCACATCCAACAGGGTGGACAATCCACCAATGTGCAAAAGACAACAAACAGTGCAAATACAAACAAGAAAATAATAACAAATAAATAAATAAGCAATAAATATTGACAACAAGATGAAGAGTCCTTGAAATTGAGTCTATAAGTTGTGGGAATATTTCAGTGATGGGGCAAGTGAAGTTGGGTGAAGGCATCCCCTCTCTTTCAAGAGCCTGATGGTCAAGGGTAATAACTGTTCCTGTACCTGGTAATGTGGGTCCTGAGGCTCCTGTACCTCCTTCCTGATGGCAGTAGTGAGAAGAGTGCATGGCTTGAGTGGTGGGGGTCCTTGATGATCGATGCTACTTTCCTGTCATGTGCTCCATGTAGATATGCTCATCTGTGGGGAAGGCTGTATCCACGACAGTTTGTAGGATTTTCCATTCAAGATGATTGGTGTTTCCATTCCAGGCCGAGATGCAACCATTCAATATACTCTCCACCACATGTCTACAGAAATTTGCCAAACTTTTAGATGTTATGCCAAATTGTCGCAAACTTCTCAGGAAGTAGAGATGCTGCTGTGCTTCCTTTGTAGTTGCACTTGCATGCTGGGCTCAGGACAGATCCTCTGAAAAGATAACACTGAGGAATTTATAGTCGCTGACCCTCTCCACCCCTGATACCCTGATGAAGACTGGCTCATGAACTTCCGGTTTCCTCCTCCTGAAGTCAACGATCAGCTCCTTGGTCTTGCTGACATAGACTTAGGGGTTGTTGTTATGGCAGCACTCATCCAAATGTTCAACCTCCCTCCTATATGCTGACTTGTCACCACTTTTCCTTTGGCCAATGACAATGGTGTTGTCAGCAAACTTAAATATGGCATTGGAGTTGTGCTTGCCTCACAGACATAAGTATAAAGTGGGAGCTAAGCACACAGCTTTGTGGTGCATTGCTTTTACTGGAGATTGTGGAAGAGATGTTATTGCCAATCTGAACTGACTGGGATCTGCAAGTGAGAAAATCAAGGATCCAATTACACAAGGAGGCATTGAGGCCAAGATTGATTAGTTCTGAGGTTGATTGATTGTATGCTGAGCTGTAGTCAATAAAGAGTATCCTGATTTATGCATCCTTGCTGTCCAAATGTTCCAGTGTTGAGTAAAGAGCCAAGGAAATGGCATCTGCTGTTGACCTGTTGTGCCGGTAGGCAAATTTGAGTAGATCCTATTTGCTTCTCAGGTGGAAATTGATGTTTTATCACCAACCTCTCAGAGCACATCATCACACTGAACGTTAGTGCTACTGGACAAGAGTCATTGAGACAGATTACCATGTTCTTCTTAGGCACCAGTATCATTGAAGCCTGCTTGAAGTGAGTGTGTACCTCAGTCTGGCCAAAGCGAGAGGTTAAAAATATCAGTGAACACTTCAACCAATTAATCAGCACAGGACTGTAGTTCTCAGTCAGCTACCCCATCTGGGCTGGATGCTTTCCATGGGTTTACCCTCCTGAAGGTTGCTCCCACGTCGATCTCAAAGACAGAAATCACAGGGCCATCAGGGGCTGCAGGAGTTTGTGAAGGTTCCTCCATTTTTAACAGTCAAAGCAGCATAGAAGGCATTAAACTCACCTGGAAGCAAAGCCTTGTTGTCACCTTGTTCGCTTAGTTTCACCTTGTAAGAGGTAATAACATTTTAAGCCCTGTCACGGCTGTTGAACATCTTTCAGTGATTCAAGTTTGGTCTGGAATTGTCACTTTGCATGTGAAATTCTCTGCCTTAATAGCAATAATAAGGTGAGGAATCTGCCAGGGTGATATACCTTTTCTACTGCTGTAAAAATGCCCAGTTTTGAGCTGCCAGATCAATTCAAAGATTTTTAATTTAGCCTCTTTGTGGTGCCACACATGCCGATGTAGGGTCTCTTCAGTGTGAAGATGGGCTTTGATTCCATCAGGACGAATATTTATATGATTGTTTTTATTGAATGTAAATGTTGAATGCATTCACAAAAAATCAATACCAATGACAGTGTTGACAATTGGTAAATCTGAGGAGCTTCACTGGCTTTTCAGGACAATATTGTAGGAAATGCCTCGCAGTTACACTTGGAGGCATTGCACTGCACTGAACCTCACCGACAGATGGGTTCAGTTCTCAGTAGAAAACTGCCAAAGATTGGTCCAAAACCTACATAGTCTCCAAAGATGATCAGTAATATGTCAGGCAGCAAAAAATCCAGCCTTGATTTTCAGGGTCAGCATGACTGAACTCATAATTGCCTCTCAGTGCATTTAAAATCTCATGTAAAAAAAACTTTATCAAAAGACTTGAACTATTGGACTATGATGAAAGGACTGTTGGAATCTAAAATTTTTGTTGATATCAGGATTTTGCTTTTGAGAATAAGCACTTCAAAAGAAGTTCGGTAGTGGTTGTATTTTCTAATTTGGTTAATAGGGTGTTCAGAAGTTTATGTCAGAAGGTATAAGTAAACCAGAAAAACACTAAGGTAATAATGCTACTTTAAAATAAGTCAAATCAGGTCATGGAAATCAATACTGAAAAAAATCGCTATTGTTACACAATTGTGAACTGAAGTTGAGCTGATATTGCGAAGTAATTCAAACTCTCAGAAAGTGAGAGAGAATGGTTTAAGAGATCACTCAGTGACCTACTCTGCAACAATTCATCATTTTAGCCTGGATGTGCACCTGGATTTAGATGTAAATGATTGAAGCCCTCCAAAATAAATGCACGGGGAAGGTGGTTCCTATTTCACACTGGATTGTATCTTGCAAAACAATTAGTGTGCAACCCGTACCCCCATCTCAGGAAAGACAGGCTGGCTTTCAATACATGACTGCCACCAAGTTTGGAGTGATATTTCAAAAAGAATATAATGGCATCTGAGGCTGTTTAATTAATTTTTTGTAAGTGCATTAAAATATTCAATAATTATATCTACTTCCTTGCTGGCATGTTTACAACAGTTTAGGTAACAAATTGCTTCTATGCTAGGGATGCTTTCTAAATTGCATCAAAATGAGTGCAGCTTTAGTTGTATGAAATGGGAGCTTAAATAAACAGAAATCTGACGAGCACATGCACCAGTATGTGAGGAAGCTCAGCTTGTCAAGACATGCAGTGGGAGAAGTCAGCAGAAAAGAATAAAACGATCTGCTGTCTACTGGAACTAGTGATGATACATCACCAGTGACTGGTTGGTCTCCCACAGCGTCACTTCCACTCACTTGTTAATCCAAACCAACTGGGTTATCTCCAAGTCACATGAGCCTCCACAACTCACATCCAACTACGGGAAGAGGGAATGTAAATGGGAAAAAAACTGGAAGGTGGAGAAACCTATTTTCATGCCATCTGGACGAAATATAAGGTGTTGTTCCTCCAATTGGACAGTGGCCCCATCATGGCAGAAGAGAAATCCATGACTGACATGTTGGAACAGGAATAGGGAAAGGAATTGAAATGGTTGGCCATTGGGAAATTCCACTTTTTGCAGATGGAGCTGAGGTGCTCGACAAAGAGGTCTCCCAATCTACGTTGGGTCTCACCAAAGTAGAGGAGGTTGCACTTGGAGCACTGGATAGAGTTGACGACCCCAATATTGGTATGTGAAGTGTTTCCTCATCTGGAAGGACTGTTTGGGCCCTGAATGGAGGTGAGGGAGGAGGAGAATGGGCAGGTGTAGCACTTCTGCTATTTACAGGGATAAGTGCCAAGAGGGAGATTAGCAGGGAGGGACGAATGGACAAGGGCATCACAGGGGGAAATGATCCATGTGGAAGATGGGTAGTGGGGTGGAGATAAGGATTGTTTGGTGGGAGGGTCCCATTGAAGATGGTGGAAGTTACAGAGAATGATGTGTTGGATGCAGAGGCTTACAGCGTGGAAGGTGAGGACAAGAGGAACTCTATCCCCATTGAGGTGGCAGGAAGATGGGGTGAGCACAGTAGTCCAGTAAAAGGGAAGGGACTGAACAAATGTTTGTGGACCTTGCATAAGAGATAAAAATGAGCCGTGCAGGGTAAGAAAACAATGAGGTTAGTGGCAGTGGATTGGAGATCTCCTGAGTTGATGCGGTTGGTGATGGTGCCGGAGATAATGTCCTACTGGTCCTGAGTGGGTGCCTTTTCAAGGGATTGCCATCTGACCTCAGCAAGGGAAAGGTCAATTTTCCATACTACCACTGCACCTCCTTTGCCTGTGTGTTTGATGGTGAGGTTGGGACTGGTGCAGAGAGAGTGGAGCGAAGTGCCTTCAAAGGTGGTAACGTTCAAAGAGGAGAGAGGAATGCTGAAGGTGAGATGGTTGATATCTTGTCAGCAACTGGAGATGAAAAGTTCCAGAGCAGGCAGAAACCAAGAGCAGAGTGTCAAAGAAATGGAGGAGAGTGGAAACAGGAGAAGGGTTCATTGATATGGGGGAATCCTTGCCGAAGAAGTGGGCTCAGAGATAGAGCTGACAGAAGAAGCGCTCAGTGTTGTGGTATAACACAACTCACCAAGGTGTGTGTGAAGGGGGACAAAGGTAAGGCCCTTTCTGAGGACAGAACATTCTGCCTCAGAGAGGGGAAGGTCTATTTTGCTCCATTTTGAGCACCGCAGTGGCAAAACATCAACAGGTCATCAAAGGAAGCAAAAATGTTTTCAAAGGCTCCTTGAGAAGGTAAAACATCCCCACCAACCCATGGGAATCCCTGGTCTATGATCACTCAAACCAGAGAAGCACACTTCAGATGGAACAGAGAAGGATTGCTGGAGATCCAGTGGCTGAGAGGAGGGCATAGGTAGAGTGGAGAGTCAGAATCTTTTTTTCACAAGGTGGAAATGGCAAACACTAGAAGGCTTAGGCTCAAGGTGAAAGGGGAAGTTCAAAGGAGATGCACAAGGCAAATTTATATTTTAAAAAAAAAACAGACTGTCATAGATACCTTGGGGAGATGTTAAAACCTGATATGACAACAATGTTTACAAGGTATGTAGACAGACACAGGAACAGGGAGGAAAAACAATACGAGTTATGTATAGACGAACAGGATTAGTTAGATTGGCACCATGTTAGATGGTGATTTGGTAGGCCAAAGGTCCTGTTCCTGTGCTGTACTGTTCTATGTTCTAACCTGGAGTTAATTTGTTGGTAGCACCTGTCAAACCCTGGTGTAACTGGTGAAGTGCACACAACCAACCACACTTATCTGAGCTGTCAAGAACTTAGTAACTCACCGATGTTAAAATCTGTGGGTCCCACTTCATCGTTATCAGGTGCCTCAGAGTCATACAAATAGAACGTAGAGCAGTACAGCACAATACAGGCCTTTCAGCCTAATATGTTGGGCTGATATTTTAACCTATTCCAAAACCAATCTAACTTCTTCCTTCCTCAAAGCCCTCTAATTTTCCTTCATCCATTGCTATTCAAGAGTCTCTTAAATGTCCTTAATATATCTGCCTCTACCATCACTCCCATTCCTTGCATTTACTACTCTGTGTAAATACAAAATCCCCCTGTACTTTCCTCCAATCACCTTAAAAGTACTGTATGTCCTCACATACTGTATTAGTCATTTCCGACCTGGAACAAAGGCAATGGCTGTCCACTCTATTCATGGCTCGTGTGATCTTACACACTTCTATCAAGTCTTCTCCCATCCTCCTTCAATCCAGAGAAAAGCTATAGCTCACTCAACATTTCTTTTTAAGACGTGCTCTCTGATCTATACAGAACTGAACACAATACTCCAAATATGATCTAACCAGAGTTTTATAGAACTGCAACACTACCTTGTAGTTCTCAAACTCAATCATATGCTCATAAGACAATCCCCCTACTAACAAAGGCTAACACACTATATGCTTTCTTAACCATCCTTCAACTTGTTCAACAACTTTGAGGGATTTATGGACTTAGTCCCCAAGACCCCTCTCTCCCTCAACACAACTATGAATCCTGCAATTAACTTTGCACCCTGTCATTAAGTTCAACCTTGCAAAGTGTACACTTTTCTGGATTGAACTCCAACAGCCACTTCTCCACCCAGCACTGCATCCTGTAAATGTCCCACTGTAACCTACAACCTTCTACACTGTCCACAGCACCACCAACCTTCATGTCATCTGCAAACTTACTAACCCTCCCTTCCACTTTCTCATCACAAAATTCACAAAGAGCTGGAGTCCCTAAACAGATCCTTGCAGAAGGTAGAGTTCAAATTCTAGAGCACATACTGTCGGACAGTGCAAACAAGTCATTTTTAGTTCCTAAAAAGAATTAAACTTCAGAACTGGGCCTGCAACATCACATGTAGCAATCTACAAACCTGTACAGAGAGGATGAGCAAAGGTGGAGAGCAGCAGAGAACTGTCAATAGATAAATGGTTAAAGCACTGTTTGTACCATTTCCCAGATTTTCTATTATTCTCCTGCTGAAGTTTCAGCATACATTGGAGCAGAACTACAGTGCACTGTACTGTCCACAACTTCAGCTCTAACTACAATACAAAAAGGTTTTTACCTTTTACATTTTTTTTCAGATTCCCTACTCTTTCAGCTATTTGTTCACTATTCTACTTCAGTATTCTGTCTGTATCTTGTTTTACAGCGGTTGGCATCCAGCTTAATGGTGCATTACCGCCACAACTTTAGTATTCATTCTAATTGGTTCCTTAAGGTTGTCGTAGCTGGAGGGGTGGGGAATAATGGGATAAGTTCCAACTGCTGTACCAATTAAATCCTCCCAATGGTGTGCCTCTGACAATCAAGCCCAGCCTTTATGTGTTTCTTAATCACCAAGCCTGGTGGAACTGTTTTGACTGACAAGGGGAGGGACAAAGATAGGTTACCGGTGCCTTAAAACCAGTCACTTCATGCAGGTGGGCCTCATTAGCTGAGATTGGCATCTCATCTAGGAGAAGGAAACCTCTGATTTCAAAATCCACTGCCTTGCACCCACTCATGGGGAAAGCTTTGGGAGTAAACCATGAGGAAAAATCCAGAGTTGGAGTCCTTAAGGCAGTCTTACATTGATTTCAACGCTGGTTGCCAACTCCTGTGAAGCCTCTGTTATCAAATTATATCAGTCTCTACCGTTCCTTTGGATTCATCAGGTGTGAGGAGAGAGGGAGCCTGCTGCATGGGCAAAAGCTTGCTCTCCATATTGTACTGCCCAGGCTGACATAGACAGCTATGACACCACATCATGGTCAACCCCGATCAACGGAGGGCCTAATTCATTCTAATTAAAGCAGGTACAAATAAGATGATCTTTTAGGAAAATTAAAGCTATCATGTTCCTGTTCCATCAATGTAACTTGATTGATCCCTGCCATCTAGGACAATCCTGGTTGATTATTACCTCTGGTGGCATCGTGGCATTAGTGCCGGACTTTGGGACGAAAAGTCCCAAGTTCGAATCCAGCCGGCTCCCCTGCACGCTTTCTATCCATGCCCCATGCTGGGTTACAAGCTGGTGATCTCTTTGGAAACTCAACCGGCAGAAGGCAATGGCAAACCACTGCTGTAACTTGCTTGTACGTGGTTCCCCGCTACGTCAGAGAGGCGTGGAGGGAAATCGTCCACTAACCGGAGAAACTCCGGGTGCAATGTACCTTTCCTTTCTTATTACTGCAGCAGAAACCTAATTGTAGAATGGTTACCTGGCCCTCTCTGTAATTCCAGTTTTAGTGACTTAAGAAATTAATTACTAAACCACCAATAAGACCACAATCCACCACAGAAAATATTTTTCTTCATAATAAAACAACAGAGCCAACATGACATAGAAACATAATGTTGCAAATGTTATTGAAAAGATAAATTTGGAACCTTTTCAACTTAATCTCGAGGGGAGGGATACTGTATGTGTCTAAACAAATGAGATACAAATTTAAGAATTACGTTAAAGAAGTATTGAGGCAACAAACTGAACCTTCTGTATAGCAGCAAAAGCAAATTTGCTGCAGTAATTTAAGAAATTGTTCATTGATATGATGTCTGGATACCAATGTTGCAGTGACTTCTCTGCACCCAAAACAGATGGATCAATGGCAAATCATCACATTAAAATACAAAGGAAAGGGAATGCTGACTCTGATAACACACAAAAATTCTGGAGGAACTCAACAGGTCAAGCAACATCTATGGAGGGAAATAAACAATTGTCGTTTCTGGAAAGGAATGGGAAGAAGTCAGAATAAAAAAGGTGGAAGGAAGGGAAGAAGAATAGCTTGAAGTTGATAGATGGAGCCAGTTGGGTAAGAAAAGTAAATAGCTGGAGAGGGAGGAATCTGATCAGAGAGGAGAGTGGACCATAGGAGAAAGAGAAGGAAGAGGGGCACCAGAGGGAGGTGACTGGCTGCTAAGAAGAGGTAAGAGGTCAGAGTGGGGAATAGAAAGAGAGGGAAGAGGGAGAGAAAAGATTTTTTTACTGGAAGGAGAATTTGATATTCATGCCATCAGACTGGAGGCCATCCAGGCAGAATATAAGGAATTGCTCCTCCACCTTGAGAGTGGCCTCATTGTGGCACAATAGGATACCATGGACCAACATGTTGAATGGGTATTGGAATTAAAATGTTGGGCCACTGGGAAGTTCCACATTTAGTGGATGGGGCAGAGGTGCTCGAGGAAGTGGTACCTCAACTAATGACGGGTGTCACCTTTCCTTCTCCTTTCCCCTCCACTCTTTCCAATTCCCATTCTGGCTAAACCCTCACTCTGTTCTCTTCCCTGCCCTTATGACCTTCCTATTACTTCCCTTTGGTTCCTTTCCTCCTTCACCCCTTTACTCCTTGGTTTACTATCCTCTCCTGTTATATTCTTTCTTCTTCAGTCCTTTACTTCTTCCACCTATCACTTCCCAGCTTCTTGCATTATTGCCTTTCATCCCCCTTCCATCACCCACCTACCTTTCCTCTCATCTGATCTTACTTGTCACCTACCAATTTGTATTCTTCCCTTCCCGCACCTTCTTATTTTGCCCTTAGCCCCCTTCCTTTCCAGTCCTGATGAAGAGTCTTCACCCGAAACATCAACTGTTTATTTCCCTCCACAGATGCTACCTAACCTGCTGAGATCCTCCACCATTTTGCATGTGTTACTCAAGATTTCCAGCATCTACAGAATCGCTTGTGTCTATAAATGTTGACTCTAACTGCATTGGTCACACCCACTTTCAGTTTTAATGGAAAGATTAAGATATAGCCAAGTAAGACATTTCTGTCAAAATAATATATCAGTAAGAATAATCCTCCAAATATTTTGACTACAGTTTGAATTTATCTTTATTAGCTCGCATTCCTGAAACTCAGGGATCATAGCTGCAAACAAAACCATAGTTCATCGAATTTTAGAAGTGTAAGTATCACAAAATGAATAAATTCTCATTTTTTTTTCAAATTCCTTCGGCAATTAGTCTGCTGAGAGCTCTTGCAGTGAAGTTGGGAGAAATATGTACAGAGAACATCAGAAATGTTGATGCTATCGGTCTTCAAATGAACCTTAGGCAAGGGAAACAATCACCATCCATGTCAACAGGTTATCAAGTGGTTGGTGGTAGCACTTTACACCTGAGAGATTTCTGATAGACAGAGGCTTAACCTTCTTGATCTCTCTGAAGAGTGTGCTGTGATGTTTCATATTAATATTCCATACGGTTGTAACTACTGTATCGTACTAGACCCAGTGAACTTGTATTACCAGTTGCCGTGAGATTATCACAGCACTCAAGTATTTAGCCTCTAAGTCTATCCAAGACACCAGATTTTGAGGAGTTTCAGTTGGCTGGAAAAAAAATGCTCAAGGGATGGTTTCTGTCCCAGGGCTGAGAGCTACACAGACTAACAACAATCACCATGAGTATGTATTCAGTTTTGCAAATTTGCAATCAAAGGAATAGCTTATTAGTTGGAATCATCCATCAATCATAATGAATATCATTCTATCAAGCAATGAAAAGTGTATACATTTGTGTGACAGATTCTCTACAATTTGTAAAAGTGCCTTTATCTTGCCACAATCCAACCTGTCCAAATTCTTTGACTGCTGAATGGTTGATCAGAGACAACGGAAATAAATATACCTAATGATACTAATGAGCAATTCCATCATTGTCTCACTAAAAACACTCTAGAAAAATCTCATACTAGCTCATGATCACCATCTATCATATATAAGGGAAATCTCAATCCACAAATGCTTGAGCTAAATGTTGCCATCTCTCTTCTAATACAATGGTTGAATGGAGCATCTTCATACTGACTCACAAACCTGCTCCTGCTATCACAGTTCTCTTTTTCATTGATGGCATTCTGTCCAACTGAACAGAGGCTGGAAAGAACAGCATTAGAACCACTTCAACATTAAGGTAAAAACTTAAATTTTTAGTCACTCACTGAAAAAAAACTTCCGTCAAGCGTATAAGGTAAGACCTGCCCCTCAAAAAGCCATACTGACTAACCCTAATCAAGCTATAGTCCTCTAAATGCTCATAAATCCTGTCTCTAAGGATCCTCTCCAATAGTTTCACACACGACTTAGTTGTCTATAATTCCCAGGATTATCCTTTCTTGAACAAAGGGATAACATTTGTCACCCTCCAATCTTTTGGTACTACAGATGTAGCCAATGAGGATGCAAAGATCTTTGCCAAAGGCACAGCAAACTCTTTCTTTGTCTTCAATAGTAACCGGACGATATCCCATCTGTCCCTAGAGGCCTTACCTATCCGAATGCTTTTCAAAAGTTCTAGCACAACTTCTTTCATAACATCAACATGTTCTAGAATATTAGCCTGTTCTACACTGTCCTCACCTTCATCAATCTCTCTCTTACTGGTGAACACTGAAGCAAAGTATTCATTAAGGTTCGCACCATAATCCTCCGAAGCCAGGCACATGCTTCCACTTCTATCCCTGATTGGTCCTATCCTCACTCTTGACATTCTCTTGTTCTTCACATATGTCTTCACGTATGACTTGGGGTTTTCTTTAATCCTACTTGTCAAGACCTTCTCATGTCCACTTCTAGCTCTTCTTAAAATTGTTCCTGGCTACTCACCAGAGTCCTGTCTGATCCTTGCTTCTTAAATCTTGAGTATGTTTCTACCTTCCTGTTGTTTGGATATTCCACATCTCTTGTCAACCATTGTTTCTTCATCCTTCCATCTTTTCCCTACCTCAATGGAACAACACTATCAAAAACCCCAATGAAGTGTTTCTTAAACAACCTCCATATTTTCACATTTCCATTGTGCATTTCCTTGAGTACATCTGTTCCCAACTTCTATAACCAAGTTCCTGTCTAATAGAACACAGAACACTACAGCACAGTACAGGCCCTTTGGCCCATGATGTTATGCCAAATTTTTAACCTAATAAAATCAATCCAACCCTTCCCTCCCACATAGCCCACATTTTTTCTATCATCTATAAGAGCTTCTTAAATGCCCCTATGTATCTCCCTCTACCACTAACCCTGGCAGGACATTCCTCATACTCATCACTCTCAATGTAAAGAACTTACCTCTGACATTCCACTTCACCCCCCCCCCAGCAGTCTTCTCTTCAATCACCTTAAATTATGCCCCCAGGATTAGCTAATTCTGCCCTGAGAAAAAGTCTCTGTCTATCCACTTAATCTATGCCTCCATATACATCCATCAAGTCACCTTTTATCCTCCTTTGCTTCAAAGAGGATGAGAGGTGACTCTCATCTTATAAGAGCATCATTATTCACCCTCATCTAATTAAATACTTTTCCTTATCATCTGCTCCTATCCCTGTCCAAGTCTATGGTAAAGATTAGGGAGTTGTGCTCCGAGCTGCTCACCCGCTGAGAGATTTGTCACCTGACCAATTTCATTGTCTTGTACAAGATCAAGTATGGCTTCTCCTCTAAACAGCCTGTAAACATATTGTGTCAGAATTCTTTTCTAGACATACCAAACAAATTCTGCCCCATATAAACCTCTTGCACTAAGGAAGCGTCAATCAATAACAGGGATGTTGAAGCCACCTATTACAACAACCTTGTTATTTCTGAATCTTTCCAAAATCTGCCTCTAGATCTTCTCAGTATCTGTTATTATTGGGGGGGCGGTGTAAGTGGTCTATAGAATAGTCTCAACAAAGTGATTGTTCTCTTCCTGTTTCTAGCTTCCACCCATACTGAACTCGGGAGACAATCCCTCCACAGAAGAATGCTACTGACTGGCACATTCTAGCTTGCAAGAATACGAGCTATAGGATGCACAAAGTTTGGTATAGCCATTGCTAGGACTCAACAAGGAAGGGCCACAGTATATGGTTCTTCTGTTACTGAACAGCGAGGAGCCAGCCAATTCCATATTCACAATAGTGTCTTTGGTATGCTTACTCTGCACCACCTACAAGCAATGCAAACTGGCAAAACTTTCTCAAACTCTTGATCAAAATTCAGCCAAATACAGAAAGCTCTTTACAATATACTCAAACAGTCCTCAGTGTCAGGACACTCGTCTGAGTGCTACTGGTACCATGTAACCCAGTACTACCTGTCACATGGTCGGGTGGTCGGCGACTAAACCGGCTCCCCCGCCAGGCTTGCCTGGTGAGGTGGGTGGCTAGGCACCCTGCGAACGAAAAACAAGACCTGTCAAAGGGCGGATGAACCCTCTCATAGGGTCAACAGCCATCTAGCAAACACGGAAACGCGGAAAGGGCATCCCTTGCATCGAAGCTTGGTCTGGCCATTCACTGCAACAGAACTTCCCCCAGCCGTCTTGGACCCCACCATGCTGCTGGATCCGGGAGGGGATGTCAAGAGGATGGGTCTGGACCTGTGCAACCCCCTACTCACCTAAAATCCAATCACGCACATGCTGTTCCTTTCTGAGGAGTGGGGTATAAACTCCACAAACTGACTGAAAGGAACCATCATCATCCTATGGGATGGATAGCCAGAGACAATAGTCTCCATATTAATGTTCAAGTATGTGTGACATATTGCTTATCTGCATTCCTTTCGCTGAGAACAAGTGGAGTGACTACTCAATGTTCCCATTTTATAGCTGGTCCAATAGTACTTCAAATTTACAAAAACAGAATGGGGTGTAAAGATACACTTAGTACAGATTAATCTTTCTTCACAAACTGTGTTCGTAATCCTGTTTTATTACTACATTTCACCCAGTTGCCTCTGTGCTTATGATCAGGAAATTCTTGACCAAGTTTGCAGTCTAAGAATCGAACATTCACTATCTTTATCTAAATGATTTGGAGAGTGTGTAAAATATTATATGTTGGTATGTTAAACAATATTCAATATTTATTATTTGATTATTAGTATTGAAAAATTTCCACGCTCACCGCGTAAGATATGAATAATTCATTAATCTCATTAAACACTCCTCTTCTACCATTAAACCTGCTTATGTTTTGAATTGCCATTTGCTAAAACTGTGCTCAGTTCTCCCTTCTGCTTGCACTTTAATTCCCAGGTTGTTATGTTAATTATCTGCGAATAAACTCTGCCTTCCTTGCTTTAATTTTCCAGCAAAAAGATGGTTGGTGCAGCTTTAAGGAGGAGTGCTGCTGTTTATCGTGAAAAGCAGCTGCCTGGAGTTCTCCCTGCCTGTCTTTCATCTGATCCAAGGCACCCACACAGACAGGCTTACTCAAACTGGAATCATGGGATACAGCCTTTAGGGCCCACTTTCTGCGATTTTTTTTGCCAATTTTTTAAGTAACCGAGTTTTCACTAATCCACAATGCACAGAAAAAAAAACTGTTTATAAATGTTCTACACTGACTTTTAAAAAATGTCTCCTTTTAAATTTTTCTGATTGGTTATCACCAACTGTAATGTATCTAACATAACTTGAATACTGCTGGAGTTGCACTTTATTGCCTGCCTGCACTGCACTTTCTCTATAACAGTAACACTATATTCTGCATTCTTTTCCCTTTGTACGACCTCTATGTAATTATACATGGAATGGTCTGTTTGGATGGAATACAGACATAAGTTTTTCATTATATCTCAATACATGTTGCAATAATAATCCAATTACCAGTCCTGGGATGTCTATTTACTCTAACAGTCATAGGAGATAAAAACTTGAATGGTAATGACATCATGCATATTACCATCAGTATATCTTCAAATCACATGACTTATTTACAGTAGAGCTACTAGGACTTGATGATTCAATCCCTATGGTAAGTTGGCACTCTCAATGTTGGCAGTGGGCTTGGAGTGGTGACAAGGAGGGAGGGTAGGTACATCATCGGGGTCATCAGGTGGGCACCCTCCTTCTTTGACATTTCATTGATAAGCCCACAACGTCTCCAGAGGGCTCAACAGTGCTACCTGGCGTCCTATATACACTCCCCTCAGTTCCATACCCTCCTGTCTTCATCTTGCAGCCTAGTTGTTGTCTTTCCTTTTAATCCAAATCCAATTGCTGCTTTCTTCTGCTGTATTTGACAAGGACTTGATTGCTTGTTGGAGGGAGTGACCCCTCACCCCCATCTTCTTCAATAGACTGGTCGTAGATGTAGCAACGAATCCCCTGCATCCCACTTCTACAGGGAAAATCTTGGTCTTCCAGCCATTCTGGGCAGCTTCAGTAGCCAGTTCAGAGTACTTGGTCTTTTTCCTCTCATAAACTTCTTCGACACCATCTTCCCATGGTACTGTCAATTCCACAACATATGCCAGCTTGGCTGTTGTGGACCACAGGACCATGTCTGGCCAGAGTGCTGTAGCCGCAATGTCATAACCATGTGCAAATACGCTACAGTAAAAGCAGAAATTTTTCTCAGAAAATCTATTAAGTCATTATTGCAGGAGGAAAAAAAAGCACCTCTGCCTTTCTAATACAACCATTACCTTATTGGACCTTATTCAAGGATTCAGAGTTTCTCATTTTTCAAAAGCTGTTGAGTTGCCAGAAGTCTGGGAAGCCCAATGACTTGTTATTAAAATGAAGGTTGGCCACCATATTGAGTTTGCTTTGGGTTGGCATCACCTCTTGTTGCACTTTTGTTAAACATTTAATGGGTAGGCTCCATGCGAGATCACATTATCTTATAATTTATTTTCAGTTGAACCCCTAATCCATTTTTGACAGTTTAAGTTTCAACACCTTGTTTTTATTTACTCAATTTAATTATCACAGTAGTACAGGGAATATTGTATTTTTGGTTTCAGTGATGATTATCTTGAAACATATCAATAAACATGTGGTTCCTATTCATTTTGTAAGCCAGTGTTAGTATTTTCTCAAAGTTTTCCATTTGAAGAGAGTTCATGTTAACTATATGAACATCAACATAGAAAATTTACCCTCGTGAATTATTAAATGAAAACCAACAAGTCATGAATCATTTATATTTACTCATTTGCTTCCGAGCCTTAGCTGATCCATTTGTCATAAGCACACTCTCTGCTCCCTGTTTTGGTCTGAAATAGAAGCAGAAATACTCAGTAGGTCAGATTGCATTCATGGGAAGAGAAACAAGGTAAATGTTTCAAGTCAAGAATGCTTCATCAAGTATTTTCCTTTGTCCCTGCGTTAATTTTAGAAAATATTTGGTAGATTCTTTTGTAACATCATACAATATGTGATTTTAAAATTTCCAGTCAATAGGAATCATTCACCCAATTATTGCTGCCATTCACCTCTCTGTCATGATTGACAATCCATTCTATTTGAAGTACTTTTTTATATTTACAGTATATCAGAGATCCAATTCAAGCCCAAACAGACTTATATCACAATAATCCTGTCATTAAAAATACAAGTAACAGTTTACAGTTATGAGGGTTACTTGTGCTATTGCAAACAAATAGTGGAAAAAGCAACAATTTTCAAAAAGCTTACAAAAGAGCAGGTTTCACTGCCGCCACCATTCAAGAATAAAAGCAGACTTTCAAATATGAGCTAGTATTAGAAATTGCAATTGTTCAACTGGCTATGCGTTTAGTTTAGAAACAAACTGACCACTGATTTCCTGAATACCGATACCCCATTTCCCTTACTGATCTGAATACCCTGGTTCCCTATTCAGTGTCCTAATTATTATTCCCACCCAACAAGGCGCTTGCTTCTCACCAGCCATCACCCTTCCATCTCTCGACTCCAATTGCTAACAGTCACTTTTCCCACTTGAATCTAAAATTCCCACCTGAGGCCTTGGGCAATGCTAACATTTCGGTGGTCACTGGTGTGCTGCACATCCATTAGGGAGTACAACCATTTCGAGGCCAATGAGGAATACTGAAAATTTAAGGCAGGAGTTCCTCTGCTATGTGGATCACTTAATGTCAAAACTAAATTTTCAGCTTATTTACTGTATGTTGATCGTTTGCAGGTGGAGTCGATATCACTAAAGAGAAAATTGTCGCAATTAAGCCCATTTTTAGGATGGATGGATGACAAGTTGTTCCAAAATGGCAACTGGTCCATGTGTGAAAACTTTTAAACATTAAATGTGCTGATTGCCGTTGAGAGAACAGCAATAGTTTGTGTGTTGCCAAAAGTATGCATTGTAGCTAGTGACATGAATCAACATGCAAAGCAATTGCGCATTGTCAATGAATATTTGCAAATCAAGAGGAAACTAATAAAAACAGCACATAGTATTCCAGATGTGGTACCACAGTAGCCCTATATAAATGCAGCAAGTTTTCCCTCATATTTGTACTATGACCTCCTTGCAATAAAGCAGAATATATTAGAGACAGTCCACAGGAAGTTCACGAGGATGATTCCGGGAATGAAAGTGTTAACATATGAGGAGCATTTGGCAGCTTTGGGCCTGTACTCACTGGAATTTAGAAGAAAGTGTGGGGATCTCATTGACACTTAAAGGATTGACGGTGGATATGCAATGGCAAGCATTTAAAGGTCGCATGGATGAACTACAACAATTGTTCATCCCAGTTTGGCAAAAGAATAAATCAAGGAAGGTAGTGCACCCGTGGCTGACAAGAAAAATTAGTGATAGTATCAATTCCAAAGAAGAAGCATACAAATTAGCCAGAGAAAGTGGCTCACCTGAGGACTGGGAGAAATTCAGAGTTCGGCAGAGGAGGACAAAGGGCTTAATTAGGAAGGGGAAAAAAGATTATGAGAGAAAACTGGCAGGGAACATAAAAACAGACTGTAAAAGCTTTTATAGGTATGTAAAAAAGAAAAGACTGGTAAAGACAAATGTAGGTCCCCTGCAGACAGAAACAGGTGAATTGATTATGGGGAGCAAGTACATGGCAGACCAATTGAATAATTACTTTGGTTCTGTCTTCACTAAGGAGGACATAAATAATCTTCCAGAAATAGTAGGGGACAGAGGGTCCAGTGAGATGGAGGAACTGAGTGAAATACATGTTAGTAGGGAAGCGGTGTTAGGTAAATTGAAGGGATTGAAGGCAGATATATCCCCAGGGCCAGATGGTCTGCATCCTAGAGTGCTTAAGGAAGTAGCCCAAGAAATAGTGGATGCATTAGTGATAATTTTTCAAAACTCGTTAGATTCTGGACTATTTCCTGAGGATTGGAGGGTGGCTAATGTAACTCCACTTTTTAAAAAAGGAGGGAGAGAGAAACCGGGGAATTATAGACCGGTTAGCCTAACGTCGGTGGTGGGGAAACTGCTGGAGTCAGTTAGCAAGGATGTGATAACAGCACATTTGGAAAGCGGTGAAATGATCGGACAAAGTCAGCATGGATTTGTGAAAGGAAAATCATGTCTGACGAATCTCATAGAATTTTTTGAGGATGTAACTAGTAGAGTGGATAGGGGAGAACCAGTGGATGTGGTATATTTGGATTTTCAAAAGGCTTTTGACAAGGTCCCACACAGGAGATTAGTGTACAAACTTAAAGCACACGGTATTGGGGGTAAGTTATTGGTGTGGGTGGAGAATTGGTTAGCAGACAGGAAGCAAAGAGTGGGAATAAACGGGACCTTTTCAGAATGGCAGGCGGTGACTAGTGGGGTACCGCAAGGCTCAGTGCTGGGACTCCAGTTGTTTACAATATATATTAATGACTTGGATGAGGGAATTAAATGCAGCATCTCCAAGTTTGCAGATGACACGAAGCTGGATGGCAGTGTTAACTGTGAGGAGGATGCTAAGAGGATGCAGGGTGACTTGGATAGGTTGGGTGAGTGGGCAAATTCATGGCAGATGCAATTTAATGTGGATAAATGTGAAGTTATCCACTTTGGTGGCAAAAATAGAAAAACAGATTATTATCTGAATGGTGGCCGATTAGGAAAAGGGGAGGTGCAACGAGACCTGGGTGTCATTATACACCAGTCATTGAAAGTGGGCATGCAGGTACAGCAGGCGGTGAAAAAGGCGAATGGTATGCTGGCATTTATAGCGAGAGGATTCGAGTACAGGAGCAGGGAGGTACTACTGCAGTTGTACGAGGCCTTGGTGAGACCACACCTGGAGTATTGTGTGCAGTTTTGGTCCCCTAATCTGAGGAAAGACATCCTTGCCTTAGAGGGAGTACAAAGAAGGTTCACCAGATTGATTCCTGGGATGGCAGGACTTTCATATGAAGAAAGACTGGATGAATTGGGCTTGTACTCGTTGGAATTTAGAAGATTGAGGGGGGATCTGATTGAAACGTATAAGATCCTAAAGGGATTGGACAGGCTAGATGCAGGAAGATTGTTCCCGATGTTGGGGAAGTCCAGAACGAAGGGCCACAGTTTGAGGATAGAGGGGAAGCCTTTTAGGACCGAGATTAGGAAAAACTTCTTCACACAGAGAGTGGTGAATCTGTGGAATTCTCTACCACAGGAAACAGTTGAGGCCAGTTCATTGGCTATATTTAAGAGGGAGTTAGATATGGCCCTTGTGGCTACGGGGGTCAGGGGGTATGGAGGGAAGGCTGGGGCGGGGTTCTGAGTTGGATGATCAGCCATGATCATAATAAATGGCGGTGCAGGCTCAAAGGGCCGAATGGCCTACTCCTGCACCTATTTTCTATGTTTCTATGAAACCTACTGAATGTTGAAAGGACTAGATAAGGTGGATATGGAGAGGATGTTTCCTCTGGTGGGGACATCGGGGATATCTGGAACCAGAGGGCACAGCCTGAAAATTGAGGGGTGACCGAAGTAAGGAGGAGTTTATCTTTAGGCAAAGACTGGTCAACCTGCGGAATGCTCTGCCATAGACTGTGGTGGAGGCCAAGTCTGTGGGTGCATTTAAGGCAGAAGTTGACAGTTTCCTGATTGGTCGGGATATCAAGGGATATGGTGAGAGAGCGGGCGTATGGGGTTGATTGGGATCTGGGATCAGCCAAGAGGAAATGGCAAAGCAGACTCTCTGGGCTGACAGGCCTAATTCTGCTCCTATGTCTTATGGTCTTATATCATTTACCTTTCTCAATTCTTTCTGCGTATGAATTTTTATTTCCTACTTTTCATGATACAGCATGCCAAGATTCTGTTGTATTACATAATTATATGTTTTATATCATATTTTACTTTTTAATTCTTCTTACTGATGAATAAAACTCCCTCCCCCTCCCACCCAATCTCCCTGTCTTGTTCTTGAAGCACCTTCAATTACTCCAAAAGACTGAGGTTTGGTAAAATACTGAAAGGCTTTTATTCGCTGTACAATACGACCTCCACAGTGAGTGTCTGCCCCCGGACTGAGGGGGAGGGGCAAGGCAAACACCTTTATACAGGACTCTGTGGGAGGACACAGGGGCAGTTAGCAGAGGGGTGTGTCCAGACCTTGTTACAACATATATACATGGTTTACCACATTCACCCTCCTTTTTTTAAAAAGAGTCCCGCGGGGTGAAGTGACTGACAATATTTACAAGAAGTATATTCACAGGTTAAGTCTATCAGGCGGTCGAGTCCGTCGCTGTGACCTACGTAGCACCGATGGTGATTGCACCAGCGATGGCGGTTGTGCTGGCTCCGGCCTGACTTCAGGTGCCAGCACGTTAGGCGTCGGTAATCCCTCGTGCGTGTGCGTTGCGCCCGGTATGGGAGTGTCTTGTGGTGTCTGTATAGGGTTTGGGGTGCACGGTGTCTCGTAGGTACATACATTGGTGGGTACGGGGTCAATAGTCACCACGGAGTGTTCAGGGTAGGGGCCCGGAGCTCCTGCAGGCGCCAGGTCACGGATGGAGACCGTGTCCTCCCGCCCATCAGGTAAAACCACGTAGGCATACTGGGGGTTCGCATGAAGTAAGTGAACCCTCTCGACTATCGAGGAGTATTTATTGCTCCTCGCGTGTTTCTGGAGCAGCACTGGCCCCGGGGACGTCAGCCAAGATGGTAGGGTGGTTCCAGTTGTCGATTTTCTAGGAAAAGAAAAGAGCCGCTCATGAGGGGTGGCATTGGTGGCTGTGCATAACAGGGAGCGGATGGAGTGGAGTGCTTCGGGAAGGACCTCCTGCCAGTGGGAGACTGGCAGTCCCTTTGACCTGAGGGCTAAGAGTGTGGCTTTCCACACTGTGCCATTCTCCTTCTCTACCTGTCCATTCCCCCGGGGATTATAGCTCGTGGTCCCACTGGTTGCAATTCCCCTAGCCAGTAGATATTGGCGCAGCTCGTCACTCATAAACGAGGACCCTCTGTCACTGTGGATATAGCATGGGTATCCGAACAGAGTGAAGAGCTTGCGCAGGGCTTTTATAACTGACGTGGTAGTGGTGTCAGGGCAGGGGATGGCGAAGGGGAACCGCGAGTACTCGTCAATTACGTTAGGGAAGTACACATTGCGGTCGGTGGAGGGAAGGGGGCCCTTAAAGTCAACACTAGGTCGCTCAAACGGGCGGGTGGCCTTGATGAGTGGTGCCTTTTCGGGTCGGTAGAAACGCGGTTTGCACTCTGCACAGACTTGGCAGTCCCTGGTCATCATCCTGATCTCCTCAAGGGAGTAAGGCAGGTTCCGGGCTTTCACAAAGTGGAAAAGCCGGGTGGCTCCCGGGTGGCAAAGGTCTACATGTAGGGCGTATAGCCGGTCGATCTGCCCACTGGCGCATGTTCCCCGGGATAGGGCATCGGATGGCTCGTTGAGCTTCCCAGGCCTGTGCGTGATGTCATAGTTGTAGGTGGAGAGTTCGATTCTCCACCTCAGAATTTTATCATTTTTGATTTTGCTCCGCTGCTAATTATTAAACATGAATGTGACTGAGCACTGGTCAGTTAGCAGGGTGAACCTTTTGCCGGCAAGATAGTGCCTCCAGTGCCTTATAGCTTCCACTATAGCCTGGGCCTCTTTCTCTACCGCAGAGTGCCGAATTTCAGGGCCTTGAAGGGTACGGGAGAAGAACGCCATTGGTCTTCCTGCCTGGTTGAAGGTAGCAGCCAGTGCGAAGTCGGAGGCGTCGCTCTCTACTTGGAAGGGAACGGCCTCATCCACCACATGCGTTGCTGCTTTGGCAATGTCCCCTTTTATGCGGCTGAAGGCCGCGTGGGCCTCGGCAGAGAGGGGGAATGTGGTGGACTTGACCGGGGACAGGCCTTGTCTTCATAGTTAAAGACCCATTGGGCGTAATATGAAAAGAAGCCCAGGTACCTTTTGAAGGCTCTGAGGGTATTGGGAAGAGGGAGTTCCAACAAGGGGCACATACGGTCGGGGTCAGGGCCAATGACTCCATTCTCCACGACACACCCAAGGATAGCAAGTCGGGTGGTCCCAAATACACACTTGTCCTTGTTATAGGTGAGGTTGAAAAAGTTGGCCGCTTGGAGAAATTTTTGGAGGTTGTTGTCGTGATCCTGCTGGTCGTGACCGCAGATGGTGATGTTATCCAGATATGGGAATGTGGCCTTCAGTTGGCACTGGTCCACCATCCGGTCCATTGCCCTCTGGAAGACAGATACACCATTCGTGACACCAAAGGGGACGAGCAGGAAGTGATAAAGCCTGCCGACCGCCTCGAAGGCAGTGTAAGGGTGGTCCTTCCGGCAGATGGGGAGCTGATGGTAAGCGGATTTTAGGTCTATGGTCGAGTACACCTTGTACTGTGCTATCTGATTGACCATATCCGCGATGCGGGGTAGAGGGTACGCGTCGAGCTGCGTGAACCTATTGATGGTCTGGCTATAGTCCACGACCATCCTATTCTTCTCCCCGTTCCGAACAACCACCACCTGCGCCCTCCAAGGTCATGTGTTTGCCTCAATGACCCCCTCCCTGAGCAGCCACTGCACCTCCGACTTAATGAAGACTCTGTCTCCCGCGCTGTACCTCCTGCTTTTAGTTGCCACAGGTTTACAGTCGGGGGTCAGGTTGGCGAACAGCGGTGGGGGAGGGATCCTGAGGGTGGAGAGGCCGCAAGTGGTGTCGGTAGTGCGGCAGTTGGCATGATGTTGGGTGGGATGCGGGGGTCGGTGTGTGTGTGTGTGGTCAGTAGCGGGGTACGTGACATATCTCTACAAAACAGGGGATTTATGACAGTAATTAGTGGGAGGGGCCCATCATACTTCATTGTCACGCTTTTCAGGTGGCTCTGGAACTCCAACCCCAACAGCACAGGGGCACACAGTTGAGGCAAGACCAGTAATGTAAAGTCCCGATATTCTGTGCCCTGCACCACTAGTGTCGCTACACAAACCCCCCCCCCCCCGGATGTCTGTTGTATGCGACCTGGAGGCCATGGTGACCCTTCGACTTACCGGCCGTATCATGAGTCCACAATGCTGCACCGTGGTCGGGTGGATAAAACTCTCCGTGCTGCCTGTGTCAAACAGGCAGCTTGTCCTGTGCCCCTCCACCAGAAGGTCCATCATTGACCTTGCGAGCTGGTGGGGAGCGCTTTGGTCAAGGGTCACGGAAGCCAGGGTGGGGTCGCTGTCTTGGTTCAGTGTGGTGGGGTGCCCCGTGAGCACCCGTTGGTCGTAGGTGGTGGGAGGTGGCACCGACCAAGATGGCCACCCCCATGTCTCGCACGTGGTGGTGGCGTGCAGGGAAGATGGCGGCAGGCAAGATGGCGGCCCCCATGTCACGCACGTGGTGGCAGTGTGCAGGGAAGATGGCGGCAGGGAAGATGGCGGCCCCCATGTCTCGCACGTGGTGGCAGTGTGCAGGGAAGATGGCGGTCCCCACGTCTCGCACGCGGCACTGCTCAATCCCGCTCGCGGTTTTGACTTACAGACCTTGGCAAAGTGGCCCTTCTTTCTGCAGCTGGAGCAGGTAGCTTGTCGGGCCAGGCAGCGTTTCTGGGGGTGCTTCTCCAGTCCGCAGAAGTAGCACTTCGCGGACTCACGACTGGCGGCAGCCGAGGTTGATTCGCCGGCAGGTTGCGGGGTCTGCGGCACTCACAAGGCCATCGGGGGATCGCGTGTCTGGAGAGCCTTGGAGTTATGCAGAGCGGCCTCCAACGTATCAGCCAGCTCCATCACCGAATTTAAGGTAAGATCGGCTTTTTCCAGCAGCCGCTGGCGCACGTACACTGACCTGGTCCCCGTGACGAAGGCGTCTCTCACTAGGAGTTCTGCATGCTGGCCGCCGTCAGCTCCTGGCAATTGCAGGCTCGCACGAGCGTCCGTAGGGCCTGGATGAACTCAGCACTCGATTCCCCAGGGCGTTGTTGCCGTGTCGCTAAACGGTGCCGAGCATAGACGCTGTTTATCGGCTGCAGGTATTGTCTTTTGAGTGCGTTCATTGCGCCGTCGTAGTTCGGCTGGTCTCTGATCAGCGAATAGACCCATGGACTGACCCTGGAGAGTAGAACTCTGCGCTTCGCTACGGGGTCGGTCGCTTTAATCTCCTCTAGATACGCTTCGAAGCAGGCCAGCCAGAGTTCGAAAGCGTTTCCAGCTTCAGGTGTTTGCGGATTGAG
Organism: Mobula hypostoma; assembly: GCF_963921235.1. Classification (NCBI taxonomy): domain Eukaryota; kingdom Metazoa; phylum Chordata; class Chondrichthyes; order Myliobatiformes; family Myliobatidae; genus Mobula; species Mobula hypostoma. The sequence continues at coordinate 132,544,946 of NC_086100.1, read as the reverse complement.
GTCTAATTTTTCTGGTCTCAGGGCCTGTTCCATGTTTTAAAACGTACAGGGAATAAAATTGAAGCACCTTCAATTACTCCAAAAGACTGAGGTTTGGTAAAATACTGAAAGGCTTTTATTCGCTGTACAATACGACCTCCACAGTGAGTGTCTGCCCCGGACTGAGGGGGAGGGGCAAGGCGAACACCTTTATACAGGACTCTGTGGGAGGAGCCACAGGGGCAGTCAGCAGAGGGGTGTGTCCAGACAGGTAACCGAGTTACAACATATATACATGGTTTACCACAGTTCTCTTGCCGAATGTTTTTATGCTTCTACAGGTTCTTTGCATTCTTTTTGAAGCCCAATTTCCCTTTCAGCAGTAACAAACTTGAATGTTCTACAAACATTCTTTTCAATGGTCATTAAAATAAATTGAGAATACCTGAGTACACAATACTGATCCACATTAAACCCCAATAATTGAACCCTGAAAAAGGCTCCTGCCACCCAACTAGGAACAGGGTTCCCCTTGTCCTCACCTACCACCCCACCAGCCTTCGGGTCCAACATTTAATTTTCCATAACTTCCGCCACCTCCAACGGGATCCCACCAAGCGCATCTTTCCCTCACCCCCCCATCCCTCCCCACCAATCTCCCTCCCTGCACTTATCCGTGTAAGCAGAACAAGTGCTACACATGCCCTTACACTTCCTCCCTCATCACCATTCAGGGCCCCAGACAGTTCTTCCAGGTGAGGCGACACTTCACCTGTGAGTCGGCCGGGGAGATATACTGCATCCGGTGCTTCCAATGTGGCCTTCTATATATTGGCGAGACCCGACGCAGATTGGGAGACAGTTTTGCTGAACACCTATGCTCTGTCCACCAGAGAAAGCAGGATCTTCCAGTGGCCACACATTTTAATTCCACATCTCATTCCCATTCTGATAAGTCTATCCACAGCCTCCTCTACTGTAAAGATGAAGCCACACTCAGGTTGGAGGGGCAACACCTTATATTCCGTCTGGGTAGCCTCCAAACTGATGGCATGAACATTGACTTCTCTAACTTCCGTTAATGCCCCACGTCCCCTCCGTACCCCAACCCTTATGTATGTATGTATGTATGTATTTATTTATTTATTTATTTGTTCTTTCTCTCTCTCTCTTTTTTTCTCCGTCTCTCTCACTATAACTCCTTGCCCATCCTCTGGGCTCCCCTCCCCCTTTCTTTCTCCTTAGGCCTCCCATCCCATGATCCTCTCCCTTCTCCAGCCTCTTATCCCTTTTGCCAATCAACTTTCCAGCTCTTAGCTCCATCCCTCCCCCTCCTGTCTTCTCCTACCATTTTGGATCTCCCCCTCCCCCTCCCACTTTCAAATCTTACTAACTCTTCCTTCAGTTAGTCCTGACGAAGGGTCTCGGCCTGAAACGTCGACTGTACCTCTTCCTAGAGATGCTGCCTGGCCTGCTGCGTTCACCAGCAACTTTGATGTGTGTTGCTTGAATTTACAGCATCTGCAGAATTCCTGTGGTTTAGATTTGGAAAACAAGGCTTTTCATTCACACAATAATGTTGCCTTCCTAACTGCATTATGATTTTCAAAGTGCTCTGTTCCCGTGTCTTTAATACTGTAGTTTAGTATTTTATCCGGAATTGAAGCATAGTCCCTAATTTCCATCTCTTTCCTTTCTTAACATACAAACATAGAAACAAAGAAGTCTACAGCATGTTACAGGCCCTTCAGCCCACAATGTTGTGCCAGCCATGTAATCTACTCCAGAAGCTGCCTAGAATTTCCCTACCACATAGCTCTGTTTTTCCTAAGCTCCATGTACCTATCTGAGAGTCTCTTAGAAGACCCTATTGTAACAACAACTTCTACCACCTTCGCTGGCAGTACATTCCACGCACCCACTACTCTCTGTGTGAAAAACTTACCTCTGACATCCCCCTTATACCTACTTCCAAGCACTTTAAAACTATGCCCACTCATGTTAGCCATTTCAGCCTGGGAAAAAGCTTCTGGCTATCCACACAATCAATGCCTCTCATCATCTCATACACCTCTATCAGGTCACCTCTCATCTTCCGTCGTTCCAAGGAGAAAAGACCAAGTTAACTCAACTCTATAGCGAGAGGATTCGAGTACAGGAGCAGGGAGGTACTACTGCAGTTGTACAAGGCCTTGGTGAGACCACACCTGGAGTATTGTGTGCAGTTTTGGTCCCCTAATCTGAGCAAAGACATCCTTGCCTTAGAGGGAGTACAAAGAAGGTTCACCAGATTGATTCCTGGGATGGCAGGACTTTCATATGATGAAAGACTGGATGAACTGGGCTTGTACTCGTTGGAATTTAGAAGATTGAGGGGGGATCTGATTGAAACATATAAGATCCTAAAGGGATTGGACAGGCTAGATGCAGGAAGATTGTTCCCGATGTTGGGGAAGTCCAGAACGAAGGGCCACAGTTTGAGGATAGAGGGGAAGCCTTTTAGGACCGAGATTAGGAAAAACTTCTTCACACAAAGAGTGGTGAATCTGTGGAATTCTCTGCCACAGGAAACAGTTGAGGCCAGTTCATTGGCTATATTTAAGAGGGAGTTAGATATGGCCTTTGTGGCTACGGGGGTCAGGGGGTATGGAGGGAAGGCTGGGGCGGGGTTCTGAGTTGGATGATCAGCCATGATCATAATAAATGGCGGTGTAGGCTCGAAGGGACGAATAGCCTACTCCTGCACCTATTTTCTATGTTTCTATGTTTCTATTCTCATAAGGTATGCTCTCCAATCCAGGCAACTTCCTTGTAAATCTCCGCTGCATTCTTTCGATAGTATCCATATCCTTCCTGTAATGAGGTGACCAGAACTGAAAACAGTACTCCAAATGGAGTCTGACCAAGGTCTTGTATAGCTGTAACATTACCTCACAGCTCTTGAACTCAATCCCATGGTTAATGAAGACCATCACACCATGCGCCTCCTTAACAACACTGTCAATCTGTGCAGCAGCTTTGAGGGTCCTATGGACATGGACCCCCCCAGATCTCGCTGATCCCCCACACTGCCAAGAGTCTTAATATTGTCTTCAAATTTGACCTACCAAAATGAACCACCTCAAACTTATGTGGGTTGAAGTCTATCTGCCACTTCTCAGCCCAGTTTTGCATCCTATCGATGTCTCACTATAACTTCTGACAACCCTCCAGACTATCCACAACACCCTCAACTTTTGTGTCACCAGCAAACTTACTAATCCACCCTTCTACTTACTCATACAGATCGTTTATAAAAATCACAAAGAGGAGGGGTCCCAGAACAGATCCCTGCAGAACACCACTGGTCACCAACCTCCATGCAGAATATTAACCAACTACAACCACCCATTGCCTTCTGTGGGCAAGCAAATTCTGGATCCATAAGGCAAGGTCTCTTTGGATCGCTTCCTCATTACTTTCTGAATGAGCATCACATGGGGAACCTTATCAAATGCCTTACTGAAATCCATATGCACTACATCCATTGCTCTAACTTCATCAATGTGTTTTGTTATATCATCAAAGAATTCAATCACATTGCTCGCAAATCCTGGCTCTTAGGATCTTCTCCAACAACTTGCCCACCACTGAAGTAAGACTCACTGGTCTATAATTTCCTGGGTTATCTTTATTCCCTTTCTTGAACAAGGGAACAACGTTCCCTTGTGATCCTCTGATACTTCTCCCATCCCTATTGATGATGCAAAGATCATCGCCAAAGGCTCAGCGATCTCCTCCCTCATTTCCCACAGTAGCCTGGGGTATATTTCATCCAGTCCCGGAGACTTAACTAACTTAATACCTTTCAAAAGCTCCAGCACATCCTCTTCATTAATGACGATACATTCAAATGTTTCATTCTGCTGTAAGACATCCCCATAATTGTCAAGGTCATTTTCACTGGTGAATACTGAAGCAAAGCATTCATTAAGTACCTCCGCTATCTCCTCCGGCTCCATGCACAGGTTTCCACTCTCGCTCCTGATTGGTCCCATTCTCACACACCTCTTCCACTTGCTCTTGGGGATTTCCTTAATTATGCTCGCCAAGGCCTTCCCAGAGCCCCTAAAGCTCTCCTAATTTCCTTCTTGAGCTCCTTCCTGGCACTGTTACAATTTTCTAGAGCTCTAAGAGTACCTAGTTTCTTTAACCTTTCATACGCTTTTCTTTTCTTTTTAACAAGATTTTCTACATCCTTTGCACACTATGGTTCTTTTACCCTACCATCCTTTCCTTGCCTCAATAGAACATAGCTATGCAATAGGCCATGCAAATATTCCCTGAACATTTGCCACATTTCTGCCATGCATTTCCCTGAGAACATCTCCTCCCAATTTATGTACCCAAGTTCCTGCCTAATAGCATATTTCCCCCTACCCCAATTAAACGGTTTCCCAAATTGTCTGCTCCTATCCCTCTCCAGAACTATGGTAAAGGAGAAAGAGTTGTGATCACCATCTCCAAAATGCTCTCCCACCAAGAGATTTGAAACCTGACCAGGTTCATTTCCCAATACCAGATCAAGTACAGCCTCTCCCCTAGTTGACCTATCTACACATTGCGTCAGGAAACCTTCCTGAACATACCTAACAAACTCCACCCCATCTATTCCCCTTGCTCTAAGGAGATGCCAGTCAATATTAGGAAAGTTAACATCACCTATCACAACAACACTATTATTATTGCACTGTTCCAGAATCGGCCTCCCTCTCTGCTCCTTGATGTCTCTGTTACTGTTGGGGGGGGGGGTCTCTTAAAAAAACACCCAGTAGAGTTATTGCCCCCTTCTTGTTTCTGACCTTCACCCACAATGACTCAGTTGACAATCCCTCCAAGACTTCCTCCTTTGCTGCAGCCATGATACTATCCCTGATTAGCAGTGCCACCCCCCTACTTTTTTGTCTCCCTCCCTGTCCTTTTTGAAACTTATGATACTCTTAAAGAGTAGTGTTATGCATAGTCTTCCAGTTTTATCAGACTTTTTCTGAATCTACAACATTTGAAAGATCATCACTTATGTATCCATTATCTCCCTATCTCTACAGACACTCTTGATGAGAAACCTAGGATGCAGGCTGTTGTTGAGAATATGATGTCACTTTGATCCTAAAATTATTCCAATATTTTCTTTTCTGTCATACTAATTAACTTAAATAACCCACTATGATAACATTCTCAATCTATATTTTCTAGTGTGTTCCACAAAATGTTTACTTAATGCTCCTGCCAGGGTAGGCTCTCTTGATTTTACCTAAAAGGCAAAGATTTAATTATGATAGTCTCTTCCCTTTCATACAAGACTGTTTTGAAATGCCCATTATTATGATGTTAGGGTAGTGGAAGTTGTAAAAGCTCTCAGGACCCTTTTACTACATATTCTTGAGACCTTAGTTTCATATTTTATTGTCATATTAGAATTTCTTCGTTTATCTACTGATGTCTCTAAAACACTTCTAATCAACAGGTTTGTCCTTTTTGTTCTTAGCCACCTTATCTGCTTCTTTAACTGAAAAAGGGGAGGAGGAGGAGAATAATAAAAAGGAGGGGCACTTTGGTGGAAAACAGACACCAAGCCAATTTCTACACGTGTTATCAAAGATTGAAATATCTAATTTAGCTAAAAGTTCTGATATAAGTCATTGCATCAATTACAGGACTCACTTAACCTTCCCTTTGTTTGATATTATCAGTGTCCCTTTATCAAAATTATTGACTCTCAATGTACTTTTTTCTGCCTTTCTCTTGATTTAGTGCCTGCTTTCCACAAAATTATAGAATGATGCTAGTCTCCCATACTAATGAAGTCACAATCAAATATATGGTGTCTGACGAATACCTTTTCAAAATATGTTATTACGTTCTACTACGCACAGTCAATATGCTTCAGTATACAGTATGTTCACTTCTTGTGTATTTATTTACAAGAGTTTAATTGGTTAAAAGTTCTCTTTGATATGATGTATCAACATTCAGTTCAGTTGATACCCAGCCTATTCTTCATCTATGTAAAGGTAGTTGGTCTTAAGGAAGGCTCCCACTGAAATATTAAATTGCTCAAAACCAGAGGATGATTTAAAAAAAAATCAGGATCCTTTGTGATACTCTCAAAATCAACTAGCTTAAGGAATTCACCATCTACACCCTTGCATCCAGTCTTCACTTTGGATTATCAGGTAACTGCATTAGTGGCTGACATCTTGACAAATGATTGGAAGATTCCCATAGCCCACAGAATTTACAAGTGTGTCGTCAACAGTCACAATATTCAGGACAAAAGAGGCAGGCATTAAATAAGTTGCCCTGGGTCATAAAAAGCCTTTGCACTTTGTAGGTTTGTGATATTCAGTAATGCTCATAGTTCACTGGTCAGCAATGCCCTGTCTCGATTGGACTAGCTACATTGTTTAGAGTCTCTATCATCAGTTTTTGTTTGACAGGTTGTTTGATGAGATTTAGGTTCAAAACTGATATGCACCTGGATTCAATTTGGTTAACACAAACACTGGGAAGTATGTTAAATCCAGGGCTAAGACCAGATCACAATCAGCTATAACTGCTTTTCTCTTTCAGAAACACAAGATGTTCATCATATTCACTCAATGTGCTTCTGTTTGGTTCTGATTGATTTTGTTTTCTCTGTTCTTATACGTGAAATGGAAAATAAGAAACCTGAATGAGGTTATAACTGTCTGCATTACAAGTGTTAAAAACATAAATGTCACAGATATTGAGAGATTTGGAAGCTGAGCAGTCAAACTAATACAAACCTATATTTTTCTTCTTGTGTCTTTATCAATGCACTTACAAATGACAGCACTAAATGTCTGAATGGGAACTCAGCCCTTGATAAAAGATGTGTGTTATTGCCATTGATTGAACAGTCTTTTGAGATCTGTAATAATATTTCTTACAGTATAAATTATATATACTTTAGAATGACCACACAATTGATCATAGATAGTCTGTGTCTGAAATATTCTGAGGTTTAGACATTAACAAAACTTGACCTTTTAAGGCAGTGCTGCGGTAGCAACTATTAGAATCCATATGATTGCAGTTGTAAATTCCTGAGAGGAATTAGGGGTCAGTAAATTGCTTGTAAATTTCAGGCTCTAGGTCATCTAATAAACATGCTGAAATCCCAAGAATTCTTTCTTTTTATGATTGTTTTACATTGGTAACAAAGTGTGACATCTGGAGAGTGACAGAGACATACCAGATAAAAGACTTTTAATGGCTCTGAAAAACCATGAGTACAGCAGCTTAGATTAATACAAGGTCAGGAGAAGATTCTCTAACATTATCATTAACTCTAACTGCAAACTCACACCATTAGAAGCACACCTCAGCTGTCAACAAGAGGGTGAAATTCAAAACATGGTACAAGCTGCCAATTGACTAGGATTATCAATCATTACCTTTACCACATGCCTGTGATCCTCCCTCTGTTCCAAAACATTTTCTTCAACCTTCAGTCGCTCTTTCATGACTCAAACCTGGATCCCCAAGTTAGTTCCAATAATGCAGGTAGACCAGCCAATGTGCTTGCTTTCACTGAACACCAAGAGAAGCAATGATAGAAGGGAAGAAAGAGTAAAAATAAACAGAACGATAAAACATTGAAAAATCTAAGCCTGAGTCCGTCCCCATCTTGGCCCACACTACCACATGGACTCAGTCATGAAAATTCATTAAATTTGTTCTTAATCTATCAAGTTAGTAAGGTGATAGTGCCATACAACAAATGGAGGATGTGAAGACAGTGCGTGATCTCCTCACACACCAACAACGATCCATCCTGCCATCATGGTCATACAGATAGATGTTTTCACAATAGGTAGATTGATACAGATAAGGTCTAAGTTATTTGTTCACATTGGCTCTCCAGTCTCCTTCCATAAGTACAGGCAACAAGATGTGTCTGTTGGGGTTTGACCAACCCAACCAGTTGTAAACCATTTCTAATAGAAATTGTGCAACACTACCTCACCAGTGTACAGCTGTCTTCCTGCTACTTACAATTCTACTCTTAAGAAGTTTTCAATACAGATAATGAAGTAATCCATCACTTGAGAGCGGGTGGTTGGGGGAATTAACAGGAATTTTGTTTGGGGTGCTTGACCGGCACAACATTGTGGGCCAAAAGTCTTGTAATGTGCTGTAGATTTGGAGTCTGTACCGATGATACCTAGGATAGATCTGATTTGATTACATAGCGATGTGCCCCTGTCTAAGGTGACTTGGTCTAAATGGTGGAAGGGATGACATCCAGGTATGGTGATGGCTAGGACATTAACCGAAATGATTAATTTTGAATATGCCACTGTCAAACTGCAGCTTGATTAGTTTGTGGGCCAGATCTACAAACCATTATATTAGTCCCATAATATAAAGAAGAAGGATTTAAACTGATAGCAGGGGTACACGTGCTTTAAATGTATCCTGTGTACAGCTTTGGCTACAATGGGATGAAACATCGACTGTTCGTTCATTTCCATGGATGACACCTAACCTGCAGAGTTCCTCCGGCATTGTGTGTGTGTGTTGCTTTGAATAGGATGATTTGTCTGGTTTTAATCATTTTATCTTTTTAGCATCTTTCACGCAACTGAGTTGTTTTCTAGGCCACATCAGAGGATAATTATGATTTCACCACATTGGTATTATAGATGACAAGAGAAAAATGTATCTCTGGATCTATCTTTTTGGAAGTCTTTATGTGCTTACTTCTGCTAAATAAGCAAAAATAATCAACTTCCAGTGACCTGAAAAAAATACAGCTTTAACACCTGGAGTTCTAAAAGAGACACATCAAATTAGCACATGGTTGGAGTCATAGAATAGAACGTTAGGTACTTGAATAGGAAAGGCAGGGAGAAATATGAACAACTAGAAACACTAGATACTTTGCAGATGCTATAGATCCAGAGCACCACACACAAAATGCTGGAGAAGCTCAACAGGTCAGAAAAAGGGAAGGAGGAGGGGCACCAGGGAAGGTAATAGGCAGGTAAGGCAAAAGGGTAAGAGGCCAGAGTGGAGAATAGAAGAAGAGATAATGGGGAGGGAAAAAATTAACAAAAGGAGAAATTGATGCTTATGCCATCAAGTTGGAGGCTACCTAGACAGAATGCGAGGTGCTGCTCCTCCAGCGTGAGAGTAGCTTCGTCATGGCAGGAGAGGAGGCCACGGACTGGCATATCAGAACTGGAATGGGGACAGGAATTAAAATGGTTGGGCACCAGGAAAGTCTGCTTCTTGTGGATGAAGTGGAGGTGCTCAACAAAGCAGTCACCAAAGCTAGTGATGCCTTTGCATTTCAAAATTTACAGTACATCTCCTTCATAATGATATTTAGTCATTTCACCTCTGCAGCATTCTGTGTTTGCAAATTCCAAAATTTCACTGTCCTCTGAGGAAAGAAATTTCTCTTCATCTCATTTCCAAATCTCTTGCCTTGTAACCTGAGATATGGCACTGTATTCTTGTCACCGCCAGGGAAAACATCCTCCCTATGTTCACTTTGTCTAGCCCTTGTAGAGTTTTGTAAATTACAATGAGATCCTCTCTTATTCATCCAAGCTCCAGTGAACCATACAGTTTATCTGGATGTAACATTAGCCTGGACTTGTACTGATAATTCATTTCGCCAGGGAACCTTGATTTATGTTAGCAATAGAAGAGCATCCTGACCGAAGGATGTTTCTACAATGAGAATTCATGCTGCATTCATGTACAGTCAATGGCATAGTATTCATTGCAGAGAAATCTTTCTCAGATCCAGCCATCTCTATAGTAGTTTTTTCATGTACTAACGCCTGTTGCTATTATCCATAGTAACTAGCACTTGTGTTATCATCAAGCAGTTTGAGCAGTCAATCACATTAATGAATGCTAATAGCAAAAAAAAACCCAGAAACAAAAAGCACTGTTTTAAATGAAATTATAAAATTTTATAAGGAACATGGGAATAAAGTTAGGGGGACACATTGGGGTAGGAGATAAAACAACATAAATAAACCTTTTATTTTAGTAACCCCAATATTTTCAATATTCTTCATATGAGCAAATTAGAAAACATTTTAATAGTTATAGAGTTTGCTAGCAGTATTTCAAAGGTTTCAAAGTTACATTTAATGCCAGAGAAATGTATACAAATATACATCCTGAAATACCTTTTCTTCGCAAGAAATGTTTGTGCATTTGCAGTTTAGGCTAAACATGAACACCGATTAGGTATAGACTTTCAGTCTATTTCATAAGTAGTTCAAACTCTTTGCTAAATGCCATGATCCTAAAATTAGCTACATCATATCAGAACATAAGAATCAGAGTAGCAGTAGGATGTATGGTTCCTTAAGTTTGCTCTGCCATTTAATAAAATCACGACTGACCTGAACTTGGCCTTAAGCTATATTTTCCTGGAGGAATTCAGCAGGTTAGGCAGCAGGACCTTATGAAATGTCTCAGCTGAAAATGTCAACTGCTTATTCGCCTCCATAGATGTTGCCTGACCTGCTGAGTTCCTCCTGCATTTGTGTATGTTGCACTAGAATTCTAGCATCTTCACAATCTCATTTGTTTGTGCCTTTATTTTCCTACCTATTTCACATAATCCTTTGTCCCCCATAGACCAAGACCTGTCAATCTCTAATTTCAACAGATTCCATGATTCAGCCGCCACAGCTCTCTGCAGTAGGCCCAAAGATTCCTAACTGTTGAGAGAAGGTCCTCCTTACCTCCATCTTAGGTGACCCTTTACTATATCAAGCCTTGTCAGAATTTTATTGATTTCAATAAGATTACTTCATTCTTCTAAACTGTAATGAACACAGGCTTCATCTGCTCAGCCATTCCTCATAAGATTATAGTTTCATCCCAGTACACAACTGATTAAACATTTTATGAACTACTTGCATCTGTATCCTCAGTAAAGTAAGGAGACCAGAACTGTTTACAGCACTTCAGGTATGATCTCACCAATTCCATTGAACAGCTGTTTGCAAAAAATTACTAAATTTTATATCCGTCTCCTTCACAATAAAGAACAACATTTTAATAGCTTTCAACACTTGCTTAGACTGCATGCTAGCTTTCTGTGTTTGCCTTACAAAACCCAAATCCCTCTGTACAGCAGCAATCTGTTGACTCATTACTTTTAAACAGTTTTCTGTTTTCCCTACCAAAGTGATAACCTCAGTTTTCTCACATTAATGTTAATTGGTTTATTATTGTCACATGTACCAAGATACAGAGAAAAGCTTTGTTTGGCATACCTTGACACAGATCATTTTGAAACATTAGTATAAAAAGAAAAGCAGAATGCAGAACATAGTGTTACAGTTACAGAGCAAGTGCAATTCAGGTTGACAATGAGTTGTGAGGGCCTTGACATGGTACATAGTGAGGTCAAAAGTTCATCTTTATTGTACAAAAGAACTGTTCCAGAGTCTTATGACAGCAGGTTAGAGTCTGGCCTGGAACCCGCTGATGTGTATTTTCAAGCTTTTGTGTCTTTTTCATGATGAGAGGGGGGAGAGGAGAGAATGTCCGGGGTTGGAGTGGGGTTGGGGGTGGGGGGGGGTCGGGTTCTTTGATTATATTGATTGCTTTCCTAATATAGTGGAAAGCATTATATTAGGAAAGCATTGGCCGAACTCATGGAAGGGAGATTGGCTTTCTTGATGGATTTGCTCACTCATTTAACCTATATTTATTCCTTTGCAGATTTTTTGCATCTCCCTCACAATTGGAGAGAGTTGCTTGCGGAGTTTAGGTGCCATTTTTAAAAATCAGGCGGAGCCTGTCAGGACTTGTTTGTGGAGGGGGAGATTTTGGAGTGAGTTGGAGATATTTCCCTGTGGACATTTTATGGACCAGTTTTAAAAAGCAAGAGGGACCTATCGGGATTTGTTTTCAGAGCAGGAGATTGCTTGCGCTAGTAGTATCTAGGGTTAGCAAGGCAAATAAAAAGAAGTAACACTCACAACACGCTGGAGAAACTCAGCAGGTTTGGGCAGCATCCGTGGAAACGATGAGTTGACATTTTGGGCTTGAGTGAGTGTTGCTTTGACCTCAGCATCTGCAAAGTATTTTGTGTTAAATAAAAAGAAGTGAAGGTTAAGCCGAGCGGTCATTATTGGAATCAGAATCAGGTTTATTATCACCAGCACATGACATGAAATGTACTAACTCAGCAGTAGCAGTTCAATGCAATACATAATCTAGCAGAGAGAAAATAATAATAATAAATAAAATAATAATTATAATAATAAATAAACAAGTAAATCAATTACAGTATACAGGGTCTCGGCCTGAAACGTCGACTGCACCTCTTCCTAGAGATGCTGCCTGGCCTGCTGCGTTCACCAGCAACTTTTATGTGTGTTACAGTATACTTATATTGAATAGATTAAAAAACATGCAAAAACAGAAATACTGTATATTTTTAAAAAGTGAGGTGGTATCCAAAGATTCAATGTCCATTTAGGAATCGGATGGCAGAGGGGAAGAAGCTGTTCCTGAATCGCTGAGTGTGTGTCTTCAGGCTTCTGTATCTCCTACCTGATGGTAACAGTGAGAAAAGGGCATGTCCTGAGTGATGGAGGTCCTTAATACAGTAATGGACACTGCCTTTCTGAGTCACCGCTCCCTGAAGATGTCCTGGGTACTTTGTAGGCGGGTACCCAAGATGGAGCTGACTAGATTTACAACCTTCTGCAGCTTCTTTCGGTCCTGTGCAGTAGCCCCTCCGTACCAGACAGTGATGCAGCCTATCAAAATGCTCTCCCTGGTACAACTATAGAAGTTTTTGAGTGTATCTGTTGACATACCAAATCTCTTCAAACTCCTAATAAAGTGTAGCAGCTGTCTTGCCTTTATAACTGAATCAATATGTTGCTACTAGGTTAAATCCTCAGAGATCTTGACACCCATGAACTTGAAGCCACTCACTCTCTCCACTTTTGATCTCTCTGAGGATTGGTGTGTGTTCCTTCATCTTACCCTTCCTGTCCACAATCAGTTCTTTCGTCTTACTGATGTTGAGTGCCAGGTTGTTACTGTGGCACTATTCCACTAGTTGGCACTAGTCCTGTATGTCCTGTAGTTCTCTCGTCACCACCTGAAATTCTACCAACAATGGTTGTATCATCAGCAAATTTATAGATGGTATTTGAGCTATGCCTAGCCACACAGTCATGTCTATATAGAGAGTAGAGCAGTGGGCTAAGCACACACCCCTGAGGTGCACCAGTGTTGACCGTCAGCAAGGAGGATATGATATATATATATATGCTGTAACTGGGTTAACTGTCCGGACACATCCCTCTGCTGACTGCCCCTGTGGCTCCTTCCCTGAATAAAGGTGATTTCGCCCTGCTCCTCCCCCTCAGACCAGGGGCAGACACTCAGCATGCTGGAAGTCATATTTTACTGCAAATAAAAGCCTTTCAGTATTTACCCTACTTCAGTCCTTTGGAATTATTGAAGGTGCTTCAGTTATCACCCATCCACACAGGAATGGCCTAGTGTTAGAATGGTTAGGCTTTGGCTCAACATGCTTTGGCAAGAACGGGTGCAGGCTAGAACTGAAGTTTGATAAATCAGAGGCATAATAGGTTTACGCAAGATGGTAGTTCAGGCAGTAGAACGCTCTTCCTGGGAGATGTCGGATTTCAGGTTACTTAACAATCTCGCTGATGACTACATCTGCAGGAAATATACCCAACATCAGCTCGTGACTAACAAGGTCAAGGAATTGGAGCTGGAGTTGGATCCACTGAGGACCATTTGCAAGGCTTAAAACAGCATAGATGAGTCTTTTACTAATGTGATCACACCCAGAGTTCACACTTCAGATTGTAGTTGGGTGATTAACCTGAGAAGTAATGGGAGTAACTAGTCAGTGCAGGGTTCCCCTGTGGCCATTCCCCTCAGCAACAAGTATGCCCCTTTGAATATGGCTAGGTTATGACCTATAACGGCACGGCAGCGACAATCAGGACAGTGGCACTATGGCCTACTCTGAGGCTCAGCAGGAAAGAGTAAAGTCAGACAGAACAGTCTTGATGGGAAGACTCAATAGTTAGTGGGACAGTCAGCAGGTTCTGTGGCCGCAAAAGAGAAGACAGGATTGTGTGTTGCCTCCGAGGTGCTAGGATCCAGGATGTCTCAGAGCGGCTGCTGAAGATTCTCAAGAGGTAGGGTGAGATGCCAGAGGTCATGGTGTACATTGGCATCAATGGCATGGTAGAAAGGGGGAAGTGGACCTGTACAGTAAGTATAGACAGTTAGGGGAGAGACTGAAGAACAGGACCTTCAAGCTAATAATCTCTGGATTACTCCCAATACTACATGCTAGTCAGGGCAGGAATAGGATGATAGTAAAGATGAATAAGAGGCTGAGGAATTAGTGCAGGGGGAAGGGTTTCAGACTTCTGGATCATTAGGATCTCTTCTAGGGAAGATATGACATGTACAAAACAGACAGGATACAACTGAACCTGAAGGGGACCTATATCCTTGTGGACAGGTTTACTAGAGCTGTTGGGGAGCTGTTGGAAATTAAATATATTTGTAAAAACAGCTTGAGCCACTTGTCTGCCTCAATGTCTTATTTTATTGGTAGAATTCTTATAGTGATCAGGCTAGATCAAAATACAGAAAGTTGCAAATATTTTTATTTCTGCCAATTTAAAAGTGAAACAATTGTGATGTTCAAATTGTGGTGCCCATTACACAAAAAATGCACATTATTATCATAAAGGAGGGCACTGGGAGGCGGACCCACATGCAAGACACAGACACTGAAGTACTAGGAATAGGACTTGACTAGAGAGCTGGGACAAGAACTCAGACTTGGGCTAGGACATTGGCTAGGCAAGCAGGACCAGGAACTGGGAACTAGGAGCCTGGGCTTGGACTCAGAGCCAGAGACTGGACAAGGACCCAGACCTGGGTCTTGACTCGGGCTCGGACCCCAGAACTAGGCGAGGACATGACGTGGCTACAGGACTGGACAAGGCTTGGGTTCGGACTCCAAGCCAGAGACTGGACAAGGACCCAGTACCTGGGTCTTGACTCAGGCTCCAACTGCGGAGCTAGGCGAAAACATGACGTGGTATTGGGCGACAGGACTAGGTGAGGCTACAGGACAGAACAAGAGACTCCCGGGCAAGATGAGGGAACTCCAGCACAGGACAAAGCACATGGACAGGACGAGGCACATGGACAGGATGTGAACACAAAGCCTTGACTTGGTACTCAGAAACAGCTGAGCCTTGGACTTGGGATGACAGGAACCTCGGAACCTTGGACTTGGGGCAACAGGAACGCAGAACACAAAGCCTTGGTCTTGGGGAGTACAGGAACACAGAGCCTTGGTCTCAAGCACGGGAACATGGAAGCCTTGGACTTGAGAGACAGGAACATGGAACACAGAGCCGGGACCCCTCCTTGGGAACAGGATGTAGGGCCAGGACTCATACACAGAATGCTCAACATGTCGAGACAGTTCCCAATACTAGGTAGTGGCAAACGGCCGGACCTACCTAGCAAAGGCCTGGACACAGAGACAGTTCCTTATCTAGACAAAGCAAGGCTCCGGTCTCGCTCCAGTGGTTGAAATTGACAAGGTTGTGGGCAAGGTTCCAGACACAGGTTGCAGGCAAAGGCTCCAGACACAGGTTGCAGGCAAAGGCTCCAGAAGGAAGGGGAAGGGAAGGGAACAGTCCAGCCTCAGGGTAACAGCAAAGACAGCTTGGCTTACCCAACAGAGGCAAGGACAGGGAGGGACAGATCCAACCGTAGGGTAACGGCAAAGACGGCCAGACTTACCCCACAGAGGCGAGGACAGGATACTGACGAGACAAACCAGCAACCACACATGAACCCAAGGCCGCTTATATTCCCAGCCCCAAGACGAGCATCAGGTGCCTATGATTAAGTCCAACTGAAACAAGGGACAGCCGGAAGACCCGGAGTCCTGAGTTCACGGACCGGACCATGAACTGGAACGCAGACTTCACGGACCGGACCATGACAATTATATAATTAATAGTGATGAGATAAAGGTACATGGGTAGTAAAAGTTGTACAGTGGTACAGCCAGCCAGGATGCTCTCTCTGGGGCTCCCGTAGAAGGTCTTTAGGATTTGGGAGCCCATGTTGAACTCTTCAGTTGCTGAGGTGGAAGAAATGCTGTTCTGCTTTTTTGCCACAAAGCTGGTGTGTACAGTCCAGGTGAGATCATTGGTGATGTGTGTACCAAGGAACTTGAAACTACTCACCCTCTCAAATGCAGACCCATTGTGAGCCTGTAGTTCACAATCAGCTCTTTTGTTTTTTTTGGACATTATATAGTACAACATACAGAGATTCTAGCACTGATTCTTGGGGAACACTGGTCTCAAACCTCCTGTAACAAAAACACCCCTCTACTACTACCCTCTATCTTTTATGACCAAACCAATATTAGACCCAATTTACAACTCATTGTGGATTCTATGTGTCTTAACCTTCTGGACCAGTCAAAGGCTTTACTTAAGTCCATTTAGGCAACATCCAACATCCTTACCAATCATTTTTGTCACATCCTCAAAAAATTAATAACAAATTTGTCTATCAGTACCTCCCTAGCATCAAGCTTTACTGACTATCCTATTAGTTGTATGCTTTTCCAAATGCGAGTAAGGTCTCTAAGAACCTTCTCTAATAATTTCCTTATTACTGACGTAATGCCCACTGACCTACAATCTGTCCCTATTGCCTTTTTTTTGCGAACAAAGAAACAACACTGGCTATTCTCCAGTCTTCTGGCACCTTGCCTGAGCCTAAAGCGGATGCAAAGGTCTTTGTCAAGGCCAACAATCTCCACCCTAACTTCCTTCACTATCCTGAGATAGATCCCATCAGTCCCTGGGGGCAGCTACATTAATGTCATTCAAAATTACCAACTCCGCCTTTTCCTTAATATTGATATATGGGCCAGGATATAAAAATATTTCTTGCTCTCACTATCATCCATGTTCTTCTCCTTGGCAAACTGATGTTAAGTACCCATTAAGAACCATACCAACTTCCACTGGCTCATGCATTCATTCCTCTGTGCTTGAGTGGACTTACCCTTTCCATAACTATCCTCTTGCTCCTAATATACTGTAACTAGGCTTGGGACTGTGCTTAATCCTACTTCCCAAGGATGTTGTATGGCCCTTTTAGCCCTCCTGATTTGTTGTTTTCTGCTGCATTTCTATTCCTCAAGGATCTTGTCTGATTTCAACTCCTAAATCTTACATGTGCTTCTTTTTTCTCTTTGACAACGCTTAGATTATCTTTTGATAACCAAAGTCCTGAACTTTGCAATCTTAATGGTTCTTCTACATAGGAACATGCTGGTTCTAAATTCTAACCAACTGGCCTTTAAAGGACTCCCACGTGTTAGTTGTGAATTTATTCTCAAACAGTTGCTTCTATTCTGCTTTCTCTTGTCCCTTCCTAATACTGGTGTATAAAGTTCTCAAATTTTGTAGATTCATTAGCTTATCCTTACCCACAATAATCTATCATCACTACTCCCAACATGCTCTACCACTGAAACCTCGATCACTTAGTCAGGTTCATTCTAAAATCAGGTTTAATAGGCCCCATCCCTAATTGGATTATCTACATATCTACATATTATTTGAAGAAGCCCTTCTTGGTGCTTCTAACAGATTATGGCTCATCTAAGCCCCTGGAAGTAATAGACATGAGGAGAGGATCATAGTCAACAGATGAATATTATACTTGGATTTCCAGAAGGCATTGATAAGGTGCTGGATGAACATTTTACCCTTTAGATAAAGATGCATAGGGTAATGTATTGACATAGCTAGAGGATTGTTTAACCAATAGAAGGCAGAGAGATGGGATAAATAGGCATTTCTCTTGTTAGCAATCAGCGGAGAGTGGAGTGTTGTAGGGTTGGTGCTGGACCGTTCTCAATATACATTAACGATTTGGAAGAGGAGACTGAGTGTAGCATATGTATGTTTGCTGATAACACTAAACTGAGTGGAAAAGCAAATTGTTAGATGGATGCATAGATGGGTTAAATGAGTGGACAAGGATCTGGCAGATTGAGTACAATGTTGGTAAATACAAGGTCATTCTCTTTGAAAGGGAAAATTAGAATATCAATTATTATTTAAATAGTGAAAGATTGCAGCATGCTGTCGTGCAGAAGGATTTGGGAGCGATTGTGCATGAAATGCAAAAGATTACTTTGCATGTGCAACAAGTTATCAAGAAGGCAAACGAATGTTAGCCTTTATTGCTAGAAGGATTGAATTTAAGAGCAGGGAGGTTATGCTGCAACTGTACAGGGGCCTGGTCTGGCTGTGCTTAAAACATTGCATACCATTTCCTTCCTTGAGAAAAGTGATTTACCTCTCACAATGTTAATTATAGTCTGGTTATTGTTGAATAAGCAATAAATAAAGATGATGAAGCTGAACCCATGATAATCCTTAGTACCTGAGCTAAATAGAAGCAGTATAGGAACCAATACTTTTGTGAATGGGGTTACACTGAAGGGCAGAGTATTTATTTTCTGATTTTTAACTGCTGGATTCAACTTAACAGATTTGCTCCTGTGCAGGCACAAATTATTATTTTGCCATCTGTCAGACATCCCTTACATTGTTGTGTTCTCATTGGATATTCTGTTAATATTCCAAAGAGTCAAAGTCTTACTTGTGTTTCATTCATGCAAACAGCAGCCTCTTTAAAAACTCCAAAAGGGGTAAGGTCTTCTATTCTCCACCTTTTGATAACAGACATTGGCCAGATAGTACCCTTCGTTGATTTTGGCATTAGCACAGAACATTCACATTTCATTTTTTTAATATTCTGGATGTTTGGATAGAAAAGTGCACATGTGGGGGTGCCAAGAATTAATTGCTTAACCCAGCAATTCTAGGAAATGAATGAAAAGGAAGTCTAGGATCCAGTTGCAGAGGGAGGTGTTCAGGCCCAGTAGGCTCAGCTTTCCGATCAGTTTCTGAGGAATGATTGTGTTGAATGCTGAACTGAAGTCTATGAACAGCATTTGAACGTACGTGTCTTTTTTGTCCAGGTGGGTTAAGGCCAGTTGGAGGGTGATGGGAATGGCATCGTCTGTTGAATGTTTGGGATGGTACGCGAACTGCAGGGAGTCCAGTGAGGGGGGCAGCAGGGACTTGATGTACCTCTTGACAAGCTTCTCGTAACACTTCATGATGATGGATGTGAGTGCAATGGATGGTAATTATTGATTCAGGACACTGAAGACTTCTTTGGCATGATGATGATGGTGGCGGCCTTGAAGCACGAAGGAACGATGGCGCTGCTCAGGGAGATGTTGAAGATGTCAGTGAGAATATCTGCTAGCTGGTCTGCACATTCTCTAAGCACTCTGCCAGGAATATTTTCTGGTCCAGCAGCCTTCTGTGGGTTGACCCTGTGCAAGGTTCTCCTCACATCAGCCACGGTAAGACATAGCACCTGGTCATTTGGAGGAGGGGTGGACTTCCTCGCCGCCATGTCATTATCCGCCTCAAACCGAGCGTAGAAGATGTTCAGCGCATCTGGGAGGGAGGCATCACCCGCACAGTCAGGTGATGTTGTCCTGTAGTTGATGATGTCCTGAATGCCCTTCCACATGCGCTGCATTCCTAACGACAGCAGTAAGAAGAGAGCATGGCCTGGATGGTGGGGGTCCTTAATGATGAATACTACTTTGATGCGACAGCACTCCATGTACATATGCTCAATGATGAGGAGGGCTTTACTCATGATGAACAGTGCCAGATCCATCACTTTTTGTAGGCTTTTCGATTTAAAGGATGGGATATATAAGTATTTGAATAGACAGGACCTGATTATGGATAGTTATCATGGCTTTGTGCGTGGTAGGTGATCTCGAAACAATCTTTTAGAATTTTTTTAATATGAGGAGTATCATGAATAAAGTGGATGAGCTTACAGCGTGGATCAGCACTTGGAGCTATGATGTTGTGGCCATTACAAAGACTTGGATGGTGCAGGGGCAGGAATGGCTACTTCAAGTGCCAGGCTTTAGATGTTTCAGAAAGGATAGGGAGGGAGACAAAAGAGGTGGGGGTGTGGCACTGTTGATCAGAGATAGTGTCATGGCTGCAGAAAAGGAGAAAGACATGGAGGGCTTGTCTATGGAGTCTCTGTGGGTGGAAGTTAGGAATAGGATGAGGTCAATAACTCTACTGGGTGTTTTTTATAGACCACCCAATAGTAAAAGGGACATCGAGGAGCAGATAGGGAGACAGATTCTGGAAGGGAGTAATAATAACAGGATTGTTGTGGTGGAAGATTTTAATTTCCCAAATATTGATTGGTATTTCCCTAGAGTGAGGGGTTTAGATGGGGTAGGGTTTGTTATGTGCGTTCAGAAAAGTTTCTTGACACAATATGTAGATAAGCCTATAAGAAGAGAGGCTGTACTTTATCTGGTATTGGGAAATGAACCTGGTCAGGTGTCAGGTTTCTCAGTGGGAGAGCATTTTGGAGATAGTGATCACAATCCTATCCCCTTTACTATAGCATTAGAGAGGGATAGGAACAGACAAGTTAGGGAAAAGTTTAATTGGAGTAAGTGGAACTATGAGGCTACCAGGCAGGAATTTGGAAGCATAAATTGGAAACAGATGTTCTCAGGGAAACGTACCGAAGAAATATGGCAAATGTTCAGGGGATACTTGCGTGGAGTTCTGAGTAGGTATGTTCCAATGAAACTTGGAAAGGATGGTATGGTACAAGATCCGTAGTGCACAAAGGCTGTTGTAAATCTAATCAAGAAGAAAAGAAGAGCTTACGAAAGGTTCAAAAAACTAGGTAATTATATGAATCTCGAAGATTATAAGGCTTGCAGGAAGGATCTTAAGAATGAAATTAGGAGAGCCAGAAGGGGCCTTGAGAAGGCCTTGGCGGTCAGGATTAAGGAAAACCCCAAGGCATTCTACAAGTATGTGAAGAGCAAGAGGATATGGCATGAGAGAATAGGACCAATCAAGTGTGACAATGGATAAGTGTGTATGGAACCGGAGGAGATAGCGGAGGTACTGAATGAATACTTTGCTTCAGTATTCACTATGGAAAAGGATCTTGGTGATTGTAGTGATGACTTGCAGTGGACTGAAATGCTTGAGAATGTAGATATTAAGAGAGAGGATGTGCTGGAGCTTTTGGAAAGCATCAATTTGGATAAGTCACCGGGACTGATTTTTGCATCATCAATGAGGACGGGAGAGGTTCTGGAGGATTGGAGGGTTGTGGATGTTGATCCCTTATTAAAGAAAGGGAGTAGAGATAGCTCAGGAAATTATAGGCCAGTGAGTCTTACTTCAGTAAGTTGATGGAGAAGATCCTGAGAGGTAGGATTTATGAACATTTGGACAGGCATTATATGATTAGGAATAGTCAGCATGGCTTTATCAAAAGCAGTTCGTGCCTTACGAGCCTGATTGAATTTTTTGAAGATGTGACTAAACACATTGATGAAGGTAGAGCAGCAGATGTAGTGTACATGGATTTCAGCAAGGCAGTTGATAAGGTACACCATGCAAGGCTTATTGAGAAAGTAAGGAGGCATGGGATCCAAGGGGACATTGCTTTGTGGATCCAGAATTGGCTTGCACACAGAAGGTGAAGTGTAGATGTAGACAGATCATATTCTGCATGGAGGTCGGTGACCAGTGGTGTTCCTCAGGGATCTGTTCTGGGACCCCTACTCTTTGTGATTTTTATAAGTGACCTGGAAGAGGAAGTGGAGGGTTGGGTTAGTAAATTTGCTGATGACACAAAGGTTGGGTGTGTTGTGGAGGACTGTCAGGGGTTACACCGGGACATTGATAGGATGCAAAAGTGGGCTAAGAAGTGGCAGATGAAGTTCAACCCAGATAAGTGTGAGGTGGTTCATTTTGGTAGGTCAAATATGATGGCAGAATATAGTATTAATGATAAGACTCTTGGCAGTGTGGAGGATCAGAGGGATCTTGGGGTCCAAGTCCATAGGACACTCAAAGCTGCTATGCAGGTTGACTCTGTGGTTAGGAAGGCATACAGTGCATTGGCCTTCATCAAGCATGGGATTGAGTTTAGGAGCCGAGAGGTAATGTTGCAGCTATATAGGACCCTGGTCAGACCCCACTTGGAGTATTGTGCTCAATTCTGGTCGCCTCACTATAGGAAGGACGTGGAAACCATAGAAAGGGTGCAGAGGAGATTTACAAGGATGTTGCCTGGATTGGGGAGCATGCGTTATGAGAATAGGCTGAGTGAGCTTGGCCTCTTCTCCTTGGAGCGACGGAGGATGAGAGGTATCTTGCTAAGTGTGTACAAGATAATGAGAGTCATTGATCGTGTGGATATTCAGAGACTTTTCCCCAGGGCTGAATTGGCTAGCACAAGAGGGCCTAGTTTTAAGGTGCTTGGAAGTAGGTACAGAGGAGATGTCAGGGGTAAGTTTTTTACGGAGAGAGTGGTGAGTGCGTGGAATGGGCTGCCAGTGGTGGTAGTGGAGGCAGAAATGATAGGGTCTTTTAAGAGACTCCTGGATGGCTACATGGAGCTTAGAAGAATATAGGGCTATGGGTAAAGCCTAGGTAGTTTTGAGGTAGGGACATGTTCAGCACAGCTTTGTGGGCTGAAGGGCCTGTACTGTGCTGTATGTTTTCTATGTTTCTATATGTTTCTAAAGTTACTAGGAAAGTTGATGAAGGAAAGGCCATGAACTTTATCTATATGGCTTCAGCAAGGCCTTTGACAAAATTCTGCATGACAGACTGGTCCAAAAGGCTAAACTTTGCGTTCAGGATGAGGTAGTAAATGGTTACCTCTCTCTCTGGAGGCCTGTTCTTAATGGTGTGCCACAAGGATCAGTGTTGGGTCCATTGTTCTTTGTCATCCAGATCAATGATCAGGATGACGAAAATGTTAAACTGGATCAGCAGATTTGCAGACAACATCAAGATTGGGGGCATAGTGGACAGCAAAGAGGGCTATCAAAGCTTGCAGAGTGATCTGGACCCACTGGAAAAATAAGCTGAAAATGGCAGTGAAATTTAATTCAGGCAAGTGTGAGATGTTTCACTTTGGACAGATAAACCAGGGCAAGATTTACATAGTGAGTAGTAGGGCACCAAAGAGTGACATAACAGAAGGGTTTGGGAACACAGATCCTGCATTCCTTGAAAGTAGCATCATGGGTAGATATGGTCATAAAAAGAGTTTTAGGCACACTGGCTTTCATAAATCAGAATACTGAATGTAGAAGCTGAGATGTTACGTTGAATCTGTATAAAATGTTGGTGAGGTCAAATTTGGAGTATTGTGTGCTGTTGTGATCACCTACACACAGGAAAGGTACCAATAAGATTGGGACAACAGGAAAAAATTACAAGAATGTGGCTGGGACTCGAGAACAAAAGTTATTAGGAAAATTTGAATAGGTTAGGGTTTTTTTCCCCTGGAGCATATGAGAACGAGGGGAGACTTGATAGAGGTACACAAAATTATGAAGGGTATTGGTAGGGTAAATACATCCAGACTTTTTGCACTGAGGTTGGGTCAAAAATGAAGGGTGAATGATGATATATTTAAGGGGAACCTGAGGGGGAACTTTTTCATTCAGAGCATGCTACAAACGTGGAACAAGCTACCAGTGGGAGTGGTGGACAGGGGATCAATTGTTACATTTAAGAGATGTTTGGATAAATACGTGGCTGAGAGGTTTATGGAAGGTTTAAGGTCCAGAAGCAGGTCAAGGGGACTAGGTAGAATAATAGTTCAGCATGGACTAAGTAGGCTGAAGAGTGTTATTGCGCTCTGGTGCTCTATGACTCTAACTGGAAGATTATCAGATTGGTGGAAGAAGCTCTTTGTTGTGTAAAACTTGCTGGTCCTTCAGTGCAAGGAACTGTCCACAACAGAATGTTGCCAATTGGCATATTCCAAGAAGCTGATTATATTCTGAAGTATGCACTTTAGCTTTTTAAATCCACTGCAAAGTCTTTTTTATGAAAGACAACAGTATTAGGTATTCCTGGCCCTTAGAAGATAGGCTCTATGCAGCAGCCCTCTCGAACTTAATGCTAATGGAGTTTTAGGGAAGGAAATCTCATGCCATGTTGATGTTTTAAAAATGTTGTATGCGAACGTCATGATATGTTTATACAATAAAGATAGATAATTGCCCTGAAGCGCATGAGTGTAAATACTTTTAAGTACAAGTTATATGAATAAAGTATATTTTTAGAAGAAGTACCTTGTCCACTTTTGATGATTATAATTCCGTCCTAAGTTAATGGCTAATACAATTTGCTCTGAATAAAAATGAAACTGGATTGTGTGGGTTTTAATTTTAGGTACCACACTATCCTAATTCTGTGCAAATGTATATAGTGATGGCACCACAATTGAAGAAAGAAATCAATTGCCATGGAAATAACATAAAGGAAATTTACTAGGATGATGTACAAGATAAAGGATTTCATATATGAAGGTTGGAGAAGCCATTGAGTTTTCTCTCTCTTAGCACATTTTTCCCCACATTTTTTCCATCTGGAATAGTGTTTTGTATTCAGGTTTTATTGCTGCTTTCTTACCCTCTTTCGTTTGCTACTATAACCATCCTAAATCATGATGAAAGCATCAATTTCAATTTCAAGGTCAATGTCAGATAACTTATGATAACTAGTCTCTGTTCATGTTTCCACTTCTGATGAAGGGTCACTGATCTGAACCATTTATTCTATTTCTCTTCTCTTTCCAAAGACACTGTCCGATTTTCTGCTTTTGTTTCACTTTTAACAAAACTGTCAACTACTGATGTGGAGGCAAAACATCTAAACTCTTAAGAAAAAGCCAAATATATGGGAAACAGAGTCAAAGAGCAAGAAATGGAAGAGGAAATAATCTACAGCAATAGCAGTGTATTTTTGTCAGAAAGATTAAGTGAAAGATATTCCATATAAATTATGTACTTCAATGCAGTTTCGACCATATTGCTAATATGGCTATCAGGTTTGACAAACAATGGAAATATGTAATCAGCCAGATCTCTAGGAACATTATTATCATATGTAGTAGCTTACAGGCACACTTGGTTGATGGGCAGACATTACTAAATATCGTACAGCAAATATTGTCAAAACCTGATTTCCGCGTATGAGCTAATTTACCAAACAGGTTTTGATGTCTTCTACAAGTTTTCTGTTCATATTTTTGATACAAATTGAAAACAGTGATCGTAGAAAGACAAGAACATCTGCAGATACTGGAATTGCTGCAATAGTCAAAATTGTTACAAGTATAATAAATACATTGAAAAATAGGGGATTTCATTAGTAAGTTAATCTTTTCTGTCGAGTTTAATTAAACTAACATTTTCTTTTACATCTTTATACCTAAAGATAATTTTATCTGTAAATGTGAATTTTTTTTTGTTGCTCTGGGTGATTTGATAACATCAGAAAATCATGCCTCATTTGCAGTCTTGGATAGTTATCTACTGATTTCATGGACTGAATGGTAAACCTAATTTTTTTTTGAGGTGGTAGTACATTACATTTTAGAGCAAGAGCTAGACAAATCTCAAAAGTGCTTTTTGTCAACCACAGTTACAGCATCAAAAACCATCAATTGCAACTATCTGTATGAGAATCCCTTTGTATGAAAACAGCTGAAAGCAGCAATGTGGACAAGTCAGTGCTCAACTGTGCAGCCTAGTTCACTAGTGCAAGCAATTTCAATCCAAACTTTTATGATTTTGTATTTCTTCTGTGTCTACTTTTTCAAAACTAAAGCAGTTCTGGATATTGCTACAGAACTGAAGTGAAGTTAAAAAGATTGTGTTTTCCAAAACTGTATCTGATATTAGTTTTAAAATTTAAAACATTGAGACATAATTGAGCAATGGCTGAACTACATAACATTGTTCTTCATTCATTCAATGCAAGTAAATTTGACTTGGTGTGAAAAAAGTGTAATATTAAAATAAAGGAAGTCATTCAGCCTATCATACCTTTGGTGGTTTCTTAAAAGAAACACATTATTAATCCTACTCCAACATTCTTTACCTGAAGCCCAAGAAATATTTTCACTTAAAATAGCTGATTTCTTTTTATAGTTAATATTGAATCTGTTTCCACCAGCTTTATGGATAGTGAATTGCAATAGCCCGTCGCTTACAAAAAAAAATGTTTGTTATGTGTCCTATTGTGATGTGACTATTAGTAATCTTTAATCTATGCATTCACTTACTTTAGCTACTGACCCTCCTGACAGTGGGTAGCATCCTATATTGTTGCAAACATCCTATCAAATCTCCACTAATCTTCTCTGCTTGAAGGAGAATGCCAGTCTCTGTCTCCCAAAATAATTGAAGATTTATACGTCTTGTACAATTTTAATAGTTCTTAGCTGTACATTTTCTAAAATATTGACATTTTCCAGTCTTAAAATTGTATGCATTACACTTTTTTTCAATTTTACCAGAACCTTTTTGCTACTGTTCTCTGTTCCCAATTTATAAAACCAATGCCTTAAATAAATTTCTTAACTTGATACTTCAGTTTCCAAAAATGGAATAACATATTGGCAGGCATACTGACCAGAAAGATCTCAGATTCAGACCTTAGTATGTGCTGAGATGGCTGATCTCTATTGTTGGGGCATAGTTGAACAACAAGTACTTCCAGGGTCCTGGAGCAGAAATGGAAGATTGCTGCGCGACTACATAGCATCCACGCCAGGACCAGCAGACACAAGAACAGTGACTGTCCCCAAGCAGTAAGCCTGATCAACACCTCCACTCACTAACCTACCCCTCCACACCCAGCAGCCTTGCTACTTTATCAATTCCTGTCAAAGTCGCATTATGCATCATATTGAGACCCTTTCAGAGGAAGAAACCTGCTCAACCCAACATTACATGGCATTTATATCCCAAAGATCAAAGGACAATTCTATATTTACAATGTATCTGCAATGCTCCTTTTGAATTACATATAACTTTCACACCATTTTAAATTTACAGTTCATATTCAGATCTGAAGATTCGTTGCTGAAGTTAATGCTTTGTTATTCACCTGAAGTCCTGGATATGCTCTAACAGTTCCTCCTCTTAGCCCTCTTGGACAAAAATAAATTTGTACCAGAAAGGCCAACCTTAAGGAGGATCTACTCAAATAGGGCAGCAGAAATGCCCTGACTCAGAATCCACCCAATTACTTTACATACATCGACAGCTACCCTATCATCCCTCATGGCAACCTGCAAGATACTAAGCAAAGACATTGTCCAGAAATTTGAATAGTCTTTAGAAATGCAGCTACATCATTCATATGCTTGTTGCCTCCTTCCCTGCTGGCCAATTACACTTTAAGAACATTCTTTATTTTTATCCTTTCATTCACTGATAACTAAAACTCTCTCTATCCAGGAGCACCGGCAAGGTAAATATATCAGGCTCATAGTCCTCTCATCAATGTACAGGAAGAATTGGGGTGGTCTCTATTTGAATGACTGCAAGGACCTCTCTCCAGTGGCGCCCCCTTCAGAACTGTCTAGTTGATTGCTTGCCCAACTGCTGTAAGGGGCTAGTTCATTTATATTCACTCACCATTCGGGCTGAGGATGATTGCCTTTTAGATGCCATGGGCAATTTCTTCTCTTTCTCAGCCTGACATGCCATCAAAGTTGTGGAACCTGATGCTTTTACTGTAACTTGGATCCTTTCCCATCTACTTTCCCCAATATCTTTTCTATCCTATGCTGTACAGCTTATCATTTACCTTCAGCATCTAGCCTTCATTACAGAGTGCCGTTACTATTACACTTTAACGTGCTGCTCATGGCTTTCTGTCACGCTCTCTCAGTGTTCTCTGCCTTCACGTTTGCTGCGGCTCTGCTTCCATCAACTGTGGTCAGGTCTGGTGCAGCTAGCTGGTGTTCATCACCAGGGTTCTCTACAATGACACCACTACTGGGTACACTTGATGTCTCTCTCTGTCTGTGGGAGCAACAAGAATGTGAGTTGTACGCTTTAACCTGAGTCCAGTGTTTCCACTGGCAACCTCCCTGAGTCTGCACTCAGACACACTTGTCATTTGTCAAAAGTACTATCTGTGGTCCTATCCATCTGGGAGCACCTTCGTCATAACCTAGTCACCTGGCTGTGAGAGAACTATTTCTTTTCCCTCTGGCTCTCTCCGATCAGCAATGAGCAACTGGCAGTTGTGGTTTCTTTCTCTACACTTGTAATTTCTGGTGCTTCTTGCCCTTCTGTTGCCCTCGTTGCACAGAGTCTGTCCAATCTGCTCCTTGCTATCCCCTTTCTGGTGAGCCTTCACTGTCATCACGTCAGGCAGCTGCACTACTTCTAACACCTCCTGCCTGCGCTTGATCCCTACCCTTAGGACCACCAGACATGATTCCCACACATCGCCCTGTTTCTCCTCCCTGCCTGGGGCTGCTATCTCTCTGTAGGCCATGTTAGCTGCTTTGCAGGTTACACATGTTCTCTCTCCCTGTCTTGTCCATGTTATTTCTCCTTTACCTGAGTCTATTAAAGCACTTGCCTTACTCAGTGAGTCTATTCCCAGGATAGTACCTTCATTGTTTGGGCACACCCAAAAATCTACAGGAAGCTGCACTCCCTCAATCTCAGGTACCTGGGGCAGACTTCTCTTCGCCCTCATTGGTTCACCTCCTGCTCTGGTAATGTAAATCACCTCTCCAGTCATGGGTAGATCATTTAGCAATACTGATGATCCTGCATCCACTGACATTTCACCTTGCTGGTCCCCTTGTGTACATCTGTGGATAACCACCACTGCCAATAGAGGCAGTCATCAACCATTTGTCTGACCTCACCAGCTCTACAATCTGGTCAGCAGTCAAATTGGAAAGGGAAGCTGCTGAAGAGAAGCTGGTGGGTGGTTTTCAGAATTTGCTCACTTTTTAGGACACTACCTCCAACCATGGCCCAAGACATAGCAGCTGTAACAAATCATCTCTTTACCCTCCCACATCTGTGCCAGCAGTTCCTTGCAACGTGTCCCAGCTGCGGGCACACGAAGCAAGTTCACTGTGATGTTATGGCAGCTACATTCACGACAGCCACCATACCATTTCTCTTCCCCCCTCTCCTCTAGTCCATCTCACAGGCCCATGATACTATCGCAGAATAGGTCGATCCCACAGCCATCCCCAACTCTAAAACTTCTTGGTGGGCTGAGCACAGGCCTTCCTTCAGCATTTTCAGGAAGACTAGGTTATCCCTCCCTAGATTATCCAACCCTGAATACTCCTCATACATTCAATATTTATGTTCTGTATAATCCATGGCAGGCTCATCAGCTCTCTGAACCACTGACATCATTGTTCCCTTGTTACTGTGTTCTCCCCCCAGTCACTGCCTCACTTCCTCCTGAAAGAAGTGATATTGCTCTTCATTGTTGGTGTTACTGGTAGTTGTCCATGTATTATCCTGCAACACCTGGGACATACTGTCCCACATATTCCTTGGGCACTTTGCTTTTACTAACACATGGATATTTTTAGGGTGCATCTGGTGAACTTCAACCACTTTTTCAAGCTTGCACCAGAATTCTGAAATCCCATATGCTACTTTATGTGAGGGCAACTCTGACAAAATGCTCTGATTCCCCCCAGGGGTGAATGGCTTATGAATTGTTGTAATTGAGGTCAAGGGGTGGCTTGGGTCATCAGGGTTCTAGACCTGATGTTGCCTGACCTCAATAAGTGCCATCCTGACAGATGTATCTGGGTCAAACCTCTCCCTGAACTACTTCCACACTAATTCCCACACTATGCAAAATGTAAATGAAGGACACAAGTTAAACAATTCATATATAAAACTGCAGAGTATGTATTCTGCAATCTGCCACTTCTGTGCATCTGAACTCATAATGCCAGTTGTATTCCTTTACATTTAAAACAGTTATACCAAGGTTATAGATGTATTCTTAAAACATACACACTCACAAATATGTCTGTCAAAATGCAGTTCCTGGAATGAGTATACATGTACTCCGCTGGCATCAGTAAC
The DNA here is from genome assembly GCF_963921235.1 of Mobula hypostoma. NCBI lineage: Eukaryota > Metazoa > Chordata > Chondrichthyes > Myliobatiformes > Myliobatidae > Mobula > Mobula hypostoma. The sequence goes on along the minus strand of NC_086100.1, from coordinate 132,514,798 downwards.
CACCCTTTGCAGCTAACTCTGGCTAACAGCCACGTGACTCAGCATTGCATGGGTGGCAGTGAAAAGGCCATCTTCAATAAGTAACGCATGTCCAGGGTTGGTATGATTCGGGTTCAACTAAACAGAAAAGTTAAGGGAACAGAAATTGTGGTGAATGCTGTGTAAATGCTTCCCCTTGCACAGGAAATAACAGATCTTACTCCATCACAAAATTAATGTGGAAATATATTTACAGATATTTTTCCTTTAATAAAACAGTTGATGGGTAAAAAAAAACAAAAAAGGCTGAGTACAGTTAAACTGCTCTAAATGTGCACATAAACATTGGAGCTCATTTCGGAAATAGTCAGATGTTTCGCTTTGAATACTCGTGCGCTGAACCCACATTCTGTGTGACGGACACCAGCCACAGTTCTAACTTTCCTCAAAGACTATTTCAAACAATCTGGTTAACTCGGGAATCTTGGCACGTCTTCCTTGAAACCATTTGTCTGCACAAAACACTTCTTACAATGGGGTGTCTCCTTCGGGCAGGATTCTGCGAGCATCTTCCCTTTTGCTCTGCTCCACACCTCCTTCTCTTCCAACACCTCCCAACCAAAAGCCCAAAACCAGACTACTGTCCTTCAGAAGTCCGATCCCGCCTAGCTTTCTCAAATGTCCCATGGCATCCCACTGGATAGAACTGTTACAGACGTTACAAAGACAAACCCAATTGGCTGACACAACATTCCTAAGTTGAGCAAACAGTTCCTTATCTTAGCAAAAGCCAAAATACTGGTCTATGAAGCTTAATCAACAGAACACACCGTGTTTTGCAAAAAAGCTGTTAAAATAAAATACCTCACAGCATAGCTAGAAATTTCTGTTTTTATTTCTGATTTCCAGCATCTGTATTTTTTTTTGATTAATGCCTTTTTATTATTATTTATATCAGCTAGCTTGCAGGAAAATATATCATATTAATCAAATTAAGGGATTCAGTAAACACCACAAGAAATCTAAATGGTTTGCTTTTGGCCATTATTCATCAGATACCAAAATTGTGATCATTTTCAACTAATTCATTAACTGCCTAAGACGGCAGATTTTTTTCCTTTCGTTTCCCTTCCATATGTCTGTGGTTTGATCAGAAACTGGAGTAAATTAGTTAACTCCTGAAGAAGAATGGGGATTCATAAACCAAGTCATTCCCATTCAGTCAAAAACATACCAGAACATCATGGTTCAATATCATTAGAATGATTTCTTAAAGCAGCTAATCAAACCACGCTGTTGCCGAACCAAGCATGGAATCACAAGACTCAAGGTCATGAATGTCTAGCAGCAGCTTAGGTTAACTGGAATTAACACTGTTACCATTGCCAGCAACTCCCTCTGTGGTGTACTGCAGGGCACCAACAGGTGCAGAGGCATCTGTGATAGCACTGATATTTTGTCGATTAAGTTTCAGGCAACAGCATGCCTTTTGTTGAAGGCATCCTCTATGTTGATTTCAGAGTGAAATCAAACGCAAAGGGGTCAAAGTCTAAGGTCTTCAACTCCTGATAAAATTTTGGTCTTCTGTGGTATATGAAAAAAACCAAAGACATTATGGACTAACTGCAATGAATAGAACCTGCAAAATGAGAATTAGCATCAGTCTCTTTAAGGTCAGGTGCACATTCAGGAAGGGAAATCTTTGTTAATGCAAAATAAAAGAATACATCAGTCATTCCTTCAACTTAATATACATACTGCTAATAACCCCATAGAGAAACTGACAATGCTCATGTCTATTTTCTAATGTGGCCTGCTGCTCCAGCTTAATTCCTGTGTTTATTTTACTATGTGGAACTAGATGAACCCAGATATTAAAAGCACACAGTGCAACATTCTGGTTTTAATTAGCAGCATGTCAGAATCCCTATTGAAGGTTATCATCACATTCAACTTAGATTATGAGAACACTCAGTCCTCGTTTATTGTCATTTAGAAATGCATGCATGCATTAAGAAATGATACAATGTTCCTCCGGAGTGGTATCACAGAAAAACAGGACAAACTGAAAACTAACACTGACAGAGCCACATAATTATAACATATAGTTACAGCAGCGCAAAGCAATATCATAATTTGATAAAGAACAGACCATGGGCATGGTAAAAAAGAGTCTCAAAGTCCCGAGCAAATCGACTCCCAAGTTCCCGATAGCAGGCAGCAAAGGGAGAAACTTCTTGCCCTAAACCTCCAGGCACCGACAACTGCTGATGCATTGGAAGCACCCAATCATAGCCGACACTGAGTCCGTCCGTCCGAAAACTTCAAGCCTCCCACCCGCCTGTCCAATACAGCCTCCCGAGCATCATCCTCTGCCGAGCGCCTTCCACTTCATCCCAGCCACCGAAACAAGTGAAACCGAGGATTCAGGGCCTTCTCCTCCGGAAATTCCGGACCCCACAGTAACAGCGGCAGCAAAGCGGCATTTCAGAAGTTTCTCCAGATGTTCCTCCGTACTCTCACGTCCATCTCCATCAAATCAGAATTGTGCGCTGTCCCCTACCTGACAGATAACAGACATCACCACCAAAGTGGCCGCACGTGCTGCGCCCTGCCGCCATCTTCTCCTCCTCCTCCCAACTACATTTTGGAAAGGTGCAAAAATAACAGGGTTGTTATCATGGGTGACTTTAACTTCCCTAACATTGATTGGCACCTGATTAGCTCCAAGGGTTTAGATGGGGCAGAATTTGTTAAGTGTGTCCAGGATGGATTCCTGTCACAGTATGTGGACAGGCTGACCAGGGGGAATGCCATACTAGATCTAGGACTAGGTAATGAACTGGATCGGGTCACAGATCTCTCAGTGGGTGAGCATCTGGGGGACAGTGACCACCGCTCCCTGGCCTTTATAATTATCATGGAAAAGGATAGAATCAAAGAGGACAGGAAAATTTTTAATTGGGGAAAGGCAAATTATGAGGCTATAAGGCTAGAACTTGCGGATGTGAATTGGGATGATGTTTTTGCAGGGAAATGTACTATGGACATGTGGTCGATGTTTAGAGATCTCTTGCGGGATGTAAGGGATAAATTTGTCCCGGTGAGGAGGATAAAGAATGGTAGGGTGAAGGAACCATGGGTGACAAGTGAGGTGGAAAATCTAGTCAGGAGGAAGAAGGCAGCATACATGAGGTTTAGGGAGCAAGGATCAGATGGGTCTATTGAGGAATAGAGGGAAGCAAGAAAGGAGCTTAAGAAAGGGCTGAGAAGAGCAAGACGGGGGCATGAGAAGGCCTTGGCGAGTAGAGTAAAGGAAAACCCCAAGGCATTCTTCAATTATGTGAAGAAAAAAAGGATGACAGGAGTGAAGGTAGGACCGATTAGAGATAAAGGTGGGAAGATGTGCCTGGAGGCTGTGGAAGTGAGCGAGGTCCTCAATGAATACTTCTCTTCGGTATTCACCAATGAGAGGGAACTTGATGATGGTGAGGACAATATGAGTGAGGTTGATGTTCTGGAGCATGCTGACATTAAGGGAGAGGAGGTGTTGGAGTTGTTAAAATACATTAGAACAGATAAGTCCCCGGGGCCTGACGGAATATTCCCCAGGCTGCTCCACGAGGCGAGAGAAGAGGTTGCTGAGCCTCTGGCTAGGATCTTTATGTCCTCGTTGTCCACGGGAATGGTACCGGAGGATTGGAGGGAGGCGAATGCTGTCCTCTTGTTCAAAAAAGGTAGTAGGGATAGTCCGGGTAATTATAGACCAGTGAGCCTTACGTCTGTGGTGGGAAAGCTGTTGGAAAAGATTCTTAGAGATAGGATCTATAGGCATTTAGAGAATCATGGTCTGATCAGAGACAGTCAGCATGGCTTTGTGAAGGGCAGATCATGTCTAACAAGCCTGATAGAGTTCTTTGAGGAGGTGACCAGGCATATAGATGAGGGTACTGCAGTGGATGTGATCTACATGGATTTTAGTAAGGCATTTAGGTTCCACACGGTAGGCTTATTCAGAAAGTTAGAAGGCATAGGATCCAGGGGAGTTTGGCCAGGTGGATTCAGAACTGGCTTGCCTGCTGAAGGCAGAGGGTGGTGGTGGAGGGAGTACATTCAGATTGGAGGATTGTGACTAGTGGTGTCCCACAAGGATCTGTACCGTGACCTCTACTTTTCATGATTTTTATTAATGACCTGGATGTGGGGGTAGAAGGGTGGGTTGGCAAGTTTGTAGACGACACAAAGGTTGGTGGTGTTGTAGATAGTGTTGAGGATTGTCAAAGATTGCAGGGAAGCATTGATAGGATGCAAAAGTGGGCTGAGAAGTGGCAGATGGAGTTCAACCCAGAGAAGTGTGAGGTGGTACACTTTGGAAGGACAAACTCCAAGGCAGAGTACAAAGTAAATGGCAGGATACTTGGTAGTGTGGAGGAGCAGAGGGATGTGGGGGTACATGTCCACAGATCCCTGAAAGTTGCCTCACAGGTGGATAGGGTAGTTAAGAAAGCTTATGGGGTGTTAGCTTTCATAAGTCGAGGGATAGAGTTTAAGAGTCGCGATGTAATGATGCAGCTCTATAAAACTCTGGTTAGGCCACACTTGGAGTATTATGTCCAGTTCTGGTCACCTCACTATAGGAAGGATGTGGAAGCATTGGAAAGGGTACAGAGGAGATTTACCAGGATGCTGCCTGGTTTAGAAAATATGGATTATGATCAGAGATTAAGGGAGCTAGGGCTTTACTCTTTGGAGAGAAGGAGGATGAGAGGAGACATGATAGAGGTGTACAAGATAATAAGAGGAATAGATAGAGTGGATAGCCAGCGCCTCTTCCCCAGGACACCACTGCTCAATACAAGAGGGCATGGCTTTAAGGTAAGGGGTGGGAAGTTCAAGGGGGATATTAGAGGAAGGTTTTTTACTCAGAGAGTGGGTGGTGCGTGGAATGCACTGCCTGAGTCAGTGGTGGAGGCAGATACACTAGTGAAGTTTAAGAGACTACTAGACAGGTATATGGAGGAATTTAAGGTGGGGGCTTATATGGGAGGCAGGGTTTGAGGGTCGGCACAACATTGTGGGCCAAAGGGCCTGTACTGTGCTGTACTATTCTATGTTCTATGTACATGGAAGAGCAGAGGGAGGACATCAGAACTTGGCAACACACATCACTGCTGAATGTGGTTGACAAGGTCCTGTCCATAGTCATTGCCAAACAGGTCAAATATGTTCCGAGACAAAACCTAACAGGAAAATCTCTGACAGCCTTTTGTTGCTTGGAAATAGTATTTCCTACATACTGTACAAGTGGACAGTTACCTGGTCACTGCCCGGCCAGCTTGGACAAGGAGGCTTTTGAAACTGTATCACACACAAGCACACACACAACGGATGACACAATCTCCAAAATGGGCTTAGGGAAGGAACTAACAAATGAAAACATCTGACCTTACATAGATATCAGTATCACACTCCAAATTGATGGGTGGGAAACAGAAAGTTACCCCATCAAATCTGAAGTCAGGCAAGGTTGCCCGTTGTCCTGCCTGGTTTATGTGCTGTATAGGACCTTTTCCCAATTGACCACAAGAATGTGTGCAAAAGGGGGGTAACAATGCCAGTCAGTGGGATGCTCTGATCCAGCATCTTTGTACATGGATACTTCCACTTGGACCTATGGTTGGCTTGAAGACAAATCAAAATTGGCAACCAGTCTGAGCTGGTCTCAGGAGTAAAACTAACCCACAGGAAGAGAGAGTCATGCTCCTCAGCAACTGGCATGAATGATGTCCTGCTTCCTTCACCATCAGCTCTGAATGCATGAAGATGCTGGAAATCTAGTTTGGAGGATCTGGTACACGTGGCAAGAATTGGTTTAAGAGGATAGCCAAAGTAAAACAAAAATTAGGAGTGTGGGAGCAGTGCTCTGTCACAAAGACTGACAAGAATCTGATCTGCAGACATGGTGTAGGTATGGCACACACTATTTCTGAGCTTCTAGAAAATGATAAAAAAGCCTACCTTGTGGCTGTGTGTGTGTGTGTGTGTGTGTGTGTACCTACTAAAGACATTGCCTTTGATGCATGTGGGAAATCGGTCCCTTGCAAGGCTCATTTTTCCTTCTCCTCTCCCTCCCTCTTCTAAGAGTTGTCCAACTCTGCATTGGTGTTCCTTATTCTCCCATAATTCTACATCACAAGACCATAACACATAGGATCAGAACTAAGCCATTCGGCGCATCAAGTATTGTCTGCAATTCCATCATGGCTGATTTATTATCCCTGTTCTACTCCCTTCTCCCCATCACCTTCGATGCCCTTACTAATCAAGAACCTGGCAAACTCAACACTAAATATACCCAATGACTTGAGCTCTACAGCCATCTGTTACAATGTCTCCACAGCCACCTGATGCACATATTCACCATCAACTGGCTAAAGAAATTACTCTTCATCTCTGTTTTGTAGGGATGTGTTTCTATTCTGAAACTGTGCCCTCTGGTCCTAGACTTCTCCATGATAGGAAACATTCTCTCCACATTCACTCTATCTCGGCCTTTCAATATTCAATGTTTCAATGAGGTCCCTCTCAGTCAAGTACAGGCCCAGAGCAATTAAAGCTCCTCATATGTTAACCCTTTCATTCCCAAGATAATTCTCACGAACATCCCATGGACTTCCTCCAAAGCCAGCATATCCTTTATTAGACAAGGGGTGACAATAATTCAAGAGCAGTCTGGTTGATGCCTTATAAAGCCTCAGCATTAGATCCTTGCTTTTATTTTGTAGTCCTCTCCAAATTACTCATCAACAGCCAACCAGAAAAGGCCCCCTTTATTCCTACTCTTTGTCTCCTGCCAGTCAGCTAATCTTCTATCCATGTTAGTGTCTTTCCTGTAATACTATGGACTTTTATCTTGCCAGGCAGCCCCAAATGTGGCACCTTGTCAAAGGTCTTCTGAAAATCCAGGTCAACATCTACTGACTCTCCTTTGTCTATACTGCCTGTTATTTCCTGAAAGAATTCCAACTGGTTTGCAGGCAAGATTTGCACTTAAAGAAACCTTGTTAACTTCCACCTATTTTCATGTGCCTCCAAGTATCCTGAAAACTCATCCTTAACAATGGACTCCAACATGTTCCTAATAACTGAGGTCAGGCTAACTGGCCGGTAATTTTCTGTCTTTTCCCTCCCTCCCTTCTTAAAGACTGGAATGACATTTGCAAGTTGCCCGTTGTCTGGAACCACTCCAGAATCTAATGATTATTGAAAGATCACTACTAGAGCCTCTACAATCTCAGCTATCTCTTTCAGAGCCCTGGGGTGTATTCCATCTGGTTCAAGTGACTTATGTACCTTCAAGCTTTTCAGCTTCCCAAGCAACCTCCTCTTAGTAATATCAACTACACTCACTTCTATCCCCTGATGCTCTTGAATACCTGGCATACTATTGGTATCTTCCACAGTACAGATTGCTGCAAAATAGTAAGCTAAGTTCATCTGCTATTTCTTTGTCCACCATTACACAAGTTCAGTGTCTTTTTCCAGTGATCCATAGCCCACACTGGTCTCTCTTTCACTCTTTATATAGTATCTCCCAAAAATTTTTGTTCTCTTTTATATTATTGTCTAGCTTACCTTCACAGTTCATCTTTTCTCTCCATTTGATTTATCAGTTGGTTTTTAAAAGCTTTCCAATTCTCTAATTTCCCACTATTTTTTGCTACATTATATGCCCACTCTTTTGCTTTAATGTCCTCTTTTACGTCCTTTGTCAGCCACAGTTAGAAACCATAGAAACCATAGAAACTACAGCACAGAAACAGGCCTTTTGGCCCTTCTTGGCTGTGCCGAACCATTTTCTGCCTAGTCCCACTGACCTGCACACGGACCATATCCCTCCATACACCTCCCATCCATGTATCTGTCCAATTTATTCTTAAATGTTAAAAAAGAACCCGCATTTACCACCTCGTCTGGCAGCTCATTCTATACTCCCACCACTCTCTGTGTGAAGAAGCCCCCCCTAATGTTCCCTTTAAACTTTTCCCCCCTCACCCTTAATCCATGTCCTCTGGTTTTTTTCTCCTCTTGCCTCAGTGGAAAAAGCCTGCTTGCATTCGCTCTATCTATACCCATCATAATTTTGTATACCTCCATCAAATCTCCCCTCATTCTTCTACGTTCCAGGGAATAAAGTCCTAACCTATTCAACCTTTCTCTGTAACTGAGTTTCTCAAGTCCCGGCAACATCCTTGTAAACCTTCTCTGCACTCTTTCAACCTTATTTATATCCTTCCTGTAATTTGGTGACCAAAACTGAACACAATACTCCAGATTCGGCCTCACCAATGCCTTATACAACCTCATCATAACACTCCAGCTCTTATACTCAATACTTTGATTAATAAAGGCCAATGTACCAAAAGCTCTCTTTATGACCCTATCTACCTGTGACGACACTTTTAGGGAATTTTGTATCTGTATTCCCAGATCCCTCTGTTCCACTGCACTCCTCAGTGCCTTACCATTAACCCTGTATGTTCTACGTTGGTTTGTCCTTCCAACGTGCAATACCTCATACTTGTTAGTATTAAACTCCATCTGCCATTTTTCAGCCCATTTTTCCAGCTGGTCCAAGTCCCTCTGCAGGCTCTGAAAACCTTCCTCACTGTCTACTACACCTCCAATCTTCGTATCATCAGCAAACTTGCTGATCCAATTTACCACATTATCATCCAGATCATTGATATAGATAACAAATAACAATGGACCCAGCACTGATCCCTGTGGCACACCACTAGTCACAGGCCTCCACTCAGAGAAGCAATTCTCTACCACCACTCTCTGGCTTCTTCCATTGAGCCAATGTCTAATCCAATTTACCACCTCTCCATGTATACCTAGCAACTGAATTTTCCTAACTAACCTCCCATGCGGGACCTTGTCGAAGGCCTTACTGAAGTCCACGTAGACAATATCCACTGCCTTCCCTTCATCCACTTTCCTGGTAACCTCCTCGAAAAACTCCAATAGATTGGTCAAACATGACCTACCACTCACAAAGCCATGTTGACTCTCCCTAATAAGCCCCTGTCTATCCAAATGCTTGTAGATTCTGTCTCTTAGTACTCCCTCCAATAACTTACCTACTACTGACGTTAAACTCACTGGCCTATAATTTCCCGGATTACTTTTCATCCTCCCTTTGGAATGCTTCTTTTTGGGCTGTATCTATCTGGTACCTTCTGAGTTGCTCCCAAAAATTCCAGCCATTTCTGCTCTGCCATCATCCCTGCTAGTGTCCCTTCCAATCAGCTTTAGTCAGCTCCTCTCTCATACCTTTGTAATTCCATTCACTTCATTGTAATACTGATTACATCTGATTTTAGCTTCTCTCTCTCTCTCTCTCTCTCCAACTGCAGGGTGAATTTTATCATATTATGATCACTGCCCCGAAGGGTTCTAAGTTCAAGATAAAGTCATTATCAAAGCACATGTGCTACCCTGGGATTCATTTTCTTGTGGGCATTCACAGCAAATACAAAGAAACACAATAGAATCAATGAAAAACTGCACACAAGATGGATAAATTGCCAATATGCAAAAGGCAACAAATTGTGTAAGTACAAAAATAAATAATAATAAATAAATAAGCAATAAATATCAAGAACATGAGATAAAAAATGTTTGAAAGTGAGTCCATACGTTGTGGGAGCAGCTCAGTTTTGGGGTGAGTGTGAGAGCGTGATGGTTGAGGGGTAATAACTTTTCCTGAACCTGGTGGTGTGGGTCCTGAGACTCCTGCACCTCCTTCCTGATGGCAGCAGTGAGGAGAGAGCATGACCGAGATGGTTGGGGTCCATGACAATGGATGCTGCTTTCCTGCAACATTGCTCCCTGCAGAATGTGCCCAATGATGGGGAGGACTTTACCCATGATGGACTGGGCTATATGCACTATTTTTGTAAGTTTTTCCATTCAAATGTATTGATGTTTCCACACCAGGCCATGATGCAACCGGTCAATACACTCTCCAGCGTGCATCTACAGAGATTTATCAATGCTTTGGATAACATGCCAAATCTTTGTAAACTTCCAAGAGAGTAGGGGCACTGCCATACTTTCTTTGTAATGGCACTAATTGCTGGACCGAGGACAGATCCTCCGAAATGATAACACCTCTACCTTAAGCTCCTTAAAGTACAGATCTTATGCAAAAACAGGTTGGCTTAAGTTTAGAGAACACAGCACTTTTCTAAGTAGTAGAACAATGGTCTTCATAGATTCCATAAGCTGTGATAGGGTTTGCATGTAAAAACGGTACATGAGCACAACCAATGTGAGTCAATCAGCAACTGAATGGAAGTAATTGATTAAACCTTGTTCTGCTTTATGGGTCTGGAATGCTTCCTACTAATTAACACTTGGTCTGTGCAGGTTAAAAACTCATAACACTGCAATACTGAGTTTCAATTTGCCAACACTGTTGATATTAAAATCATCCATTCTGGATACCTTCAAGTTGCACAAGTGTAGCACATGCTGCTTTCTTTACAACAAGTCTTCTGATGTGTGCCTTGCTGTAATGTGCTCATGCACACAGATAAATTTCAGTCAAAATCAGCAACTCACAGCATCTATACATGCAGTTTGCAACCACATTTCCTGGCTTACTACTCACTCTTTTGATATAGTAGCACCTGACGCAACTATTTATTAGTTGGCAAAGTTGACATTTTCCTGGTCTTTCATGATTCATTATGCTCAGTTAAAATGCACTTACACACTAAATCACTCAAAGAGCTACATTTGTATTTTTTAAATGTTTTTTTCACTAGCAATAGAGACATTTTGTTAACTTCACAGGATCTAAATTTATGACACTGGACTTCACAGTAACCCACCCATAAATGAATTCTTGCACCTAACTAAATCTGATCTTGTAGACTGTTTATAAAGCCACATGCTCCTGAAGTAGGTTGTGCCACTGTATCAGATTGCAGTCTGACACCTGTCCTATGTTGTATATAGAGTTAAAAAAACACAAAATAGATTCCAATCAGACTGAATTTAGATCTATGTGATCCTCAGCTGCTTTGAAAGCTCTGGTTTTCCACAACAACCACTTTCAAGAAGACTAACACAGAACAACAATTATCATTTCATCTACATACTTTTTGGGTCAATGAATGTGTCCAAAAATTGAAATGATATTATCAAAACTTCTTCATATGCTTATAAAGCAATAAATTCATAGCAACACACACAGAACACCAGAGAAACTCAGCATGTCAGGCAGCATCTATGGAAAAGAGTAAACAGATGACGTTTCAGGCCAAGACCCCTCTTCAGAACTGAGAAGGATGTGGGAAGATGTCAGAATAAAAAGGTGGGAGGAGAAGGAAGAGGCTAGCTGGAAGGTGACAGTTGAAGCAGGTGGGTGGGAAAATCAAGGGCTGGAGAAGAAAGAATCTGATTTCAGAAGAGAGGGGACAATAGGAGAAAGGGAAGGAGGAGGGGACCCAGGGAAAGTAATAGGCAGGTGGGAAAAAGTCTAAGATCAGCATAGAGAATAGAGGAAGGGAAGAGAGATATATTTTGTTCACCAGAAGGAGAAATCAATATTCATGCCATCAGTTTGGAGGGTACCCACACAGAGTTGCTCCTCCATCTTGAGAGTGGCCTCATCTTGACACAAGAGGATGCCATGAATCAGTGTGTCAGAATGGGAATGGGAATTGGATTTAAAATGTTTGGCTACCGGGAAGTCCCATTTGTTGCAGATGGTGTGGAGATACTCGATGAAGTGGTCCCCCAATTCACCATGTGTCATACCAATGTAGAGGAGGCTGCATGTGAAGTGTTGCCTCACCTGGGATGACTGTTTGGGGCTCTGAGTGGAGGTGAGGGAGGAGGTGCATGGGCAGGTGTAGCACTTGGGCTGTTTGCAGGGATACGTGCCTGGACGGAGATTAGTGGGGAGGGACAAATAGACAAGGGATTCACAGAGGGAGCGATCCCTGCAGAAAGCAAGGGGGCAGGAGGTAAAGATATGTTTAGTGTTAAGATCCCTTTAGAGATGATGGAAGTTGTGGAGATGACATGTTGGATGCAGAAGCTGATGGGGTGGTAGGTAAGGACAAGAGGGACTCTATCACTATTACAGCAGCAGGAAGGGTGAGTGGGGATGTACGGGAATAGTGATAGCTGGAAAGCTTAAAGAAGATCTGCATTCTTGGTCTGCTTTGAAGAATAATGGATTAACAAATCATGGAAGTATCAATTTAGAATTTTGTAAATAAACTATCCTCCAATGTTCAAAAAACCTTAAAAAGGGTAAACAGGTTATCTTATTCAAACTCAGTGATGCAATGATAGTCTTCTTAATGCAGGTAAATTTGTATTTTGTTTTAAATATTCCTGTACTTGGAAATCTTCAATAAACATTTCATATATTCTTAATTTTAAAAACCTTGACAAACAACAATATATTAAAGGGTCTAAGAGTGTAATAATTCAACTATTTTCAGTTGTTGGCATCAAGACATTAAGCCACTTTCATTGTAACTATACAAGTTTCTGCCTTAAGCTTGTACAGCCCAAATGAATTTCAGCATATCATTATTTACTTCACTCTTTGTTTCTCACTACTCCTGTGGCATCTTAAAGTAATAACTTGCTCAGAATTATAATCTTCACATTTACTGACAATTTGCGGCTGAAGTTGAATAGGTTCAGCTTTGTTTCCATAGAAATCCCTTATATCCAGCTATGATGACAGTCATCTGATCAAATAGTATCAATTTAATTTGCAGTGGTCAAACCCATATGGCAGCCAATCCAAAATATAGTTCTCTTTTTAAAGCTTCTTTGAATTGGCATTTCTTATATGGAACGGTATCCGATCCAGAAATAACAATGAGGAATGTTAAAAGTTCTTCTCAGTTGCACTGAGCAACAGTTTTGTTTGATTATAATAATGCAGTGTGTTAATATTCTGATCAGCAATTTTCTTAGCCTAAATGCATTCATCATAAATGAAAACTCATTCATCAAAGTGCTAAAAATAGCACACTTAACTAAAAAATGAACAAAATTTGTAAACATCGTTTTCTTATCGTACCTTGAGTGTTGCTTCATATACTTCAGAAACTTGTGAAATTGCATTTTTTTTAAGATGAGCAGTGCAATATTGACTCAATAATGTTAGAGAAGGCAATGTTATATACATTCTTGAACAAATAATACTTAAACAGTTCTATTTCCGAATTTTGTCCAATGACTCAACATGGCATAAGATTTGGAAGTGAAATTACAGGTGGTAGTATGTCTGTAAGCCTACTGTCCTTGTCCTTCCATATTACTAAGTCATAAATTTGGAATGAGCTATCAAAGAAGGCATATTGATAAGTTGTTGCAGTGTAATTTATAGATGATGCACACCTGTGCTGTGGCAGAGGCATTATATATAATGATAGTCAATGAGGATCCAATCAAATAGGTTTCCATCTCCTCAGTGCCTTGTTGGAAACCATACTTCTTGCTTGTCTCTGGCCATCAGGAATCAGAATCAGAATCAGGTTTATTCTCACTGGCATATGATGTGAAATTTGTTAACTTAGCAGCAGTAGTTCAATGCAATACATAATCTAGCAGAGAGAGAGAAAAAAATAATAAATAAAATAAAGCATACTAATAAATAACCAAGCAAATCAATTACATATATTAAATAGATTACTAAAAAATGTGCAAAAATAGAAATACTGTATATTAGAAAAAGTGAGGTAATGGCCAAAGCTTCAAAGTCCATTTTTGGAATCAGATGGCAGCAGGGAAGAAGCCATTCCTGAATCACTGATTGTGTGCCTTCAGGCTTCTGTATCTCCTACCTGATGGTAACAGTGAGAAAAGTGCATGCGCTGTGTGTTGGAGGTCTTTAATAATAGATGCTGCCTTTCTGAGACACGGCTTCCTAAAGATGTCCTGGGTACTTTGTAGGCTAGTGCCCAAGATGGAGCTGACTAGATTTACAACCTTCTGCAGCTTCTTTTGGTCCTGTGCAGTAGCCCCTCCATACCAGACAGTGATGCAGCCTGTCAGAATGCTCTCCACGGTACAACTATAGAAGTTTTTGAGCGTATTTGTTGACATGCCAAATCGCTTCAAGCTCCTAATAAAGTATAGCTGCTGTCTTGCCTTCTTTATGACTACATCAATGTGTTGGGACCAGGTTAGATCCTCAGAGATCTTGACACCCATGAACTTGAAACTGCTCACTCTCTCCACTTCTGATCCCTCCTTGAGGATTGGTATGTGTTCCTTCGACTTATCCTTCCTGAAGTCCACAATCAGCTCTTTCGTCTTACTAACGTTGAGTGCCAGGTTGTTGCTGCGACAGCATTCCACTAGTTGGCATATCTCACTCCTGTACACCTTCTCGTCACCACCTGAGATTCTACCAACAATGGTTGCATCATCAGCAAATTTGTAGATGGTATTTGAGCTATGCCTAGCCACACAGTCATGTGTATACAGAGAGTAGAGCAGTGGGCTAAGCAAACACCCCTGAGGTGCACCAATGTTGATCTTCAGTGAAGGGGTATGTTATCACCAATCCGCACAGACTGTGGTCTTCCGGTTAGGAAGTCGAGAATCAAATTACAGAGAGGTATAGAGGCCTAGGTTCTGCAACTTCTCAATCTGGATTGTGGGAATGATGGTATTAAATGCTGAGCTATAGTTGTGAACAGTATCCTGATGAAGGTGCTTGTGTTGTCTAGGACAATGTCATTAGCCAGGCAGAGCTGAAGTGTTGCTGACATTGCCCACACTCAGCCACGTTGATAATAGGTTACCTCATTCTTCACCTGCAGTCTTGTAGATGGTGGAAGGATATGAAGAGAAGAGGTGAATTGTAATTACTGCCATGATTTCTTTGCTCTATTCAATTATTTAGATGACATTTGGTTGCCTCTGGAATTAATTACCATCAATTTGGCCTTCTGAAGTAGTTTGGATAACATGGTTTGGGTCCATTGTTTGATGTTTCTTAACAAAGACTTCATAATTTCTTTTCCCACGTTTTCCCTTTTACTATTTCATAAAGCATTCTTTTTAAGAAATTTTGCACTTCATTATGTTGGTAAAAGCACTGAAATTGTCTCCTTTTAATGAAAGAGGCTGTTGTTTTTGAGCTATGTAAAGAAATTGTTAATAATTTTCTATTAATTTTATTTCTAGCTACAGAATTCCTGGGATTTTATGCTTCTAATCATTTCTCTGACTTGAAGTCCACACTTCAGAGTTATATATGACAATGAAAACTTTCTGCATAATCTGTACCTAGTGGATTTAGAATTAAATATTGTGCTGCCAGTGAAAGGTATTCCTCTATCTCCTAAGAGTGAAGGTCAGAATGTTCATTGCTGATAATGGCCATTCTTAAAGCACTCACGTTATGAAATTGTGCCATGAGCTTCTGGAACTCCAAAACCATTTTTTCCTCTTCTAGGATCAAGAACATTTTTGTCGCAATTTACATTCATCAAATTTACCAGGACTTCTTGACTTCATTTAAATAATATTATTTGTTTATGCATATTGTTGTCACTAGCACTTATTTTCTAATACTAACAGTCCATGAACTGAATGGATTACTGGATTATTTCAGGGTGCAGGATACATAGTACATGAGGTTACAGATTATAGTCCAACAGGGTATTGCCACTGCCATTTATCACCCTTGACCCAGGAATACCAGTTTTGAATTGCAAGGTGCATTTTGAACCTTTCCCATAAAGCACAGTAGTAGGGCAACACATTAAAGAGCGTTTCTGTTTATTATCATTTAGCCTTCATAAACAAACTCTGTGTAGTGGTCAGTTCCGATATAAAGAGATACTGTACATCTGTGGTAGAAATTGTCTATTATTGTGTTCTCACACAACCACCCACAGGCCCAATCTGCAAGTTATAGGGTTTATGATTGACCAGCCGAGTTCCATAAACCACTCTCAATCTACATATAGACTGAAAAATCTATAAGATGAATAAAGTGGGAAAATAGTATTCTAGATCAGTATGTTGAGGAACTGGGGTGCAGGCCAAATTATTTTGTGCAATAAGAAAGGGTTAATTGATGATTATGGTAGCTGAGGGAACAATGATCATGAGATGATAGTTTTACATAATCCTGCAAGTTATTTAGTTCAACCTGAACCTAGGGTCATGGATCAGAGTAAGGTAAACTGCAAAGGTATGATATCTGTAAGCTCTGACAGATTGGCAAACTACATTTAAAGAAGTGAAAGTAAGCAAACAATGATGAACTTCTAAAGAATGATGGTTTATAAATAAAATATACTCTCAGTGGCCACTTTATAGGTACTTCCTATACCTAATAAAGTGGCCACTGAGTGAATATTTATGGTCTCTTGCTGCTGTAGCACATCCACTTCAAAGTTCAACATGTTGTGCATTTAGAGATGCTGTTCAGCTCACCATTGTTGTAATGAGTGGTTATTTCATTTACTGTAAACTTGTCAGCTTGAACTAGTCTGGCCATTCTCCTCTGACCTCTCCCATTAACAAGACATTTTCACCCACACAACTGCACTCATTGATGCTTTTCTCCATTTTCGCACCATTGTCTGCAAACTCTGGAGACTGTTGTGAGTGAACAACCCCAGGAGATCCAAGTTTCTGAGATACTAAAACCAACCTGTCTGGCAGCAACAATCATTCAAGGTCATGTACTGAACAACAACAGATCCTCTCCACCCTATCTGAATACTTTTATGTATTGAGTTGCTGCCACATGATTGGCTGATTAGCTATCTGCCTTAACGAGCAGGTGTACATGTATACCTAATAAATTGGCCACTGAGTGTATTTTAGGAAGTCAACAAGTAAATTAGGAAAAATGGTCCAGTCCTTTCCGTTCAAGTTAAGGATAGTCTTAGATCAAAGAAATAGCCAGATGATGTTGCTTTAAAAATTCAATAAGCTTGATGATTAAACCATTTCAGAATTCAAAGCTATTTGAATTGAAATTGGATCATTATTGTCACATGTACCGAGATAAACTGAAAAGCTTGTCTTGCATGTGGCTCAGAGATCAAAACATTACACAATTTGTCAAGATAGAACAAGATTAAACAATAATAGGATGCAGAATAAAGTGTAACAGCTACACAGAAAGTGCAGAGCACCTAAACAAGAAGGTGTAAGATAGGGTGGCACGGTAGTGTAGTAGTTAGCACAACACTTTACAGTACCTGTACAGGCGATCTGGGTTCAATTTTGCCAACACCTGTAACAAATTTGTACGTTCTACCTCTGACCACGTGGGTGCTCTGGTTTCCTCCCACAGTCCAAAGATGTACCGGCTGGTAGGTTAATTGATCTTTGTAAATAATCCTGTGATTAGGTATTAAATCCAGGGATTGCTGGGCAGCGAGGCTTGAAGGGCCAGAAGGGCTTATTCTCCGCTGTATCTTGATAAATAAATAAATAAACAGATCACGAGGAACTGAAAAGGAAAATTAAAATGAATTAAAAACAAACTAAAAAAATTGAGCAAGGGCATTTATGGATATAGAAAAAAGAAGTCTAATAATATAAGGGTAGTAAAACAAGGGTCCCTCACTTACTGGAAAGGGAGAAATTACATTCGGGATATGGAAATGACAGAAGAATTAAGCAAATATTTTGAGTTTTTCTGACACTGTGAAAACAAAACTACAGACAAAATATCCTGACATCAGTAATAAGGGAGACATGGAACTTAATACTAAGTTCCTACAAAATAATAATAGGACTGGGTAAAGTCAGTATGGATTTATGAAAAGAAAACTGAATTTAGCAAACTTGTTTTTGAGCACGCAAGTACAGATAAAGGCAACACGGTGAATGTGGTGTGCCTAGGCTTTCAGGCAGCTTTCTATAAGATGCTAAAGGAGATATTTGAATAGAATTAAAGTACTTATATTCGGAATAACATATTGCATGGATTGAAAATATAAAGTAGAAATGAACAGATCATTTTCATTGTTGGGCTGTAACTAATGCAATGCTGCTGGAGACCCAAATATCTACAATCTATATCATAAACTTGGATGAAGGGATCAAATATTACCTACCTAAATTGGATGATAATGCAAAGCTAGATTGATGGGTAGGGTGTGAGGAGGATGCAGAGAGGCTGACCTTAGATGGAATTTCATACAAAAAAAAGTGAGGTCATCCACTTTACTTAAAAAAGGCATTGTATTTTTAAATGGCTAGAGATTAAAAGGCGCTGGCGTTCTAAGGAATCTGGTTGTCATTGTGGATGAATCACCGAAAATGCAGATATTGCATTTGATTATATTAGCAAGATGCATGTTGCTCTCTCATTGTGAGAGGATGTAATTAAAAGTACAGATAGAGTATTTTAAATCCATTTAGACTGCATCAAGAATATTGAGCACAAATGCATTCTCACTTGCTAATGAAGGATATATTTGCAATTGAGAGTGGAGCAAAGGTTCACTAGATTAATTCCTCTGGTAGCACATATGAGGACAGATTCTCGAGAGTTTCAAAGAATGTGAGGTGATCTTACTGAAATGTACCATATTCCCACAGGCTTTGGGTGTGCTACCTTATTTTTTTTAAAAAAGGTGTTGGTCATCCAGGGCTAAGACATGAAGAATTTTTTCCTGAAGGTTCGAAAAGCTCACACTGTGTGTATTCAGAGGAGAGAGATCAATAGATATTAGATATTAAGGGAATTGAGAGATATGATATTAATAGCATTTAAGTCAAAGATCAGTCATGATCTTATTGAATGGCATAACGGGCAGAAGATGAGACACTTACTGCTGTATCTTTTCTTACGGATGTTGAAGTCTCACCAAAACTCTTGCAATTGTGGTTAGTATTGGAAGAGTTGCAATTCATCAACCAGAGGCAAGATTTATGGTATTTGCAAGTTTTCTTGCCCATGTTTTAGCTAATGACATTAACTGAAACATAATATGGGAAAATGAAAGCTTATTCACTTGAGTGGAGGTATAAATGGTTAAACTGTGAGAGACTATTAAACATGGATGTACAGAAGGACTTGATACGGGTGGTTCATGAAGTGCAGAAATTTAACTTGCAAATACTATATGCAATTAGGAAGGTAAATTGCAAGCCTGCCTTTTTCACAGGGGGTCCAAAGTACAAGGTTCAGGAAACTAGGAAATAGAAAATTCTAAAAAGTAGAAAACGTTGAAAATATGAGATTTGTGGAGATGTATTTAATGTTTTTGATCATTTTTTTCGACAGTAAAATATACTCCCCTTGGAAGCAGCACAGCATGGATTCACTAAATGGATCTGTGAAATGGGCAGAGGGCATGGGCGCTGGGAATTAGCTTATATTAGCTGAAGTTTGGAAGAGATGATCTTCTCGAAATATTTCAGATTCTGAAATTGAATAGGATGGATGCCAAAAGCTGTTTCTTCTGGCTAGATGGTAATGAAAGGGCATACAGGAGTGAAATATAACAGCTATTGAGTGGTGTCGCAGCAACAACATTGAACTCAACATGAGCAAGACCTAGAGCTGAATGTGGACTTCTGAAAAGATAAGACAAAGGAACACAAACCAATCCCCACAGAGGGATTAGAAGTGGAGAGAGTGAGCAATTTCGAGTTCCTGGGTGTCAACATCTCTGAGACCTAACCTGGATGCAACGTATTGATGCAGCTATAAAGAAGACAAGACAGCGGCTATATTCCATTTTGAGTTTGAGGAGATTTAGTTTGTCAACTAAAACACTCAAAAACTTCTACAAATGCACCATGCATCTGCATCATCGTCCGGTATGAGTGAGGGGACTACTTCAAAGTAAGTTGCTGAAACTTGTAAAATTAGTTAGCTCCACTGTGGGTCCTACCCTCTGTAGTATCCAAGATATCTTCAAGAGGCAGTGCTTTAGCAAGACAGCGTCCATCATTAAGGGTTCCCACCACCCAAAACATGCCCTCTTTTCATTACTGTTGGGAAGGACACACACACACACACACCCACACACACTTTTTCTCTATATTTATTTACAATGTATTTCTTCGTACTGCCACCATAAAGTTAACAAATTTCACAACATATGCTAGTGATATTAAATCTGATTTTGATTCCCTGATTCTGATTTAGGGGGAAAAGTTTCAGAACAAACATTCAGCCATTTAGAATGGAGGTGAAAGCAGCTGTGAATATTTCAACCCCAGAGAGCCTCAGATACACAGCAGTTTTCTTTAATATAATTTCTATGTAATAGTTTTTCAGGTCATTTCCATCATTTTTTTCTTTGTAACAGAAATTAAACCTTTTCGCATATATTTAAAGTGCAGATTGATACGTTCTTGATTAGTAAGGGCATCAAAGGTTACAGGGAGAAGGTAGGAGTATTAGGTTGAGAGGGAAATAAATCAGCCATGCTCGAACGGCAAAGCAGACTTGACGGGCCAAAGGGCCTAATTCTGCTCCTTTGTCTTATGTATTTTTTTTCTATCACTTCATGCTACATGAATGAACATTTGCGTCACTGAAGGAGATAATTTTCTCTTTGGATGTTTGTATGAGTCTGCAATCCAAAATCACTTGCCCATAATATATCTTCCTTTCTTATTGTGTTCATTTTTATTGTGGTAATAATTCAAGAAGTTGGAAAAACTTAACAGTTTAATCAATTATAATTAATGAACTTGGCTAAAGTGTGAAAAGATTTTTGAAAGTTGTTTTAGTATTATCACTCCCCCCACTGTCAAACCATCCAAACTATTCCACCCTACTGCAATGCAGGAATGAAGCATTTGGTTTCCAAATGCAATGAGATCGTGAAACATTTCCTACTCAGACCTCTTAAATAATGTAGGCTATAAAACACAAGTTGGTTGAGAATCAGAAATAAAATCAAAAACATCTGCTAGTAGGACAGGCAACAATAAGATCACAAAGAGCCTTGAAAATGCACAACTCTCACTTTTGCATCTGTAATTGCTATAATCATTGTTAATGTTAGGAATTTTGAACACTACTGAAAGAAATTGTTTAGTCTAATGATGCTTCAAGAGCATTTTGCCTCTCTTTCCATCCAAATATATCTCAGCTAATAGCTTTACAAACAGTTTCATTAACTCACCCCACCTGCTGGATACACTTGAATTACATCAGTCACAGCCACTGTGTCTGAGTTAGCAAACACTGTGGTAAGCTTCTTGCTTGGTTTTCCCTTCATGGTTTTAAACCGAGCTTGGTTTGTATTTTCCCCTCCCGTTTTCCCTACCTGTTTCAGACCATTCTCTTAAGTCTTTTATTTATTATACATGAAATGTTTTGTTGTTTCCTGTAATACAGCCACCAAGTAACTGCAAGCCATTGGACTTTTAAGTGTTGGTGATGTCATCCACTTTGGATCTTGCCTTGCCTCGCATGTGAGTCATAAATAGAAACAAAATGTAGTCAAATTATGAACATGTCTATTAAAAAATATATTTGTGGTGTCGTGCATTGCACTGAAATCTACTGGTTGCTTTAGAATCCTATCCCCATCAAATGCAAACTTACTCATTAGCAACAGCCCTGTAACACAAATAAATTGTATATTGATAAAGAATTATATTTAATGCATTACGAGTGAGATCACAAGAAAAAACCATGGAACTTAATTGCTGTCTTGATTGGAACACTATTCTGCACTATCTTTTCACTCACCTATTTTGGCTCCCAATCACGTCTGATTTTTAGTCTTATTCCTCCGTAGTTTAATCTTTTCTCATATCTAACATTTATCATTCCAATCAACTTCTAAAAAACTAGACCTTTCTAACAAGTCTGTGCATTGTCAACTTCCTTCGCCTTATCATTGAAGGCCAGCTATTCATTATCTAACCTTGAAACCATGATCATTTCCCCTTAATCTTATGCTCTTCTCTTTGGCAAGTCTTTTGGTCACCCCTTTACTATCTCTTTTATTGATTGCATTAATTTGAACAATTTCATACTTCAGTGAAGTACCTGCTTACAAAAAAGATAATATAATTCATATATTTCACATTAAACACTTTATTAAATTTATGTTATCTTCAATTAAAATCAAGGTCATTTCTATTTTAATGTTCAACCTGAGCTGACATTAAAATAATAGAAAAAAGTTAGTGTAGGGACTCAAACACATAATTTTCTTTCTACATTTTAACCTTTTTTTCTCCTTATTCCTTAAACCCTGGATCCTCCAGTCACTAATTTAAGGTCATCTTGAATGCAGTCCCTATTATATGGAATGAATGCACTGCCTTTCCATTCTTACGTAAAAACATTTATTTATCGGTCGGAAGCCATTTAACTCATCAGTCACATTCCTTCCTACTTCCCAGTAGTCTGCATCCCACATCCCTGTGAAAAATCCTTTTTTTGCTAATGCACCTAAACTGAGAGTAAAGTTACAGTAGCCAGTATTTTGAATGCGAGAAAAAAAGAGGTCCAGCAGAAACTCACACGTAGTCACAGAGTGACCATGCGAAATCCACTCAGAGAAATAGGGAGCAAATCCAGGAATAATGAGGCAGCAGCACCAACCACTGTGCTGAATCATTTCTTCTTTTCTGTGTTATTAATCTCTCACATTGAAGTTTAGAACCTTTGATTTACCATGTTGCACCAAGCCAAATTATATTTAATTTACCCTACTTATATTAAGTTTGTTTGCTGTTAAAAATTACTCTACTCAACTCAATATAATTTAAGTTGAAATGATGAAGAAAGTGACTGTAACCAGAGATTTCCAGCCAAAAATCTCACCAGCAAGGTTCCTCTACCACAAATATTACTGAGATCTGAGTACGAAATCTGAATGACTCAAATATTCCGGGTATATTGAACACAAACTCTACACCCTGCTCATGTATTGCTAAAACTCAATCAAGAGAATGGGACTTGTTGGGTCGCTCTTACAGACAGGGCAGATGGGCCAAATGCCCTATTTCTGTGATGCAATTAATCTATGATTCTGAATCTTGCACCTTTAGCCCCTGATTCTTGTTCCAATCAAAGATTGAAAACTTTGCTTCCATTTACCAAGTCATGATTATTTTAAATGCATAACAACTTTAATTATATTAATATAATTAAGGAAACATACAGCACAGAAATGGGACATTTAAACTCACCTCATCCATACTAGCCATAATGCTCAAACATGTTGAGCATCCCTTATCCAAAATTCCAAATTCCATAATTTTCTTGCGTGTTGACTCATCACAAATGGAAAATTCCACAAGGTGCTGAAGAAGGGCCTTGGCCCAAAACGTCAACTGTTTATTCATTTCCATAGATGCTGCCTGACTTGCTGAGTTCCTCCAGCATTTTATGTGTGTTGCTCTGGATTTCTCTGCTGTTTCGTAATCAACAGATGCTTTATCACCACAAATCTTAAAAGAAAATAATGCTGTGCATTTTGTGCAACCAGATTTTCTTGTGTTTATGAAATTCCACAAGGCGATGGGAAGGTCCCCAGGTGATGTGCAGGTCTCGGAGTATCACAGGCAGTTCTGAGAAGTGACCTCACATATGTAATGAATAGAAGTTAATGAAAAGTACCTTATAAAGTGAAAAATGAAGATCTTGACGTGTTGGAAGAGTGGATTTGTCAGCATTGGAGTGAATATGACACAACAGTATGGTGATCATAAAATAGAGAAAGATCTATCACCGTGAACTTAAAATTTAAGGTAAGTGCAAGTATTTCAAAATTCAAAACACTTCAAGTTCCTTATCCCCATATCAGGCCAATATATCACTTTTCGTTTTTCTCATCTATGTGTCTGTCCAAATACCTCTTAAACATTGTAATTGTACCTGCCTTCACCACCTTCTCTGACAACTCATTCTAAATGTTTACCACACTTTGTACAATAAATATTTTATCCTTCAAATCTCCCTTACTTTTCTCCTCTCTGATCTAAAATCTGCGACCTCTAGTTCGACTCACCAAGTCTGGGGCAAAATCAGACTATCTTATCTGCATCCTTCAAAAAAATATAAATCTCTATAAGGTCATCTCTCAGACTCCTATATCCCAGTGAAAATAAACCATCCGTTGCAATCTCTCCTCCGCTCTCCTATTCCAGGTAACACCCTGGTGAATCTCTGCTGCACTCTCTCGATTGTTACCAAGTCCTCCCTACAATGTAGCGAACAGTACGCAGCACTCTAAATATTTTACTGTGTTTACAAAGGAAAACAATCCCAAATATACTTATATCTCCAAATACTACTGTCTTGATTAAATTCCTGACTAATCCATTCCTTTCTCGACTACCTCCTGCCGCAACGTTCCACCTGAAGTCTGCGCAGGCGGCACTACATGTGCAACAGTGCATCCTGGGACTTGTAGTTTGACGCAAGATCACCCAACAGCTGGGGTGGTTTTTTGGAAGTTAAACGTGTGGTGTTGAAATGACATTAAAACGCCCGTGAACGTGCTGCACACGGTGTTTTGAAGGACTGTTTTAATAGCGTCCCTGAGGGGTGGCCGGACTGCAGGTCCCAGAGAGCAGTAGGGTGGGTGGGTGTGGTGGATGCCGCTGGGGCGGTTGGAAAAGGGTGGCTCGCGCAGTCTCTGGCTGCCGGCGTGTTCCGCGAGCACGAGGCGCCGCCGCTCTTCTCCAGCAGGAGGAGAGGCTCCGCGGGACCGGCCTGACGCAGACAGCCGCTCCACCCACCTCGCTGCAGGGCTAGGGCGGAACGTTCTGCCCGGGACTTCCTCCAATTAGGCTCCAGCGAGGAGGAGCCGCTGACTGGGGAGACGGAGACAGAAGGAGAAAGCGATAGGATTCCTGGCACTGGGAGCGGAGTGGGGGGATCGGGAGCACGGAGCGAGGGAACGGGATCAGCTGGCGGGGGGGCAAAGAGCAAGAGGATCGGGATCAGCCGGGAGCACGGAGCAGGCGATCAGGATCAAGCCCAAGCCGGAGAAGGGCAAGGGATCGGGATCCGATCGGCGCCGGGAGCCGGGCAGAGGATCGGGATTAGCCAGGGAGCAGAATAGACATTTGCGACCAGCCTAGCAGTGAGAGCAGGGGCTAAGGTTAACCCAGGACAACTATTCAGCAACGTTGGGCGGTTCTCATCGGAGTGGCTGCATCGAAACAATCCTCATCCCAATCCCTGGATCTCAGTCAATCAAGTTGATACTGACAAAGCGGAAGAACAGTGAACATTTGGTGTGGGAGACTGGGGTAAATCGCTCTCTCCTCGCGACTAAGTGAGGAGGACAAGAACCTTACAACCACTGGAAACTCCTCGTCCTTCTCTCGAAGAAGCTTTGTTGTGCCGGGTTTACAATGTGGAGGGCTCCAAAGGATCGCGGACAATTCCAATAGGTCTGCAAATGAATTTATCCGTATGGAGCTGCGATGAAGGGCAACGATGAAGAGAGGGGCAAGGATATTGATCATTTTGAGATTCGTGGCAAAAGAAAAATTAAAGGAAACGACCAGGCGGATAGAGAATAAAATGTAAATGGATGGATATTGTACATAAAAGTCCATTCGTTGTAATGTGGCTAATGTGTAACGCCGTGAACACACTTAGTGGATTTGTCACTGTTTAACCAACAAAGAGTAACCAGAGGACGAAAATGGCTCAACTTTCGCTGCAGGTGTTTTACTGCAGGAAATAATAACGAGTAAATAATCCGCATGCAATTCTGCTTTTTTTTAGTTAGATCTTGTGTCTGCTTTGTATATTAGAACTTCTCCCAGGCATTATGCATTAAAACTGTACCGTCACACAGAAAGGAAATCGTCTCTGCACGCAAAATGTCTCAGAGTTTATTGCAAGGAAAGCGGTTTTTCTGCAGGGAGTGGGTTTTCCATAAACTCCAGCATTGTCTTCAGGAAAAGAACAATGGAAAAGCATTTGGGACCTCTAATCCCGGTGGGAATACTGAACCTTCGGGAAAGAACACTGGAGGAATCGGGGGTATTTTGGTTGTTGGGGGTCCCGGGAGTGGGAAGACTGCTCTGTGTACTGAGTTGGTTTGGCCCACCTGTCCGCAGCTGGTTCAGCGGGGCTTGCATCGGCAGACGCTCGCCTTTCACTTCTGCAAAGCTCAGGATGCGGACACGCTTTGCGTTGGCAACTTCATACGAAGCCTTGTTTCTCAGATTCGTAAAAGCAGTCTGGTCCAGGGATATGAAGAGAAACTTCGAGATCCGGCCGTCCACAGCGTGCTGCAGGCTGGTGAATGTGAGAGGAATCCCGGGGAAGCATTTAAAAGGTACAGCGTAGTTTTAATATAGGAAACGGCATAATGCATATGTATGCGTTGTAATCCAGAATGTAATCTTTTGATTTACAAATAATGCTTATGAATGGTCATATAATTAATGTGAACAGCTTAAGTATTGTGCTGATTCCAAAGACATAATTAGAATTCTGTTTTTGCAGACCTACTTTACAAACTACTCTGTAGGTGTAGAAGTAATCATGTGGAAGTTACTTCTAATGATGGGTGCCAATCCCACACTACTCCTAGCTTTCAATGGTCCTATAAAACAATTAGAACCTCTTACCAATTCTGTCTTGTGATAAACACTATATCCAATTTATCCATAAACACAAGTCTACAGATGCTGGAAATCCAAAACAACACATGCTGGAGGGACTCAGCAGGTCAGGCAGCATCCATGGAAATGGATAAAGAGGTGACGTTTTTGGCCAAGACCCTTCTTCAGAACTCATCTTCTTCAGTGTCCAATTTACCCATCCTCTTGATGCCTGTTCATCAGTTGACACGTTTATTCAGTGTCCAGACATGCAATATAATTCTTACCAATAAAATAAATTGGGCTACAGTTTATACTTTTAACTGAAGTTTCCAATGTTTTTGCTGTGCTATATGTAATTATACTGCAAAGCAAGTTGAATGACCAAGCCTTCTTGAGGTTTTCTGCTGTTATCTCCTTAAATATGGGATTGTTTGAGACTGCATCACATAGTTTGTCATTATAATGATAACCTGTTCCCACTTGGAGCCAAAGCTCTGTACCTGTGTCCTAACATGTACCATTCATCTGATATTCTTGTATTTGCTTACCTATGTTAGTTCCCATTGAAAATTCTTGTCCTAGTTTACAGATCTCTCCTTGGAAGCATCAATTTGTTATTGATTAATTCAAGATACTTGGGCAGTTTTAGACTACTTCACCACCAAAAACAGAATCTAGCAAACTAAGGTAGAAGTTAAGGAATCAGGAGAATGCTGCATTGGAACTATTGAGCTCTTATAAAAGATTTTTTGTGGCTACTTTCTCAGTTTCTCTTTCCTTCTCTAACAATTTATGAGCTAGAGGGAAATCTCTTCATTTGCAATTACTTCAAAATTATCATTTTTTTTTCTTCTTGGAAACCCAAGTACTTTGTCTAGAATCTGTAATTGCCAGTGCACAGCTGCTAGTTGGACCAGCTACCTGAACTGATATCTTTGAGGTTTGCATGCTTCAGTACTTTTTCCAGCCACTCTCATTCTATATGGTTATTACAGAAGAAAATTTAAAGATTTCAGTTTATTTTATAGACTTCATTAAAGTTTACAACCTCCCTTGAATAACAGTTCCTTGTAGACTATAAAGCTTTGTATGTTTAGGACCTGGTACAGTTTAGCCATGTACATATTGGAAATCCATTCTGAGAGTTGATAGGGTTAATGAAATACTGCACATTTTTCTCCAGTGGATGAAACTTGACCAGTGTAATGTGAGTAATGGTATGTCAGTGCTCTGACCACATGTTTTATTAAATAAGGATAAATTTGGTATTATATTTGGTTTCATGTAGGAATTTTTAATAAGGTGCCACAAATGGCACTATTAGCTTTCATCACAGGAAGCTATTGGGCCTATCATGACAAAACTAGCTGAAGAGAGCTAGTCAGCCAAATTTTGCTTTTTATCTGCTGATTTGAAGGCTTGTAAATCATGGAACATCAGACACAGTTATGTACTTAGTTTCAAAATGTGATGAGAGTTTTCTATCTCTACCATCCTTTCAGGGTGTAAGGTCCAGTCTCTCAAGATTCTGGGTGACAAATGTAGAATTTCCTCCCAATTTCTTTGAAATAATAAAATATACTTGGTACTTTGAATTTACTTTAGCATCTTTGCTCCCTATTTATTGACCAGTGCTAAAGGTATTGTGTCTTCCTTATCACCCTATCGGTTTTCCCTCATGCTTCTTTATTTCAGGCAAAGTGACCCTAATCGTCCATCTTTCCTCATAGTAATAGCATAGCAGTTATCGTGGAGTCCAATTCCAACTTCATATGTCTGTAGGACCCCTCCGTGGGATGCATGCATTTTCTCCTGGAACTCTGGTTTCCTTCACAGTCCAAATACGTACCGGTTAGAAGGTTAATTGGTCATTGTAATCTGTTCTGTAGTTTAGGATTAAATTGGGAGTTGCTGGGTGGCATGGCACAAAGGGCTAGAAAGGCCTATTCTGCGCTATATCTCTAAATAAATAAAATTCTTCCTGTGATGTAATAACCAGACCTTACTGTACTTAGTACTATAACTGGCTTAAATAATGTTTTATGCATTTGCCAGCAAAGGCATTGTAAACCCTTTTTTTAAAAAATCCATTGGCAGCAAACAAATAGCTGCTCCCAGCAACATTTATTGCCTAGTTTGCTGTTTTGAACTTGGCTTCTGGCTATGTAGACAAGTAATATGGTTTCATATTCCTGATATGACTAAACTTTTACTTTAACATTGAGATAGGTTGTGTGTAGATTAATAATTTACTTGTTCAGTGCATGCGAAAGGTAGCACTAGATATACCTAAAAATGAAGTACTGAGATTTTAAGGCTAAATTTAAGTAAAATTTAAATAGCAGATGCAGCATATTTTGAATTTTTAAAAAGCCACCTCAGAACTAAAGGATGTGATCAAAGCTCTTGTATGACAGAACTGTGTGGTGGGGAGGGGGACCCACTGCTCAAATAGTGGTAGCTAAACTTGCCATGGAGGATAAAGAGAGAAGTGATCTAGCCTTTGAAGAGTAGGAGGCTACAATATAACCTCCCTTTAGTGAGGGTACTTACAGCTAGCTATGTCGGAAAGGACTTAAGATCTTCGTTTGAGTTCAGAACTTCGTGGAGAGCAAACCTACTGCCATCATATAGGAAATGTTGCAGTAACTTGAGAAGTCCTAAGTACACAACGTGTATTAGCTACAACTTGGGTCTGTAGGTACATGGCATCACTGCCACTCCAGGATCTTCAAAAACCACAATCATGGAAACACATCATTATTCTTTCACCTTGACTGAGTTAAAAATTCTGAACATATTTTTCTAACAAAAACAGTTGAAGTACTTTAAATCCATAGATTGTAAGAGTTCAAAAAGGTATCTCAGACATGTCAGAGGTATTTGCTTAGATTGATTTATATTAAATGTGCAATTGCTTTAAAATGTGTAAATGAAATATAACATCAAGGACAACCAATTTTGTTTGCAAATGGTTTTACTTTGTTATATTGCTGTAAGTGCAGAGAGAGTAATGTCACTGTGAAAAGATACAGAATCATTCACCACTATAAACTTTTATCGTGGGCATTGGGTGTCTTACTCCCTTCCCTAACTTTGCATCCTAGATTATTTGGATGAACAAAGCTGTCCTGGATTAAGTGACCTTGTTATGATTGGCAGTATAGTTTGTCAGTTTTGAATTTAGTCGCCTTCTACTTGAGAGATAAGCGTTTTCAATGAAGGTGACGAGTGCATTCACCTTCTGATGAAAGTGTCCCAATGAAGGGTCTCGGCCTAAAATGTCAACGCTATTTCTTTTCATCGATGCTGTCTGGCCTGCTGAGTTCCTCCAGTATTTTGTGTGTGTTATTCTGGATTTCCAGCATCTGCAGAATCTCTTGTATATAAAAATAGCAGTCTTGTTATTACACTATCTGCAGATTTATCAAGATTTTATTCATACAGAAAGGTTACAATCTTTGTTAATTGGAAGCACAAAATCAAGAAATGAAAGCAATCTAATAATAACTGTTAGGGAAGATCCAACTGGATCTTTGACAGTGAGACACAAACACAGCAGACCGTCTCACCTTATTAGGAGAACAGACCAATTATGAATGTGAAAAAAAAATGCTATGTTCATTGGAATAAAGGCTGACTGTTTCGAACAATCTGAAGCATTTAAAATATATTTTCAAAATTATGAAAAGAAACAGAAATTTAAAATGAAAACATATCTGTGTAGTATCCTATATATTTTAACATATGTTGCAAATAAAATATTCTTCTAGTGGCCAGATGGAAAAAATATCAAGTGCCTGTTTGGAATGGCTCTGTCTGATCTAGTTTGAAAACTCAGAGGCACATGCCTTTAGCATTTAATTTGTGTTTTACAGTACTTAATGGACATTCATTGTAATCTCTTGCCTCTCTCTACCACAAAAATAGTCGGAATTCAGAACAAAACAATATTTAAGTATTCACTTAGTCTAAGAGAAGACCTATCCTGAATCTGAAATATGAAATTAGCTTATGTTGTGACATGTTTGAGGAAGAAAAATAACTTTGAGATTCTAGTTAATTTATATATTTCTTTAATTTATCATTTTTTTAAATTTCTGAGTTGCACTGCCAAGGCCAACATTCATGTCCTTTCCTAGTTTCCCTTTAGAAGTTGGTAGTGAGATGCCTTCTCGATGCACTTCTTGTGAAGGTGCTCGTACAGTGCTGTGGAGATGAAGAACCAGGATTTGGACCAAGTTTCAATTAAGCACTGGTGAAATGTTACCAAGTTGTGACACGTGTGCAGCTTGGAGGGAGTCCTGCAGATGGTAATATCTATTACACCCCCTGCTCCTGTCCTTTTTGGTGGAAAAACCTGTCAGTTTAAGAAATGCTGTCATTAAATAGTTGAAGTGTTCTGTTAGACATGGTGGAAATGGTGCACACCACAATTTTGGTGTGCTAAATGGGTAGGAATGGAAATACAAAGGGTGGAGAGGGTGCTAATCAAGTAGGCTGCTTTATCCAGGATAGCATTGAGCTTCATGAGTGCTGTTGGTGCTGCATTCCACCAGGTGAGTGGAGAGTATTCTACATTGCTCCTGACCTGTAACATCTGCATGGAGGAAAAACCCTGGGTCTCAGAGCATGACTGATTGATTAGAGAATACTGGGGCTCGGACCTGCTCTTGTAACCACAGCAATTACTTGGTTGATGAAATTGAGTTATATGGTGTGGCTCAGCAGTAGTAATTCCATTGACTGTGAAGGGTGGAAAGTCAGATATCTTGTTGGAAATTATTTTTTGTGCCACAATAGTATCAGGCAATTTTAATTGCTATTTATCAGGCTGTGCCTGATTAGGTGCTGGTATGCACTGGCTTACTTGCTACAATGCCGCATTTATGATTAAACATTATGCAATTATCAATCAATAACTGGATTATAATAAAAAAAAAGCTACTTGAGGAAGGAGTTGAACATAGTGGACCAAGGACACTGACATTTAAAACTCCTGCAGTGATATTCTAGGGTGGAATGTAACACCTCCAATAGCCACCACCATTGTCCATTGTGTGATTTGCGACTCAAACCACTGGAGTACTTTCCATTTTTGTATTGGGGTTTCTTGATGCAACATTTGGTCAAATGTTGGTTTGATGTCAAGGACAGTGGCTATCACCTCACTTTGTATTATGCCTCATTGGTCTATATTTGGACAATTTGACTGAATTGAACTGGCATGTATTTTATTTAGAGATACAGTGCAGAACAAGCCCTTCCTGCTCAACAAGGTACACTACCCAGTGACCCATCTGTTTAACCCTAGCCTAATCATCGGACAATTGACAATGACCAATTAACCTACTAACTGGTAGATCTTTGGACTGTGAGAAACTGGAGCACCCGCTAGAAACGCTGTAGTCACTGGGAGAATTTACATCTAGGAGGCTTGTAGTTGATTTAAAGAAAATCAGTTGATTTCATTCTTGACATTGGCAGGTAATGTCAAGTGTTATTTTGGAATGCTCATTTAAGAAGTGGTGTCCTCAACATATTTTCATAAAGCTTGTGCTCTTGTAGGAAATGTGATTTTAATTGTGTTAAGGGAATGCTCTTAAATGTAAGGCAGGAGTTGAATGAAATTATCATGTGGTATAATATTTTATTTAGAAAGATTCTATTGCAGTGGACTGATTTATTCATGTTCAATTTTGCCATTAATTAGTTTCTTGATATATTTTCTCTATCCAAAGTGCTATAAATACCTTTTATTCAATTATGCCAAATATGTAGGTATAGTTTTCACATGCTCCCCAGGTGTCCAGAATTTTAATTCATAAATTTACCCTGTCACATCATACTGTTCAGTTCAGGGTAACATTAAAGAGAAACAGATGGGCCTTAGAAGTCTTAACCTGATAAGGACATTAATTTATTTTTCCTTGAGAGAAGATCAGGGAAGTGTCCTGTTGCCCATCTCAGACATCCCGCCCTGCAAAAATTCATTTCAGGGAGGTAGCACCATCAATTTGCGGGAGACTCCCGGAACTTCTGGGAGAGGGGGGATGTCGGCAATAGAATAGCTCCTTAGCAGCTAGCTAGCTAGTTTAAATAACGTTAGCTCTGCTAATGAACGAATGACACCTGTTAAACTCACCTCAACATGTCTTTTACAGTCTTAACCCACCATGGGCAATAGAAAAGTCACTGTTGCAAACAGTGCAGCGAGCAACACTGTCATTATTTTTGACCCCTATTAGGCAGGGGTACACTTTAGTGTAGTCTGGGGTGACGTATGTTTTATATTTTCATTTTTTGGAACACTCTGCCATGGTGCGCTCTCTCGCGCGCTTTCTGTCTCTCGCTCTTGCTCGCTCGCGCGCTCTTGCTCTCAAAAAAATTGATTTCTGGGATATTGTGTATAATTTGTAGACATCAGGGAGCCACTATCAATATGCGGGAGACTCCCGGAACTTCCGGGAGAGGTGGGATGTCTGCCATCTTTTCATGTACAACATTAGGCAAAGATTTCCTTTCTGAACTGATTATCTGTATAGTAATACCTGTTTAAGTATTAGAATCTGAAAGTTTCAGCTGTTTCATCATTAGTGAGATACTGAGTGAAACTGTGCAGAGCAGGACAAGTTGCTGTCAGAGGGAGGAGGATTTAAAACGGTGCTTAGTAAAGTCTATATTACTTCAGGACATTAAGGAATCATTTCTCCTCTATGGTCAACAATAATTGAGATGATTGCACTTTGAGGACTTTTTGTGCAAAACTGCATACACATCTCCAACTTTAGTAGGACAAGAAGTGGACTGCCAAAGGTTGCTCAAATCATGTTAATTGTCACCTTTCCTGCTCATTCACCAGAATCCTTTTCCTTTCATGTTATGAGCACGTCTTAATACTCACATTGGCACTGTAAAATTCTTGTACCCTCCATATCTATTTTTGAGCAGTGAGCAGAGTAAGAAATTTTGCATGATCTCTCATTTGTCGCATATATTGGTTCATCTGGAGTATGCCTATTTTGCCATTCAACTCTGGCCTGTTAACTTGGATGCAGAGGAGAACTGAGGACTGTCAGGCTGTCTATCCTGCTGCATACCATACAGTAGGCCCTCTGTATCCGTGGATTCAACCAACTGTGGATCGAAAATATTCTTTAAAAAAAGTTCCAGGAAGTTCCAAAAAGCAAAATTTGAATTTGCTGTGCGTCGAGCACTACGCTCAATCTACGCGAATGAAGTGATGTGTAGGCATACCCTGCTGTAGCCTCCCGCCATTTCACAGATCCTCAGTCTTTCTCCAGCACTCGTTCTTTGAGCATTGTTCGCCTCACGTCTCGTTTGTTTGCTACTTGTGTTGAGAGCGAGAGGAGGGAGTTTAAGGCTAGTAAGGGATGGCTGGCTAGCTATGTAAAGCGCTACATCCTCAAGAGCTTAAAGATCACAGGAGAATCGACATCGGCTGATGTCGAGGCAGCATCAGCGTTCCCAGAAGATCTACGATGGTTGTGTCTGTACTGAACATGTAGACTTTTTTTTTCTTGTCATTATTCCCTAAACAATACAATATAACAACTAGTTACATAGCATTTACACTGTATTAGGTATTATAAGTAATCTAGAGATGATTTAAAGCATATGGGAGGATGTGCGTAGGTTATATGCAAATATTACACCATTTTATATAAGGGACGAGCATCCGCGGATTTTGGTATCTGCGGGGGGTCCTGGAACCAATCCCCCGCAGATACTGAGGGGCGACTGTACTAAAGCTGCTTAGTTACCCCCATCTTATATTGACCACAGTAACAAAGTCACCAATTTGTACCTGACGTAACCTCCTTATCAGTGCTTACAGTGTGATATTAACAGTGTAGAATGTATCCTCTTTATACACTATCCTCTCAATTGCTGGCCCCTCTGGCTATTCCAGTAAGGTTACATTAGTTGGTTTAAGGTAGCTTTGATGTTTCTGCAATGGATTTTTTTATGTGGGCTGGGCGAGCACTTGGTGAATCTGGATTTCTCAATCGTAGCTGCAGTTCTTATTTTGAGCTTTCAAGCTCATGAATCGTGTTTTGGATTCATGCAGTCTTCTTATCTTCTCTTTGTGGGTATTGAAAGAATGAATAGTCTAAAGCTATTCTGAGATAAATTGGTTTCACATATTTACCCAAAGAGAACCATTTGACTCCAGAGCAACTCAGTGGGTCAGGCAGCACCTGTGGTAGAAAATTTACAGTGTTTTGAGTGAAGACCCTTCATCTGGGTTTGATGATGAAGACCGATATTTTCTTCATGAATTTTAGTAAAGTGTTTGGCAAGGTTCTTCATTGGGTGGGGCGGGGGAATCCTTACGGATTCAGAATTGGCTTGGGTATAGAATACTGAATATAGTGGTTGATAGAGGTCTGTGACCAGTGGGTAGTGAGTTTAAGGTACCAATCACACTTTGAAACAAAAAAAAATCTCTCACATCCCCTTTAAATTGTTTGCCTGTAAACATATGCCTCATCATTTTTTTATTGAGATGAGAAGTACGGGACCAAAGGAGAAAGCAGCAGACGAAGTGACTTGGACTCCTCCAAGATAACTGGTCAGAAATCCAGCAGTCTTGCATGTGCCATTGCTAGACTGGTATGACATTTTGCAAGCCCCTTTGAACACTTGCATCTAGAGCACCATGCCAGTAATCAGGGATTGCAAGATTGACCATGCTTGATACTAGTCTGAACTTCTATTGCAACCTTGATATTTTTGATTGAAGTTGATTGTGTGGCAATTAACGGACCAGCAGATGTTTGATAATAGGGAAGTACACAAATGTTCTGATGGACCAAGTCACCATTTCCATTTTGAAAACTATAAGTTATTAGTTAAGTACTGTACTGGGTAATTGTTTTTGAATATACCACTTCCAGCAATATTCCCATTGCAGTGTATTAATATGAATTAAGTACCAAATTGGTAGGTAGATCAACTAAATATTTACTGAGGTTATCGGAACATAAGCATAGAAGGAGTGTTTGGCATTCTTCCCTCATGCTTCCTCTGCTATTCAGTAACATCAAGGCTGATCTTAAATTTATTTTGAGATCATGATCTCTGGTTCCAGGCAACTCAATCAGGGAAAATCATTCCTTTATTTACCTTATTAAGCCTAGTGAGAATTCTGTTTATTTCAGTGAGATCATCTGTGATTAGTGATTGTTGGAATAAGTACATGGACACGAGGGTTATGGAGAACTATGGTCCAGGTGGTGGTCGATGGCACAAGGCAGCATTATAGTTCAGCATGGACTACCTAAGATGAAGATCCTGTTTTTGAGCTGTGGCGCTCTATGATACCTGTTAAGTATCTAAATTCAAGAATACAAGCAGAGCCTGCTTAATCACATTTCATAGAACAGGCCTTGCATCCCTGGAATAAATTTGGTGAACATTGTGTTGTATCCACTCAAATGCAAGTATATCATCTCTTAAGTAGGGAAGACTGACCTTGTGTAGTCTAACCAGAATACTATATAATTATAGATGATGCCACTGTATAGTTATAATGACTGAATATTTCATTATGTGCATAAATTATGAAATGTGGACCTGAGGTTTGAAATAGCCCTAATAATGTGAAGTTAGGGTGCACCGTATCCTTCCATTACGTTTCCTGTACCAGTGCATTTAGATCTATGAAGCCATGTTCCTGACATCGAACATCTACTGCCTATATAAAAATAAAACAGAATATTTTGGAAATATGCGCTAGGTACTGTATATGCAGTCATTTGAAGCGAATCTGAGAGAAGCAAAAAAGAGCTGATGTTTCAGGTCAACTTTTCTGATGCAGGGTCTTCAACCTGAAATATTAATTCATCCCATGGGTATTTCCAGCACTTTCTGTTTACAGTTTAGGCTAATAGCATCTAGAGGTTTTTTTAATATTCACGTCTGTTACCATCTTATTGCAGGCCGGAGAACAACCACCATACCCCTGGATATGAGACATTTCTTTTATACTCTAGCTCCAAAATCTCCTGTACAGCTGGAAACCCTTAGAATGTACTCCTGCCCGTGTTTATCCATCTTTCTTTCTTTTCCAGATCTGACTTGGCTCACCAAGAACAATCTCTAACATCTGTTGGAGCCACAATGTACCTTCTCTGTGCAGTGCAGTCCATTTTCATTTAGCGAAGCTGAACTTAAAGTTATACCACTATTGAAACAGAACCAGTGCAGTTATTCCTGTCTGCTTAAAGATATAAAATAATAATGACTGCAAAATGCCTTCTGCCTTCTGAATGGGCATTGGCTAATTTCAGCATTTTGATTCCTGTTTTTTTTGGGATTATATACAATTTAGCCCCTATAAAATTTAGACCAGCTGGTCTAAGCTATAACACGAATTCCAGTGTCAAATCATATCCAGCAGATACAACAAAGGAAAAGAAGAATATCATTGAGAATGATGCAAAGCAGAAAGAAAGAAAGATGGAAAATTATTTTGATTATTATGAAAGTAGAGGCTGTTTGGCAGTAATTCTATTAAAAGTTTACTTACATTTTATTGGATGAGGTCCAGTTTCCTCCTATGATCCAAAGATGTACTGGGTAAGCTAATTGGTCATTGCATGTTGTCCTGTGATTAGGTTAGGGTTAAATTGGGGTTGTCGGGGATTGCTGGGACAGCACGGCTCGAAGAGCCAGAAGTGCTTATTCCATGCTGTATCGCTAAACAAATAAATAACTTCTTCCTCAGCGTCAGCAAGACAAAGGAGATCGTTATTGACTTCAAGAGAAATTGCACTGCTCACACCCCTCTTTACATCAGGGTTTCAAACTGCTGGAGCTCACCAATGCCTCTACTATGAGGAGGCTGAAGAGAGCTGGATTATGCACATCTATACTCACGTCATTCGGCAGATGCACAGTACAGAGCATCCTAACTGCTTAAGATGTTGTATCACTCCATGCTATGGAAACTGCACTGCGGCAGACTGGAAGGCTCTACAAGTGGTAGTCAAAACTGCCCAATACATCACTGGCACCAGCCTACCCGCCATCAAGGACATGAATACATAAAGGTGCCAGAAGAGGGCCAGTAGCATCATGAAGGATGCCACTTGCGCTGCACATGGACTGTTTGTCCTCCTCCCATCAGGGAGGAGGCTACATCACATCCATGCCTTTACTACCAGACTCAAAAACAGGTGGTTAGCTAGAAATGTTGAGGAGCCTTACTTCCCAAGCAGTAAAGCTGATTAACACCTCCACCCACTCATCCACATCCCCAGCCACCACTACTTTATCATTTCCTGTCAGCCACCTTATGTACTGACACTCCTGTGCTTAGCGTCACTTTATGAACATACAGTCAATCTATGTATATAAGCTATCTTATGTATTTATGTTTATTCTTATTGTGTTTTTTACGCTGCATTGGAGCTGGAGTAATAATTATTTTGTTCACCTTTATACTTGTGTACTGGAAATGACATTAAACTATCTTGAATCTTGAAATGCTGTTAGGCTAGTTTAATGGGTATCTAGTCCATCTTCCCATACTTGAAAGAATATGCATCAGTGATATTTCAGGACAGTATACAAAACAACTGGAACAATCTGGATGTGAACTGCCTGGCATACAAGTATGCGATTGCTAAAGTTGCTGCCTGATTCCTTTGCATCAAAGAATTCTTGGCAGTTTCAGTATTGATTTTACCTCAAAATCCAGACTGTAGTACTCCATATAAGAGCATGTTTCTGTTTAAGGATAATCACCACACAATACAATTGAAATACAGGTCGACCTTCTATAATCTAGCACCATTGGGACCTGAGGAGTGCCGGATTAGTGAAAATGCCGAATTACCGAAGGATCACATTAAGCAATAGTTAACTGCCTCATCATACATTTAAAATATCAAAGGATTCAAAGGTTCATTTAATGTCAGAGAAATGTATACAATATAATCCTGAAATGCTTTTTCTTCGCAACCATCTACGAAAACAGAGGAGTGCCCTAAAGAATGAACGACAGTTAAATGTTAGAACTCCTAAGTCCCCCCCCCACCGCTCCCCTCCCTCCTGCGAGTAAGCAGCAGCGAGCAACAATCCCCCCTCCCCACCGGCAAAAAAATATAGCACACCCACAACCCGCACTCAAGCGTGAGCTAAGCGATAGCAAAGACACAGACCTGCAGTTACCCCAAAGACTACATTGCACTCGCAGTTACTGAGGGAATCCTCATTAGCTTCTTTTCCTTTGCTTAGTAATATGCTTAAATTCAGCAGGTCGCCACGTCTGACCTGAGGTTGTAAGCAGGAGAGAACAGAGCGCTGGCTGGGCAATGCTGGAGGGTAGTGCGCGACTGCTGGCAGGCGGGCGAGAAGGCGGACTGACCCAGCGCGCTAGCTCCCCTGCCACTGGGGGGTTCTGGGCAGCCGCACCTCAAGCAAATGATATTAATAAACGCAGGAAAACAAACAGGAATCACCTGTCTGTGCTTGCAAGAGTGCGCCAACACGTGAACAGATCTAGTGCAACTAAAACAATTCACAGCAGATTGGTACAGTGGCCCGGAAAATTTGAAATTACAGTTGCACAGAAAATTCGAAATCAGTGCAGATTATCAAAGGAACTGGATGACAGGTAATCAGATTAGTGAAAGTCGACCTGTACAAGGTTCCCAATGCATTTTGTTACACAATGGAATGGTTAAATGCTACAATATGAACTCTTTGAATTTTCTTCTTCACTTGATATTATGTCTATTACTTGAAAAGATGATTGATGTACAGGGTCACCCATGTATCCCTTAACGTACATACAGTATCTGACATTCATCCATCATTCATTGTTCTGATTTATTGTTTAGGCTATCATGATCTCTTTATTTAAGATTTTTGTTGGGTACAAATCTGCAAGTACAATACTGGAAATTTGGAATGAATGATACAGATTTTGGAGTTGACAGTTAAACTTGTACATGTTCAACATTATAAAGCACCAGTGTAATATGGCGTAGTCACATCTGCATTCAACTAAAAACCAGCAACAGATTGTGCAAACATACCAGTACTTTGATATGTAAATTAAACTTGGAGATCGAGTAGTATATTATGAGTGTTGCCTACAGAAGTTGGCTTGTGAAGCTGGGAAATTAATATACGTATGGAATTTCAATGTTTTTGTCTTTAAGTGTGAACAAAATTCATCATTAATGTTTGCCTTGGATCTACACATCAGTTTCTGATGCTGACAAAATAAGTTAAAGAAACTCTGAGCAATATGGTTGGATTTGCAATTTCAAGATTCTGTTCC
This sequence comes from Mobula hypostoma, assembly GCF_963921235.1. NCBI lineage: Eukaryota > Metazoa > Chordata > Chondrichthyes > Myliobatiformes > Myliobatidae > Mobula > Mobula hypostoma. Next base: position 132,474,918 of record NC_086100.1, on the reverse strand, counting down.
TTGTCAACAGTAAAGGAGCATTAGTAGTGCACAGTCACCTTGCAGTGTGGTTATCCAGATGTTTTCTTTGGCTATGTAACACTGGGATAAAATTAGATCCATTTGGATGAAGTCACAGAGCATAGCTTTCTGTTTGGGCTGGATCCAGAGTCCTGGTGTGGGGGTGGGTAGGTGAGAAGAGAGGGAGAAAAATATAAAGCAAAGTTTTTCTGCCTCATCACCTTCCAATAACACTCTAGAATGCACATTGATATGGATGTCAGTTGGTGGTAGTGAGAAAGAATTGTGTTTTTGATGTTCATTATGTTTACACATTTAAAAGAAAAGCATCTTATGCTATTTGAAGAGTGATGGTGTCTCTGAAACTTGTGAAAGTAGAAGAGAAGAAAGTTGTATGGAAATACTGGATGTGTCGGAGAAGTGTGCCTGGAAATTGGAAAAACATAACTCTCACAAATTTCACAACATACTGCAGTGATTTTAAACCTGATTCTTCTCAGTATAAAGTGACGGAATATCAAGTTTTTTCCCTGTCTGGAATGCAACATGTTAACGTTTCCTGGATGCTCATACATGAGTCACTCTGTGGCCTCGGGTGCTTATTGCACCAGGATTGAATGGATAACATCATTACTTGTTTTAACACCTCGTTTTGGAGTATTACAAACTAGTCTGCTTGAGAAATGGCTGTCATTGTGCACTCTCAGGACAGCACAGAACTGGGACCCATATAAAGAAGTCTTTTATTCTTTATCCTGTGCTTCTTTTTTATATATATTCTTTGCCATTTGCTTCTCCACCCCCACCCCCACCGTCACCCTTCAGAGCACATCATAGTTAACATAGAATAGACACAATTGATCCTGTGACTCACAACCCGTCTCCTAACATTCTCCCACCCTTACCAAACCAGATAAACCAGAAGCATACTTTCAATCTTGCTGCAGGTGTGCCACTGTAATGCTCATCTTGTGCACCTTCTTTGGGGAGACACAGACAGGGGGACAGAGAACAGTCAGACAGACAGAAAGAGACACAGACAGACATCTAATAAGGACTCTTGTTGCAGTATGGAGCCCCAATTACATGATTTTATTTTTATTTGGATACTAGACAACGGGGTGACCTGTTGGGGCACCCTTTGAGAGAAGGGTAGTGCAGTCTGATGTGACCAGAATTTCTGGTTTATCTGCCACCCTCATGCCTCTCATTGTCATTCTGGAGACTTGTAGTCCTTTCATCCCCTGTCTCTTCATCTCTTCTGCGTGTTTGTTCATTGTCTCTGATCCTGGAGATGTGAATTTCTCAGCTCCTTTGTCTCTTCCTCTCTCCTCCTCCTGTGCCTGTTTTTGTCATTCTAGAGACGTGCAGCCCTTTCATCCCCCATCTCTTCAGCTCTTCTGCTGTTTCTTGTTTGTCTCTGATCCTGGAGACGTGCATGCCTCTCCTCTTTTTTTTGTCCTGACTCTTTGATCCTGGAGTCATGCGGCCCTGGCCTCATCCAATTCTTGTTCTCTCCCTCTCCTTGCCGCTTCCCGACGATGTTTGGCGTCATCTCTTGACCATAATGTCCCTTTCCCTTTCCACGTGGCATGATTAAGCTGACCATTTTTTGTTTACTCTAATGCTGGATAGAAGATACGAAGCACTGACACCAAAGGATACTGATTATTCTTGTTGATGTGGTTGGCGCTCTCCTAAATGGAAGTGATATAGTCACCGCTGTCCTTTGACTGCAGCAAAGGGTTTTATGGGTGTCTCAAAGTACGTCATTACAATAAGATTTAATTATCTCTTATTGATGGGTGGCAGTAAGATCTGACCCAATCCTGTACAATCTGATGTGATTAGCAGAATGTGACCCCTCGAAATAGAACTGCCCTGCCCTTTTGCTCTGGTAGGTGTCGCTGCTGAGGCTAGCCGTGTGCATGTGTCAGGTTGTTGCGTCCCAATTTCCATGATAGCCGATCGGGTCTCAGGTGAAAGCCAGCCTATCGATTTTTGGCAAATGAGCAATTTTATATGAATATATAACCCTGAACTTTGCCTGCATTCTGTAAGTTAGCGCATTTTAATTCGCTGTAATGCACCGTTTGCGCTAATTGAAGGTCACAAACAGACAGACAGAGCATGAGAGTTTTAGTAGTATATAGATTAATAATTGTTTTTCCATAGGCTCACTGTCAAGTTTTCCAGCCTGAGAGCGATGAAATCTGTGAAAGCTCATGTCATTCTATTGAGCATCATGAGGAGTCGGCTGAAATAGCAATTTGGTAGCACATTCTACATTTCAGCATTTCTCTTGATAAAAACACCTCTTCTAAATTCTTATTGGATTTATTTCATGTGTGAAGATATTGTCGTCTTGATTAAAATCTTGTCATAATCATGAAGACTATCACTTTGGCCTTCTAGATTATTCTGGATTATCTTCAAGATCTTCTGGATTGAATGACTCAACAATGAATTCTGAGTATACACTCAGTGGCCACTTTATTAGGTATAGGAGTGGAACCTGGTGTGGCCTTCTGTTGCTGTAACCCATCCACTTCAAGGTTCGACCTGTGTGTTCAGAGATGATCTGCATGCAGCTGTTATAATGCATGACCATTTGAGTTACTGTTGCCTTCCTATCAGCTTGAACCATTCTGGCCATTCTCCTCTGACCTCTCTCATTAGCGAAGTTTTTTTTCCCAAAGAACTGTCGCTCACTGGATGGTTTTTGTTTTTCAAACTATTCCTTGTAAGCTCTAGAGACTGTTGTGTGAATATCCTAGGAGGTTAGCAGTTTCTGAGATACTCAAATTGCCTTGTGTAACACCAAAAATTCATCCATGGTTAAAGTAACTTAGATCACATTTCTTACCCATTTTGATGTTTGGTCTGAACTTCTTGACCACGTCTGCATGCTTTTATGCATTGAGTTGCTACCACATGATTGGCTGATTAGATATTTGTATCAACGAGCTGGTGTATGAGTGTACCTAATAAAGTGGTCACTGAGCATATATTCTGGATATAGTAAATGTTGCGATGTGACAATGGGAAAAAACCCTAATGGCAACTAAAGTAAAATAATACTTTCCCTCAATTTGGTAGTTTTCTTTGTTTATGAATTAAGTCGTTCTCCATAATTGTTTTTTGATGGCAAAGGTTCCAAAAGGAAATGATAACAGTCAGTTGATTTATGTAGGAAGTGTGTGATAACTGGTTACTGAATGAACTGTCTCTATTCATTTATAACTGGAATTCCTTGATAACAGGAATCTTCATGTAATATTACTGTTATTATCATTGGACGGTCCTTGGCTTAGACGTGCAGCCCAGCCTCATAAAGTGTTTAGTTTGACAATAATAGATGACAAGAAAGTCATGAGGATAACGTGATTTATTTTTATGTTCCTAAGTAAGATTTATCTCTTTCTCCTTACTCCTTTACAATCACAATTGTCCTTGTTAACAACAAAAATAAGTGAACTAGATCCATTTAACTGTTTACTGTGGGACAGATGACTAGTTGGTTACAGTTTATGTCAAGTTGGGTGAGTGGAGGGAGCAAGTTGATGTTTGAGGCACATTTGTTTCAGAGAGTTTTTGGAAGTCAAGTGACATTGAATAGGTCATCCCTGGAGAGGAAATACCATTGTTAAAATGGGGTATAATAATCTCTGATTCTCCACTAGAGGGGCAATGGAAATTGAAATTCATACTGAATGAGGATACGAGCAAAGAACTATATTGTTGCAAAATTCGGCATTAACATAGGTTTCAGTAAAAAGCCACAAGCTACCTGCTTATCCAGCTGAAAACATTTTTTTTCCAGTTAGGAAAATAATTGAGTAGAAATACAACCATTATTTCTCTCAGGTGTTCAGAATGGAGAAAATTCACCACCTTAAGCTGCCTAGATAAAAAGCTATGCACGCATGTAAGCTTGCTTTTCATTAAAAGAAGATACCATGGTAAAGAGACTTAGTGGCTCATAATGGCCTCCATCACGTTTGTTATATTATATTGCAGGTTTCTTGCCTTGTATAGTCCTAAAGGGGTATTCTTGCCTGATTCTTTGAGGAAATAACCGGCAGGATAGACAAAGAAGAGTCAGTGGATGTTTGCCTGGATTTTCTAAAGGCCTTTGACAAGGTGTTGCACATGAGGCTGCTTAACAAGATAAGAGCCTAGTATATAGCAGGAAAGATACTAGCATGGATGGAAGATTGGCTGACTGGCAGGAGGCAAAGAGTAGGAATAAAAGGGGCCTATTCTGGTTGGCTACCTGTGACTAGTGTGCTTCGCAGGAGTTGGTATTGGGACTGCTTCTTTTCACACTATATGTCAACAATTTGAATGTCAAAATTGATGGCTTTGTGGCTAAGTTTGCCAGTGATATAATTATAACTGAAGGTCAGGTAGTGTTTGTTGAGGCAGCAGCGAGTCTGCAGAAGGACTTGGACAGATTGGGAGAATGGGTAAAGAAGTGGCAGATGTAATATAGTGTGGGCAAGTGTACTGTCATGCACTTTGGTAGAAAGAATAAAGATGTAGACTATTTTCTAAGCGGGTAGGAAGCTCAACAATCAGAGCTGCAAAGGGACTTGGAAATCTTTGTGCAGGACTCCCGAAAAGTCATCTTGCAGGTTGAGATGGGAAGGGTATTGAAAGCCATTTATCCACATCCTCTGTCAAGTTCATAGCTTGGCCATTTATTTCGTTCTCCCCGTGGCATCAATTAAAGGCAATTAATTTCAAGAGTATTGGAATATAGGAGCAAAGGTATGATGCCAAGCTTTGTAAAGCATTGGTGAGACCGCACTTGGAATAATGTGAGTAGCTTTGGGCCCCTTATCACCTTCTCAAAGAAAAGATGTGCTGGCATTGGAGAGGGTACAGAGGATGTTCATGAAATGATTCTGGGAATGAAGGGGTTAGTGTATTAGTAGAATTTAATGGCTCTGAGTGTGAAGTTTAGAAGAACAAGCCAGAAGGTGGTGAGTCTGTGGAATTAATTGCCGTGGATGGCTGTGGAGGCCAATATATTGAATAAATTTAAAGCGGAGGTTGATAGGTTCTTGATTAGTCAGGTGTCAACGGTTGCGAGGAGGAGGCAGGAGAATGGGGTTGAGAGGGATAATAAATTAGACATGATAGAATGGCAGAGACACTCAAATAGCCTAATTCCGCTCCTCTGTCTTATGGTCTTGCGTTTTATTACTTTTTCTGTGATGTAGATTAATGTATACCCTTATAGATAAAAAAAATCTCAGAATTTCTAACCAGTACAAAGCAAGTTTACATCACATTATGCTCAATGGAAGATTAAAAATGCAAAACGATCCCTGCAGAAAAACTTTTTTTTTCCAATGGGTGCTGCTGGCAAGTAGTCAAATCCAGGCATATGAGAGGGGTGAGATCGTCAAGTTGATTGAGCAGGCACATTTCATTAAAAACCAGGAAACAATTTTTAAATTTTAAAGCTAGATTATTTCCTCAGCATTTAATATAGGACATAAAAAGCTCAGTGTGATCTCATATTAATTCAAGTGATTATGTTGTCATTGCTCTAGCAAAATCAGAACCAGTAAAATACTATTCCTTTGATAGTTTGATACAAGATGCTCATTTGTGAATGACCATTGATTTCTGATGATGAGATTTGTGTGAATCAAATTACTGTTTTTTTTTGAGCAAGAATCGTTTGTGGTTATGATTTACTGCCTTATTTTGATGGTAAGATTTAAGTAGTTTTTTTTGTTTTACTTTGTATAAAATGACTGCTATGTGGTCACTTCCACAGTCTGCTCCAGGTTTTAAACAACATCCAAGAAGGAACTGGACATGGAGAAGCCCAGATGGGAACAACAAAAATCAAATCGATTACATAACAAATCAGTAACAGATTCAAAAACTTGATAACTAAATCTAAAAGCTACCCTGGAGCAGACTGTGGAAGTGACCACATACCAGTCATTTGCAAAATGAAAATAAAGATGAGAAAATGAAAGAAACCAAAAAGATCAGAATCACTGGATTATCAACAGCTACTAAACAAATTCATCTGAAAACAGAATACACAATCAAGGTGAAAAACCGTTTTCAATTGCTGCAGGATGAAGGAGGCAAATCTTCCTGGGACATACTGAAGGAATCCATGGTTGAAGCTGCAAAAGAAACCATCCCACGAAAAGAACGGAAAAGTAAGAAGTGGGTAGCTGAGGATATAATACAATTGATGCAACAAAAACAGACCATCAAACCAAGAAACAGTGAAGAATACAAACAACTTGATAAGACAATAAAAAGAAAAAGCAGAGAAGCTAAAGACAGACGGTTAAATGAGAAATGCTCAGAGATAGAAATGCTGCAAACCCATAACCCTGGAACAAAGTTGATGCACAGTAAGATTAAAGAACTAACGGAGAAGTTACCTTGCTCAGCAAGTGGATGCATCAAGGCAAAGACTGCAGCTTAATTATGAGCAAAGAGGAAATCCTAAACAGATGGACAGAAAATATAAAAGGACTCTTTGAAGACCAAAGAGGAGAAAAAACAAGCATAAAGAAGAATCTTGAAGGACCTAGCATTCTAAAATCAGAAATTCGAGCAGCCATAAATAAAACAAAACATAACAGAGCAACTGGTCCGGACAACATCGCTGTTGAAATGATACTGGCCTTAGAAGATTTTGGAATAGAGAAAATAACAGAAATAGCAAATGAAATCTATGATCATGGGGAGATACCTGATGATTTAAGTAAATCAGTGTTCATCACACTTCCAAAGAAAGAGGGCGGAACAGAATATGAGTTACAATAAGCTTGATGAGTCATGTGGCAAAAATTATTCTCAGGGTAATCATGATGAGAGCAAGACGCTGTATAAAACCAGAAATCCGTAAAGAACAATGCGGCTTTGTGGTAAACACTGGAACCAGAGATGCAGTTTTCATGCTACAGATGATCTATGAACGAGCCATCCAGGTACAAAAAGACATCTACCTATGTTTCATTGACTATACAAAAGCTTTTGACACTGTCAGACTCCAAGATCTTCTGGAATTGCTTCAAGACCTTGACGTAGATGGGAAAGATATACGTTTCTTAAGAAACTTATACTGGGACCAGACAGCATCCATGAGAATAGAAGGAGAAGTGAGTAAGTATGTGAATATCATGAGAGGAGTCAGGCAAGGTTGTGTCTTTTAGCCAGACTGTTCAACCTGTATAGTGAAAATATTTTGAGAAGTATCAAAGACATCAAAGGATTCACAATTGGAGGACATAATATAAATAACATATGATCTGCTGATGACATCGTACTAATAGCTGACTTGGAAACAAAACTTTGAGAACTACTCACTATAGTGGCAGCAGAAAGTAATCGCAGAGGCCTCTCAATCAACACCAAGAAGATAGAAAGCATGGTCATCTCCAGAAAGACAAACATCCCACAATGTGTGATCAAGATCAGAAATATAAACATCAAACAAGTCAACAAATTCAGATATCTTGGCAGCCGAATAACAAGTGATGGCAGGTGCGACACAGATATCAAATATAGAACAGCAATGGTGAAAGAAGCTTTCCAAAAAATGAAGACCATATTAACAGACAGAGAGATGAGCATGTACACTAAAAACAGAATACTGCAGTGCTACATTTATTCTATCCTGACTCATGGAAGTGAATGCTGGACCATTTCCCCAGCAATGGAAAAGAGACTAGAAGCAGCTGAATTATGGTTCTACAGGAGAATGTTAAAAATATCATGGACCACACACACACCAAATGAAGAAGTTCTCCGAAGAGCCCAATCAGTTAGATCACTCATACCCACAATAAGAGAAAGACAACTCAGATTCATCATGCGGAAAGATGAATGAGAAAAACTCATACTCTCTGGAAAGATCGAGGGGAGCAAACCTAGAGGAAGACGCGAACAACAGGAATTCTGCATATGCTGGAAATTCAAGCAACACACATAAAAGTTGCTGCCTGGCCTGCTGCGTTCACCAACAACTTTTATGTCTGTTCCTAGAGGAAGACCTCGTCCTATGTACATCAAAAGCCTAGCCAGGTGGCTACACATGGAGGAAATGGAAGTCATCCAAAGAATGAGGGATAGATCTATATGGAAAACCATGGTCACCAGTGTCTGCATCGGATATGGTACCTAGACAGACAGACAGACTTTTTATAAATGGTGATTTAATACTTGTTGGAAGCTATCAACAAAGAAATAAAAGTATGGTAGGACCAAACAGTCATTATGGCATTCATCTGGTATCCAGCTGTTGAAGATGCATTTGACATCTTTTGTTTTTAACTGATGCCGTGGGGTGAACAATCTAAATGGACGAGCTTTGAACTTCACAGAGGATATGGATAGATGACTTTCTATATCCTCTCCTTGTGCGGAATCATTTTAAAAAGAAGAGTGATTAAATAACATGAAACATTCTGAATGTTAAAAGGCCTGAACAGATTAGATGTGACAAAGTTATTTCCCATGGTAGGGGAGTCTAGGACAAGAGGGCATGACTGAAGGACATCCATTTAGAACAGAGAAGAGGAGAAATTACTTAGTCAGGGGGTGGTAAAACTGTGGAATTCGTTACCATGACCAGCTGTGGAGGCCAAGTCATTGGATGCATTTAAGGCAGAGATAGATAGGTTCCTGATTAGCCAGGGCATCAGAGGGTATGGGGAGAAGGCAGGGGAGTGGGGATGACTGGAAGAATTGGATCAGCCCATGATTGAATGGCGGAGCAGAATCGATGGGCCAAATGGCGTACTTCCGCTCTTATATCCTATGGTTTTATAAAGATAAGGGATCTCAAGCGGATAGGTGGTTGACCAGATGAGTATTTTACATATACTAATAAATAAAGTGAATCAGAGAATACCTATTTATATTTTTTTTTAAAGAACTCACCTAGTGCTCTGGCTTGTTTATGTTAGGGAGTTTCCATGAAGTTTTATATTTAGTATTGCCTTCATGGGAGGATGGTGTTACTGCATTTCAAATGCAGATTTGATTTGATGATTGGGAAGAAAATAAGCAATAAAGGAAAAGAGGAGATCAGAATTTGGAGGGGTTGTGGTCAGATGCATAGAAGTGCTTAGTTATTTTTGACTTGTGAGGTATGAGATTAGTTGGATGGCTGTGGGAGCCATTTGCTGCATGGTCAATTTTAATTTTGGGAGAAGGGCTTTAAAGGACTCTTGAATAGATGTGCCTGACTAAAACAATAATTTTATTCTGCTATATTAGAGTTTTTGTACATTCGTGTTGAACCACCTTGGTGAAGATCTGTGTATCCTGCATGATGCAGAAGGTATTTTCTTCCAAGCTCAAATCATTTGCAAGATTTACTGATTTTTATTTAGTAAAGTTTGGTATAATTCATCCAATATGGAACTCTAATTGTAATTTTACAAATTAATCCACAAATATAGTGTTTTAATAGGTATTATTTTAGTAACGGCATATTATTTAAACATACATTGTAAAAATATTGAGATAAAATCTTCTGGAAAATATAGCAGCTAGTTTAATCCACACAATGTTTTTAGTATATAAATAACTCAGCAAATTGTGTAGACGAGTGAGGAACTGCAGTTTTCTCCAAATTGCTAGACAGTATGTGCCACAGCACTATTAGCCTCCCAAAAACTGGAGCCAGTTGATATGTTCATGGGTTTTGGTGAAATTGCTATATTGGCATTATTAGAATTAATTAACTCCTCGAGAAAACAGTGTTGGTATTTAATGATGCATGGATCCTTCTAATGATTATATTCATTTATCATGCCATTCACTGACTCCAGCCTAAAAAACTGAACATCTGGATGTTGGAGAAAACTGGCAGGTGTAAAATGATTGGAAAATTTTAAACTTCTTACGTTTTCATCATACCTTTCTTCTTTTTCTTCATCTAATTATAACTTCTGTTTTAAAAAATACTACAGTTAATTCTTATTGGTACTTCTCCCTTCTCTACTCCGGCTTCTGTTCTCTGTCATTCATTTTCATTGGTTAAGTAAACAGGTTGTTGGTACCAGGGTTTCCCTGTATCTCTTTTGGCACCTTGCCATCTTATCACTTCCAGTAATTTGTGGTGATAATTTTTTTTTAAGCTGATGTGCCGTTTAAAAAAATATATAAACAAGAGAAAATCTGCAGATGTTGGAATTCAAAGCAACAGACACAAAATGTGGGAGGAACTCAGCAAGCCTGGCAGCATCTATGGAAAAGAGAAAACTGATGACCTATTGGGCTTAGACCCTTTATCAGGACTGCGATCTATAGGCTATTTTGAGAGATGTCGTCTTCCTGCAAATTTGAGAGATTCTTTTCGTTTTGAACTGAATTCTAACTTTAATGGAGCAGTCTAGTTTTGTCTGGTATCAAGTGAGTTTGTACCCAATTACACTACATGCAGGCTCACATTTGCAGTAGATTTTTAAAGCTTTTGATGAGCAAAATACCAATGGGTAATTATTCCCCAATATGTCTGCAATATAGTTGAAAATTGCCTATGTTTTCAAATGGTTTGCCAGTAGTCATTTTTTTTGAGTAAAGGTGGGTAGGAAGATAGAATATTAGCTGTATTTACATGTTGCAAAGGAAAAATGAAGATGTATTTGAACATAAAATAAATGAAAACAGGCCACTTGATCCCTTATACTTATTCCATTATTCATTAAAATCTTAGCTGATCCTTTATCTGAGCGACACTTTCCTTGACTGATGCAAATATTTTGATTTCATTGATATCCAATGTTAGAAAGTTTAAAACTGCTATCCATTTAAAGTCAAAATCAAGTTTATTGTCATGTTCACAAGTACATATGAGCACATAGCAATGAAAATTTGCAGCAATAGAACAGGCACATAGCATCAGATGCACAGCATTCACAAGAAGAGAGTGATTTAAATATAAATTGTACATTTAAAAAAAGAAACAATTAGAATAAAGTCTATTGGAGTGCAAAGTGGTCAAAGTGTTAATATACTCTGGTAATGATTAGGGTTTTGCAGGTTGGTTCCAGAGCCAAATGTTTAAAAGGAGATAGCTATTCTTACCCCTGGTGGTGAAGGGCTTCAGGCTTCTATACCTCCTGCTCGATGATAGCTGCAAAAAGATTATGAATGACACACACAGTAGCTCAGTGGCTAGCCTAAAGCTATTGCATCGCCAGTGACCTGGGTTCAATTCCATAGCTGTCTGCAAGGAGTATGTACATTCTCCCTGTGACCACGTGGGTTTCATTCGAGTGTTCCGGTTTTCTCCAACATTGAAAGATGCGTGGGTTAATAGGGTTAATTGGTCACATGGGTGTAACTGGGTTGCGTGGGTTCGTTTCTATGTGGGTCTGTTACAATGCTGTATCTCTGAATGACATGGACTGGAAGGTGGGCATCTTCCACCTCCCGGTTCATGTGCTGTGTACGGCGGCTGTGTTGTGAGCTCCATTCCAAATCTACAGTATACTACTAATTTCTATGACTTACTTAGAATTTTCTATTCAAGTAGCTGATAGTCACATCAGATACGATAGACTGACCCTTCTGAACATCGGAAAGATGGCATTTACCCACAATGTGCCACGTTTCCTACACTGGGATCCCCTGCTTGTGCGATCCATGGGAGTCTCATGTCTTACACCGCCACTACCTCGGAAGAAGCACTGGAGGCGAGGGAGAATGGCCAGCTTCCTGGTGAGGCTGAGACAGCATGCAAATCGACCGCCGCTCCCTAGCATACTCCTGGCTAACGTTCAGTCCCTGGATAACAAGCTCTGTGAACTGAGAGCCAGAAGCTCCTATCGGTGGGAATCAAAGGAATGCAACATTTTGTGCTTCGTGGAGACCTGGCTGATGGAGGAGATACCGGATCATGCCATCGAGACCTCTGGGTTCTCCCTGTTCTGGGCAGACAGGTCGAGAAACCTCACTGGGAAGAGTAAAGGAGGAGGGGTCTGCTTCATGGTCAACAATGCTTGGTATGACCCCCAGAATGTGCATCCACTCAAATCCTTTTGTTCCCCAGACCTGAAATACCTGGTGCTGCTGTGCAGACCCTACTGGCTGCCTAGGGGGTTCACGGCTGCTATCATCACAGTGGTGTACATTCCGGCACAGGCTGATACTGACCTGGCTCGCAAGGAACTGTACAAGACCATCAGCACGCTGGAGACTGCATGCCCGGATGCTGCCTTCATTATCGCCGGTGACTTTAATCGAGTGTCGTTGAGGAAAGCCTCTCCGAAGTTTTATCAGCACATCTAGGTGAGCACTTGTGGAGATAACACACTTGGCTACTGCTACACTCCCTTCTGCAACGCTTACAAAGCTCTCCCTCGCCCAGCTTTTGGAAAGGTAGATCACTCTTTGATCCTGCTTCTGCCGACATACAAGCAGAAGCTGAAACAAGAGGCAGCCGTAGTTAAAACCGTCCACAGTTGGTCCGACCAATCAGCTTCCATGCTGCAGGACTGCTTTGATGACGTTGATTGAAATGTCTTCCATGATGAAGATGTCTCCAAGTTCACTGATGGAATCACGTGCTTCATCCGGAAGTGCATCAATGATGATGTCCCCCAGAAGTCGGTCAGGGTCTTCCTGAACCAGAAACCCTGGATCAATAGTTCCATGAGAGCAGCACATACAGCGCAACATCGAGCTTACATCACTGGAGATCAACTAGAGCTCAAGAAGACCAGCTATGATACGCGCAAAGTGAACAAGGCTGTGAAACAACAATATAGGGAGAAGATTGAGTCAAGATTCACAATGAATAGCACACATGACTTGTGGCGAGGGCTGCACACCATTGCAGACTTCAAAGCCAAACGTTGTGGTGCCACCAACATCGAAGCCTCTCTCCCAGATGAGCTCAATTGCTTTTATGCTCGGTTTGATGTCACTAACTCTGAGTTTCCAAGGAGAACCACTGCTACAACCTGCAACCTGGTCATCTCTGAGGCTGAGGTACGCAGACGTTTCCGATGAGTGGACAGTCGCAAGGCTGCGGGACCGGATGGCATCCCAGGGTGAATACTTAGGATGTGCACAGTACAACTGGCAGCTGTGTTTCCAGACATTTTTAATCTCTCCCTCTTCCAGTGTAGAGTGCCCTCCTCCTCCATTGTCCCTGTACCAAAAAAGACCAAGGTAACATGCCCGAATGACTCAATAATAGGCAAATGCTTTGCTACCACCCGAACTCGACCCCCTACAATTCGCCTACCGACACAACTGATCGACAGATGACACAATAGCCACTGCTCTACATACTGTCCTTCCACATCTGGAGAAGAAGGATGCTTATGTGAGAACGCTGTTCTTGGATTACAGTTCAGCATTCAACACCATAGTTCCATCCAGGCTCGACAAGAAGCTCAGAGACCTCGGCCTTGACCTTGCCTTGTGCAGCTGGATCCTGGACTTCCTGTCAGATCGCCAGCAGGTTGTAAGAGTGGGCTTCCTCACCTCCAACCTTCTGACTCTCAATACAGGTGCCCCTCAGGGCTGTGTACTGAGTCCCCTCCTTTACTGCCTGTATACCCATGACTGTATCGCCACCCACAGCTCCAATCTGCTAATTAAATTTGCCGATGACACTACATTGATTGGCCTTGTATCAAACAATAACAAAGTGCCCTACAGGGAAGAAGTCATCTCTCTGACACAGTGGTATCAAGAAAACAACCCCTCCCTCAATGTCACAAAAACAAAGGTGCTGTTTGTGGATTACAGGAGGAACGGAGACGGGCTAATCCCTATTGACATCAATGGATCTGCGGTTGAGAGGGTAAACAGCTTCAAGTTTCTCGGCATCCACATCACTGAGGACCTCACATGGTCTGTACACACCAGGTATGGTGAAAAAGGCACAACAGCACCTCTTTCACCTCAGACGGTTGAGGAAGTTTGGTATGGGCCCCCAAATCCTAAGAACTTGCTGCAGGGGCACAATTGAGAGCATCCTGACTGACTGTATCACTGCCTGGTATGGGAACTGTACCTCCCTTAATTGCAGGACTCTTCAGAGAGTAGTGCGGACAGTCCAGCACACCTGTAGTTGTGAACTTCCCATGATTCAGGGCACTTACAAAGACAGGTGTGTAAAAGAGGGCCCATAGGATCATTGGGGACCCAAGCCATCCCAACCACAATCTATTCCAGCTGCTACCATCCGGGAAGCGGTACCGCAGCATAAAAGCCAGGACCAACAGGCTCCAGGACAGCTTCTTCCACCAGGCCATCAAACTGATGAACTGCCACTGACTTGAGTGTACTCTATATTACATTGACTGTTCTATTTATTTTAAATTGCTATGACTGCACATTACATATTTAGATGGAGATGTAAGGTAAAGATTTTTACTCCTTATGTATGTGAAGGATGTAAGAAATAAAGTCAATTCAATTGATGATTGATGCTGTCTCCTTGAGGCAGAGTCTCATGTAGATACTGTTGACTGTTGGAGGGGGAGGTGCAGATGTGCCTGTGATATTAGGCCAAGTTCGCTACTTTTTGCAGCTGCTTGTATTCCTGTGTATTTGTATTGCCAAACCAGATAATGATGCAAACATTCGGGACACTTTCAACAGTATACCTGTAAAAGTTTAAGTATTCAGCGACGTGCCAAATCTCATTAATCTTTGAAGAAAGTTAAGATATCCCACATTTGAACAATTTTTCCAGAATTATTCCAAAATAGAATTTGTGATAATGGCTCAATAGTCAACAGATCATGAAAGAAAACAGGAAATGCTGAAAGCTCAAGGCAGGTCAGGCACCACCCAAAGGACAAACATTTAATGTTCTGTGTTCTGGAATTCTTAGAACTGATGAACTTTTGACTAGAGTCTAGATCAAAAATACTAACCAGCTTCTCCTTCAACAAATGCCGTCTGACCTGCTATGTGTTTCCAGCGATTTCAGTGTTTGTTTCAGATCTCTGACATCTACACTTTTTTTGTAGATCAGTAAATCATTAAAAGTTTTAAGGAATATCTCAAGCAGCTGTTGTGTAGGTTTCCTGCTGGTGGCACTGTAATATAAATAGAAACAAAAGAACTAAATATTTTTCTTATTTTACTTCTTACAGTATATGAATTGTTTTTTTGTAGAATATCCCTCTCAAAGTAGAACTCACACAATTTACAAAAGGGTAGTTATCTAAAAGGCAAGATCTATATAGAAACTTTCGCAGATTAATTTTGATTATAGATATTCTAAAGGATGAGTCGGTTTGACTTGATTATGATCGAGTCAGAGTCTACAATTGTCCATGTCTACAGTCAAGTAAGTTATGTAGGTGCTTTACCAGATAGTTCACGTGTACTTAAATGTACTCAGTGAATTGATTGCACTATCATAGCAATGGCATCGTGTTAATTGGCTGTGAGTTTGTTTACATTACTCAGGTAGTTTTATTTGAGTTTACACGTCTGCTGCTGAGGAAGAGAAAATTAATTTGGCAGTATTCAGAACAGGATCAAATGAAAGTTCATAAATATAGAATTTCTGAATCTAGTGGAAAGAATTATACGCAGGTACTTTCTTTCAATTTTGTTTCCAAATAAGGTCTGCTTTTCTCCAAGGTTTTACACACACGAGTACACTGTGCTCTAGAATTCTGTATGTTCAATTGTAAAACGTGAAAGCTGTACTTATGTAAATCATGGGAAAAATTTGTATTGATACGAATTGTTTGGAATTTGCATTGCCCTATAAATGAATTAATGAATAGCGTACCAACACCTATTAGAACCACTGATGTAATATTAACGCGCTGTAGGGTTTCACTGCTAATGTAATGGCTTCTTTGTAATGTTCCCTGCTGAGGTAACGGTTTCTCTGTAGCAGTAATGTTTGGGTTATGGCTGGAGGTAACAGGATGCATGTTAGCCAGTAAGAGATTGTTGCTGTGTCTTGTCAGTCTGGAACGATGTTTTCTCGTGGTCTTTTGTCGAGGAGAGATGAAGAGGGAGGACGCATGTGGAGAGAGCTGGTAGACCACCGATGGTGTGGACTGGGATCTGAGGGTCCGAAGGTCGGTGACACTCGGAGGAGACCGATGGTGGAAGAATGACTACTGAGTGAGCTCCAACGTGACTTTGACTTGACTTGGGCCCTTTTTTTATTTTCATTACTAACCCTATATTCATATTAAGATTCATAACGTTCAATCATTTAATTGCATATGGCGTACTATCTGATACCTTGCATTGTGGGTTTGTAACTGGGAGTACATTACACAGCATCCACTCAAACACGATTACCCAGTTTGGCGGGGCCGAAGGCTGTGTCCCTAGATGAACACGAGCTGGGCGAGCCTGAGGGTTACATAAAATTAAAACAAATAATTGGCTGTGAGACATAAATGTTTTGATCAATAATACTGGACACACTTTTCTTTCTGAATACTACTGGGTGTATCTTATAGATTTTAGGCTGCTGATAATGAAAATCACCATGGAATTTCTTTATCACACTCCATTTTCTCTTGAAATCACCTATATTTGTTATTTCAATTCATAATTCAAATCAATTCAAAAGTTGCCCACCATGTAGGCTGAAAAGTCTTTTACCTAGTCCAGGCATCCTTGGGTATGTTTGGGCAGGGCAGATGCGGCATGGCAGGACAGGTTTTAGAAAGGTTATAAAATCATTACGCACACACCATTCTGTGCATTGCATTTACATGTATATTGGTTTGCGATCACATTGATGCACATGTGCTATACACAGAGCAATTTGGGTGTACTCATTAAAAAAAAGTAATTGTATTTTCAGGACTACTTGCAAAATGTCTCGCCAATACTGCAACAGCCACAATAGTTTCTGTTATATTTGTGGTGAGTATATGCTTAAATCTCAAATATGGAGCATGACTCCTCTTGTTAAGAAAGCCTATTAACTCTTGGTGTAAAAATGGGCTCCTCATATTTGTTGCACAACATGCGCTGTCAATCTTAAGGCTGTGTTCCGAGTTACTTGGAAGTCAATGCCTTTCCTGTCCTGATGATATGGCGAGAGCGAGCAGAAGGCTCATGTGACAGACTGCTACTTCCATCTGACCAACGTATCTGGATTCTCTGCTAAAAACAAGAAATCCATTGAGTGACCAATCTCTCTTCAGCCATGTGTCCTGTGCCACACGATGATAGTCTTCCGGAACCAAAGCTGAAGCCACTAGAGACATGGAGTCTAGAGGAGGCAGACAAAGATCCCATGATGCTTGAGCCAGGAATGGAAAACATCGCTGATAATGATTACTGATTTTGAACCCTTTATGTTAAGTGAGCCTCCCTGGTAACTCAGTCTGAGCTAAATGATCTGGTCAGAGACACAGATTTGTCAAAGGCAACATCAGAATTAATGAGTTCAAGACTGCAAGGATAAAATCTGCTGTCACCAGACACAAACATTTCTGTGAAGGATTTCAATATTTGAGACAGATTTTTCCCACAATGACTGACACTGAGAATAAGAAAGGCATTTTTGTTGGTCCACAAAACAAGTAGATCATCAATGACAGTTAATTCAAAGAATTTCTAGTGGGACCGGAGAAAATCATTTGGAAGGCATTCAAGGATGTTGTTGAATATTTTATTGGCAGCTACAGAGCTGGTTGACAATGTGCTTCAATCATACAAAACCACGAAGTGCAACATGTCACTAAAGATTCATTTTCTGCATTCCCATTTACCTGCAAATTTTGGCACTGTCAGTGATAAGCATGGTGAAAGGACATTGCGATCATGGGGAAACTGTATCAGGCAACTGGAATTCATCAATGTTGGCTGATTATTGTTGGACACTTAAGCGAGAAGCTTCAGACACTGAGTAAAAACGAAAATCATCAACAAAACATTTTAGCTTAGTTGAAAGTGTCAGCCATTATGCAATTAAGTGCATTATATTCAATAAAAGTAAATTTCTTCTTTCTCCAAATTCCTATGTGATAGAGGTAGACTGAAGTTAGTGTTCAGCTTTTAAGTGGTCTATCATAAACAAAAAAAAATAGAGGAAACAACACTTACAAAAATAAAAACAAATGCTGTCCAGTGTAACTGATAAAACTTGCGCAAATTGAACCAAAGGCTAAACCAAAAAAATTATGCTCAGAGCATAAGATTCAGCAATCAATATGCAGAATTCCATGTTTTGTGAAAACATGTTCTTAAACCTACTTGTCTGTGTTATAAATGAAGTTTCTATGGTTTTATCAGTTTGGTATAAAATGTCTTGGTTTTCTGTTTCTATTATCTGTAGGGTCAAACTACTTTAAGTTGATTTCAGCATTGAATATTGAAAGAGAAACACAATGGAAATATTAAATCCACCTTTTAGATTCCTTTCCTGAAAGAAAAATCAGCTACATTTTATTTGTATTTATCATGTTAAAATTTATGTATTTTAAGTTGCATATCCTGTTGGTACTGACTGCATAAACAAAAATGTTCAAAGCAGTATCTTAAGTGAACAGACAGATGTTAATTAATGATGGCAGAATAAAGTTCTTTACATTAGCAAGGTGAAGCTGAAAGGTGGATGAAGGAAAGAAATTATAAGTAATCAACTTTATGATGTGAAATATGTGCCCTAATCCCTGCATTACCAATACTTATCCTAATCCTACTGAGCAAGGCAGATTTATCCTTTTTTTTTACACCAGCCATTTTTGCCTGAAGCTGAACAATTGATGTTAAATAGTGGGTGGTTTCATCCTGTACAGAAAAGGATCAGCAAAATCAAAACTAATCACATGTTCCGTTGGAACAGTTCATGTTTTAGCTAAGCAAAGCTGGACCAAGATATAGTGAGATATTGATAGGATACATGTAAGCTAATACAAATAGTGCACTTTCTCAAGATTTATTTTGTCCCTTGGTCTCAATGTTAATTAAATCTATTACACATTTCCCTGGTGGATTTGTTTCTGTTGGAAGTATATTTTTTGGCAAGATCATCACAATGGAGTTAGATTGCATTTTTGTGATATCTTTATGCAAACATTTCAAAAGAAATGCTGGATAAATACGGTCTACAACCTTTTAACTTTTCCTTCCTACCTCCTTTCTCACAGTGTGAGTTGATCCAGTTTATTAGATCTATATCATTCTTGTTTGAGCTGAGTTAGCAAAAATAGAGACAAAATCTACGTTTGTAGAACTTGCTTCTTGTCCAGATGGTTTTAAAGAACAGCTTATCACTTTAAGATGCTTCAATTTGCTGAAAAACTGAAGATCACCTTGTCATTGACATAGCTAATATGAAAAACAAGTACAATACTGAAAGCATACCTTTTAATTAAGGTGTTGGTTTATTCAGTAGTTCATATTTTATTTTCAAAATGTCAGTATTTTTCTTGAAAGAACAGAGTGGAACTTTGACAAGTGGATTGCATAGTACTTAAAGATTCATAATTTTCAATAGAAATAGGTTGTATTAGAAATCTAATTAAATATATGGTTCCTTTTTATTTTTGTAGCGGAATACACATATCAGAGTCGAGAGTAAAAGTAAACATTTCAGTGAAAGTAAGTTTTTCACTCCCTGTGCAAGTTAGCTTCCTTGTAAAATCTTTTTCCCCTATATAGTCACTGCATTTGCATCTATTTATTTATAGTAACAAATCTTCCCTAATATTAGTGGCAAGACCAAATGTCTGCAGTATCTTGCATGAATTTATTATCATTGAATTTTTTTTTCAATTTTTTGCAGATGGCTGAAAATTTTACTGCTAGAGATTTATATTTGGGTTATGTAATATATTATTTTGCTTTTAGCCTCTGCATGGGATCATGGAATACCATAATACAGAAGGTTAGTCAGCTCATCATGATGATACTGGCTGAGAAAGCCATTAGGCATATTTTCACTTTATTCCTTATGATTTATGGCCTAGCAAGTTTCCATCCACCCAGCTATATTTGAAATATGTGTGTTTCTACCTCCACCACCCTTCCAAATGAAATTTTCAAACCCTTTCCAATCTCTGGTGGAAAAGCCTCACCTATCTCTACATTAGTCCTTCTAACAATAACTTTTAAGTCTATGTTCCTTCTTTTTTATTCCTCTCATAAGGAAAACTGAGAGGAATCAACACAAACTTCTAAGGAAGTAGAAGAGCTGCCGTGCTTTCTTCATAATGGCCTTTACATGCTGGACCCAGGATAGAACCTCTGAAACGTTAGCACTGAGGAATTTAAAGTTGCTGCCCTCTCCACCTCGGATCCCAGGAAGAACTGGCTCATGGACCTCTGATTTCCTCCTCGAAAAGTCAATAATTAGCTCGTTGATCTTGCTGATTTTGAGTGATAGGTTATTGTTGTGGTACCATGCAGCCAGATTTTCAATCTCTTTCCTATATGCTGATTTGTCTCCACGTTTAATTTGGCCAATGACAGTGGTGTCATCAGCAAATTTAAATATGGCGTTGAAACAATGCTTAGTCTCACAGTCATAAATATAAGGTGAGTAGAGCAGGGGACTAAGCACACATCCTTGAGGTGCATCGGTCCTGCTGGAGATTGTGGAGCCAATGTTGCTGGTAATACAAACCGACTGGGGTCTGCAAGTGAGGAAATTGAGGATCCAGTGCACAAGGAGATATTGAGGTCAAGGTCTTGAAGGTTTTTGATTAGTTTTGAGGGGATGATAGTATTGAATGCTCCTCTGCAGTGATAAAGAGCATCCTGATGTATGCATCTTCACTGTCCAGATGTTCCAGGGTTGAGTGACGAGCCAATGAAGTGGCATCTGCTGTTGAACCATTGTGAGGGGAGTTGCTTCTCAGGCAGCAGTTGATTTATTTTATCATCAACCTCTCAAAGCACTACCTCACAGTGGATGTAAGTGCATAGATTGGTATGAGATTAGAAGAAGACACAAAGAGACTTCGCTGTAATGCAAGTAAAATAATTACACAATGTAAAGTAGAAAAATGTGAAGCTATTCACTTCAGTGGAAAAATACAAAAAGCAGTATAATGGTCAGAGCATCAAATTGTTGGTTTTTTATTGAGACCTGGGAGATCTTTATACATATCACAAAATGGACCTGGGAAACAGGAAGACAAGTAATCTTTTGACTTTATTTCTAAAGGTTTGGAATATATGAATAAAATACATCTTGCTGTAATCACATTGGTTCCTGGTGAGATCACAGCTAGAGTCCTGTGCACAGGTATGGTTCTCTACCAAAGGAAGTATGTACCTGCAATTGTGGGAGTGCAACTGAGATTCAGAATATTGATTACTGAGATAGAGGGTTTGTCCTAAAAGAGATATTAATCAAACAGGATCTCTACTCTCTAAAATTCAGAAGAATGGGAGATAAGCATAGTAACAGAATAAGGAGAGGTGCTGCCTCACAGCTCCAATGATACAGGTTAAATTGCGATCTCTGGTGTTGATGGTGTGGAGTTGCTACCTTCTCCATATGATTGCACGGTTTCCTTCCATGTCCCAAAGATGTGTGGTTTGGTAAGTTAGTTTACCACTGTATATTGCCACTGGCTTGTAGGTAAGGGAAAGAATCAGAAGGGAGTTGATGGAAATGTGGGAAAAATGAAATGGGATTAGTGCAACTGGGTGCAGATGATTGGCATCGACTCAGTTGGCTAAGTGACTTGCTTGTATGCAGTTTGACTTTCTGTGGGGTTTAATAATGTATATGCATGCAAGATATTTATCAAGCTAAAAGTACAGGTATGCGTCATTTAACATCAATGATACGTTCTGTGAAATCGGATGTTACGTGATTTGGACGTTGTGCGAACACCATAAAATCCATGTCATTAGCAATTTCTCCATATCCGATATAGGTCTCTCTCACGTTTTCGTAAGCCTTGTAGTTTTCAGTGAAACCGATCCTTTAATAGCTTCGAAAATTTTTTCTTTGTTTTTCAGGATTGTCGTGATTGTCGAGTGCGGCATGCCTAAATCCCAAGCATTCACTGGTTTTACACCTTCATATTGTTTAATAACCTTTTGTTTCACTTCCAAATCGATACTTTTTCTTTGCCTCTTGCTGCTGCTATCACTAGGAGTGGTTTTGCTGCGTTTGGAAGCCACGTTGCACTTTACGGTAATATTTTTGAAAGAAAATTAAACAGAGATAACGTGACTACACTCAAGAGATGCGCAATACACGAGATTGGTTACGTCCGCCACGTCACGTTCTCCAATCGGGACTATGGACGTTGTCCGAATGGACGTTAAGCGGCCCATAACCCACCTGTAATGGGTTAGAACTGATTATTGGGAAGAAAGTTATTTATCCAGGAGTTATTACATTTTTGGAGATATCAACCCAAAGGAGCTTTGGAGGTTTATTTCTGAGTATATTCAGCGTGGGGATCAATAAATGTTCGAATGTTAAAGGAATTGATGTATAAGCTCTGGGATAGGAAAGTAACACTGATGTAAAAGATTAGCCAACATTTTATTGATGGAGATTTGTTTTGAGGGGCCATGTTAATTACACCGTAGCTCCAATAAGGTATTTTAGTAGGATTGATGGTTAGACTGCCTTGAACAGAACACATCAACATTTTGTTTATAAACATTACTTACTTCCTCCTGTGCGTATAGTTCTTATGGAAAGTGTATTTATTCAGTATAAGTAATTCAGATTGTAGATCAGCTCCATCATGGGCACTAGGCTCCCCATCATTGAGGATAACTTCAAAAGGCAGTGCCTGAAGAAGGCAGCATCCATCATTGGGGACCATCACTATCCAGGACCTGCCCTCTTCTTATTACTGCCATTAAGAAGGATGTGCAGAAGCCTGAAAGCACACACTGTATGTTTTAGGAACAGATTCTTCCCTTCTGCCATCAGATTTCTGAATGGTTTCTGAACAGTAGCTCACTATTTTCATATTTTTTTGTAACTTACAGTAATTTTTATGCATTGCACCATATTACTGCCCCAAAGCAACATTTCACGACAGGTCAGTGATAATAAGCCAGATTTTGATTCTGATTCTGAAATAAGCAATATAAAAATGTTTATTTTCAACTTTTGCTTAGTTTCCTGAAAACAGATCTGAATGGTTGTTTATTTATCAACATACTACATTGAACATACATAATTTATGTGGGATTCTAAGGGGTTATAATCTGCATTCCTTTTACTTGTGTCATAGGGCACAAAACCCTAAACTAGTAAAGTTTTCAAATACTGGAAGAACTGTGTCATACTCCTAGTAAGTAATCATTCATTGCTGCAAGATCATTGCCTGTATGCTGCTGTGCCTTGCTATTTGTTCCAACTTGCCTCTGGGAACCCAGCTCAGTATAGGGGCTGCTTTGACTCAGATGTCCAATTGCACTCACAGAACTGCCTTGGCAACTTGCAAGCCCCTATCCTCTGACTCATCAACTGAAAATGTTTCAATATTTGACATTTGCAGTCAGTTGTATTGACTGCAAATGTCAAATATTGAAACATTTTATGAAGAAATAATTAAAGATATTATAGAAAAATTACATTCAAAGCACTATGAAATATATGTGCTACAATTAATTGAAGACCTGGAACTAATTTTAATCACAAAAAAACACTTTTTCTTGGCAGCCAATGACTTGTATTCATTTGAATAGGCCCGCCTTTGCATGTGCCTGAGTTCGGAAGAGTTTAAAAGACCTGTTGGATGGAGGAGTCTTATCAGAGAAGCAATAGCCTGCTAATACAAGATCCGCCTTGATATTTACATTGATTTTTCAAAAACACTATGACGTTTAGTGATATACAAAGCAGTTTGACAGTTATGGATTTTTTAGCACAGGAAGATGCAATTATAGTAGTTTCTGGAAAAACACATATTGGCTCTCTTTGCTACTCCATCTGTAACTATATGAATTTCTTACTTTTAACATTTTCCTCAATTTCATGTGCAAGTATCACCACTGAATTTCTGCTGAATTACTGTAACATTCTGACAGTTAAAATGCCTTTACTTCCCAGGAAAGTCATGAATAAGATTTTCTCTAATTAGAGCTGTGGTGCCTTACTTCATAGAACAGCACATTACAGGCCCTGCAGCCCACAATGTTGTGCCGACCTCAAACCCTGCCTCCCATATAAGCCCCCACCTTAAATTCCTCCATATACCTGTCTAGTAGTCTCGTAAACTTCACAAGTGTATCTGCCTCCACCACTGACTCAGGCAGTGCATTCCACGCACCAACCACTCCCTGAGTAAAAAACCTTCCTCTAATATCCCCCTTGAACTTCACACCCCTTACCTTAAAGCCATGTCCTCTTGTATTGAGCAGTGGTGTCCTGGGGAAGAGGCGCTGGCTATCCACTCTATCTATTCCTCTTATTATCTTGTACACCTCTATCATGTCTCCTCTTTTTTGTCTTTAACAGCAAGAATTTAAAATACACAGGCATCTTGGGTTACAGATGACCTGACTTATGGAAATCTGACTTTACGCAATCTCTCCCATAGCATTTTTAAGTTAGAAATAATAGAAGAAATGTTTAGCAGCGTTCGTTGATGACTAGATACAGTACATGTTCAATTTGTAAAGTGATGGTTATTGTTAAGGAAATATTTGATTAAGTGAATTTATTACATTCATAGGTAGAAGGATGCAATATGGATAGCTATAGAAAAGGGATCAGTCTGACTATTGAGAAATTGGCTTATGCACTGTTATCTGAAAAGGAACCTTTACATAAACTAGGCATGAGCTTTAATAGTTACCTCAACAAATTTTGCAGGCATACTTGTCACCGACATGCCCTCTATTACTTTGCACCCTTACTCCTTTTCGTAAATTAAAGCGTGCTGCTTTCCTACTTTTGCACATCTGATGCATGGTTATTAATGTGAAATGTTGACTCTTGTTTCTCTTCCCAGAGATGCTGTCTATGTTGTGTACTTACTTGTACAGTGGCATGCAAAAGTTTGAACACCCCAGTCAAAATTTCTGTTACTGTGAATAGCTAAGCAAGTAAAAGATGACCTGATTTTCAAAAGGCAAAAAGTTAAAGATGACACATTTCTTTAATATTTTAAGCAAGATTACTTTTTTATTTCCATCTTTTACAGTTTCAAAATAACAAAAAAGGAAAAGGGCCCGAAGCAAAAGTTCGGGCACCATGCATGGTCAGTACTTAGTAACACCCTCTGTAGCAAGTATCACAGCTTGTAAACGCTTTCTGTAGCCAGCTAAGAGTCTTTCAATTCTTATTTTGGGGATTTTCGCCCATTCTTCCTTGCAAAAGGCTTCTAGTTCTGTGAGATTCTTGTGCCGTCTTGCATGCACTGCCCTTTTGAGGTCTATCCACAGATTTTCGATGATGTTTAGGTCGGGGGACTGAGGGCCATGGCAAAACCTTCAACTTGCGCCTCTTGAGGTAGTCCAGTGTAGATTTTGAGGTGTGTTTAGGTTCATTATCCTGTTGTAGAAGCCATCCTCTTTTCATCTTCAGCTTTTTTACAGATGGTGTGATGTTTGCTTCCAGAATTTGCTGGTATTTAATTGAATTCATTCTTCCTTCTACCAGTGAAATATTCCCTGTGCCACTGGCTGCAACACAAGCCCAAAGCATGATCGGTCCACCCCCATGCTTAACAGTTGGAGAGGTGTTCTTTTCATAAAATTCTGCACTTTTTTTTCTCCAAACATACCTTTGCTCATTGCGGCCAAAAAGTTCTATTTTAACTTCATCAGTCCACAGGACTTGTTTCCAAAATGCATCAGGCTTGTTTAGATGTTCCTTTGCAAACTTCTGACGCTGAATTTTATGGTGGGGACGCAGGAAAGGTTTTCTTCTGATGACTCTTCCATGAAGGTCGTATTTGTGCAGATGTCACTGCACAGTAGAACAATGCACCATCACTCCAGAGTCTGCTAAATCTTCCTGAAGGTCTTTTGCAATCATACAGGGGTTTTGATTTGCCTTTCTAGTAATCCTACGAGCAGTTCTCTCGGAAAGTTTTCTTGGTCTTCCAGACCTCACCTTGACCTCCACCGTTCCTGTTAACTGTCATTTCTTAATTACATTACGAACTGAGGAAACTGCTACCTGAAAACGCTTTGCTGTCTTTTTATAGCCTTCTCCTGCTTTGTGGGCATCATTTATTTTAATTTTCAGAGTTCTAGGCAGCTGCTTAGAGGAGCCCATGGCTGCTGATTGTTGGGACAAGGTTTAAGGAGTCAGGGTATTTATAAAGCTTTGAAATTTGCATCACCTGGCCTTTCCTAACGATGACTGTGAACAAGCCATAGCCCTAACAAGCTAATTAAGGTCTGAGACCTTGGTAAAAGTTATCTGAGAGCTCAAATCTCTTGGGGTGCCCAAACTTTTGCATGGTGCTCCTTTCCTTTTTTTCACTCAAAACAAAAATAATACACTAATCTTGCTTAAAATGTTGAAAAGAATGTTTCATCTTTGACTTTATGACTTTTGGAGATCAGTTCATCCTCTACTCACGTAACTGTTCACAGTAACAGAAATTTTGATCAGGGGTGCCCAAACTTTTGCATGCCACTGTATTTGTTTTTCTTGCTCACAGGTTATGTATTCTCTTATTATTATGACATAAATGGAAGTCATCTGTCCCATCAGGTCTATGTTGGCTATCAATCCCCCACTTATTTCCCTGTAATGTGTTCTCTTAACATGCTCACTAGCTCCCCCTTGATCCTCCTACCATCACTTATACGAGCAGTAATTTACGGTACATAATTAATCTACCAATAAGCCTGTCTTTGGGCTGTAGGAGGAAACCTGAGTACCTGGGGGAAATACAGTTTACAAGAAGGAAATACAAAAATTACAAGAACCTGCAGACTCCACTGGAGGTCAGGATTGAACCAAAGTCACACTAGACCTGGAGGCAGAATTACTCCCTGTTGTGACACTATGCACCAATTCTGTTTGGCACATTTCCCTTCATTGTTTTTATTGTTATCATGGGCAAATGTTCTGAAATAAATATGTATTGGTCCTTTAAGATTTGTTTTGATTTGTGAAAATATTAATAGCTCATATCAAATATTGCAGCACAAATTCCTTAGCTGCGTTGGCCATGCACATTGATGACACGGGCATTTAATAACAAATTGGATGACCCTTTTCTTTTAAAATAATCGGCTTCCTGATTTTCTTCTCCTAAAGGTAGATAATCTGTGTGCAACAGCAATATAAAAGTAAATTATCATAGTTGCTAAATAAAAACAGAAGAAGCTGAAGTACTCAGTAGGTCCTGTGGCTTTGTGGGTGGGTGGGTAGGGATAGAAAAGAAGAGCTGACATTTCAGGTTGATAAAGCTTCATCCATCAGAATCCAGGCAACACATGGGTTCATCCATTTTGGTAGATATATAAAGTAACTATTTGTCTTACCCATAACATTCAAGTTGAGGTGTCTAATTTTCTTGGGAGAAAACTTACCAATAAAGTGAACCTGTTTGAGTCTTCTCCATGGGAATTTGAAATTATTTGTAAAGTATTCAAACACAGAATTTTCACTAGTTTGTGAAATACTAATTCTGAATTAAATACACCTATGCATACATAACAGAATTCAAATGTTTACACTAAGGTAAAAGCACCTACCCAAGATGTGCCAAGTTGTGCTATGTTGGAACAAAATTTTAAAGGGATAAGATTTTTTTATGCTTCAGATGTACCAGTGAAAAATGTATAAATGTTTTTATTTCACACTTAGTGATGGACACTGGCATTTAGTAACATTTCTCATGTCTCTTCATTTCAGGTGTGTACTCTTACCACTCTTGGGAATAAAACCTCCTCAGCAGAATCTCTTTATTGTTGTGGACTCTATTGATGAAGGCTGCAATTATGCTGAAGGAGAGCAAAAGCCAACAGGCTTGACACGGACTATTGCAGAGCTTCTAGCATCTCATCATGAGTTTTTCCCACCATGGCTGATGCTTGTCTGCTCTGCCAGAAGACAAAGTAAAATGGTGACAAAAATGTTCACAGGTGAGCTTGTTTTTCTTGCCCATTCCTGCTAATAATATAGACCGCATTAGTGTTGTGTGCCAGTGCACATTATCTTGAAATAGCCTTAAATGTATTGTATGATTGTAATTTGCCAGTTAGACTTCCCTTTGAATTTATGTAGGTTTCCTCCTTCAAGATTCAAGATTGTTTATTGTCATTCTTCTTTACACAAGTGTAAAGAGAAAAAAAAACTATTGGTGTGTGTATATATGCTATCTATTTTAAAATGGTAAACACTTGTTGAACTCGTGTGGTTGGTGGACTTTGTACTTGGAATGTTTCAAGGAGATCACAATCTACCCATATTTTGAATTTGAGATGACGATGGAGAGTAATTTATTGGATTACTATCTGAAAAGTTACAATTTTAAATTCCAGCCCAAGTTGCCTTTCTTGTATTGAATAACACACCTTTATAGGTGAAATAATTTAGTAGACAAAACATTTTGTTGCCCTGTGGCACTGTGTATCAAGCAAGTGGAAGGAATGACACATGAAATTGTGCTGGAACAGTGCACTTCTACATACAAGAAAAAGAACAAGTGCACTAGTGTATTTATACTAACAGTGAATAAATAAGAAATGCAATTGGAAGCATAGTTGTAAAAATATAAAAATACTTATTATTTACTTTGATATGGAATTTTTGGGATAATGTCAATGTTTCCATTAACGGTCACAAACATTACCCTATATAATTAACAATAATGTTCATGTTTCCACTTGTCCATGTCAAGAAAATAAAACATTACAGCACAGGAAATGGCCCTTTGGCCCACAATGTTGTGCCAAAACAATTAAATTAGTAATGAAGTGTCCAGTTAAGGTCGTCTTTTTCCTGCACAATAACCATATCCTTGCATTTTCTGCACATTCTAAGAGCCTCCTGATTGCCCAGTCAATGTTGCCTCTTCCTCACCACAGGCAGTGCATTGCAAGTACCCACCAAGAAACTTGAACTGCATATCTCCTTAGAATTTACTCTCTTTCAGCTTAAATCTGTGCCCTCTTATATTAGACTTTTCACCCTGGGGGAGAAAGGTACTGGCTGTCTTCTCTATCTAATGCCTCTAATAATCTTAGAAACCATTATTCGATATCCCTCAGCCTCTGCTGCTTCAGAAAACATAAATCAAGTTTGCTAGCCTTCAGTCTAGGCAGCATCTTGGTAAAACTCTTCTGCACTCTCTCCAACATCCTTCCTGTAATGGGGTGTAACTTAGAGTTTTATAAAGCTGCAACATAATTTGCCACCTCCTGAATTCAGGTTTTCGATAAATAGAAGGAAGGGTGCCATAGCTTTCTTTCCCATCCTATCAACCTGTGTACCCACTATCAGGGAGCTATGAACTTGGACCCCAAGTTCATTCTGTACATGAGCGCAAGATGGTTTTCCTAATGCCTTTTTGATTTTTTTTCTGGTTTCCTTATAATCCTCAAAGGCTCTGTTTGATTTTAGCTTTTTAAACCTTGCATATGTTTTCTTTTACTTCTTGACTAAATTTACCAATTTCCTTGACATTCAAGGTTCCTTTACCTCACTATCTTTGTCCTTCCTTCCATACTGTTCTCTACTCTGTGCTTTTGGTCTTTGAATACCCCTACACATGTCAGATGCAAACTAGGCTAAAAACAACTGTTCCCATTTAATCTTTTTAGTTACAGCCTAATACTCATGTAATTTCCTTTGTTTTACTTTAATATTCTTCTACAAGGTTCATACAAGGCCCATACTTATCCTCATCTATAGTTAACAAAATTTAAGGAGTTGCATTCACTGTTCCCTAACTATTTTCCAACTGAAAGATTAGTCACCTGACCAGTTTCATTGTCTAACATAGGTCCAGTATGGCTCTTCCTTATGTAGGGGGAGGGGCTGTAATATAATCCCATTAGAATGATTACACCTTTCTTATTTTTGTGTTTTACCCATATAACCAATACAGGTTCAAAGGATGAACCTTCTTTTAGAACCTCTGAGTGAAACTGTGCTATTTCCTTGATTAATGGTGCAACTCCGTCCCATCCGCTGCGTCCCCCAACATTCCTTTCTTACTTATATCTTGCAACACACATCAAAGTTGCTGGTGAACGCAACAGGCCAGGCAGCATCTCTAGGAAGCGGTACAGTCGACGTTTCAGGCCGAGACCCTTTGCCAGTCCTGACGAAGGGTCTCGGCCTGAAACGTCGACTGTACCTCTTCCTAGAGATGCTGCCTGGCCTGCTGCGTTCACCAGCAACTTTGATGTGTGTTGCTTGAATTTCCAGCATCTGCAGAATTCCTGTTGTTTACCTATATCTTGATCTTTTCTAGTACATCAAAACCCTGGAACATTAAGCATCCAGCTCTATCTTTCTCTCAACCAAGGCTCAGTTGTGGCCACAACATCGTGGTTCCATACACTAATTCATGCTCTTAAGTTGATTACCCTTACCCATAACACTCCTACTATTAAAACACACACTCTTCAATCTGTTCATCCCAATGTGTCTTATTACCTTACTCCTGCCTGTTCCTATTGGTCATGACATCTACACTCATTTCCTCCAGTTTCTGACCTGGTTCTCTGGCTACCACCCCTCTTACCCTCTCACCCTCTGTAACAGACAGAACATAGAGTAGAAATAGAATTAATAACTATCATAAACTCTATGTTTACTTTATTAACTGTACCAGGCAAAGTGCAAAAGTCTACATTCAAATTTATATCATCTCGCAATGAAACTGGTGTACAATTGTGTGCAATTTTTTAGTGATCTCGATATAAAAGAATCTTAAACAGCCCTTTAGGCACAGAAAATGATTCTTGCCCAACTGCAACACCATAGTTGAATCTATTTTATGCTTTTTTTCCTGTCCATGAATGAATTCTGTTCAGAATAATTGTGTTTTATACTATCATATGCTGTCAGTTGATTTATTTCATGGATATATATCATGCAGGGGTTTACAAGAGTATGTGATTCCTGAAATATGATCATTTCCTACTTGGAGAGACATTCCCATGATATAGGATTTTTGATCATTTTCCTTTGGGCTGAGGAAATTACTTTCTCATCATGATTGTTATTATCAAAAAGCATTTGAAATGTACTCATGGATACAGAATTTACAATAAATCAGAGGAGGTATTTTTCAGGGTGTGTGAATGTAAAATTCCAAGCCAAAATTATATAGCTACAAATTACCTTGCAAACACCTTTTGAGATATACTGTATGCTATATGTGTTGACCCGTTTTTTGGCTTTGGACAGTGTGAAATAATGTAATCTTCAGTTTCAATATCAGAAGCAAGCAAGTTAAGCTTTTGAAGCAAATTAGTTTCCTTATCTCAGAGTAATTCAGTCATGCAGTCTGATTGAAAATGATTGAAAGGTGGTTATATGATGGAATGTTTTGAAATCAATAATTTCATTCATTAAGGTCCTAGTGTAAAATTCATATTTGTAAAATTTACATGGAGTTACCAGCTTTATCGTTGAACCTATTTTTTTTCTTCTTCAAGGTTTATTGGCGAAAGTTCTAAAGGGATTCAGCAGGCTAATTCCTGGGATGAGTATGTTGTCAATCACAGGCAGCTGAAAAATTAGATTTATATTCTTAGGAGTTTAGAAGAATGAGGGTTGATAATTTTAAGCTCATAGGATCTCTAGGAGACAATGACAGCATAGGTGTTGAGATGTTTCTAAAAGTTTAGAATTTGAAATGATGGGACAAACTTACAGGATTAGGGAATGGTCACTTAAAACCGAAGTGTATAACTTCTTCTCTCAGCTGGTGGTGACTCAGGAACTCTTGCTCTGAATGATTGTGGAGGTTAGGTTATTTGGGATTTAAAGAGGAATTAGATCAGAACATTGAGAGTTATGGGGAACTGGCACAACAGCAGAAATGAGCTTGGGGCAGATCGATTATTATTATATTGAATAGTGGTATTGGCTTGAGAGGCCACATGGCTTACCTTTGCATTTATTTTGTTATTTCACTCTCCAACTCACTCATACACAGTGCAAAAATCTGTTGAAATGTAACTGAAACCTCTCTTACAGTTCTGCATTCTCAATGTGTCAGAAATACAAATGAAAGGTTGATGATTGGTTTGAGGCCAACAGTGCTGCAAGAAAACCTGTCACTGGTAAATAAACCATCTTCACCAACTTTAATTTAAAAAAATTGAAAATACTCAAAATCAAATCAAATATATTGCTAAGTGTTATACCAGTGACTGCTGGGTACAAGTTTACCAGAAAACCTATTTGTCTTCATGACACTCTATACAATGGGCATATGTCATGGGATCAAAAAGACAACAGGTTAATCTGCCAAAAAAACACACCCACTAACCAAAGACCAATTGTAATAAACAAAGTCAAGATGTGTGGAACATGCCTTCAGCTGTATTCCAAGGAAATATCATCACTGTCGGTGAAGCTTCAGGTGATGTCTTTCATCTGAAACTGACAAACGTTGGGTGCTGTCACTGTTGCAGCATTTGCTTGAGTTTCTCAGACTTTGAGACATGGGTCTGTACTGCAGAATATGTTAGTGCAAAGACTATAATCTTGTACGAGAACTATGATTGTGCCAACTACTGAGATAGTAAGCTATTGAGCATCATGGGAAAGTATTTGCCAGACCTGGTTGTAGATCTTGAATGGACACGTTTACTCTGAATTTTTTTTTTACATTGGGAAACCTACATTCAATATGATCTTAGTTTGACAGCTATAAGCGATTGGCGAGGAGCAAAGAATGTCATTATACTTACTCCTTCATTGATCTCACCAAGGCAGTGAGTGGTCTGAGTGGCAGTTTATTAAAGCTGTTAATGAAGTTTAACTGCCATCCAAATCTATCAATGCGCAGTAAAGTCAGCTCTGACAAAGAAATATGTTTGAACCCTTTGACATCAAAAGCAGAATCGAACAGAACATAGTTCTGACATTTGCCACTCTGATGTTATTGCTGCTATTAAATGCCTTCAGCTAAGCCACATTGGCTCTCTCCTTGTATGTTACAACTGATAGAAGGTTATTCAACCTTGCCCACCTGCCCTCCCATTTCGGGAGGACTAGAATATTAAAGCAAGCTGTAATGCTCAGGCTTTATAAGGCACTGGTCAGGCAGGATTTCCCCTTTAAGAAACCTTGCTGACTTCAGCTTATTTAATCATGTGCCTCCGAACTGCAAAACCTCATCCTTATAATGGACAATAGCATTTTGCCAACCATTGAAGGCAGGCTAATTGGCCTATAATTTCCTGTTTGTTTTCCTCCCTCCCTTCTTAAAAAGTGTAATGACATTTGCACTTTTGCAGTACTCCAGATCTATTCCAGAATCTAGTGATTATTGAAAGATCTTTACTAATATCTCCACAATTTCTTCAGCTACCTCCTTCAGAACACTGGGGTGTGGACCATCAGGTTAAGGTGATTCATCAACCTTCAGACCTTTCAGCTTCCCAAGCACTTTCTGCTTAGTAATAGCAATTATATTTACTTCTATACCCTGACACTCAAACTTCTGGCATACTGTTGGTGTTTTCCATGGTGAAGACTGATGCAAAATACTTGCTGAGTTTTTGTACATGTTTTCTAATTTGTTTTCATAAAACCTTAAGCTATAGGAGCAGAATTAGCCCATTTAGTCCACTCTGTCATTTGATCATGGCTGATTTATTGTTTCTCTCAACCTCATTCTCCTGCTTTTTCCCTGTAACCTTTGATGCCCTTACTAATAAAAAACCTATCAACTTCTGCTTTAAATATACCCAATGACTTTTCTTCTATAGCCTTCTGTGGCAATGTATTCCACAGCTTTATGATGTCTTTTTCTTCCTTTGTCAGCCTCCGTTGCTTCATTCTCCCTTTAAAATGTTTCTTCTTCGGGATGAACCCATCCTGTGCCTTCCTAGAAGTTAATCCTTGAAACTCCAGCATTGCTGCTCTGTTGTCATCTTTCCAATCAAATTTGGCCAGATCCAATCTCATGCCTCTGTACTTCCCTTTATTCCATTTTAGTACTGATACATCTGATTTTAGCTTCTCCATCTCAAACTGCAAGGTGAATTCTATCATATGATCACTTTCTTTTAAGTGTTCCATTACCTTAAGCTTCCTGATCAAATCTGATTCATTATACAACATCCAGTCCAGAATTGCCTTTCCTCTAGTGGGCTCAACTGCAAGCTGCTCCAAAAAGCCATTTCATAGGCATTCTCTTGGTATCCAGCACCAACCTGATTTTCCTGCATTATCTACCTGCATATTGAAATCCCCCATGAAATCGTAACATTGCCCTTTATACATGCTTTTCTATCTCCCATTGTAATTTGTTCCCACATCCTGGCTACTGTTCAGAAGCCAGTACATAACTCCCATCAGGCTCTTTTTATCCATGCAGTTTCTTAACTCCAACTACAATGATTCTACGTCATCTGGTCCTATGTCACTTTTTTTTTGAAGATTTGAACAGAGCCACCCCACCTCCTCTACCCACCTGCTTTTGCTTTCGATACAATGTGTATCGTTGGATGTTAAGCACTCAACTGTGAGCTTCTTTCAGCCACAACTCAGTGATGCACAGTGTCATACCTGCCAATTTCTGACTGCATTACAAGCTCATCTACCTTATTTCATATACTTTGTGCATTCAAGTATAATACATTCTGCCCATCAATTCATCACCCTTTTCAATTTTGTTTCTATTTTACTGGAAGTTAAATTCTTACCCCTTTCTAAACTTTTTTTTAAAATCATGGAGACTTGTTACCTCTCGTGCACTGTCCTTCCCTTTTACTTTATCCTTACTGTTGCAAGCTGTTGAACCCACACCCCTCCCCCCCCATTCTATTTAGCTTAAAGGCCTATACACAGCCAGGACCCTAGACCTAGCATGATTCAGATGGAGCCCGTCCCATTGGAACAGCTCTCTCCTTCCCCAATACTGGTGTCAATGTCCCACAAGTTCAAGCTCATTTCTCCCACCACCAATCTTTGAGCCAAGCATTTATTCGGTGATCTTTTTCTCTTTGTTTCAATTTACATGTGGCTCAGGTAACGATCGAAAGATTAACTTTTTGGTTCTATATTTTAATTTAGTCCCTAGCTGTTCAAATTCCTGCAGCAGAACTTCTTCCCTCGTTCTTCGTTCATCATTGGTACCCACATCAACCATAATAATGTGATCTTTCCACTCTGACTTCAGATTCCTCTGCAGGTCAGATAAAATGCCCCAAACCTAGGCAGCAGGCAGACAACACAGCCTTTGCAACTCTTGATCCTTGCAACAGGGAATGGTGTCTATTCCCCTAACTATCCCCAATTACAGCTATGTTTCTCTTCTCCCTCTTGAATGGCTTCCTGAACCACAGTGCCATGGTTCGGTTGCTTACCCTTCCTGCCCACTCTCATCCTCACAGGGCGCAACAATCTCAAATCTATCGGGCAGGCTCAACAGCTAAGGCTCCTCCAGCAGTGCTTCTAGAATCTCCCTACCTGCCTCAGTCATTGTCACACCCTCTGGGAACTGGCCACAGGCTGAATTTGAAGTAGTTAATCTACTGGGTGCGAAGCCTACCGAAAAGTCCAAAAGGCCCTGCTAACTTTAAATCCCCTGCTTACTCGCTTTAAAACAAGTGACTGCTACAATATCTGAAGTCTACCAAAAAGTATAGGTTATAGGCTTTAGTAGAATGTACTGTTCCAGTTACTGGGCTCCTCCACATTTCCCTTCCTTCAGAACTAGGAAAGTATCCTGACTTTCCTTGGATCCAGCTCACTCTGTTTGTCTGTGCTCGTTTTTAACTTGCCTCCCTTATCTGTAAATCTTTACTGTATATTCATGATCTTAAACAACTAAACAACTGAACATTCAAATCCCAGTACACATCCTTAAGGACCATCTTATGTCTGATCTTGCCAAACATCTTCATTCAACCTCACCACCTGTGTTAATATGCAATTTTTCCAGCCCTC
The DNA here is from genome assembly GCF_963921235.1 of Mobula hypostoma. Taxonomy (NCBI): domain Eukaryota; kingdom Metazoa; phylum Chordata; class Chondrichthyes; order Myliobatiformes; family Myliobatidae; genus Mobula; species Mobula hypostoma. The sequence goes on along the minus strand of NC_086100.1, from coordinate 132,438,923 downwards.
TGACAAAAAGTAGTGTGTATGTAGGCAGAAGAGATTACAGATGATAGAATCTGGAACAAAAACAAACAGCCAGAGGAATTCAGCTAGTCAGGCAGCATCTGTAGAAGCAAGGAGATAATTGACACTTCAGCTCAAGACTCTGTTCAGGACTGCAAATGTAAATGGGAGATCACCAGTATGAAGAGTTGAGGTGAGGGAGTCAGACAGGAGCTGACTATGAGAGTGGATTTAGTTGAAGTAAGGTTAATGAGCAGATTGAGCTAGTGAGAGATAGAAGGGTAAAAATAGCAACAGAGGCAGGGAGTTGATTAGTGGAGACAAAACGGCTGCAGATTGTGCAATCTGATTAGAAAGGGAAATGATGACTATGTATCTATTGAACTTCATAAAGTTATCCTTGCACTATATTATCACATTCTGATATGAAAAGGCCTACCATGTTCTGATATTATTTATTTCTGTTTGTACTTCAATATCGTATCAGTTTAGGAGAACTTGGAAATTATTGAAATTACACTGAGATTAAACATTCTTTTTGTATGTAGCAAGAAACAGAAAATTAAGTGACCTGATAAAGTTAAATATTGTGCAAAAATAGCCTGAAATAAGTCTCTTTTTTTTTTCTGTGTTTAATTCAAAGATTTCTGAGAACCACCCCATACGTTAAGGAGCAGAAATTTTGAATTATTTGAGTTCAGTCCATTCAGTGCAAACTAAATAGGAATAAATGTGACCATTGAATATTGCCATATCATAAGTTAATGTTTTGGGTGATAAAAATAAATCATTTCTTTCTTGTGGAGAAAATCCAGAAAATTTTATTATTTGCCTTTTTTCAAAGTTCAGAGTAAATTTATTATCAAAGTATGTATATGTCATTTTCTTGCAGGCACTCTCAGTAGAAGAAAGAAATAGTATAGAATCAATGAAAAACTACACACAACAAAGACTGACAAACAACCAATGTGCTAAAGGAGACAAACTGTGCAAATAGAAAAACAGTAATAATTAAATAATACCGAGAGCATGAGTTGTAGGGTCCTTGAAAGCGAGTCCATAGGTTGTGGAATTATTTCATTGTTGAGATGAGTGAAGTTATCAATGCAGATTTAGGAGCTTGTTGGTTGAAGGATAATAACTGTTCCTGAATCTGGTGGTGTGGGACCTTATGCTCCTGTACAATAGCAGCAGCAAGAAGAGAGCATGACCTGGATGGTTTGGGGTGGGGGGCAGGTGATGATGGATGCTGCTTTCTTGTGGCAGTGCTTTAAGAAAATAAACATTTTTGTTGTATCATGGTCTATGAAGTGAATTAAATTTTATTTGTCTTTGTGCTTCCTCTATTTTCTATATACTGTTTTACAATTCTTTTTCTTGCATTACTGTTTGTTTTTGAATCATTTTGTTCTGTGATGGAGCTATCTTTTTACTCTGTATGTTCCATTCATATTCATTGATAAAAGGCTTTGCTGAGTGTAGTTTAAAATTACTGTAGGGGAAAAAAAAGTAAAGAAATTCCTGAAGTATCTTGGATTATCTCCGATTTAAAGAAATGTTAATAAAATGGCAGTCATTCAATGTCATAATGGATAATATTTCGCTTTAGTTTCTCTTACTTTTCTTAAAGCCAGTAAATGATTTTAGAGTCCTATATGATTTTGAAGAAATGTATATTGAATGTCAACAGGATTTTCAATAGCAAAGAAGAGAAAATCTGCAGATGCTTGAAATCAAAGTAATACATGCAAGGCCAGGCAGCATCTATGGATAAGAGTAAACAGTCAATGTTACAGGCCAAGACCCTTCATCAGGACTGGGAAAAAAGAGATTAAAAATCAGAGTAAGACGATGGGAGGAAGAGGTATGAGGTAGTAGGTGATAGGTGAAACCTGGAGAGGGGGAGGGGTGAGGTAAGGAGCTAGGAAATCGATTGTGAAAGAGATAAAGGGCTGGAGAAGGGGGAATCTGATAAGAAAGGACAGAAGGCCATAGAAGAAAGGGAAGGGGGAGGAGCACCAGAGGGAGGTGATGGGCAGGTAAGGAGTTAAGGTGAGAGGGAAAAATAGGAATGGTGAATGGTGAAGGATGGGGGCGGGGGGGGGGGGGAGAGAGAAATTATCAGAAGTTCAAGAAATCGATGTTCATGCCATCAGGTTGGAGGCTGCCCAGATGGAATATAGGGTGTTGCTCCTCCAACCTGACTGGCAAAAACTTTGGTGTCATAGCACATGATACCTATCCTTAGTCTTTCTCTTACCTGATTTACACTGAATAATGCTGATTAGCAGAAATTCAAGATAATGAATTTCATGTTTTTTTTGCTTTGGTTAAGTCTTTCCACTTAAAAGTCAACATAAGTGGTGTAAGCTGCAATTTAGATAAAATATGCAACTGGTTATTATCACTTTATTTGAGAGGGATTTCAAAATCTCTATACACGTGTGCACAAAATGTGTTCTGATAATTATTGGGTTTAAGTATATCCTGGGATATTCATTACATTTTGTTTTGAATACCAATCTTGGAATGTCTTGAACTTGTAGCATTTGCAAGTTTTAAGCTGAGGGACAAACAACCAAATTGTTGCAATTGCTTGGAGAAAAAATGTGTTTTATAATAGTGCAAATAATTTTAATATTTTAATAAGGCATCAGAATGGTTTCTAAATATCAGCCCATTGAAATTTTAATTCAAAACCGTGTCAGAGGCTGACCACTGACTGGAAGAATTGAACTGAATTTAGGCCAATTTAAAAAAAGATTAAATGGAATTAATCTTGCTAGTGATAAACTCAGTGACTTCTGTGCACATGGTCCCTAATTTGACAGTAAATTAGCAAACTCACTTCAGCTTCAGGACAGCTGGTGTAAGTGGAAACTGACACTTGTGCAGTTTAGAGTGATTGTCTGAAACAGGTTGATTGGAACGAGAATCCAACAAAGATGTCAGCTGGTTGAAATAATAACTGATCTACCATCCAGCACTATCTAGTAACAATCATCACTTTCATTTAGCCACATCCTTGTATATACAGATGTCTAGATGGAAAAAGAGTAGACACATCTCCCACTGTTTATGGCCTAATTCTTTGCCTCAACTGTGATGTTAGAATAAGAATAGCAGTTCAGTCGCTGGAACCATTTAGTTACATGAGTTCTTTTCTCAGACCAACTTACAAGCTTACACCTGTTATGTATATTCTTAACCAATGCAAACGTAATTGTTACAGTCTTAAAATATTAATTAACTCAATATTTATAACTACTTAACAGAACTAAATTTTGATTTTGCTACTCCAGGGATCTCCAAACTTTTATCTTTTATATGCCTGGACCCTACCATTAACCCGGTGGGGGCGGGGGGGGGGGTCAATGGATCTCGGGTTGGGAACCCCTGCTCTGCACTTTGTAATGCTCTGTTTAAGATTTCTATTGCTAAGCTGTAGGTATTTCAATTTTGCAATTTTCTGCAAAAGCAATGTGTCCTGCGGGTAGAATGTTTCAGTTTCGACTAAAGAAGCAATGCTGTTGTTCAACTTAGGAATGTTGCATCAATCAGGATGGTGGGATCTTGTGAAGGTTCTAGAGAGCAGGGCGGAGAGAGATTTGTCACAAACAGTAGTCTAGTATGGGGTTTCTTGGCAGGAACTGTGGGGCAGGACAGAAGGGAAGATGCCACAGAATGCCTTGGAAGAAGAGTCCCCATTGGAAGAAGTGCTTTGCACAGATGAATGGCTCCAAGGAGGAAGAGTCAATACTCCTGAGAGAGAGCCAGTTTGTTTGAGACGAGCTTCAAGCGAGGTTTGGACAATGGCGGTGCTTTTACGCAGACCATGGGTTTGGTGCTGTGAGTAATGGTTATACCCACCTTAGGAAGGGATGTTACCCTCACATGGGATTCCGATTGCCCCTCTTTTCTTCCTGTTACGGTAATTTCTAGTTTTCTGGGGGAAATGTAAGAGAAACAGTCTCCTAGATCAAGGAAGTTGACATCAAAGACATGCAACCTTGGTGATTCACCGATACCTAAGGAAAGGAAAAGGAGATTAACTGAGAAGATGTTGGAATCCGAAGATGTCTTTTCCACTGATGAGTCCGATGTTGGTTGCTCAAGAAGTACTTGTCACACTGTTAAGAATGACTGAAGACACCCCTTTCCGAGAGAGGTCTTGACAGTCAGCACTAGCAGAGGTTGAAGACAGGAGCAGTATCATTTGAACCCCAAATCATACCAACCCTAGACATACATGTTTATGAAAGGTGACCTTCTCACTGCTGAGTGACGTGGCTGTTAAGAGTGTTAACTAAAGCTGAATTTGTATACGAGTCCGCTGAGAGGGTTACAACTGTTTTTTATGACTGCTGCCCCTCTAATCCTCTCAATTATTTCCTATTACTCTGGATGCTCACACCAGAATAAATAGACTCTTAATTTTCTTATTATATATCTTTACATAAAATTAACTCATTGATTTTTGTCCACAAGGGAATATAAACTGAGTTTTAGCTGCCACAAATTATTTGTTTTACTGTCTGTGGAATATCCTTGCATTCTAAACAACTGCAGAAAAAACTGTTGAAATCTTGACAAGAATACCTGTGCAAGGGAATAATTAATTTAGCATTATAGAGTCATAGAAAAGTACAGCAGAGAAACAAGCCCTTTGGTCCACAGTCTGTGCTGAGCCATTTAAACTGCCTACTCCCATCGACCTGCACTGGGACCATAGTCTCCGATACCCCTACCGCCCATGCACCTATCCAAACTTCTCATAAACGTTGAAATCGAGCTCGCATGCACCACTTACACTGACAGCTCATTCCACGCTCTAATGGCCCTCTGAGTGAAGAAGTTTCCCCTCATGTTCCCCTTAAACTTTTCATCTTCACCCTTAAGCCATGACCTCTGGTTGTAGTCCCACTCAATCTCAGTGGAAAAAGCCTGCTTGCATTTATCCTATCTATACCCTTCATAATATTGTATACCTCTGTCAAATCTACTCTCAATATTCTACATTCCAAGGAATAAAGTCCTAATCTATTCAGTCTTTCCATATTTCTTAGGTCCTCCAGACCCGGCAACATCCTTGTCAATTTTCTCTACTCTTTCAACCTTATTCACATCTTTCCTGTAGGTAGGTGACCAAAACTGCTCACGATACTCCAAATTAGGCCTCACCGACGTCTTATACAACTTCAACATAACATCCATCTCCTGTACTCAGTACTTTGATTTATGAAGGCCGATGTGCCAGAAGCTTTCCTTATGACCCTGTCAACCTGTGGCACCAATTTCACCACTTATGGACCTGTATTTCCAAATCCCTTTGTTCTGCTGCACTCTTCAGTGCCCTACCATTCATTGTGTAAGACCTACCCTGGTTGGTCCTACGGAAGTGCAACACCTCACACTTGTCTGCATTAAATTCCATCTGCCATTTTTCAGCCCATTTTTCCTGCTGGTCTAGATCCTGCTGCAAGTCATGATAGTCATCTTTGCTGTCCCCTACATTCCCCAGTGTTGGTGTCATCCAGAAAATTTGCTGTTCCAGTTAACCATATTATCATCTAGATTGTTGATACAGATCACAAACAACAACGGATCCAGCACTGATCCCTGCAGCACTACACTAGTCACTGGCCTCCAGTCAGAGAGGCAACCATTTACTACCACTCTCTGTCTTCCCCTACAAAGCCAATGTCTAATCCAATTTACTACCTCCTTTTGAATGCTCAGCGACCGAATCTTCTAGACCAACCTTCCATGTGGGACCTTGTCAAATACCTTGCTGATGTCCATGTAAACAACATCCACTGCCTTGTCTTCATCAACTTTCCTGGTAGCTTTCCTGTCTGTCACTAGGGAGGTTTTAAGTAGCTCTGCTCGGGCCCCAGAAATTTCTGCACTTGCCTTCTGCAGGGTACAAGGGAACACCTTGTCAGACCCTCAGGATTTATCCACTTTAGTTTGCCTCAAGACAGTAAACACCCGCTTCTCTGTAGTCTGTATAGAGTCCATGAAGTTGATGCTAGTTTTCCTTACTTCAATAGACACTGTCTCCTGAGTAAATACAGATGCAAAAAATTAATTTAAGATTTACCCTATCTCTTTTGGCTCCAGCATGGATTACCATTCTAATCTTTCAGATGACCATTTTTGCCATTGCAATCCTTTTGCTCTTAAAATGTTTGCAGAATCCCTCAGGATTCTCCTTCACCTTGCCTGCTAAGGCAACCTCATGCCTTCTTTTAGCCCTCCTGAAATCTTTCTTTCTTGCTCTCTAGTATTTCTAATACTCCAAAAACACCCTATTTGTTCCTACCTGCAATGCGCCTCCTTTCTTTTTCCCCCTTAATCAGGTCCTCAATATCACTTAAAACCAAGGTTCCCTACACATGCTATCTTTACCCTATATCCTAACAGGCACATACAAGCTTTGTACTCTCAAAATTTTACTTTTGAAGGCTTCCCACTTAGCAAGTACACTTTTGCCAGAAAACAGCCTGTCCCAATGCACACTTGGCAGATACTTTCTGATAGCATCAGAATTGGCCTTTGTCCAATTTAGAATCTCAACCCACCGATCAGACCTATCTACTTTTGCATATTTGCTTTGAAACTAATGGCATTATGATTACCGTTTGCCAAGTGTTCGGTTACACAAACTTTTGTCACCTGCCCTGTCTCATTCCCTATCAGCAGATCAAGTATGCACACTATTGCGTTGGGACTGCTATGCACTAATTAAGAAAACTTTCCTGAACACATTTGACAAACTCCATCCCATCTAGTCCTTTTACAGTATGGGAGTGGATAATATTGTAGCTAAGAGATGATGAGGGTTTTGGAAATCATGTATGTTTTCAAAGTTATACCATCTTATTAGCCTGTACTAGATAGTAGATCTCAAGAGCAATCTACTCATAATGGATCCAGTAACATACTGGTTATTCCCCTGGACTCGTAATCAAAGATGTGGACTAAGAATCTGGAGGATAAACATAGTCTAGTTAAACTGTTAATTTGTAGCTGTGAGGAAAAAGTTATATTGCAGGAGGAGTATTAAATGAGACCAAATGGATTAAAGTGAATAAAAAAGAGACAAGGCCTACTGGAATGCATCATAGAACTCCAGTCCACAGGGAGATGCATATTCAGAGGTATATTTCTGAAAAGAAACTCAGGGAAATAACAGTAAAGAATGTCAAACTGCATACAGATCAGCGCTTTTTTTAAAATCATGTACATTGAAACACACAGTGAAATGTGTCTTTTGCATTAACAACCAACACAGTCTGAAAATATACTCGGGGCAGCCTGCAACTATCAATTGTGCTTCTGGCACCAACATGTCATGAGCACAATTTACTACCCCTTACTAATTAGTACATCTTTGGAATATGGGAGAAACCAGAGCACCTGGAGGAAACCCACAGGGTCACAGAGAGAACAGACAAACTCTTCACACAAAACAGTGGAATTGAACTTGGATTGCTGGAGCTGTAGTGTTAGGCCAGCCACTATAGAACTGTGCCCCCCACCCCACCCCCGCCACACACACAGGGTAAGGCCGGGTCTTTATGTGCTGCTATTGTGACTCCCGTCTCCCCTTCCCCCACCACCACTCCGCAGCCCCGTCTTCCTCAGATCCCACCGTCAACTCCTGGGCCCTCAGAGGCTCCATCTTCCTCTCACCCCAACCCTCCCCTCTCCATTGACACCCCCAGCCTCCCCCCTCCCCCCTCTGATCCCAGCTCTCATCCGTGCCGGGTCTTTACCATCCCCTCCGACCTTCAACTGTCGGAGGCAGAACGCTCTGTTCTCAGTAAGGGCCTCACGTTTGTCCCCCTTCGCCCACACCTCAGCGAGTTCCGTGTTCGCCATGATGCGGAACTTTTCTTCCGCCGTCTCCGTCTCCGAGCCTACTTCTTCGGCAAGGACTCTTCCACCCCCACCGATGACCCCTTCTCCCGTCTTCATCCCTCCTCTTCTTCATGGACACCCCGCTCTGGTCTTCTGCCTGCTCTGGATCTCTTTATTGCCAACTGCCGACGGGACATCAACCGTCTCGACTTCACCGCACCTTGTCCCCATTCCAACCTCACTCCTTCGGAACGCTCTGCTCTCCACTCCCTCCGCACTAATCCTAACATTATTATTAAACCCGCTGATAAGGGGGGTGCTGTTGTAGTCTGGCGTACTGACCTCTACCTTGCCGAGGCACAGCGACAACTCGCGGATACCTCCTCTTATTTACCCCTCGATCGTGACCCCACTAAGGAGCACCAGGCCATTGTCTCCCACACTATCAACGACTTTATCCGCTCAGGGGATCTCCCATCCACTGCTACCAACCTTATAGTTCCCACACCCCGCACTTCCCGTTTCTACCTCCTACCCAAGATCCACAAACCTGCCTGTCCTGGCCGACCTATTGTCTCAGCTTGCTCCTGCCCCACCGAACTCGTTTCTGCATACCTCGACACTGCTTTATCACCCCTTGTTCAATCCCTTCCGACCTATGTTCGTGACACTTCTCACGCTCTTAAACTTTTCGATGATTTTAAGTTCCCTGGCCCCCACCGCTTTATTTTCACCTTGGATGTCCAGTCCCTATATACTTCCATCCCCCATCAGGAAGGTCTCAAAGCTCTACGCTTCTTTTTGGATTCCAGACCTAATCAGTTCCCCTCTACCACCACTCTGCTCCGTCTAGCAGAATTAGTCCTTACTCTTAATAATTTCTCCTTTTGCTCCTCCCATTTCCTCCAAACTAAAGGTGTAGCTATGGGCACCCGTATGGGTCCTAGCTATGCCTGCCTTTTTGTTGGGTTTGTAGAACAATCTATGTTCCGTGCCTATTCTGGTATCTGTCCCCCACTTTTCCTTCGCTACATCGACGACTGCATTGGCGCTGCTTCCTGCACGCATGCAGAACTCGTTGACTTTATTAACTTTGCCTCCAACTTTCACCCTGCCCTCAAGTTTACCTGGTCCATTTCTGACACCTCCCTCCCCTTTCTAGATCTTTCTGTCTCTGTCTCTGGAGACAGCTTATCCACTGATGTCTACTATAAGCCTACTGACTCTCACAACTATCTGGACTATTCCTCTTCTCACCCTGTCTCTTGCAAAAACGCCATCCCCTTCTCGCAATTCCTCTGTCTCCGCCGCATCTGCTCTCAGGATGAGGCTTTTCATTCTAGGATGAGGGAGATGTCTTCATTTTTTAAAGAAAGGGGCTTCCCTTCCTCCACTATCAACTCTGCTCTTAAACGCATCTCCCCCATTTCACGTACATCTGCTCTCACTCCATCCTCCCACCACCCCACTAGGAATAGGGTTCCCCTGGTCCTCACCTACCACCCCACCAGCCTCTGGGTCCAACATATTATTCTCCGTAACTTCCGCCACCTCCAACGGGATCCCACCACTAAGCATATCTTTCCCTCCCCGCCTCTCTCTGCATTCCGCAGGGATCGCTCCCTACACAACTCCCTTGTCCATTCGTCCCCCCCATCCCTCCCCACTGATCTCCCTGCTGGCACTTATCCGTGTAAGCGGAACAAGTGCTACACATGCCCTTACACTTCCTCCCTTACCACCATTCAGGGCCCCAAACAGTCCTTCCAGGTGAGGCATCACTTCACCTGTGAGTCGACTGGGGTGATATACTGCGTCCGGTGCTCCCGATGTGGCCTTTTATATATTGGTGAGACCCGACGCAGACTGGGAGACCGCTTTGCTGAACATCTACGCTCTGTCCGCCAGAGAAAGCAGGATCTCCCAGTGGCCACACATTTTAATTCCACATCCCATTCCCATTCTGACATGTCTATCCACGGCCTCCTCTACTGTAAAGATGAAGCCACACTCAGGTTGGAGGAACAACACCTTATATTCCGTCTGGGTAGCCTCCAACCTGATGGCATGAACATTGACTTCTCTAACTTCCGCTAGGCCCCACCTCCCCCTCGTACCCCATCTGTTACTCTTTTTAATGCACACATTCTTTCTCTCACTCTCCTTTTTCTCCCTCTGTCCCTCTGAATATACCTCTTGCCCATCCTCTGGGTCACCCCCCCCCCCGTCTTTCTTCCCGGACCTCCTGTCCCATGATCCTCTCGTATCCCCTTCTGCCTATCACCTGTCCAGCTCTCGGCTCCATCCCTCCCCCTCCTGTCTTCTCCTATCATTTTGCATCTCCCCCTCCCCCTCCAGCTTTCAAATCCCTTACTCACTCTTCCTTCAGTTAGTCCTGACGAAGGGTCTCGGCCTGAAACGTCGACTGCGCCTCTTCCTATAGATGCTGCCTGGCCTGCTGCGTTCACCAGCAACTTTGATGTATGTTGCTTGAATTTCCAGCATCTGCAGAATTCCTGTTGTTTGTCAGGGTAAGGTAACTTTTTTTTAAAAGAAAAAGGGGTTTTGATAAATACTAAGAGCTCAATACTGCAAGAAAGCTTAATGGAGTTTAGAAAGTGCAAGAGTGAAAGGAAGAATATAAGAAATAATGGGGATGGGACTTGATAACTGGGTAAGAAAACCTCAGAAATGTTTTATAAATACATTAATATGTAGGCCTATTAGAGAGCAAAAATATACTTTGAGGTTAGAGATACTTAATGAATACCGTATCTTTTTTTTAAATAAAGGGAACTTTGCAGACATTTTAGTTTCCAAAGAGGAAGATATAATACCAGATTTAATAAATATATGGATAAAGTAATATGAGGCATATTAATCAAGTAGGCTGCCTTGTACTGGATGATGTCAAGCTTCTTGAGTGTTGATGGAGCTGCACTCATCCAGGTGAGTGGCGAATATTCCATTACACTCCTGACCTGAGCTTTGTAGATAGTGGACAGACTTTGGAGAGTCAGGAGGCGAGTTACACGCTGCAGGATTCCTAGCCTTTTACCTGCTTTGGTAGCCATGGCGTTTAAATGGTTAGACCAGTGCAGTCTCTTGTAACCCCCTGGATGTTGATAGTAGGGGATTCAGTGATGGTGATGCCACTGAATGTCAAGGAACAATGGTTAGAGCCTCTCTTGTTGGAGATGGTCATTGCCTTGCACTTGTGTGGTTTGAATATTACTTTCCACTTGTGAGCCCAAGCCTGGATATTGTCCAGGCCCCACTGCATTCGGGTATGAACTGCTTCACTATCTGAGGAGTCACAAATACATTATGTATGTATACAGTATATATACTATATACAACCTTACAGGCTTACAGCCACAAAACAAGAAATCCAAACGAACGCATTAAAAAATAAAATCCAACGAACAGCCAATGTGCAGAGAGAGAAAAAACAAATAATGCAAACAATGAAAGCAAGCAAATAGCATTCAAAAATGAAAGTGAGTCCATAGGCATGAAGCTCGGAGCAAATGCCTTGGAGCAGCAAGCAGAACTGGCCCAATCCTCACTCTGTTCCCGACACCCTGCCTTTTCAATCCATTCAGCCCAGGTGTTACATTGTATTAACATTGTTTCATTCCTCACTCAAAGACCCAGGCTCTGTTGCATAGATATGCTCTGGGCCTGGACCAAATTGGCTTGGCACTTAAATCAATCAAACTTCGCTCTTGGTTTACGTGGACAGGCTCCAAAACTCCTCCGCTCGCTCCAGCTCTGACCACTTCTCCTCAAATATGCCTTGATCTCGCTTGCACCTGCATGTCTCAACCCTGAAACCCTTCACCTTTGCTCATCTCCTCATTGTTTGTGGTGATCATTTACTGAATTGAATTGACTTTATTACTTACATCCTTCATATACATGAGTAAAAATCTTTATGTTATGTCTCCATCTAAATGTGCGATGTGCAATTTATAGTAATTTATAATAAATAGTAAATACAACAGGACAGTCAATAAGTGCATAGAAATACAATTGTGTCAGCATGAATTAATCAGTCTGATGGTCTGGTGGAAGAAGCTGTCCAGGAGCCTGCTGGTCCTGGCTTTAATGCTATGTTACCGTTTCCTGGAAGGTAGCAGATGGAACAGTTTGTGGTTGGTGTGACTCGGGTCCCCAATGATCCTTCGGGTCCTTTTTACACACGTTCTTTGTAAATGACCTGGATAGTGGAAAGTTCATATCTACAAATGCACTGGGCTGTCTGCACCACTCTCTGCAGAGTCCTGCAATTGAGGGAAGTACCGGTTCCATACCAGGGAGTGATGCAGCCAGTCAGGGTGCTCTCAATTGTGCCCCTATAGAAAGTTCTTAGGATTTGGGAGCCCATACCAAACTTCTTCAGCTGTCTGAGGTGAAAGGGGTGTGGTTATGCCTTTTTCACCACATAACCCATATGTATAGACCACGTGAGATCCTCGGTGATGTTTATGCCGAGGAACTTAAAGCTTTTCACCCTCTCAACCCCAGATCCATTGATGTCAATAGGAGTTAGCCTGTCTCCATTTCCCCTGTAGTCCACAGCCAGCTCCTTTGTTTTTGTAACGTTGAAGGAGAAATTGTTTCCTTGACACCACTGTGTCAGGGTGATGACTTCCTCCGTGTTGGCTGCCTCATTATTATTTGAGATTAGGCCAATCAGTGTAGTGTCGTCAGCAAATTTAATTAGTAGATTGGAGCTGTGGGTGGCAACACAATCGTGGATATACGGAGAGGGAGCTTAGGACATAGCCCTAAGGGAGACGTGTGTTGAGGGTCAGAGGGACAGAGGTGTAGAGCCCACTCTTACCACCTGCAGAGAATCTGACAGGAAGTCCAGGATCCAGCTACACAAGTCAGGGTGAAGGCCGAGGTCTGTGAACTTTTTGTCGAGCCTGGAGGGATTTGTGGTGTTGAATGCTAGATTTTTTTTAATGAAAAAGTGATATTAATAAAGTATTTAGTTGTAATTCTTGCTTTGAGAACTGCCAGTAAGTTGGCGCCCACTTTCAGCGACGCCATCTTAAACCGGAACTGACAAACTGAATTCAGAGATGAGACTAAGAGTAGTAGTCCTTGACATCAAAGCTGCACTTGCTGTGCTTATAGCATCATGGAAGTAAGTGGGTATAAGGTGGCAATCTTTGCTGCCTCTAGGCATTTCTGATACAGAGAAAGATGATGTGGTTATTGGAAGCCAAATATCTCATCCATGAGAGAACTTTAGACTTAAAGAAGGGAAGAAAAAAATGAACAAATAAAAACTGAAATAACTAGCAACATGTGTGAAAGCAGGGGGGCAATAAGATGGTTATCAGAAATGTTAAGGCCGAAGTGATAAGTGGAAATGGACAGCTGAACTAGGATATCACAGGGGAATCAGTCCCTTCAGAAGATGCTTTTATAGAGGTTGAAGGTTGAATCTAGAGTAAAAACAGAAAATGCTGGAAATATTCAGGTCAGGCCTGAATGAGAGGGGAGAGTGAAGGTTTCAGATAGAAAAACTTCTGTCAAACTTGAAGAGGGAAAATAGTATTCAGTTGCAGAATAGGTGGGGCAAGGGCAGAATAAAGGTGACACAAACATTGTTGTAATTATAGTGGTCTTTCTATCAAATAGGTTCAAGTAGATAATTGGTGAGAGATAATATAAACAAAGAAGAGTAGCATGCTTCAAATAGTGAGGCTGTGAAACTTTTCCCAGATGCTCAGGCTGTGCTCACTTTGGCCATAATTAGATTTTACTTCCTAGGTGCTTTCCATGCCAACATGCCATATCAGTTTTAATTATATGGTTTTATGCCAGGAGAGTTGCACCACCCTTTTATAATTTTACACATTGTATCAGAATTGAATGCAGATGGGCATGTTGTGGTGACGTTGTTCAATAGCCCAAATTTGTATTCATCTCTGATTTATTTTGTATTGAAACGTGTAATGTGGCAGCAAATGCTGCAGGTAAATGATGTTGGATAGGAATGCAGCAAGTTAAGCTTTTGGGACAAAAAGCTATTAGTTGCACATCATTCTTATAGCCATATTTAATAATATAATATTTTAAAAAGGATAATTCAGCTGTTGCCTTGCTCTTTGTCAGTGTCTTGATTCATTGGCAAAGACTCCGTACACCCCGCTACTTTTTTGGTTATATAATCATTTGCATTAAATTTCTTTTGGATACGTCCAGATCATGTTGCAGTTGGTAGGATTGAATGGAAAGTACCAAACATAAAACCACCTGTTCCTTATCTTTGAAAGATGAATTGGTTGACCTTGTCTGGAATTTACTTTATAAGACCTTAATGTAGCTCCAAAACTTTGGCCCAGCTCCAGTTCCTGCTTCTCAACAGCTGTGTTTAGAATGATGCTCAGCAGCTTGGTTCCAGGGGGCCTGTCTTTCTCATGTAGTTTAGACACCTATCTCAGTGAGTTTCAAAACCACATAAGAAAGGATTATAAGAATAAGGCTAATAAACACAATCCCATTTTACAAGTTCTTTCAAAGGTAGCTTGAGGTAGATACACAGTTTTTTTCATAATTGGAGGACTATGCATGAGTCAATTGCACTTCCATATTTCTTCCTTATTTTCTGTTGATTTTAGTAGCCTTGAATATTTCACTGTTTGTTTTACCTCTGATATTATTAAAGAGTAGTGAAATTACTACTTTCTAGTTGCTTGTGTCTTGGATAGATTAAGATAGTACAGTTCTGACAACCACTTTTTTGCTTTAACTAAGAAAAAGGAACTCTAATATTTTGTATTTTGTATAAAATAATATTTTAAAAGTTGATTTGTTTGAGGATATACAGAAAAGAACTAAAATACTAGATGTCTTCGAGAAAAATTTGCCTACCTGTTTTTTTTTGTATCTGTCCAGCCTGGAAGAAAATAAAGTTGAATTGTCTTAATTTTAAAATTACTTAATTGTTGTTTTTTGCTTGCAAGTAATTTCTTGTTTCAAAAGTGCTTGCAAGTTAATTAACTGATATATTATTCAGTTTCCACAATACAATATCTGAATCAAATGAGAATATAGAACATAAAACAATACAGCACAGGAACAGGCCCTTCAGCCCACAGTGTTGTGAGGAACAAATTAAATTAGTAATCAAATAGCGAACTAAACTAATCTCTTCTACCTACACAATGTGCATATCCTTACATTTTCCTCACTGTACAGGGAGGTACAGAGGCCCAGGTTCTGCAACTTCTCAATCACAATTGTGGGAATGATGGTATTAAGTGCTGAGCTATAGTCAATGAACAGCATCCTGACGTAGGTGTTTGTGTTGTCTAGGTGGTCTAAAACCACGTGAAGAGCCATGGAGATGGTGTCTGCCATTGATCTATTGTGATAGGCAAATTGCAATGGGTCCAGATTCTTGCTGAGGCAGGAGTTCAACCAACCTCTCAAAGCATTTGATCACTGTTGATGTGAGTGCTACCGGGAAATGGTCGTTAAGGCAGCCCACATTATTCTTTGGCACTGATATAATTGTTGCCTTTTTGAAGAAAGTGAGAACTTCTGCCTGTAGTAGTGAGGGGTTGAAAATGTCCTTGAATACTCCTGCTAGTTGGTTGGCACAGGTTTTCAGAGCCTTAACAGTTACTCCTTCGGGACCTTCTGCCTTGCGAGGGTTCACTCTCTTTAAAGACAGTCTAACATCGGCCTCTGAGACAGAGATCACAGGGTCATCAGGTGCAGCAGGGATCTTCACAGCTGTAGTTGTGTTCTCCCTTTAAAAGTGTGCATAGAAGGCGTTGAGTTCATCTGGTAGTGAAGCATCACTGCCATTCATGCTATTTGGTTTCGCTTTGTAGGAAGTAATATCTTGCAGTCCCTGCCAGAATTGCCATGCATCTGATATTGCCTCCGACCACATTCAAATTTGTCCTTTCACCCTTGAAATAGCCCTCCGCAAATCATACCTGGTTTTCAGATACAGGCCTGGGTTGCCAGACTTGAATGCCACAGATCTAGCCTTCAGCAGACGACGTACTTCCTGGTTCAACTACGGCCTTTGGTTTGGGAATGTACAATAAGTCTTTGTAGGCATACACTCATCCATATAGGTCCAGCCACAAATTCTCAATTAGATTGAGGTCTGGACTCTGACTCTGGCCACTCCAGGCCATTAACTTGGTTGTTTTGAAGCCATTCCTGTGTAGCTTGACATTATGCTTGTGGCCATTGTCTTGCTGGAAAACAAATCTCCCTCCATGTTGCAGTTCTCTTGCAGACTGCATCAGGTTTTTCTTTAGGATTCCATCATTCATTTCACCCTCTACCATCACAAGCCTTCCAGGGCATGCTGCAGTAAAGCATCCCCACAGCATGATGCAGCCACCACCATGCTTCACAGTAGGGTGTATTTTCTGTGATGTACCATGTTTAGTCTGATGGCCAAAGAGCACGATTTTGGTTTCATCAGACATAGAGCCTTCTTCCAGCTGACTTTAAAGTCTCTCACATCCTTTGGACAAACTCTTGCCAAGACGGCATATGAGGTTTTTTTCAACAGTGGCTTTCTCTTTGCCACTCTCCCATAAAGCTGTGACTGGTGAAGCACCCAGACAACAGTTGTTGTATGCGTAGTCTCTCACATCTCAGTCACTGAAGTATGTAATTCCTCTAGAGATGTCATAGGTCTCTTGGTGGCCTCCCTCACTAGTCCTCTTCTTGCACAGTTGTTCAGTTTTTGAAGACAGTCTGCTACAGGCAGATTTATAGCTGTGCCATATTCTTTCCACTTCTGGATAATTGATATTCAATGACTTGGAAATGTTCTTGTTTCCATCTCCTAACTTGTGCTATTCAATAACCTTTTTGTGGAGTTGCTTGTGGTGTTCTTTTGTCTTCATGGCGTAGTTTTTGACTGGATACCGACCCACCAGCAGTTGGCTACACCAGTGATGATTTGGTGTGTCATATCAACAACGGGTGAATACTTAAGCAATCAATTATTTTGTGTTTTATATCTGTAATTAATTTAGATCACTTTGTCAGGATCTTTTTCACTTTGACACAAAAGAGACTTTTTCTGTTGATAAGTGTCAAAAAAGCCAAATTAAATCCTCTGTGATTCAATGTTGTAAAACAATAATACTTGAAAACTTCTGGGGGGGCGGGGGTGAATACTTTTTTATTGGCACTGTACATCACAGATAGAGTTCCCAGTAAAGATCCCTGGGGAACATCACTAATCACAGACCTCCAGCTAGAAAGAGTCCCCTTGACCACTACCCACTGTCTTCTATGGGCAAGGAAGTTGTGAATACATGCTGTCAATTTACTATAGATCCCGTGCATCTTAATCTTCTGAATGAGCCTCCCATGAGAACCTTTATCAAACGCCTTACTAAGCTACATTGTCAGCTCCTCTGCTTTCATCAAACACCCTCATCATCTTGTCAAAAAATTCAATCAAGTTAGTAAGATACGACTTGCCCCACACAAAGCCATGCAGGCTCTCCTTGGCTATGGTTTTCCAAATGCTCATAAATCCTATCCCTATGAATTCTGTCCAGTAACTTTTCTACGACTAATAGACTTGCTGGTCTATAGATTCCAAGATTATCTGTGGTTCCCTTCTTGAGTAATGGAACAAAACGAGCTATTTGCTACTTCTCTGGGACCTCACCTGTGGCTGGAGAGGACACAAAGATATTAGTGAAAGCCCCAGCAATCTCTTCTCTTGCCTCTCTCAATAACCTGGGGCATATCCCATCAGACTGTGGGGATTCATGCTCTTTAGGGGACCCAACACTACCTCCTCCTTTTACCTTGAAGTGCCCTAGCATATCAACACCCTCAACTCTGATCTCACTATGCTCCATGTCATTCCCCTTGGTAAATACTGATGTAGAGTACTCATTAAGAACCTCACTCACATCGTCCACATCTAAGCAAATGTATCCCCCCTTTATCCTTGAGTGGTCCTGCCCTTTCCCCAGTTATCCTCTTGCTCCTGATGTACAGTATGTAATGGGATTCTTTTTAATCCTACTTACCAAGGAATTTTCATTGTCCCTCCTGGCTTTTCTAATTCTTTTCTTGAGTTTGTCTTTCTAGCTTCTTTATAATTCTCAAGGGCTGTGTCTGATTTATAGCTATAGCTTCCTAAGCTTTACATATTTTTCATTTTTCTTCTTCACTAAATTCATCACCTCTATCAACATCAAATGTTGCCATCCTTGTCCTTCCTTCTTACTGGAACATACAGTACTGTATGAAAGTCTTGTGCACATATTTATAGCTAGGCTGTTTAAGACTTTTGCACAGTACTATGTCTGTTAACACGGAGCAGAGAGCGAGTTTATAAATCTGACATGAGCAAAGCATGTAGGAAATGACGAGTGTGGAGTGCCGCGGGCCGAGTGGCAGAGAAGTTGTGCCAAGGTGTTGGGCGGAGGGTGCGGACGTACCCAGCCCTGAGACACTAGGCAAGGTCATTGTATTCCATACAGTTGGTTTATTAATCATGACAAAATGTCTCTGGTTCTTCCATCTTCCTTCCCCTTTCCTTAACCATGATTCCTCTCTCCCTGGCCTCTTCCCACTCTCAGTTCACAATTGAGACCCACTATTAGAATCAGGTTTCTCATCACTCACATATGTCGTGTTTTTTTTGTGTGGCAGCAGTACAGTACAATACATAAAATTTATATGTGTATATATAAAACTTTTGCACAGTACTATACTTGTCCTGTACTCCATGCAATTGGTCTTTAAACACCTTCCACATGTTAGATAACTTAATACCCTCCTGCAATGTCCATACTTACCCTTACCTACAGTTATCTTAAAACTTAAGGAGCTGCGGTCACTGTTCCTCACTGTTTACCCACTGAAGGGTCAGTCATCTGGCCTGGCTCATTACCCAACATCAGTCCAGTCCAGATCCTCCTCTATCTACATATTGATTTAAGAAACTCTACTGTGTGCACCAAATAAATTCTGACCATCTAATCCTCTTGCAGTCAGAACCTCCCAGTTTACATTGGGAAGTTCAAGTCCCCCATGACAACTTTCCTTAATCTACCTGCATATCTGTTCCTTTGTGTCCCGGTAGCTTTTGGGGGTTCTGAGGTACAATACCATCAGAGTAATTACACCCTTCCTATTTTTGAATTCTACACATATAGACTCAGTGAAAAAGCCCTTCATTATGCCCCCTCTTGTGAACAGTTCTGATGTTGTCTCTGATAAGCAGTGCAACTCCCCCACGTCTTTTACCTCCCTCTCTATCTTTTCTAAAGCATCAAAATCCTGGGACATTAGGCAGACATTCCTGTACCTTTCTCAACCAAGTCCCTGTAATGGTCACAAGAGAGAGAATTCAAATACAGGTAGTAATGCCATTTGTCAAGAAAACTTTTGATGTTCAGTTTAATCTGTACATTAATATTGAAAATATTTTGCAGAAGCAACTTTTTTTAGACGTAGTAGCTTAAACTGATTGTTGAGAGGCTGGATTCGTAAAACAGGTATAATTAGGGTCCTGTTGATAAAACGTGTAAATGTTACATTAACAGATCAGTCTTTAAAAGCATTACGTTTGAAACTAACTAATTCTCACTTGACAAGAACAATAAGGGAAAATGACAGGATGGAGGGATTGCTTTTATTACTTTATTGTTGCTTGAGGTTGAATTCACCATTATGAACTCTGTTGTGACATCTCAAAAGGGTCATTATATCAGTATTTTCACAATGGTAGGACATAGTCATTTTCTCCATTAGAAAATATATCAACAACGTTTGAACTGTATAATATTTTCTTCACTTAGAAAGAAGTTGTTTGGCGCACAAAGCAAATTGAAGACAATAGAAACAGACTAAATAGTAATGTTGCAGTAAATAGTAATACCCGATAATGGTAAGATTGTCAAATAATTGCAATAAACATAAAGACAAATTAATGCACTAATAAAGGAGAAAAGATGGTGCAGATTTTCTGGTCAGAGTGAATGCCCTTACTCAACTATGACTCATGCCAATTTGTGTGGAATCTCACAGTGAGAACTTATTTTCCTGAGCCCCTCCAGAAGCCTCACCAACAAGGTGCTGGGAGTATTACTGCCATTATTTGTAGTACTGCACAATAAACAGATTGAACTAGAATAAACCTTGACAATTAAACTTCTAGAAAATTGAGAACTGGCTGAGCACACCAAGCTTAGATGGCTGTCAAATTGCTGTTAGCCCTCCAAATACTCTATTATTTAGTGTATATAAAACAAATTAAAATGAAACCTATCAAGAATATTTTTTTTTCGTCAGTACTGAAAACACTTAAATATTTAACCAATTCAAATGGTATATTGTAATTAGATTATTATTTAATCAAGAGATTAAAACTTCTTTAAATTGCTGAAAGGCCAGAGTGATCAAGTCAAGTCAATTTGCTTTTTATTGTCATTTCGACCATAAATTGCTGGTACAGTACAAAGTAAAAACAAACCAATGTTCCTCCAGGACCATGGTGCGACATGAAACAACACAAAACTAAACTAGGCTAAGTGAGACAACACAAGGCTGCACTAGACTCCGTAAGACAACACAAAAACTACACTAGACTACAGACCTACACAGGACTACATAAAATGCACACAACAATGCAGGGCAGTACAATAAATAATAAACAAGACAATAGGCACAGTAGAGGACAAATTACAATACAATAATAAATGGATATCAATATAGTCTCTGGGTATTAAGGAGTCTGATGGCTTGGGGGAAGAAACTGTTGCACAGTCTGGTCGTGAGAGCCCGAATGCTTCAGTACCTTTTGTCAGATGGCAGGAGGGAGAAGAGTTTGCATGAGGGTGCGTGTGGTCCTTCACAATGCTGTTGGCTTTACGGGTGCAGTGTGCAGTGTAAATGTCTGTAATGGCGGGAAAAAAGACCCCGATGATCTTCTCAGCTGACCTCACTATCCGCTGCAGGGTCTTGCAATCTGAGACTGTGCAATTCCTGAACCAGGCAGTGATGCAGCTGCTCGGATGCTCTGGATACATCCTCTGTGGAATGTGGTGAGGATGGGGGGTGGGAGATGGGCTTTCTTGGCTATGGAGCTGATATTGAGGGACCAGGTGAACACTAAGAAATTTGGTGCTCTTAACAATCTCAATGGAGGAGCCGTCAATGTTCAGCAGAGAGTGGTTGCTGTGTGCTCTCCTGGAGTCAACAACCATCTCTTTTGTTTTCTTCACAATCAGAGACAGATTGTTGGCTCTGCACCAGTCCGTTAGCCACTGCACCTCCTTTCTGTATGCTGACTCGTCGTTCTTGCTGATGAGACCCACCACGGTCATGTCATCGGCAAACTTGATGTGATTCGAGCTGTGTATTGCTGCACAGTCATGGGTCAGCGGAGTGAACAGTAGTGGACTGAACACACAGCCCTGGGGGGCCCCCGTGCTCAATGTGATGGTGTTGGAGATGCTGCCAATTCGGACTGACTGAGGTCTCCCAGTCAGGAAGTCTAGGATCCAGTTGCAGAGGGAGGTGTTCAGGCCCAGCAGTTTCAGCTTTCCAATCAGGTGCTGAGGAATGATTGTGTTGAATGCTGAACTGAAGTCTATGAACAGCATTTTTTGTCCAGGTGGAGGGTGGTGGTGATGGTGTCGTCTGTTGAATGGTTGGGATGATACGCAAACTGCAGGGAGTCCAGTGAGGGGGGCAGCAGGGTCTTCATGTGCCTCATGACGAGCCTCTGGAAACACTTCATGATGATGGATGTGAGTGCAATGGGACGGTAGTTGTTGAGGCAGGACACTGAAGTGATTATATTAAACATATGGTCATTTTATTCTCACTCGTTTCTGACACTTCATCACCTAGCCCTGTCTATGATTAACAGTCACCCAATTTCCGCCGGGATTAATAAAGTATGACTATGACTATGACTAATGCTAAGAGCTTATGTGAAATAGCCACTTATGTGGCACCTTATTGTCTGCCTTTTGGAAATATACTTGCTCACCTTATCAACTCCTTGTAAAAGAACTTCTACAAATTTATTAAGCATTATTTCTATTTCATTGAATCGATTTCATTCTGCCCAGATCTGTTTTTGTGCTGTGTTATCACTTCCTTAATAATAGATTCCAGTTATCACTCAATGAAGCCAATCAAAGAGCACATTTAAATCTATCTACCCCGATCAGTTTACATGTTCTTCTAAACCTTATGTCATGAAGCTAAAAAGTAATATTGTTTAAAATAAGCTGTGAAGCACAAACATTATGCATATTTAACACAAAAGAAAATTATAAATTAACACTTGTTTTAATCAACAATTCATTAGTCTTGAATAGATTTGAACCCATTTAGGCTCTCTCACACTAAATGCTGGAAGAACTCAGCGTGCCAGGCAGCATCTATGGAACATAAGAACATAAGAAATAGAAGCAGGAGTAGGCTATCCGGCCCATCGAGCCTTCCTGCCATTCAATAAGATCTTGTCTGATCTGTCCGTAAACTCAGCTCCATTTACCTGCCTTTTCCCCATAACCCTTAATTCTCCTACGATGTAAAAAATCTATCTAACTGTATCTTAGATATAGTTAGTGAAGAAGCCTCAACTGCTTCCCTGGGCAGAGAATTTCACAGATTCACCACTCTCTGGGGAAAAACAGTTTCTCTTTATCTCTGTCCTAAATCTCCTGAATCTTGAGGCAATAAAAAAACTGCTCGGGGAGAAGAGTCTGCACTGCGCAGGCGCGTGACGTAGCGCGCCAAGGTTTAAAAAGCAGACCACCATATACAGCGGCCATCATCGGAGTGGACTGAGTCAGAGTGGGGCGGCTTTGGCTCAACAGGCTTCGGCGAGAACAGGCAGAGGCCAGGGTAGGTTCCGGTAAGTTTCTTGTTCAGATTGTCTAGCGCAGAGAGAATGCCAGGCAGGATGTTGGAATGCTCCTCTTGCAGGATGTGGGAAGTCAGGGAGCCCTCCGGTATCCCTGACAACGACACCTGCAAGAAGTGCATCCAGCTGCAGCTCCTGACAAACCGCGTTAGGGAACTGGAGCAGGAGCTGGATGACCTGTGGATCATTCGGGAGAATGAGGAGATTATAGGTCGTAGCTACAGGGAGGTAGTTACGCCAAAGGAGCAGAGGACAGGAAATTGGGTCACTGTCAGACGAGGGAAGAGGAAAGGGCAGGCAGAGCAGGGTTCGCCTGTGGCTATTCCCCTCAACAACAAGTATACCGCATTGGATACTGTTGGGGGGGATGACTTACCTGGGACTAGCTGCAGTAGCCGGATCTCTGGCACTGAGTCTGGCTCTGCAGTGCAGAAGGGAGGGGGAAAAAGAGGAGAGCGGTAGTGATAGGGGACTCGATAGTTAGAGGTGCAGATAGGAGGTTCTGTGGTCGTGACAGAGAATCCAGGATGGTTTATTGCCTCCCAGGTGCCAGGGTCAAGGATGTCTCTGATCGATTGCATGACATTCTGAAGTGGGAGGGTGATCAGCCAGATGTCGTGGTGCACATAGGCACCAATGACATAGCAAGGAAGAGTGAAGAGGTCCTGGACAGTGAGTATAGAGAGCTTGGTAGGAAGTTGAAAAGCAGGACCTCAAGGATGGTAATCTCAGGATTGCTACCTGTGCTAGGTGCCAGTGAGGGTAGGAATAGGATGCTCTGGAGGAGGAACAAGTGGCTGAGGAACTGGTGTAGGGGGCAGGGTTTCAGATTTCAGGATCATTGGGACCTCTTCTGGGGCAGGTGGGACCTGTACAAGAGAGACGGGTTACACTTGAACCACAGGGGGACCAATATCCTTTCAGGGAGGTTTGTTAGTGCTGTTGGGGAGGCTTTAAACTAGATTTGCAGGGGGATGGGAACCAGAGTGCCAGAGCTGACAGTGTGGCTGGGGTGAAAATAAGTGATATTGAAAGTTTAAGCAAATCCGCTGATAGAAAGGTTGTGAGTGGTGGTAAAAATCTTCTGAGGTGTATATATTTCAATGCTAGGAGTATTGCGGGGAAGGCGGATGAGTTGAGGGCGTGGATTGACACGTGGAATTATGATGTTGTAGCAATTAGTGAAACTTGGCTACAGGAGGGGCAGGACTGGCAGCTTAATATTCCAGGGTTCCGATCTTTCAGATGTGATCGAGGCAGAGGAATGAAAGGTGGGGGAGTAGCATTGCTTGTTAGGGAAAATATTACAGCAGTGCTCAGGCAGGACAGATTAGAGGGCTTGTCTACTGAGTCCTTATGGGTGGAGCTGAGAAACAGGAAAGGTATGGCCAAATTAGTGGGATTGTATTACAGACCACCCAATAGTCAATGAGACTTGGAAGAGCAAATCTGCAGAGAGATAGCAGGCAACTGCAGGAAACATAAAGTTGTGGTGGTAGGGGATTTTAATTTTCCATACATTGATTGGGACTCCCATACTGTTAGGGGTCTAGATGGTTTAGAGTTTGTAAAATGTGTTCAGGAAAGTTTTCTAAATCAGTATATAGAGGGACCAACTAGAGGGGATGCAATATTGGATCTCCTGTTAGGAAACGAATTAGGGCAAGTGACGGAAGTCTGTGTAGGGGAGCACTTTGGTTCCAGTGATCATAACACCATTAGTTTCAATTTGATGATGGACAAGGGTAGATCTGGTCTTAGGGTTGAGGTTCTGAACTGGAAGAAGGCCAAATTTGAAGAAATGAGAAAGGATCTAAAAAGCGTGGATTGGGACAGGTTGTTCTTTGGCAAAGATGTGATTGGTAGGTGGGAAGCCTTCAAAGGGGAAATTTTGAGAGTGCAGAGTTTGTATGTTCCTGTCAGGATTAAAGGCAAATTGAATAGGAATAAGGAACCTTGGTTCTCAAGGGATATTGCAACTCTGATAAAGAAGAAGAGGGAGTTGTATGAAATGTATAGGAAACAGGGGGTAAATCAGGTGCTTGAGGAGTATAAGAAGTGCAAGAAAATACTTAAGAAAGAAATCAGGAGGGCAAAAAGAAGACATGAGGTTGCCTTGGCAGTCAAAGTGAAGGATAATCCGAAGAGCTTTTACAAGTATATTAAGAGCAAAAGGATTGTAAGGGATAAAATTGGTCCTCTTGAAGATCAGAGTGGTCGGCTTTGTGCAGAACCAAAGGAAATGGGGGAGATCTTAAATAGGTTTTTTGCGTCTGTATTTACTAAGGAAGCTGGCATGAAATCTATGGAATTGAGGGAATCAAGTAGTGAAACCATGGAAACTGTACAGATTGAAAAGGAGGGGGTGCTTGCTGTCTTGAGGAAAATTAAAGTGGATAAATCCCCAGGACCTGACAGAGTGTTCCCTCGGACCTTGAAGGAGACTAGTGTTGAAATTGCGGGGGCTCTGGCAGAAATATTTAAAATGTCGCTGTCTACGGGTGAAGTGCCGGAGGATTGGAGAGTGGCTCATGTTGTTCCGTTGTTTAAAAAAGGATCGAAAAGTAATCCGGGAAATTATAGGCCGGTGAGTTTAACGTCAGTAGTAGGTAAGTTATTGGAGGGAGTACTAAGAGACAGAATCTACAAGCATTTGGATAGACAGGGGCTTATTAGGGAGAGTCAACATGGCTTTGTGCGTGGTAGGTCATGTTTGACCAATCTGTTGGAGTTTTTCGAGGAGGTTACCAGGAAAGTGGATGAAGGGAAGGCAGTGGATATTGTCTACATGGACTTCAGTAAGGCCTTTGACAAAGTCCTGCATGGGAGGTTAGTTAGGAAAATTCAGTTGCTAGGTATACATGGAGAGGTGGTAAATTGGATTAGACATTGGCTCGATGGAAGAAGCCAGAGAGTGGTGGTAGAGAATTGCTTCTCTGAGTGGAGGCCTGTGACTAGTGGTGTGCCACAGGGATCAGTGCTGGGTCCATTGTTATTTGTCATCTATATCAATGATCTGGATGATAATGTGGTAAATTGGATTAGCAAATTTGCTGATGATACAAAGATTGGAGGTGTAGTAGACAGTGAGGAAGGTTTTCGGAGCCTGCAGAGGGACTTGGACCAGCTGGAGAAATGGGCTGAAAAATGGCAGATGGAGTTTAATACTGACAAGTGTGAGGTGTTGCACATTGGAAGGACAAGCCAATGTAGAACATACAGGGTTAATGGTAAGGCACTGAGGAGTGCAGTGGAACAGAGGGATCTGGGAATACAGATACAAAATTCCCTAAAAGTGTCGTCACAGGTAGATAGGGTCGTAAAGAGAGCTTTTGGTACATTGGCCTTTATTAATCGAAGTATTGAGTATAAGAGCTGGAATGTTATGATGAGGTTGTATAAGGCATTGGTGAGGCCGAATCTGGAGTATTGTGTTCAGTTTTGGTCACCAAATTACAGGAAGGATATAAATAAGGTTGAAAGAGTGCAGAGAAGGTTTACAAGGATGTTGCCGGGACTTGAGAAACTCAGTTACAGAGAAAGGTTGAATAGGTTAGGACTTTATTCCCTGGAGCGTAGAAGAATGAGGGGAGATTTGATAGAGGTATATAAAATTATGATGGGTATAGATAGAGTGAATGCAAGCAGGCTTTTTCCACTGAGGCAAGGGGAGAAAAAGACCAGAGGACATGGGTTAAGGGTGAGGGGGGAAAAGTTTAAAGGGAACATTAGGGGGGGCTTCTTCACACAGAGAGTGGTGGGAGTATGGAATGAGCTGCCAGACAAGGTGGTAAATGCGGGTTCTTTTTTAACATTTTAAGAATAAATTGGGCAGATACATGGATGGGAGGTGTATGGAGGGATATGGTCCGTGTGCAGGTCAGTGGGACTAGGCAGAAAATGGTCTGGCACAGCCAAGAAGGGCCAAAAGGCCTGTTTCTGTGCTGTAGTTTCTGTGGTTCTATGGTTCTATGTCCCCTAGTTCTAGTCTCACCTACCAATGGAAACAACTTTCCTACTTCTATCTTATCTATCCCTTTCAAAATTTTGTGTGTTTCTATAAGATCCGCTCCCATTCTTCTGAATTCCAGGGAGTATAGTCCCAGGCGACTCACTCTCTCCTCATAGGTTAACCCCTTCATCTCTGGAATCAACCTGGTGAACCTCCTCTCTACTCTTTTCCATAGATGCTGCCTGGCCTGCTGAGTTCCTCCAGCATTTTATGTGTGTTGCTCAGATTTCCAGCATCTGCAGATTTTCTTTTGTTTCCATTGAGGCTCTCCCTGGATTTAAAAATTGATAATAATTAATACTTCTATGCAATCAAAAAGACCACCATGTTGAACATAGATTTTTTTCATCCTACCCAAACAAAAATAAATTTGAAATCAGGGCTCTCGGTCAAAAAAATTGGATTAATGCAAATATGTTAACTGCATGTAGAATAAACAAAAACATAGTAAGATTAAAGATGGTTGTTCTATCTATTTCTTTGTTATAGTGCTGAGCTTCAGGGAATGCAAGAAAAGTCAGGGAGGGAATGTGCATTTGTATGAAATGTATTTTCTTCAGTGAAAAGTAACAGCTTCCTAGACCAGTTTTAGTTTAACATCTGCTAACATGGAATACATGCATTATCATTAAAAGAAAATGCTGGACATAGTATCTGAGGTGAGAAATGGGTAGTCAATACTTTAGGCCAAGGCCTTTCACCTGGACTGGAGATAGCCAGTATAAAAAGATAAGGGAAGGAGTAGAGCACGAGCTGGCCAGTGAAAGATGGATCCAGATGAGCACAGGTAGAGGAGGGGAGAGTGGAAATAGTTATAGAAGTTTAGAGATGGTGTTGGAGGTGAGAGAGGGTTGAAGGTGAAATCTGATAGCAATGCAAGGTGGAGGATAGATGGGAAGAGTGTTGGAAGAAAACTAAAAGGAACCCATCTGGGGGTGATGGGCAGGCAGAGGAGGGGGAGGAGACATGGTGATGGGGTTGGGCTGTGTTTAACAAGAACTAGATAGAACAGGAGAAGAGAGAGAAAGGGGACAGAGCGGGAGCAGTTTGTCTGAAGTTGGATAATTCAATGTTCATTATCAATGAACATCAGTTCAGTCTTTAGCCTGCTCCTTTAGATAATTCTAGGAAGGAGTTTGAGAGTTTTGAGTTTAGAGGAAAGAATTCATTATGGAAGAAATGGCTGAAATTATAAATCATGTTTCTCTCCTTTCACCCCCCACCCCCACCAATTTGCAGCTGAAGCAAACCAATCAGGCAGTGAATATCAGGATTTGCATTACAATTTACTCAAAGGCAAGGGTGTGACAGATGTTCACAATGTTTGACTACCACTTGTAACTGGGCAAATTAATTTAAGAAAAGGAGCTAAACTAAACAAGGGAAGGTGAGAGAGTGTGGTACTTGAAAAGACGGGAGAAATGCAGCAGACATCACTTTTCCTGGATTAGGAATATGAATCAAGACACCCAGAATTTGGCCACTTTAACTGACTCCCAAGAGACTCTCATCTGTTATTGGTGGCAATTCCTTTCAAACCATGACTAGTGGTAATCAGTATCATCCTGAGCCTGCTGTTTTACCCAGATCTTGAGCTGATTTAGTGTTTATCTTTTTATCCTTCGCATTGGCCTAAGCCTGTTTCTGGATCAGTCAACATCCAGAACAGTTGCAAAGGCCGGGATGCTCCATCGAAGTATGCTGGGGCCCTGCTCTACAAGCTCCTGTGCTCTTGCTTCTCTCTCCTTGTAGTATCTCAGTGAGCAAACTATATTTAATAACAGTAACATGCAAAATGCTGGAGGAACTTAGCGCGTCAGCCTGCATCAATGGAAAGGAATAAACAGTCAGTGTTTTTGGATGAAGCTCTTCATCAGTGCTCAGCCTAGTGCACAGTGTGCAGTGTAACTGTGAGTGATTGTCTTGGACGTTTCTTTTGTGATCGCAAGACCCTGTTGGATATTGCTAATGTAAGATGCCGCAGGCCTGTTTCCCTTGTTTGGTCGCGAGAGGCAGAAGCATGGCTTCGGTTGTAGCAATGACTAGGCCTGAAGCCGTGGACTGTGGGACTTCCACCAACCATAACCATTTCTTTTTCTGCAACGTATAACTCCTTACACTGGATAAAACTCCTATTATTAGCATTTATTATCTGGGGTCCATGATGATGTTCTCAGCCAAAATCTGAAATGGGTAGTTTTCCACATTATTAGCTGTACTCAAACAGATTGGCTAAATATATGACAAGTTCTGCAGGAATTTGTAGAAGTATAAATAAAATCTCACCAATCTGATAGTTCTTGCTGAATCCAGTCTAACAGAGTCCTGATGCAGTCTCAACGAGTCCTGATGCAGTCTCAACCTGAACTCTCAGTTATCCCTTTGCCTTCACAGATGCAAGTTGACCTGCTGAGTTGCTCAGTAGTTTCTTTTTCGCTTCAAGTTCCAGCATGTGCAATCTCTTGTGTCGCAGAGTGATATATCCTGTGCCATCATGCATTTTGCTGCTGCCACCGATGAATCATTGTTGCCATTCCATTTCTGAGCATATTCCTTTTAATATGATGACCCTGTTGCACAAGATGGAGGGTCTTTGTCTCCATAATTACTGTGCAATTGTTACTATTATGCTCATGGACAAATGCATCTACAACAGGTAGATTGGTCAGGATTAAGATCAAGTTGGTTTACCCCATTTGTTGATTTACTCACTGCAGTTACAAACTTAATTTGTCAGCAATGCCTTTCAGGACCTAGTGAGCTCAGTCAGGAATGGAGTTAATGTTGAAGTTCTTCACCCAGAAAATGTTATATATTCCAATGACTTTCAGTGTTTCTTATAGGAATTGTTCAACGTAAAGGAACAATATTTTGCTTTTGAAATAGCTCAGTAGTTGGTGTTCAGGAGTCAGTTCCATGGCCTGTGTTTGACCTAGTGACATCAGACTTCATAGGATCTGGAGCTGATAAAGACAATTTCTACTGTATATCACTGTACTGCCAGAACGATATGTCTGTCTTGCCCATGAAGATTGTAATGGATAAACATGTTGTCTGTAAGGGATGTTTCTGTAAGTACAACTACATTAGGCTCTTTTTAATTGACGTGTCTGTATTCTGCTGAGATGTTTGTAAGGAGGATTTTGCAAGCTGGATTGGGCAGTGGCCCATTTTAGTGTCTGGGGTGATGCTGGGTGGTCCATCTGGTTTTATCCTCTTTTAACATAGCATTTGAAATTATAGAACGGCTTGCAAAATTGTTTTAGAGCCTGAAAAAGATACAGCACAGAAACAGGCCTTAGGCCTATTGAGTCTGCCCCATCCACCAACCACCAATTAATTCCATGCTAATGCTATGTTAATCTCTTTTTTTATTCTCTCTACCTTCTCATCGATTCCCCCTTTGCCCCATGATTCAACAATTCACCAGAACATTATGGGCAATATAAACTTACCAAATAGGGTGTGGGAAGAAGCCAAATTCCTGGAGAAAACGCATGAGATCACGGGAATTTATGGTCAGGATTAAACCTAGGTCTCTGAGGTGGTGAGAGAAGGAGTCTGCTATCAATGCTACTGGGCTTCTGAACTTAGAGAACAGCACACATCACAATCTGTTTGGGTTGGATTCATAAATCAACCGGATGAGGTAAGGATGATAGATTCCAACCCCTTTTTTATTATAATCCAATAGTTTAATGGCCTTTATTACTGAGACCATTCTTTTGTTTAAAAAAGCAGGATATTTTAATGAACTGAATTTAAATTCCACAGAGTTACTGAGGTAGACTTAGAACTGGCATTGCCAGATTTTTTTACTTGATTACAAATCCCCTAATTTATCCACAATGCTACTCATGCAAATTATCTTGTAGGAAAATGCTTCCAGCATAAATGGACTTGATGCAGCATGTCTGACATGATTAAAAGTGAATTTAGTTGAGAAGAATATAATCCTATTTAATAAATATGGGTTGGGCAGAAGATGCTTACTTCATTTTGCATACACAATTTGTTTCACAGACTATATTTTGCCCCTCAGTTCACCAAAATATCTTAGTTTGTCAAGAGTTAGAAACAAAAACTGCTGAAAGAACTACTTTGTAGGTGGGTCAGGCAGCATCTGTGTAGGAAAGGGATAATCAATCTTTCAGGACACTGCTTCAGGAATCTCAGAAGTTTTATTGTATTTAGAGATACAGCACAGTAATAAGTCCTTCCAGCCCAATGAGCCTGCCCAGACCAATTACATCAAAGAAACCAATTAACCCACGAACCCTTATGTCTTTGCAATGTGGGGGAAACCAGAGCTGCTGGTAAAACCCGCACAATCATGGGGAGAACTCAAACTCTCCTCAGGCTCCAGCCGGGTGCAGGTGTCAATTTTAACCAATACTTCGATGCCAAACTCCGCCATCTTCACAAGCCATTGGTGCTGCATGGTAGTTCTATGCTTTAGTCAATCCTGTGGTCATTGCATATGCAATGTTCGCCTACTGTCAATGTCTCCAAGTAACCTAATTGGATATACTTCCTATGCTCCTTGATGCAGATTTCCACCATCCCAGGTCATCTTTAACCTGCATTAGTTGGGAGTTGAGCTTCCTTACAAGTTTGTGGATGGTATTTATCTGGTATTTCTTCAGGACCCTGCTGTTCCTTCCAGAAACTGTAGAAATATAGGGAAGACAGGTGGTAGTGATGGGTTCCTCCTTGTTGTTAGGTTTCCTGGTTTTTTCGTCGGCCTTTTTACAGCCTGATTGATTTCCTTTTCCTTGTAGCCATTCTGTAGGAAAGTCGTGCGTTATCGTCTTACTTCCTCATGGAGACTCTCCAGGTCCGAAATAGTCTTTGCATGGTTAATCAAAATAGAAAGAACTGCTCGATATTGGAAGGCATGATGGTGACTGCTATTGTTGAGTGGGTCTGTGGGCTTCCAATAGATGCCGTACCCGGGACTACAGACCGGTTTCCGTCACATTAGAATGTTCAGGAACAGGTCAAAGATGACCTGGGATTCAGTACAGCTGGCATTTACAGGATCCCCTGTGAATGCAGAGCAGTGTATATCAGCCAAACGGAATGCATGGCTGAAACCTACATCAAGGAGTACAAGAGGTGTATCCGTTTGGGTTACCCAGAGAAATCGGCAGTAGCAGAACACTGCATTCGCAATGGCCGTAGGTTTGACTTCGACGGCACAAAACTACTGTGCCGTGCCAATGGCTGTTGGGACCACCTTTTAAAGGAACCCAATGAAATAAAACTAGAGGAAAATGATTTCAACAAAGACAAAGATCTCGCTCTAAGTAAGAACTGGAATTTGATTGTAAGCAAGGTGGGAGAGCAGAAGCCTGTTTAGATGAGGACTAACCAACTAGGAGGGACGGGTGATGGGAGTTGGAGTTGAGTGTGTGTGTGTGTGTGTGTGTGTGTGTGTGTGTGTGCGCGCATGTATATATGTATATGTTTGTGTGTGTGTGTGTGCGCATGTATATATGTATATGTTTGTGTGTGTTTGACACACCACACACACACACACACACACACTCACCCACCCAACCCACTGGTCTAGACATGCCTAGGCATCATCCCTGATGAAAATCGCGGAGTTTGTCATCCAAGTGTTGGTTGAAATTGACACCTGGACCTGGCTGGAGGCCTGAGAAGAGTTTATGCATCATATACACTGGGAATGCACTGAATCCTTTTTTAGCATATAAACAGCAGTAGAGACAGTGATGGAACTGAACTCGGGTCACCGTGCTGTGATAGCATTATGCTATCCGCTGAGCTATATTTTAAAAAGTAAACTCTGTTTAGTCCAACTTCTTAGTCAGTCCCACACAAAATTTTCAATGATCATGTATGTTTTTTTTATCCTTTCTGATGTATTCCTAATATAAGTTTTAGTTTGAGTTTTTTTTACTCAAAATCCAAAAAAGCAGAGGGGTGATGAAAGAGAAAATGTGGAATATTTTGGACAACAATTGTAATTATATGATTATATTTCCGTTTTAGAGGATGTAGGAGTCCTTGGTGGGATGTTCTCTTGCCCTGGGGTATTGTGTGACTGGAAACATTCCTTTGATAACCAGAGGCCTGAAAGGGAAACAAGGAAATGCATTTGAATAAGGATTGCTATGAAGAAGTAGAGAAAATTAATAAATCAATGAAGCTGGCACACAAGCTGTGGTTAAATATAGAAAGTGACATCTTCAATAAAAAATTTAAACTATGATGTAGGAGGCAAAGTTGCAGGGTCATGGAACTGTAAATTGTGACTGTGGTATGCTGTAGTCTGTGCGCTGCACAAAACCATGGGAACTTGACTGAAATGAATAGATCTTTATCAAAATAAAGCACTTATTTGCCTTCAGGCACACTGTAAGAGATAAGTGGTTAAGCAGAAGTCTCCCTCTTCCTGTAACAAAATGACTGTCAACTAATGAAAGAAATGTTTTTGAATTCATTAGAAGGATTTCATTTTCTCTGCATGCTTATGGTCTGAAGTGAGACAGAGCCATAGACAACAATATTCAGCTACAAATCATGAATACCTTAAGGTGTGACTTAAATAATTATGCAGGCAGTTCAACTATCCCTGCAATTTTTAGCATTTTTAGATAAGATTAGAAATTGGTCAAAACACTTATTGTTTTATTATTTTAGGTTAACAACTATTCTTGCTTGAACAGTAAGCTATGATAATAAGGATAATAGTGCTGTGACACAGTATGAATTTTACCTGAAGCTGATGGAAGTAGGTAATAAAACATAAATAAACTGGAACCTAACTTGACAAATGATACCTGTCTCACTCTCTCTAAATTAAGTTTTCTATAGTTAATGCTGACAGGACTGGAGAAAAAGAAGATGAGGAGTAGAGTTAAAAGGATGTGGGGGGGGTGTAGGGAGAAACGCAAGGTGATAGGTGAAATCGGGAGGGGTGAAGTAGAGAGCTGGGAAGTTGCTTGATGAATGAAATACAGGACTGGAGAAGGGGGAATGTGATAGAAGGCCATGGAAGAAAGAAAAGTGGGGAGAAGCACCAGAGGGAGGCAATGGGCAGGCAAGGAGATATGGTGGAATGGTGAGGTGGGGGGGGGACATTACTGGAAGTTCCGAGAAATCAGTGTTCATGCCATCAGATTGCCCGGATGGAATATAAGGTGTTGCTCCTCCAACTTGAGTCTGGCCTCATCATGACAGTAGAGGCCATGAAGTGGCATATCTGAATGGAAATGGGAAGTGGAATTAAAATGAATGACCACTGCAAGATCCTGTTTTTTCTGACAGGTGGAGCATAGGTGCTCGGCGAAGTGGTTTCCCAGTCTATGTTGGGTCCACCTCTCTCTTCTTATCTTCTTACCTGCCCATCGCCTCTGGTGCTCCTCCCCCCCTTCTTTCTTCCATGGACTTCTGTCATCTCCTATTAGATGCCCCCTTTCTCCAGCCCTGTATCTCTTTCATCAATCAACTTCCCAGCTCTTTACTTCACCCCTCCCCTTCCTGGTTTCACCTATCACCTTGTGTTTCTCCCTCCCCTCCCCCCCACCTTTCAACTCTGCTCCTCATATTTTTTTCTCAAGTCCTGCTGAAGGGTCTTGGCCGGAAATATCGACTGTACTCTTTTCCATAGATGGTGCCTGACCTTCTGAGTTCCTCCAGCATTTTGTATGTGTTGCTTTGATAATAAATTTACTTTGCACTTTAAACTTTGATCTAACTGTGCCATTAGGCATTTGCATTCAAAATTTCTAAAGTTGTGAGATCCACAGTACTAACTTTCAGCTGCAGCTATTGTATAAAGATTAGGTAACTTAGTTGCATCTCCTAACTAGTGTTCTTCATGCTATCTGACAGGCAGATGCTTATTTGGGTACAGGTTTTAAGTTACCAGTAGCCTAGTACCCGCGCAACTGTTCGTCTTTACCTTAAGCCCATGTCTCAAATATTAGTAGAGTTTTTTGAGATTTGGAGGAGAAACAAGATCATATTCTGGCTGTATATCTGCACATTTTCCTTTTGCAGCTAGTATCTCTGAAGAATCTGATTGGATTCTATTCTCCCTATTCCTTTTCTAACCAATTAATTTCATGGCATACTTTTGTCCTTTCTGAAGCATTGGATTCGTACTAATCTATATTGCCCATTTTGACATAATGCACAGGATTCAGAATGCAGATCAGTTACAAATATGGGTGGAGAAATAGCAGATGGAGTTTAATTTGGGCAAGTGTGAGGTGTTGCACTTTTGGAGGTCAGATGCAATCATGATGAAATCATACCAGCGACGTTACTATCTTAGAACATTAAGGACATTCAACTTGTCACCGCGCACACTAACAACCTTCTAGAGGTGTAGTGTTGCAAGTATCCTGTCTGGTTGCTTCACGGTCTGGTATTGCTTCTCAAATGTGCCAGAATACAAGAAGCTGCAGGGGGTTTTGGACTCTAACCAATACATCAGGGCACATTCCTCCCACTGTCAGTAGTGTCTACAGGAGGCACTGCCTCAAAAAGGCAATATCCATCAACAAATATCCCCACCATCTGCACTATGTCATCTTTACACAGCTGTCATTGGACATGAGGTACAGAAGCCTGAAGTCTGACATCACTGTGTTCAAGCACAGCTATTTCCCTTCAAACTTTTGGTTCTTGAACTAACCAGCAAAACCCTAATCACCATTACAGTTTAGCAACACTATGACCACTCTGATCGTTTTGTACTAAAGTGGATATCGCTGTTTTTATTCTAATTGTGATTTCTTGTAACAATTCTGTACAATTTAGGTTTAATTTGTTTCTCATGTGACTGCTTCTTATATAATGCTGTGGCAGGTGAGTTTTATTGCACCTATGACAATAAACTCAACTAACCCAAATAACAATGTAACAGTGCAGTAAATGTCTGCAATGTACATGTGTTTACACAGCACTGCCAGCATTCCCCACCCCCCCACCCCGTGATCATGGAAGTCCTAAACTTTCTGGCCACTCTGACATTTTTCCAAATACATTTCAAGCTGGTGTTTTCATTTATTTAAGCATTAGAATGCAAATTTTTAGTTGTCAAGCATATATGATGAGAGAATCTGGCTTCTGACCTTGCACCAAGTTAGACATTGTACAGGAATTGTGAATTCCTTTCAAAGGAATTGGTTAAGGGATAATAGTATATATTGGTATTTTACATTCTAATTGTTTGTATCTTGTATTTTTTTTTGTTTCTGACAATTGAATTTTCTTTCTTTTTCAATACATTTATTAATTTCTTACATAAAAGAATACAGAGTACAGTAAGATATATAATATATATCGATTACAATATATTTAAATCACAGATAAAGAGTAATTACCCCATATCCATATAAATTAAATTTCAACATAATATTGAAAAGAAATAGTTTTATTATACAAAAAAATCTAAACCCACTACCAGAAAAAAAAAGCAGCTGTTAGGTTAAAAAAAGGAAAAAATCCTTAACATATAGTAAAACATATTATTAGCCAACATCTGTGCTTAATAGCAAATCAAAGATTTTGAAGATAATTCAAAAAAGGTCCCCACAATATTAAAAAATCTTGTCTAGGTTCAGAAATGGAACAGCGAATCTTCTCTAAATTTAAGCAAGACGTAACATCATGTAACCAATGAGTATGAGTAGGCGGAGTGGCATCCTTCCACTTAAGCAACAATGCCCTCCTGGCTACAAGAGAAATAAAGGCCAAAATATGCAAATCATGTGTCTCCAAAATAATATCATTTCCTCCAACAATACCAAATAAGTCAGTCAAAGGATTAGGTTTAAGATTTACTTTAAAAAGCACCGAAAAAGTTTGAAATACTTCCAATATTTTTTCAAGACTCGGACAAGTCCAAAACATATGGATTAGTGAAGCTTCTCCATTATTGCATCTATCACAATAGGGAGATATATCCCAATGAAAATGAGACAGCTTGTCTTTAGACATATGTGCTCCATGAACCACTTTAAATTGTAGAAGGGAATGACGGGCACATAATGATGAGGTATTAACCAATTTAAAAATTTCATTCCAAGTGTCCTCAGAAATTGAAAACTGTAAATCTTGTTCCCAAAGATTTTAAATTTTATCTAAAGGAATATTTCTCATTCCCAACAACATACCATAAATATTAGATATAGATGCATTATGGAAGGGTTTCAAATTAAAAGTTATATCAAGTAAATTTTTCTCTGGACTTTTAGGAAATGTAAGTACTTGAGAACGCAAAACATCTCCAATTTGTAAATATTGAAAGAGGTGAGTTCTCGGTAGGCAATACTTAAATGACAGTTGTTGAAGAGAGACTATCTCCAACAAGCAAATCTTCCTTTTTCAATCTTTTTATTAGTTTCATAATAATAAACATAGCATAGTATTGATACAAAGTTATTGGGAATATATTGTTGTAATCCACATAGTTAAATATAAGCCCAGTTGACACTTAAATGTTAAATCTCCCAATCATACAGAATACAGATGAACAATATAAAACAAAGAAAAATATCTCAAAAAAAATCATGAAAAAGGAAAAAAATATATAAAAATATAATCCCCCCAAAAAAACTAACCTAAACAGTAATAATCAACTAAACTAAAGAAAAAGACATGGGCTGTTATGTAACATCATAAAAAAAAGGAACCATTAGTGTCGACGACTCTGTTCCTCTCAACAAATATTACAAAGAAATAGAATAAATTTGGAAAAGGTCAAATTACATCATATGAAAATGTTGAATAAATGGCCTCCAAGTCTTTTCAAATTTAATAGAGGGATCATAAACAGTTCAAAATTTCCAAATTTAAACACAACATAGTTTGAGAGAACCACTGAAATGTGGTGGGAGGAGTAATCTCTTTCCAATTTAGCAAAATGGATCTTCTAGCCATTAATGTAAGAAATCTTACAAGCTGAAGAGGTTAAATGACTTGATTCTATCATTGGTTACCCAAAAATGGCAGTAATTGGGTGAGGTTGTAAATCAATATTCAAAACAGTTGAGATAATATCAAACATATCTTTCCAATATTTTTCCAACAAAGGACATGACCAAAACATATGAGTTAAAGAAGCTATCTCAGAGTGACATCTGTCACATATAGGATTTATATAAGAATAATAATGAGATAATTTATCTTTAGACATATGAGCCCTATGCACTACTTTAAACTGTATCAATACATGTTTAGCACATATAGAAGATGAATTAACTAATTGAAGAATTTTTTTCCATTTTTCAATCGGTACAATAATCTTAAGTTCTCTTTCCCAATCAGTCTTAATTTTATTAGATACCTCAGAACATATTTTCATAATTGTATTATAAATAATTGCTGTAACACCTTTCTGAAAAAGATTTAAATCTAAATTTTTTTCCAAAATATCCATTGAATATAAATTTGGAAAGGTAGGAGAAACGGCATTTAAAAAATTTCTAACCTGTAAATATCTAAAAAAGTGAGATCTAGGCAGATTATATTTATTAGACATAAAACAATTATCCAAAAATAAATCACAAAATCATACTATCCCTTTAATTTTCCAATCTGGATATGCTTGATCCATAGTAGAGGATTGAAAAAAGAAATTAGATATAATAGGACTTGCTAAAACCAACAAGCAAATCATGAAAACATATAATACCCAATCTATTCCACTCTTAAAAACTACATCAGCCATAGAAGGTTTAAAAAAACAGTTAGAAAAAATGGGACTGGAAAGTGAAAAATTCAATAAACCAAAATATTTTCTAAATTGTACCCAAATCCTCAAAGTGTGTTTAACTACAAAATTATCAGTAGAGCTACTAGGACTTGATGTTTCAATCCCTATGGTAAGTTGGCACTCTCGATGTTGGCAGTGGGTTTGGAGTGATGATGAGGGAGGGTAGGTACGTCATCGGGGTCATCAGGTGGGCACCCTCCTCCTTTGACGTTTTGTTGATAAGCCCATGATGTCTCCAGAGGGCTCGACGGTGCTACCTGGTGTCCCAGATACACCCCCTCAGTTCCATACCCTCCTGTCTTCATCTTGCAGCCCAGTTGTTGTCTTTCCTTTTAATCCAAATCCAATTGCTGCTTTCTTCTGCTGCATTTGACAAGGACTTGATTGCTTGTTGGAGGGAGTAACCCCTCACCCCCATCTTCTTCAATAGACTGGTCGTAGATGTAGCAACGAATCCTCTGCATCCCACTTCTGCAGGGAAAATCTTGGTCTTCCTTAAATTAATTAAAGATAAAGGAATTGAGAATCCAAGAATAGAAATGATAGAAAATTTATTAACAGAGTTAGCTTCTAAAGAAGCCTAAACCAGACAGTCCTCTCGATTAATATAATATAACCAAAATGTAAGATTCTGTATATTGACTGCCCAGTAATAAAACCTAAAATTGGGTAAGTCTAAACCTCCATTCTTTTTAGCTTTTTAAAGATGAACTTTACTTAATCGAGAAATTTTATTTTTCCATATATAAGAAGATATAATAGAATCCAAAGAATCAAAAAAGGATTTAGGAATAAAAACAGGTATGGCCTGAAATAAATATAAAAATTTAGGCAAAATACTCATTTTAATAGAATTGATTCGGCCAATCAATGGTAAAGAGAGGGGTGACCAATTTGATAGTGCCTTCTTAACATAATTCAGAAGTGTAAAAAAAATTGTCTTTAAAAAGGAATTTATGATTCCTAGTAATTGTTACGCCCAAATAAGTAAATTGATTTCTTACAATTTTAAAAACAATTTTAATACCAAATTATTCCAGGGAAAAAGTTCACTCTTATGAAAGTTAAGTTTATATCCTGAAAACATACTAAAGCAGGAGAGTAAAGAAAGTAGAGAAGGTAAAGAAGACTCCACATTAGAAATGTAGAGCAAAAGGTCATCAGCATAAAGCAAAACTTTGTGGGTAATACCCCTCCTTAAAATACCAGTGATATCATTAGATTCCCGGAAAGCAATAGCTAAAGGTTCTAAGACCAAATCAAAAAGCAAAGGACTCAAAGGACAACCTTGTCTAGTTCCACAATGAAGTTTAAATGGTTTGGAGTACTGAGAGTTAGTAAGAACCTGAGTGGAGGGAGATAAATAAAGTAATTTAATCCATTGAATAAAATCGGGCCCAAAGTTAAATTTTACTAAGGTCTTAAATAGATAATTCCATTTAACCCGATGAAAGGCTTTCTCAGCATCTAAGGATATCACACATTCCAAAATCTCTTTAGAAGGAAAATAAGTAGCATTCAATAAATGACAAATATTAAAGTGGGAGTATCGATTTTTGATAAATCCAGTCTGATCATCAGAGATAATAGATGGCAAAATATTTTCAATCCTACGAGCCGAAAGTTTAGATAAAATTTTAGTATCAACATTAAGTAAGGAAATAGGTCTTTAAGAAGAGCATTCAAGTGGGTCCTTATTCTTTTTAAGAATAAGTGAAATAGAGGCTTCATAAAAAGATTGGCAACTTACCTAATTTAAAAGAGTTGGAAAGGACTGAATATAGACGAGGTATAAGCAAAGAGGAAAAAGCCCTATAAAACACTCCAGAAAATCCATCAGGACCTGGAGCCTTCGCCGAGTGCAAAGAGTGAACAACCTAGCAATTTCCTCATAGGAAATAGGTTGATCCAACAATTTTCAAATATCATCAGAAAGTGTAGGAATGTTTAATCGATCTAAAAATTTATTCATAGGAGTATTATCTTTAGGAGGATCAGAACTATAAAGTTTAGAGTAGAATTCTCTAAAAGCATCGTTTATTTCTAAATGATCAGATGTTTTATCACCATCAGCTTTACAAATTACTTTAATTTGATGTTTAACTATAAGGGTCTTTAATTGGTTAGCTAATAGTTTACCCGTTTTATCTCCATGAACATAGAACTGACTTTTATCTTTTAAAAGTTGCATTTCAATTGCATAAGTTAAGGGCAGATCGTATTTAATTTTAATTTCAACACGTCTTCTATATAAAACAGGATCTGGCGCCAAAGCATATTTTTGGTCTAATTGCTTCAACTGATTGGCTAATTCAATTCTCTCCTTATTAGCTGTTTTCTTAACACTTGCGGTAAAAGAAATAATTTGACCTCTAATATAAACCTTAAAAGCATCCCATAAAGTAAGCCTAGAAGTCTCTTCTAGCGTATTCTCTTCAGAAAAAAAGAATAATTTGTCTTTCCAAAAATTTTTAAAAGTCTTTATCTGATAACAAAATTGGATTAAAATGCCAGAATCTGTTTATTTGAGAGACACCCGGAAGATTTAAAGATAAAAACAAAGGAGCGTGGTATGAAACAGCAATTTCTTTATATTCACAGGATCGAACTGATGGAATCAATTGGCTATCAACAAAAAAATAATCAATCCTGGAATACGTTTGATGAACATGAGAAAAAAATGAATACTCTAT
Organism: Mobula hypostoma; assembly: GCF_963921235.1. Lineage (NCBI taxonomy): Eukaryota > Metazoa > Chordata > Chondrichthyes > Myliobatiformes > Myliobatidae > Mobula > Mobula hypostoma. The sequence continues at coordinate 132,397,683 of NC_086100.1, read as the reverse complement.
CTGTTGGATGCAAAAAACGCCGAACATCAACAATATCACATCTCATTAGAAAAGATTGGATAAAGGAGGCAGATCTACTACAAGTCAATCGTTTAGAAGAAGAACGATCTAAAACAGGATCTAAACAACAGTTGAAGTCTCCTCCTAAAACCAAAGAATATAAACTTAAATCTTGTAAAAGTGAAAAAAAATTCAAAAAAGCCTGGATCATCTATATTTGGGGCATACAAATTAGCAAAAACCATTAATTTATTATCTAATTTCCCTGAGACTATAACAAAACGCCCATTGGTATCAGACAGTACATTATGTTGAACGAAAGAAACTGAATTGTTTATAAGAATCGAAACTCCTCTTGCCTTAGCCTGAAAGGAGGAATGGAAAGATAAACCCTTCCAACGGCTGAAAAGACATAAATTATCACACTTACGAACATGTGTTTCTTGTTAAAAAAAATTGAGACATTCATTTTCTTTATATAATTAAATGTCTTATTACGTTTCACAGGATAGTTTAATCCTTTCACATTAAAATTAAGTAAATTAAAAATATGGTCCATTTTAAATGTTGCTAAATGGAGATGTTTGAATAAATATCACTGGAATATATATTAAATCCAAACAGTAAGCTTTAAGAAAAAGTAACCAAGCAACAATTGAAGCTAAGAGAGCCAAACAGCTGATAGAAATAAAGAAACCCCCCCCCCGCCCAAAGAGAGAAAATCGACCAAAGGACAGTCGACAGCTAAACCTACCATTCCCTCTCAAAACAATCTACTGGCTGAGCTCCAAAAAAATTTTTTAAGGCAAAACTACGTTCCAACAAGACACAACAAAAAAAAGAACAAAATTAAACATTTTTTTAAAAAACTCATAAAAATTATAGTATAAAAGTATTAGAAAGAAATATGAAATTTCAAAACATATTAACTTAGAAAGTATTAACTCAAAGAAAACTTACTAATACTAAATCCTGAATTTTCTAAACAAAGAAATAAAAGTACGAAAAATATTAGATATGAAGGCATACCAAAAGTGAAAAAAAAATTGTTCATTAAAGAAAGTAATGAACAGTTAGACTGCTGATTCTTAAAAAAGGATCCATCAGGCAGACGCAACATAAATTTGTGTAAAGAGTTATTGAACAGTTAAACTTCTGAAATTCATCCGGCACTCAAGAAATCCTGCACCTCTTGAGTCGAACGGAACCATCTCTGAGAACCATTTTTCAGAATGATTCTAAGACGAGCGGGGTAACGAAGAGAGGGTTTAAAGCCTTTATTATACAGCTCAGACATGACTTTTTTAAACTTAAAGCGTTCATTCAACACCTCGGGTGAAAAATCTTTCACAATTCTGAACTTCTGGTCTTCATAATCAATCATACCTTTCCGACAAGATTCATGAATTAAAAGTTCCTTTGTTTGAAAGTCGTAAAGACAAATTATCACTGAACGGGGTCGTCCTCCTGGAGGAGGTCTTGGTACAGGTGATCTGTGAGCTCGGTCTATTTTAGGTGGAGGTTTTAAAATATTCGGAAATAAATTAGCCAAAAGGTTTGCAAAAAATTCCGAAGGCTGATTGCCTTCCAATGACTCTTTAAAACCCAGAATACGTAGATTATTTCTTCTGTTTCTATTTTCTAAGTCGATAATCTTCCGTCTTAATGTTTCATTAACCTTTAACTGTTTATCACAGATCTGTTCCAGGTCGTCAATCTTCGCGTTGAACATCGTCAAAGGAAACTTCGTTCTCCTTTATCCGTTTATCGTGTTCACTTAAAGTTTTTTGAATAGAATCCAATATTCCATCCATCTGCTTAAATTCAGCACTGTGTTGCTGGAACTCCTCCAAAAGTTCATTTTTATGCTTCCGAAGTGTCTCCATAATAGATTCCAAAGTTACAGGAGGGTCCTCTTCTTTTTTAGAAGCTTTAGCATGACTCATCATAAAGCAATATTCTGTTTAAAAGTAAGTTTTCAAAACAAGTTGGAAGTAGTAAATTAAAAAGAGTAAGAGCACCGATAATAGCGCTGCTACTCCAACAGCCAGTAGGATCTGAATTTTCAAGAATATTACTAGTCTATGACATATTTGTGAGCCAGCTAAGATCCCCATGTTAGTTGGTTGACTTTCATAGTTAGTTTCATGTTCTGATTATTGAGTACGTAGTTATTTTCATGGTCTCCAAAAAGTTGTGGCATATGGTTTCAAGGACTGCATGAAGGTAATAATAGCTCTATGCTAGGTGAATGTTCACAGGAAAAATGTTAGACTGAATTACTTAAAAGTTTTCTGGTTTATATAGGACATTATCAAATATGCCAGTTGCTCTTGTGGCACTATATAGATCAGATACAGTGGGAATATGGGATCTATCTTGACTCTATTTACTAGCATACTGAAATGCAGTATTTCCAGGGAAGTTTTCGGAAGAAATTACTTGGCCTTCATTCTACAGACCATCTTTTATAGTAGAATGTGGCAATTCAATTCCCCTTCTGAATGAGAGTTGTAATATATATGGTTCATTTTGTTTTGTTCTGTATCAACTGATTGGATTAAACTAAATTCATGTAGAGGGCTCCACCCCATCAGATAGAAGTGTACTTAATCAAATTTTGAGGTTAAGAAATGCTAATCCATTGCACGATTTGATTATTTTTTAACCGAACAAATCAAATTTTGTGGTAAGAAAAGCAGCTTTGACCAGTTTGTATATAGACCAGCAAAGAATATTAACTTAATGCTTTACGAAGAAATTTTCAGTAATTGTGAGGTATCACTTGTATTAAATTTATCTTTTTAATTTAAATATTTAGCTTAAAATAGATTCCCATACCTTGTTCCTTGTCTTCCTGTTCTGATTAATGTTTATAGTATTTTAAGTGATAGTTCACACTTCAGTAAATGTTAATGGCCTCATTATTGGCTCTACAGGTGTTTAATTTGATATTTGAAGTAATTTTCTTGTTGGTTAATTAAATAGATTGAACTAAAATGTTAAAGTTAGTAGATCACCAATGGTTCTGCTTACAGGAATGCAGATAATATACTCTCTATGCTATATGAATAACCTTCTCCCTCTTATTATTTTGCATTTCTCCTTTCACTTATAGAATGGGTGCAGGGCAGCTGAAGGAAAGTGAACTTAACCAACACTGCAAGTGTACTGGTAAAAATTACAGGTTTTGGGTAGAGAGAGAGATTCATAATACAGTGGAAACTGTGGTGGCTGTCCCATTTTGGGAAGGATACTATAGCAGTATATAACAAAAGATTTGAAAGCAAGATGTCTCCAGGGATATCTCAAAACTGTTTGCCTACTCTTCATTGTCTATCTCACTGGCATCCATTCTTCTCTGACAGCGATTACAGAGCCAGAAAGTTGTACAATGCAGAAAACTGTGCTTTTAACCTAAAGAATCCATTGGACCATCAAGTACCAGTTATGTTGCTGCATTTTTTTCATGGAGGCTTTGAGTGCAATCTTGAGTTTTTTCAACTGTGTGAATGATGTAACTGACTGAATGTAGCAAGGGCCTCAATCCTGGGGAAGTTGGTCTGAGAAAGACATTTGTATGTGTTCATCCATTCATAAATGAAAGTGTCATTTGCATGCTGCAGCTTGGTTACTGTGGTTTGGGTTATTGGTTCTGGTGTATGGTCACAATTGATTGAATAATTTCCTATTAGTTCTGAGATTAGCTCTATTCCCAGAGGACATTTAATGGAAATGAAATTCAACATTATGGTATGAAAAATACCGGGAGCAATGTTGCAGCCTTGTTTGATGGCAGTTTTCACTGAGAATGAGTTTTTTTCAAATCTGGTAATTAATATCCTGGTTTCTTCTCTGTTCTAGAGTAATGTGGAAACACATTTCTATGGCATCTGAATGTTTATTCGGATGAAGTTTTGGTTTATTCAGGAATAGATTGTGGACGAGTATTTTGACAAAAGCACAACAAAGAAGGGGTCTGGAAAACTGATGGTGAACTGATAAAATGATATAATCTGACATATGATATCTGACGTATTTTTAAGTGTTATTTATCTGGGGCATAGTTTGTACATAACAAGAAAGAAAAACATGTAAGGTTTCGGAGGAAGGACCGCTAAAAGGAATGATAATTATCTGATTACACTCAAAAACAGGTAAAAGCAGATTTTGACTAACTACTGTATGTATATCAGAAAATGGTCTGATCATTTTTGTTGTAGTTTGGAAATGCAGAATCATTTTCCGAAGGAATTGTTGTTCAAAAACTTTGAACAGAAAAGGGAGGTTGCCGATGACCAAGTAGTTGGGATGATGTATAAGGCTAAGTGTCATGCAAGCAGGGCTGAATTTATCAGGTACATAAGGGGTACAGAAGGGTTAGCAGACATAAGTTTGATAAACTCCTATATTAATAATAATATCTAATTGTATTTCTTATTTTCCATGCAGGCTTCCGAAAAATTAGCTTGGATGATCTACGTAAAGCCTACATAGTGAAAGATGTACAGCAGTATATTCTACATAGGCTGGACCAGGAGGAAGCACTCAGGCAGCATCTGACAAAAGAAACAGCTGAAATGTTGAACCAACTTCATATTAAAAGCAGTGGCTGTTTCCTTTATCTCGAACGTGTCCTTGACGGAGTGGTGGAAAGTTTTATTATGCTGCGAGAAATTAGAGATATTCCAGGAACTTTGAATGGACTCTATCTCTGGCTTTGTCAGAGGCTTTTTGTGCGAAAACAATTTGCAAAAGTGCAGCCTATTCTAAACGTAATTTTGGCTGCCTGTAGGCCTTTGACGACTTCAGAATTGTATCATGCAGTCTGGACAAAAAATATGACCATGACAATAGAAGAATTTCAGCGGAAATTAGATATATTATCAAAGGTTCTTGTTGATGGCTTGGGAAGCACTAAAATTCTGTTTCATTACAGTTTTGCTGAATGGTTACTTGATGTGAAGCACTGCACCCAGAAGTACTTGTGTAATGCTGCAGAGGGCCACAGGATGTTAGCCATGAGTTACACATGTCGTGCAAAAGAACTCTCCCCGATGGAGGTACAAGAATTGGCTCTGCACCTGCTTAATTCTAACTTACAGCTGGAAACACATCATTTGGCTTTGTGGATGATTTGGAACAGTACGCCTGTGAAAGGAGCTTTGTCGACAGTGATTCCTAAAGAACAGGAAATACTGCAGCTTTTAGTGAAGGCAGGAGCTCATGTGAACAGTGATGATGACCGCACATCATGTATTGTTCGGCAGGCATTGGAGAGGGAGGACTCCATTCGAACTCTACTGGATAATGGGGCCTCTGTTAACCAGATTGACTCTAATGGAAGAACATTGTTGGGTAGTGCAGCCTATAGTGGCAACTTAGATGTAGTTAATCTACTGATATCAAGGGAAGCTGATCTGGAAATTGAAGATAATCATGGACAGACAGCACTTACACTTGCTGCAAGGCAGGGTCACACCAAGGTTGTTAATTGCCTCATTGGGCATGGTGCTAACATAAATCATACTGACCAAGACGGATGGACAGCACTCAGGTCAGCAGCTTGGGGAGGACACACTGAAGTGGTTTCTGCACTTCTTTATGCTGGAGCTAAAGTGGATTGTGCCGATGCAGATAGTCGGACTGCTCTTAGGGCAGCAGCATGGGGCGGACATGAAGACATTGTTCTAAATCTGCTTCAACATGGAGCCGAGGTTAACAAAGCAGATAATGAAGGAAGGACGGCACTCATTGCGGCAGCATACATGGGACATAGAGAAATAGTCGAACACCTGGTTGATCATGGTGCGGTGATAAATCATGAAGATGTAGATGGGAGGACAGCTCTGTCAGTTGCTGCACTATGTGTCCCAGCAAGCAAAGGTCATGCATCAGTGGTTAGTTTGCTGATTGACCGAGGAGCAGAAGTTGACCACTGTGACAAGGATGGTATGACTCCACTGTTAGTAGCGGCCTATGAAGGTCATGTGGATGTTGTCGATTTGCTTCTTGAAGGAGGGGCAGATGTGGATCACACTGATAACAACGGTCGTACCCCTCTTCTAGCCGCTGCATCCATGGGCCATGCCTCTGTCGTAAACACCTTGCTGTTTTGGGGCGCAGCGGTGGATACCATCGATAGTGAAGGAAGAACAGTATTGAGTATAGCCTCAGCACAAGGAAATGTGGAAGTGGTGCGTACTCTGCTGGACAGAGGACTCGATGAGAATCATAGAGATGATGCTGGTTGGACTCCATTGCATATGTCAGCATTTGAGGGTCACCGAGTAGTATGTGAAGCACTTATTGAACAAGGTGCTAGAACTAATGAGGTGGACAATGATGGTCGAATCCCTTTAATACTGGCTGGTCAGGAAGGCCATTATGACTGTGTACAGGTTATGCTTGAAAACAAATCAAATGTAGATCAGAGAGGCTATGATGGGAGGAATGCATTACGTGTTGCATCATTAGAAGGCCATAGAGATATAGTTGAACTTCTCTTGAGCCATGGGGCTGATGTTAATTGCAAGGACGCTGACAGCCGCCCAACTCTGTACATCCTAGCACTTGAAAATCAGTTAGCAATGGCTGAGTATTTGCTAGAAAATGGAGCAAATGTAGAAAGCACAGATGCAGAGGGAAGAACTGCTCTGCATGTTTCCTGCTGGCAGGGACACTTGGAAATGGCTCAACTTTTAATAAACTATCATGCTGATGTTAATTCAGCAGATAATGAGAAGAGGTCAGCTTTACAATCTTCTGCATGGCAGGGGCACATGAAAATTGTCCAGTTGCTGATTGACCATGGAGCATCAGTAGATCATACGTGCAACCAGGGTGCCACTGCTCTTTGTATTGCAGCCCAAGAAGGACATGTAGATGTTGTCCAGATATTGTTGGAACATGGTGCTGATCCAAACCATGCCGACCAGTTTGGACGCACTGCAATGAGAGTTGCTGCAAAAGGTGGCCACACACAAATTATAAAGTTATTAGAAAAGTATGGAGCTTCTAGTTTAAATGGATGCAGCCCATCTCCGGTTCATACAATGGAACAGGCAGCCCCTCAATCTGTCACTGTGAAAATGCAATCTTTGACAATTAAGTCAAATAGCTCAGGCAGCACTGGTGGAGGAGATCAGTCCGCGGTGCGGGGTTTTTCTAATGGCCCTCAACATCCTTTCAGTTCACCCTCTGAATCTCCAGATTCAACAGTCGATCGGCAGAAATCCTCTTTGTCCAATAATTCACTAAAGAGTTCCAAAAATTCCTCTCTCCGCACAACATCATCCACAGCAACAGCCCAGACTGTACCTATGGACAGTTTCCATGGTATGTCCTTCACAGAACAGATACAGCAGCATTCTTTGCCACGCAGTCGAAGCAGGCAGTCTATTGTATCTCCGTCATCTACTACACGTTCCATAGGACAGCATGCTAGTTCCCCAACCAGTGAAAATGAATGGGGACAGATGAAGCCCAATGTGAAATCTGGTAAGAGCAGCAAAACTGGACATGTTGTGTCCAGTGAAGGTTCCAAAAGTACTTCGTCTGGGAAAAGAGCAGCACAGAATAAACAAAACAGCTCCCCTCAGCCCAAGGTTTTAGAATATGAAATGACACAACTTGACAAGCGAATGGCCATAAGTAAAATGGTTCAGAATAGTGTAGTGTCACTAAAACAGACATCGCATGAATCACAGTGTAAAATCTTAATTCCACAAAGTCCACAGGAACATACAAGGACTCAGCAACAGTTCTTAATTCAACAGCATGGAGAGCAGAAGAAACGAAATGGAATCATGACAAATCCAAATTATTTGCAAGGGAATCCTGTTTTCCTGAGCAGAGTTGCTGTTCCAAGAAGTGCACAGGAAAGAGGACATAATGAATGTTTGGAAGGTTATCCATTAGCAGAGACTGAACTGAGCCTGAAGCAGGCTCTAAAATTACAGATTGAAGGGACAGATTCAAGCTTTAATTACAAGAAAGAGACACCATTATAGCAGGTACCCTTAAGTGTATTTATTTGTTTCTCTAACGCATTCAATTATTGACATTGTGATAAGTTGTAGACCCAAATTTCCTATAACAGGTTCATCATGTTTATGCATCATTTTATTTACACACGTCTTTCTCAGCAGGGGAACTTAGGAAACAGCATTGAATTGGGAGTAGGCATTCTAAGACATTAGTGTCCATAATGCAGTTAGATCATGACTGATCTGTGACTCAACTCACTCTACAAATAACACACATCAAAGTTGCTGGTGAACGCAGCAGGCCAGGCAGCATCTCTAGGAAGGGGTACAGTCGACGTTTCAGGCCGAGACCCTTCGTCAGGACTGTTGTTTGTTGTTCACTCTACAAATGTAGTTTCTCTCTACTCTTAGCTGTTCTGCTAAAAATCTTGAAAACTTCAATTGGAAGCAGTATCATAATATGTGTATCTGTAGATTTGATGTTACTGCAGTTGAAACCTATGAGAAAGCCATTTTGATTTGAAACATAAGAAAAAAATGAAAATTAGTAGTTTCTTCAGTAGGGGTAGGTTTTTTTGGCTAATGCCCTGGAAGTAAAGGTGGAAAATGATGGATATCCTTTGGAGGTTAGGATTTCTTTAATTTTTTATATAGTTCTTTATACTTGTTAAATATTTATATTGTTGCATGCTGTGCCATGATCAAAACACCACAGCAAATTCCTAATGCATGTAAATATATATGGTGAATAGCAATGATCCTGGTTCTTCCATATTCTGCATGTCAGACAGCATCTTTAGAGAAATGAAAGTAATGAAGAAGGAATGAGCAAAACTTAAAGATGCAACAGGTTTTAAACATAAAGACAGTGAAGAGAGTAAGGGGAAGGAATAAAGGGGAAGATCTGTAATAATTTGACGAACAGAAGAAATTAAATAACTAAAGTTGTTTACAGTCTTAATATGTCTTGCATTATTCATTTTGTTTAATTTAAATTGACTTCTACTGTTACAAATCTTTTTGTTCTTTTCTCAGTTTCCTGATTTCCCTACCACTACCTGGTCAATACCTGTTAAGTCTTTGTAAGACTTCCCTGTTCTGATGAATGATCATTGGTCTGAACTGCTAAGTACTTTCAGATTTTCATTTTGAGTACCTGAGGTAGTAATCTCAAGGACCTGAGCATACTATTTTAATGTATCCCAACCATTTTTTGACATTTGCAAATTACCATACAGATGACCATAAGACCATAAAACATAGGAACAGAATTAAGAAATTTGTCTTATCGAATCTGCTCTGCTATTCTATAATGTCTGATTTATTATCTCTTTCAACCCCATTCTCCTGCCTTCACTCCGTAACCTTTGACACTCTTACTAATCAAGAACCTATCTACCTTTGGTTTAAGTATACCCAATGTTGGATTGCGATGTTTTAATCTTTAGATTCTTTCGGAAGTCATGAAAGAGGTACAAAATGTGTTGCTTCACGATTGTTTATTAAGCTTTAATAGAACAAAGAAAATTATAGACTATGGTAGTGGTCTGCTAAGTGAAGGGAGAGGGAAGCAAATAAAATGGCACCACTGTGTGGTCAGCTCTTTTTATACCCGTAGATGAACAACTTGCTCAAATTTGTGGATAAGAGTCAACCAATGAGATATCCTCTGTTCAAATAATGCCACACCTCCTGATAAGCTTACAGAGCTTTCCAGAATCAGAAAATGTAACCACTTGGAGAAATACTGAACAATTGCATATACTATGCATACTGTGACCACTAGAAAAAAATACTAAACAATTACATGTATGTAAGTAGATAGAATTTAAAAATGCTAACAGTTAATTGTTATGCTATGAAGAAAATAATTATTAAGTCTAATCCAGCACCAAGTACTTGGCTTCTACAGCTGTCTGTGGAAATGACTTGCATAGATTCACCACACTCTTGCTCAAGAGATAATTCCTCATCATTGTTCTGAAGGGGCATCCTTGGATTCTGAGTCTGTGCCCTCTGGTCCTACATGCCACTACTATAGGACACATCCTTTCCACATCCAGCCCATCTAAGCCTTTCAATATTTGGTAGGTTTCAATGAACTCTGCCCTGTTTCTTCTCATCTCCAGTGAGTACAGATTCAAAGCCATCAAATGCTCCTAATAAATTAACCCTTTCCTTCCCAGGATTATTATTGTGATTATTCTATGGAGCCTCTCCAATACCGGCACATTCTTACATGTAAGAGGCACAAAACTGCTCACAATACTCCGAGTGTGGTTTGGCCAATGGGTTATAAACCTTCAGTATTTCATCCTTGCTTTTATATTCTAATCCTCATGAAATGAGTGCTAGCCTTGCATTTACCTTCCTTACCACTGACTCAACCTGCAAGTTAATTTTTAGGGAATCCTGCACAAGGTCTTCCAGGTTCCTTTGCACCTCTTATTCTGAATTTGCTCCCCATTTAGAAAATAGTCTATGCCTTTATTCCTTCTACGAAGTGCATAACCATTCACTTCCCTACAGTCCTTCTGCAGACTCTTGCCTTCCTCAAATGACTATCTTCCCCTCCATCTATCCTGGTATTTTCTACAAACTTGGCCACAAAGCTTCAATTCCAATGTCCAAATTAATATACAGCATGATAAGAAACGGTACCAACACCAACCCCTACAGTACAACACTAGTCACTAGCAACCAACCAGAAAAGGCCCCTTTATTCCCAGTTTTTGCCTCGTGCCAGTCAGCCAATCTTCTTTCCACGCTAGTATCTTTTCTATAATACCATGAGCTACTCTTATCTTGTTTACCAACTTCATGTGTGTCACCTTGTCAGAAGCCTCCTGAAAGTGAAGTAAACAACATCCATTGACTCTCCTTTGTCTCTCCTGCCAATTATTTCCTCAAAGAATTCAAACAGATTTGTCATGCAAGATTTCCCCTTAAGAAAACTGCTTATTTTGTTCTGTTTTATCATGTGCCTCCAAGTACCCCAAGAATCACATCCTTAATAATGAACTCCAACATCTTCCCAACCACTGGTCAGGCTAACTAGTGTATAAGTTAAGTTCCTGTCTTTTGCCTCACTCCTTTCTTAAAGAGTGGAGTGGCATTAGCAATATTCCAGTCCTACTGAACAATTCCAGAATCTAGTGATTGTTGAATGATCAATACTAATACCTCCACAATCTCTTCAGCTGCCCCTTTCAGAACCCTGCCAATCTGGTCCAGGTGGCTCATCTATTTTCAGACCTTTCAGCTTCCCAAGTACCTTCTTAATAATAGCAACTACACTCACTTCTGCCTCCGACACTCTTGAATTTCTGGCATACTACTGGTATCTTCCACAGTGAAAACTGATGCAAAATACTTATTGAGTTTGTTCACCATGTCTTTGTCCTCCATTAAGTCTGCAATTGTTATTTTCCAGCTGTCCAATATCCACTCTCGCTTTTTTTTACTTCTTTATACATCTGAAAAAAACTCCTTGTATCCTCTTCTATATTATTGGCTAGCTTACCTTCATATTTCATATTTTCTCTCCTCATTGCTTTATTTAGTTGCCTTCTGTTTGCTTTTAAAAGCTTCCAAATCCTCTGGCATCCCACTAATTTTTGCTATATTATATGCCTTTCTTCTGCTTTTATATGGTCTTTGACTTCCCATGTCAACCACGGTTGCTTCGTTCTCTTTTTGGAATACTGCTACCTCTTTGGGATGAATATATCCTGCACCTTCTGAAATGCGTCTGGAAACTCCAGCCATTGCTGTTCTGCTAAACCCTGCTAGTGTCCCCTTCCAGTCAACTTTGACCAGTTCCCTTTACTCCATTGTAATCTGATTTTAGCTTCTCCCTCTCAAACTGTGGGATGAATTCTATTATATTATGATTGCTGTCTCCTAAGGGTTCCTTTACCTTAAGCTCCCTGATCAAATCTGGTTCATTACACAGCAAAAATTGTTTTTTTTTTCCCCCCTAGTAGGCTCAACCACAAGCTGCTCTTAAAAAAAAATCTCATAGGCATTTTACAATTTCCTTATCTTGCATTACCAATCTATTAGCATATTGAAATCCCCCACGACTATCATAACATTGCCCTTTTTACGTGCCTTTTCTATCTCCTGTTGTGATTGTGTACCCCAGATCCTGACTATTGTTCGGAGGCCTGTATATAACTCCCATCAGGGGCTTATTACCCTTTCAGTTTCTTAACTTGACCCACAAGGACTCTAATCTTCTGATCCAATGTCACTTCTTTCTAAGGATTTGTTTTTTTTACCAACAGCCACCCCATCCCCTCTGCCTACCTGCTTGTACTTTCAATACAATGTCTATCCTTGGATGTTAAGCTCCCAGCAATGATCTTCTTTCAGCCATGGGTCAGTGATGCCCACTACATCTTAGCTGCCAATTTCTAACTGCATGTCACGTACCACGTGACGGGTTAAAGAACCAGCGGAAATGGAAAACACTTTGGAGTCCGGTATTGCTATTAGCTAATGGTATTTCATAGTAACTATGCAATACAGTAATATAAATGCAGATATATCCAATAGGTTAACAATGATTATATATATAAGTAAGTGTGGAAATATATGAAAACCAAGCTTCTTCGTCTAGGGGTAAATAGATAGTCTTACGATGATGAGTAAAGTTCAGTTCAGTTCGTGGTATTGAGTTGAGTAGTGATGGAGAGAGAGAGAGAGCGAGGGAGAGATTTGAGTCTTCAGGTGAGCTGACGCCGTCGATCTTCCCATTGTCCTCTGAAATCCTTTAGAAGACACCGACTGTGACTACAACAAAGGAGACCGTTCTTTTGTGGTGGAATTATCAACCCAGGCGAGGGTTGGTCACACAAATAACTCCCCACCGGTCACAGCCTTTTCACACTGCGAGAGCCACTGATAGATCCGCCTGATCGATCCTCCAAAACCCACCTTTTCTGTGGGCACAACAAAGCTCATTCAGTGTCCGAAACCATGTGTCTGTAGGTCTATCATCTGACCTTCTATTTATCTCACCGTGCTGAATACCAGCTATCTCCCAAGTAGCTCCTCCCTTCTGTCTCTGTAAGAACATACAAGCAGGCAGTGTCCTTGTAGAAAGTATAAACAAACTGTGAGCAGTCTTCGCCTCTCTCTCTCTTTCTTTCTCTCTCTTTTAAAAGTACAGTTCATAGGGTTAATTCAGGACCCCATCACACTGCACTACAAGATCATCTGCCTTATTCCATATATTTTGTGCATTCAAATATATATTCTTCAGTCCTGTATACGTCTCCCTTTTTATCTTTGCCCCTAAGTTACCAGAAGTTAAATTTTAATTCTTTTCTAAATCTCTTGTCTTTTTTATTTATTCTGGAAACTTTTGTAACTTCTCCTTTGCTCTCTTTCCCCTTCACTTTATCGTCATTTTTCCAAACTGTTCAACCCCCCCCCCCGCAACCCTATTTAGTTTAAAGACTGACTGCAGCTTTGCCTGACCAACTGCCTATCCTTCCTCACAGTCTCACTACATGCTGCATCTCCTTGATGCAAATGCCCGCTCCTCTGCCCGATCAGTCCGGTTCCCATTCCCCTACTAAATTAGTTCAAACCTTTTCCAACAACTCTAGCATCCTGCTCACGAGGATATTGCTTCCCCCACCGCCCCCCCCCCCCAGGTTCAGGTGGAACCCATCCTTTTTTATATGGTTTATACCTTGCCCAGAAGAATTCCTAGTGTTCCAGAAATCTGAAACTCTCCCCCTGCTCTAATTCCTCAGCCACACATTCATCTGCCAAGTCATTCAGTTGTTACCCTAATTGGCATGTGACACAGGCAACAATCCAGAAGTTACTACCCAGGAGGTCCTGCTTTTCAGCTTTCTACCTAACTACCTATATTCTCTCTTCAGGACCTCCTCCCTTTTACTACCTATGTCATTGGTACTAATATGTACCACAACTTCTGGCTGCTCATCCTTCCTCTTTAGAATGCTGTGGACTCGATCCAAGATGTCCATGACCCTGGCATCAGGGAGACAACATACTATCCAGGTGTCTCATTCACATCCACCGAATCTCTTGTCTGCTCTGCTAATTAGTGATCACTGCACTCCTCCTCTTCCCCCTTCCCTTCGGAGCTACAGAGCTAGTCTCAGTGCCGGAGACTTGGTTGCTGGGGCTTTCCCCTGGCAAGTTGTTGTCCTTCCATCAACTGTATCTAAAATGGTATGCATCTTATTGAGGGGGAGTATCACTGGGGATGCTCTGCACTATCTGTCTATTCTGGTGGCCTCTCTTGACAGTCACCCAGGTACCTACCACCTGCAACTTAGGAGTGACTACCTGCCTGTAGTTTCTATCTATCACCTCCTCATTCTCCTGTATGACGGTAAGCAAAGATTTTCTGGCCCATAGAGTGGTGCTTACCAACAAGAGATAAAAGACATCAGCTCCACACCCATTCACAGTTGATTATAATACAAAAAGCAAGTTTATCTCATCTGTAGTGGGGGAAAGAAACTGGGATGGATCTTCATCTGAAGAAATAAGTTGGATTTTAATGTTATCGTATGTAAACTGACACAACCTTGCACCTAATTCACCACTGACTACTTGCAAAGAAGTAATTTTCCTTTAAAGTTGAAGCCAGAATATACTGAGTTTTCCATGGTAATGTTTGGGAAAATGTGACAACTTGAAATATAGCTTAAACACGAGGTGAATTATTTATTTACATTAACTCACACAACAGATTCCAGCATCTGCAGATTTCCTCATGTTTGTGTATTTAGTTACATAGTTTGTTCACAGTCATACCTATGCAGTTGGACAAAGCAGACGAAGCATTTAGTAAATCACATATGTACCAGCGTACGTTACAGGACCTCAATTTATTTATACAGGAATATTGGGCACCACTTTCCTTGCTCCAGAAATACAGCAGGTCAATAAATGGTTACATTGTTGTTGATCCTACTCTGATTTTCCCTCCTCTTAAAATATTAACAACTTGGTCATTAATGCAAGGAATTGTATTGATACTTTTAAATATAAGAGCAAAAATAATCTGTTTCTACATTGACTAAAGACCAGGATTCTTCTTTCAAAGATGAAATAGCACAACTTGCTGCAAGCTTCTCGGCAGACAATATCTATAACCTGGAAATTTAGTTCAATATGTCTTTGTCCATAGAATTGGGTAACAATAAGGCAAAGCTGATAAAGCAACACGATTGGAGGGGCCTCACTGAGAAACAGAGTATAAACTAAGAAATAAATTTAAGTGCTGAACAGAAAGAAAGACAATTGTTCAGCTGAGACTTGTGGTTAATAGTCAACATCAAAGTAAGAGTTTATTGTTGTGTACTCAAGTACATGTCTGCGTGGGTATAATGAAGAACTTGCTTGCAGAGATATCACAGGCAGATAACATCAGATAAACAACATTCAAAAGAAAAACATAAATAGAACATGAATTATACGCAACACACATAAAAGTTGCTGGTGAACGCAGCAGGCCAGGTAGCATCTCTAGGAAGAGGTACAGTCGAGGTTTTGGGCCGAGACCCTTCGTCAGGACTAACTGAAAGAAGAGCTAGTAAGAGATTTGAAAATGGGAGGGGAAGGGGGAGAAGACAGGAGGGTGAGGGATGGAGCCAAGAGCTGGACAGGTGATTGGCAAAAGGAATATGAGCGGATCATGGGACAGGAGGCCTAGGGAGAAAGAAAAGGGGGAGGGGGGAAAAAGTCCAGAAGATGGGCATGGGGTATAGTGAGGGGGACAGAGGGACAAAAAGGAGAGAGAGAAAAAGAATGTGTGTATATAAATAAATAACGGATGGGGTACGAGGGGGAGGTGGGGCCGCTGGGAGATCCTGCTTCCTCTAGCAGACAGAGCGTTCTGATATGTCTATCACACATTTTAATTCCATGTCCCATTCCCATTCTGATATGTCTATCCATGGCCTCCTCTACTGTAAAGATGAAGCCACACTCAAGTTGGAGGAACAACATCTTATATTCCGTCTGGGTAGCCTCCAACCTGATGGCATGAACATTGACTTCTCAAACTTCTGCTAATGCCCCACCTCCCCCTCGTACCCCAGCCGTTATTTATTTATATACACACATTGCTGCACAACTTTTTGTGAACTCTGATTTGCAACATGGGTCTGGAAAAGGATTCTGCGGTCCTTGTTAAGATTCATCTGAAGCAGTTATAACAGCAACAGTGACCAACCACTCTGATAGAGGCAGATGCCAAGATTTTAAGCTCACCAGTGGGAGGTGGTGCTTTAGCACTGCTGGCCACCACCTCGAGGGAGTCTTGATCATAAGCGGTCCAAAACTCCTGAAGACAGGTGGCAGATCAACTGATGATCCCACTGGTGATAGCACAGGACAGTTAACATCTTAGTCCATGTGTATTTTCAATTCTAACTGAGGACTTTATGACTTACAAGCTCTTCCCAAGGATGCTAACTGGCACAAACATCAAGTGTTGCTGGACGATCACCAATGTTTTGAGGGATGCACCTTCTGCCCAAAATTTGTTGGAGATGTCTGTAAGTGACAGCTGCTGCCTGGCATATTACTAACTGTAGGAGGACTACTAAAGGACATATCGAAGCTTGGTGCAACCAACCTAAATTCTTGTTGCCACTGTCACTGAGGACCTAGGTTTTATGTTATAAGCTCCAAAAATATTTGTAGAGCATATTCTTCAAAGAGATCTGTGCCTATTATGTAGAATGTATTAAATGGATGACACTGCAAGTGTCCAGACGGCAAACACTGAATATTAAGAAAGCCATGTACCATTTCTAGCTCTATAAAACTCTGGTTAGGCTACACTTGCTATATTGTGTTCATTTGTGGTCCTCTGATTTTAAGAAGTAAATGGAAACTTTAGAGAGAATGCAGGCACAGATGAGATTTACCAAAATGCTGCCTGGATTAGCGAGCATGTTGAGTATGTTTCATGAGAATAGGTTGAGCGAGCTTTGGAATGAAGAAGGATGAAAAGTGGTGTATAAGATAGTAAGAGGCATGGATAGAGCAGGCAGCCAGAGAGAGTTTTTCCCAGTGCAGAAATGGCTAATAGGAGGGAACATAATTTCAAGGCTATTGGAGGTAAGTATAGGGGGGTGGCAGAGGTTTTTTTTTTACACAGAACGTCGTGGGTGCATGGATCACACTGTCAGGGTTGATAGTAGAGACAAATACATTACCTGACATTTAAGAGACTCTTAGATAGGAACATGGATGAAAGGAAAATGGAAGGCTATGTGGGAGGGAAGGGTTAGATAGATCTTAGAGTAGGTGAAAAGGTAGGCACAATATTGTGGGCTGAAGGGCTTGTACTGTACTGTGTTGTACTGTTCCATGTTCTGTGTTCTGTTTGTACATTCATGAATAAAATTTACTGAAATACAAAAGAAGAGGGTGAGTAGGGAACTATTAATATGTAAATCTTAAGTGTGAAGGCCCATTCTTATGAATGCTCCAAAGTACAATTCAACAATGACTTGGAGTTTGGCCTTTTGAGTATGTGCAAACCACTAATTATATTACAGTCTCTCTCTGATTGTTCATCCCATCATGGGTATACCCTTTGTTCTGTCCTTCATGGGCCTTTATCTGAAAGTTACATTATGCTTTTGCCTAATTTTGCCAAATTCTTATGAAAAGTCATCCATCTGAAGTGTTTCTAAGGCTTATTAAGTATTTGGAGCATTTTCAATTTTTAGGTTTTCAGCTTTTCCAGGTTTTTTTTTGCTTTTTATTCACTATTGCATATGCAGCTTTCTTAGATCTTCAGATTAAATTGCATTATGATTGGAATATTTATATGTATGGTTAAGGAAAAAGTGTACTTCATGTCTTAAAATACGATTTCTGGGTTCCATCTTTGGGGTTAGATTTAATATTGCTTGATCTATTAAATCTCAGAAGAGAAGATAAAATACTGGAATTGACAATTGTAGAGAAGTTATTCAGGTTTGCTCAAGTGGTTAGATGAATAAACAATCCCTCAGATCAGTATATCACAAATTTCTATTTGCCTCATGATTTATTACTCGTGCAGACAATGTTATACAGGCGCCCCCCGCTTACCGAACGTTCTCTTTATGACATTTCGCTTTTACGAAAGACCTATATTAGTACCTGTTTTCGTTAACTGAAAGAGGATTTTCGCTTTTACGAAAAAAGACACTCGCTTTAAACTTGTGTTTACCCCGAGAAAGACTACCATGACCATGAAGCCTTTTGCGGGCGGGTGTGTGGGCATGCGTGACGTGCGTGTACGTGCGAATGCGTGATATGCACATGCATGCACATGCCGATTTTTTCCGACAAATTGATCTTGGC
Source organism: Mobula hypostoma (assembly GCF_963921235.1). Lineage (NCBI taxonomy): Eukaryota > Metazoa > Chordata > Chondrichthyes > Myliobatiformes > Myliobatidae > Mobula > Mobula hypostoma. The sequence continues at coordinate 132,379,333 of NC_086100.1, read as the reverse complement.
TCAAACTTCCCGATTCTGTTAAGTGAAACTACACTGTACATACATTATTTCTACTTTATATAGGCTGTGTAGTTATCATATCATTCCTGTTTTTGCTATATGTTAGTGTTATTTTAGATTTTGTGTGCTATTTGGTATGATTTGGTAGGTTTTTTTTGGGTCTGGGAATGCTCAAAAAATTTTCCCATATAAATTAAAGGTAATTACTTCTTCGCTTTACGCCATTTCGGTTTACGAGCATTTTCATAGGAACGCTTAGCCTTCGGTTAGCGGGGGAAACCTGTACTCACAAATGTTTAGTTTCTCTTGACTTTGATTGGGTAATTTGCTGCTACTTTGGAATTGGGCTTAAGGAGCAGGACCCAAGTTTGAACATGAGTTTATGCATTAGTTCACCTTAACTGTTGTATAAATTAGTATAACAATTTGACCTTGATAAAGTTAAGCTAAAAAGAGAAACTTGGCTGCTATCCAATGAACAGTTTTAAGATCTGTGTAAGAATGTTAGTTAACATTGGGATCAGATTTCTTTCTGATGGTTCCATGTCAGAGAGTGTACCATTTCACAATCTACATCGACATGAAGAAAGGTTTATTGACAAGGGCACTATTAAGTAACCGCAACACTTACAAGATTAAAGATATTGTGGAATTTATTACTTTTACTTAATATAAAAGCAAGAATTAAGGACTAATGCATTGCATTCAAGAAATTCTTAGTCGTTAATATCTGTAAATACATTTTTCATGTAAGCATTGTTCACTTTTTCAGATGAAACGCAATGGACTCAATTGAAGTGCCGCATTTAATTCCCATCATAGTTTGCAGCCAGTAACCTGAGGGCATTGAACCAACTGCAGCCTGGATGGAGCTGGCCTGGTTATGAAGTCGTCCCCCTGATATCAGAGTTAAAAGCACCTTTACTCAATGAAAGCAGCAAAAGTTATTAAAGTTTTAATACTACCATGATGTTTCATTAAGTAACAATTTTATCTGTGCCATGATAAAAGCTATCTTTAAATGTAACCATGCATAAATATATGCTTTATATATTTGTTTACTTTGTACTTTCATAAACATAAACCATTATGTAACATTAGAACAATTACAGTTATTGCTTGATGCATTGGGGAGAGATAAGAATGCAGAATGCAAATTGGAGTTATGTTAGGACTGATTGAAAATTGAGGCTTTATGAGAAAACAAGGCATTCCTAATTATTTAGATCTGATGTGGGCTTCAGATTGTTGCAATATATACTCAACCTATTGCTATGAACTTGTATTTGAATTTGTACAATAATCACACATGAAGCTTTTTGCCCTATCTCTCCTTAAATTATTTAACAAATTGATTCCACGGAAATGCAACTTACATAATACTGAAAATAATACTGGAATGAGTGGTTCTCATATTTATTGTTTTTTTCTAATTATGCATTGATGTGTTCATGGATACTTGCAAAGCATAAAGACTTTTTGTAATGAAAGGTTCTTGTAATGAAATTAAGATGGATGTACAAAATGTAATGGTGTTCAAAACTACATGGTGATTTTTTTTATATGCAATTTTCTTTCCCGTTTTGACAAAATGATATCCAACACCCAGTTAGTTGCATAACATGTCACAGAAAAGAAAATTGCTTGTTATTTGTTTGTGGCTTTTTGTGTGGGGAAAAAGGTGTGTCACTGTAAGGTGTTGAAGGTATAGATGACAGGACTACTGTGGTGTATTGCATGTCGATACTTAGGCAAAAGGCTGATTCCAAGGTGGGATCAATTTATGTCCTGTAGATTAGAATTAGATGTAGCCTCTTGGGAGAAAAGTTAGACGTTTTTATTCTAACACAGTATTTTTGTCCCTGTGGGACTGTTCTCTTTGATCATTATATTAAGATTTTGAAAATGTTGACTTTGGCTCCTCGGGCTTTATCATGTGCCATTAATCCCAGAATCCAAAACTGAATCTAACACAACTTCATTTTACCCCTTTTCTGTGTTTTATAACACAAGGAATGTGGTTAAGACTTAAAATAATGCCCGCAGCATTTATTACTACAGTATTTAGGTTTTAAAAATGCCTTTCTTAAGAACTATTCTGGTTAGACAGTAGCTACAGATTGTTACACAAGGTGCTAAGACTTCCAGAGAGAGTTTTTTTTCATTTAGACTTCTGTGATTTCATATTTTGGTTTAAATTCATTAGAAATACCGTTATTAATGTTTCTATGTAAATACTGTAAAGTGAACATTTCCAAATCTGTGTTACTTTCAAGAATATATTTCAAATTTCCAGTGGTTGCAGTCAGATGGATTGGGATTGGTGATTAAATTGTTTAAAGCATGAAACCATAAGGCATCAGAAATGGAATCTTCTTCCAGTAGGTCTCTTGACTAGAACCAGACTCTGAATTGGTAATCTAACTTTAGTAGTTTAGTCACCTGTTTGATTCTAAATGAAAAATGCCCAAGGTTATTCATTTAGTTATTTGGATAAAACAAAAACAATTGAGAAGGGTGCAGGTAGAGCCTTCAAATCCTATTCTTCTACCTTTAATTCTAGGCAGTATTTGAATTCTCTACGATTCTCTTTTATCCAGTTTTGGCTTTGATATGCAAGTCTACTTTGTTTATTCAATAAATCACTTAACAGTATTTCAGTTAGTTAGATTTACATTTAAATCATTTGGTTTTGTATTTGGTTGTAAATAGCTTAAATGTACATTGAATTTTGCATTGTAAGATTTTATTTTATTTCTTGTATTATATTGAGCAAAAAATTCTTATGTATAGTAAAGTGCTTAATAAATATATTTGCTTTTCAGCAAGTTGACTTTAATTTGATGGAAAATTTTATATTGTGAGTTGTATCTGATTGTGTGAATTTACTTTTGAGAAAAATTAAATTTAAATCAGTTTTTTGTGAGGGCAGCAAACTTTAAGAATTGTTTATAGCCTGATTGAAGCGTCTCCTTCAAAAGAAATCAAATTGTTTCAACTAAGTATGAATTATCTATGATTTCCTTGATACTAAAAAGGGAATAATAGCATACAGCAATTAAAACCAAAAATTGAAGGGAACTTCTCACTTGCAATATGTTCAGAATTTTCTATAATGATCATCACTATTTCTCTCTTATACCTATTCTTTATCTCTTAATAATATTTAACAGAAATAACTTAAAATTTAGAAAAATAAAAAATATATTAATTTAAAGCTAATAAGTTCTCAGCCTATTGATAGTACAACCAAGGCGCTGCTAATGAATCTGCTGCTTACCGAGGGAAGGGTGGGATGTGTGGGCAAATGGTAGTTCCATGATGCCTACTACAACTTCTGTAGAAATCTTAGATAAACAAAGCAAATAAACAACTTCAGTTATTAAATAGCATCCGATTAGAAGAGACCACATATGTAAAAAAAAGCTATGAATGTAAGCTCATTCTGTGTGGGCTTTTCATAAAAGAATTGATAACTTTAATGTTATACTTGAGTAAGCTATTTTCCTTTGCTCTATCTTCTTACACTTTATTCTTAACTCTGCAGCCCATTTTATCTCTAACTATATTTCAAATATTGTCACTTTCTTTCCAATTGTGAGAGTAAGAGTTTGGCACAGGCTAGAAGGGCCGAGATAGCCTGTTTCCATGCTGTAATTGTTATATGGTTATAATTACTATTCTTTTCAAATATCTCTTCCACTAACACTGAAATTCTTATTTTATCATTCCAAGCCATGGAGGACAAGACACATGTGTTATAAGCTAATATAAAATAATCAGTATTTCATAATATTTATTTAATAATATTATTTGTAAATTATATATAATTGTTTAATTATTTAAAATTAATGTTATAAGTATTTAGTAATTCATACATTAATTGTAAATCAGGTATCTGACTGAGTCCATTGTAAGAATCCAGGCAAATTTTTGCAAAAACATTGTACTTGTTCTCTTGCACAGATAAATTTCATCTTTGTATTTGTATGAGATCTTTTATTGCAAAGGTACAGAGGAGATGTCAGGGGTAATTTTTTACGTAGAGAGTGGTGAGTGCATGGAATGGGCTGCCAGCAATGGTGGTGGAGGCGGATACGATAGGGTCTTTTAAGACACTCCTGGACAGGTACATGGAGCTCAGAAAAATAGAGGGCTATAGATAACCCTCGTTAATTTCTATGGTAAGGACATGTTCAGCATAGCTTTTTGGGCTGCAGGGCGTGTATTGTGCTGTAGGTTTTCTATGTTTCTAAAATTGTAATGTAAAACCAAGTGTTATTGAGATAAATATGTATTTTTAGATAGTAAATTTAACCCAGGAATCCAGCTTCAGGGATCTTCCCTCAGTCAATTTAACCTGTATTTCCTCTGGAGCTGTAAATTATTTGCTCCTACCAGCCATTGACCCATAAAGTCAATTAAACAAGTTACAGATTTCCACTTGTAGAAAGTCAAGCAAGCTTCATTAGATAATGAAGTTTCAGTCATTTAACAATATGGGTTCCTAATATTTTCTATGAATATATCTTACACATAATGAATGCTTCACCAAAATTCTATCACCTTGTATGATTACAGAGTGTTTGTGTTATTATTTCAGAAAGAACCTTACTAAAATCTTCCTAGCTTCTAAAACACTCAAAAAATTATGGAGGAATAGGGGTAAATAATTAGGTTGTGATTTCCTCTTAGTTAATGTTGATGTCCCGATTTACAATGCCTGGATGTGAAAATTACAGACATTTAATGGTCTCATCCACACTTATTTTAAGTTCATCTAACCAATAAAAAGCAAGAAGTATTAGAATTAACCTGAATTTAAGCAATATATGTTAAAGATTGATTTGAGATAATTACAATATCATATTGGAAAATGCATAAGTTTGCTAACTTATTAAATACATTATTTTGCATTTCAAAAGCCAAATTTGAAGGCAATAGGAACATAAGTTTATTTTTTTTTTAATTTTCAAATGCTAGACATCTGGTATTGCAAAATCAAAAGGAAGTTGGAAATTTAAGCAGCAGTAGATGTTAAAAAGGTGGTGTTTAGAGTTAAAAAAATTTAATTGTGAAAATTGCAACTAATTATCTCTTCTGCAGAAAACAGATGGCACATTTCTATCAAAGTATTTTGCTCCTCTACATTATGAAAATAAATGCTTTCCACAGCAACAGTTTATCCAATGAAATTTCATTGTTTCAGCCTTTTTTTTGTGTATTACAGGAAAGCATGGAAAAAGATTGGCTGACTGGCAGGAGGCAAAGAGTGGGAATAAAGGGGGCTTTTGGCTGCCAGTGACTAGTGTGCCACAGGGGTCACTGTTAGGACCAGTTGCTTCCATGTTACATGTCAGTGATTTAGATGAAGGAATGGATGGCTTTGTGGCCAAGCTTGCAGATGATACGAGGATAGGTGAAGGAGTAAGTAGTGTTGAGGAAGCAGGGTGTCTGTCGAAGATTCGATAGACTGGGGAATGGGCAAAGAGGTGGGAGATGGAGTTATAGAGTAGGGAAGTGCACGGTCATGCACTTTGGCTGAATAAATAAAGTTGTGGAATATTTTCTAACTGGGGAGAAAATTCAAAACTCAGGCGGAAAGGGACCTGGGAGTCCTCATGCAGGATTCCCTGAAGGTTAACTTGCAGGTTGAGTTGGTGGTAAGGAAGGCAAATGCAATGTTAGCATTCATTTCAAGAGGACAAAAATACACCAGTAAGGATATAATACTGAGACTTTAAAAAGACATTAGCCAGATTATACTCGGAATATTGTGGGCAGTTTTGTGCCCCTTATCTAAGAAAAGGTATGCTAGTATTGGAGAGGGCCCCGAGGACATTCACAAGAATGAGAGGGTTAATATATGAGAAGCATTTGATGGCTCTGGGCCTATACCCACTGGAGTTTAGAAGAATGAGGAGAGATCTTGAATATTGAAAGGGCTTGATAGAGTAGATGTGGAGAGAATATTTCCTGTTGTGGAGGAGACTAGGACCAGAGGGCACGACCTCAGAATTGAGGGACTTCCATTTAGAACAGTTGAAGAAAAATGTCTTCAGCCTGAAGGCAGTGAATCTGGAATGTATTGCTACAGATGACTGTGCAGGCCAAATCATTGAGTATAATTAAAGTGGAAGTTGATATGTTCTTGATTAATCAGGGCATCAAAGGTTATGGGGAGAAGGCAGGAGAATGGAGTTAAAAGGGATAATAAATCTGCCATGGTGGAGCAGACTCGTTGGGCCAAATGGCCTAATTCCGCTCTTATGCCTCATGGTCTTATGTTTTTGTGATTTTTTTTTTGTCCTTCTTCCCTAGCCTGAAACCCCTTTTAAATTTTGTTCAGTTCCATCAGCCATGGATTTCTTTGCCTTGAGTCCTCAAAAAGCAAAGCTTTCACTTGTATCTCATTTCTCTGAATTACAACTAGATAGTAAATTAAAACCTGTTGTAATTTATCAAGTGGTTTTAGTTGCTGGATATAAAAGGATTGAGAGAAACCATAGAATAATGGATTAGCATTGGCAGTCTGCAATTTTAGCTATCAGTCTGAGTAATAACACAATTTATCTTTTTTTATTAAAGGAGAACTAGTCACTTCCCAAAGTGCTATCACACAACAATTAATGCCAAGCTGATGAAAGTAGATGTAAGAGAGAGGAGAAAGATTTAGTCAAAGATGCATCATACCCAGCCAGCCTCAGTGAACAGCAAGCCACCCATGTTGCTGCCTCACCTACACACCCTTGCAGTGAAAAGTTGGCACCTGATTTCCAAGTTGCTATGGAAGCAGATTCTTCCATATATAGAATGGCTATCTTCCTTAAATATAAAGGTGCTGAGACAGCCATGCCTTCTGGCTTACTAAATCTCAAAAGATATCTATAGACAATGAATGTTTCTGCAGGCTCAGTGGACAGATTGACTGATGTAATTGCTAGACAACTACAGAAAGTGGGCAGTTCTGTGGTGGATTTCAGGAGAAATCAAACGTCAGCAATTGGAATGATGGTGGCAAGGACTTTTCAGGAAAGTCAGGATTTGTAATCCCACTTGAATAGCTTCAGAAGTGATTCAGAATGTCAAAATAGTCCTTCTCGCAAAAGGAAATCCACTTGCTTAGGCATCTTAGACAAAGGATGAAGAGCTACTTAATGCTATGTGATTTCTGACATTGTCATGGAGGCCTTTTAAAGATGCTTAATATTACATTTTTCTGGATTTTTGTACTTGAATTCTAGCATTAAATAAGTAGCAAAGCTTCACTGCTTTTATTTCTACCTTTACCAGCATAAATTGCTACATGAAGATGTAATCTTCATTGATTGACCATAACACTACACGGAGAACATTCCACTAATTTGGTATTTTTTTTCTGTTATCTAAAGGACTTACTTATTAAATCAGGAAACGTGTCTGGGCAGCGTAGAAACTGACCACATCCTACTCAAAATATGTACCTTGCAATATCCAGACTCTGTTACAATTGTTAGTGCTTTCTTCAGCACTTAGTTGTTGAGTCATGAGTACCATAAAGGTAACATCTCACTGGCAGCAATGTATTCCCAGAGCCTTTGATATGATTGTGACAGATCTTGCAGCATCAAGGTTCTGTACTTGCATGGACAATTGCCATCATTAAGGCATGCTGATAGAGTACAGAAAGGGTCGCTTCCACAAAACAGTTGAAGAAATTTTCAGGAAGTTAAAACACCGCTCACCAGTTGTCAAGCCTGCTAAGAACTTGAATGTGTTTCCCACAACCATAAAATGTCAAACCCTATAAACAAAAACTCAGGCAATTAAAAATTTAAATCTGAACTTGTTAATATTTAAATGAATATTTAACAGTAATTAAACACTTAAACATCTCCATTAAAAACAAAGTGAATTTCTTATCCATGCCTGTTGCAATTCCTAATCTCAGTTGAAAAGAATGAAAATATTAGAATCTGGCATGGTTATTTCAAACGGACACTCCACTGTAACTTAATACAATTTTGCACGCTAGTTTTGGACATCATATGGAATTCACAATCACAATCATGCTGTGAAGTGCAGGCACTACACTTGGGTTTTCCGATGTCCATACTTTTACCAGGAATTCTGACCCTGGAGATATACTGTATAATCTGTGATACAGCATCAAGCTGCCAGTACCCATCTATAAAATTGAAGCCATGAATCTTAACAATGCCTTACAGTACAAATGATCCAGGTTCAATTCCCACTGCTGCCTGTAAGAAGTTTGTACATTCTTCCCAGTGACCGCATGGATTTCCTTCGGGTACTCTGGTTTCTTCCCACAGAATCAGAGAGTTCTAGAGAATTACAAGATCGCCAGGAAGGAGCTTAAGAATAAACTTAGGAGAGCTATAAGTGGGCATGAGATGCCCCGGTAGGTTAATTGGTCATTGTAAATTGTCCCATGATTAGACTATGGTTAAATAGGTAGATTGCTGGGTGACATGGCGTGAAGGGCCGGAAATGCCTATGCCACGCTGCACCTCAATAAAAATAATAAAAATAAAATTGATCCCATTCCTTCCTAGTGGAAAGGATGCAGTGCCTATAAAAGGTATTCACCACCCTTGGAAGTTTTCATGTTTTATTGTTTTGCCACATTGAATCACCGTGGATTTAATGTGGCTTTTTTTGACCTGATCAATAGAAAAAAACACTTTAGCATCAATGTGAAAACAGATTTCTACAAAGTGATCTAAATTAATTACAGTTATAAAACACAAGATAATTGATTGCTAATTATTCACCGCCTTTAATATGACACACCAAATCTTCTCAGGTGCAGCCAATTGATTTTAGAAGATGCATAATTAGTTAAGGTGTCCTACCTATATATGAACCTGTGTGCAGTCAAGGAGGTTCAATTGATTGTAGTAAAACTACACCTGTATTTGGAATGTCCAACTGCTGATGAGTCAGTATCCTGGTAAAAACTACACCATGAAGACAAAAGAACACACCAAGCAACTCAGCAAAAAGGTTATTGAAAAGCACAAGTCAGGAGATGGATACAAGAAAATCTCCAAGTCACTGAATATCCCTTGGAGTACAGTTAAGTCAATCATCAAGAAATGGAAAGAATATGGCACAGCTGTGAATCTGCCTAGAACATGCTATCCTCAAAAACTGAGTGAACTTCCCAGAAGGGGACTAGTGAGGGAGGCCACCAAGAGAACTATGACAAGTCTGGAGGAGTTACAAGCTTTACTGGCTGAGATGAGAGAGACTGCCCATACAACAACTGTTGCCTGGGTGCTTCACCAGTTGTAGCTTTATGGAAGAGTGGCAAAGAGAAAGCCACTGTTGAAAAAAAGCTCACACAAAATCATGAAATCTCAACTAGAGTTTGCCAGAGACATGTGGGAGACTCTGAAGTCAGCTGGAAGAAGTTTCTAAGGTCTGATGAAACCAAAACTGAGCTGTTTGGCCATCAAACTGAATTCTATGTTTGGCGTAAGCCAAACACCACACATCATCAAAAACACACCATCCCCACCGTGAAGCATGGTGGTGGCTGCTTCATGCTGTGGGAATGCTTCACTGCAGCAGGCCCTGGAAGGCTTGTGAAGGTAGAGGATAAATTGATTGCAGGGAAATGCTGGAGGAAAACCTGATGCAGTCTGCAGAAGAACTGTGAACTGGGAGAAGATTTGTTTTCCAGCAAGACTATGACCCCAAGAATAAAGCCAAATCTACACAGGAATGACTTTAAAACAATAATGTTAATGTCCTGGAGTAACAAAGTTCACTAACAATCTCCATGGAATCTGACAGAGCTTGAGCAGTTTTGTAAAGAAGAATGGGGAAAAATTGCAGTGTTCAGATGTGCAAAGCTGGTAGAGACCTAATCGAGACTGTATTTGCTGCCAAAGGTGCATCTAATAAATACTGACTTGAAGGGGGTGAGTAATTATGTAATAATTTTAGACCAATTGTAGAAATTAATTTCCACTTTGACACGAAACAATATTTTGTTGATCCGTGTCAAAAAAGCCAAATTAAATCCACTGTGATTCAATATTGTAAAGCAATAAAACATGAAGACTTCCATGGGGGGGGGGATACTTTTTATAGGCACTGTATATATCAGGAAGATAATGTACTCAGCATTTATATGTTACTTTCTAGTTCTTGCACCACATCTGGAGAAGAATATCAGAAGATTTGTTTTATAAGTTTCTGGCAACAAAAATCTGCTATCAGATAATGTTTGCCTGATCCATATGAATGGAAAGAAAATGACTAAATCTCATGTAAATTTGGTGAAGTGCGTAGGTACTACCTTGAAATATCACATGAGCTTGAAATGTTCTTTTATATGTTTTTTTTTTGCACATGGCTTTGAGCGTGGTAGGTCGTGTCTAGCCAATCTTATTGAGTCTTTAAATGAAGTTATCAGGAAAGTTGATGTAGGCAAGGCAGTGTATGCTGTCTACATGGACTCTAACAAGGCCTTTGATAAGGTCCTGTACAGTGGTTTGGTCAAGAAGTTTCAGTTGCTTGGCATTCAGGATGAGGTAGTAAATTGGATTAGACATTGGCTTCTGGATGGAAGCAAGAGTGGTAGTATACGGTTACCTCTCTGACTGCAGGACTGTGACTAATGATGTGCTGCAGGGATCAGTGCTGAGTCCATTGTTGCCTGTCAATGTTTTTGTGGATTAGTTTAATAGGCGCTACTGTAGACATGATTGAACTTAGGGTGTTTTTTTTGTACTTTTTGCACATATTTTGGCTGGGCAATTTGATCCATATTAACCACTGAGGACTTTTTCAATGTTTTCATGTTTGCCTGTCACTCTCTGCATATAACTCTGAAGGGCAACAGTAATAAACAATACCAACATATTATTTGATAAAAGTTGCTGCTTTTCTTACCAGATCGGCGATAACTTAGATGTAGCCACGATGCATCTTGTTTTTGTAAAGATAGAGCTAACTGCTTTGAAACCACGATTTTCATGAACTCACTTCTTGTTGATTGTAGAATCCATGGTGAGCCATATCAGTAATATTGTGTTTGGTGGTTTTCGAGAAAAAATGAAGTTTCAAAAAACAAGTATGTTTTCAAAAAGCAAGTATATAGAAAGTACAGTAGAATGAATGGAAAATAAGGCACTGCTGCACTTCTTTACAGTTATTATGGTAAAGGAAACCTTAATAAATTATGGTTAATAAAATGTAGCAATTAGGAAATCTATCCACTTAAAAGAGAATTATCAGTAAATATAAGCATATGATTTTGGCCTTGAGTTTGCTCCCCCTTGTTGGAACTTGTGAGAAAAGAGAGTAAATGATTTCATAGAATGTCTCAGAACATGCTTTTTTTTTTACTAAGATTGAAACAGAGAACAGATGGTGGTAGCAATAAAAAAAAATAAACTACAGTGACTGTTCACAATGTAGTGTACAATACTTATACTGAAACTCATTGTGCATTTGAAGAGCTGTGTTTAGAAGAACTGTTAGCTTGGATTAGGCTGGGGAGCTCCTTTCAGACCAGTACAAAACACAATGAATGGAATTGTGTGTTGCCAATTTTCTATGTCTCCGAGATTGATTAATAGTATTAAATAAAAAGCTTGCAGCTACATACTAGAAAAAAGTAAACTTATGAACTAAGGTTTATTACTCAAGTGCATGCAAGAAGTGAGGTGCAATTGTCATGGGTGATATCAGTCTGCCTGTGATTGGACTAATCAAACGGAAAAGGGTACCAGGGAAGAGGATTTTCTGGAGTGTATCAAGAAGTGTTTCTCCAAGCAGTATGTTGCAAAACCTACCCATGAACAGGCTATTTTAGAATCAGAATCAGATTCTAAAATAGTCAGTTCCTGATATATGTTGTGAAATTTGTTGTTCGAGGCAGTAGTAGAGGGCAAGACATAAAAAAATCACTATAAGTTACCAAAGTAAGTAGTGTAAAAGAGGAAATACCATGGTTCAGGTTAATGACCATTCAGAAATCTGATGGTAAAGGGAATAATCTGTTCCTAAATCATCGAGTGTGGGTTTTCAAGCTCCTGTGCCTTCTCCCTGATGGTAGTAATGAAGAGAGGGCATGTCCTGGATGGTGAGGGTCCTTAATAATTGAGGCTACCTTCTTGAGGCACCACCTTTTGAAGATGTCCTTGATAGTGGAGAGTGTCTTGCCCATGATGGATCTGGCTGAGTCTATAAACCCCTGCAGCCTCTTGCAATCCTTTGCGTCCTCCGTACCAGGTGATGATGCTCTCCACTGTGTACTGGTAGTAATTTTCAAGAGTCTTTGGTGACTTAACAAATCTCCTCAACTTCCTCATGAAGTATGATCACTGGTGTGCCTTCTTTGTGATTACATCAATATGTTAGTCTCAGTATAGATCCTCTGAGATGTTGATGCTGAGGAACTTGACACTGCTCACCCTTTCCAACACTGATCTATCACTGGTGTGTATTCTCCTGACTTCCCTTTCCTAAAGTCCATAATCAAGATCCTGGACTTCAGGAAAGAGAAGTCTAGAGTACACACACCAGCTGAGTGCAAAGTTGTCATTGCAATACCACTCAACCAGCTAAGATCACTCTTGTATGCATCTTTATTGCCATCTGCAATTCTGCCAGCAACAGTGGTGTCATCGGAGAATTGATCAATGGCGTTTGAGCTGTGCTTAACCATACTTTCATGAGCATAGAGAGAGTAGAGCTGCGGGCTAAGCACACATCCTTGAGGTGCAGCTGTGTTGCTTCTCAGTGAGGAGATGTTATCCCCGTTCCACACAGACCGTGACCTCCTGATGAGCAAGTCAAGGATCCGGTTGCAGAGGAGGTTTTGAAGCTTATTGATGATAGTGAAGGGTTAGATTTGATCATGTGTATTAAGGTAGGATTAATGAAAGACATTGTGGTTAAGTAGCAATCTCAACTTGGTGGAGTTCCAGAAGCATTTTGAGACCAAATACCTGTGGTCCACAGCCAATATCCTCCACTTAAACAAATGCAATGGTTTGATGCAGAGACATTAGTACCTCTATAGCAGAAAACAGATCCCAACTGGAAAGGGAGATAACTGGAAAAAGATTAAATATTTTAGTTAACTAAAGAGATCAAAGGAAGTATTAAATCAACTGGAAATTTCACAAGAGCAAACAACAACAAACTAATATGTTAGGAGGGAGAAAGTTGATTAATGGAGAAAATTGATAAGTAAACAAACTACTGTTTTCTATAGGATTGCGGTAAATATGGGACCCTTAGAGGGTGAGACTGGGGAATTAATAATGGGAAACAATCAAATAGCAGAAAAGTTAAATCAGTGCAAAATACACAACATGCTGGAGGAACTCAGCAGGTCAGGTAGCATCTATGTATCCATATTTGCTGCCTGGCCTGCTGAGTTCTTCCAGCATTTTGTGAATATTGCTCTGGATTTCCAGCAACTGCAGAATCTCTTGTGCTTATAAGTTAAATCAGTACATTGCATCAGTCCTCTTGGCTGAGGACAATGCTAAGATCCAAAAGATTTTTGATGGATTAGTTTCAAGCAGTATGTAAGAAGTTGTGACAATGATTTTCAAACAGCACAAGGTACTGGAAAAACTAATAAGATTAGAAGGTCTCAATGACCTGTACCAAAGATTTTAAAGGAAACATGCTGAGCTGTGAAGCCATTGGTAGACATTTTTTAAAAGCAAACCATGTTCCATAAAGGTGCCAATGGATTAGTAAACAACAATTGTAACTGTATTGTTCCAAATGAGTAGGTATATCTGTTGTGATTCACATCAAGAGTTGGGAAACGTGCAGAAGATGTATTCTAGAAAGTATTAGGTGGTCATTTAAATCAGACTATATCAACATACTGTTTTGAGTGACAATTTCTCTAGAGTTCATTGGGATGTAAAAACCAGAGATAATAGAAGAGAATCTGCAGATGTAAGACATTTGAATTTTCAGAAAACATTTGACAAAGTACTTCATAAACTTCTGGAGTACATGGTATAGTATCATGGGAAATATATTCTAATAGATTTAATATTTGTTATGTAGAAGACAGAAAATTAAAATAAACAAACCATTTTAAAGCTAGAGAAAGTCTTCAGTCATTAATTATAAGACACCTTCTCATCTGAGGAAGTGGCCTCCCATGCCAGATTATCCTTTCACAAGGGACAGAAATGGTCCACAGTACTCCAGAAACCTCCACTTTCCTAAACCAATCCACTTGCAACCTGTACTCCTAATCGCTTGTTATTCATGCACCACAACATCTTGACCTTTCTGGGCCAGTGATCTCCAGGTCGACGAGTCCTGGGGTCAAGGAAATGCAGATTTGGAGGTTGAGGCCTGGATGCCAAAGTTCTGTGATTGTGAGTCCTGAGATTGATACCCGGAGGTCAGTGAAGTCTAGAGGTCAAAGCCAGAGGTCGTAGTCCAGAGATCAGCAAGTCCAGAGGTTGAAGTTTGAAGGTCGAAAATCAAAGTCAATACATCCATTCATGGACTCAATACATGGCCCACAATTATTTATTATTTTTGTTAAAAATCCAAAGGAAGGAGGAGAATGTAAGATAGCCAAGCTTGCAATGATACAGAAGTGTTATGGGAGTTAGGGGGTTGGGAGGCAGTGGTCAGAAGAGTAAAGACTCATCTTCACAGATGAGTGAAGTCAGAATCAGAATCAGGTTTAATATCACTGGCATATGTCATGAAATTTGTTGTTTTGTGGCAGCGGTAATAATAATAATAATGACTATAAATTACAAAAAAGTACTGTATATACGGGTATATAATATCTAAATTAAATAAGCAGTACAAAAAGTGAGGGAAGAAGTCTCCCACAGCTGCCGAAAACCCTGTGATTTCAGTCTCTTGAGGCTGTCGTGAGAGCATCCTTCAGGAGGGTGAACTCACGGAAAGCATCCAGCCCAGGTGAGGTACCTGGCTGAGTACTAAAGACCAGTGCTGATTAACTGGATAGTATGTTCACCCTTGCCTTTAACCTCTCACTTCAGCAGTCTGAGCTACCCAACTGCATCAAGCAGGCTTTAGTTATACTGGTGACTAAGGAGAATGGGTAACCTGCTTTAATGACTATCGTCCAGTGGTACCTATATCTGCAGTGATGAAGTGTTTTGAGAGATTGGTTATGAAACGTATCAACTTCTGCCTGAGAAGTGACTTGGATGGGCTCCATTTCCCTACCAGCTCGATAGGTCCACAGCAGATGCCATTTCATTGGCTCTTCACTAAGCTCTGAACATCTGGAAAGCAAAGATGCACATATAAGCATTTATTTTATCAACCACAGCTCGGTGTTTAATACTATCACCCCCTCAAAGCTAATCAATAAACTTCAGGAAGTTGGCCTCAATACCTTGTGCAATTGGATCTTCAATTTCCTCTCTTTCAGATCCCAGTCATTTCAAATTGACATCTTCTTCACAAGCTCAATTAGCACAGATGCACCACAAGGCTGTATGCTTAGCCCCTTGCTCTACTCACTTTACACTTATGACTGAGGCTAAGCACAGCTCCAATGCCATATTTGGGTTTGTTGATGACACCACTATTGTTAGAATCAAAGGTTATGATGAACCAGCATTAGGGGGATTGAAAATCTAGCTGAGCGGCTATCTGTCTGTGCTGTTGGGTGCAGTCTTTCATTGATTCTATTGTGTTTCTTAGATTTACTGTTGCATACTTGCGAGAAAACTAATCTTAGGGTTGTATATGGTGACATATACTATATGTACTTTGATAATAAATTTACTTTGAACTTTGCAAAAAAAAAGTGAGGTAGAGTTCATGAGTTCATTGTCCATTCAGAAATCTCATAGCAGAGGTGAAGAAGCTGTTCCTAAAAAAATTGAGTGTGTGTCTTCATCCTCCAGTACCTACTTCCTCCTTAATGGTAGCAATGAGAATTGATCATGTTCTGGGTGATAGGTGTCCTTTAGTATGGCTGCCACCTTTATGAGTATCGCCTTTTGAAGGTGTCCTCTATGCTGGTGAGTCCAGTGCCCATGATGGAGCTGGCTGAGTTTACAACTTTCAGCAGCTTTGTCTGATCCTGTGCCAGATGTTGATGCAACCAGTTAGAGCACTCCATGGTACATCTGTAGACATTTTTGAGTGTCTTTGCTGACATACCAATTCTCCTCAAACTCCTAATGAAATATAGCAGCTGTTGTGCCTTTGTAATTGTATCAATATGTTGGGCCTAGGATAGATCTTCAGAGATGTTGACACACAGGAACTTGAAACTGCTCACCCTTTCCACTGCTGATCTCTCAATGAAGTTTGGTGTGTGTTCTCTTGACTTGCACTTCCTGAAGACCACAATAAGTTCTTTGATTGTCCTGACGTTGAGCACAAGGTTATTAATGTGACACCACTCAACCAGCTGCTCGACCTCCTTGTCACCATCTGAAATTCCTCCAATAATAGTTGTGTCATTGGCAAAATTAGAAATGGTGATTGAGCTGTGTCTAGCCATACAGTTGTGGGGGCAGAGAGAGTGGGAGCAGTGGGCTAAGCATGCATACTTGAGGTGCGTAGATGTTGATTGTCAGCAAGGAAGAGATGTTATTTGCAATCCGAACAGACTGTAGTCTCCTAGTGAGGAAGTCAAGGATCCAGATGCAGAGGAAGGTACAGAGGAAGGGGCATTCCAGAGTCAACAATTTATTAGCGTTTTCCTCTTCAGCGGTTCGATCAAGGCTCGACTGCACAAGCGCATGGATGTCAGCCAGTTAGAACAGCGAGAAGAGTTTAGGAGAGGGAAGAGTTCAAAGGGAGACAGCTTTAAAGAGTGTGCGCTTGAGCAGTGGGCAACAGAGTAGAGGGAGGCAGAGTAGGAAGGCTTTGACTCAATGGGACTTCAGCATTAACGGGTCGAGGCGAGGTAGGTTGCCCGTGTAGAAAACAGATAGGAAGAATGTGAGTGAGGTCGGTTTTCTGTGCTCGGTGTCTGATGTGGGAAATCCTGGAGACTCTCAGCCTCTTGGACGGCCACATCTGCACCAGGTGCGTCGAGCTGCAGTTCCTTAGGGACCGTGTTAGGGAACTGGAGATGCAGCTTGATGACCTTTGTCTGGTCAGGGAGAGTGAGGAGGTGATAGAGAGGAGCTATAGGCAGGTAGTCACACCGGGGACTCAGGAGACAGATAAGTGGGTAACAGTCAGGAGAGGGAAGGGCAGGAGTCAGATGCTAGAGAGTACCCCTATGGCTGTCCCCCTTAACAATAAGTACTCCTGCTTGAGTACTGTTGGGGGGACAGCCTACCTGGGGGAAGCAACAGTGGCCGCGCCTCTGGCACAGAGTCTGGCCCTGTGGCTCAGAAGGGTAAGGAAAGAAAGAGGCTGGCAGCAATATTGGGGACTCTATTGTTAGGGGGTCAGGTGATTCTACGGACGCAGGAAAGAAACGCGGATGGCAGTTTGCCTCCCAGGTGCCAGGGTCCAGGATGTTTCTGATTGCATTCACGATATCCTGAAGTGGGAAGAATAACAGCCGGAGGTTGTGGTACATATTGGTACCAACGACATAGGTAGGAAAAGGGAGGAGGTCCTGAAAACAGACTACAGAGAGTTAGGAAGAAAGTTGAGAAGCAGGACCTCAAAGGTAGTAATCTCGGGATTACTGCTGGTGCCACATGACAGTGAGTATAGGAATAGAATGAGGTGAAGGATAAATGCGTGGTGGAGGATAAATGCGTCTTTGAGGGATTGGAGCAGGGAACGGGGATTCAGATTTCTGGATCATTGGGACCTCTTTTGGTGCAGGTGTGATCTGTACAAAAAGGACGGGTTGCACTTAAATCCCAGGGGGCCCAATACCCTGGCGGGGAGGTTTGCTAAGGCCATTGGGGAGAGTTTAAACTAGAATTGCTGGGGGGTGGGAACCAAACTCAAAAGACCGAGGAAGAGGCGTTCGGCTCGCAAATCGAGAAAGCTTGGAGACAGTGCAAGAGGGAGGATAAGCAGGTAACAGAGAAAGGATGTGCTCAGGCCGAAGGTTTAAGATGTGTCTATTTTAATGCAAGGAGTATTATGAACAAAGCAGATGAGCAGGCAGTGACTAGTGGGGTACCGCAAGGCTCAGTGCTGGGACCCCAGTTGTTTACAATATATATTAATGACTTGGATGAGGGAATTAAATGCAGCATCTCCAAGTTTGCGGATGACACGAAGCTGGGTGGCAGTGTTAGCTATGAGGAGGATGCTAAGAGGATGCAGGGTGACTTGGATAGGTTGGGTGAGTGGGCAAATTCATGGCAGATGCAATTTAATGTGGATAAATGTGAAGTTATCCACTTTGGTGGCAAAAATAGGAAAACAGATTATTATCTGAATGGTGGCCGATTAGGAAAAGGGGAGGTGCAACGAGACCTGGGTGTCATTATACACCAGTCATTGAAAGTGGGCATGCAGGTACAGCAGGCGGTGAAAAGGCGAATGGTGTGCTGGCATTTATAGCGAGAGGATTCGAGTACAGGAGCAGGGAAGTATTACTGCAGTTGTACAAGGCCTTGGTGAGACCACACCTGGAGTATTGTGTGCAGTTTTGGTCCTCTAATCTGAGGAAAGACATCCTTGCCATAGAGGAAGTACAAAGAAGGTTCACCAGATTGATTCCTGGGATGGCAGGACTTTCATATGATGAAAGACTGGATGAACTAGGCTTATACTCGTTGGAATTTAGAAGATTGAGGGGGGATCTGATTGAACCGTATAAAATCCTAAAGGGATTGGACAGGCTGGATGCAGGAAGATTGTTCCCGATGTTGGGGAAGTCCAGAACGAGGGGTCACAGTTTGAGGATAAAGGGGAAGCCTTTTAGGACCGAGATTAGGAAAAACTTCTTCACACAGAGAGTGGTGAATCTATGGAATTCTCTGCCACAGGAAACAGTTGAGGCCAGTTCATTGGCTATATTTAAGAGGCAGTTAGATATGGCCCTTGTGGCTAAAGGGATCGGGGGTATGGAGGGAAGGCTGGGGCAGGGTTCTGAGTTGGATGATCAGCCATGATCATACTGAATGGCGGTGCAGGCTCGAAGGGCCGAATGGCCTACTCCTGCACCTATTTTCTATGTTTCTATGAGCTTAAAGCGTGAATCAGTACTTGGGGCTATGATGTTGTGGCCGTTACAGAGACTTGGATGGCTCAGGGGCAGGAATGGTTACTTCGAGTGCCAGGTTTTAGATGTTTCAGAAAGGACAGGGAGGGAGGCAAAAGAGGTGGGGGTGTGGCACTGTTGATCAGAGATAGTGTCACGGCTGCAGAAAAGGAGGAAGTCATGGAGGGATTGTCTACTGAGTCTCTGTGGGAGGAAGTTAGGAACAGGAAGGGGTCAATAACCTTACTGATTTTTTTCAACCTCCAAATAGTAACAGGGACATCAAGGACAGATAGGGAGACAGGTTCTGGAAAGGTGTAATAATAACAGGGTTGGCATGGTGCGAGATTTTAATTTCCCAAATAATGATTGGCATGTCCCTAGAGCGAGGGGTTTAGATGAGGTGGAGTTTGTTAGGTAGATAATCCTACAAGAGGAGAGGCTGTACTTGATCTGGTATTGGGAAATGAACCTGGTCAGGGGTCAGATCTCTCAGTGGGAGAGGATTTTCGAGATAGTGATCACAATTCTATGTCCTTTACCATAGCTTTGGAGAGGGATAGGAACAGACAAGTTAGGAAAGTGTTTAATTGGAGTAAGGGGAAATATGAGGCTATCAGGTAGGAACTTGGGAGCATAAATTGGGAACAGATGTCCTCAGGGAAATGTACGGAAGAAATGTAGTAAATGTTCAGGGGATATTTGTGTGGAGTTCTGCATAGGTGCGTTCCAATGAGACAGGGAAAGGATGGTGGGGTACAGGGACCATGGTGTCCAAAGGTTGTTGTAAATCCAGTCAAGAAGAAAAGAAAAGCTTATGAAAGATTCAAAAAACTAGGTGATGATAGAGATCTAGAAGATTATAAACCTAGCAGGAAGGAGCTTAAGAATGAAATTAGAAGAGCCAGGAGGGGCCATGAGAAGGCCTTGGTGGACAGGATTAAGGAAAACCCCAAGGCATTCTACAAGTACGTGAGGAGCAAAAGGATAAAACCGGAGAGAATAGGACCAATCAAGTGTGACAGTTGAAAAGTGTGTATGGAACCGGAGGTGATAGCAGAGGTACTTAATGAGTACTTTGCTTCAGTATTCACTATGGAAAAGGATCTTAACGATTGTAAGGATGACTTAAAACAGACTGAAAAGCTTGAGCATGGAGATACTAAGAAAGAGGATGCGCTGGAGCTTTTTGAAGGCATCAAGTTGGATAAGTCACCAGAATCGGATGAGATTTACCCCAGTCTACTGTGGGAGGCGAGGAAGGAGATTGCTGAGCCTCTAGCAATGATCTTTGCATCATCAATGGGGATGGGAGAGGTTCCAGAAGATTGGAGGGTTGCGGATATTGTTCTCTCATTCAAGAAAGGGAGTAGAAATAGCCCAGGAAATTATAGACCAGCGAATCTTACTTCAGTGATTGGTAAATTGATAGAAAGGATCCTGAGACGCAGGAGTTATGAACATTTGGAGAGGCAAAATATGATTAGGAATAGTCAGCATGGCTCTGTCAAGGGCAGGTCATGCCTTAAGAGCCTGATTGAATTTCTTGAGGATGTGACTAAACACATTGATGGAGGTAGCGCAGTAGATGTAGTGTATATGGATTTCAGCAAGGCTTTTGATAAGGTAACCCATGCAAGGCTTATTGAGAAAGTAAGGAGGCATGGGATCCAGGGGGACATTGCTTTGTGGATCCAGAACTGGCTTGCCCACAGAAGGCAAAGAGTGGTTGTCGACGGGTCATATTCTGCATGGAGGTCAGTGACCGGTGGTATGCCTCAGGGATCTGTTCTGGGACCCCTACTCTTTGTGATTTTTATAAATGACCTGGATGAGGATGTGTAGGGATGGGTTAGTAAATTTGCTAATGACACAAAGGTTGGGGGTGTTGTGGATAGTGTGGAGGGCTGTCAGGGATTACAAAGGGATATTGATAGGATGCAAAACTGGGCTGAGATTTGGTAGGTCAAATATGATGGCAGAATATAATATTAATGCTAAGTCTCTTGGCAGTGTGGAGGATCAGCGGGATCTTGGGGTCTGAGTCCATAGGACACTCAAAGCTACTGCACAGGTTGGCTCTGTGGTTAAGAAGGCATATGGTGCATTGGCCTTCATCAATTGTGGGATTGAGTTTAGGAGCTGAGAGGTAATGTTACAGCTGTATAGGACTGAACACACTGATGAGGGAGAGGGAGAAGTGGAGAGTCCGTCATCGTGCCTGATGCCGGCCCTCTAGGCCTGAGTCGACACAGTAGTACTGTATAGGACACTGGTCAGACCCCACTTGGAGTACTGTGCTCAGTTCTGGTCGCCTCACTACAGGAAGGATATGAAAGCTATAGAAAGGGTGCAGAGGAGACTTACAAGGATGTTGCCTCGACTGGGGAGCATGCCTTATGAAAACAGGTTGAGTGAACTCGGCCTTTTCTCCTTGGAGTGACGGAGGATGAGAGGTGACCTGATAGAGGTGTAAAAGATGATGAGAGGCATTGATCATGTGGAAAGTCAGAGGCTTTTTCCCAGGGCTGAAATGGCTAGCACGAGAGGGCACAGTTTTAAGGTGCTTGGAAATATGTACAGAGGAGATGTCGGGGTGAGTTTTTTATGCAGAGTTGTGAGTGTGTGGAATGGGCTGCCGGCGACGGTGCTGGAGGCAGATACAATAGGGTCTTTTAAGAGACTCCTGGAGAGTCAAGTCAAGTCAAGTCACTTTTTATTGTCATTTCGCCCATAACTGCTGGTACAATACACAGTAAAAACGAGACAACTTTTTTCAGGACCATGGTGCTACATGAAACAATACAAAAACTACAAAAACTACACTGAACTACATAAAACACACAAAAACTGCATTAGACTACAGACCTACCCAGGACTGCATATAGTACACAGAACAGTGCAGGCATTACAATAAATAATAAACAAGACAATAGGCACAGCAGGGGGCAGTAGGTTGGTAGTCCGATGGCTTGGGGGAAAAAACTGTTACATAAATAAACAGCTGAGTCCAGGATTCTATCCGTTTCTGTACTCACGCTGAGTATTTCGTTGGAGTCGGATGCAGTCCAATTTAATGTCCATTGGTACATGGGGCTTAGAAAAATAGAGGGCTATGGGTAACCCTAGGTAATTTCTAAGGTAAGGACACGTTTGGCACAGCTTTGTGGACTGAAGGGCCTGTGTAGTGCTGTAGGTTTTTGCTATGTTTCTATGTCTCAACATGTTCAGCAAAACAAGCCAATCAACAACAACAAAACCAGAGCAAGCCCCTTTCCCACCCACACGTTCGCACATACAAGTCAGGCCCCAACCACAAGACAGGCTGTCTCCAGGCCTCCAACTTCCAGTCCTTGGCCCTGGACTCTCAGACTCACAGACATTCGGCCCAGACTTGCCGACCTCCAACCTCCAGACACAGCGACCCACGGGCTTCAGCCTCTGGGCCTCAATCTCAGGACTCAACAGCTTGGTCTTCAACCTTCAGGCTTTGACCTCAGGATTTGCTGATCCTTGGACTTTGACCTCTGTACTATACTGACCTCTTGATATCAACCCCAGGGCACACTGACACTGACCTCCAGGCCTTAACCTTCAGATTCACATGGTCTTGACCCAGGGATTTACCATCATGGAGGTCACTGTCTCAGCAAGGTGTATTTGTTGTGGTGCATGAATAACAAGTGATTATAAGAGCAAATTGCCAGCCCAGATAGACCTGAAGACCCGAGTGTAAGGACCAGAGGTGAGGGTCGGGCTGATTTCACTCATTCTCCCGCTGTATCCAGTTCTCTCCCTGGCAGCTGTCATCTTTGCGAGTTTCGCGGTCCTTTTGCCCCGCTAATATGATGTACTGAGATCGAGGCTTGGGCCTACTCAGGCTGCTCCAGAGAGCGGATCCAAGGACTCAGTCTGGTTTGAAATGCTGTTCTTTGCTTCAATTGTTTGCTTGACATGTGTGTTTTTTCTCTTTTTTATTGTCCTTATTTTAATTGGGTTCTTTGGGTTTCTTGCTTTGTGGCTGCCTGTAAGCAAACAAATCTCAATGTGTATAACTTATACATTCTTTGATAATAAATGTACTTGAATTTGCATCTTGAAATTGCAAACGGGTTGAAATTTAGGAAAGTGAAAGTCCCCTTATTTCGGAAATTATAATCTGGCATTGGAAGCAGTTCAAAAGATTCATTAGTGTACTTCCTGGGATGAGAGGTTGTCCTATTACAAATGACTGAAGATATAGCTTCCTAACATCTTCAGAGTTCAGAGGAAGAAAGGATGATTCCACTGGAATAGAGGAAGCAAAATAAAATAAGATCAAGAAAAGAAATGCAGATTGCTAAATAAATTGGCCACTATAAATTGCCTCTAATATCTAGCTGAATGGTGGAATCCACGGGAGTTGAGAGAATACGAGGAGAATAAAATTGGGGATTAATATATGATAAGTGTTGATGGGCATGGTGGACTCAATGGGCTAAAGGTCTTATTCCATACTCTACATTTCTATAACTCTCTGGATCTACAACATCCAAGAAGTTCAGCATTTCCTCTGAAATTGGAGATATCCTGTCCACAACCACTCCCTGGAGAAGCTGGTCGAAGGCTGGTGAGGACATTGCACGCAGGCACCAAAGATCAGGCATGGAGACCCTGGCAGTGGAGTATGCTTCACTCTCTATCCACCACCTGACATGTAAACATTTTGGAAAAGGCTATAACTTGCATTTCAGGCATCATGGCCAACACTATTAGCTGATTGACTTTGTTCCACTATTTTTCATCTGACAAATTGATAGACAGGAATATTCATAGATAATCTGCTCAAATATATTATTGAAAAGACTGGTGAGGATTTTGGACAATAGACAGCATACAGAGACAATTCTGTGATCAATGGTAGAACTATATTACATTATTATTACAGATTGTTTTAATTATTCCTTGAACAGATTTGATGTGTGGCATCAAGTACAAAAATACAAAATGGAGACAGAAGAGACCGCAAGTGCTCCTGAATTGGTCCAGCAATTTGTGTTTTCCTGCAAAAAGACAGACTGAGTTGTTTTACTCATAATGATGGCCTTGATATTCTGCACGTTAGAAACAGTGGCCAGGATATTAGAATTATAGTAAAGGCAGAACCATTGGTTTTAACAAACAATACTGACGGTAATTTCAGTGCAAGTGTGGTTTAATACTGAATTAGAGAAGGTAAATTTATTGACAAAGTATATAAACAGTGCCTATAAAAAGTATTCACTACTGCTCCGGATGTCTTCATGTTTTATTGTTTCACAGCACTGAATCACAATGGATTTAATTTGGCTTTTTTGACGCTGATCAACAGAAAAATGACTCTATTGTGTCAAACTGAAAACAGATCTCTACAAAGTGATCTAAGTTAATTACAAATATAAAAACACAAAATAATTCATTGCATAAGTATTCACCACCTTCAAGTCAGTATTTAGTAGATGCACCTTTGGCATCAATTACAGCCTTGAGTCTGTGTGGATAGGTCTCTATCAGCTTTGTACATCCGGACAGTGTAATTTCTCCCCATTCTTCTTTACAAAACTGCTCAAGTTCTGTCAGATTGCATGGCGATCATGAGTGAATTGCCCTTTTCAAGTCCAGTCACAAATTCTCAATTGGATTGAGTTCTTCACTGTGACTTGGTTACTCCAGGACATTAACTTTCTTGTTTTTAAGCCATTCCTGTATAGCTTTGGCTTATATTTGGGGTCATTCTCTTCGCCCAAGTCACAGTTCTCTTGCAGACTGCATCAGGTTTTCTTCCAGGATTTCCCTATATTTTGCTAACTAATTTTACCCTCTCCCTTCACAGGACTTCCAGGGCCTGCTGCAGTGAAGTATCCCCACAGCATGATGTAGTCACTACCATGCTTCACGGTAGGGATGATGCGTTTTTGATAATGTACAGTGTTTGGCTTATGCCAAACAAAGAATTTAGTCTGATGGCCAAAAAGCTCAATTTTGGTTTCATCAGACTATAGAACCGTCTTCCAGCTGACTTCAGAGTCCCCTACATGCCTTCTGGCAAACTCTAGCTGAGATTTCACGATTTTGTGTGAACGTTTTTTTCAACAGTGGCTTTCCCTTTGCCACTGTTCCATAAAGCTGTGACCGGCGAAGCACCCAGGCAATGACAGTCTCTCCCATCTCAGCCACTGAAGCTTGTCACTGCTCCAAAGTTGTCGTAGCTCTCTTGGTGGCCTCCCTTTCTAGTCCCCTTCTTGCACGGTCACTACTTTTTGAGGACAACCTGCTCTAGGTAGATTTACAGCTGTGCATACTCTTACCACTTCTTGATAATTGACTTAACTGTACTCCAAGGGATATACAGTAACTTGGAAATTTTCTCGTATCCATCTCCTGACTTGTGCTTTTTAATGACCTTTTCGCAGAGTTGCTTGGAATGTTCTTTTGTCTTCAAGAGGTGGTTTTTGCCAGGATACTGACTCACCAGTAGTTGATCCTTCCAGATACAAGTGTATTTTTAATACAATCAATTGAAGCACATTGACTGCACACAGGTTTCCAAAAAGAGATCTCCATTTAACTAATTACGTGTCTTCCAAAACCAATTGGCTGCACCAGTGATGATTTAGTGTGCTATATTAAAGGGGATGAATACTTATGCAATCAATTATTTTGTGTTTTGTATTTGTAATTAATTTAGATCACTTTGCAGAGATCTGTTTTCACTTTGACACAAAAGACTTCTTCTGTTGATCAGTCGCAAAAAAGTCAAATTAAATCCACTGTGATTGAATATTGTAAAATAATTAATCATGTAAACTTCCAAGGGCAGTGGTGAATACTTTTTATAGGCATTGTATGTCATGATATACTACCCTGAGATTCATTTACTTGCAGGCATTCACAGTAGAACAAAAAGTACATTAGAATCATTGAAAAACTATACTCTAAAATGAATGACAGCCAATGTGCAAAAGAAGACAAATTGAGAAAATACCAAATAAATGAATAAATAATATTGAAAACCTGAGTTGTAGAGTCCTTGAAAGTGAGAATTGGTTATAGAATCACCTGCAGAATTGTTTGGCACAATCCTACAGACTGCAGTCCAGGGAAGTCAATGAGGTAATGTGGCCATGTAATAGTTCAAAGCTTATAAAGTTTATCTGAAGGTTTTCATCTGTACCAAGGATTTAATTTGTTTTTGTTTTGGAATAAATGGTCATTCCCAGCTATAAAGGATCTGTTTGGCTAAGGTGACAGCAGAAAGGCAACACAGAGCTTTTCTTGAGTAACTGAACAACTCAATTTCCCAGGGTTTTTCTTCTTAAATTGACCAGGATTTTTCCATTTTCCAGCAGATTGTGCATTTCAGGATGAAATGAGAGGTATATCAGGTTTTGTAATTATTTGGATGGGGCAGAAATAGTTTGTTCTATGCTCATATGTTTGCTGAATGGACTTACATCAGGTATAAATCTTGGGTATATGCCCATCTAGAGCAATAAAATCATACAGTACTGCAGCACAAAATCAGGCCCTCTGTCCACCTAGTCTGTGCCTACCTCATTTTCTACCCAGTCCTATCTACACGTAGCAGGACCACAGCCCTCTATACCTCTCTCATCCATGTTTCCTTCCAAACATCTCTTAAATGTTACAATTAAACTCACATCTATCACTTCTACTAGCTAAATTCCACATTCACCACCCTCTAAGTGAAGATATCTCCCTCAGATTCACCTTAAATATTTCACCTTTCATCCTGAACCTATCACCTCTAGTTCTAGTCTCACCCAACATGAAGGGGAAAAGCCTGTATGCGTTCACCCTTTCTATACAGTTCATAATTTTGTACATCTCTATTTAACCAAGATATCTATGGTATTCATAAACGTTTATATTTCTTTTCCTCCTTGGTAATTGGAAAAATTGATGGGTTGTACTGGAACTAGTCTGTCGTAGTGAGTAGTATTGTTTATTTGCATTAAAGTGTTGTTTATTTATCCTGGCAAATCCCAGATGGCCATATGGAAAGAGTAGCATTCACTCAACTAAGTGACTGGAGGTCGAGTACTTACACAAGCATAAACAAATGTAGCAATCCCAAATTACTAAAGAATGATGTGTTCTGCATTTGAAGCAGAGTCTTTGCTGCTGAGTCCCAATAAGTAAGCTGAACCCTGTTGAGCTTCCCCAGAGTAAATGCAGGGGTATCAGCTTGATCCATACCAGGATGTGTAACCCCATTGACTTCAATGAGGCTTTAGTATTGCAGGATAGAGGGGGTGAGCTCCTTTATTAAGTACTTATTTTTTCATCATTTATAAATATTTTAATTGATTTATTTTTTAAAAACCAAAATAAAACACAATTTAAATTTTAAAGAATAATATTTTTACTTTTTAACCAGTTTTTAAGGCTCCTCAATGCCAAAGGCATTCAATAATTAAAGTCCCCTATAGTTTTGACAGCTGGTCAAGCTGGAATTGGGGCTTTACTAGTAGTTAGATCTTTCCAGGATGTTGAGGGAGATTTCTTCACTACAAATTGGAACTCACATCCCTCCATCCTCATTGGTAGAGCCAGACACACTTTAGGTCCTCACAATAGACCCTCCACACCTAGACAGACAAGTCCAGGGATGGGGGACCATTGACAACAGTTGTAGGCAGCAGAGCTTAGCCAGCAAGATCTAACACTGTATATTTGCTAATATTACTGGATGATGGAGAGCTTTGTGGAACAGAATATTGAGTAAGGTAAGCAAGGTAGCTTTTAAGAGACATTTATTAGTATAGAAGGTTGTAGTAGAATGAGCTTCCTACACAAATAATCAGATCTCCACACTGAATAGTCAATCGAAAAACATTTACTCCCTAGCTGAGTTGAAATTTTACAATGCTAATCAAACCTCATAAAGCTTCTAACAGTGAAGGATTGCTTTAGGATCTGACAATGAAACCGTCAGTCCTGAGGTCAGGGTTATTTATGAAGGTAATACACACAGGTTTAGGTTAGATTCAAGGTTAAAAATATAGAATACCTTTGCTTAGTCAGAATGCATACGTTTTTATAGATTTGCTTTAGCTAACAAATCAACAATGATGGCACCTGGGTCATTAATTTTACGTGTAATGCTTTGGCAGTTCTTAGAGATGCAATGAGGCACTGTGTAAAATAATTGTTTTTTTCTTCCTTGCTACCTTACTTCAAATATCTGTGAATAATACATAACTCACACAGAGTCCTTACAGATTAACTGACTTCTTATGCAGAGAAATGCATTTTGCCAGAAGCTGTACAACAACCAAAACACTGTGCTGATCACATTACCATATATAAATATTCCAACTGTCAGACCACTTACATAAAATTCACGATAAATTTACATTATTACCATCAGTTTAAAAATGTCCATTTTTGGAGATTCGTTTTCTGCTCATGTTTAAGTTGGGTCCATTAGTTTTGCAAAATAGTAAATACCTCATGTTTTACGATCAGTATCAAGAAAGAGAACTCCCTGAGCATATTCAGCACGATTACATCAAAATCAATTCCTTGTACCAGGCTCCTACTAATGAAGTGGGGATAACATTTTATGTGCATCCTTTCCTTGTGATTTCATCAAACTGCCATGGAAAAAAAGCAGGAAGGGGGCCAATGATGTTTACATTCTTCTGAGGGATTCTGCAGTACTTCCTTTAATGCCACAACGGACATAATAAATTACTCCAGGGAATATACCTCTAATGTAACATACAGTCTTTGAAGTGGACATACTTACTGCACCATTGATGGTGAACTCTGACAATAACCCTTGTTGTTATCTTGAGTTTCATTACTGTATGGTATTAGAGAATTATAATTACATTCTGTGTGAAGAGCCAGTTTTGTACAGCTGGACACTGGCTCTGAGAGTAATTAGACATTGCCTTCCAAAAACCAGGCAACAGAGGCCTGTCCTTGAAGTTGCTGCGGTCAGAAGTTGTAATTCATTGGCTTAGTATAGCAATCCATGCAGAAAGTCATTTTATTCCATCCTTTTTATCTCTTCTTTGGAATTCCCTAATTACATGATAAATATTTTCTCATATTCTTCTACCTCTGCACTGAGCGACTGCTGATCTTCACATTCCGCAAACCAAATGTATCTTCCTTTCATTGAAAATTTCTTACTGATGCCTATAAACCTTGCCATTTTATTTGGCCATTGTCCTCTTGTTTGCCCGTTCACACTCGAAACCATTCTATTTATTTCCTTCCGCCACTCACATTTACCAACTGTACTTCTGCATTTGATGCTGCACACAGACTCTCATTTAACTCTTCCTCTGGCTCCATAATTGTTTTAATATTTTTGTAGTGTTAATATGTTCAATTAACCTTTTACCTGCACTATTTAAGCATCTTAAGTGTCTGGATTTACTAGCCATTGTCTGATATATTTGGACTGCATCAACACTATTTGTATAAATATACTGTAAGTACATCAACATTATTCTGGAAAACACTGGTTTCTTCACTTCTTTTATTCATGACTACCCATTACCTTGAGTCACTTTCTTCTGCTCCCTCCAAGCTTACCCTTAATACAAAGAGACTGGTAGTCAAAGACTTCTTGTTATTGTGCTATGGGCTATCCATTAAGATTCTCTTTCACCTCTCTGCAGATTTTCACTTTGGGATAGTTGTCACATTATCTTCCTCTGGGTAAACTATCCTGGAAGTGAAAGCAACTTCAGTTGGTTGCAAATTTACCTTTCAAATCATAGCCAGAGATCTGCACCAGTACATTCTCTTCTCCTTCCACACTGCAAAATATGGAGTGTAGCAGGGATTTATCCTACACCTCATTTCTCATTTGCATTATAGAATATAATAATGCAGGTGAGAAACAGAGACAAGAGTAGGGAGCAGTTGGGATATTCTTCACACCACAGCTTCCATGAAGACATTGGATTGTGCATAATTAGGCATCTGGCAAGAGCCAATAAAGAGAAGTTAGGTTTAAGCGGAATGAACATTATGGGGGCAGCCATTGTATGAGTGGGCCAGTGTTAGATTGGGGAGTTGAACATCAAAATGGTGCTGGTGAATCAGGGCAATGTTCAGTGGGTTATGTACCAAACTTCTAAGTATACGCATTTTGAATTACTGTCACTGCAGTCTGCAGTATGTAATTTCCCTTTAAAGCAATGTACTTTTGAATTGACTTAATGAACTACAGGTTTCTTGATCTTCTGAAGAACTCAGCAAACAGATATGGCACCTTTCAGCGGACAAAGGTTCATTGCCATGGCCAGAAATGAAGTGGGGGGTGGGTGCTCCAACTCAGGCTGAAACAGAGGGACAAGGCCCCCTCTACCCAGCATTTTGTTAGTAAATGTGCAATTGCTGAATAAAATTGAGGATCAAAGAGCAATGGTGCTGTATTGCAGAGAAATGAGGAATAGTTGGTGTTCTGCGTTTAACCAAGAAGCAGTTTGCACGGAGTATGCCAGATACAGAGATCAGACCCAAAGGCTTATCAATACACAGGATGAACTGAACTGCTGATTCAGAAAAAGCAAAAGGTAGAGGTCTAAATTTCATGATAAACTCTCTGTGGTGCTCTGATGTAGAGGTTTTGTTATACTCACGTTCCCCCAACCTTGAACACGTAACGATCAAATACGAAGTTAGATTTAAGCAATACAGCCATTCTATTTACCTAGAGATTTCTCCTCCATGATGCTGACCACAGTGTACGTGACTCCAGTGGACAACAATATTTAAGCACTTGAGATACTGCATGATCCTGTCACCAGACAAGAAACAGTCCACCACGACACATTTCATATCATATTTGAGGATTTCAATCAGGTTTGTTTGAAGAAATCCCTGCCCAATTACCCCAGCATATAACCTGTAGCACCAGAGGTTCCAACACACTAGACTGCTGCTTTACTAAAGTAAATAATGCCCACCGTTCTATGCCCAGACTGCATTTCGATAAATTTGATCACTTGGTTGTCAGTCTCCTACCTGCATATGCAGAGTCTAAAAAGCAAGGTTCCAGCGATTAGGACAACAAAGAGGTGGTTGTGGGAGACAGAAGAGTGACTTTGAGTTGGTGGACTGGCTCATGTTCAAGGATTTATCTGTGTATCTGAATGAAAGAGCATGGCTGTCACGGATTTCATGAAAACAGTCGTTGACGAGCGTGTCCCCATGAAATCATTCAGTCTTCCCCAATCAGAAGCCCTGGATGAACCACAAGATCTGAAATTTGCTAAAGATCAGATTAGAGGCATTCAAGTCTGGCGACCAAGAAAGTTACAAGAGGGACAGGTACGGTCTCTGGAAAGCCATCTCTCGGGTAAAGTAACATTTCTGGACTAAGCCTGAATCAATGAAGTGTGCTAATCAGCAGTGACAGGGCTTGAGTGCTATCGCCTCTTACAAAGTGAAATGAGGTCACTTAGGTGACAACAGGCTCCACTTCTGGATGAGCTCAATGCCTTCTACGCTCACTTTGACCGTCAACACACGGTGGAACCAGCACAAACTCCCACCTAATAACACCCACTTATAAGCCTGTGTTTTTAGTCCTGGAGGTGGACGTGAGAGTATCCTTCATGTGTGTAAACCCATGGAAAGCATTCGGCCCAGATGGGGTATTTGGCTAAGTACTGAAGACCTGTGTTGATCAGTTGGCTGGAGTGTTCACTGAGGTCTTTAACGTCTCATTCTGGCAGTCTGAGATAGCCACCTGCTTCAAAGAGGCTTCATTTATGCTGGTGCCTAAGAAGAATGTGGTAACCTGTCTCAATAACTATCCTCCAGTAGTACTTGCATTCACAGTGATGAAGTGTTTTGAGAGGTTGATGATGACACATATAATCTTCTCCGTGAGGAGAGTCATGGATCTGCACCAATTTGGCTACTGGCTGAACAAGGCCACAGCAGTTGCTCTTCATTGGCTCTTCACTCAACCCTGGAACATCTGGCCAGCAAAGATGCAGACATCCAGATACTCTTTATAGACTACAGCTTGGCCTTCAATACTATCATCCCCTCAAAGCTAATCAATAGGTTTCAAGATATTAGTCTCAATATCTCCTTGTGCAACTTGATCTTCAATTTCCTCACTTGCAGACCCCAGTCAACTGCATTGGCAACAAGACCTCCTCCACAATCTCCATCAGCTCAGGTGCATCGCATGCCTGTGTGCTTAGCGCCTGTTCTATTCACTTCACATTTAAAACTGCATGGCTAAGCTAATCTTCAATACCATATTTGGGTTTGCTGATGACACCACTGATGTAGGCTGAAGCAAAGGCTGTGACAAATCAGCAGGTAAGAGGGAGATTGAAAACCTGATCGAGTGGTGCCACAACAACAATCACTCACTCAATGTCAGCAAGAATAAGTAACTAATTATTGACTTCAGGAGGTAGAAACAGGAGGCCCATAAGCCAATCCTCATCAGGGTTTCAGAGGTGGAGTGGGTCAGCAAATTCAAATTCCTTGGTGTTATCATTTCAGATAACCTACCCTGGACCTAGAACATAAGTGCAATTGAGAAGAATGAATGGCACCACCTCTACTTCCATAGAAGTATGTGAAGATTTGGCGTGACATTTAAAACTTAGACAAACGTCTATAGATGTGTAGTGGAGACCTACATAATTGACTGGCTGCATCTCGGCCTGGTATGGAAACACCAACACCCGTGAATGGAAAATCCTGCAAAAATCAGTGGAAACGGCCCAATCCATCATGGGTAAAGCTCTCGTCACTATTAAGCAGGTCTACATCAGTGCTGTTGCAGAAGAGCAGCATCCATTATCAGGGAGCCCCACCATACAAGGCGTGCTCTCTTCTGACTGCTGCCATCAGGAAGAAGGTACAGGAGCCTCAGGACTCACAACACCAGGTTCACCAGGTCCCTCAACCATCAGACTCTTGAACCAGTAGGAATAACTTCACTTGCCCCATCACTAAATGTTCCCACAACATATGGAATCACTTTCAAGGAGTCTTCATCTCATATTCTCAATATTTATTGCTCATTTATTTTTTGTTATTATTATTTCTATTTTTCCTTCTTTCTTTTCGTACTTGCACATTTTGTTTTCTTTTGTACACTGGTTGTCCACTCTGTTGGTGTGGAGTATCGTCGATCCTGTTTTGGATATTAATCTATTATGGTGGCACATACGGCTTTGATAATAAATTTACTTTGAACTTTGAATTGAACTTTGAACTTTGAGCTGGAGTAGAATGAACTCTGGAGCATTCAGGAGGCTGAGGGGTTGATCAACAGGCAGTGCAGGGAGGTAGCTACACCCAAGGTGCAAGACACAGGTAAATGGAAGACCGTCAGGAGCTGGAAAGGGTATAGGCAGCCAGTGCAAAGTACCTTTGTAGCCATTCACCTCAACAACACGTATATCACTTTGGATATTAGTTTTGTGGAGGATGATCAAGCAGAGGAAGGTTCTGCAGTCAGGTCTCTGGCACTGCGTGGCTCAGAAGGGAGGTGGGAGAAGAGGTGAGATATAGTGATAGGAGATTCATTGATTAGGGGAACTGACAGATGGTTCTATGGACAAGCACAAGATTCCTGGATGGTATGTTTGCCTCACAGGTGCCAGGGTCAGAGACATTTTGGATCGAGTCCGGAGCATTCTTAAGTAGGAGGGTGAACTGCCAGAGATTGTGGTCCAGTGCCAGTATCAATGACATGGGTAGGAAGGGTGGCGATATCCTGCAAAGTGAGTTCAGTGAGTTAGTAACTAAGTTAAAGGAAAGGACTGCCAGATCTCCAGGGTTGTGATCTCAGGATTGCTACCTGTCTCTTGTGATATTAAGACCAGAAATAGGAAGATCATATGGTTTAACCTGTGCCTAAAGACATGGTGCAGAAGGGAGGACTTCAGATTTTTGGATTATTGGCCTTTCTTCAAGGGAACGTGGGACCTGTACAGAAGTGACAGTTTGCACATGAATTGGAGGGGGACTAATATCCTTGTGGGAAGGTTTGCTCGTCTGCACGGGGTGAGGGAGTGGTGGGGAGAGTGCTGGTGTTTAAACTAGAGTAGCAGGGTGATGGGATCCAGAATTCCAGAGCAGAAAGTGGAGTGGTTATGGAGAAAGATGTTGTTAAGCCTACATATAAAGTCCGGACTTGAAAGGTTGAGCGTGGTGGGTCTCATGTTCTGAGCTGTGGGTATTTCAATGCGAGGAGTATCATAGGAAAGGTGAATGAGTTTAGGGCATGGATCAGCATGTGGAATTATGACAATGCAGCCATTAGTATGACTTATTTGCAGCAGGGAAAGGACTGGCAGCTCAATGTTCCAGGGTTCCATTGTTTTGGACATGACAGAGTTGGGAGGAATTAAAGGAGGAGGGGTGGCATTACTGGTAGGAAAATGTCATGGCAGTGCTGAGATAGGACGCACTAGAGAGTTCATCTACTGAGGCTATGTGGGTAGAACTGAGGAATAAGAAAGGGATGACTACATCAATGGAATTATATTATAGACCACCCAATAGTCACGGGATTTAGTGGATAACTTTGTAAAGAGATTACAGACTGTTGCTAGAAACATGAGGATGGGATAATAGGTGATTTTAAGTTTCCACATATTGACTGGGACTCCCATATTATAGAAGGGCTGGATGGGACGGAGTTTATCAGAGGTATTCAGGAAAGTTTCCTTAATCAGTACATTGAGGTCCCAACTAGAGAGAATGCAATTCTAGATCTCCTATTAGGGAATAAGACAGGGTAGGTGACAGAAGTTTGTGTAGGGGAACACTTTGCATCTAGTGATCATAATATCATTAGTTTCAAGATAATTATGGAGAAGGATGGGTCTGGTCCTTGGGTAGAGCCAGATTGGAGAAAGACTGATCTTGATGGTATCAGAAAGGATCTGGAAAGTGTCAATTGGGACAGGTTGTTTTGGGGCAAAAGTATGCTTAGTAAGTGGAAAGCCTCTAAAAGTGAAATTTTGAGAGTACAGTGTTTGTATGTTCCTGTCAGAATAAAAGGTAAGGGTAACATGGGTAACTTGCATCCCACAGGTACTTTTGCTGGGGCAAAGTAATTCACACAGATGGTCTAAAGTTTCCTGGAATGGACACCCAAAATTAATGCAGTGGGGCTGACTGTCTGAGTACTCAAATATGCCCACCATTGAATGATCATACGTGTGATTATGTTTGATGTCTAAGTGACAAAATAAGTCTGGTCTGAAAACATACTTTATCTCTATCTCAATAGTGCAAATAACACAGCTGTAATTCCCTGGTTTGATGTGGGCTAATTAACATGGAACCATTGCTTCTCTTGATTAAACATGGGCCTGTAAGACCTCATTGTTTACTTGTTAAAAACAACTCTGACCCTTTGGAAAGGTCATGCTGCTGTGCTAGAAAACTGAGGTTAGCAAGAAGCCTCTCAGGCCCTGGAAAGTGAATATTCATCACAATGGAAGCTTTTAACTTCACAATGAAATTGACAGAAAGCAATGAAGTTGAGGAAATCCATTTTAAATTGTTGTCAATTGATTTTTAAAATGTTTATTTTTCCTGTTAGCATGTTAAATATGTCTCAGACGCTGATACTGATATTACCCTACAGTTAGTTGTTGTTTTGGAAGAGTAACTCACTCAGTAACGTCTTCACAATGTTGTGCAATGGAGAAAATATGCAGAAAATGACATTGGTAAAACAATGTCAGACTCAACATAAATTTGTTTACTAAGACTGACATCAGTTTAATTGAGTGTTCCTGAGGCCTTAAATTAGCTTCATAAGTAAAGAAAAGGAAAGCCAGAATTACTGATAGTTCAGAAATAAATGATACCTTGTACTATTCTATTGTATTATGTTTTACTGAAGTTGTAATTAATTTGGAAAAAAACCCGTAATCTTTAATTAGATAAGTAGCTGTAATTTGCTTTCATTTTTTTTTAGCAAGCAGCCAATGCCAGTGCCAATCCCAATGAAGTATTCCAGCTCAGACTTTTAAACAGGCACCTAGATTAATGCATCAATCATTGGAGAGCAGAGAGGCTACATACTGCATGTAGAGGAACAATCACTCTAATCTCAAATTCAAAGTGAATATTTACAATGAAGAATGACCTGGAATAAAGGTTTTGAAGCTGCTATCATATTCTGTGTAGATATAAACAGATTTCCATCTTTTTCATATTGTCCTGTGTTGTAAATAGAAAAGTTAGGAAGGCTGAGGGATGCCCTTACACAGGTTTATAAAATCATGAAGGGTCTAGATAGGATGAATAGCCAAGAGCAAGGGAGTTTGAAGCTAAAGGTCATAGGTTTAAGCTGACGGAAATGTTTTAAAGGAACTTTGAAGTAACTTTTACGCACTGATGAATTGGCTATATGGTATGAGCTATCAGAGGAAGTAGTAGAGGTGAGTACAATGATACTTGAAAGGTATTTGGAGAGTTGTATGGATAGAAAAGGTTTAGAGGGGCTTGGGCCAAATGAGAACGTCAGTTAGGCAATTTGATCCACCTGAATGAATTGGACTGAAGGGCCTGATTCCATGCTGTATAACTCTAGGATTCTATGACTTTAAGTGTAAGATATTGAGAATGGGATCTATTCACAAAGCCGTTGAGAGTATGGCGATAATCTCATAATCTACATAATACCAATTTTATTTGATACTGATCTAGCTTGTGCTCAACCCCACCCCAGGCTCATGTTTACTGCTACCCAGTTCCCACACCCGCACTCACCCTCCCCCCTCCAAATGGGATCCTCTGCACTGGAGCCTCTGCCTCACGACTTGTCCCTGAGGTAGAACAACTGCAGTTGAAGCAGTGGAACCCAAGACTATCCTTCAATACTGTCCTTGTTTTTAATAGTCATTCTGTGTAAGATACGTTACATACCTTTAAAAATTAGATCTATTTAATATTCTTAAAGTATTTCAATTGAAAAAACAGTTTATATATGCCCAAAATATATTAAACTATTTTAAATTAACTTTAAAATAAATTCCTTTTCCATTCCTAACTTATTGTAAAGGAATATCAAGTAGTAAAGCCCTGACCACACAAATGACCACAACAATAAAATTACATAAAACTGCTGACTCTTATTAACATAAGGTATTTATTAAGATAGATTTATTTTTATGCCTTACCTTGAGAACGATCTAAGGTATTAGCTTTAGAGGGTTTGAAGAAAATCAATATACTTGCCAGATGTGTTTAAAAAATCTGTAAGTGTATTTTTAGTTTCCCTTTGCTTATATCACTATACATCTATATAGAGAAAAATAGCCTCCGGAGTTCTCTCGTCATTGAATTTATTTGCAGCGTGCAATTACGTTTCTCTCATTAAGATTTACATGTTCAGTGCAAGATGGAACCTATCTAAACAGAACATACCTGGACCTAGAAACCACCTACTTATAGTGCGATAAAGCATCAATAATTCTGTTTATTCTGTTTTAAGGGGGTATCTATCAAAAAGATTGCCTGAAGTGAGTCCTAACCATGTTGGTTACTGACAGGATTTGTTATTTTGTGTAAACTGGAACTGCGAGTTGACTCCTTCTCTAAATGAAATTGGCAGATTTCTGCCCATCTTTTACTGTCAATTAGCATGAGGAATATGAATTCTGAGACAGAACAAGTTTCTATTTCACCTCTTAAAAGCTGGCATCAAAGAGCTTATGGCCTGGACTAAATCCAGCTTAAAGTTCCTTTCCTCCTTCTCAGATACTTAGCTTAACCAAAAATGCAGAAGATTGAGTCCTGATGAAATAGCACCTTTTTTTCATTTGCCCAGTTATGGCAATGATTAGTAGTCATTTTCTGTCAGTTTCCCAGTTTAGTGCTGATATATTCAGAGTGGTACTCAGGGAATGAAATAAGAATGCCACTTGTTTTAGGAAATGATTATACTTTTAACAAATGCAAAAATAGAAATTGTGTGAATATGCTGAAATTTGTAGATGCAGTATTCTTATTTACTTTCCCTTGGAATACGAGAGTCATTGACCTGCAGGAAGATTGGCAGCTATGTAGGAGTAGAACTTTTATGAGGTGATGGTGCTCAAATCCTTAACAAGTATTTTGCCTTTTCATAGTGAATGTATTTGTGATACATTTTGATTTTATTTCAGAATTCGAATAGTTACATTCCATTCTTTACCTTGTTAATTTTTGATATTTCTGAGATTATTACAGGATGGAAACAGTTTCAGAACTGATATTGCCAACGCATCAGTGCCAAGTTGAGTCAAAGAGTCATAGAATAATACAGCATGGAAACAGGTCCTTCAGCCCAACTGGTCCATGCTAGCCACAGCATTTTAACTGCCAACATTTGGTTCATAACTCTCCAAGCACCCTCCTTTCATATACCTATCCAAATGCCTCTTAAATATTCCAAATGTGTCCTCTGACAGGTCATTCCAGGTACTCATACACTCTATGTAATTAAATTTGCTCTCAGGTCTCGTTTAAATCTCACTCTCTTTATCTTGCATCTGTGCCCTCTAATTTTGAACTCCTCAAACCTGGAGAAAAGACAATGACCATCCAGCTGATCCATAAACCCCTCATGACTTTGTAGACTTTTATGAGGTCATCCCTCATTCTCCTGTGCTCCAGGGGATTAAAATCCAGCATGGCTAACGTCTGCCTATAAGTCGGGCTCTCTAGTCAAGGCTACATACTTGCAATTCTCTCCAGCTTGACAATGTTTTTTCCTACAACAGGGTGACCAAAGCAGTACACAACACTACAAGTGCAGTTCCATCAACGGCTTATATAATTGTTGCAAAATGTCCTTACTCCTAAGGTCAATGAGCATACTTATTCAGGCCAGGATGCTAAATGCCTTCTTCACTACCCTGACTACTTGCAGGTTCGCTTTCAGTGAACTGTGCTCCCAAGACCCTTGCCAGCGACCTGCCATTCATGGAATACATTCTACCCTGGGTTGACACTGGTGTGAGGTGATGTATTGTGACAAAATGCATCTCCTCACACTTATCTATGTTGAAATCCATTTGCCATTCCTCAATCCATTTCCCTAACTGATCACAATCTCTTTGCAATTCATTGTAATGTGTTTCACAATTAACAAGACCCCCTAATTTAATATCATCATCAGACTGGCCAAACATACTATTTACATTCCTACCTTAATCACTTACATAAATAATGAAGTCCCAACATTGACCTTTGGGCAGCCCACTAGACATAGGCCTCCAAATGGAGAATAAACCTGCAACCATCATCCTCTGCATCCTACCACCGAGCCAATTCTGAAACCATCTTGCTAGTTCCCCCTGTATCCAATGTGATCTTACCTTCAGTCCCAATAGACAACATCCACTGCCCTACCTTCACCCAACCCCTTAGTTATCTCTTCAAAAACTCCAAAAGAATGTTTGTACAAAACAATGCTAACTATTCCTGATCATGCCTTGACTACCCAAGTGATGTTAGTAGATCTTGTCCCTCAGTTTCCTTCCACAGGTTCTCTTAAGATGAGGTCAGGCTCACTGGCTTGTAGCTCCTGGCCTGTCCTTGTTACCTTTTTTGAACAATGGAAGAACGAGTTACCCTCCAGTCTTCTGGAATTTCACCAGAGGCTAATGATAAAGCAAATATCTATACAATGTTCTCTATAATTTTTTCTCTGGCCTCCAATTCAGGAATGCACTTCCTGTGGATTAGCCCTGGGGATTTTCCCACTTAATGTATTTCAACCTCAGTGAGGACCACAATCTTGTTATGGTTTGGAGGCTTGCATGCTCTAATGACCAGGAGAGCTTTGTTCGCTGGATTCAGGGCTTTTGTCACAATGGTGGGCCATTGGGAGCAAGGGTGGACCCAAGTGCAAGACACATCTTGAGAGGTTACTTAGGTTTAGTTTATTGTACGATACCAGGAGAGCAAGACAGAAGCAGGAATAGCGAACAGGATAAGGACTCAGGACTACGACTAGGCTGGGACCAAGGTCTGGGCTGGGACTCGGAATCGGCTCCCAGAACTAGAGGAGACATGAAGAGGCTAGGGTATGGACTCCGAGCCCGAGACTGGGCAAGAACCCAGTACCTGGGTCTTGCCTTGAGCTCGGACCCCAGAACCAGGCATGGACATGACATGGGCTAGGGAGAGGAGGAACATGGGAACACAGAGCCTCGGTCTCGGGACAGCAAGTACATGGAACCATGGACACATACACAGAACACAGAGTCGGGACCCCTCCTTGGGTACAGGACATAGAGCTGGGACTCGCACACAGAACAGAGAGCTGGGACCCCTCTTTGGGTACAGGACATAGGGCCGGGACTCATGACCCTCCGCGGGGCAACGGCAAGGCGGCCTGACTTACCCATGGAGGTGAGGACAAGACACGACAAGACATGACTCCCTGCGGGGCAACGGCGAGACAGCCAGACTTACCCCACGGAGGCGAGGTAAGACAAGACATGACTCTCCGTGGGGCAACGGCAAGACAGCCTGACTTACCACACGGAGGCGAGGACAGGACAGGACAAGACATGACTCCTCGCGGGGCAACGGCAAGACAGCCAGACTTACCCCATGGAGGCGAGGACAAGACAAGACAAGACCAACATGAATGAACACCAGACAGTACCTATCTAGCTCCGGTGATGGAACTAGACCGAAATGCAGGCGGGGGCTGCAGACGAGGGCTAGAGGCGAGAGGGGCAGAGAAGGGATTCAGACAAGGGGGTAGGACAGGAATCACAGACCGCCAGGGCCAGAACTAGACTCAGAACTGGAAGCCGCCAGGGCCAGGACTTGACATGGTACTTGAATGCCGCCGGAGCCAGGACATGGACGTGGTACTTGGATGCCGCCAGGGCCAGGACTTGGACGTGGTACATGAACGCCGCCAGAGCCAGGACGTGGACGTGGTACTTGGATGCCGCCAGAGCCAGTACGTGGTGCTTGGAACCTCTGGGTAGTGCCGAGCTCACGACTCGGCCCGGGAACAGTAGACAGCGGCTCTTGATTCTCTTCGGCGGGTTAACTGATGGACCCACCTTGATGAGGAAACTTTGCAGGCTCGCTTCGGCGAGGTAACTGGACAGGGTTGCTCCGGTGAGGAAAGGCGAATTACCGACACTCGCTTTAGGCGGAGACAAGGCTTTCTCGGGCCAGATGACATTGGCACGCCGTGACTTTGCAGATGTTCCTGCGCCGAACGGCTGAAAGCCGGAGACTATAAACTACCGGTCCAGCCGAGTGTTAATTGCCTCTAATCACCAAAGTCGAGGGACACAGGAAAACAGGGAATCAATGGTCCGGATCATAACATAAACAAGCTAAATTTAAAGGGACCCCGATCCGGACCATGACAGCTTTATGCTTTGGCTCTTGATAGGGTCACCCATGCCAAACACATCAAAGGGTAGAGGCCAGACTAATAGTGGTCCACCAGTTCTCCAGGTTTGGGGGTTCAGCTCAGGGCTAACAAGCCTGAGTGGTAAAAACAAAATTGTGTCCGAAACAGCAATGAAGATTCCTTCTACATTTGAGTGTGGTAGTATTCCTGAGTCTCCACCTGGGACTTGCATGGCTGACAGTAGTGAAAACCA
Source organism: Mobula hypostoma (assembly GCF_963921235.1). Taxonomy (NCBI): domain Eukaryota; kingdom Metazoa; phylum Chordata; class Chondrichthyes; order Myliobatiformes; family Myliobatidae; genus Mobula; species Mobula hypostoma. Next base: position 132,337,570 of record NC_086100.1, on the reverse strand, counting down.
AGAGGAAGCTACTGACACAATGATGGAAGCCCTGGACACCACCAGTAATGGAGGATCTTCATTGCAGCCCAAAACACCAGCGGTGTAATGGGCAGTATGTAATGTGTTTCAAGGCTGTAAATACTCCTAAATTGTAATATGTTTGTGTTCCAGGATCTCATTACTTTTTAGCTTAATTTCTTTAGTAACCATGACATTCTCATTAGTGAAAACAGAGGAAAAATAGACATTAAACTACTGCTACTACGATGTCGACTCAGGCCTAGGGGGCCGGCGTCAGGCACGATGACGGACTCTCCACCTCTCCCTCTCCCTCATCAGTGTGTTCAGTTCATCTACATTAGCCACGCCGCTGTCTTCTAGAAGCATGTTGACCATCGTCTTGGGAGGGTGCCCAGGGTTCATCCTCCCATGCTTGGGCTCCCATATGATGACTAGGCTGGCAGGTAGCTTGGGGTGGCGTAGACAGTGCCCCGCTAGTTGCAGTCTTCTCACCTCGACTTTAGTGATGAGCATCGGTAGGTCGTCATAGAGCTCAATGTTCGTCATGTGCTATTGCCAACTCACGTCAAGAGCCATCCAGAGACTTTAGCATCGTCTTGATGAGTGTCCACGTCTCGCATCCGTATGTGAGAATGGACTCTATGACTGCTATGAAGATCCTCTTTTTAAGCCCTCTGGTCAGGTTCGACTTCCAGATTTCCTTCATGTTGTTCATAGCCCTCCACACCAGCGCCTTCCGTATCTTTATGTCCTTCTCTGAACTCATCATTCTTGACCAAGGTACTTGTAGTCAAAGACTTTCTTAATGGTATCATTCTTTACGGTCTTGAGAGTACCTTCATCGCAGTTAAATGCTATGTACTCTGTCTTTTTAGCGTTCAGGTGAAGTCCAACTTTATTGCACTCCATTTCCACTTTTGTCAGTAGCTGCTGTGCTTCCTCCATCTGGTCAGAGAGCAGGACTATGTCATCTGCAAAATCGAGATCTGTGAGCATAACTGGTCTGACCCTTTTGGTTCGTCCTGGTTTTATGGTAAAACCAAGCTTGTCATGATCTTTGGCAGCTTGACGCAGAGTGTAATCAAGGACGATTATAAAGATATAGGGTGCCAGAGTGTCTCCTTGCGGCACACCAGTTAGGAGCTCGAACACTGCTGTTTCTCTGTCTGGTGATACAACTTTCGCCATGGTTTTGGTATAGCTGGACTCTATTGCTCTCAGTAGACGGTCTGCCACTCCATAAGCTTTCAGGATCTTCAGCATTTTACCTCAGTGAATAGAGTCAAAAGCTTTGCGAAAATCGATGTAAGTAAGCACGGCTGGTAGGTTGTTCTTCACGACTTCCTCGATGATTCTACAGAGAGCATGTATTTGCATTACTGTTGTGCGCTTCTGCCGAAAACCATTCTGATGGAATCTTAGCTTATGGTCAATGGCGGTGCGAATCCTGTTCAAGATCATCCGATTGTATAGCTTTGCTAAGATGCAGGTCAAGCTGATAGACAGATCACTACTGTGCTTCGACAGAAATGGACAATATCTAGTTGATTTCATCCAAGAAAACAGTCTCATTGCCACCAACACACAATTCAAGAAACGAGCTGGTAAACTGTGGACAGATGGAAACAGAGCCTCCATCTACAGGAAACAGCTCAACTACATCCTCATAAGAACAAAATGGCGTAATTGTTTAAAAATCTCAACTATCTTCAGTGGCTCCACACATAGTTGGCCTTGATGGTTTTAAGAGGATCTAATCTCTCCCTAGTCACTCCTTCTTCAGACACTGGCTCATTTTAATATAACTGGAAAACTTCTTGGGATTATCTTTAACTCTGCCTGCCAAATTGATATCATGGCAATCCTTGCCCTTTGATTTCCCTCTTCAGGCTGTTCTTAAACTTTTTATACTCAAGGGATTCATTCATCCTTCGTTGCCTAAACACGAAGTATAGTTCCTTCTTTTTCTTTGTTGGAGCATCGATACCTCTTGTCAGTCAGGGTTCTCTAAACCTGGTACACTTGCCCTTTAGCTTAACAGGAACATACTGCCTGGACCCTTGATAAGACCCCTTTAAAAACCTCCCACTTGCCAACTGTTTCTTTGCATTTAAATAAAGTCACCCAATTGAATCCAACTAATGCTCTCACAATTGACTCTACTCCAATTCAACTGTTTAACCTATGGACTAATTCTATCTATTTCCTTAACTCATAGAATTGTGGTCCTTGGACTGCAAGTTTTCCCCAATTGCCAGTCCAGTTACCTGGCCTGCCTCATTCCCTAAGAGGAGGTCTGGTACTGCTGCTTGCCAAATAGGATGCTCTATACAGTTCATGAAGAAACTGTCTTGGATACACCACACAAATTCTGCCCTATCCAGTTCCTTTGTACTCTGGCTGGCCCAGTTGATATCAGGAAAATTATAAACTCCCACTAGCACTACTACCCCTATTCCTACAACTACAAGTGGACAGACGGAAACAGCTCAACTACATCCTCGTAAGAACAAAATGACAAGTCTGTTTCTGAAGTTCCCACGGATTATTTGGAGACTCTAAAATATAGCTGTTGAGGAGAAGCTATCACAAGTGCAAGTACAGGTGGAACCAAAAGCAGGACATAAACAGGTTTTGTAGTGTAAACAAGAATAGAGTTTATTAATCGTTACTAGGAAAGCAGGGAAGCAAGGATTGTTCAGAGGGAGATCAAGGAGTGAGCAAATCAGAAGTGCGAATAAGCGTGGCTAGACACGGACTTGGACTTGGAACTCGGAACATGTAACTCAGAATGTGGAACTTGGACCCAGACTTGGAACTTGGAACGTGGGACTTGGGACCTAGACTTAGACTTGGAACTCAGAACTTGGAACATGGGGACCCGGACTTGGAACTCAGATCATCGGGTGCCAGACTTGGAACATCAGAAACCTGGACTTGGAACTCGGAACATCATAAACCTGGACTTGGAACTCTGAATGTGGAACTCAGGATCCGGACTTGGAACTCGGAACTCGGAACATGGGCACCCAGACTTGGAACTCAGAGCATCGGGTCCTGGACTTCGAACTCGGAACATCAGAAAACTGGACTTGGAACTCGGAACATCGAAGCCTGGACCTTTCTTAGACACAGGAAGCAGAACACTGAGCCTGGACTCCCCAACTCAGAGTAGCGGCAAAATGGCCAGACTTACACAGCGGAGATGAGGACATGAAGAGATGGTACCACACAATGATAGGCAGTTCATACCTTGACACGAAATGGCTCCAAGTAGTGGTAAGCCCTTGACGCGGCCCAGGAACTTCAGACAGGGGTTCTATTCTCACTCTGGTGGGTTAACTTGATAGATCCACTCTGGCAAGGTAGTTTAGCGGCTCGATCAGGCAAGGTAACTTAACAGACTGGCTCCAGCGAGAAGGGGTGGCTTACTGCCCGTTGCTTCGGGGAGAAGACTTGAGTAGCTCCGGCGATGTAACTTGGCTTGTCCCGGCAGGGTGACTTGCTCGCAATTGCTTTGATGACGTCCGATGACAATCCAGCACCGAGTAGCTGTAAGCCCGACACTAAATACTGCTCGTTCAGCTGAGACTCAAGTGCCTTTAATTACAGAGGCCAAGAAACATGGGGAAACAATAAATTAAGGAAAACAAGGAGTCAACGGTCCTGATCGTGACACAAAGTAAATTTAAAGGGACCCAGGGAATAACCGATCAGGACTGTGACAGAAGCACTCTGTTGATCAGCTAAAATGTCTCCTTCTTCAGGCAGTGGCTCATTTTAACTTCAAACTATGCAAATATCCTGAATGACATTATATATTTGAACCAGCAACATGAGCTGTAAAAATGAATATATATTTTTCCAGACCCAGAAACAGAAGGAGTACTTCTTAGAGCCATTGTATATTATCTGGAGATATAAGACACGGCAAATGTTGGAATCTGAGGCAACAAGCAATCTCTGTGGGTCAAGTAGTATCTTATATGGGTTATTTTTCAATAAGCTTTCCCATCTGCTCTTAAACCCACCCTATTTAGGTAATCCTAATCTCTCATATGTTGGAGAAATTTACTCCTAACCACAGTTGTTTATCTTCTTCAATATTGGATTGACCTTGAATCAGTGAGGTGTTGTTTAATCTGCAGCTTGCCAATCATATCCAAATGATGCCAAGACTTTTGAAGTGGCTCTGAATTCTACACCCTTTTGGAATGGGTGTCTGCCAGCAAGCTCGGCCAATTGCCTCCCTAAAAACTGGGTTGATCAAATTAGTGAACAGCTTGTTTATCTGCTATAGATTCAATGCACAATGAAATTAAATACGTTCAAGCAAACCAAGATAATTCACAGATCCCTAAACCATGCAATCAATAATTATGGGAAATAATAATTCAAAAGCTGCAGGAGATGAAAGTGCATTAAGGTTGGAAATTTCATGCCAAAAACCTTATGTGTAGCAACGGATTGAGCTTCCACTTCACTTCCTGAGGTAGCACCTGGAAGATGTTAACCAGCTAAGAAATATTCTGGCTATTGCCCACTGATGAATTCTATTATAAAGTTTTTAAGAAGTCAGTCACGTGCTAGAATGCTAGCTTCAGATCAACTCATTCCCAGAAACTATAAATGGATAATTATCATTGTTTGCTGATTGAACTGACATTAACATGATTTCCAGTGGTCCATATGCAAAGTGTAGCTTAGTGATTGGAATACAGATCAGATTTTGTGATAATAATCCTTTTCTTCTCAAAACTGAAATGAAGATTGTGAGCTCATTTCTCAGAGAAGGTTATTTATCTGCTCTAACTACTATAGGACGCTTCATCATCGATCAGATCTCCTAGAACTCATTCCAATCAGACCATAAACTCAGTATGGCAACAATACACTTTAATTTACAAGAGGGAGTAGAGCAAGGAAGTCTGTAGTATGAATTATTCTTCTGTAGTGGTGTCCTTTCTTCATGTTTAAATGATAATATCTAACACAATAATGATAGAATCCCACGTGAAAAAAAATAATGCCAACTTCATGAAAAGGTACAGTGAGTGCATATGTTGCTTAACACTGGAGGACCTTTTGAAATACTTGAATTTGAATTTAAATTTCTTTAAATCTTGCATCCATCCCACAATCTGAAGGAGTAAAAATCTTTGTGTGATAACTCTGTCGCAATGTACAGACTTGTGAATTTATAAGTCTAATGACTTGTAGAAAGAAGCTGTCCTGTAGCCTGTTGGTCCTGGTTTTAATACTGTGGTACCATTTGCCGGATGGAAGCAGCTGAAACAGTTTAGGGTTGGGGTGACTGGTACCCCCAATGATCTTCCAGGCCTTCTTTCTGCACTTACTGCTATAAATATCCTTAATGGAGGGAAGTTCATATCCACAGATGTACGGGATTGTCTGGACCACTCTCTGCAGTGTCCAATGATCAAAGTTGGTGCAGTTCCCATACCAGGCGGTGATACAGCCAGTCAGGGTGCTCTCAACGGTGCCCCTGTAGAAGGTCTTGAGGTTTGGGGGCTCATGCTGAACTTCTTTAGTCACCTGAGGTGGATGAGAAGCTGTTGTGCTCTTTTTGCCACACAGCTGGTGTATACAGTCCATGTGAGAACTTTGGTGATGTGTATACCAAGGAACTTGAAGCTATTCACCCTCTGGACCTGCAGTCCCATTAATGTTGATGGGGGCGAGCCTGTCTCTGTTTCTCCTGTAATCCACAATCAGCTCTTTTGTTTTTTGGACATTGAGGGAGAGGTTGTTATCTTGGCACCATTATGACAGGGTATTAACCTCTCCTCTGTAGGTTGTCTCATCACTGCTAGAAATAAGGCCAATCAATGTCATGTTATCTGCAAATTTGGTCAGCAGATTGGAGCTGTGTGTGGCAGCATAGTCATGGGTGTAAAGGGAGTAGAGGAGGGGACACAGGACACAACTCTGGGGGGGACCTGTGTTGAGGGTCAGAGGGGCAGAGGTGAGGGAGCTCCAGGATCCAGCTGCATAAGGCAGGGAGCAGGCTGACTCCCCTGAGCTTCCTGTCAAGTCTGGAGGGAATTATGGTGTTGAATGCTGAACTGTAGTCCAGGAACAGCATTCTAATGTATGCATCCCTCTTCTCCAGATGAATGAAGATGGTGTGCAGTGCTGTGGCTCTGGCATCATCGGTAGACCAGCTCCGTCGGTAGGTGAACTGTAGGGGGTCCAGTGTAGGTGGTAGCATGCTGCAGATGTAGTCTTTAACCAGCATCTCAAAGCACTTGCTTATAATTGGGGTGAGTGCGACAGGGTGCCAATCGTCCAGGCATGCTACCTCAGTTTTCTTAGGTACTGGGACAATGATGGATGATTTGAAACAGGAGGGCACTACACACTAGGAGAGGGAGAGATTAAAAATACCTGTAAACACACCAGCCAGCTGTTCTGCACACACTCTGAGGACCCGCCCTGGGATGCTGTCTGGCCCCGCTGCCTTGCGGCTGTTGACGTGTTGGAATGTTCTACCTACCTGAGCCTTGCAGGTCTCTTTGGCAGCTCTCCTCAGGAGTTCAGTCTTACAAACCTCAAATCGGGTGTTAATTTCAGTTAGCACGTCCAGGAGTGAGGTGGCAATGTCAGCTGTACTGTTGCATTTCCTCTTGAAGTCCACGATGGTACGCAGTCCTTGCCTACTCCTGCACCTATTTTCTATGTTTCTATGTAACGGATGAAATCAGTAACACACCTTCAAAGTAGTGCTTAAGATGATCTCCCAAATGAGCATTTTAAATTGAACCAAGCAGTACACTAATTTTAAATTTCTACTTGTGCCAATAAGTTAAGACACTTCATGCTAAATTAATTACTTTCCTGACATCATAAAACTACATCCATCTGTATGCTTATGGTTCCCAAATGCCAAGTTCCTCTGACAGAGGAAAGATTAAGATTTAAGTGGGAGCTGTCCCATCACATCCCTAGTTTATGTTGCTTGCTAATGCAAACAACACATTTCACTGCACATTTGATAAAAGAATCTGAACCTGAAGTGGTGAGGTTCTGGAGAGCAGAGTCACCAAGGGAGATGGGCACATGTCTCAGAGTACACAGGTAGAAAATTCTATTTCAAGAATTATTTGAGAGCTTTTTTATTACTGCTTACACTTACTTTGATATATTTACAAGATAAATGCTGAACATTGTGGGGCAAGCATTATAAATAATTTACATGCAACAAAAATGTAATAGTCTTGAAACAGTGCATAATGGGATGAAGGTAATTGCAAATTTGAATTAATGGCTTATAGTGTAGTGAGTTATATTTTAGAGAATATTGTCGCAACTATTATTTGCTACTCATTGTAGGAGCTGATGGCATTCTGTCTTGAATATTGGATTCTTGTAATTGACATATACCTTTTAATTAATGTGTCCTGTGTCCAGGGTCTTGCCTCGGGCTCGGACCCCAGAACCAGGCATGGATATGACATGGGCTAGGGAGAGGAGGAACATGGGAACACAGAGCCTCGGTCTCTGGACAGCGTGGACACCATGGACTCACACACAGAACAGAGAGCTGGGACCCCTCCTTGGGTACAGGACATAGGGCCGGGACTCATGACCCTCCGCGTGCAACGGCAAGACGACCAGACTTACCCCACGGAGGCGAGAACAAGACAAGACAAGACCAACATGAATGAACACCAGACAGTACCTATCTAGTTCCGGCGATGGAACTAGACAGAAGTGCAGGAGGGGGATGCAGATGAGGGCTACAGGCGAGAGGGGCAGAGAAGGGATTCAGACAAGGGGGTAGGACAGGAATCACAGACCGCCAGGGCCAGGACTTGACATGGTACTTGAATGCCGCCAGGGCCAGGACTTGACATGGTACTTGAATGTCGTCAGGGCCAGGACGTGACATGGTACTTGAATGCTGCCCGGAGCCAGGACTTGACTTGGAGCCTCTGGGTAGTGGCGAGCTCTCGACTCGACCCGGTAGCAGTAGACAGCGGCTCCTGATTCTCTCCGGTGGGTTAACTGACGGACCCACCTTGATGAGGAAACTTTGCAGTCTCGCTTCAGCGAGGTAACTGGACAGGGTTGCTACGGTGAGGAAAGGTGAATTACCGGCACTCGCTTCGGGTGGAGACAAGGCTTGCTCCGGCCAGATGACATTGGCATGCTGTGACTTTGCAGACTTTGCAGACGCTCCTGCACCGAACGGCTGAAAGCCGGAGACTATAATCTACCAGTTCAGCCGAGTGTTAATTGCCTCTAATCACCAAAGTCGAGGGACATGGGAAAACAGGGAATCAACAGTCTGGATCGTAACATAAACAAGCTAAAATTAAAGGGACCCCGATCCGGACCATGACATGTAGATAAGTTTTAATCAGCATTGTTTGGTCTGTGATTCAAGGCTTTTAGGAACCTATTTTTAAATTAGATCTTCAATCTATATTTGAATCTGAAGGCTAGTGGTCGAAGTCAGTTAAGTGAATAGCTACATGTGCTAAGCCCAAAAATCACTCTAATAGTCCTCGACTTTGAACTCCTGAACAGAAATAAGTTTGTAGCAGGAAAGGCCAACCTTAATAAGGACCTACTCAAATAGGGCAGCAAAAATGCCCTACCTCTGAATTTCCGCCAATTACTTTATGTGCATCTACATCTACTTTATCATCCCTAATGGCTACCTACAAAATGCTAAACAGAGAGATTGTTCCAGAAATTTGAATAACTGTCTTTAGAAATGCGGCTTCATTCATATGCCTGTTGTCTGTTTCCCTGCTGGCCGATTGCAGCTTAATCACTTTCCTTGTCTTCACCCCTTCATTCTCTGGCAGCTAAAACTCTCTTTCTAGGAGCACTAGCAGATAAGTGCAACAGGCTCACACGCCCTCATCGATGTACAGGAAGGGGTTGGGATGGTCTCTATTTGAATGACTGCAAGGACCTCTCTCTGGGGCACCCTCTTCCAAACTGTCCAGTCAATCGCTGGTCCGACTGCTGAAAGGGCCCAGATCATTTGTATTTACTCCTCATTCAGGCTGGGGATGACTGCCTCCGGATACTGTGTGCAATCTTTGTCAGTCTGCCATGTCATTGACGTTATGAAACCTATTGTCTCTGCTTTAACTTAAGTCTCTCCCCATCTATTTTCCCCAATATCTTTTCTATTCTATGCTATTCAACATATCATCTACTGAAGGTAGATGATATGTTGAATAGCATAGAATAGAAAAGATATTGGGGAAAATAGATGAGGAGGGACTTAAAACCAGCCTTCCATTACTAGAATACCATTACCATCACATTTCAGCATGCTATTCACGGGTTTCTGTCATGTCCTTGCTGTCTCTGACTTTGCATTTACTGTGGGTGTGTTTCCATCAGCTGTGGTCAGGTCTGGTGTGGCCGGCTGGTGTTCATCTCTTAGGTTCTCTGTAATTACAGGATTACTGGATACACTTGATCCCCCGCTCTGTCTGTGGGGGCAACAAGAAGGTGAGTTGTATGGTTTAACCTGAGTCCAGCATTTCCACTGGCTGCCTCGCAAAGTGTCACTTGTTTAAGGCACCATCTGTAGTCCAACCCATCTGGGAGCAAACCCTGCCCTTTCAGGCAACACCCTCATCATGACTTGGTCACCTGGCCATGGGAAGACAATCTCCTTTCCCTCCGGCTCTCTCTGATCAGCAATGTGCTGCAGTTGTTTTGCTTGGCCCTTCAACGCCTTAAGATGTCTTTCACATACTGTGTCATTTTATCCCTGAAAACCCCAGGCTCACCGCAACCCATAATTACCCCATAATGGAGTCACATTGCTCATCCCATTGATAATTTGTAGGGGCTGAGACCCAGCGTGCGATTTGGGGTTGCTCACAATCTCATCATGTTTCCTGGTAATACCTCAATCCATGCCTTTCACGTCTCAGTTATAGCTTTGGCTAAGGCATTCTTGATTGTTCAGTTCATCCTTTTCTCCATTCCTGAACTTTGAGGGTGATAGGGTATATGGAACTGTTGTCAAATCTCTAACAGTCGGTACATTTCCTTCATCACTTTCCCTGCGAAATGTGCTCCCTGATCCAAGTTCACCCGGACTGGGATTTCCCACCTTGGGAGGATTTCTGAACTAGAATCCGTGCAGTAGTGCTGGGGGTGTAGTCCCTTGTTGGGAAAGCCTCTACCCACCCAGTGAAGTGATCCATAATTACAAGACAGTAGCTTTACCCCCTGCTTTTGGGTAAGGGCCCCATGAATTCCATCTGGATGTTTTCCTAGGGTTCCTTCAGCAGTGGCTGGTTTGCCAGCTGTAGTGTTACTCGGGTTATGCTGGGCACAAATGATACAGTGGTGGTAGAATTTCTCAACATGCCCGCCCATCCCTGGCCACCACTGATCCTGCTGATAGATTATAATCATACTCTGCCTTCTGCGACATCAACCCATGAGGTAACTTCTGTAGAGGGGCCACCATGACCCCATCCTCCCCATGGTTCCGCTCCCATCTTGTCCCTCCTTTTCTCCCTTTCTCCTCCATTTCTCCTCCATTTCCCCTGCTCTCCTGTCTCCTTACTCTCCCCTTTCTAGTGAGCTTTTACTTTAACTACTGCCACCTCCGCTGGTAGACATACTGCTTCCTGCAGTTCTTCTATTAGGTGCCCATGCCAAAAACTGCAATTATTGAGGTTACAAGTCCTCGTCATGCCCATGCCATCAGATAACCATGCACAACCCAAAGGCATACCAGCTATCTGTATATATATTTACTCATCTGCCTTTACTGTAGTAGAGTGCTTCTATCAGGGCCACCAGTTCTGCCACCTGAGCTAAACAACCCTCTGGCAGTGCTCCTGAAGCTAATTCTTCATCTGTTTCCTTCAAGGCTCACCCCGTCCATGGCTTCCCATCTATGTACCTCCGTGACCCATTTATAAAAATTTCCTCTACTTCCCCTTCACACCGATGCCTTCTTCCTACTCTATATTAGGATGGTGCTCGCGGAATTCATTCCAGTGTCCCGAACTATCATTACTGACTTGTGAACAGCTGTCAGTGCATCAGCTTTAAAAGGATACTGCTTATGGGGTTTATTCAGGCACCCCTCTATTTAACTGGATTTATCTTTACTCGACCACAATCTTGTTTGTGGCTAGCCCACACAGCTGGGAACTGCTGACAAAGTAACCCATAGACTCCATCCTGGCTCCAGTTTCTGCTGATCGGAGCAGCTGTAGCTACACTGGCTATGTTGTGTACCCTGTTGGTTGTATGTGTTCACCGTCCCTGGCTTGTCCATATTATTTCTCTCTTTCCTGAATCTATAATGGCCCCTGCTTCTCTTAGGATGTCTATTCCAAGGGTAGTACCGTCATTGTTTGGACAGACCCAGACAAAAACTGAAAGCTACACCCCGCTGATTTCGAGTATTTGTGACTTTCTTCTTTCTGCTTTCATTGTTTTCCCTCCTACACCTGTAACATAAATAGCAAGAGTTGTTGGCAAAGGTAGGTCAGTTTTCAATACCAGTGCTCCTGCATAACATATCACATATAACATATCACATCGCCGGCCCCCTAACAACGCTATTGTGTGCATCCATGGGTCAGCAGTGCTGGCGGTCTGACCTAGAAGCCATCTTCACCTGCTTTATGATCAGATCGACAGTCAGCTTGGTCAGCCGGGGCACTAATGGGGTGAGAAATTGTCTGTCTGCCTTTCACCTGATTTTCTTTCCTCTTCTTTGGACACTGCCTCCAGTCATGTCCCGATAAGCCACAGCTGTAGCATATGAACTCCTTTACCCTCCCAAGTCTAATCCAGCAGTTCCTTGTACGTGCCCTGTCCGTTGGCACACAAAGCAAGCCCCCTGTGACATCATGGCAGCTGCACCCACTATAGCCACTTCAGGATTTCTCTTGTACTTTCTATGGTCTATCTCACTGGCCCATGAAACTATTGCAGAGTAGGTTGACTCCACTTGGTGGGTTGAGCTCAGGCCTTCCTTCAGCATTTTCAGGAAGACTGGGTCATCCATCCCTGGATTATCCGACCCTGAATACTTGTCATATGCTTGATATTTACATTCTGCTTAATCCAGAGCTGTCTCATCAATGCCATTATTGTTCCCCAGTTACTCTCACCTCCCCCCAGTTGCTACCTCACTTCCCTTTAAAAGGGGGATATCTTTCTTCCCGGTAGTCGTCCATGTACCATCCTACACCCCCTGGGCCCTACTGTCTGACAGATTCGTCAGGCACTTTGCTTTTACTAACATATGGATATCTTTAGGGTGCATCTGGTGAATTTCAATCATTTCCTCGAGCTTGTGCCAGAATTCTGAAATCCCACATGCGACTTTAAGGGAGGGCAAATCTGGGAAAATGCTCTTTCTCCCTGGGGTTGAAGGGCTTATAGAAACATAGAAACATAGAAAATAGGTGCAGGAGTAGGCCATTCGGCCCTTCGAGCCTGCACCACCATTTATTATGATCATGGCTGATCATCCAACTCAGAACTCCGCCCCAGCCTTCCCTCCATACCCGCTGATCCCCGTAGCCACAAGGGCCATATCTAACTCCCTCTTAAATATTCCCAATGAACTGGCCTCAACTGTTTCCTGTGGCAGAGAATTCCACAGATTCACCACTCTCTGTGTGAAGAAGTTTTTCCTAATCTCGGTCCTAAAAGGCTTCCCCTTTATCCTCAAACTGTGACCCCTTGTTCTGGACTTCCCCAACATCGGGAACAATCTTCCTGCATCTAGCCTGTCCAATCCCTTTAGGATTTTATACGTTTCAATCAGATCCCCCCTCAATCTTCTAAATTCCAACGAGTACAAGCCCAGTTCATCCAGTCTTTCTTCATATGAAAGTCCTGCCATCCCAGGAATCAATCTGGTGAACCTTCTTTGTACTCCCTCTATGGCAAGGATGTCTTTCCTCAGATTAGGGGATCAAAACTGCACACAATACTTCAGGTGTGGTCTCACCAAGGCCTTGTACAACTGCAGTAATACCTCCCTGCTCCTGTACTCGAATCCTCTTGCTATAAATGCCAGCATACCATTCGCCTTTTTCACCGCCTGCTGTACCTGCATGCCCACTTTCAATGACTGGTGTATAATGACACCCAGGTCTCGTTGCACCTCCCCTTTTCCTAATCGGCCACCATTCAGATAATAATCTGTTTTCCTATTTTTGCCACCAAAGTGGATAACTTCACATTTATCCACATTAAATTGCATCTGCCATGAATTTGCCCACTCACCCAACCTATCCAAGTCACTCTGCATCCTCTTAGCATCCTCCTCACAGCTAACACTACCACCCAGCTTCGTGTCATCCGCAAACTTGGAGATGCTGCATTTAATTCCCTCATCCAAGTCATTAATATATATTGTAAACAACTGGGGTCCCAGCACTGAGCCTTGCGGTACCCCACTAGTCACCGCCTGCCATTCTGAAAAGGTCCCATTTATTCCCACTCTTTGCTTCCTGTCTGCTAACCAATTCTCCATCCACATCAATACCTTACTCCCAATACCGTGTGCTTTAAGTTTGCACACTAATCTCCTGTGTGGGACCTTGTCAAAAGCCTTTTGAAAATCCAAATATACCACATCCACTGGTTCTCCCCTATCCACTCTACTGGTTACATCCTCAAAAAATTCTATGTGATTCGTCAGACATGATTTTCCTTTCACAAATCCATGCTGACTTTGTCCGATGATTTCACCGCTTTCCAAATGTGCTGTTAGCACATCTTTGATAACTGACTCCATCAGTTTCCCCACCACCGACGTTAGGCTAACCGGTCTATAATTCCCCGGTTTCTCTCTCCCTCCTTTTTTAAAAAGTGGGGTTACATTAGCCATCCTCCAATCCTCAGGAACTAGTCCAGAATCTAACGAGTTTTGAAAAATTATCACTAATGCATCCACTATTTCTTGGGCTACTTCCTTAAGCACTCTAGGATGCAGACCATCTGACCCTGGGGATTTATCTGCCTTCAATCCCTTCAATTTACTTAACACCACTTCCCTACTAACAAGTATTTCGCTCAGTTCCTCCATCTCACTGGACCCTCTGTCCCCTACTATTTCTGGAAGATTATTTATGTCCTCCTTAGTGAAGACAGAACTAAAGTAATTATTCAATTGGTCTGCCATGTCCTTGCTCCCCATAATCAATTCACCTGTTTCTGTCTGTAGGGGACCTACATTTGTCTTTACCAGTCTTTTCCTTTTTACATATCTATAAAAGCTTTTACAGTCAGTTTTTATGTTCCCTGCCAGTTTTCTCTCATAATCTTTTTTCACCTTCCTAATTAAGCCCTTTGTCCTCCTCTGCTGAACTCTGAACTTCTCCCAGTCCTCAGGTGAGCCACTTTCTCTGGCTAATTTGTATGCTTCTTTTTGGAATTGATACTATCCCTAATTTCTCTTGTCAGCCACGGGTGCACTACCTTCCTTGATTTATTCTTTTGCCAAACTGGGATGAACAATTGTTGTAGTTCATCCATGCAACCTTTAAATGCTTGCCATTGCATATCCACCGTCAATCCTTTAAGTGTCATTTGCTAGTCTATCTTAGCTAATTCACGTCTCATACCTTCAAAGTTACCCCTCTTTAAGTTCAGAACCTTTGTTTCTGAATTAACTATGTCACTCTCCATCTTAATGAAGAATTCCACCATATTATGGTCACTCTTACCCAAGGGACCTCTCATGACAAGATTGCTAATTAACCCTTCCTCATTGCTCAAAACCCAGTCCAGAATAGCCTGCTCTCTAGTTGGTTCCTCGACATATTGGTTCAAAAAACCATCCCGCATACACATTCCAAGAAATCCTCTTCCTCAGCACCTTTACCAATTTGGTTCACCCAATCTACATGTAGATTGAAGTCACCCATTATAACTGCTGTCCCTTTATTGCACACATTTCTAATTTCCTGTTTAATACCATCTCCGACCTCACTACTACTGTTAGGTGGCCTGTACACAACTCCCACCAGCGTCTTCTGCCCCTTAGTGTTACGCAGCTCTACCCATATCGATTCCACATCTTCCCGGCTTATGTCCTTCCTTTCTATTGCGTTAATCTCTTCTTTAACCAGCAACGCCACCCCACCTCCCCTTCCTTCATGTCTATCCCTCCTGAATATTGAATATCCCTGAACGTTGAGCTCCCATCCTTGGTCACCCTGATTATGAATAGTCATAATCCAAATCATGGTCTGGCTCGTATCATCGGGGTTCTCGACCTGACATTGCCGCACCTTGATAGGTGCCATTCTGACAGATGTATTTTAATAAAACCTCTCCCTGAAATATCCCCACCCTAATTCCCACATTATATATATATATGGGTAAATATATATAAATGATGGGTTCCAGTTGTACAGCACCTACTTAAACCTGCGGAGTAGGTACTCCGTAATCTGCCACTTTTGTGTGCCTGAACTCATGATGCCTGCTGTATTCCCTTGCATCTAACTGTCGCACCCAAGACACACACACACACACTTGCAAATTGTGTATACTAAAATGCAGCCCCTGGAATGAGTATACATGCCCCCACTGGTGACCTGAACCTTCAGTAACCACCCTTTGCAACTGGAAGTAATGTCGCACCAAATTAATACACAAAATTTCTTCTCTTACATAAACACACATCCACGCACCCCCCACTACCTTTATATCTATCAGTTCAGTTCTCCGTATTCGTGATACTTTGTGTTCCCATGTATCATCTGAGCAGATCCAAATGTGAGTGCTAATTTTAGAAATACTCTCCCACTTAGACTGTTAAGATCGCTGGCCACACGATGTGTCGCAAGAAGGTACCCCACTTCTGTTGCCAAATGTTGTTGTGTGAATGAAGTCACCGCAGAAAAGTACTGGTAGGTATGAAGCAGCCTCTTTATTCGACAAAATAAGATACATATTGGGACGCTTTCAGTGGCCCATGCTACCTGATATTTTATGTGTTAAACATCAAAGGACAATTCCATATTTACAATGCATCCACAATACTTTCTTTGAAACTACAGACAAATTTCACATCTCCTGATTCATACCCACACCACAGACATCTAAATGAATTTTAATCAGCATTATCTTGTCTGCAATTCAAGGCTTTTAGGAACCTATTATTTCAATCTGCATTTTAAATTAAATATACAATCTATATTTGAATCTAAAGGCTAGTGGCTGAAGTTGGTTTCATCTATTGCTACGTGTGCTAAACCCAAAAATTTCTCTAACAAAACAAAAAAAACAAGATAAGACAATCCTGGGATGCAATTCTGTTCTGTGAGGTTTGAAAGTAGAATGACAACACAGTGCATTTTAAGTAGAATTTCACTTTGTTTTACTTTATACCTTAAAATGATAAAACAATGCCGTTCAGAAAATTTTTAATGTTTCATATCATCTAGATAATATATGATCAGAAGCAATACAATCTTAAATAGGATTTATCCTTGAAAATACTCTATAACAAGAGTGATGAATTCAGAGTATTGAACAGTACTGAGAATATGGCATTATGTCCATTACAGATTCTTGGCTATCAAAGGGCAGGAATGACTGCTGGATGTTCTTAAGTTTAGATGTTGCAAAAGAAACAGGGAGGGGTGTAAAGAGGTGGGGAATGGCATTGTTAATCAGGGATAATGTCACAGCTACAGAAACGGGGAATGACCCGGAGTGATTTTTAACTGAGTCCATGTGGAAGTCAGAAACAGGAATGGAGCAATCACTCTATTGTGTGTATTCTAAGGACACCCCCCTCCCCCACCTCAATAGCCATGAGATGCCAAGGAGCAGATCAGGAGGCAGATTTTTGATAGGTACAAAAGTAACAGGATTATTGTCACAAACAGGAGAAAATCTGTACATGCTGGAAATCCAAGCAATACACACAAAGTGCTGGAGGGACTCCACTTCCTCATGGGTGGAGGTATGGGTGCTTTCAACTTACTTCCTATTGATTGGCAATTCCTTTGTGCAGAAGGATTAGGAGGATAAAATTTATTAAGTATGTCCAGGAAGGATTCCTGACACAATATTAGACAAGCCGACTAAAGGAGAGGTCATACTGGATCTGGTACTAGGCAATGAATCTGGTCAGGTGTCACATTTCTCAGTGGGTGAGCATTATGGAGACATTCCCTGACCTTCCTTATAGCCTTGGACACAGATAGTAGCAAATAGTAGAGGGAAACATTTAATTAGGGACGGGGAATTATGATGATATGAAGCAGGAACTTGGAAGTGTAAACTGGGAACACGTACTTGGAAATGCATAACAGAAAATTAGAAGTCCAGACAAGGTTGTCCCACTAAGGCAGGGAAATGAAGGAACAATGGTTGACAAGAGATGTAGAATATCTAGTCGAGAGGGAAAAAGGTGCTTATTTAAGGTTTGGGAAGAAAGGATCAGACAGGACTTTGGAGATTTTCAAGGTAGGAGCCTAAAAATGGATTTAGGAGAAGTAGAAGGGGCATTAAAAGGCCTTGGTAAGTAGGATTAAAGAAAACTCCAAGGCGTTCTACACATACGTGAAGAACAGGAGAATGACAAGAATGAGGGTAGTGTAGAACCGGTTAGTATGCTGAAACATGTTGATGTTAAGAAGAAGGTTGTGCTAGAACATCTGAAAAACATTAGGATAGGTAAAGCCCCTGGGGTAAACAGGAAACCAGGTTACTAAGGGAAATGAGGTTGCTGTGCCTTTGCCAATGATCTTTGCATCTTCACTGGCCACAGGAGTAATACCAGATGACTGGAGGGAGGAAAATGCTATTCCTTTGTTCCAAAAAGTGAGTACAGATAACCCTGGGAGTTATAAAACAATGAGTCTTACTTCAGTGGTGGGCAAATTATTGGTGAATGTTTTTATAGACAGGATTTACAAGCATTGTTTGATTAGGGGTAGTCAGCATGGCTTTGTGAGGGGCAGGTCATGCCTTACGAGGCTGATTGGATTCTCTGAGAATGTGACAAAGCAAACTGATGAAGAGCAGTGACCGTGATTTATATGGATTTTAGTAGGGTGCTTGATAATGTTTCCCATGATAGGCTCATCCAAAAAGTTAGATGACATGGGATCCAGGGAAACTTGGCTGTGTGGATTCAGAATCGGTTTGCTCATAAAAAACAGATGATGGTTGTAGATGCAACATATTCTGCCCAGAGTTTGGTGACCAGTAGTATTCCATCTGTTCTGGGACCCTTCCTCTTTGTGATTTTTTAAAATGACTTGGATGAGGAAGTGGAAGGCTAGGTTATTAAGTTTGCAGATAACGTGGATATTGATGATGCTGTGGATAGTGTAGAAGGTTGTCAAAGTTCCCACAATGTGACATTGATAGGATGCAGAGGTGGGCTGAGAAGTGGCAGATGGAGTTCAATCTGGAAAAGTGTGAACTGATTCTCTTTCAATAATCAAATTTGAAGCCAGAGTACAGGGTTAGTAGTAGGATTCTTAGTGGTGTGTAAGGTCATTGTAACCATATCGCCTGAGAGGAATCAGTTGAAGAGCAATTGAGAAGGTTTCCTTATAAGGTCGATGTGGATGTATAATGAGAATTTATTCTGTTTTCAGACACACATGGCCAAGTGCAAAGAGAATGGAGTAGCTCATGTCTATGTTCTGGCAGGACATTCACTCTTCGAGGCAACCACACTTCTTTGCAGGGCTCGGCATTACATAGCATACACTAGTTCCATGGCAGCTGAGTGGAGCTACTGATAGAGGCCAGGCATGTCTTTCTAAGGGCAAGGTACTAGCTGTCCATTGATGAAAGCATTTGGATCAGTTCTGTCTTATTCATTAGATACAAGTTGGACCCGGTGAAGCAGTAGGATTCTAAAGTGGAATTACTTTTAGTGTGCATACGTGAAGACAGCGATGTATTGGCATCATGTGACCAATCAGCAGGCACCACATCAATGCAATCATAAAATACCTCACTGATTTTAAGTTTTTCTCTTCAGTGTAAATGAGTTGGTAATAGTCTGACAAACATGGCATCTCACAATGTTTCACTTATGCTGGTGAACTGCCCACTGTCTTCTTGGAATTTGGAGCATCATGCCTGTCTAAGATGGGAGGTCACATGAAAAACAAATTGCAGTGTTTTGCAAACCAGTAGAGAAAATGTAGGGGTACTGACTGTTGGTTCTGACATTGAGTGGTTATGCCACCATTTCAAATAAAACAAAAACCCTTTCATTTTTTGTTCCATTTTACTAAAGGGTAGATTTGGCAGGTACACAGTTTAACTTGGAGATTTTGAAGTTGTATTCAGATAGCTCCTCCTCCACTAATAGAAAGGGCTCGGATGAAAGGCCTTTGACATGAAACTTCAACTTCTTTTCCTATTTCCATCAACGTTCCCTGATCCATGAAATGTTTCCAGTCTCTCAGATTCTGCAGGGACCACTCCATCGTTTCATCCCTCTCCAGCCACCCCTCCTTTTCATCCAGTGGCACTTTGCCCAGTAACCCTAAGACATGCATCACCTTCACCTCTTCCCTCTGTTGAGGGACCTGAACATACTTCAACGTGATGCAAAGATTCACATGCCAACTTTGTCCATTGTATTTGGTTCTCTCAATGCCGCCTGCCCCTTTGGTGAGATGAAGCAGAGTCTAGGCGATCATTTAATGAAACACCTGTGCTCTGTCCAAATAGCCATCTTGAGTACCTGGTTGTGCGCCATTCTAATTCTGCTCACCATTCCCACACTGACCTGTCTGTCCTCAGCTTCCTCCGTTTAGGATGTGGCCAAACACAAATGAAAAGAACTGCACCCTATATTCTGCCTGGGTGTTCCACACGCCTGCACTCCTCCAATACTAGATTCTATGTATACTGGATTGTAATTGCTCCCACTGTGCATCCAATTGTAATGATTCTCAGCCATGGAATTCCCTCCCTTAAACTCTCTCCAATCTCTCTTCTTTTCTATGGATTTTAAAACAGTAATTATCTCATGATATAAAATTGCAGGAAGTACTTAGCAGATTGCCAGCCCTGCCTGCATTTTATCCATATTTCAGATTTTCAGTGTCTGGAGTATTTTGCTATCCTTTTCAAAATATTCCTGTTACCTCCCTTGCGGTATTTCACTCTGGGCATTACATGAATGCAGCCTGGCATTGCTATTGAATCACTGAAGTTATCTGGTTGAAGAACTCATAAGAAGTTATCTACAATAGACTGCCCAGATTTTAACCAGGGGAATGAGCTCAGGCAACTTCAAGGGTGGTGAAAGGTTAATCCAAATGTAGACCTTGTTTGGATCAGGTAAGAGCAGTAGAATGTCAGTAATATCTCAACAAGTTCATTGTTACAGGTAACAAATTTTCAGATTCTTAAATTGAATTATAGTTCAATTTTAGGCTTGAAATCATGTTTAAACCCAGACCAAAATTTGCATTTTAACTTCTGGTGTGTTGTCTACCCTCTCTTTCTGAAGGATTATCTCACCTTTTGGATAAATATTTATGCCAATAATTTGTTATAAAATTCTAAAGATTTTTTTCTAAAAATCCATACGATATGATTAAATATAAAGAATCCCAGAGAGACCTATTTGCCAGAAAGTCCAGCCTCTTTTTTGATAGAAAGCCTGAAACTAATAGTATGAGAGTTACTAGAGGTACTATGGGACATCGGAATGCTTACTCCAATCAGCCATGGTCTGGCAACGTTACTGTTCACTACGTAGCACTCAGCTTGTAGTATTTCAGATGCTGTTATTTTATATCTGGAAGATCATTACACTCTTGATGCTTTAGTCTATATAGGCCGTGCATTTAACACTGCTTGGCTCTATCTTGGCAACAAACCCTGGCTCACTTAGTTTTAAGATGATGTCTAATGTTTCTTAATATGACAGGATTTGACATGAAAATATTACTTCATAAGGTTTCAGAGGATGTCTATATTGCAGCTGAAAGAGGGAAAATTGCTGGAGAGTACAACAGATTAGCTGAATGTCAGGACTAAAGTCTGACAGAATTAATTAGATTAATTGGACTTTGTCAGAAACCATTTAGTCAATAAAGGGCAGAACCAGATGTAGTCAAAATCAGATTGGCTGATGGACAGGATTAAAGTTGATAGCATTGTGGGATTGCAGCTGTCATCAGAACTTTTGAATATCATATTCTCATATTTCCCAATGAAATGGAAGGAGGCTATTTGGCCCATCAAATCTATGCTGGCTCCTAAAACAATTCTATTCAGCTGCAACCTTTCTTATTACTTCCCTGCAAACTGTTCTTTCAAGCATATCCATTAACACACCCTGTTTCTCACACTGCCCATTTACACTACAGGCAATTCACTGGCAGAAATTTATTTAGAAACAAATATTGTGTTTGGGATACCCCAAGATCACCTGGGGGCAAGGCCACATAGTCACAGCGAGAGTGTTTAAACTCCACACTGACAGTACTGGAGGCCAGGATTAAATCCATGAATCAAAGTTGCTGGAGTTATGAGGCAGTTTCACGACCTGCTGAGCCCCTGTGATGCCCTCTGTAAAGATGTGGTTAGGTCACATTTACTCCATTTAGGCTTGATGTGAGAGCATTAGAAAGAATGCAGAGAAAATTTGCAAGATGGTCCCTTGGAGGATAAATTGAGCAGTTGGGTTTGTTCCCAGCTAGCAGATGGTTGTTGGAAAGTTTCACAAAATCATAAAGGGGTTAGACTGAAGCAACAGATAGAAGTGCCTAGAAAATGAAAGGAACAAAACTGCAGACGTTGTAACTCTGAAATATAAACTGTAAACAGACTCAAGAGACTACAGATGTTGAAATCTGAAACAAGAACAAAACCGTTGCAGGAACCCAGCTGCTTAAGCCATTGAGTTCTTCCACCAGTTTGTTTTTTGCTCTATAAACTGAAAATACTGGATTTACTCAAAGGGACTGGGAGAAATTCACCTTCACAATTCTCCATCAGAACCAGGGATCGGAGACTTTGCATCTAATAGACTCTATCCTGTGGGTCAGAGTGCAGACTTGGGGCTATCAGATTCTGGCAACTTAGTCAGCTTATTGCTGATTGTGGAAGAGTGCTTGAAACTAGTAATCAGGTCAGGAGAGGGCCTGAAGGGTAAGAGATTAGCTTTTGGATTAGGGGCTGTGGACAAGACTGGAGAGGCATTGATGGAGTATGTTGCATTGTGTTGGTAGTAGAATTTGAACATGAATGTAAGTAGATGACTCACCAGTATGAACCGCAATCTGGAACTGTGCCAAGAAGGCCAGGTTCTCTTCTGTGTGCCCAACCACAAATATTCCTGGGGCTTCACCACTCCCTTAAAATAATCGTTACACCGTCAGTGCTGTTTCCCATATACCCTGGATGTAAGAATCATCTCAAACAGATTGCAAATTTTGCAAGGGTGACCTGCACCAAGAAATACATTGTTGGTTTTCAGTGACACAATATAACCAGTAAATGTTCAGTAATGTAATTCGTTATGATGAACATAGTTTTACTCTGGAGAATTTTATTTCCTTAATAAAAAAGAAACCTGGGTCTATGGGTCTGATAATGATTTTTCAGTCAGTCAGAAACATTTTTTGTTTTTGCATTGTTGGTTGCCTGGAAGATGAGTTCAAGAAGTTTGATTACTCAGTGGAGATAATGAAGATTGTTATGCTTTGTAACCCCAAAAAATAAACTAATCAAAAGAACAACATGGAACCCAGAATAACATGACTAATTTTGTTTTTACTTAGAGCGAGGCACGCAAGTATGACATGGTGGTGTGATGCCTTTCAAATGTTTTCTTGTAAGATTCCACAAACTAAATGATCTCTCAGTGCATCATTAAGTCAATCACTGAACTGAGGCAACCTCTTCAATTCAACCACATACGCTGAAATGGACTCCTCTTCCTTTTGATTCTGCCTATGAAACCTAAAGCATTCGGCAATTAACAATGGCTTTGGTTCTAAATTTCCATGCGTTACGATCATGATATCAGCAAAGCTCTTTTCAGTTAGTTTGGTTGGAGCAGTCAAACTTCTAAGAAAATTTTATGCTTTTCTACCCAGCAACCTCAGCAAAACTGGCACTTGCTTTTCGTTGGATATTGCTCAATTCACTCAGTATACAATATCCAGTTATCCCTCATGTAATTGAATGTCTCTATCTTTCCGATGTAGCTAGACAATTCTAATTTTTTATTTATGATTATTAACACCCTGTACTGTTTATGAATCCATAAATTTGTCTGTTTTCTCCCTTTTTTTTATCTTGACCATTTCTGTCCCTTCCTGAAGAAGCAGATGCTGCTGTGCTTTGTTTTTTTAAAAAACTCAATCATCGCACTGCGATTTTTAACTCAAGCGTCTCACTGCTCTTCAACAGATAGGTAGTCATCTTGGGTTTTAAAATGTTCTCATTGCTACTGTTATGTTTTGTAACTCCAAAACAAAAACTAATGGAAATAAAAACATGGAGCTGGGAATATTGTATTTAATTTTATTTTTATTTTAAATGTACACGTATGACATGGTGGCACAATGACGTATGCTGTTCATAACCTGTAATGAATTATTTAAACGAACAAAAATGCTTAGTCAAGTAATACGCAAACACGAGGAAATCTGCAGATACTGGAATTTCAAGCAACACACATAAAAGTTGCTGGTGAATGCAGCAGGCCAGGCAGCATCTCTAGGAAGAGGTACAGTCGACGTTTTGGGCTGAGACCCTTCGTCAGGATTTGACGGCTACTTTTGTCCCTTATTTGGGAGTGAGAAACTTGGCAACCCTAACTGTAAAAGACATGCTGAGGTGAGTTTAACCCTACTTGAACACCACCACCCCCCCCCCGCGCCCCCCCCCCCCCCCCGGTCAGCCGGTCTGCAAGAATATTGTCAATGTTAAACCGGTCCACGTTGCAAAGAAGGTTGAGGTCCCCTGTAATAGATAGTCCCCTCGGTAGTTTTGGGATGCCAGTGGCAAAAAGAGTGCATCATTCAGTATGGCACTGAACTTCTCAAACCCCAGAAAGTACTCCAATCACATGGAGCTTGTCTAGTCACACTTCTGATGTGTTTTGGAGACTATGGAAAGGCTTTCTGGAGAGTACCCATCTTCTAAATGTTTCTTGTAGCCACAGTATTTATGTCATACCTATCGATGTGCAGTGGAAATATATTGACTGGCTACCCACTACAGACTGTACTGGATACAGCCCAGTCGATCACAGGCAAAGCCCTCCCCACCATGAGCACATCTACATGAAACCCTGTCACCCTATCACCGGGAAGCAGCAGCCATCATCAGGGACTCTCAACACCCAGGCCATGCTCTCTTCTCGCTGCTGCCATCAGGAAAAAGGTACAGGAGCCTCAGGGCTCACGGCACCAGGCTCAGGAACAGTTATTACCACTCAACCATCAAGAAAATGAATCTCAGGTTTGTATATGGTGACATATGTGTACTTTGATAATAAATTAACTTTGAAATTTGAACTACTTAGACACGCTGACCTGTAAAATTCACGTTCTGGAATATGGATATGAAAATCAGGCTAATGGGAAAGTCCTAGACTCTCTTTGGCTGGAGATGATTTTTGCCTGGTATAATGTATGATGTGAAATTTACTTGTGTCTTATTACTCCCAAGATTTATATTGGTCAGGTTCTGTTGTGTGTGGGCTCCGATTGTTTTGCTATCTAAGGAATTGCTAATGTAAGTAACAATCCCCAATCTGCCCTTATGGTGGAGGGAATGTTAGTGGGGCAGCTGAAGATTCTTTAGTCAACCCCAGTATAAGGAAAATACCACTGCAAGGAGAACAGCAGTCACCATAGACGAATTGGACCGAATGTCCTGCTTCCTTGCTCCATAGCTCTACGACTCTGACCACTCAGAGTCAAATTTTGCCTGGATACGAAGCATAGTCACATTGATCTCTTCACCTGCATTTTCTATATTTGGAGCAAAATTTTAATCAACTGAGAGATCCAAGTGTCAGAGATGAAATAATTGGTGAATTGAATGGTATTTAATTGCACTGTTGACGGCATTTACAATTGTCTGCTGATGATTGAAAGCTGTTCAGCCAGTAGTTGGCCAGACTGGACTTACCTTTCTTTTTATGGATAGGATAAATGTGGGGATTTTTTTATTCTGTCACATAGATTCCAGTTTAGAAATATACTGCAGTGGCTAGAAGCAGAGCTATTTATGGAGCCTGTCTCCAACACTGCAACAGGGATGTTGCCAAGATCGAAAGTCTTTGCTGCATTAGCTGTTTAAAGGTGATTGGTTCCTAAGCGTTGTAACAACTGGAGTGTTTATATATAGTTGTCCCAGTTCCAGACCAACATAAATAATCTGCGTGTTCCCATAAATCAAAAAATGCCTGCAATCTGCCTTTTAGTAGTTAGCAGTTGATTGGTTTGATAAAGCTTCCTCTGAAGAACAAAAAATAGTAAGTTTTTGCCAGCTTTTCAGTGGGATGAATCACTAGACTGAATCACAGCTGTCAGTTCCATAGAGAGTTAACGGATAACTCCATGTCAACACCTTCTCAGCTCTTAAATCAGTCATTCTCATCCATCTGACCTCCCTCTGCCTTCTGGCCTTCCCACTGAATGATGGATTTTCTGCACTGACCTGGTCTGAAGGTTCAAAATAACTTTGTAATTGACCTCTTAAATTCTCCCCACCAGAGGCAGCGCACTTACTGTGTTTTGTTTTGTTTGACTGGGCTGCCAACCTTCATTAAAAGTTAAGTTATTTTTCTCTAATTTAATTCATATGTTTTGATTAATTTGTCAGTTCACTGATTTGTAAGTGAATATATTTTTAAGTGTTATTAATAATTTTTATCAAAAATTGTTATTTCTTTCTAGAGGCATTTGAAAACAACATCAAGGTCTTTGGACACCATGAGTAGTCAGAGGGCCAGCATGGAAAGCATCACATGTTGTTCTGTCTGGGGCCTGGTCACTGCACAAGGTCTGGTCTGCTTTGTTGAATGACTGGAACTGCAAGGCCTCTGGTTTATAAGGAACTGGTGTGGACGTTGGCCGAAGACTTGGAGGAGAAGCCAAGAGGTGGTGAGTAATCCAGCTCCTTCATTATCAATTGGAGTGCATGTAGAACATTGACTTAAGCCTGTCGTTCTCAATAACAACCAACACATTTAGCACCCATCACAAACAAGAGAAAATCTGCAGATGCTGGAAATCCGAGCAACACGCACAAAATACTGGAGGAAATTAGCAGGCCAAGCAGCATTTTGCATTTAGCACCCATTATTGTTTTTAATGATGATATTATTCATTGTTATTTCCAATGCATGGAAATACATTTTATAAAAAAGCTTTAGGCTTTTTAACCATACCATTAGTATGGTTTACTAATAAACCATAAATGAATACTTTGCTAAATTGATAATGCTTTTGTCTGGCTATAATTATAATGGAGAGGTGAAACCAAATGAATCCAAATATTCCAAATGGATGTTTATTTTAAAATTATGGGGAAAGAAATGCCAATCTCATTGCTTTCTCCAGCTTTAATATGAGCCTAGAACTTCTAAGTTCACCAGCACTGAAGGATGCAAAGTAGAACCCCTTAGTACATGACTCTTCAGCGCTACTTGGAACTCAGTAACGTCTCAAGAACTGACCGAACATAGCCAAAAGAAAAAAAAAACAGGGAAAATTGAACTCAGACCTTCTTGATAGTATCGCATCATGTTTTATAGATAAATAATTATTTCTGTAAGCTTTGTGACTCTTGTAATGCAGGAAATATAACCAAAAGTTCTAAATACTTATTTTTCTGCCTCTAAGTTGCCTTGGGGTTCAGGAGATTTCGTGAAGGTAAAATTAATTTTCCTCTTGGGATATCCGTGGATGTGCTAATTTAAAGATCCAAAATTAATATGATGATCTAGATTATCAGTGCTAAACTGACCTTTGGTGCAGTATGTGTAGTGCTTATACATTCTCACTGTGGCTGTGTGGGTTTCCATATTTTTTTCCCATATTCCAAAGATATGATGCTAGGTTAAGTAATTGCTGTAAAGTTCACCTCAGTGAAAGTAAATGGCAAAAGAACAAGAAGGTAGTGGATAAGCAGGGAGGAGAGAATAAGGTGATGTTTTACAGGGGTAAAAGGAAGGGGATAATGATATAAAAAGAGGAAATGCCGGAAACATCATCAGATCAGGCATTGGTTGTGGAAAGAGAAGCAGAATTAAAGTTTTAGGTCTAAGCTTTTTGTTAGGCTGAGAAGGAGAGAAAACGTGTTAGTTTTAGTTACAGAGAAGTAGGGGGTGGTGGGTAGAACAAAGGGAATATTTCTGATGGAGTGGGACTAAAGGAGTCGGAAGCACATTATGTTTCTTCTACTGTGTATTTGTTGCTAATAGCCCTGCTGTGGGATGCGCCCAGCCAAGTTTACAGATGAATGACAGGCAGGAATGATCTGTTCTGTAAGAGATAGAAAGGAAGAGTGAAATATCAAAAGTCAGAGAAGTCACTGCTGAGTCTGAAGGCTGCAAGATGGGCAAATGGCAGATGATGTTCTATCGGAGAGGATTCTGAAGAACAGGATTTATGAACATTTGGAGAAGCACAGTCTGGTTAGAGATAGTCAGCATGACTTCGTAAAGGACATATCATGGCTCACAAGCTTGATTGAATTTTTCAAGGAAGTGACAAAACAAATTGATGAAGGTAGAGCCAGAGATGTGACGTATATGGATTTTAGTAAGGCATTTGACATGGTAGGCTCGTTCAGAAAGTCAGTAGGCATGGAAACTTGGTTGCATGGATTCAGAATTGGCTTTCTCATAGAAGGCAGAAGGTGGTAGAAGCAGCTGGAGCGTACACTGCCTGGAAGTCACTGATCAATGGTGCTCAGCAGGGATCTTTTCTGGGATCCCGGCTTTTTGTGACTTTTATAAATGACTTGGATGATGAAGTGGAAGGGTAGGTTAGTAAGTTTTCATATGACACAAAAGTTGGTGAAGTTCTGGAAAGAGTAGAAGGTTGTCGATGCTTACAACAGGATATTGATGGGATGGAGAGCTGGGTTGAGAAGTGGTTGGTGAAGTTCAGTACATAAAAATGTGAAGTGACGAACTTTGGAAGGTCAAATATAGAGGTAGAATACAGTAATGGCAGGATTCTTATAAGTGTGGAGGAACAGAGGAATTTTGGGATCAACGTCCATTGACCGCCCCCCCCCCCAAAGTTGCTGTGCAAGTTGATAGGGTGGTTAAGAAGCCTTTTAGTGTTTTGACCTCCATTAGTCAGAGGATAGAGTTCAAGAGCCATGAAGTAATCTTGTAGCTCTATAAAATTCCAATTAGACCACACTTTGATTTATAGTTCTGGTTATGAAAGGAAGTATGTGGAAGCCTTAAGGAGAGTACAGAGAAAATTTGCCAAGATGCCTCTTGGGGTGAAATACATGTCTCATGAGAATAGGTTGAATGGGCTAGGGTTTTTCTCTTTGGAGCAACGAAGGATGAGATCTAACTTGCCAGAAATGTACAGGATGATAAGGCGCATAGATAAAATTGCCCTGGCATATTTCAGGGCAGAAATAGCTAATATGACGGGGCATAACTTTGATAATGGAAGGAAAGTATAAGGGGAGATTTTTTACACACAGAGTGATGAGTGTATGTAACATGCTGCCAGGGGTTGCGGCAGGGCAGATAGATTAGTGACTTTTTTTTTTGCGTGTCGCACCAGACAGTCAGCCATTCTTGTCTGGCGCGTGGTGTCAGGGTTTGTCTCCTTTCGGATTAACCGGGTCACGATATGATTGCTCCTGACTCAACCCTTTTTTTTTCACGAGGCTGAGTGGCTAGCTCGACGCTCAACCCGGCATGGATGGAAAGCGTGCTCGGGGGGGGTGGCCTGATTGGATTTGAACTCGGGAGCCTTCACTCCGGAGTCCGGCACTGATGCCATTGCGCCACCAGCCAGCCAAGTGACATTTATGAGACTCTTATATACATGGATGAAAAAAAATGGATGGCAAAGGTGGGAGAGAAGGGTTAGATTGAACTTTGAGTGGGTTAAATAGTTGGTTCAACATTGTGGGTTGAAGGGCCTGTACTGTGCTCTGCTGTTCTATGTTGTGTGTTCCACAAATCTGCTTTACATGTCATGAATTAAAATGGGAATGGGATGGAAAATTAGAAGGAAGGGAAATGGACTAACAATACTGCTCTGCTGAAACTCTGCATTGATACAAAAGGCTGTATGGCCTTAGTATATTCCGTAACATAATAAAGTACAATGGTGCGATTGGGTTGACAGTAGCTTTACCAACAGAAAAGGCATCAGTTATGAGGATCCTGAACATAAAAATCCTGTCCAAAAAATTGAAGTACTCATTGTGATATTGGAAAATTGTCAGACACATTCCTATGAATTATGCATTGAAAATCCAGGCTGGTTTCCCACTGAAAGAGATTTCATCTGGAAATAATTGGTAGAACAATGTGACCCAGTTTAAATTGTTTTTGAATGCAATTTACACTGAGAAACAGAAGCTAATTGATTCAAATTTTCAGTAGAAGTGCTTGAATGTTTTTGGGTGTGGACTGGAGGAAATATATCTTTTTTAAAAAACAAATCTTATATCTTTAATGAATCCATCTCCTTTAGTACACACTTTCCTTCCCCAGCTCCAGAATTTGTCACCACTCCAGTTCCATAGGTTTGTGTAGTTTTTCCACAATATAGAAATAAATGAACATTGAAAATATCTGCATCTTATGAGTTTTATCTTTCATTACACTTTCAGTTTAATTGTTTCTAATAAATCAGCAATTTAAAGAGTAGGGTTGAACTGAAAATAGTGAATTAGCATTATTAATTATTTTTTACATTGCACATACATCTGTCTTTTTCAACCGCACTAATGTTTTTGATCCTTCAATCAGGAAAGACTATGGAACACCCTGCTCAAAGTTGTCTGCCTGCAGAAATTTATCTCTGTTTTACATATGCTTCATGATGGCATACAAGTCAAAATACTTGTAACCAACTCCATGAAGAGCACAACCTTTCTTACCACTGAGAACCTCACCATTTAGGAAATGCCTTCTTCTCCTTACCACCCTTGGGGTGGAGATACAGGAGTCTGAAGACCAACATTCAATGGGAAGGAGGAAACCAGAGATCCACGAGCCTGCCCTCATCAAAGGATCAGAGGTGGAGGGGGTCATAAATCTTAAACTCTTCTGTGTTATCATTTCAGAGGACCGGTCTGGCTGTAGTACTTAAGTGCAATTATGAAGAAGGCATGACTGTGCCTCTACTTCTTTAACAGATTATAAAGATTCGTCATGACATCTGAAACTTCGATAAGCATCTAGAGATGTGTGGTGGAGAGTATATTGACAGGCTGCACCACAGCCAGGTATGGAAACATCAATGCCTTTGAGTTGCAAATACTACAAAAAGTAATGTAAATGGCCCTGTCTATCATAGGTAAAGCCCTCCCCACCACTGGGCATATCTACATGAGGTATTGACACAGGAAAGCAATATCCATCATCAGGGTCCCCCACCACCCAGGCCATGCTCTCTTCTCACTGCTGTCATCAGAAAGAAGGTACATGAGCCTCAGAACTCACACAACCAGATTCAGGAACAGTTATTACCCCTCAGCCTCTTGAACCAAAGGACATAGCCTCATTCAACTTCACTCGTCCCATCATTGAAGTATTCTCAC
Organism: Mobula hypostoma; assembly: GCF_963921235.1. Lineage (NCBI taxonomy): Eukaryota > Metazoa > Chordata > Chondrichthyes > Myliobatiformes > Myliobatidae > Mobula > Mobula hypostoma. Next base: position 132,306,802 of record NC_086100.1, on the reverse strand, counting down.
AACCAATGGACTCACTTTCAAGGACTCTTCATCTCATGTTCTTGATATTAATTGCTTATATATTTATTACTATTTCTTTCTTTTTTGTACTTTCACAGTTTGTTGTCTTTTGCACACTAGTTGAACACCCAAATTGTTGTGGTCTTTCATTGATTCTAATATGGTTGTTTTTATATTATTGATTTATAGGGTATGCCCACAAGAAAATGAATCTCAGGGTTGTGTACAGTGACATATATGTACTTTGATAATAAATTTACTTTGCACTTTGAATTCTTGAACTCCAATGATTCATGACCAGCCCTGCACTGTACTGCCACCACAAAACACCAAATTTTATGTCATATAAGACAGTGATAACAAAGTTGATTCTGATTCTGATCCTGATTTCTTCGGGTAACCCAAATGGATAGACCTCCTGTGGTCCTTGATGTGGTGCATCCTGTCTAGTTTATATATGTGGTCCACGTTTCACCCAGAGAAATCAGCAGTAGCAGAACTTTGCATTCGCAAAGGCCTTAGGATTGACTTCAACAGCACAAACCTAATGGCTTTTGGAACCGCCTGGTGAAGCAAGCCATTGAAATAAAGCTAGAGGATAAGAATTTTAACTAAGACAAAGGTCTTGATCTAAGTCAGAACTGGAATTACATTGTAAATAAGGTAGGACAGCAGAAACCTGACTGGATGAGACTAACCAATCAGGAGGGATTGACGACAGGGATATAAATACCACTAGACTAGACATACCCAAGCACCATCCCTGATGAAGATGACAGAGTTTGTCATCGAAAGGTCGGTGAAAATTGATTCTTGTACCTGGCTGGAAGCCCAAGTAGAATTGATTCGTCATATATACCAGGAAAGTACTAGATCCTTTTTTTATTTATCTATATTTCTATACAAAAGCCATTGTCACTCTGAAGTTCAAACACAAGGAAATCTGCAGATGCTGGAAATTCAAGCAACACACATAAAAGTTGCTGGTGAACGCAGCAGGCCAGGCAGCATCTCTAGGAAGAGGTACAGTTGACATTTCGGGCCGAGACCCTTCGTCAGGACTAACTGAAAGAAGAGCTAGTAAGGGATTTGAAAGTGGGACGGGGAGGGGGGGATCCAAAATGATAGGAGAAGACAGAAGGGGGAGGGATGGAGCCAAGAGCTGGACAGTTGATTGGCAAAAGGGATATGAGAGGATCATGGAACGGGAAGCCTAGGGAGAAAGAAAGGGGGAGGGGTGAAGCTCAGAGGATGGGCAAGGAGTATAGTGAGAGGGATAGAGGGAGAAAAAGAATGTGTGTATATAAATAAAAAAAGGATCTAGTACTAGCCACATAGCTTTCCAACTCATTCTGCACCACATATTCTATAAAGAGGTAATCCTTTTTACTTCTCATAGGTTGTCTCCTCCATCCAAAATAAGATAAGGACTTAGGAACAGAATTAGACTATTTGGACTATGCAGGTTTTTAAGAAATCTGAGCTTGTTGATAGCTGGACATTATCTATTATATCATCTCTATTTTTTCATCTTGTTCTTTCAGATGGGTTTCTCATACACTAGAAACCTAGGTCTGCTTTGACATTAATTCATGATTGCAGGAAACAGGGTACATTCTGAGGTCCCAAATTGTCCTAAAGATGTGATGCTCCCTTCCCTATTTATTGAAGAATGCACTGCTCAAGATTAATCGAGTTCATGCTGGTCAATGCAATTGGTTTCACATTAACATATTAACTGATCATTTATTGTTATTGCTTTGTGAGGAACCTTACTCTGTGGAAAATTGGTTGCACCATTAAATACACTTCATCAGTGATTTACAGGCTGAAAAACACTTTAGGCTGTCTTAAAGCCTTGAAAGGAACACAATGAATCAAGTCAGTCTTGACACTTTCTGTGGAGGAGTGACTATTAATTTTCTGTTCTCTTTACAGAGAAGTTCATGAAATAGTGAGCTATTTTGTCTCCTATTGTCTTTTTCTAATCTGTTCTTATCTTCTTTTATATTCACTCCTTGAATAGCTCTGAGTTTAGATTTTGGCTCAATTTCTGGAAGCAATTCATAATCTAAATCCAAAGACTAAACATATTTCTACCCATCAATTTGCAGGCAGAAGTTTGTAAAAGGATTTCATATGTCATCTCTATGGATCTGCATCATCTCATTTCCCTGTTTTATTTTGGCCAGGCTTTTGCCTAAATATAAAATAATCTTTTAATGTCTGATTGGCAGAGTAGAATTAAAAGATCTTTAGATACAACAGCTCACAATTTCATGAAGTTCTTTGTAAAGAGGACAAAAAATCTCAACCTCATCCACAGCAAATGTGAAGAATTTCTTGTTCCCAGGTTCAAATGCGGACCATAATTCTTCTACAATAATAGAGCTGCATTATGAGGCATTAAGCCAGTTAATTTCTCAACAATGCAGATGGACAGTCTCTTTCTGCAGTTACACCATCTGACACCCACAGCCTTGTAACTCGTTGCTTGCCATCTGCTGTTTTCTTGTTGATTAGAGAGTGAAGTCTTTGTGTCTCTCTCTGTCTCTCTCTCTCTCTCTCTCTCAGACACACACACACACACACACACACACACACACACACACACACACACACACACACACACCAGCAAATAAAATATCATGAAGGTAAAGGAGCAACTAGCTTGCAATTATAGCTGATCACTGATTCATTGAGTTTATAAGCCCTTCCCTTCCTGAAGCTCAACACAGCAGTACATATCTAATCATTAAATAGTTCTTTGTCCTTCTGTGTTTTCTGTGATATTTTCACCCATACAACGTATAACCTCCATCACCAGCCAGGTGCCTGGGACGGCCTTGTATAGAATAAGAGCTATTAGCAGGCTCTGGCACATGTGCTGCATCAGTGTGTTGGCGTTGAGCTGCCTGTTTTTCATGAATTAAAATGGTCACTAATTATTTAACAATTCACTTCATGGAATCCAGCCAATGTCAAAAGAGTTGTGTTTTATCAATATGGCTCTTTTAATGCCTCAGTAATATAGCATGTAAACTGTTAGAAGTCACTTACATTATGAATTATCATTAAGTTTACGAGCACTAAATGTAGCTGAGTTACTGTTTACAGGCACTGAGATGTCTCTGAACTTCATAGAGAAAGAAAACCAGTTTTTCAAGAAAATATAGCAACAGAATTTAGTTCAGGAAAAGTCCAGACTTCTTAATGATTTTAGGATGTTTACAATAGTACTAAGACCCAGTTCCAAATATAAATTAATGACATAATTTAACGTCACTAGTTAAATATTCATTACCAGGTGTAAATATATCTTTTGTATAATGCTGATTTATCTGAATTATAACACAATTTTCACCTTGCCGTTCTGTTTTCCCACAAGCCTGGTATTAATAATTTACAAATGCCTACAGATGCATATAATGTGGGAAAACTTTCTGCTAAAAGTTATGTTGTAAACATTGCAGTTTAAAAATATATTGACAATATTAAATAAAAATTTCAATGATTGCAGGTACCAGCTAGATGACTTATTTGAAGTGATAGAGATTGATTGCATGTTTCTAGTTCCAAGCTGCTTGTTTCCCGCTCAGCAGTTTGGACCTGTTAACTGACTCTGTAATTGTTTGCCTTAAAAACAAATTGACGTGTTATGTGTGTTCTGGTAGAACTCCTAATGAGCCTGGAGAAGAAGGGGAAGAGCAGTGAAGAACAATAGAAGCAGCTTTTCCAGTAAATAGCTCAGTGCATGCTGCTGAGAGACAGCCTAGTTCGCGCTGGGACACACCACCAGTGATCAAAACTGGGGTCATTGGGTATTTCAGGTCTTTGAACGTCAGACACTCTCTCACCCAGCCCAGGTTGATCAGGCCTTGGCTTGTATCCACGGCTCACCCCTCTTGATCTGTAGTCATCCTGAAGCTCGCGCAATGATGATGCCAGCGGCTCTTTTCTTTGCAGCCCCTGTAATTCCAAGGAGATCTGCACAACGAGCAGCCAGCAAAACCTCTACAACACACATCTATTGGCTTGCATTGTGCCCTCCACCCCCATCTCTGGCACTGCCCTACAACCTCCTGGTATCTGCTTTTCTTACATTCAAACACCTCCTCAATCCAGTCTTCCCAAGGCCCTGTCAGTTCTACCATGACCACCTGCTTCGAGGTTTCTAACAGAATGACCATATCAGGCCTCAGGGATGATGAAGCGACAAAGTCAGGGAACTTGAATTGCTTGCCAAGATTATATGAATTTCATCGATAGCATTCAGCCATCTCATCACCCATGTGGGTTTCAGAGCAGTGAAAAATGAGGTGGTGTGAACATGTCATGGTGTAAAGGCAAGGGCATCACTCCTGTGATACTGTAATCATCGGCCTTGCTTGTTTCCTCCATTGGTATGTTACCGCTGTCACCAATGAGGACCATATTTATTGTACGAGGGGGAGGTGGGGCATTAGCGGAAGTTAGAGAAGTCGATGTTCATGCCATCAGGTTGGAGGCTACCCAGACGGAATATAAGATGTTGTTCCTCCAACCTGAGTGTGGTTCCATCTTTACAGCAGAGGAGGCCGTGGATAGACATGTCAGAATGGGAATGGCCACACATTTTAATATATTGGCGAGACCCGACGCAGACTGGGAGACCGCTTTGCTGAACATCTATGCTCTGTCCGCCAGAGAAAGCAGGATTTCCCAGTGGCCACACATTTTAATTCCACATCCCATTCCCATTCTGACATGTCTATCCACGGCCTCCTCTACTGTAAAGATGAAGCCACACTCAGGTTGGAGGAACAACACCTTATATTCCATCTGGGTAGCCTCCAACCTGATGGCATGAACATCGACTTCTCCAACTTCCGCTAAGGCCCCACCTCCCCCTCAGACCCCATCTGTTACTTATTTTTATACACACTTTCTTTCTCTCACTCTCCTTTTTCTCCCTCTGTCCCTCTGAATATACCCCTTGCCCATCCTCTGGGTCCCCCCCCTTGTCTTTCTTCCCGGACCTCCTGTCCCATGATCCTCTCGTATCCCCTTTTGCCTATCACCTGTCCAGCTCTCGGCTCTATCCCTCCCCCTCCTGTCTTCTCCTATCATTTTGGATCTCCCCCTCCCCCTCCAACTTTCAAATCCCTTACTCACTCTTCCTTCAGTTAGTCCTGACGAAGGGTCTCGGCCTGAAACGTCGACTGCACCTCTTCCTATAGATGCTGCCTGGCCTGCTGCGTTCACCAGCAACTTTGATGTGTGTTGCTTCATAAGAACAATATCTTTTTACTCTGTTCTGCAAAACAACTTCCTGTTGTCTACAACTCTTTCACTTGGATATCTTTTCATTTGTCTTTAATCTATTGGACACTCTTTTAAATAATCTACATCACAATCACATTGGGTCATTGCCGATTGATATTGATGTGAAACAATCTGTGGTGATAGATGCGATTACTGAGGCACAGCACAGTTCTGCACTCCAGCAGAGCATTCACGATGATTCCCTCAAAGATATTTTTGGAAAATGAAGAGAGAATAATAAAATGAATTCAAACACATTGCTTGTCATTGATACATTAGTAAATCGAGGTTTATTTTATGGAACAAGATAACTCCACTTCGATATTAAGCATAAAAGAGGTGTGGTAAAATATCTGCAGCAGACAAAGAGAATTCCAGGCTGGATGCAAGTCTGAAAACAATTTTAAAATGGTGGTGTTGGGAGCTCTGCTCTTTATGGAGAAACATATCTCATATCCACTGCTAGAGAGATTAACCATGCTGCAGTGCTTTATAAAGTTATGTTCCCGACACTGCCTGTAATGAGTTTGCACGTTCTCCCAATGACCGTGTGGGTTTCCTCTAGGTGCTCCAGTTTCCTCCCACAGTCCAAAGATGTGCCGGTTGGTGGGTTAATTGGTCATTGTAAATTGTCCCATGATTAGGCTGGGGTCAAATTGGAGGGTTGTTGGGCAGCGTGGCTCGAAGGGCTGGAAGGGTCTACTCCTCACTGTATCTCGGTGAATAAATAAATAAATAGATTCAAATATTGTCACTTGTTCCCACTTTCATAAATCAGCAGCACATCGAATTTTGCCAGTTTACAGCAGAACTGTTAGGAGAGCAGTAGATTTCAGATTTCACTCTTTCCATTCTAGCACCTTCAGAGTGGGCAGAGGCAGATGGTGTATGCACTAAATCTCTAGCTGCTGGTGTTGTGGATTACACCCAGGTCACTGAAATAAACTGTTGCTATTTGCTGTAATGAAAAACATTAAAAATTTATTACTAATTGGACAAAGTGCCATCCACATTTCAGCATCTTGAAATGGATGAAAATGGCGATCTAAGCACTTCTGGGACTGTTCTGTCTTTGCAACTTTCCTAAACTCTTTTCTAAATTTAATGAACTGATTGTTCTTCACTGATCATCAAGAGCCTTGGCTCTAATGTCTCTTTGGGTAGTCGTTAGAATGGCATTTTACTAAATGAGGGATTCAACATTAATTAATAGCATATTATTTTTGTTAACCTTTTAATATTCAGGTCACAATCATTTATCAAATATTAACATGATAAATGCACGGACACAGAGCTTTGTCACTAGTAATTTATTGTTATCAAAATTTTGCAAAATAGTCACAAATTCTCCCAACTGCTTAAATTGTGATAGCAGTACACAGACTGCTGATAACACCACAGTTAGATTATGAGAACACTCAGTCCTCTTTTATTGTCATTTAGAAATACATACATGCATTAAGAAATGATACAATGTTTCTCCTGCGTGATATCACAGAAAACAAGACAGACCAAAGACTAACTCTGACAAAACCACATAATTATACCATATAGTTACAGCAGTGCAAAGCAATACCATAATTTGATGAAGAACAGTCCATAGGCACAGTAAAAAAAAGTCTCAAAGTCCCCGAGTCGATCGACTCCCGAGTCCCCGATAGCGGCGGCAAAAGGGAGGAACTCCCTGCCATAAACCTCCAGGCACCGTCAACTTGCCGATACCTTGGAAGCAGCCGACCACAGCCGACACTGAGTCCATCCGTCCGAAAACTCTGAGCTTCCGAACAGCCTATCCGATACAGCCTCCTGAGCGCCATCCTCTGCCGAGCGCCTTCGACCTCTCCCCGGCCGCTGAAACACGCAAAGCTGAGGATTTCGAGGCCTTCAGCTCCTGAGATTCTGGTTACCACACAGTAGCAGCGGTAGCAAAGCAGACATTTCAGCAATTTTCCAGATGTTCCGCTATGCACTCATGTCTGTCTCCATCAAATCAGGATTGTGCACGGTCCCCTACTTCACAGATAACAGATATTCATCACCGAAGAGGCCGCACGCGCTGTCGTCGTGCCGCCATCTTCTTCAGTTGCTGGCTGGATCAAAGAAAGTGTCATATCGACATATAGGAGGGAGATTGAAAATCTGATTAAGAGGTGGAACAACAACCACTACTCACTCAACATCAGCAAAACCAAAGAGCTACTTAAAAAAACCTGATGAAGGTGGCAGAGTTTGTCATTGAAACATCGGTTAAAAATTATACGTGTACCCGGCTGGAAGCCCAAGAGGAGTTAATTTGGCAAAGAGCTGGTGGTTTACAGAAGAAAGAAATCAGGGGTCCATGAGCCAGTGCTCATTAGGGGATTGGAGGTGGGGAGGGTCAGTAGCTTGAAATTCCTGGGTGCTATCCGATCAGAGGATATGTCCTGGGACCGGCATTTGAATGCCACTTCAAAGGAAGAACAGCAGTGCCTCTACTTTCTCAGAGTTTTGCACAGATTTGGCGTGCCATCTAAAACTCTGACAAACTTCTACAAATGCACAGTGGAGAATATCCTGAGTGACTGCATCACAGTCTGATCTGGAAATGCCAGTGCCCGTGAATAGAAAAACCAACAAATGATGGTTGACACAGCCCAGTTCATCACAGGGAAAACCTCCCCCACCATTGACCCTACCTACAAAGAATGTGATCTCAACAACACAGTATCCATCTTCAAGGACCCACACTATTTAGGCCATGCTCTCTTCTCGCTGCAACCATCAGGAAGGAGGTACAGAAGCCTCAGGATCCACACCTCCAGCTTCAGTAACAGTTATTACCCCTCAACCATCAGGCTCTTGAACCACAGTGGACATCTTCACTCACCACAAGACTGAACTGAGCCATGATTGAGCCCTTTGGACTCACTTTAAAGGACTCTATAACTCATGTTCTCAGTTTTCTTTCTTTATTTGTTTATTATTTAATTGTTTCTTTTTGTATTTGCACAATTTGTCAGCTTTTGTTTTTCATTGATTCGATTGAAGTCCTTTGTTCTACTGTGAATGCTTGCAAGAAAATGAACCTCAGTGTATTATTTGGTGATGTATATGTACTTCAGTAATATCATTTACTTTGAGCTTTGAACTTTATTGAGTTGAGGTGAAAGTCCCAGGTCTTGACATCAAGGTTAAATTTGACTAAGTACTCCTTAATAAGCCCTGGTAACATTGAAGTCAATAGGAATTAAGAGGAAAACCCCTTGAGAAACAATTAGGGAAGGTCAATAACTATAAGTTGTGAGTACATTACAAGCTGGTAAATAAACAAAAATAAAACAAATTTCTTCAGTGCATAATATGGATATTTTAACCAGTAACACAGTCCCACCAGTTTGCTTGAGGTATTCTCAGCAGTAGTATTCTATTTAATCAAGCTCCAAAGTATCACACGTGATAAAGCAGGCCATGCACATGAAAGTCCACTCAAAAAAGACCTTCCTTTCACTGGTTTGGATGGCAAAGATCAAATGCAAGAATGTTTTTGGGTCGAAGACTGTAAACTGAGTTCCTGGGTTGAAACAGATGCACTCAGGTATTGTAGTGAGGCTGGAGAATGCTAGCTGGAATGTGCAGAGTGCACACACTGGGGAAAGGAGCAGAAATGATGGAGGGGAGCAGGAGCCAGATGCAAGTTAAGGCCAAAGTCTGGGATACAACCTAGGACCTGAATGATCCAAATAAAGCAGTAACTTCTAACTATATTGCAATACCCATGGAAAAAGAGGTGTAGCCTGAATGTCCCATGAAAATGGAAGCATTTATTTTATTATAATTGTAAAATGAACACTTGTATAAGTCCACTTAACCAAATATAATGAAGTAAATCCAATTACTAAACCTTAAATGACAATACATAAAATGTGTGCAAATAAACATAAATTTAGAATTACAACAATGTGAATGAAGAAATTATTACTTCATTCACGTTGTTTAAACAATTAGCTTAGCCCTTTAATACAGTGGTGACAAACAGTAAAATTGCTTGCATTAAATCTTTCATCTTCTGTCTACTTTCTCCCTTTCTGCAAATTCATCTTTTATCTTCTGTCTACTTTCTCCCTTTCAAATTCAGACTTTCAGATTGTTGAGCATCCGCCATAATTTCTCCCTCCATGTTTCCATAATGTGAGCAATGCATCAGTGTCATCATTCCCAATCTTCAGCCAAACAATATGAATTCAAAATCATTCCAGATGTTTAAGCCAGGGGGTATGTGAACTTGGATGCGAAAAATTTTACATCTTTATTTTTACTTACCTCAAACTGAAATTTAGCATTTCCTTCAAATATGAATGTAGGCTAAAAATACATACCAGAATTAGCAGTACCTGTGACTTTGTCACCAATAGAAATCACAGATATTTTCAAATCACATTACAGTTGTTACAAATATCTCAAAGTATCATTGCTACTTCATAATTAAGGTAATTATTAGACCCACCGCTAGATCGAATGCGAATACAACCTTCCAGTCTGCAGACTCTTGCGTGACATAGCAGGCCAACTACTGGGCAGCCCTGAGCCTTGTAGTTGCTCAGCCACCAAACATTGTAGTTACATGCTCTCACATTTGTGACCCAGACGCCAATATTGTTCTCCATTATTCCCTATCTACAATTGCTTGTTGATCAAAGTGTAGAAGGAGGTGAAGCATTTTTATTGTTTGTTAAAGTTTCGCAAAACTGGACAGTTCAAATGATAATTCTTAATAAAGAAACGTACACATTAGTATATCACAAATTTGCTTTTTTTACTATTTTGATAACGGTACTTCAATATAATTGGTTTCTTTAGTACTCCTATGTATTTTATTTTATATATTTAAATATATTATTCTGTGGACACATAGCCAAGTGGTTAAGGCATTCGACTAGCGACCTGAAGGTCATGAGTTTGAGCCCCAGCCGAGGCAGCGTGTTGTGTCCTTGAGCAAGGCACTTAACCACACAGTGCTCTGCGACGACACTGGTACCAAGCTGTATCGGCCCTTGTCCTTCCCTTGGACAACATTGATGTTGTGGAGAGGGGAGACTTGCAGCATGGGCAACTGCCAGTCTTCCGTATAACCTTGCCCAGGCCTGCGCCTGGAGAGTGAAGACTTTCCAGGCGCAGATCCATGGTCTCACAAGACTAATGGATGCCTTAATTATTCTGTGGAAGGGTCCACGGGCTTCACCAGAAAGAACCCCTGGTTTAAACAAATATTTTAGTGTACTGTCAGAGAAGCTACTTTCAGATGAAATGTAAGATTAAGGCTATTTACATCCCTTCAGGTGAATATAAATTTGATCCTGGGAAGTTGCATTGGTGTCTGGTCAAAATTTATCCCTCTGTCTACTTTTTCATTGGGTTTAATGAGATTCCTTCTGCTCAAAACTCACATCAAAAACTGAAGTCCTTCTTAATGGATTCTTAAATAGGTTTGAGGGTATCCTTCTAATATTTCCATCAAGCACTATGTTTTACTTTATTAGACATGTAACCCAGAGCATCATTTATCACATTTTGGAATCTCAGGGTTCCTTGTTTATCTTCTTAGATGATTCAATAAATAATGATTCAGACATCCATCTAGAATGTTGTTTCTTTCATTGTATTTATTCTGTTACTTAGAATTAGCATTTTCATCTTCCTGTTGCTTGTAGAATTGGAGAAGATTGCCGTTAAGAGTCAATATTTAATTTCTTTGGACTGAGAGAGCAACCTGAGAATAGCTTCAATAAGTTACCCTTTTGTCATAGTTCCAAAGAAGCACCTGGTTTAGCTGCATAGGAAGCAGCAACGCAGAGAGAATATGCATTTTTAAAATTAGTTTGCCTTTGATATTTTCCAGTTCTATGAGTGTTTCTGAGAGCAACACCCACAAAATACCAGAGGAACTCAACAAGTCAGGCAGCAGCTATAGAGAGAAATAGAACTGTTGAGGTTTTGGCTGAGACCCTTCAACCGGTGTTGGAAAGGAAGGGGGTAGAAGTCAGAATAAGAAGGGGTGTAGGGGAAGCATAGAAGCTGGCAGGTAATAGATGAGACCAGGTAAGGTGGGTCTGGTGGAGGGGGTGGGGTGTGAAATCAGACATTGGAAGAGGTAAAGGGTTGAAGAAGAAGGATTCTGACAGGAGAGAACAGTGGACCATGGAAGAAAGAGAAGGGGATCTTTCTACAAATTTTAGCAGGGAAATTTAATGGTCTCTGTTATGTCTTGGTGCTCCAAAGGTTCTGCTTCTTAATTCCAATTCTCTTACTCTTCCAACTTTCTTTACAAAATTGATATATAAAGTAAAATGAAATATTCTGGTAAAGTGAAGGAGCATATCTAGGAAAAACAGTGAAGAGGTAAATCTGATGAGAAAGAAGAGATATAATAAATGTTAGGTATGATAATGAAAGAAAAATATACCAGACAAAGGCAACAGTTAATGGAGTTGTTACAATGTGAACATATGTATTGGAAAACACTGAGAAACTTGAAGAACAAGCCAAAAATATGATGTTAAAACCTTGAAATATTTTGGCTTCAGCTATAGTTAGATAAGGAACAATGATTCCAGGCTGCAAATTTTTAGCCAATTGGCAAAGCAAATAAAGGAGATGATGGGCCACAATTAATTAAGAATTTCATTACAACCAGAGACAGCTACTTCGCATGATGCTTACAATTAGATATTGCCCAGATGAATCAAGAAACAATATGGGATCTGTCAGTATTCTCGGAATATATTACAGGTGATTGATTAGTGGGAAAGACATTGATAATAAGATTACAGGGAACATTTAAAGGTTTATAAAAATAAAATTTGTTGCAGTAGGGAATTTTAACCATTCTATGCTAGAATCAGATAAGAGAAAGAATCTTTGACTGAATCAGGGACAGTCTTTAGAGTGCACATAGAAGTATTCCTTTCATCATTTAGGAAATGAAGGAATGACGAACGTGATGCTTGATTGGATTTGGCTAATGAAAAAAGACAAAAAACATCCCAGTGGTAGAAGAACACCAGAAATAGTGACCACAGTTAATTGGGTTTAAATTTTGAAATAGCAAAGTAAAAAGACATCAAAGGTAAAAATGCTAGATTGGAGATTAGTGATGAAAAGGAATGTAACCAAGATTAATTAGTTAGCAAAGGTGCAGGTCAAATAACTGACTAGCAGTGATAAGTATTCAACTACTTAAAGGGCCACTCACATGCAAAGTTGCAAGTTCTAAATCCTTGAGGATGCCTTTCTATAAGGTCTAATCGTAATCATCACTGAGGACTGTAATGTCCTCTGCTACCATTTGGTAGTATGGCTGCATGAGCTCCTATTGATTTACATGAAAGTTTGAATCAGGACCACAGGCACCATGGGTTTCACAGGTGTAGGGAGTGGAACTGAAGAAGGAGGCAATTGAAGGACTCAACGAAAAAGACTATATTTCAACACAGTCTAACTAGAACTCTTCAGGCTTGAGGTTTCAATGAGAACCTAATGCAGGCTCTATGTTCTTGATCGTTTCGGAGAGTTATAGTTTAATAATCAGTTTCCTAGACCCAGGATCATTACAGACAGCCTTGCTTGATGTGTAGTATATCTCTCAGTTTGTCTCTCACCCACTATAAAAAAACATATTCTGTCAGAAATGACTTGCTCTACTCTGCCTTTCTAGTGCATCCATTGAAATAAACTGGAATGTTGAGCCAACAGGCCTCAGTTTGTGATTTGGGGTCAGAGTTCCTCTCCTGTTCCACCTCTTTCAATTCAGCTTTTAAAATAAATTGCAGTGTTGGCTTGTCAATTGCAGGGATCTTTAAAGAGCAGGAACCCTGACATCTCAGCTGTATGGCAAAGTTCTTGCAGCTGCTCAAAACTCTGCTGGAGAGGCCAAGTCATTGGGTTATTTAAAGTGGAGGTTGATAGTTTCTTGATTAGTCAGGGTGTCAAAGATTACTGGGAGAAGGCAGAAAAATGGGGTAGTGAGGATAATAAATCAGCTATGATGGAATGGTGGAGCAGACTCGATGGGCCGAGTAGCAGACTTTGAGAAAAAGATAAATTCCTTGTGTTGAGTTAGGGTCATGGCGTAGTCCTCTGGAAGGTTTGAAACCAGCAATAATGTAACATCCTCTGTAATTTTAACAATACTATATGGGGCAAATGATCTTCTAATCTTTACAGATGAAATATATTTCAAAATGCATGGAATAGATCATGTATGAGGACGAAGATGATCTGTAAACGACATGATAAATAAGGGATGGGATAAACTGTAGTTCTCTAATAGCTATTAGAAAACAAAGATAAATGTAAAATGCTAGAAATGAATCAAAGCACAAAGCTCAGAAAACGTAATGAAACACTAAGCATCATTATCAGCAATTACAGTTGAAAGGGGAAAAAGCCTATATATATTTGGAGAGGATAGGAAGCAGTTGCTTCACTTTTAGTGAAAGGTAAATGTGTGCGTCAGTGTGACTGGGGATATAAGGGAAATATTTGTAAGGAAATTGGAGTTAAAAGGTTAATTGGACTAAAAATACCAAAATGACCAAGCTTGCTGGTATGCATTACAGAAAATTACAGAGGGCTTGAAAGGAAATAGCAGAGGCTGAATTCATAATTTTGGATTTTTTAAATGTCTGTCAAATGATAAGCCAGTTAGTCTTAATTTATTTGATCCTTTCTGCACTAATGCCAGCAGGAAAAGTGCATCTAAATTATGCTGCTTGTTGGGGCTCATTGTTCCTAAAAGCTGGGTCAGTCACTGAGACCAGGAAGTATGCAATGTAATGGGGGCCTATGGGCAGAGCTGAGGTTCTGATGTAGTTAATGCCAAAGAAGAATGTGATGAAGTACAACAGTTAATAAAGCTGTGGAAATGGTGTGTGAACAGCTAATGATTTTCAATATAGATAAGTGCAAGGTGAATAATTAGACTTTGAATGGTGCAAAGGTGAGAAAACTTTTGGGGTACATGTTCACATCAGTATCTGAGAGTCTAAACATGAGGTCATTGTTAATAAATCAACTATTAATACAGATAAGAATTTTGATGTAATTTGAACATCTGTCTTCTTCTGACCCAATCCTTACTCATATCTCTCACGAGATTTGTGAGCCTCTTTTAAACCATAAGACCCTAAGACATAGTGGCAGAATTAGACCATTCGTCCTGCAGAATCTGCTCTGCTATTCCATCATGGCTGATTGATTATCCCTCTCAACACCATCCTTCTGCTTTCTCTCTGTAACCTGTGACACCCTTACTTATCAAGAACCCATGAAACTCAGCTTTAAATTTACCCTTCATAGCTGTCCACAGATTCACCACCCTATGGCTGAAGAAATTCCTTCTCATCTTCGTTCAAAAGCAAAGTCACTCTATTCTGAGGTTGTGCCTTTGGTCCTAGACTCCCCACTACAGGAAACATCCTCTCCGCGTCCACTCTTTCTAGGCCTTTCAGTATTTGATAGCTTTCAATGATATCCCCTCTCATTCTTCTGAACTCCAGCAAGTACAGGCTTTGAGCCATCAAGCGGCCCTCAAACATCAACCCTTTCATTCTTGGGATCATTCTTGTGAACCTCCTCTGGACCATCTCCAATGTCAGCACATCCTTTCTTAGATATGGGGCCCAAAACTGTTCACAATACTCATAGTGCAGTCTGACCAATGCCCCAGCTAAATATCCTGGCTTTTATATTCTAGTCTTTTCAAAATGAATGCTAAAATTACATTTACCTTCCTTGCCACCTACTCAACCTAGCAGTTATCCTTCAGGGAATTCTGCACGAGGACTCCCAAGTCCCTTTGCACCTCTGATTTTTGGACTTGCTCCCCATTTAGTAAATAGTCTATGCCTTTACTCCTTCTACCAAAGTGCATAACCATACACTTCCTGATGCTATATTCCATCTGTCACTTCTTAGATCATTCTCCCACTCTGCCTAAATCCTTCCGCAGACTCCCTGCTTTCTCAACACTACCTGACGGTGCACTATCTTTGCAAACCTGACCACAAAGCCAGCATTCTTTTGAAGGCAAACTAGATGAGGTGATTTTCTTTTACCTTCCATCTAGCTTTTATCTCAAAGGATATTCTCTAGTGTGATCTGCAGCCACAATTAGGTAGGCCCATCTACACTTCATGATAGAATGCGAAGACATTGGTACAAATCAGATACCTGATTGCTGACGCTGTTCATTGGTAATTATTTGACTTAAATTCAATTTCTCATTGACAGATGCAAATATTCCACCACTAATACTGACAACCGTGCAATCCCTTGTGCAATTGGATCCTGGATTTCCTCACTTGTAGACACCCAGTCAGTTCAAATTGGCAAAAAATATCATTGACAATCTTCATCAGCACAGGAGCACCACAGGGATGTGTGCTTAGCCCCTGCTCTACTCACTTTACACCTATCCCTGTGTGGCTAAGTACAGCTCCAACACCATATACACCATTTACGTTTGCTGATGACACACTGTTGTGGGCTGTATCAAAGGTGGTGATGAATCAGCGTACAGGAGGGAGAATGAAAATTTGGCTCAGTGGTGTAATAACAACAACCTCTCAATGTCAATAAGAACAAGAAACTGATTGCGGACTTCAGGAGAGGAAAACCAGAGTCCATGAGCCAGTAATCAACGGAGGATGAGAGATGGAGAGGATCAGTAATTTTTAATTCTTGGGTGTCACTTCTCAGAGGACCTGTCCTGGACTTATCATATCAATACAATTGCAAAAAAAGCATGACATTGCCTCTACTTCCTCAGGAGCCTTTGGAGATGGTGATGCACTTTAGTAGCAGAAAATGTGCAGACTATTTTCTAAATGGGGAAAAAACCCAAAATTCTGAGATGCAAAGAGACTTGGGAGTCCTTGTGCAGAACACCCTAAAGGTTAACTTGCAGGAAGAAGTGATGGGGAGGGCAAATGCAATGTTAGCAGTAATTTCAAGAAGTCCAGAATACAAGAGCAGGGATGTGATGCTGAGGCTTTAGAAGGTACTGGTGAGGCCTCACCTTGAGTATTGTGAACAGTTTTGGGATCCTCATCTAAAAAACAATGTGCTGGCATCAGAGAGGTGTCAGAGGAGGTTCACAAGGATGATCTGGGAATGAAAGGGTTTTCATACGAGCAGGGTCGGATTTAGTGGGGCCAGAGTCCTTGGGCTGGAGGCCCTGATGGGCCCCTGCTGACACCCTAAAATGCTGCTGTACCAAGCAAGAACAAGAGCAAAAGTTGTACTGTTCCATATATCGAAGCTGTGGACCAAGATGTTGGTTTAGTACAATACGTAGGCTATAAACTTACAGGCCTTAAGAGGGAGGACAGAAAGTAATGCAGATTCTTAGTTTGAAGGACAGCATCTAATGCACTCAAAAATTGACCTAGGCTTAGTTGGCTTAGTAAAGTTATGAGGGAGACGATGTATGATATACCCAATCTTAAATGAATGTGAGCTGACCTACGTGTGCAATATCTGTGCTTGAATCGATGCTAATAAAAAAGTATTTGGCCATTTTGACTTCACTGATGATCTCTGACAGAACTCGATCGTTCATGAGCTCAATAAACTCCTCACATGTTTTACGTGAAAGATATGAAGATATGATCCTGCATTTCCAAATTTCTGTATGTGTGTCTTCAAAAATGGGTCAAACTCACTTATTACCTCTAGAATGCCCATGTAGTTGCCGTTAACAGGCCTGCCAAATATGTCACTGGAGCCTCGGATAGCCAGTTCCCTCTTGACCAAAAACTTCACAACCACTACCACTCTTCTCAATATGTCGGTCCAGTTGACACGCTCTGACTTGCAATTCTGTATCTATTCTTCCGCTGTCAGACACGAATGTAACATAGGTCAGTATCGTTTTCCTGTGGTGTTCGCTATTTTCATGCTCTCCTATGCGCTCAGCGGCATGTTTCCAGTGGCTAAAGCCAGTTTCGAAGATGGGCGGACAGTTACCATCACTGAAGATGCAGCATGCAAAACAAAACACACAGCAGGTGGAAGGGGAATATAAGAGCCATTGCCTTGATATGTACTCACCTTTTAAGAGCTTGCGTTTGAAGTGAAATTTGGAGAAAAAATGTCTCTGCTGTTTGTATACTTGTTCCAAAGCTTTGATATCCATGTCCTTATTCTGGCAGGACTCCGGCCCTTTCTTAGCCCAGTATACACAGACTGAATCACCTAACGTTTCCTTTCCCCAGTGAGCAGGATCGGTGCTGTAACGATCTTCAGTAGTGGTAATGTTAACATTAATGGCAGCCCAACTTAGTTGTTCGGAGGCCTTTGTGGTGGGGAATCCCAAAGTCATGCTCTCTGCCTCTTCAACGCTAGCTGCTGACTGTGGCAAGGACTGTGGCCCTGTGCTAATGCTGGTGCTAGCGCTAGCTGTTGAACAAGTCTCCATTTGTCCACCGGTCTCAGACTGTGACAAGAGCAATTGTATTGCTGCATCATCAAGAACAGATTGAAAAAAGTTCTGTCAATTTCAATGTCTTTTTAATGCTTCTTTCTCACGGTCCTCTTTTTCTTGTTTCTTTTTTTTCTTTTCTGTGCTCCACTCTCGTATTTTTTTGTTTGTCCACCATGATGATAGCTACCTATTTTGGGCCCCTCTGCAGCTCTGGCCCCTGGGCTGCAGCCCAGCCTAGCCCTGCCTAAAGTCCAGCCCTGCATACGAGGAAAGTTTGATAACTCAGGGTCTGTACTCGCTGGAATTTAGGATGAGGGGGGGATCTCACTGAAACCTTTCAAATGTTGAAAGGCCCAGGCAGAGTAGATATGGTAAGGATGAATCCCATGGTGGGGGAGTCTAGGACAAGAAGGCACTGCCTCAGGGTGTAGTTTGTCCATTTAAAAAAGAGATGTGTAGAAATTTCTTTAGCCAGAAGATGATGTTACAAGAATCACTCCCTGTAATAATGATCAGTGAGGCATAGAGGATCTGTATTTACTGACAAGTACCTTTTATTGTCTCAGGCAATAAAAGCAAATGGGTTCACAAACCAACTGCCTGTGTGCACCCCACTAGAAGCATTGACCTTCCATGAACAGTCAATGAAGAGAAAAGTATTACCAAGGAAAGGAGTCTATGCTGGCCAAGCATTCCTCTTGGTCCCGATCTCCGTGTGTCCATGGGGTCCTCCTTATCCATGATAGTTGTCCTCTGGTTGCTGGAAAATTATTGCCCCTGCATATTTGGAGCTCCTGACTCTTATAGTATTCCTCATCAATTGACCTGGTGGATCTCAAGGTCACCTGACCTACCTGGGTCACCTTCTTGCTGGTTTTTGGACAGAGCTACAACCACCATTGCTTCATGTTTCTGCTCACCCCAGCCTTGTGTATTTGTGTTTTTCAACTCTGAGTGGTCCAAACCAGTTAAATGAGGTGACCCAGATGGACAAGATTACAGATTGCTTCTTTGGTAGATCTGGCATTTTAAATAATAAGTAGCTACTCATCTGAGAATGGTCCCAGATTTAGCAAGTCATTACCTGAAGCTCCTTGTGCCCACATTCAATTGCTCTGATTAGATTATCCCAGAGCAAGAATCAGTGCAGAGTTCACAATATGTGGGGAAACAAAGAGAACCGGTTTGTCTGCTTTCCCTGTCCTTGATTCATCAAATCCACTAATTGCATATTGTGGTTTCTTCTGGCCAACAGTGGTGAATTTGTTACCACAGGAAGCAGTGGAGGCCAGCTCATTGGATGTATTTAAGTCAGAGCTCTTTAGGTTCTTGGTTGGACACAGAATCAAAGGTTACTGGGAGAAGGCCGGGGAATGGGGCTGAGGAGAGAGAAAAGGATCAGCCATGATTGAATGGCAGAGAAGACTCAATGGGTCAAATGGCCTAATTCTGCTCCTATGTCTCATGGTCTTATGGTCTTATGGAGATTTGGCATGCCGTTGAAAACCTTGGCAAACATCTATAGATCTGTGGTGGGAAGTGTTTGACTGGTTGCATTTCAGTCAGTCACCATTGTCTTTGAGTGGAAAACCCTACAAAAGATAGTGGATTCGGCCCATTACATCACAGGTAAAACCCTCCCAACCATTGAGCACATATGCATGAAACAGGATCCATCATCAAAGATCCTCACCACCCAGGCCATACGGTCTTCTTGCTGCTGCCATCAGATGGAAGATGCAAGTGCCTGAGGACTCACACCACCAGGTTCAAGAACAGTTACTACCCCATCCTTTTGAACAAAAGGGGATAGCTACACTCATTCTATTTCTGGTGTTCCCACGTCCGATGATCTCACTTTAAGGATTCTTTATCTTGTTATATCATGCTCTTTATTTATTGCTATTTATTTATATCTGCACTTGCACAGTTTGTGGTCTATTGATCCTGTTTACAGTTACTGTTCTATAGATTTGCTAGGTATGCCTGCAAGAAAAAGAATCTCATGGTTGTATGTGGTGACAGGTATGTACTCTGATAATAAATTTTACCTTGCATTTTCAACTTTGTCATGTAACCCTCTGGGTACCAAGCTTCTAATTAGAGTGCTACACCTGTGATCCCTTGGAAAACTACTCAAGGAGAACTTGCCCAGAAGAAGTAATATCCTTCATACCCCCCAGCAATAAACTAGATAAGCTCAAGCCTTGAACATCAAAAGGTTACTTCATTCCTTCAGATAAGCCTCAAGCATTGGGGGTCCACATCCCACGTGGTTCTGAAATGCACAGAACATTTTTGAAGAAGTAATAGAAAGCAGCTGTATTTTCTTTTGCTCCAAATCACAACATCTGTAGTCTCTTGTGCCTCTGTATCAAAACAAACATTAGATTCCGCTTGATATCCAATGGCCTCCATTTTACATATGAAGGACCTAAAATTGAGATCTGGAGCAAAAGTTTTGATGTATTTCAATTGTACTGTGTATCAAAATGTTAGGCTGAGGATATATTTATTTGTTTTCCATTTTAGAGATTTAATGCAGAACAGGCACTTCAGGCCTAACGAACCTCACTACGCAGCGTAATCAGAGGACAATTTACAATGGCCAATTAACCTACTAACCAGTATGTCTTTGGACTGTGGGAGGAAACCAGAGCACCCAGAGGAAACCCATGTATTCCCAGAACTCTCGTGTCCCGAGTCTTAAAGCAGTGCGCTGTTAAGCTATTGTGACGCTCTATATAAACAAGATTACAAGAGGCATAGAAGGGATAGATTGTCAGAATATTTTTCCAGTGACGGAGTATCAAACACAAGAGGGCATGTACTGAAGTTGAAAGGAAGGAGATTTAAAGTGGGACTTAGGGTTATTTATTTCACGATATGTTGATATCTGAACATGTTGCCAAAGGAGGTAGTGGAATCAGATATAGGTTTCCCCCGCCATCCGAAGGTAGAGCATTCCTATGAAACGGTTCGTAAGCCGGAATGTCGTAAAGCGAATAAGCAATTACCATTTATTTATACCGGAAAAATTTGTGAGCGTTCGCAGACCCAAAAAATTACCTACCAAATCATGCCAAATAACACATAAAACCTAAAATGACAGTAACATATAGTGAAAGCAGGAATGATATGATAAATACATAGCCTATATAAAGTAGAATTACTTTTCTACAATCATTGCCGCACTGTTCTCCGAAGCAAAAATCTCACGCAAGCGCTCTCGGCAGAAACGCTCTCTCCAGTAACCTTTGAGCTATGAAGCTGCCAAATCATACCAAATAACCCATAAAAATACACAGCCGATATAAAGTAGAAATAATGTATGGACAGTGTAGTATCATTTACCGGAATTGGGAAGGCAGCGCCGAGCACACTGATGAGGGTGTGTTAGGCTGAGTCGTTAGAGGTTCGGGTGGTGCAGTGGACCCTAGCCTCCGGGCCGCCGACTGATACCGATCCGTGAAGAATGCAGCGGTAGCTGGGACACAATCAGCAATCACCTCTGATCTGGGCCGACACTTACGTGCTGGGTAGCACCTAATTAATTAGCTTGTTTATTTTGGCTTTTTTCTTAGAGATGTGCTGAGTGCGTCCCGGCTACCGCTGCATTCTCCGCGGCAATGTATCAGTCCGCAGCCCAGGGGTTGGGCTGGTGGGACACTGGGGTGTCACCTCATCATTGTCTGTTTCCATCAGGGCAGGCAGGTCATCTTCTTCATGTTCAGTTCCTGGACGACTTCGCTTTCGATCCGTTTGCTACTGCTTTCGGTTTCGATTGTTATCCTTTCCTCTTCCAATTGCATCAGCTCTTCATCTATCAGTTCTTGGTCATGGGATGCCAAAACCTCTTCAACATCATCTTTGTCAACTTCCACAAGCCAAACTCACTTCGACCTTACTTCGTTCACCACGATTGAAAAGCTTAATAATGTCTAGTTTTATGCTAAGTGTAACACCTTTACGAGCTCTTTTAGGCTTTTCCAATAGGGTAGAACTCATTTTGCTAACGGCTGCTCACAGGCATGTGTTTAAGCAATACTGGCTAGAATGCAGTTCTGGGAGAGGAGCTTGGCTGCTTGGGGTGCACGCTGCCTTTTTTCGTAACAGTGAAAACACCTTCTGTTAGCAAAAACAGGTAACTAATGTAGGTCCTTCATAACAGCGAGGTTTCGTAAAGCAAACGTTTGACAAGCGGGGGGCACCTGTATAGTTATTATGTTAAACAGGCATTTTGACAGACGATTATAGAGGCAAGGCATAGGATACAGTTCTGATGCGGGCAAATGGCATTAGTGTAGATGCCACTACCACCAACCTTATAGTTCCCACAGCCCGCACTTCCCGTTTCTACCTCCTAACTAAGATCTACACACTTGCCTGTCCAGGTAGACCCATTGTTTCAGCTTGCTCCTTCCCCACCGAACTCATTTCTGCATACCTTGACACTGTTTCATCCCCGCTTGTTCAATCCCTTCGTACCTATGTTCGTGACACTTCCTGCACTCTGAATTTTTCAATGATTTTAAGTTCCCTGGCCCCCACCGCTGTATTTTCACCATGGACGTCCAGTCCCTATATACCTCCATCCCCCACCAGGAAGGTCTCAAAGATCTTTGCTTCCTTTTGGATTCCAGATCTAACCAGTTCCCCTCTACTACCACTCTCCTTTGTCTAGCAGAATTAGTCCTTACTCTTAATAATTTCTCCTTTGGCTACTCCTACTTCCTCCAAACTAAAGGTGCAGACATGGGCACCCATATGGGTCCCAGCTATGCCTGCCTTTTTGTTGGTTTTGTGGAACAATCTATGTTCCAAGTCTAAACTGGCATCCGTGCCCCACTTTTCCTTCGCTACATCGACGACTGCATTGGCGCTGCTTCCTGCACGCATGCTGAGCTCGTTGACTTCATTAACTTTGCCTCCAACTTTCACCCTGCCCTCAAGTTTACCTGGTCCATTTCTGACACCTCCCTCCGCTTTCTTGATCTTTCTGTCTCTATCTCTGAGAGACAGCTTATCTACTGATGTCTACTATAAGCCTATGGACTCTCACAGCTACCTGAGCCATTCCTCTTCCCACCCTATCTCTTGCAAAAATGCCATCCCCTTCTCGCAATTCCTCTGTCTCCACCGCATCCGTTCTCAGGATGAGGCTTTTCATTCCAGGATGAAGGAGATGTCTTCCTTTTTTAAAGAAAGGGGCTTCCCTTCCTCCACCATCAACTCTGCTCTCAAACACATCTCTCCCATTTCACGCACATCTGCTCTCACCCCAACTTCCCCCCACCCCACTAGGAATAGGGTTCCCCTTGTCCTCACCTACCACCCCACCAGCTTCCGGGTCCAACATATAATTCTCTATAACTTCTGCCATCTCCAATAGGATCCCACCACCAAGCACATCTTTCCCTCCCCCCTCTCTGCTTTTCACAGGGATCGCTCCCTACGCGACTCCCTTGTCCATTTGTCACCCTCATCCCTTCCCACCGATCTCCCTCCCGGCTCTTATCCTTGTAAGCGAAACAAGTGCTACACATGCCCTTACACTTCCTCCCTCACCACCATTCAGGGCCCCAGACAGTCCTTCCAGGTGAGGCGACACTTCACCTGTGAGTCGGCTGGTGTGATATACATCCAGTGCTCCTGATGCGGCCTTCTATATATTGGCGAGACCCGATGCAGACTGGGAGACCGTTTCGCTAAACACCTACACTCAGTCCGCCAGAGAAAGCAGGATCTCCCAGTGGCCATACATTTTAATTCCATGTCCTGTTTCCATTCTGACATGTCTATCCATGGCCTCCTCTACTGTCAAGATGAAGCCACACTCCGGTTGGAGGAACAACACTTTATATTCTGTCTGGGTAGCCACCAACCTGATGGCATGAACATTGACTTCTCTAACTTCCGTTAATGCCCCTTCTCCCCTTCTTACCCCATCCTTTATTTATTTATTTATTTATTTATTTGTCGGTTTGCTTATTTATTTATTTATTTATTTCCTTTTCTTTCTTTCTCTCTCTTTTTTCTGCCTCTGTCCCTCTCACTATAACTCCTTGCCTGCTCTCCATCTTCCTCTGGTGCTTCTCTCCTCCCATCCCATGATCCTCTCCCTTCTCCAGTCTTGTATCCCTTTTGCCAATCAACTTTCCAGCTCTTAGCTCCATCCCTCCCTCTTCTGTCTTCTCCTATCATTTTGGATCTCCCCCTCCTCCTCCCACTTTCAAATTTCTTACTATCTCGTCTTTCAGTTAGTCCTGACAAAGGGTCTCGGCCCAACACGTTGACTGTATCTCTTCCTATAGATGCTGCTTGACCTGCTGCGTTCCACCAGCATTTTGTGTGTGTTGAGTGTAGATGCTCAGGTGGTTTGTATGATGTGATTGACTGTGGGACCCATTTCTCTGCTGTGCATTTTTACATCTGTAAAATTATGCACAAAAGGAGGGAATACTGTTTTTTTATTTGCGAATGCTCTGTAGAGTCAGCATTTAGACTTAAATAAGGCAAATGTATTGATTGCTATCTGCTACAGTATGTTGTCTCAACCCTAAAAATTTCTATTTCTTAAAGTGGATTGTAACCTTTTGGCAAGGAAGAAAGGCAAGTGTTGAATATTGTATGTATTTCAGGCAGTAAAAACAATATTATTCTAAAATCTAAGTATATAAGCTTGTATACTAAATATACTGTAGTGGCATTTATGCATGGAAGACTTTAAGTGAGTGGTTAAACTATCCACAATGCATTCACATGCATCATTGAACGAGGCACATGGGAATTCTCAAATTGTCAATTGAAACAGTCTGTGGCTGACAATTACCATCAGTCTTTTGATATGCAGGGAAAAATGTGCATAATTCTCAAGAGTAGGCTTTTGGAGCTGTAACAGCGTGAAGAGGAGGTAAAGCATTTCCTAGGAACTGACTGAGAAAATACCATGAGAACCTACACTCATGGGTTGTAGTTATTGGGAGTTGATGATCAATTAAGAGAAACTATTGCACCTTTTTGAAATTTTGATATCTTGATACTAACGTGAAGCCAATGAAAATGTGGAGCTCTGTGACATAACCTCAGAAAGCTGGCAAAACCTGTATTGTATTCTAAATTGTTACACTATTAACCTATATTTTTCTTTGTGTTTGAATGGCTCTTGGCCTTCTAGCTCTGAAACCTTTATGAAACTAATAACATGCCTATGACTGTTTCAGGTGTGTATTAACTTACATCCACCCAATTCTTTCCCACTTCTTTTTCTTCACCTTCCTACCCTACCTCATTGGCAACCATGGCTACAGTAGTTGGTTCTTAATCTCTGAAACTGCCTTGGTGATGCTCAATGCTTTAAAACTATCTCCATCTTTGGAAATCCTATTTCGAGACCAACCCTTTGACTAAACTTTTCAATTACACAGCTTTTCTCTGTACTTGTTCCACTGTCTGAACTTGTACTCACTCCAGCCCACCCATCCACACAGGCCCAGCATCCACCTCTGACCTGATGATGGCAGTACAAATTTTGCAATATTAGTAATGAAATAAATCTGGAATTAAAGCAGAAATTTCTGAACAAACATACAAATTAGGAACTACACAGCCCCTCAAGTCTGTACTACCATTCAGTAGTATCGTGATTGAACTATTTGTGACTTCAGCCTCCCTTTCTTGTTTATCCAGGATAACCTTTCACTTCTTGTTTAACATAGACCTATCCAACTTAACTCTCTCAAAGAGAGTAAAAAAACCTCTTTGTTTTCAGTGATATCCCCTTATTTTCTAGATTCTCCCATAATTTTCTCAGCATTTACCTATTTAATATCCCTCAGGATAGTATGCTTCAACCTCATCATCTCTCACTCTTCCAATGTACAGCAGATATAAGGCAAGCTGCCCAGCCTTTTCACTAAATGTATCTTGCCTATTTCAGATATCATTCTGGTAAATCTTTAATAAACTGCTTCCAATTTTGCTTACCAGAAAAAAGCACATTTATGCATACTTTCTATTTCCAGCCAAGCTCCCGTATACCTTAACATGTTACTCCTACACCATCAGCTGTTATTTTCAGTAAACTGTGATGTAGCAGTATTTCAAATGTCTTCTGGGAATCTAAGTACGGACATTTACCAGCTCCGCTATACCCACAGCAAACATTACTACTCCAATAAACATGATTTTCACATAACCACATTGATCTTCTCTGATTACCTTGAACCTTTATATCTGCCTTGGTAGGTCTTTAATAACAGCTTCTAACATTTTCCTGATAGCAGATTTAAGATAAAATTTCTTGCTTGCTGTACCCCTCTATTTTTGAATATGTAATTATATTTGCTATTTTATAATCTAATGGAATATGCCCTATATCCAGAGAATTTTGGAAGATTAAACCAATGCGTCAACTAACTAATTAGCCACTTTTTTAAGGTCTGAGGATGATGTCCTTCATCAACCCACTGGATTATGATTTCCCGGTTTTCATTTCTCAGAATCAGAATCCGAATCCGAATCAGATTTAATATCTCCGGTGTCTTTCGTTTGTTTGTTGTGTGCCGTATCGTATGACTTGGGCAATCCTGGTCTTTCCATCACCATAATTGTTCTTGGCAAATTTTCCTACAGAAATAGTTTGCCATTTCCTTCTTCTGGACAGTGTCTTTACAAGACAGGTGACCCCAGCCATTATCAATACTCCTCAGAGATTGTCTGCCTGGTGTCAGTGATCGCATAACCAGGACTTGTGATATACACTGGCTGCTCGCTCAACCATCCACACCTGCTCCCATGGCTTCATGTGACCCTGATCAGGGGACAAAGCAGCTGTTATACCTTGCTCAAGGGTGACCTTCAGGCTCGTGGAGGGAAGGAGCACCTTACAACTTGTTGATTGAGACATATACTGTACCTACCCCTTCATCGGCATATGCCATGAAACTTGTTCCATTCCTTTCCCTCCCTTCCAATTCCTGATTTACTAGTATTTCTTGAATGTTACTTGACTCCAATATAGTGCATACTGGTGCAAGATATCTATCAAATTCATCTTATTTTCAGAAATTAATTCTTGACAATTACTTTCTATTGGAACAATGCTAATTTTGATCTATATTTCTTTTCTAATATATGTAAGAACTTTTACTGTTTTTACATTTCTTGCCAGCTTTGTTTTCTACTTAACTTTCTTACTGATCTTTTGAATTATTCTCTGATTTTTATAAAATTCTATCCAATCTAACCCATCTATTCAGATTTTATGTTTGTTTATTCTTTAAGTCTGTTATTATCTTCAATTATTTTTAAATGGGCATTGAATGGTGAGTCCTTTGCTTTCATATACTTATAATTCCATTAATTCCATTAAAGTTGTAAATAACTTGGGGGATTGGGAATCAAATTAAAGAGACTAGGAGAGAGGAGGTTAGTTCACAACAGGGGGATGGGAACAAGTGCAAAGGGTTGTAAAATGAGGGTAGAAGCAAAAAGTAGTAGGTGAAAAGTAAAAGTGGCAGGCTAGCAGATCCAGGGCAAAAATCAAAAAGGGCCACTTTTCAACATAATTGAATAAGGGCCAAGAGTGTTGTAAAAGCAAGCCTGAAGGCAAGGAGCATTTGTAATAAGGTGGATGAATTGAAAGTACAGATTATTATTAATGATTATGATATAGTTGGGACCACAGAGACATGGCTCCAGGGTGACCAAGGATGGGAGCTCAACATTCAGGGATATTCAATATTCAAGAGGGATAGACATGAAAGAAAAGGAGGTGGGGTAGCATTGCTGGTTAGAGAGGAGATTAACGCAATAGAAAGGAAGGACATTAGCCGGGAGGATGTGGAATTGATATGGGTAGAGCTGCATAGCACTAAGTGGCAGAAAACGCTGGTGGGAGTTGTGTACAGGCCACCTAACAGTAGTAGTGAGGTTGGGGATGGCATTAAACAGGAAATTAGAAATATGTGCAATAAAGGAACAGCAGTTATAATGGGTGACTTCAATCTACATATAGATTGGGTGAACCAAATTGGTAAGGGTGCTGAGGAAAAGGATTTCTTGGAATGTATACGGGATGGTTTTTTGAACCAACATGTCAAGGAACCAACTAGAGAGCAGGCTATTCTAGATTGGGTATTGAGCAATGAGGAAGGGTTAGTTAGCAATCTTTTCGTGAGAGGCCCCTTGGGTAAGAGTGACCATAAT
Organism: Mobula hypostoma; assembly: GCF_963921235.1. NCBI lineage: Eukaryota > Metazoa > Chordata > Chondrichthyes > Myliobatiformes > Myliobatidae > Mobula > Mobula hypostoma. The sequence continues at coordinate 132,278,829 of NC_086100.1, read as the reverse complement.
ATGGTGGAATTCTTCATTAAGGTGGAGAGTGACATAGTTAATACAGAAACAAAGGTTCTGAACTTAAAGAAGGGTAACTTTGAAGGTGTGAGACGTGAATTAGCTAAGATAGACTGGCAAATGATACTTAAAGGGTTGATGGTGGATATGCAATGGCAAACATTTAAAGATCGCATGGATGAACTACAACAATTGTTCATCCCAGTTTGGCAAAAGAATAAATCAAGGAAGGTAGTGCACCCGTGGCTGACAAAGGAAATTAGGGATAGTATCAATTCCAAAGAAGAAACATACAAATTAGCCAGAAAAAGCGGCTCACCTGAGGACTGGGAGAAATTCAGCGTCCAGCAGAGGAGGACAAAGGGCTTAATTAGGAAAGGGAAAAGAGATTATGAGAGAAAACTGGCAGGGAACATAAAAACTGACTGTAAAAGCTTTTATAGGTATGTGAAAAGAAAAAGATTGGTTAAGACAAATGTAGGTCCCTTACAGACAGAAACAGGTGGATTGATTATGGGGAACAAGGACATGGCAGACCAATTGAATAACTACTTTGGTTCTATCTTCACTAAGGAGGACATAAACAATCTTCCGGAAATAGTAGGGGACAGAGGGTCTAATGAGATGGAGGAACTGAGGGAAATACATGTTAGTAGGGAAGTGGTGTTAGGTAAATTGAAGGGATTGAAGGCAGATAAATCCCCAGGGCCAGATGGTCTGCATCCCAGAGTGCTTAAGGAAGTAGCCCAAGAAATAGTGGATGCATTAGTGATAATTTTTCAAAACTCTTTAGATTCTGAACTAGTTCCTGAGAATTGGAGGATGGCTAATGTAACCCCACTTTTTAAAAAAGGAGGGAGAGAGAAACCGGGGAATTATAGACCGGTTAGCCTAACGTCGGTGGTGGGGAAACTGATGGAGTCAGTTATCAAAGATGTGCTAACAGCACATTTGGAAAGCGGTGAAATCATCGGACAAAGTCAGCATGGATTTGTGAAAGGAAAATCATGTCTGACGAATCTCATAGAATTTTTTGAGGATGTAACTAGTAGAGTGGATAGAGGAGAACCAGTGGATGTGGTATATTTGGATTTTCAAGAGGCTTTTGGCAAGGTCCCACACAGGAGATTAGTGTGCAAACTTAAAGCACACGGTATTGGGGGTATGGTATTGATGTGGATAGAGAATTGGTTGGTAGACAGAAAGCAAAGAGTGGGAATAAACGGGACCTTTACAGAATGGTAGGCAGTGACTAGTGGGGTACCGCAAGGCTCAGTGCTGGGACCCCAGTTGTTTACAATATATATTAATGACTTAGACGAGGGAATTAAATACAGCATCTCCAAGTTTGCGGATGACACGAAGCTGGGTGGCAGTGTTAGCAGTGAGGAGGATGCTAAGAGGATGCAGGGTGACTTGGATAGGTTAGGTGAGTGGGCAAATTCATGGCGCATGCAATTTAATGTGGATAAGTGTGAGGTTATCCACTTTGGTGGCAAAAACAGGAAAACAGCTTATTATCTGAATGGTGGCCGATTAGGAAAAGGGGAGGTGCAACGAGACCTGCGTGTCATTATACACCAGTCATTGAAAGTGGGCATGCAGGTACAGCAGGCGGTGAAAAAGGCGAATGGTATGCTGGCATTTATAGCGAAAGGATTCGAGTACAGGAGCAGGGAGGTACTACTGCAGTTGTACAAGGCCTTGGTGAGACCACACCTGGAGTATTGTGTGCAGTTTTGGTCCCCTAATCTGAGGAAAGACATCCTTGCCATAGAGGGAGTACAAAGAAGGTTCACCAGATTGATTCCTGGGATGGCAAGACCTTCTTATGATGAAAGACTGGATGAACTAGGCTTATACTCGTTGGAATTTAGAAGATTGAGGGGGGATCTTATTGAAACGTATAAAATTCTAAAGAGATTGGACAGACTAGACGCAGGAAGATTGTTCCCGATGTTGGGGAGGTCCAGAATGAGGGGTCACAGTTTGAGGATAAAGGGGAAGCCTTTTAGGACCGAGATTAGGAAAAACTTCTTCACACAGAGAGTGGTGAATCTGTGGAATTCTCTGCCACAGGAAACAGTTGAGGCCAGTTCATTGGCTATGTTTAAGAGGGAGTTAGATATGGCCCTTGTGGCTAAGGGGATCAGGGGGTATGGAGAGAAGGCAGGTGCAGGGTTCTGAGTTGGATGATCAGCCATGATCATACTGAATGGCGGTGCAGGCTCGAAGGGCCAAATGGCCTACTCCTGCACCTATTTTCTATGTTTCTATGTTTCCATAATACTCTTGTTCCCACTCTTCTCTCCCTCAGACTGAAAGGAAAAGAATATTATGTAATGATTGCTCTTATCTCTCGATGCTTTCTTTTTGAGTATCATCTTATTGTATAGCACTAGGTCTATTACAGTCTGCTCACTGGTTAGTTCCAAAAAGTGTTTTTGCAAGAAACTATCACAAAACATTCTATTCATTCCTTGGTTGAGCCGTTTTTGCCAATTCACTTTTTTGCCATCACTATGGATATAGTTATTATTACAGCAGTAAAGTTCCTGTTATTCATTTACATTTTTTCCTGTCATGCACTTATTGGTAAGGAGCCTGTATATTCCTCTGGTAAATCAACATTTGCCTTTATTGAAGACACATGAGACTGCAGGTGCTGGAATCTGAAACAAAAATCAGACGGCGGGAGGAATTAGAGGATCAGGGAACCACTGTGGTGGCAAATGGATAGGAAATGGTTCAGATCAAGCTTCTCGATCAGGACTGAGAACATAGAGAGGAGATGGCCAGATTAAATACTGAAATAATGCTTTAATATTATGATTCTTTCCATTTCTTTGGAATATCTCAGGATACTTTTCCACTTTTGAAAATCGTTCTTCTGGACACATATGCACAGAGGCCTCTTGGCAGATAATTTAAGTACTGTATTGTGGAATCTTGTTAGCATGCAGCTTATTCATTTTTGTCTGTATTTCCAGGGGATATGGGTCTCCTGTATGCTGCATTACATGGATGTCTTCCGGAGGTGTTCTTTGTTACTCTTTCTATAAGCAACAAACCCTAGTGGGATGGGGAAATTGTTTTGCAACATTTAGGAATATTTTTCAATCATAATATTCTTCATAAGCAAGGGGCTAAGTAATACCAAGATTTATGAAACTCCTCAAATTATTATTGGAGATCTCACTCCAGTAAACAATTTGCATTTGACACAGAGGAGATACAAGAGACTACTGGAATCCAGAGGAATTCATTGGGTCAGGCAGCATCCATGGAGGGAAATCGACAGTTGATAGTTTAGGTTGAGACCTTTCATCCAGACTGAACTTTTTATTTGTTTCTATCAATGGGACCGATTATCCAATCTACCATTTACTCCCTTACAGCTTAAGAGTGAAGTCTCAAACGAGGCCACCTGCCAAGCCTCATGGCACATTGCTGACAGGCTCTGCAGTGAAGCACGTAGTATATTGGTCTCATAGTGAATGTGGAAGTCAACATAACCGACTGTCTCCCACGCCAGTGATGCCAGTGTTAAAAGCATACTTCCCTAAAGCTGGTTTATCAACTTTGCCTGATGTATGAATTATTTTTATTACTAACAAATGTGAGAATAAAAATGTATAGGCAAGAATTTATTTTAATGGAATGGAAAATTATAAATTGAAACAAAATCAAACACATTGGGAAACAAATCCATAAATTTGAAAGTTAGTCTATTAAATAAAAAGCAGCAGCACCCTAAATGTTTCAAAACTATTGACCCCATTGCCCAGCCTGCTATCTGTTCACCACTGCCTTAACTGTCAGTAGTTAAGTCCTTTTCCATTTGGAAGGTGTTGGGGGCATTGAACTTGCTTACAGGCCACTGGAAACCATCCAAACTTCTTCTAGGGCAGATGTGCCCTGTACAAGAGGGACAGGTTACACCTGAATTTGAGAGGAGTAAACATCCTGGCAGGCACATTTGCAAGTGCTACTGGTGTGTTTAAACTAGATTCAAAGTTCAAGATACATTTATTACGCAAATATGTATACTGTATACAACCTTGAGTTTTGTCTTCTTGCAGACAGTCAGAAAACAAAGAAACACAATGGAACCTAGTAAAAGCACACACACAACAAAGACCACTAAACACCCAATGTACAAGAAAAAGGACAAATCATGCAAACAATAAAAAGTAAACAAATAACACACAGAACATAACCATAGAGACCCGGAAAGCGAGTCCACAGCCATGGAGCATTGGCAGGGTGAGGGTAGGATTTGAAGCATCATTAAGGTAAATGACAGGCTGAAGAGTGATGCAGAAGTCAGTGTCTGCAAGTTGTATAGGCGTGACAGGCAGGAGAATGTTCCAGACTGAGGAAAACCTATTGGATTGAGATAAATTTATTTCATTGCAAGATATCTGAAAAGCAAGGAAGATGGACTAAGAGCACAAAAAGCTACACCAGACTGGGATATTATAGCCTTCCAGGAAACATGGCTAAGGGAGGAACTGTTGCTTAATGATAGAAATTGTGACTGTGAACAAAGTCACTGGAGAGATTCTGAAGCCAGTGGATATAAAAGTCTTTATTCAGCAAAATGAGCAGCAGGCATCCATATATGAGACACTCTTGAAAGAAGAGGCCTGCCTGACCTAATATTGCATGACATTTTATATGCTAAAGATCAAAGGTATCCGATTCCCACTGACTTGGTGGCGCATTCATTCATATGCAGGCATCTAAGGTCAAATGAAATGTTTCTTCATTTGCAATCAACCCCAACATGCAGCTCCAGGAAGACCATTGTTCAGAGCTGCATTTTAAATCCAATCTACAATCCACGTTCAAGTCTGAAGACTGGCTGCTGTTGAAATAAGTAATTGCTATATACCATAACTCCAGAATATGCCTTAACAATCCAGGATACAGGTGCTTCTAGTGAGATAGAGTTGGAAGAAAAAGAGGAGGGGGAGTTGCACTTCTGATTAAAGGTGGTACTTACATAGAATCAGCTGCCAGAGGAAGTTGTTCAATCAGGTACAATAACAACTTTTAAAGCCAACTGGACATGTACATGGATTGGAAAGGTTTAGAAGGCTATGGGCCATATGGGACTAGCTTGGATGAGGCATCCTGTTTGAAGTTGGACCGAAGGACATGTTTCTATGCTATACAGCTATGACTCTAGGATAACTGCCCACATATGGGTGAAACAAATATCTCACCAGCTAATCTGGTCTCAGGCTGGTCTGCAGGAAGTGAGAAATCTCTTGCCCTTTGTACTGGTAGACAAATTCACATGCAGGATAAACCAGGTTCTGTCAGGATCATCTTTAGCTCCTGTACTTTGGAGAGGTAAGGGGGTCGATGAGTGCTCTTCTGCTGAAAAACAGTGATGTTATCTATAACTTAGGCAATGTTGAGTTTGTGTGCAGTGATGAGATAGGGGTAGCGAGAGAATTGATGGAGAATTGTACAAGGCTTGACATATTAAATTAGAAGATAGTAAACTTATTCATTCATATCTTGAAAAATAGATGTTTTGAATGAAGAGACTCCCTGTGCTGTTTTTCATAATTCACCAACTTCTTAAAGACAAGAGAGAATCACTTTTATGGTAGCTCTGAGCTGGAAGTTAAATTTCTAAATTTCTCTCAATAAAATAATTGGGCTGCAAATCGACTTGGCTGTGTATTTGATCGCAGCACTTCTCCAAAGGGAGTATGAAGACAGTCTGGAGGTCAGGCTGTTCACTAGTCCACTTCATGGAAAGGCACTTCAAACACAGCCACACTTTGGGCACGGACTGCTTTGCTGTTTCCCCACTTGCAACACATAGAGTGAAATCAGATAGGGAGTGTCCACATCATTAAGATAACTTAACTATAGACAACACTGGATGGGATGATTGCAAGTCCTTTCAGGAAATCCATTATGTCCTGCAGAATCAATTATCTTGCACTGTCTCCACACATTAAGTGTTTTCCTGGTAGATGCATGCCATACAAGGGAGAAATGTTTTCTCTCTGTGGAGCATGGAGAAACTGGGTGGACTGCAGTAGGGCAGGAGATCAAAAAGGATATCAAGAGGGTTGTCCAGGTCTTTGGGGTTGATGTTCAAGTCAGAGACCTCTTGCTAAGTATAGACTCTGGGAAGAAGTTTCCCCTGGCTTGGGGGAGTAGGGAGGAAGAGAAGCAATGACACCTTGCAAATCAGTCACCTTCAAAATATTCAAACAACAGGAATTCTGCAGATGCTGGAAATTCAAGCAACACACATAAAAGTTGCTGGTGAACGCAGCAGGCCAGGCAGCATCTGTAGGAAGAGGTGCAGTCGACATTTCAGGCCAAGACCCTTCGTCAGGACTAACTGACCCTTACTCACTCTTCCTTCAGTTAGTCCTGACGAAGGGTCTCGTCCTGAAACGTCGACTGCACCTCTTCCTAGAGATGCTGCCTGGCCTGCTGCGTTCACCAGCAACTTTGATGTGTGTTACCTTCAAAATATTGATGGATGAGAAAGAACTGATTAAAGCTGCCGAACAATCTGTTTGCTTGTTCACACTAAAAGAGGGGACAGAGACTTATCTTCAGTCTAATACGAGGCGCACAGAGCTGATGAGACCTGAAGTGATGGCAAACATCAATCTTTGTTCAAAGATTTGGCTTCCTCTTTGCCATTGAACCTGTTAAGAACTTTCCACTTTGAGACAGAGAGAATGCACCAAAATACATCTTAACCCCTAACACTGATGCTGAAAATATCAGATGTAGTTTTATGAATGAAGGAGTATGTCACTAGTTATCATCCATTGAGAGGATTCATTTGATGGTACATTGGAACGGTAAATCTGCAGATCTAATAGCAATGCACACATACAAGGGGTGATTGATAAGTTCGTGGCCTAAAGTAGAAGGAGTCAATTTTAGAAAACCTAGCACATTTATTTTTCAACATAGTCCCCTCCTACATGTACACACTTAGTCCAGCAGTCGTGGAGCATACGGATCCTTTCTCTGTAGAAGTGGTCCACAGCAGAGGTGATTGATAAGTTCGTGGCCTAAGGTAGAAGGAGATGAGTTATTAACTTCAAACTTTCTGCATTATCACTCGAAGTGTTGAACTGGGCGTGCATGTAACGAGACCGTCTTGGACCTCCAGATGGTCCACAGCAGTGGTGATTGATAAGTTTGTGGCCTAAGGTAGAAGGAAATGAGTTATGCAACACACATCAAAGTTGCTGGTGAATGCAGCAGGCCAGGCAGCATCTCTAGGAAGAGGTACAGTTGACGTTTCGGGCCGAGACCCTCCGTCAGGACTAACTGAAAGAAGAGCTAGTAAGAGATTTGAAAGTGGGAGGGGGAGGGGGAGATCCGAAATGATAGGAGAAAACAGGAGGGGGAGGGATGGAGCCAAGAGCTGGACAGTCGATTGGCAAAAGGGATATGAGAGGACCATGGGACAGGAGGCCGAGGGAAAAAGAAAAGGGGGAGGGGGGGAAACCCAGAGGATGGGCAAGGGGTATAGTGAGAGGGACAGAGGGAGAAAAAGGAGAGAGAGAAAAAGAATGTGTGTATATAAATAAATAACGGATGGGGTACGAGGGGGAGGTGGGGCAATCGCAGAAGTTTGAGAAGTCAATGTTCATGCCATCAGGTTGGAGGCTACCCAGACGGAATATAAGGTGTTGTTCCTCCAACCTGAGTGTGGCTTCATCTTTACAGTAGAGGAGGCCGTGGATAGACATATCAGAATGGGAATGGGACGTGGCCACACATTTTAATTCCATTTTGTTTCACACATTTTGTTTTGTGAAATATATCCACCAGTTGTGAAGGGTGATTATTGATGTTTCAGGACACCAGTGGGGGTGTGTATATTCGTTCCGAGAACTGTACTTTGGCAGATGCATTTGTGAGTGTGTATGTGCTTTAACAATACGTCTGTAACCTTGGTGTAACAGTTAGATGCAAAGGAATAACAGGCATTATGTATTCAGGCACATATAATTAGCAGATTGCAGATTACATTTTCTGTGGTTTTAAGTATGTACTGTTTAATTTTTACCCGTAATTTATATTTTGTGTTAGTGTGAGAATTAATGTGGAGATATTTGTGGGAGAGGTTTTATTCAGGTATATATGTTGAGATGGTACCAATTGAGGTAAAGCAATGTCAGGTCAGGAACACTGACAACCTGAGCCAGCCCCTGTCTTTGAATACAACTGTCCATAAGCCCTTCACCCCTGGGGAGAAGCAAAGCACTTTGCCAGAGTTCCCCTCGTAAGAACATAAGAAATAGCAGCAGGAGTAGGCCATCTGGCCTACAGAGCCTGCTCCATCATTTAATAAGATCATGGCTGATCTGGCCATTGACTCATCTCCACCTAGCTGCCTTTTCTCCATAACCCTTAATTCCCCTACTATGCAAAAATCTACCCACCTTGACTTAATATACTTACAGGTGTAGCCTCCACTGCTTCATTGAGCAGAGAATTCCACATTCACCACACTTTGGGAAAAAGTTTCTCCTCATTTCCATCCTAAATCTACTCCCCCGAATCCTGAGGCTATGTCCCGTAGTTCTAATCTCACCTACCAGTGGAAACAACTTTCCTGCCTCTATCTTATCTATCCCTTTCATAATTTTATATGTTTCTATAAGATCTCCTTTCAGTCTCCTGAATTCCAGTGAGTACAGTTCCAGGCAAATCAATCTCTCCTCATAGTCTAACCCCCTCGTCACTGGAATCAACCTGGTGAAGCTCCTCTGCACCTCCTCCAGAGCCAATATATCCTTCCTCAAGTAAGGAGACCAGAACTGCACACAGTACTCCAGGTGTGGTCTCACCAGTACCCTGTACAGTTGCAACATGTCCTCCCTGCTCTTAAATCCAATCCCTCTAGTAATGAAGGCCAACATTCCACTTGCCTTCTTCATAGCCTGCTGCACCTGCAAACCAACCTTTTGTGATTCAAGAACAAGCACCTCCAAGTCTCTCTGCACAGCAACATGCTGTAATTTTTTACCATTTAAATAATACCGTGTTTAAGGTCACCGGTGGGAATGCAGAATTCTGGCTCAAGCTCGAGGAAGTGATTGAAATTCACCAGATGCATCCTACATGTGTTGGTAAGAGTGAAGTGTCCGAGGAATATGTGGGACACTATGGCCTAGGGGTGCAGGATGGTACATTAGCAACTATCAGGAACACCAGCAATGAAGAGAGATACGGCTTAATTCTGCTTGTACATCTTATAGTTTAAAAGGCACTGGAGGAAGTCAGTTGGTCAGGCAACATCTATAGACGGAAATGAACAGCCGATGTTTCAAGCCAAAACCTTTCATCTAGTCTCATAAAAATCCTTATTGCATGCTATTCACTGCCTCTATTACATTGTTACATGATAGTAATCAGAACTGTAAATGATTAAGTGTGAACTAATCAAAGCTTGGCACGTATGTAACAGAATATATTCTCTAAGTGAGCATAGTTTCAGAATAAGAAGTTAAGGAGGAGTTGAAGGAGGAATTTCTTCCCTCGGAGAACCATAAATCTTTGGATTCCCTACACCACAGAGCCACAGAAATTGAGTCACTGAGTAGAAGCAAAGCTAAGATGAGAATAATTTTGGATTATAGGGTATCAAGACTAATGGAAAACAAGTACAAGAGTGGTTATAAGGCTAAAATGAGAGGAGTTCCAATAGTCGTATGTAATGAAATGTTGTAAGGCTGTACCTGTCTTACCTCATAACTTGTGAGGAGAATGTCCAAGAGGAATGAATGAAAATGACACTGTGCTATTTTAGTTTTGGTGGGGTTGGAGGGGTGTTTTGATGGATGGTTTCAGGGTAATAAGTTCCACAGTTTGTTTTCTTGAAAATCCAGAGTGAGCTTGGTTGAAATCTGAATATTCCATTCTACAGTTTCTTTCAGTGTCTTTTCTCAGAAACTCAACTCTTGTGAATGTTTAGCACCAAACAAGATGCTGCAGGAACTCAACAGGTCAGGCTGCCTCTGTGGAAGAAAATGGACAGTCAAAATTTTGGGTCAAGGTCCTTCTCCTGCTTCCTGCTCAGGTGAGTATCTGAAGTCACTCCAGATGAAGGGTCTCAACCTGAAATGTTGACCATCCAATTCCTCCCAAAGAGGCTGTTAGACCCCTGAACTCCTCCACCTGTTCTGTTGCACTGTGAAATCATTCCTGTCTTCTCTACAGACATAATATGAACAGTATATTCATTCCCACAAAACTATTTGTATTTCATGCACTTCCCCACAATATGGAAGGCAGCCATTTAGCTTATCAAATACCTTCCTATCAATTACAATCAGCACATTACTACCAATTTCATTTCCCATTTATTTCCCTGCAACTTTTTCTCTTTCACAAGTCCTCCATTAACAACACCTTCCTTTTCTCCTACCTGCAACCTACTCTAAGAGTAACTACTGCAGATAATTAACCTACCAGCCTGCACACATCAGCCATAACATCAGTTGTGTAAAGTCCATATGTACACCACCCAAGGTCAGGACTGAACCTGGATCACTGGAGATATGCAGCAGCAGCACTAAGTGCTGTGTCATTATGCTACCCTCTATTCCATTGTGTTATATCTCTGTCACTTAGTCAGTTAAAGTCACTTTAAATGCTCATATACCCTTCAAAACAGTTCACTAATGGTGCCTTCTGCACACTTACACTTAGTGGCCACTTTATTTGGTATCTCCTGTATTTGGCCTTCTGCTGCTGTCGCACATCCACTTCAAGGTTTGATACTTGTGCATTCAGAGGTGCTCTTCTGCACACCGCTGTTGTAACACATGGTGAATTGACTTACTGTCATCTTCCTTTCGGTTTGAACCAGTCTGGCCTCTTTTCATTAACAAGGCACAAAGCAGCCACTCACTGGATCTTGGTTTTTGTTTTTTGCACCATTCCCTGTAAGTTCTAGAGACTGGTGTGCATGAAAATCCCAGGAGGTCAGCAGTTTCTCAGGTACTCAAACCACCCAGTCTGGCACCAACAATCATTTCACGGTCAAAGTCACTTAGATCATTTTTCTTCCCCATACTGATGTTTGGCCCGAACAACAAATGAACCTCTTGACCACGTCTGTATGCTTTTATGCATTGAGTTGTTGCGACATGATTGGATGATTAGATATTTTCGTTAATGGGCAAGTGTACCTAATAAAGTGGCCACAGTCATTGATTTTTCTTCTTAAACCATTGGCCCACAGGCTGTATGCCCAACTAAACTCTTGCCAATTCACAGATGTTTCTTGCTGGAGCAGGCAGTAGACATTGACTGCTAGGTTTTCAATTTGTATTTCATTTTATTGTGTTTATTACTTTCTTTCTATCCTTTTGTTGCTTTCATAATTCCCCCAGTGTCCTCCAGTTCCATATATTTGTTTTCAGTTTAATGCTGTTACTTGTCTCAGCTATGTAATTAATTACACTAATTCATGAAGCACACAGCTTTTTATCATACAAGATACTTTGAATACCAATTGAATGTCTGCTGGTTTCTCCATTTCAGTTCAGTTACCTGCTGCCAGGTTACTTATTATCTGTTCAAATCCCTGGGGGTCCTACAATCATCCACACACCCTCCTGAAGGTCTAATGTAGTTTTCATCAACTCTCGGAAGTTTGGCAGTTTGGACAGGCGTTTGGGACTGAGTGTGGAATATTTCAAAGCTTATGCCAAGATGCAGACTAGCGCAGAGCTTCCTTTAGTACTCAACTAGTTATTTTCAATTTGGAGATTCCAGCTTTTATCCATCTTGAATTGTCTCATTGTATTCTCCTTATGCACTCATCTCATAGCCACAGATACACAAAAGACTTTTGGCAATTGTGTATTTTCGATAAAAGGTTACATTTTTGAATAATTTGAGGTCAGTATCTAATAATGCAAACCAGACATTTCTGACATTGCAGAGCACAGATCAAAATGAGTATGAATGCTTACAGCAGTGTTGATGTTTGAATTAAAGTAATATTTTAAATTGAAACATTGCTTATCACTGCTTTAGGTGGACAGCATTTATACGTAAAGATTTACCTCCCAACACCACTCGCCCATATCTTTTTGAGCAGTCCCTTGGAATTGAGAATGAGCAACATCCAATGGCTCTGTAGATATTAACGTGGCTAATGATGCCACTGTGAGACCTGCATATTCTACTGTAGATCGTAATCAGAATTAGGTTTATTATCATTGGTTTATTATATAAGGCAACAGTATGTGCAATACATAAAATATACTATAAATTACAATAAGAAATATATATAATTAAATAATAGTGCAAATGAGAACAGAAATAGTAAGGTAGTGTTCATAGGCCGTTCAGAAATCTGATGACAGAGGAGAAGAGCTGTTGGTAAAATGTTGAGTGTGTCTTTGGGGTCCTGTACCTCCTCACTGATGGTAGTAATGAGATAAGGGTATGTCCTGGGTTCTGGGAGTCCTTGATGATGGATGCCACTTTTTTGAGGCATTGTCTTTTGAAGAGACCCTCGATGATGGGGAGGCTAGTGCCCATAATGGAGTTGACTGAGCTTACAACCCTCTGCAACTTCTTCTTATCCAGTGAAGAGGTCCCTCTATACCAGACTATGATGCGATCTGTTAGAATATTCTCCATTCTACATCTGTAGAAATTTGTAGACCAAAGACTCTAGCGAATGTCCAACAAGAAGATTATGCTGGACCTTACTTTGGTCCAACCTCTCAGTACAATGTTCCCAATTCCAAACCCAAACTCTCCTTCTCCACTTCAAATGTTAATGCAGCAGGGATTTTAAGGAAGCAAGGAAAATTGTTACAAAAACAGCAATGAAGTCATTCTACAACTGAATGTGATGGTATTCCTGAGTCATCACCTGGGACTTGGATGATTGACAGTAGCGAAAACCAAGAGGAAGCTCGGCTGCATGATGAGGGAAGCACTAAACAGAGCCAGAGATGGAGGAATGTCATTGCTTCCCTAAATGCCAGCGGCGTAACAGGCAGCAAGTAAGTAAGTAAGGAGGTTTTCAAAGCCCTTTCTATATTTTCATAAAGTCATAAACTAGTGGAGAAATACATCATGGAATCAGGCCCTAGATCCTGATGTGCTGACAATGAAACATCATTCCTTTCTGCTTTTTCCTTATTCTTTGTTGATACCTTCTAATGCAGGGCTCAGATAGTGTCTCTTTCTCAGAATCTGGTCTTGGACAGGTAAACAAGATGTCCAAATGGAGCTTGCATTGGTTTCCTTATCCTTCAGTGGATCTGGAGGTCCTTACAGACACAATGTTAGTGGATTGATCTGAGTACCTTGACATGCCTCCTTTAGGTAGTCTAAGTCTCAGAAGTATCACGTAGTTAGTAGACTGTAAGGTTTGCACTGGGTCTGAGGTCTCCATCTCAACACTTTACTCCTCAGTCAGCCACAAGCCGTGCTGGCACACTGAAAGAAATGCCACATTTGAACATCGATCCTTGCCTTTGCTGAGAGGTAGCTTTCAAGACACAGCAAGATTATTACCCATAGGGATTAGACTGTTAGAGGACCTATATGTTGTGGATGTTGCTTGTGCTTCAGTCATTAAGTCAACAATGAGTTGACACTCAGCTTCCAAATGTAAGCAATGCAATAATCATCTGCACAGTAGTTTTCATTCTACTGGACTTCCTGTCAGATCACTGACAGGTGGTAAGAGTGGGCTCCTTCACCTCTGCCCCTCTGACCCTCAATACAGGTGCCCCTCAGGACTGTGTACTAAGCTCCCTCCTTTACTCACAGTATACCCATGACTGTGTCACCACCCACAGCTCCAATCTGCTAATGAAAATTGCTGACAACACTACACTGATTGGCCTAATCTCAAATAATAATGAGGCGGCCTACAGAGAGAAGTCATCACCCTGACACAGTGGTATCAAGGAAACCTCTCCCTCAATGTCACAAAAACATGGAGCTGGTCATGGACTACAGGAGGAATGGAGACAGGCTAACCCCTATTGACATCAATGGATCTGGGGTTGAGAGGGTGAACAGCTTGAAGTTCCTTGGCATAAACATCACCGAGGATCTCACGTGGTCTGTACATACCGGCTGTGTGGTGAAAAAGGCACAACAGCACCTCTTTCACCTCAGAAGGGTGAAGAAGTTTGGTATGGGCCCCGCAAATCCTAATAACTTTCTACAGGGGCACAATTGAGAGCATCCTGACTGGCTGCATCACTGTCTGGTATGGGAACTGTACTTCCCTCAATCGCATGGCTCTGCAGAGAGAGTTGCGGACAGCCCAGCACATCTGAACATCCCACTATTCAGGACATTTACAAATACGGATGTGTGAAAAGGGCCCAAAGGATCATTGGGGATCTGAGTCACCCCAACCACAAACTGTTCCAGCTGCTACCATCTAGGAAACGGTACCACAGTATAAAAGCCAGGCTCCCGGACAGTTTCTTCCACCAGGCCATCAGACTGCTTAATTCATGCTGATGCAACTGTATTTCTATGTTATATTGACTATCATGTTGTACATAATATTTATTATAAATTACTATAAATTGCACATTGCATGTTTAGACGGAGGTGTAACGTAAAGATTTTTACTCCTCATGTATATGAAGGATGTAAGAAATAAAGTCAATTCAATTGAATTCAATTCAGTACTGTGGCTGAGGTGAGCATGGTTCTAGAGAGAGGTATTATAGATTGAACTTCCTGTAAATTGTTGGAGGCAAATACATTAGAAGCATTTAAAAGTCTATTAGATAGCCTCATGGATATGCAGAGAATGGAAAGGTATGGACATTGTGTAAACAGGAGGGATTGCTTTAGTTAGGCAAAACATCATGGCTGAAGGGGCTGTTCCTGTGCCCTACTATTCTATGTTCTTTCTTTTATTTCTCTGCATGTCAGTTCTCATTAGGGTCTTGCCACTTGCTATATACTTTCCTCTTGCATTTGACCATCTAAAGTGCAACACCTCACACTTGTCTGGATTAAGCTCCAGCTGTCACTTCTCCACCCCAGGTTCCAACCGATCTACACTCAGTGGCTAATTCATTAGGTACACCTGCTCCTTAATGCAAATATCTAACTCAACCCATCGTGTGGCAGCAACTCAGTGCATAAAAGCATGTAAACATGGTCAAGAGGTTCATTTGCTATTCAGACCAAATATCAAAATGGGTAAGAAGTGTGATCGAAGTGACTTTGACAGTGGAATAATTGTTGTACCAGAAGGAGTGGTTTGAGTATCTCAGAAGCTGCTGATCTCCTGCAACTGTCAAGCACAACAGTTTCTAGAGTTCACAGCGAATTGTGTGATAAACAAAAAATGCATTCTTAATGAGAGTGGTCAGAGGAGATATTGCCAAACTGTTTTGAGCTAACAGGGTGGCAACAGTACACAAATACGAGAAAATCTAATGCTGGAAATCCAAGCAACATACCCACAATGCTGGAGGAACTCAGCAATCCAGGCAGCATGGATGGAAAAGAGTAAACAGCTGACGTTTCAGGCCAAGACCTTTTATCAGTTCCTCCAGGATTCTGTGTATGTTCGTTAAAGTCATTTCAATTGAATTCAATTCAGTACTGTGGCTGAGGTGAGCATGGTAACAGTATCTCAAGTAACCAGCAGCTACAACAGTGGTGTGCAAAAGAGCATCTCTGAATGCACAACATCTCAAACCTTGAAGTAGATGGGCTACAGCAGAAGACCATGAACGTATAAGAAGTACATAATAAAGTGGCCACTGAGTTAATATCCTTCTGTATCCTTTGACAACTATGCTCAGTGCACTAATATCTGTATTGTCTACATGTCATACATGTCCCTGCATTATTCTGTATGGGACACCCCTGGACTCGGATCTCCAGTCAATAAAGCACTCCAGCAAAACTACCTTCTGTCTTCTATTTACTTGTAAAATGTATGAAATTAAAGCTGTAACATCTTGGTAGAAGAATGACTTAACTCCAGTGATATTTTATAATTGTTTTGCTCTTTATTAATTTAATTGAATGGGCAATCTGGACAGCCTCACCAAGGATGTGTGGCTATCTGTCTAATTCTCTCCCCTCGCCCTCCCCATCCTCTAGTGGTATTGTAATTTATAATGTTCTTCTGTCGTCAGTGGCCATGTCTGTAATCAGGTTTAAAGACCTGCAATGCAAAATAAGAAACAGGAAAATTAAATTAATGTCTGCATTTCAGGCTGGGAATCTCGTCTGCTGGCAGAACATATCACAAATCTGGATGTGAACTGCCCATTATTTCTCAACGATTCTCCCAAAAGCAACTCAGACTCAAAATTTCCCCTGGGATACCAAGCTAATCCAATACCTTCTTACAGAGCCATGCACAGAATTATTGAAATCTTCATTTCAATAAACAAATGCTATGAACATTCCACATAATAGGACTCTCAGGAAGATTCAAATTAATACATTTTATTATCTATTATAGAATAGGAAATGCACACACTAATACTGCACAGCTTCAATTGAATGAGAATGTCCCTGTAGTGCATGATGATGATTGTCAGAGAGTTAGGAAATGAGATTCAGTCTATCCCTCCAATCCCCATCTCAGCCATTACACATTGATCAAATAAATATTTCATGAATGTCAGACTGCTTTTTATATAGATGGTGCACAGGCTCGTTTGGCTTCCTGTGTTGTTTCCAAGCCGTATCTCAGGATCCCCAGATAGCAGGAAATGACAATGAAACTGAAGCATAACTTGTTAGTCTTCACACTAAATCAGATCCTGCTGATTCTCTTGCCCTGTGAAGGTCACAGAGGGTGGGGTATGAGGATGGGGGATGTGGGGAAGGTACATATTATGTTTCTACCAGCCAATGTGGCTGCACCAAATATTTTTAAGATAGTAATCAGATTTACATTGATCTTTTTTTAAATTGAGAAATACTCAAAGGGCAGATACTCTGATCTAATTTGGGACATCAACACAAGCTATAGTGTTCCACTCTCTTTCTACAATGCTTATACTTTGTTTCTGATTGTCCCTTTGTTCAGAATCATTTGGTGCATGATTATGTGCTTCAGGTGATCTTCTGGTGTCAACATTAGTCACCCCATACTGACCTCACTCATTTTACCCTGAAGTAATTTCCTGCACTGTAAATTGAAATTCTTGAATACAGAGATGACTACATTTTGCAGTTACTTTGTTGCTGGGCTTGCAAATACAATGTGGGAGCAGGGGGGGTGGGGGGAGAAGGAAGAGTTAATTCCAGTTTATTGACTATAAAACCCAATACAATCCAATTACTGAACAAGACAGGCTTGAAATAAACCTCCAGCAATCACTGATATCTCATGTGGTGCGAGAGCTCTGTTGCCTCTAGTCGGATATTTACTTCTGACAGAATTGCAAAAAGCCTTCTAATTTATCTACATTTCCATTTCTGTTGCCGGATCACTGCGGAATGGCTTTGTTCCTACATACATAAAACAATGTTTAATTTGGAGTCAGTGACTGCAATTTGCTAGTTTCTCAGTTTCTTTTCGGTGTCCTGTCAGTACCTTTCGTGACCTTTAATCTCAAAGTCACGTGCCAAGAGTAAGCATTTTAAAAGGAATGATGCACCTTACGTTGTAAATTTGTGAATATTCAGCGGCTTTGTACAAGGAGGGCCAGAGTTGCCTCTACTTCCCGAGGAGGCTGAGGTCCTTTGGAGTATGCAGGCTTTTGCTTCACATGTTCTACCAGTCTGTTGTTGCCAGTATAATCTTCAATGTGGTGGTGTCCTGGGGCAATGGCATCAACACGTGTGATGCCAACAGGCTCAATAAACTGATTAGAAAGGCTGGCTCTGTTATACGAGTCAAACTGGACACACTCGTGGCTATGGTAGAACAAAGGACCCTACAGAAAATCCTAGAAATTCTGAACAATGTTTCTCACCCAAGCATGCCACCTTGGCTGAACAGAAGAGCACTTTTTGTAATAGACTAAGACAACTGTGCAGCTCCAAAGAGAGCTATATGAGGTCGTTCTTACCCTTGGCTATTAGGCTCTATAATGAGCCAACCTACAGCCTGGGAAGTGATGACCCCCTCCTGTTAGACTGTTTGAGGTAACTTGTTTTTTATTCATTCTTATTTCTTTTCTAATATTTGTATATTTATATCTGCACTTGTAATGCTGCTGTGACACTGTAATTTCCCTTGGGGTCAATAAACTATCTATCTACAAATTCATAGTTGAATTTAGAAGACATAAATAAATTAGCTAGAATACATCACATTCTGGGCTGTATTTATTCATATTTCTGCTTACATTTTGTGTTCTTTAAGGTAATAAATGTTAGTGTTGGCTGTTTGCACTTTCTTGTGGCTTCCTAGGCTGGAACTCCAACATGGAGTATTGCAAAGTAGTGTGGCCTGGTTTCTTTCTCATCAACCATTGAAATGAGGTCTTGAGTAGCATTATTGGGAATGGTTTAGACCTAGAATTACAAAAATAATCATACAAAGGAACTACACAATCCAAATATTGCATAATATTACTGAAACTGGTTGAAAAAGGAGTTTATTATTACATTATACTAGTCATGGCTTGCTGCATCAGAGCCTGATATGGGAATCCCAATGCATAAGAATGCAACAAGCCGCCAGGAGTAGGGGATGTGACCAGGTCCATCACCGGCAGAGCCCTTTTCAACTTTGCCAGTATTGACAGGAGGCACTGCCACTAGAAGGTGGCATCTATCATCAAAGATTCTCACCATCCGGGTCATGCCCTCTTCTTGCTGTGGAGGCTAAGTCTTTATGTATATTTAAGGCAGAGGTTCATTAGGCAGGGCATGAAGGGGTACAAAGGGTAGGCAGGAGATTGGGGCTGAGAGGAAAATTGGATCAGTCATGATGAAATGGTGAAGCAGAGGCGATGGGCCAAATGACCTAATTCTGCTCCTATATCTTATGGTTTTATGGTTACATCTGGCAGGAACTACAAAAACTAGAAGCCCTGCATGACCACATTCAAAAACAGTTATTTGCCTGCACCATTATGTTCCTGAACTAACCTGCAAATCTCTTAATTCCTGTCTCATCAATGGAACATTGTGGATCACCTCTTGTGTGACAATGGACTTGTCTCATTTTTTTCACACTGATGTCTTGTTTTGCACAGTCATTTTCTTTCTCTTCATTCTCCTGTATAATTTATATTCTGTGTGTTGTCTGATGCCTGTAATTTGTTTCCATTGGAGCTGTACCTTGTTGTACTTGTGCACATGACAATTAACTCAGTGTGATTTAAAACTCTATCTTAGTGGAGCAATGAACAACCAGCTGGAGGAACTCAGTGGATCAGGCAATATCTGTAGGTGGGTGGGGAAAGAATTTACTATATCTCTCCCTCCCCACCGAGGTTCCTGCACACGCCCAATTCTTCCAGCAGATTGTTTGTTGCTCCAGATTCTGTCACGTGCAGATGATTGTGCCTTCCTACAGTAATAGTTTGATACCTAAGTTCCTTTATCATTTTTAACTGATGTAAACAAAGCTAATTTTCCTGATTGAATGAATTGTTGAGGACCTCCGCTATCTTTCTTCACGGGTGACAATGAAATGTTTTGGAAGATTGTGCAAAAGTAGGTAGAAGGGGTACAGGTTCCCTCTCCCTCTCCCACCCTTCCCCCACAAATTACTTGGTGAGGTTATTGGCAGGTGCAAACATATTTACCTGATAACATTAAAGCTTTTCCCTCCAAGAGCTGTAATATTTAAATTCCTGCACCTGCTTGTGCTTTGGCTGCTCCATTCCAGTATTATGCAAAAAAACAATCTGTTCTTTTCACAGTCACCTGAGAACAAAGAATAGAAAGCCAAATTAAAATCAAACAAATGACAAGCTATAGTGAATATTATGGCATTTCCTTCATAAAATTGACACCATGAAGAGGTAGAGTGGAGTGGTAGTAGAGTCAGTTAACTGTGAAACAAATCAAAGGGATGCTGTTGACAGTCCACCATAAAGCAATGTTTAATGACATACTGGGGGTGGGGGAAGCGAGTGAAACAAGTGACCAGGCAGGTCAATTAAAGCTGCGAATGTCCACAGTGAGTATTCGGGAACCTTGCTGCAATCTATGATGTGCATGCCATTTTTCACTGCCTTGTGTTAGACCGTACATCTCCTTTGTGCATGCGCATCGATTCATGGAAGCTTGAGCAAATGTTAGGATCACGCTATTAAGAAATTTTGCATGGCATTTGTTGAATTCAAATGCAATCTTGCTGGCATTAATACAACTCAACACATTTGCATCAGGATTTTGAGTTCTTATTAGGTTAGGAGAAACAGAGCATAACTAATAGATTCTTTGATGAACTAATTCTGCTCTGACTCTAAGCTCAGGCTCCATTTCATTACATAGTTCTAACATCTGCAACAAAGATTTAAGATAAGAAACATGAATATCAGTTATCTAAGTATGCTTCTCCCTTACTGATCGAGAAACATTACACCACCCCTTGCTAGGTCAATTTAATTCATTCATGTGCAGCCTATTTGACAGGATCACACAATAGAGTCCCTGAAGTCAGTGCAGTAATCCGCCTGTTGAATGATCATTTAGAATTGGATTTAGGGTTTAAGTTTTAAAACCTTTTCAGTCTGTATTGGTTTAGCACCCTACTGTGGAGATTGAATCAATCCATTTACCACTCCTCAGGTTATAATACCACATCTATTTTCCTCAGACCATATGTTACCTGATATGCGTTTTGTATTTCTGTTATTTTTCCTTTACATGGAACAGTCTAAATATCAGTGTGTTCCAATAAGACCTCTTAAAGACAAAGGTTCGGAATTGCAATATTCATATGAGGTCCAGCTCATGAGATGTTGACATTAAGAAAAATACCCCTTGCATAGTTTCTTTAAGGTTTGGGAAATTTGGAATGAAATGGAGGCAGGATTGAGTGATGCATCACAGTGACTTTCAAAGGTCAGAGCCTGCCAATATGAAATAGCAATCAGTTTTCATCTTTCTCTGTTTCCTCCAGGAACTGATCTGGTGTGAGTCCTTTGTTCCAGTAGGGCTATTGGTAGAGGTCCAGACACAAAGTTAGTGGTACAGAAGAACGTAAATCAAATCAAATCAAATTCAACCATATTATTCAACCATGCATGAATACAGCTGAACAAAACAGTGTTCCTCTGGGGCCAAGGTGAAAAAAAACATACACAAGATAGCAATAAAAAAAAACATATCCATGCAAAAAAAGCACATCTATAGTCCAAGACCCTGAGTGACGTGTCCCAAGCAAATTGATTGTCCTGGCAGTGCGCAGCCACAGCAATCCAGCCTAACATTCCAGTGATCGAACACTGGAGAGCAGCACCAACGGGAGAGGCCAGCCTCCAAGTGAGCATTGAAGCCACGCTACACCACCTCAGGCACCTCTCTCCTGGACTGCACCAGGCCAGCCCACGACTTGAGGCCAAGTCCTTGCTGCAACCAAGATCACGCTGCTCCCATGCCATCTGTCACACCACCAAAGGAAACAGGCCTGTGGCATCTTACATTATCAACAGTGTCTCATGATTGCAAGATAAACATCCAAGACAATCAACCATGATTGCACTGTATGTTGCCTTTGTCACCAACTCTGAAGCCTTTAAGTGGCAGACAGCAACATGGTCTGCACCCAGGCCCACTCCTCTGAACTCAGTCCAGCTCTTCTGACATACCAGCTGGCTCTATCAGCTCCTCTGACACTCTGGACACCCCGGCCAGTTCCTGCAATCAACAAGCAGCTCGCTGATGGGCTAGGCCCGCAGTATCTGAAGCTTTTGGAGCCCAGCATCATCTTATGATCATAAAAAAACACATTTAGCAAAGAAAAAAAAAACACCTTTGCTTGGCCCCCAAGAGTCTGCTGCAACCAAATGTGCTGCTATCTAACTGGAAGTCATAAGATATACAAGCAGGGCTAGACAATTTGGGTCCTCATATTTCGTCGACAATTCAATGAGTCCATAAGTGATCATTTTTCTTTCATTAACCTTGGTTATCTCAATATCCAAAAGTTGGGTGGTCTCTGCCCTGAATATACTTGGTGAGTGTGACCTTGGCAGATAATTCCAAAGATTCACTACTCTCTGAGTGAAGAAACTTATTCTTGTGTCTGTTCTGAATGGATAAACCCTAACTTTAATGTTGTAAGTTTTGATTCTAGACACTTTATCTAGTGGAAACATTGCCCCTGTTTCTAACCTATCAAGGTCAGTAAGGATTGTGTATGTTTCAATGAGATCATTTCTCATTCTTTTAAACTCAAGACAGTATAGGTCTAATTTGCTTAATTCTTCCTCATAGGATGGCGTAACTTTGATTTGATGACATTTCAGTATCCATAGCATGGATGGATTCATAGACACAAGGAGAAAACTACATATCTGACCAGCTATAAATAATGCATGGCTTAAATAAAATTCTTCACTGTTATTTTTTGCAAGGGAGGAGGCTGGGGATTAGATGTTATTGTCGCTGTTTTTTTTTGAGAAGAATGGGTAGAGAGTTTGATGATCCAGCTGCCATTTTCCACGTGGGCGATCTGTTAGCTATTTGTGTGAGGGAGAGGTTCAGAGTCTGAGTCTGAGAGTTCTGCTTCTTTTTATTTTTTTGTGCCGGGGTGGGGGGGGGAGGGCGGTAGTTGGTGTCTTTTCTTTCAACAACTCCCGTAGTCTTTCTGTGTTTCTTGGCTATCTGGAGAAGACGAATATCAGAGTTGTATTGTGCATGCATACTTTGACAATAAACTGAACCTTTGAACCTTTTAAAAAATTTGGCAAATATTCAGCAGTTCACACAGCATCTATGGAGAGAGAGAAAGAAACAAAACTTTCATTACAACTGAGAATATCAGAAAATCTGAGACATCTCAGTTTTGAATCTACTCTGAGTTTATCTGGTTTAGAAAGATGGTAGAGACACAATTATGTTAGAATATGTTCTCTTTAAGAAGATGGAACTTCATCTGTTTGAGCGCTGTGATGCTTACCAACACTCTTGCCAACACACTCATTGATAATGCAAACACAACATTGAAGGGGATATGGCCAAATATGTTTATTCTTTGTGTTAGTTCTTTCAGCACTAACTGCATGTCCAGACCACAGCCATTTGTCATTAATGTTAGTGTCATGACACTGATAAGCATTGAAAACCATTCATGCAAAATTTTCTGCCCATTTGTGCACATCCACTGACTTTTTCTACACTCAGTGGCCACTTTATTAGAATAGGAGTGGAATTTGGTGTAGTCTTCTGCTGCTGTAACCCATTAATGTCAAGCTTCTATGTGTTGTGCATTCAGGGATGCTTTTCTGTTTACCACGATTGTGAAGCGTGGTTATTTGAGTTATTGTCACCTTCCTGTCAGCTTGAACCAGTTTGGCCATTCTCCTCTGACCTCTCTCATTAACAAGTCATTTTCACCCACACAACTGCTGCTCACTAGATGTTTTTTGGTTTTCATGCCACCCTCTGTAAACTCTAGAGACTGCTGCATGTGAAAATCCCAGGAGATCAGCAGATTCTGAGATACGCAAACCACCCCATCTGGCACCAAAATCATTCCATAGTCAAAATCACTTAGGTCACATTTCTTCCCCCCATTTTGACATTTGGTCTGAACAACAACTCAACTTCTTGACCATGTCTGCGAATTGCTGCCACATAATTGGCTGATTAGAGATTTGCATTAGTGAGCAAGCGTACAGGTGTACCAATAAAGTAGCCACTGAATGTAAATAGTGATCCACATGGAAAAATGTTGATTCATCAGTAGGATGAGCATTGTAGATGAACAATCAATAGAAAATTTCCTTGACTATATTTGACCTAATGACTGAAACTTTCTGACACAATTCTTCTTGCATCGAAGCTACAGGCCAGATTCTCCACCTCACACAGTGTTCTTTAAATACTTTCCGGCACCTTCCTAACCTCACCACTCAGGTTCTCAAGGTGAAGTTCTTTAGGTATGAATGGTATGCCTCATGCTTCAAATGCGAGGGATAAGGTGGATAAACAGATGGAAGTAATCTGATAATCCTGCACAGATTAACCTTGTAAATTTAGGTAAATATTCAAGAGTACCTTCTGGCTGAATAGGGGGATAGATATTCATAGAATTTCATCGAGAAAATTAATACTATTCTCCACAGCAGAGCAGATCCCTTACCAAGTGTTCTCAGGAATGGATAACTGGAGTAGTTGTCATTATGCAGCCAAACCAAGCTTTGCCTTTAAATTATATTCGGGGGATACGTGGCACAGTGGGGCAGCCAGTAGACCTGCTGCTTCTCTGCTCCAGTGATGTATTTCAGTCAGTATCCCCAGTGCTGTATGTGTGGGGTTTGCATATCTTCACTGTGATCGAGTAGATTCTCCCAGGTGCTCTACTTTCCTCCCACGTTCCAATAATGTGCAGGTGTTTATGTCAATTGACCAATGTAAATTACACTGAGGAGATTACACATAGGATAGATAAAGGGGATGCAGTGGATGTTGTACATTTGGACTTTCAGAAGGCCTTTAGCAAGGTGTTACATATGAGGCTGCTAACCAAGTTAAGAGCCCATGGTATTACAGGAAAATTATTAACATGGTTAGAGTATTGACTGATTGGTAGGAGGCAGCGAGTGGGAATAAAAGGATCCTTTTCTGGTTGGCTGCCAGTGACTAGTGGTGTTCCGCAGGGGTTGGGGATGGAACCACTTTTTTAATGCTGTATATCAATGATTTAGATGAATGGCTTTGTTGCCAAGTTTGCAGATGATACAAAGATTGGTAGAGGAGCAGGTAGTGTTGTGGAAACAGGTAGGCTGCAGGACTTAGACAGATTAGGAAAATGAGCAAGAGAGAGGTAAATGAAATACAATGTTGGAAACTTTGGTAGTAGAAATAAATGTGCTGACTATTTTCTAAATGGAGTGAAAATCCAAAAATCTGAGATGCAAAATGACTTGGGAGTCCTTGGTTAACTTGCAGGTTGAGTTAGTGGTGAGGAAGGCAAATGCAATGTTAGCATTCATTTCAAGAAGTCTAGAATACAAAAGCAGGGATGTGATGCTGAAACTTTATAAGGCACTGGTGAGGCCTCGCCTTGATTATTATCAACAGTTTTGGGCTCCTCACCTAAGAAAAGATGTACTGGCATTGGAGAGGGTCCAGAGGAGGTTCATAAGGATGATTCCAGGAATGAAAGGGTTTTCATACGAGAAATGTTTGATAGCTCCGGGTCTGTACTTGCTGGAATTTAGAAGGATGAGAGGGGATCTCATTGAAACCTTTCGAATGTTGAAAGGCCAAGACAGAGTAGATGCAGAGAGTCTAGGACAAGAAGACACCGCCTCAGGATAGAGGGGCAACCATTTAAAGTAGAGATGCAAAGATTTTTTTTAGCCAAATGGTGGTGAATTTGTGGAATTTATTATCACAGGCAGCTGTGGAGGCCAGGTCATTGTGTGTATTTAAGAGAGATTGATAGGTTCTTGATTGGACATGGCATCAAAGGTTACGAGGGGGAAGGCCGGAAAATGGGGTTCAGGAGGAGAACAAAAAAGGATCAGCCATGATTGAATGGTAGAGCAGACTCAATGGGTCAAATGGCCTAATTCTGCTCCTACCACTTATGGTCTTATGGTCTAAATTAGTCCTGACGTAGATGGGTGATAGAATTGTAGGCAATCTGAGGAGATAAAAAGTTACATGGATAATTGGTGGGCTCATAGACCTGATGGGCCAAATGGTCTTCTTCTGTGTAATGTGGAAATATAAAGATAAGGAATGTTGATGGAGTGGAATGGTACCCAAAGGCGTGGAATATCAAAGTTATATTGGGTTTTACAACATGATTTTCTTTTCATTTTCTGTAATTATTTTGTCCAATTTCATGCAGTTTGTCAATTCATAAATTAGCCCATCCAACTTCCATGGCCAGCAACAAACACATTATCTCAGATCTGATTTCAAAATGTCAAAATGTAATTGAACTCTCCCTTGTTCCTGAGATCTTAAAATTTATTTCCATCATATTCATTCAAGGATTGCGAACTATGCATGCTGACCCAGAATTTAGCAATATTGTCCCCTTCCTTTTCAGTCCCGATGAAGGATCACAAGCCAAAACATTGACTGCTTAAAGCTTCTGTTGTTCACTGATTAAAGCGATGAGGGTGATTGTACCATTGAAGTGAGTGTGAAGGGTGGAGCACTGGCTGCCTGTCTTTCGATCGCTCTGCTACGCTACCAGAAAGAGGACAGCCTGCCACTGCAGAGAGTGTTGCCCAGGTTTCTTCTGCGTTTTTCATGTGGACTTGGACCATAAAATCTCTTCTTCATTCTTATAATTTTTTCATCTGATCTTCTTTGTTTTTTTGTGCGTGGAGGGGAATTTGGGGATCGATGTGGCTGATCTGTTCTGTTTGTTTTTTTTTGTGCGGGGAGGAGGTATTTGGGGGTCAATGTGCCTGATCTATTTTAGCTTGGTTTATGTGCCGGAGGAGGGATTTGGAGTTGATGTGCCTATTCCGTTTTTGTCCGTGTGTCCGTGTTTTTTTTTGCGGAGAGGGGGATTTGGGGGATGATGATTCTGCTGTTTTTTTTTCTTTCTTGGTTTCATGGCTACCCAGAGAACTGAAGAATTTCAGAATAGTATACCTTGATAATAAAATGAACCTTTGAGCTCCACCAGCATTTTGTGTGTGCTGCCCAAGATTTCCAGCACCTGTAGAATCTCTTGTGCTTATAGAACCATAGAAACTACAGCACAGAAACAGGCCCTTTGGCCCTTCTTGGCTGTGCCGAACCATTTTCTGCCTAGTCCCACTGACCTGCACACGGATCATATCCCTCCATACACCTCCCATCCATGTATCTATCCAATTTATTCTTAAATGTTAAAAAAGAACCCGCATGTACCACCTCGTCTGGCAGTTCATTCCATACTCCCACCACTCTCTGTGTGAAGAAGCTCCCCCTAATGTTCCCTTTAAACTTTTCCCCCCTCACCCTTAACCCATGTCCTCTGTTTTTTTTCTCCCCTTGCCTCAGTGGAAAAAGCCTGCTTGCATTCACTCTATCTATACCCATCATAATTTTATATACCTCTATCAAATCTCCCCTCATTCTTCTACGCTTCAGGGAATAAAGTCCTAACCTATTCAACCTTTCTCTGTAACTGAGTTTCTCAAGTCCCGGCAACATCCTTGTAAACCTTCTCTGCACTCTTTCAACCTTATTTATATCCTTCCTGTAATTTGGTGACCAAAACTGAACACAATACTCCAGATTCGGCCTCACCAATGCCTTATACAACCTCATCATAACATTCCAGCTCTTATACTCAATACTTCGATTAATAAAGGCCAATGTACCAAAAGCTCTCTTTACGACCCTATCTACCTGTGACGACACTTTTAGGGAATTTTGTATCTGTATTCCCAGATCCCTCTGTTCCACTGCACTCCTCAGTGCCTTACCATTAACCCTGTATGTTCTACATTGGTTTGTCCTTCCAACGTGCAATACCTCACACTTGTCAGTATTATACTCCATCTGCCATTTTTCAGCCCATTTTTCCAGCTGGTCCAAGTCCCTCTGCAGGCTCTGAAAACCTTCTTCACTGTCTCCTACACCTCCAATCTTTGTATCATCAGCAGACTTGCTGATCCAATTTACCACATTATCATCCAGATCATTGATATAGATGACAAATAACAATGGACCCAGCACTGATCCCTGTGGCACACCACTAGTCACAGGCCTCCACTCAGAGAAGCAATTCTCTACCACCACTCTCTGGCTTCTTCCATCGAGTCAATGTCTAATCCAATTTACCACCTCTCCATGTATACCTAGCGACTGAATTTTCCTAACTAACCTCCCATGCAGGACCTTGTCAAAGGCCTTACTGAAGTCCATGTAGACAATATCCACTGCCTTCCCTTCATCCACTTTCCTGGTAACCTCCTCGAAAAACTCCAACAGATTGGTCAAACATGACCTACCACGCACAAAGCCATGTTGACTCTCCCTAATAAGCCCCTGTCTATCCAAATGCTTGTAGATTCTGTCTCTTAGTACTCCCTCCAATAACTTACCTACTACTGACGTTAAACTCACTGGCCTATAATTTCCCGGATTACTTTTCAATCCTTTTTTAAACAACGGAACAACATGAGCCACTCTCCAATCCTCCGGCACTTCACCCGTAGACAGCGACATTTTAAATATTTCTGCCAGGGCCCCCGCAATTTCAACACTAGTCTCCTTCAAGGTCCGAGGGAACACTCTGTCAGGTCCCGGGGATTTATCCATTTTAATTTTCCTCAAGACAGCAAGCACCTCCTCCTTTTCAATCTGTACAGTTTCCATGGTCTCACTACTTGATTCCCTCAATTCCATAGATTTCATGCCAGCTTCCTTAGTAAATACAGACGCAAAAAACCTATTTAAGATCTCCCCCATTTCCTTTGGTTCCGCACAAAGCCGACCACTCTGATCTTCAAGAGGACCAATTTTATCCCTTACAATCCTTTTGCTCTTAATATACTTGTAAAAGCTCTTTGGATTATCCTTCACTTTGACTGCCAAGGCAACCTCATGTCTTTTTTTAGCCCTCCTGATTTCTTTCTTAAGTATTTTCTTGCACTTCTTATACTCCTCAAGCACCTGATTTACCCCCTGTTTCCTATACATTTCATACAACTCCCTCTTCTTCTTTATCAGAGTTGCAATATCCCTTGAGAACCAAGGTTCCTTATTCCTATTCAATTTGCCTTTAATCCTGACAGGAACATACAAACTCAGCACTCTCAAAATTTCCCCTTTGAAGGCTTCCCACCTACCAATCACATCTTTGCCAGAGAACAACCTGTCCCAAACCACGCTTTTTAGATCCTTTCTCATTTCTTCAAATTTGGCCTTCTTCCAGTTCAGAACCTCAACCCTAGGACCAGATCTATCCTTGTCCATGATCAAATTGAAACTAATGGTGTTATGATCACTGGAACCAAAGTGCTCCCCTACACAGACTTCTCCCACTTGCCCTAATTCGTTTCCTAACAGGAGATCCAATATTGTATCCCCTCTAGTTGGTCCCTCTATATATTGATTTAGAAAACTTTCCTGAACACATTTTACAAACTCTAAACCATCTAGACCCCTAACAGTATGGGAGTCCCAATCAATGTATGGAAAATTAAAATCCCCTACCACCACAACTTTATGTTTCCTGCAGTTGCCTGCTATCTCTCTGCAGATTTGCTCTTCCAAGTCTCGTTGACTATTGGGTGGTCTGTAATACAATCCCACTAATGTGGCCATACCTCTCCTGTTTCTCAGCTCCACCCATAAGGACTCAGTAGACAAGCCCTCTAATCTGTCCTGCCTGAGCACTGCTGTAATATTTTCCCTAACAAGCAATGCTACTTCCCCACCTTTCACCTTATGGTCCAGTATTTAACTTCCCATCCTGACCTGCCCTCGAGAAGGTGGTGGTGAGTTGATTTCCTGAATCCATGAGGTGTGGGTATATCCATAGTGGTACAATTTAGACCCAAGATTTTCTTCTTGTTTCTCTTCCCTTCTTCAGATGGGGTGACATGGTTACCAAGTGGTTAACTCCATGCTTTACAGCACCAGCTGTAAGATCAAAGTTCTCCCTGTTACTGTGTGGATTTGCTCTGGGTCCTCCAGCTTCCTCCAACGTTCCAAAAAAATGTATGGTTAGGCTAAGTGTATTGCTGGTCTGTTGGTGCTCTAAGTGTGGTGACACTTGTGGGCTGCCTGGCACAGTCCAATCTTCACTGATATTAAACAACACCATTCACTCTACATTTCTGTTATGTTTTGTAACTTAAAAAGATTAAACCAATTAGAAAAAAAAAACAAGAGAACCAGGAATACGAGTCTAACTCTGTTCTTTACTTTAAGCGAGGCCCGCACATACCATAAGTAGCATCATGATGTAGGCAAATCATGTATTTTCACATATAACCCATAATGAATTATTTAAATGAACAAGAATGCTGAATCGAACAATATGCGTACAATATTACTCTGAAATATTAAAACACAATCCTCCTTCCTACCTAGCTATAAATTCCAACTCAATACAGAAAACATCTCAACTATATACACAGTATACGATATAATACAATTACTATACAAACCTTCACAGCAGAGGAAATTTTAAATTGTCCCTTTCAAGCCTAAAGAATTAACCCTGTGGAGACTTTCTTATGCTTGTGGGGTAACCATCTTTCCTGACAAGGTGGATCACTCTGCTTGGCAAGTGAGACTTGAGGCTGTGAACCAACCTCAGGTTCTGGGCCCTCCTCTATGGAGGGTGTAGGAGTTGACTCTGAGACTGCAAGAAGTTGTTCTGACAGAAGTGGCCATCTTTCTTCTCTTAAAAGATGACTCAGCTCTCCTCAACTGATTGATGTGCTGTCTCAAGATGATATCAAACACAGTGGTCCAGTTCTGTCCTTAATCTTTCTGACTACCCACTTTTGATCAGCTCTGTAACCCCGTTGCTAGGACTGCTTGTCCAGGAATGAAACAGCAAGTCTCCTTGTTTGAAGAACCTTCAATTTGTCTCAGCTGCATCCTGCATACTCTTTTTGAACTTAGGTTCAAGGAAGTAGAAAGGTGGGTTTGTAAGGTAGGTTGAAAATTTGGGGGTGTTGTGGATAGTCTGGAGGGTTTTCAGCAGTTACAGTGGCACATCGATAGGATGCAGAACTGGGCTGAGAAGAGGCAGATGGATTTCAACCCACATAAGTCTGAAGTGGTTCATTTTTGTAGGTCAGATTTGAAGACAGAATATAATATTAATAGTAAGACTCTTGGCAGTGTGGAGGATCAGCGAGATCTTGGCAGTCCATGTCCATAGGACACTCAAAGCTGCTGCGCAGGTTGACAGTGTTGTTAAGGAGGTGTATGGTGTGTTGGCCTTCATCAACCATGGGATTGAGTTCAAGAGCCATGAAGTAATCTTACCCCTATTTCAGACCTTAGTTAGACCTCACTTGGAGTACTGTGTTCATTTCTGGTCACCTCATTACAGAAAGGATGTGGATATTGTAGAGAGGGTGCAGAAGAGATTTACAAGGATATTGCCTGGTTTGGAGAGCATGCCTTATGAGAATAGGTTGAGTGAACTTGGCCTTTTCTCCTTGGAGCAACAGAGGATGAGAGGTGACCTGATAGACATGTATAAAATGGTGAGAGGCATTGATCATGTGGATAGTCAGAGGCTTTTTCCCAGGGCTGAAATGGCAAACACGAGGGGGCATAGTTTTAAGTTGCTTGTAAGTAGGTACAAGGGGGATCTCAGAAGTAAGTTTTCCACACAGAGAGTGGTGGGTGCATGGAATGCACTGCCAGCAATGGTGGTAGAGGTGGATACAATAGGGTCTTTTAAGAGTCTCTTAGATAGGTACATGGAGCTTAGAAAAATAAGAGGGCTACGCGGTAGGGAAATTCTAGGCAGTTTCTAGAGTAGGTTTCATGGTCAGCACAACATTGTGGGTTGAAGGGCCTGTAATGTGCTGTAGATTTTCTATGTTCTATGTTCTATGAGAGCCAAGTGTGAACGCAATAGATGACATAGAAACAGTGTAGCTGGTGTGCTGTTGGTCGTGGAGTATGCTGCATTTCAATATATAAGGAAGAAACTTGCGAGCTTCTGATTCAGTGTCAGTGTAGTGTGTTCTGCTGGCATTGCTCGCAGCGCATTCTTTAGATTTTTAGACAAACATTTCTGTCAAGATATTTGTAGCTGGGTGGTATGGTGCAGATGTAATATGTCTTATTCCATTCATTTTCAGGAATGACTGAAATTGACCGACTAAGTGTTTGGGAACACCTCTCATTGAGAGGAGGATTCTCAACACATGAACAGTGTGCGAGCCTGTAGTGAGGACTATTGGGAACTCTTTGGGCCACTTTGTAGCTGCATCCACTAATACCAAGAAATGTGTACCAATAAATGATCTGGCAAAATCTACATGAATCCTCTGCCACGGTATTGCAAGCCATTGCCAAGGATGGAGAGGCGCTGCTCTGGGCATTTTCTGGATATGTTGGCATTCCAAATAGTGTATGGTAAGCTGCTCAATCTGCTGCAAACAAAGCTTTAGGCTAATGCTTTCATTTTAATTACTCCTAGATTTTACCGGCACGTAGCTCCTCCAATGCTTCAGTTCTCAGATTTGATGGTACAAAAACTCTCAATCCCCACATAGGGCAACCTAAGTCAAGGACAAGTTGATCCCAGTCATGGTGAAAATGGGGAAGCTGCAGTTTCTGCTGCACATTCCAGCCAAGTTGGTTGTCAACGTAGAGCTGAGCCAATGTAGGGTCTTTTCTAGTTTCTCTGATGTATTAGGGAGACTTTCGATTTGCATTAAGAAGAATATGTCAAAAGGAGTGGTCTTTTTCATAAATGTTTCAGATATTTCCTTTCCCAAGGGTAAACAGGACAATCTATCAGCATTTCCAAGATTAATAGTCCTCTTGAATTTGATCTTGTAATTGTATCTTGCAAGAAACAGAGCGAATCTCTGCATTTGTGCTGCTCTTGTTAGTGTAACACCCTTCTGCGGATTGAAAATGGACACCAGTGTTTGACGATTAGTGATGTCTGTAAACTCTCTTCCATTCAAGCACTGGTTGAAATGTTTTACACCCCAAACCAGACTCAAGACCTCTCTGTCAATCAGTGTGTAATTTTTCTCTGCAGCGTAAGGGATGTGATGCAAAGGCTTTCACTTACACAACTCATAACATGTGACAGGTCTGTAGCTTTCTGCCAGAATGCAGGTGCAGATGCTACTCCAAAAATAAGCCTATTATAGTGATAAAGCCCTTTGTGAGTAGTTATGGTGAGAAACACCTTGGACGCTTCTTCCATCTCCATCTGTAGATAAGCCTCAGATAAATACACTTAGGTGAAGTGTTTTCCTCTAGAAAGGCTTGCAAAGATATCCTCTTTCCTGGGCAGTTGGTATTGATCTACTTTCAGTACTGGGTTGATGGCGATATTAAAATGACCACAGATCCTGACAAACGCTTCCTCTTGGTTACGGGGACCACTGGTATTGCACACAGGCTCCACTCAAACTTGGAAAAAATTTCTTCAGCCTCCATGTGACCTAACTTACTGGCTACTTTATCACGGATGGTGTAAGGAACCAGATGGGATTTGTAAAACCTGGGTGTGGTATTTTCACTTAGCATGCAAGCCCAATGTGGCTTGCTGGTTGTTGTATTTCACTGTTAAGACTATCAATCCCATAGGAGTTATCTCTTCTCCAGTATAAGTTCTTAGATGGATATTTGCAGGCTTCAGTTTAGTATCTTTGAAATGACTTCCAAACTTATTTTGTGGAAAGAGTGTTTGCTCGCTTTTTGCTGTTTGTGCAGTTTGTTCTTTTTTTGTGTGTTGCGTGTTGGGTGTTTACATCTTTCAAGGTTTCTTTGTTCCGAGTCTCCCTTCAGGAGGACAAATCTCAGAATTATATTCAGCGTACATAATCTGATATGGATGCACTTTGAACTTTGACTGACACTGTCAAGCCAGTGTCCAATTCCATTTTCATGAATTTGTTCACTTCAGCCATAAGCCATATTGCTTTTTTATTAGTTTTCATTTTATAAATCTCAAGGTTATGCAGTCCTGTTTCACTCTCATCATTATCAGATTTTTCATCAACAGCATGCTCTTTTTGAAACTGCAACTGGATGTTTTAGTTTTTTCTCTTCCCTGTGCCATCCATTTATTTTTGTCTGCCCAGCATACTCTTTATATCTGTCCCACATTCTTGCATTTTCTGAAAGTTTCTCCTTTAATTCTGCATTGGTCTGCTGTATGTGAGCCCTGCCACAATAGTAACACAATCTGTTTGGCTAAGCCTGTTTCTGTTTAGACATTTCAATTTTGTTCACACTCATTTTCATTCCTGACCGCAACTCAATTGTATCTCTGTCTACTGATTCCATTGATACAGCTGTTGCAACTACTCTTTTAAATGTAAGTTTCGCTTATGAAACCTAAAGCGTTCTGCAATCAACGGATCTAAATTTTCCTGCATTACTTTCATGATATCAGCAAAGCTAATTTCTTCTGGTTTGGTTGGAGCAGACAAACTGAAGCAAACTACATGCCGTTAAATCCAATGCACTCAGCAAAACTGGCACTTGTCTTAAAATACTGCTCAGTCTGTTCAGTATATAAAATCCAGTTATCTGTCGTGTAATCAAATGGGTCAATCTTTCCAATGTTGCCAGCCATTTCTGCTCTTTTTTTTAATGATTATTGTTACCCAGTACTCACCATTTATAAACCCGTGAATTCTTTCATTTACTGCCCTTTTTTAAAACTTGATCCTGTCTTCCCATTCAAAGAACACTTGCTGCGCTGTTTTTTTAAAAACATGACTGCTTCTTGCTGCTTTTGTTTCTTCGATGTCATGCAGCACTTCAACAGGTAGGTAGTTGTCTCGGGTTCATTTAAAAAATACCTCATCACCAGTGTTCTGTTTTATAACTTTAAAACATTAAACTAATTAGAAGAAAAACAACAGAGCTGGGAATGCAAGTCTAACTCCATTCTTTACTTTAAGCAAGGCATGCACGTATCATATGGTAGCATCATGACATGTAGAATTCATGTATTTTTACTTGTAACCAATAATGGCTTAGTTAACTGAACAAGAATGCTGAATCATAGAATATACTTACAATATTACTCAAATACTACTGAAATATTAAATGCACAACAGCTTTTATGTACATGTGACAAAAATGCTGGTCTTTCTTTTCTTTCGATGTTATCTGCCAGATGGCAAACTTCCACAACCACCCCTCTTTTAATCCCATTCATTTTCAGCCATACACCATATTGATTGCATGACTACTCTTGTCACCGTTAGTGGGTGTTCCTGGCATTAGCAGTGCAAATGTGGACATCTGCCTCATGAAACCCAAACATTACCAAGTCCTAGTTAAGATTCAGTAATTAATTTTAAGATTTGATGCTGCTTTGGAATGAGAGAGTCAGAGTCAGAATCAGTTTTATCATCACTGTCATTTGTCCTGAAAGTTATTGTTTTGTGGCAGTAGAATAGTGC
Source organism: Mobula hypostoma (assembly GCF_963921235.1). Classification (NCBI taxonomy): domain Eukaryota; kingdom Metazoa; phylum Chordata; class Chondrichthyes; order Myliobatiformes; family Myliobatidae; genus Mobula; species Mobula hypostoma. The sequence goes on along the minus strand of NC_086100.1, from coordinate 132,243,607 downwards.
AAGGCATAAAATCACCATAAGTTACAATAAATGAATAAATTGGTCAAAAGGTAGATAGATAGTACTAAAGTGGAAAAGTGAGGTGATGTTCTTGGGTTTGTGGACTGTTCAGAAATCTGATAGCAAAGGGAAGTTAGAGTGCAGAGCTCAATGCTACTGATTCACAGCCTGCACAATTTTCAATCTCTTAGTGCTCATTAATTCTCCTCCTGTATGTCTCTCCATATTCGATCATTCCCAGACTCTATTGATTTCGGATTTTGATTGCGCTGCGGTGATCTGATAATGACCACCATCAATCTTCAACACAGAGTTGTACTACAATGAGAAAGGATAACATTTTGAGAAATGTCCTTGAGGGAAGGGCTGGCCATCTGCTGAGGGACACATTGAATCTTCATGTAGCAAAGAGGCTAGGAGGCAAAGAACAAAATTTAAGACTTTTCAGCACTATACATTTCTGGCCCTCATCTTATGGGCAGAAGCGCGTGAAAAGACCCTCTCAGATCCACTTGTAGTAAAGGAATTAAGTTAGGACATACTGATGTAAAGTAAGGCTTGGAAATGGGAATGAGGGGGTTGGTGTGCGATGCACTACAACTAATGAACATCCCACTGTGTATTGTTACATATCATCTGCTGTATCATATGACATCTGCTACGTATTTGCAAGTTCTATGAATAAAGTATATTATTAGCCAATAGAAAGCACAGTGATCCAATTGGCTGTAGTGCTTGCAGCTGAAGGTGAATAAACTCTTATTCTGATCATGAGCCATTGAGTTGTGAGAGAAAACGGATCAGGCCTGTGGTGCTGTCATGATTCAGTCAGATGTTAATGCTCACCAACTAGGTTCAGATATAAAGGGGAACTATGTTTCCAGATCCACAGTTCTTCACCAATGTATTAAAATGTGTACAATGTAAATGAGGTCACCTGCAGAAACCACCTATTAAGACCTACCTTCATTTTGTGGGTTGAGTTTTGGGACTCTAGTATTTTGTAGAAGGCAACTGTCCCTTATTATTTCCTAATAGAGCAGGTATTGTCTTGTAAAATTGACTGAAGAAGGATCCAGGACACTGTGTGAGCGGTGTCTCATTGTAATGCCCACAGCAGGGAGGTCAAGTAGAAAATCACTGTGCGTCAGGCATCACTGCAGGTAAGTAAAGTGCTTTTTCAGAGCTCGAGAGAATTGCAACTGCTTAATAGGCTGCAGGAAACTGCACTTGAATACTGCTGTTCTCCTAAAGAACATGGGGAGATGCACAAGAACATTACCTGACAGTAATTGTAGAATTGACTTTGAGCTCACTGTTTAATATGAGTGTGCATTTATTGCAGGCTGTTTGAAATTTAACCTGTAATAGATAATCTGACTCATCATTCTCCACCAGCATGTAGGAGTAATATCCAAAAATAATTTCACTGTCTTTATCGCCCCATAGTCCTTGTTCAAATAATTATCCTATTTTCAATTCTTTAAAAATCCAATGATTTGTCTCAAGCATATACAATGCTTTCTGTCTCTGGGGAAGGGATCTTGAGAAAGTTTTTTTTTCTTAATATGCCAGCACTTCCATTCAGTAAGTCAGTCAAATAATCTAATAACTCCTGATTTTCTGTGTTGTCACTTTGATATTCCCCAATTCATTTCTTCCATTCTGTAGCAGTAATTTTCAGCCATTGAAAAATATCAGTATTCAAGATACTCAGTTACAAAAAGTTCTAAGTTATGATCTTCAAATTCATGAAGTATTTTGTTAGCAAAAAGAGAAAGGGTCTGAAAATTAACGTATTGCCTTGATGGATGATGTCTTTTGGGGAGTTAAATTGCTTTAAGATTTAGGCTATTTGTCCTATAATTGAATAATGCCTGAACTCAAAAAAAAGTTTTTTGAAAAACAAGGGATGCCAAGGCAATTACTCACTCTTAAATCTCTTCAATCTATCACTTGTTTATTAACACACTGGAACAACTGTTACACTAAATTCCAGGCTTTCAATTGTGGTTGAGTTCGATTGAGAAATTACCATTTAAAAACCCACTTTCATATAAAAGAATAATGCAGGAAGCAGGGGTGCCAATTACTGAGCCACTATCCATATGCATGTATTTACTGAAGGGTGGAATAAATACCTGATTCTGGCTGAGGTTATGAGCTTCTGGGCCTGCCAGACACACTCCCCTGCAGACACCAATTACCACAGGCCCAACTGCATGAAAGACATTGGATTAAAGCAGCAGATGTTCCTTGCTATTCACCTCTCCCCAAACCTTATTGGTTCCATGCCTCATTCTCCTGACAATTACTTGGGAACAAAGTAGACAAGGTAACTGTTGGGTTCAGCTGGAAGATTCCTGCTTCTGAAAAAAAAACAACTGACTGGAAAGAGTAAGGAGGAAAGACTCATTCAGTGGCTCATACAGTTTCTGGACTGAGGTAAAAACAGCAACTTGTGTTTTTAACATTTTTAATATTGAAACTATCCCAAGGAATCTCATATGGTAGATGAAAGAAAAAAATGGAATAAAGAAGTTAATGTTAGAGCTTAGTGTAATAATGTGGAGCAAGAGAGGCCTCTTATCTCTAAAATACAGTATAAAGAAAGGAGAAAGTTGATTAAACTCATTCATAATTGAACTGGTTAAAGTGCTTCTGGAACAATATTATGTGTGTCATCTCAATAAAGTGGCCAGCCTGTTTTCTAGAGCAATTATATTTGGCTAGTTAAGCAACAATCTAAAAATATAATAGAACTTCAATCCAAAGATTTAATTGAAAAAAAACAACTGCATTTATCTTTCTCTTTATTATTAGCTTTGATAACCTTTAATTAGGTGATACCTAGCAGACCTAAGTAGTTTACAATAGGGAAAAAAGAAGAATTGGAAACTTTATTATGGGAGATTATAGAATTGTATAAAATTTATAATACTGAAGAGGCAATTTGGCTGACCGTGCCAAATCTAGTCAAAAATGAGCAAATGAGCCTAATCTGACGCTTGCGGTTGGCCCAATGTCCTATGGTGCAGATGTTTCAAGTACTCATTAAGTACTTTAAATGTGGTGAGGTTTCTGCCTCAACACATGTGTGTAAAAAAAATTCTTCATCTCCATACTGATCCCCCTACCAATTAAATTTAGATCAATGATATCTACTGTATAGCAAAATTGTTTCACTAATGACATAGATCTTTTATCCTTTTCCTTCCCAAAGGCATTTCATTGTAGCTGCAAAGAACTTTAGCAGGACAAGAACTGGGTTTCAGAGGCATGATAAAGCATATGTTAAGCAATTATTTTGACAATTTCTTTGAAGGAAATCAGCTGTTCCTGTTAGCCCTGCATCTTGTGATTCATGAGCCATGAATATTGTTGCAGGTGACCTATTCACCTTGGTCTCTACCATGCATTTTTGGCTTAGTGCATTTTGAGGCATGGAATAATGCATAGACATTGGGGCATAATTGGTTATAATTGCACAGTTCATTCAATAGGTTTCAAAAGGTACATTTAATGTCAGAGAAATGTAAGTAATCTGCATCCTGAAATTCTTTTTCTTTGCAAACTTCCACAAAAACAGAGGAGTGCCCCAAAGAATGAGTGACAGTTAAGACCTATCAGCTCCCCTCCCACGCAAACAAGCAGCTGCAAGGCAACGACCCCCTCCCACCCTCACCAGCATAAAAACATCAGCCCCCTCCACCGAGCGCTAAAACGTGCAGCAAAGCATCAATACAGACACAGACTCACAGTACCCCAAAAACTACTCGTTCGCTGGGTCATTCGACATACCACAGGGTCTCTCTCGCCCTAATAAGGGAAAAAGAGGTGCCCCGTTTCACAGCGAGAGGGGAGACATAGCAAACAACTCGCTGATTTACAATGTTAAAGGTCTGTTGCATCACTCTCTGCACCCAGAGAGTCGGCACCAAGAAGGTGCAGCAGCTCTCCGGACACACAACCCCCAGCAGCTAACCCGCTGCTCCCGATGTTCCATGTTCTACCGTGATGCTACAGTCAGGGGCAGCAGCCCATAATCAGCACGTCCCCAGAGCCACAAATATCCAGAACCCTGATGGTGCGCTCACCTTCCAGACCTCGTCCCTGGGATATCAAAAAGAGGTGGTCATGAGGCCCTGATAGCGGGTCCCATTCCTGCAAAGAGTCAGAATGTAACTCCAGGTCAGGGTCTTCGAATAAAGCCCTGATAACCATTCTACAGCAGTGGCAGCACGCTGGTACAGATGGTAGAGCTGCTGCCACACAGCTCCAGTGATCTGGATTCAATTTGGACCTCCAGCACTTTCTGGGCGGTGTTTGCACATTCCCCCTAAATCTACTTGGGTTCCCCCTGCGTGTCTCGTCTTCCTCCCACATCCAAAATATGAGTAGGCTGTCAAGGAGATCTGACCATAGCAAAATCCTCCTAACGTGTAGCTGAACGGTGAGAATAAAGTGGGATTCATGTAGGATTACTGTGAAAGTAAGTCCTTAGTGGTCAGTCGGGGCGGGATGGGCCTAAGTTCCTGTTTCTGTGCTGAATCTCTCTATGGCTCCATGATTTTTTAATCCATTACTGCATTGTTCTACAGGATTATTTTGAGACTAGAGGAAAGAATGCCAGCCACCTAGCAGTGTGTCTACCTCTCTCTACAAGACTCATTAATCAAACCATGATGACTGTCAAATAGTCCTGCAGTATTTCATTCCTGCCGATTTAATTAACAAATTTGCCTCCTAGGATGAACTTAATTGCAACCTTCTATCTCATTACATTGTTTTACAGTCACCTCAGTCTCTCAGAGGACAGCTCATCTTGTGGTTAGTCATCAGAGTACTAATATGCATAGATTTGCCTTGTTGTTAATTACTCAATAGGTATCGGGAAAAGAAACAAGTAATACGGTATGAGGCACAACCTGGTATGAAGTCTATGTGTATTGTTTGAAAGTTGTTTTGTTTATGGGGTAGTCACAGACAAGACTAACATTGATTACCTATTTCTAAATAAGTGGAAAATTAATATTTGTGGGACTAGATTCAGTTTAATCAGAATCAGATTTAATATCACCTGCATATGTCATGAAATTTGTGGCAGAAGTACAATGAAATAGATGATAAATTATTACGGTATAGAAAAAAACTGAGTTACATTAAGTATATATATGTCTATTAAATAATAAGGTCAGATAAGTAGTGCAGATTGACAGAAATAAAAAAGTAATGAGGTGGTGTTCATGGGTTCAGTGGCCATTTAGAAACTGGATGGCAGGGCTGTTCTTGAATCGCTGAGTTTGGGTTAGAAAGTTAAATTTCCTGAAGGATGTTAATGAACCAGGTGGAACTTTAGGACAATTTGTTATTTTCATGGTTACTTTTAAAGTGTTGGATCGCTATTTAATATCTATTTAATTATTTGAACTTAAATGTCTCAGCTGTTGTGATGTGATTGAAACTTAAGCCTTGGGTTCAATGGCCCCAGCCTTTTGCTCATCCAGTGACTTAAACACAGTGGTACTCTCGCCTTGCGTACAGAACACCACACTGATTATTCTGCAGCTGGATGTGTTGTGCTGAGCTTAACTAGCAAGTGCTTGTACTTCATAGCTAAATCAAGCAGACCAAGCCATGGATATACAAGTACTGGGCTTTAACATATTTAGACATCTTAACACTTTAAAGTTTTGACTTTTCATTGACAAAATGCTAAACGTGTATTTCATAATTCCTATGCTAATTTCCTCACCAAATTCATCTCAAGCATTTTAAGATGATAAAATAAAGTCACTTGGAGCTCAAAGACAATTAATTTACTATCTTATTCTTCCTTTCAATGCTGCATATGTGGAACGCTTATAAAATATTGACATTGACTCAATGCATCAGTACAATCAAAAACAGAAATTTAGATCTCTTTGGACACACTATACACATCAGTAGCTTAATAGAAAGCCATGATTTAGCCTACAGAGTCAGCAGGGAGGCTGCCGTGTGTACATAAATATTTAGATCATGTCTCTGGATTGCTACTTAGAAGAGAGTGAAAGTGGAATCCTCATTAAAATTCATTTTCCTTCCTAAATCATTATGCTTGATTGATTGCATCTGAATTTGCACTGCAGCAAATATTGGAAGGCTGATCAGAATTCCTTCTGTTCTGCTTCCTTTTTAATATTCACAGCACTGTTCACTTATTACTAATGATTAATTTTTGAAAGGTTTTGAGCAACATTGATAGTTTCTTTTGTCCTAATGTGCTTCATATATCTATAATGGTTTATAATGACCTGCTTTTAGTTGTCAATATGAGAACCCACAATCTTTTGATACAGAGGGAAGAGTGTTAACACTACACTTTCATTTATGATTTGTTTTGAAGCTTATTTTCTTTTCACTTACAAAACCATTCTGCATATCTATCACTTCATTGTTCAATACAAATAGCAGTTGTGTGTGTGTGTGTGTGTGTGTGTGTGTGTGTGTGTGTGTGCGCGCGCGCGCCCTCAACTCCTGGTGGATCATTAGGGTGCTGTCATGACAAGTTTTTTGGTATGCTAATTGTACGGCTTTGAGGTGCCGCAAGTCCAAATTTTTTCTAAATCAGGGGGTCCCAACCTGGGATCCATAGACCCCACAAAGTTAATGGTTGGGGTCCACGGCAAAAAATGCTGGGACCCCCTGCTCTAAAGGTAATTCACAGTTCATTACAAAGACTCAAACACAATCCCGACACTCAACCCAGGCACGGATGGAGAGCATGCAAGGGAGCTGGCTGGAATTGAACAAGGGATCTCTCGCCCCGAAGTCCAGCGTTGATGCCGCTATGCCACGAGCTGGCCAGTTATGTATTACAGAGTTACATATCATCGGACCAATTAAAATGCAAATACATCATACGTGCTTTATGATAAATGAACCATACAGTCTGCTGTTTGGAACTTTAAAAATGCATGATTTCTAAACTATCCCTGCTCTAATGAAGAGTGAACCCATCACAGCAACTCTGTTGCTTCATATAGGACATAGAGAATAAAGCACTGGAGAGGTAGTTAGGCCCACAATATTATGCTGATAATTCTAAATATCCTTCTGCTGTGCATCATCCATATCTCTCCATTCCCTTTATATTCATGAGTCTATCTAAAAGTCTCTTAAACTCCACCAAACTGCTTGCTTCCACTACTACTCCTTCCAGGCATCAACGACTCGCCGCATAACAAAACCTGCCCCTTATGTCACCTTTAAGTAATTTAAAAAATCTTCATCAGGTCTGCCCTCAGCCTCTGAAGCTCGAGGAAGAACAATGCAAGTTTGTCCAACCTTTCCTTGTGGCTCGTACACTCAAATACAGACTGCAAACTGGTAAACCTCTTCGGCACTGTCTCCACAGTCTCCACATCCTTCCAATACTGGAGTGACCAGAACTATATGCAATACAGCGTTATCTGTCTAAAGTTTTATATAGCTGCAGCATGACTTCCTTACTCATATATTCAGCACTTCTGCCAATGAAGGCAAGTATGCAATTTGCCTTCTTTACCACCTTATCCACTTGCATAGTCACTTTATAATCGATGATCGATGGACCCAGCATCCATCTGTATCTCAATGCTGTTAAGGGGCCCTACATTAAATGTAAGTTCCTCTTTCCATTTGACCTGCAACAACTTATACCTGTCTGGATTTATCTCTATGCCAGCCCCCAACCGACCATTATGCTGCCTTTTTCCCTGTAAGCTACTCTCTTACTCATCACCCCCCTTCTAATTCTCCAGCCATCCACCTGCATAAAGGAGTAATTTACATGAACTAATTAACATACCAACCACCACGTCTTTGAGATGTCGGAGGGGAGGAAATTCACACGATCAGAGAGAGAACATGCAAAATCCACACTGACAACATCTGTGGTAGAAGTTTGTACCTGGATCACTGGAGCTGAAAGGTAACGATACTGACTGCTGCTCCATTGTGTTCAGGTAGATGTGTAATCTGCTCTTGGTGTTGCTCAGTGAGGAAGCCAAGCTGCTGCATTGTGCTCCTGGATGGCACAGATTTATGCCAGATAAGGCTACAATTACATAGAAGCAAAAATACATCATGTAGCTCCCAAATGTGTTTTTGCAGTGGCTGTCATCTGCAGGAGATGGCACAGTGTAACGGGATTGTGTTTGAGTCTTTGTAAAGAACTGTGAATTACCTTTAGACCAGGGGGTCCCAGCATTCTTTGCCGTGGACCCCTACCATTAACATTGTGGTCTGTGGATCCCAGGTTGGGACCCCCTGATTTAGAGAAAGTTTGAACTCGCAGCACCTCAATGCCTCCTGAGTGAGCAAGGAGTTGGGCTCCTGCATCTTGTCATGTCCTTCTTTGGCCGGGCAAATCTGGCAATTTACTAATCATCCCAATAGAATTGACATGGAAGCACCTCACTATAATAATTGAGTCCTATGTTAACATACAGATGAGTGGGCCCTAGCTCTAGAAGGGCCCAGCAATAGATTCCCTTTGTCTGAGGCCAACCTGCAGCATGCCGACACTGGGGTATCTTCCTGTGACACACTGTATGTATCTCTAATGTATTCTGCTCATCCCTGGTGGTGCCAGTCTCTGAGGCAGTGCTGAAGGATGTCAGATGCAATTAACTATTTTATCATGAAAATAAACAGCACCCATCTCCTCCTCCTCTCACTCCATTCTTCCTCCTATTGGTCCATCATGTCATGCCTTTCTTGCTCCTCCTTCTCTGTGACTCACTTGCCCTATTCAAAGGAAGCTGAGTGCTTCTCCCCAGAAAACTGATATACTTAGAAACTGCTCTGTACACCCTTTTGGTGCTGCCGTAGTGCATATGGAAATAATGGTGCATTCCATTGATCAATATAAAGGGGATGAAGACACGAAAGATTATCAATGAGCTCACCTGTCAAATCTGTCACCTCTGCTCATGTGGTACGGTGGAGGAGGAGAATGGTCTTATTCTGCCTGTAAGAGGGCCCTTATCCTATATAGCTGGCAGCACCCATGTCTTGGCTGTTTTAAGTGGAGGAGATGAAGGGAAATGAGTGATCTGAATCAGAATGAGGTTTATTTTCAATTGACTTGAAATTTGTTGTTTTCCAGCAGACGTACAGTACAACGACATTAAAAATTACCATAAATTGAAAATAAATAAATAATCCAAAAAAAGGAATAATGAGGTAGTGTTCTTCCGCTTCTGGTGATTTTAAAGTAAGGAGGTAGAATCTGTAGAAAGTTAACTAAACACAAACAAAAAAATCTGCAAGATAGCACCAGTGCACCCTGGCAACATTCTGCAGGCTACAAAAAAAAACTTCTAACTGTACCTCGTTTGAATTACTCTCAGTAGAAACTGTAGCATGTAATTTCCCTGTAAGCAATGTACTTTTAAATCAATGTACTTACCTACAAATTCCACGACTTTCTTAAGGACTTCTGGTGGACCAAGCAGGCACGGCACCTTTCAGCTGAATAAGAATTCATTGCCATAGCCGGAATTGAAGTGAAACCGAGGAGGAGGGTAGATGGGAATCCACGTCTGGCTGAAATGCAGAGGGATGAGGCTCCTCTACCCAGTTTCTTGTCAGCAAATGTGCAGTCGATGGGGAACAAACTTGATGACCTAAGGTCAAGATTGCTGTATTGGAAGGAAATGAGAGATTATTGTGTTCTATGTTTGAGTGAGACATGGCTTTCTTCCAGCACGCCAGATGCAGCAATCTGACCTGAAGGCTTCGCAATTTACTGAATGGATGGAGCTGCTGATTCTGAAAAGGCAAATGACGGAGGTATGCGATTCAGCACATATTCTCGGTGGTGCTCCGATGTGGCTGTTTTGTCAACACTTTGTTGCTATCATCACTGTTTTTTCCCTGCAGGGGAGTGGTGGGGAATTTGATGCTATTATCAGTTTTTCTATGGGGGAGTTTGGGGTTTGCGAGTTTTGCTCATTTTTCTTTTTCAGACCAGGGATGAGATGTCCTTACTTTCAACAGTTCCCATGGTCTTTCTGTATTTCATAGCTATCTGTAGAAGACAAATATCAGGGTTGTATTATACATGCACACTTTGACAATAAAATGAACCTTTGAATCTTTGAACTCGTGTTTCCACCAACCTTGAACATCTAATGGTCAAATACTATCCATTCTATTTGCCGAGGGAGCTCTCCATAATCCTGACTGTAGTTTACATTGCAACAGTGGCTGATTATAATCAGCACTGCATGATGCCTATCCAAACAAGAAACAGTTACTCTGGATTAATTTCAAATTATAGTTGGGGACTTCATACAGGTATCTTTGAAGAAAACCTTGCTAAATTATCATCAGCATATGACCTGTAGCACTAGAGGTCCCCACAAAATCATTTAGAATCTTCCCCAACCAGCAGCCCTGGATGAGGCATGAGATCAGCAATCTACTGAGGGCTAGATCAAAGGCATTCAAATCTGATGACCAAGAATGTTATGAGAGTCCAGGTATGATTTCTGGGAAGCTATCAAACAGGTGAAGTGGCAAACTTTACCCTGAATCAACAAAGGATGCTGGGCAGTTGCGGCAAGGCTTGAATACTATCATCTCTTGTGCAGTTAGATCAAAAGACTTAGGTGACAATAAGGCTTCACTTCCAGATGAGCTCAATGATTTGTACACTTGGACTGTCAAAACTTGGAGGAACCATCACGAACTCCCTGATGAATCTGTGATTTCAGCCTCTGAAGCCGACACGTGAGCAGCCTTCAGGACAGTGAACCCATGAAAAGCATCCAGCCCAGACCAGGTACGTGGCCAGGCACGAAAATCCTGGGCTAATCAACTGGCTGGAGTGGTCACTGAGATCTTTAAGCTCTCACTTCAGCAATCTGAGGAACCCACCTGCTTCAAGCAGCCTTCAACTATGCCAGTGCCTAAGAAGAACATGGTTACCTGCTTCAAAGACTATTATTGAGTAGCACTTACATCCACAGTGACGAAGTATTTTGAGAGGGTGGTGATGAAACATATCATTTCCTGCTGGAGAAGTGATTTGTATCCGCTCCAATTTGCCTACTGGAGCAACAGGTCCATAGCAGATGCCATCTCATTGGCTCTTCATTCAAACCTGGAACATCTGGACAGCAAAGATGCATACATCAGGATACACTTTATCGACTACGGCTCAACATTCAATATCATCATCCCCTCAAAACTAATCAATGTTTCAAAACCTTGGCCTCAGTACCTCCTTGTGAAATTGGATACTTAATTTCCTCACTTGTAAACCATTGTTTGGATTGGCAACAACATCTGATCTGTCAGCACAGGTGCACCACAAGGCGATGTGATCAGTCCCCTGCTCTGCTTCCTTACTCTTAATGACTGTGTGACTAAGCACAATTCCAATGCCATATTTAAGTTTACTTTACTTTACTTTATTGTCGCTAAACAATTTATACTCGAGCGTACAATCATCACAGCGATATTTGATTCTGCGCTTCACGCTCCCTTGAGTACAAATCAACAGTAAATATTAAAAATTTAAATTATAAATCATAAATAGAAAATAGAAAAGGCAAAGTAAGGTAGTGCAAAAAAACGAGAGGCAGGTCTGGATATTTGGAGGGTACGGCCCAGATCCGGGTCAGGATCTGTTCAGTAGTCTTATCACAGTTGGAAAGAAGCTGTTCCCAAATCTGGCCGTACGAGTCTTCAAGCTCCTGAGCCTTCTCCCAGATGGAAGAAGGACAAAAAGTGTGTTGGCTGGGTGGGTCGTGTCCTTGATTATCCTGGCAGCACTGCTCTGACAGCGTGCGGTGTAAAGTGAGTCCAAGGACGGAAGATTGATTTGTGTGATGTGCTGGGCTGTATTCATGATCTCCTGCAGCTTCTTCTGGTCATGGACAGGACAATTTCCATACCAGGTTGTGATGCACCCTAGAAGAATGCTTTCTACAGTGCATCTATAAAAATTAGTGAGGGTTTTAGGGGACAAGCCAAATTTCTTTAGCTTTCTCAGGAAGTAAAGGCGCTGGTGGGCCTTCTTGGCAGTGGACTCTGCTTGGTTGGACCAAATCAGGTCATTTGTGATATTGACCCTGAGGAAATTAAAGCTTTTGACCTGCTCTACTTGCGCACCACTGATGTAAATGGGGTTGTGCGGTCCGCTACTCCTTCTGAAGTCAACAACCAATTCCTTCGTCTTGCTGACGTTGAGGGATAGGTTATTGTCTTCGCACCATGCCACCAGGTTCTTAATTTCCTCTCTGTACTCAAACTCATCATTACCCGAGATACGGCCTACAATTGTTGTGTCATCAGCAAACTTATATATTGAGTTTGATGGAAACTTGGCTGCACAATCATGGGTGTACAGTGAGTACAGCAGGGGGCTGAGTACACAGCCTTGTGGGGCACCGGTGCTCAGAGTGATTGTAGAGGAGAGCTTGTCCCCTATTTTTACAGCCTGGGTCCTGTCTGTGAGGAAGTTGAAGATCCAGCTGCAGACCTGAGTGCTAAGGCCCAGGTTCCGGAGCTTAGGAATCAGTAACTTCACTGAGAACAGATTCCATTGTTTGCAGCTTGTCTCCTACCTGACCAGTGTATCTCATGGCCAAGGTCAGCAGCCCTCTCTCTGCTGAGTCCACCTTTCGTTTGGTCGAGACTTGCTGTCACCATGTTCGGATATGGCCCAAGTGCGGAGTGAGAGACACTGAAGTGGGTCAATAGTTCACAAAACTTTAGTGTGAACAGTGCTTCAAAGGAAAAATAAAACAATAGACACTAGGCCAAAAAGGGCCATGAACTAAAACTCTCAAACGGGAAGTGAAGCCTACACTGTGGCTGAAATGAACATTTAATTATTAGACAAAAACCGTGAGTCTTCAGAGTCAGTTGACTCCACAGTCCAATTTCTCAGACAAGGCCGATGCAAAACAGAAGCGAAACATTGCTGTGCTCTGTCCAAGTCTCGACAAGTATGGAGTTAAATACTATCACGATTAAATAATAATTAGCTGATACGTGCAAATTCACAAACCCAATTGCTATATCTATTGCACTGCCGAATCTGTGGTTGTGACATGTTATCACCAATCTGCACAGATTCTGATCTTCCGGTTAGGAAGTTGAGGATCCAATTGCAGATGGAGGTACAGAGTCCTAGGTTCTGTAACTTCTCAATCAGGATTGTGGGAATGATGTTATTAAATGCTGAGCTATTGTCGATGTATTTGTATTGTCCAAGTGGTCTAAGGCTATGTGAGAGCCATTGAGATTGCATCTGCCATTGACCTATTGTGGCAATAGGCAAATTGCAATGGGTCCAGGTCCTTGCTGAGGCAGGAGTTCAGTCTAGTCATGGCCAACCTCTCAAAGCATTTCATCACTGTAGACGTGAGTGCTACCGGGTGATAGTCATTAAGGCAGCTCACATTATTCTTCTTGCACACCAGTATAATTGTTGCCTTTTTGAAGCAAGTGGGAATTTTTACCCATAGCCATGAAAGGTTGAAAATGTCCTTGAATACTCCCATCAATTGGTTGGCATAAGTTTTCAGAGCCTTATCAGGTACTCCATGTGATACAGACATCACAGCCACTGGGTGCAGCAGGGATCTTCACAGCTGTAGTTATATTCTCCTTTTCACTGTGGGCTTAGAAGGTGTTGAGTTCATCTGGTAGTGAGACATCGCTGCCATTCATGCTACTGGGGTTTGCTTTGTAATGTCTTGCAAACCCTGCCAGAATTGTCGTATATCCGATGTCACCTCCAACCTCGAGATGAGGAAGGTTAGAATTAGTTGGTATTTGAGCAAAATAGACAGGCTAAGCATAACCTTTATTGAAGTTTCACTCAGAAGGATCAACACAGTGAGATCTGGAATGAGAAGCAAGTCCAGTGAAGCTGGATACTAAATTTTATCTAACTCAAAAATTTTGTGGCCATTTGTGTTGCCTCTGCTACATTGTCCACTTCTTTGCGCTGCCAGTCTTTAAACTTTTGGTCCGATCCTTACTCTATCTGAACGTTTTTACCCATTAGCCCTTCCACTCTCTTTAGCTTTTTCCTCAAGTTTTTCCCACTCGACTCATCTTCCATCATTATATACGTCAAAAAGATCATGTCACCTCTTCAACTTGTACTGGTGCCACATGCCCCCAAGCTCCTTCATCTGTCAGAGATTATTGAATATGTTAGCAGCTTTTAACTCTGCACATTCTCTTTTTGATTGATGCTACCTTTTCATACTCCCAGGAGAAAATTATCAATTCCACATTGATGGGTTTTATTCATCTTAATTGAACTATAAAGGATATTGAATAATGTTATACATATGCAATACCAAATGTAGACCTAGACCTCATATACATATTCCTATAGCTAGAGTATACATATTCTAATACCTAATCTAATACCTAACCTAATATATATAATTCTATAGCTAGAGTATACATATTCTAATACCTAATCTGCATCCTTTAGTGATATGGGTCTCTATTTGTTGCTCAGAGCTAAATCAAACTCAATACTTATATCCTGTCTTCTTCCTTGCCTTTCCCACCATGCAGTCAGTTGACTGGTGCTTAGATTTGTTTGTTGACCCCACCATTTTATTATGCAAGTAACATCAGGTGATAATATCCATTGTCATGAAATCAGTTTCTGCATGTACTCTGGTAACATTCAACTTTACCCCCTGCCAGCTCTTTCAACCCCACATCTGCCTCGAGGTTGTTTGATCAGTGGTGGCTATTCAGCCTTTAGTGTGGATGCATTTTACAGTCCATCAAATGTAGTGTGGGATTATTTATTTTTAAATCCCTACCCTTACCTCATTGTCTCATTCTTTTTCCTATCTCTTTCATTTGTTTTAAAATTACCTCACGTGGTTTATCAATCCTTTCATGAAATCGTGCCATAGGATCTTGAGGCATTTTAAGGAATTATACACATACACAAAAAAATATTTAATTTCACTCTGGTGTTTAATAATGATTATTAAGAGACCTTTGGAAGTGAGAGTACTAGATAGAGAGGATGCAGACAACGTTCTGGAGGTACAAATAATTATGATGAATAGGATGTGGGAAATAAAGGTGTGTTCATCTATATTTGCTTCTTTCTCTGGAACTGAAAACAGTGAACAGAACAGGGAGCTGAATAAAGCTCCAATTTACTATTGCTGTTTTCATGCTCATCCTCAAGTCAGTTTGAATCCACTTCATCAATTTAAAGGCTATGTGTTAAAAAAATGGGATGTTTCAGTCAGCCTACATCCATGAATGGAATTTTATATCAGCTGTATTTTACTGTGAAATTTGATGCAATTTGACAGGGAACACCTGGTTTTTTGGAGCAGGCATTTGGGTGGTGGGGGGGAGACAATTGCATTCTCAGCTCATTAAGACTTTCAATTCAAGTTTGACAGCCCCCTCCTCCTGCTCCCTTCCTAAAGCCCTTTCAGCGTTGCTTATTTTAACTGTGATCCACATCTGTCCACACAGCTGGATATACACAGCTATACAATTAAGCAATTAAACTTTATGACAGTGAAATAAAAAGTGTGGGAAATACCAAATCAATGTTTCTTTTTGTTCAGAGCTGAACAATGTCTTCTGGGAGAAAAGCAAACTTTTTCATGGAATCGGTATATTGACAATATGATAAAATGAGGATGAAAGTCTGCATTGCGTTTGGCAGCCAAGAGAAAAGCAGACTGCCTGTGTAACAGATGGGCCTACTAATCAGATTTATATCTAATATCTACTTTCAGAATTGCCTGCATTTTTCATATATCCTTAATGTTTATCTAATCTTTAAATATTTAACTATACGATAACAGTGCAATTGTTGGCTTGAATACATCTTATTCAAAAATTATTTCATTCTTAGATCATTGTTCAGCATTTATGATTATGTTGACCTGGAATTATGTTTTATATGAAAATGTGCATGATGTTGTGCCAAACTAATTAAACATAATGAAATGCCTACTAAACTAATCCCTTCTGCTTACAGAATGTCCATATCCCTCCATTTTCTGCACACTCGTGTGCCTAAGAGCCTTTTAAATGCCTCTGTCATGTTAGCCTCCACTAACATGCCTAGGATTGCTTTCTAGCACCTGCCACTTTCTCTGTTAAAAACTCATCCTGCACATCTTAGAAACATAGAAACATAGAAAATAGGTGCAGGAGTAGGCCATTCGGCCCTTCGAGCCTGCACCGCCATTCAGTATGATCATGGCTGATCATCCAACTCAGAACCCTGCACCAGCCTTCCCTCCATACCCGCTGATCCCTTTAGCCACAAGGGCCATATCTAACTCCCTCTTAAATATAGCCAATGAACTGGCCTCAACTGTTTCCTGTGGTAGAGAATTCCACAGATTCACCACTCTCTGTGTGAAGAAGTTTTTCCTAATCTCGGTCCTAAAAGGCTTCCCCTTTATCCTCAAACTGTGACCCCTCGTTCTGGACTTCCCCAACATCGGGAACAATCTTCCTGCATCTAGCCTGTCCAATCCCTTTAGGATTTTATACGTTTCAATCATACCCCCTTCAATCTTCTAAATTCCAATGAGTATCAGCCTAGTTCATCCAGTCTTTCATCATATGAAAGTCCTGCCATCCCAGGAATCAATCTAGTGAACCTTCTTTGTACTCCCTCTATGGCAAGGATGTCTTTCCTCAGATTAGGGGACCAAAACTGCACACAATACTCTAGGTGTGGTCTCACCAAGGCCTTGTACAACTGCAGTAGTACCTCCCTGCTCCTGTACTCGAATCCTCTTGCTATAAATGCCAGCATGCCATTCGCCTTTTTCACCGCCTGCTGTACCTGCATGCCCACTTTCAATGACTGGTGTATAATGACACCCAGGTCTCGTTGCACCTCCCCTTTTCCTAATCGGCCACCATTCAGATAATAATCTGTTTTCCTGTTTATGCCACCAAAGTGGATAACCACATTTATCCACATTAAATTGCATCTGCCATGAATTTGCCCAATCACCTAACCTATCCAAGTCACCTTGCATCCTCTTAGCATCCTCCTCACAGCTAACACTGCCGCCCAGCTTCGTGTCATCCGCAAACTTTGAGATGCTGTATTTAATTCCCTCATCCAAGTCATTAATATATATTGTAAACAACTGGGGTCCCAGCACTGAGCCTTGTGGTACTCCACTAGTCACTGCCTGCTATTCTGAAAAGGTCCCGTTTATTCCCACTCTTTGCTTCCTGTCTGCCGACCAATTCTCTATCCACATCAATACCTTACCCCCAATACCGTGTGCTTTAAGTTTGCACACTAATCTCCTGTGTGCGACCTTGTCAAAAGCCTTTTGAAAATCCAAATATACAACATCCACTGGTTCTCCCCTATCCATTCTACTAGTTACATCCTCAAAAAATTCTATGAGATTCGTCAGACATAATTTTCCTTTCACAAATCCATGCTGACTTTGTCCGATGATTTCACCGCTTTCCAAATCTGCTGGCATGCATCCTAACGATAGACATTTTGACCATGGAAAAAGATAACAGTCTCCTATTGAGGCCTCGCAAAATCATATAATCTTCTACATGTACGGGGTCTTTCTTTTTTGTTAAATTTAAAATGGCTTCTTTTGTCATGTTGTACTGGGGAATGCTGAGACAGTCTCTAACTAGACAGTTTATTAGAGATAGCAGGGTGCCATTAACCAATGGGTGGTTATGTATCGTTTTGTTTTCGGATACCATGCTGTATCATATGACTGGGGACAGGGTTTTTGAGGGGGAGTCGGAGGAGAGACGGGGAGTCGGAGGAGAGTCGGGGAGGACGGCGGACGTGCGGAAGGGCTCCGGTCGATCACTCCGGGTGGTCCCAAGCCGTGAGTCGACAGGATCCGGGTAGTCGTCAGGAATCGATTGAGCTCCAACGGTTGCGCGCGAAGAACTTGAACTTTGATAAGTCTTGGCACCTTTTTTTTCCATTACTTCCCTTTCTGTATTGAATTTATATTAATGTCATAGAATTAGTAATATCTATAAAGTGTACTTGTTAAAATTTACTGGGTGTGCTGGCTGATGATTGATGTTTGGGCTTGATTTGGGTGGCAACCGACCCTGTGGGGAGCGTTGAGGTGGGTGCTGGGTGGGATTTCCCCAAGACATATATGAGCCAATATAACGGAACGTTACAAGTGGGTGCTCGTTGGGGATTTGGATTTTCGGTAAAGCTGTAATAGTCGTAGCGTTAAGTGGTGTGAAGATGGATCGAGATAAGATTGTAAGTTGGTGTGAATTGGAGGAGGTACCAGTGAATCATGCGTGCGTGTTAAGTGGGGTCGATTATCGCATTCCGGCAGATGTACTGGTGCGAGGGTTGAGTTTGATTAAAGGTATCGGGCAGGTAGAACTTGTAGCTAGAAGGGGTGGGAAAGAACTGGAGTCCAGCTGGATGTTGGTGCGGACGAGTGCCCATGTCATGACATTGGAACTACCAGTGACAGTCCATGTCCAGGGGGAGGCAGGGCCGTGGGGCCTCCACACCATCCCGGAGGACGTAAGTGAGGAGGTGCCGGAGGAGGAGCTAGATGAAGCCCCAGGGGAGGTGCCAGTAGCCAGGGGTGGAGGCGTGGAGTGGGAAGGCTTGGCCAGGTCCCATCCCCCAGTTAGGGGTGAGATCTCTGAGTTAGCGGCTGCCATTACCTCCCTGGCGAGAAGGGTTGAGGTGCCTCGCCAGAAGCTGAGAATTTTCACGGAAGCCAGGCCCACCCTGGAAGGGGAGGATGAATATGAGACCTGGGTTGAGGATATGTCCCAATTGTTAGAGGTGTGGCCAGTTTCGGATGAGGAGAAGAGACAGCGATTGGTGAAAGCTTAAAGGGCGGGGTGGCCCGTGTGGTCCGCGATTTGAGAGTGGAACGCCCTTCGGCTTCCCTGTCAGAGTGTTTGGACGCTTTGGAGGAAGTGTTTGGACTGTCAGGAGATCCCTGGCAACATTTAGCAGAGTTTCAAGAGATGGGGCAGAGAAGAGGGGAAAAGCTCTCAGAATACATTTTCTGGCTGGAAGGGATGCTCGCAGGGCTGCGGTGGGCCGAGGGGTAGTGAGGGTGGACGAAGTAGCGAAGTTGAGGATGGGCCAGATATGTAGAGGTTCCCAGGAGGATGACAGGGTGGCTTGGAGTATTCGGCAGTCAAATAAGAGGAGCCCCTCTCCATCATTCAGGCAGCTGATTAGAGAGGTATGGGCGGAGGATAGTGCTTCGGGCCGACCAGGGGGCTCGGACCCCCGGGGACGGTCTTCAGCGGTTCAGGAGGTGGTAGCCGGGGTGAGATCAGAGAAATCCAAGGCGTCCCCGGGGGGGCGTACCAGGAGGAGAGAGGCGGTGGGTAGCCGGTGCTATAACTGTGGGAGGGAGGGGCATTTCCGGTGGGAATGTGAGTGGCCGGGGGTGTGCTACAGCTGTGGGGAAGCAGGTCATTTGCGGAGGGATTGTGAGAGACGAGATCCTCTGAGGGGGGAGGGCCCCCGGGCCACTAAGAAGGGAGAGGTGTCGGGAAACTTAGGAGAGGCTCAGTGAGGGAACGGACTGGAGTCTCGGGAGGAACACGTTCCCAGAAAACCGCTATGGAACCCCAGAAAGTACAAGCCCAAATTCCGGATGGACTGGTGGGACCCCGTTCCAGCGTGTCCCTACGGATAGAGGGAATCTTTGCAAAAGCCATCCTTGACACCGGGTCGCAGGTTACCTTATTGTACTGGTCGTTCTACAACAAATATCTGAAGCATTTGCCAGTAACTCCGTTTAATGCACTGGAGATTTGGGGCATAAGTAATGGTGATTACCCGTACGATGGGTACTTGACAGTGAGATTGGAATTTTCGGAGGGAGATGTGGGAGTGTTGGAAGCCTTTGAGACGCTGGTGTTGGTCTGTCTGGACCCGGTGGAAATCGGTGGTGCTGCCCTGCTAGTGGGGACTAACTCCCCTCTGGTGCGATGGCTCTTGGGAGCCTGTAAGAAGAAGGCAGGGGAGAACTTTCTGGAGACCCTCTCGGTACACCCAGTGTTCCGAGCGGTGTACGAAGGAGTGGGTGAACCCCAGGGGCTGGATCCTGAGTGCAAACGAGGGACGGTGTGGTGCACTCAGGCGAGGCCTAAGGCGATACAGCCAGGGGAGGCGGCATTAGTGATGGGGACCCTCAGATTCCCCGGATTACCGACGGGCGAGGCCCTGCTAGTAGACACCCCAGAAAACCTGGAAGGGGAGTCCTGGTTCCTGGCTGGGGAGCTGGTGAGACCTGAATTGCAGAGGCCCTCAGCTGTACAGGCACGCCGGATGGGGGTGATAGTAAGGAACATAACGGAGCAGGAGATCACCTTCAAGCGCGGAATGCCCCTCGCGCACTTGTTCCTGGTGACGGTGATGTCCAGCACCCCGGTGAAGCCCACTGGAGGAAAGCTATTGGAGAACGTGGGGCGGTTGACCGAGGAGGCCTTTAATTTTGAAGTCTCCCCGGAGTATAAGAGCAGGCTGGTGGAGAAGATGCTGAAGTTAGGGGATGTCTTTTCTCAGGGCAATTTTGATGTGGGATGTTCCAAGAGCACTCGACACACTATCCGGGTGACAAATGACACCTCGTTTAGAGAAAGATCGTGGCCGTTGGCCCCAGCAGATGTGGAAGATGTGCGGCAGTTGAAAGATATAGGGATTATTGCGGAGTCCCGAAGCCCCTATGCGTCCCCTATAGTGGTGGCAAGGAAGAAAAATGGGAAGGTACGCATGTGCATGGACTACAGGACCCTGAACTGGCGCACTGTTCCCGACCAATATATAGTCCCGAGGGTGGAAGACGCATTGGCCTGTCTGAGTGGGGCGCAGTGGTTTAGAGTATTGGATTTGCGGAGTGGGTATTACCAGATTCCGATGAGTGAGACCGATAAAGAGAAGACGGCCTTTATCTGCCCCCTGGCATTTTTCCAGTTCGAACGAATGCCCCAAGGCATCTCGGGGGCCCCAGCCACCTTCCAGCGGCTCATGGAGAGGACAGTGGGGGACATGAACCTGCTGGAGGTATTGGTGTACCTCGACAACCTAATAGTGTTTGGATCTACGTTGGAGGATCATGAGGAGCGGCTGCTGAAGGTGCTGAGTCGGCTGAAGGAGGAAGGATTAAAACTTTCCCTGGATAAATGCCAGTTCTGTAAGACGTCGGTCAGTTATGTCGGGCCCATAATCTCGCGAAATGGAGTGGCCACGGATCCGGGTAAGATAGCCGCAGTAACTACCTGGCCGAGACCTCAGAAGGTGAGCACCTTACGCTCGTTTTTGGGGTTTTGCGGATATTACCGGCGATTCGTGAAAGGATATGCGAAAATGAGTCATCCATTGAACCAGCTGTTGTGTGGTTATCCACCTGTGGGGAGGAAGAGGAAGGGAAACCGAGGGCCAGAAGTTGGAGGATACTTGAACCCGAGGGAGCCTTTTGGATCGAGGTGGGATGCTAAATGTGAGGAGGCGTTCCAATCTCTAAAACAGGTGCTGACTGAGGCCCCAGTGTTGGCTTTTGCTGATCCCCGGAAGCCGTATGTTCTACACACTGATGCCAGTTACGACGGTCTGGGGGCTGTTCTGTACCAGGAACAGGGAAACGGATTGAGGCCGGTGGCATTTGTCAGCCGGACCTTGTCGCCATCTGAGAGAAACTATCCCACTCACAAGCTGGAGTTCTTGGTGTTGAAATGGGCGGTGGTGGACAAGTTGAGTGACTACCTGCCCAGTTTGAGGT
Organism: Mobula hypostoma; assembly: GCF_963921235.1. NCBI lineage: Eukaryota > Metazoa > Chordata > Chondrichthyes > Myliobatiformes > Myliobatidae > Mobula > Mobula hypostoma. The sequence goes on along the minus strand of NC_086100.1, from coordinate 132,221,816 downwards.
GAGAACTGACAACAACCCCCTCACTTATATCCTGACCTCGGCAAATCTGGACACCACTGGGCACAGGTGGTTAGCGGCCTTGTCTGCCTATGAGTTCTGCCTGAAGTACCGCCTGGGGAGTCGGAACATGGATGCAGGTGCCCTGTCTCGTCGGGCGCACGACGAGTCGGGCACGGCTGAGGAGTGGAAGAGTGTCCCTGCCCCGGGAGTAAAGGCCATGTGTCAAGTTGGGAGCGATGGGAAAGTAGGAGCACAGATGGGAATGTACTGGGCAGTGGATCAACTGGGGGCTGACGATGACACGCTACCCACCGGTTACTGTAATGTGACTGCTCTGAGCAACAGGCAGCTGCCGGAGTTGAGCCCCCAGGAAGTGAGGGCGGCTCAGCGTGATGACCCAAGCATTGGCACTATCTGGTACGCGGTTAGCCGGGGTGATATGGGGCAGGTGGAGAAGGCAAAACATGCCTCCGTTCCTCTACTACTGAAGGAGTGGCCCCGGTTGAAGCTGAAGAACCACGTCCTGTACCGGGTCACGTCGCCCCCCGGACCACCCCCGGCGCTGGCAGCTGGTCATGCCTGAGAAGTATCGGAAGACTGTGCTCCAGGCTCTACATGATGATTCCGGGCACTTAGAGGTAGAGAAGACCTATGGATTGGTCAAGGACCGGTTTTACTGGCCCCGGATGAGGGGGGAGGTGGAAGAATACTGTAAGACCTGTAGCCGTTGCGTCAGGAGGAAGACCCTGCCTGCACAGGCGGCCCCGTTATCCCACTTGCAGAGTGCGGGACCCATGGACCTGGTGTGTATGGATTTCCTGTCTATTGAGCCAGACGCCAGCAACACCGCAAATGTCTTGGTCCTCACGGATCACTACACTAGATATGCGCAGGCTTTTCCTACTAAGGATCAGAAAGTGACTACAGTGGCGAAGGTGTTATGGTAGAAGTACTTTGCTCATTATGGCCTCCCCCGGCGGATCCACAGTGATCAGGGACGGGACTTCGAGAGCAGGCTTATCCATGAATTACTGGGTATGCTTGGGGTTGAGAAATCCAGGACCACACCCTATCAACCGCAGGGTGATCCTCAACCCGAGAGGTTTAACCGGACCCTGCTGGACATGCTCGGCACTTTGGAGATCGGACAGAAGAGTAAGTGGAGTCAGTACATCGCCTATTTGGTTCACTGTTACAATTGTACTTGCGATGATGCTACGGGGTACTCGCCCTACTATCTGATGTTCAGACGGGAAGCGAGGTTGCCCACTGATCTGTGTTTTGGGACTGAAGCGGGTGAAATACCTTCAAAGTCATGTCTGAAGTATGTGTCCGATATGAGGAGAGAGTTGAAAAGGGCGTACGAGTTGGCTGAGGCGGCAGCCACCAAGCAGAACCAGCGGAATAAGAAGAGGTATGATCAGGATGTAAAGTTCGTCCAGCTATTGCTGGAAGACTGAGTCCTTATCCGGAATTTAGGATTACCTGGTAAGCACAAGTTGGCGGACCGTCGGGCAGCCACTCCCTATGTGGTGGAGAGCCAGATGCCGAATCTCCCTGTTTACCGGGTGAGACCCGAGGATGGGAAGGGGCCTGTCAAGGTACTCCATCGGAACCACCTGTTGCCTCTGGGTCGCGAGGTGAAGGTAGACGCAGAGTCCGAATGGGAGTTTACGCCTAGTACGAGGACTCTGCGAGGGCGCGGGGCGAGGGAAGAGCCCGCTGCGAAGGAGACGGGGCCGGTCCCCACTTCAAAAAGGGATACTGCTTCGGAAGACAATGATTCGGACATGTGGCACCTGTTTCCGTTCGCTGATTCCCCGGTGCCAGGAGAAGAGACTCCTGGCCCTTCCATCACTGAGTCAGGGGAACCGAGGAAGGGTGTTGCAGAGCCGCCTGTATTACAGCCGGGATTGGGGGAGGGTGTTGCAGAGCCACCTGTATTACAGCCGGGATTGGGGGAGGGTGTTGCAGAGCCGCCTGTATTCCAGCCGGGATTGGGGGAGGGTGTTGCAGAGCCGCCTGTATTACAGCCGAGATTGGGGGAGGGTGTTGCAGAGCCGCCTGTATTACAGCCGGGATTGGGGGAGGAGAGGGTGGAGGCAGAACCCGAGCCAGAGGGCTCACAGGGGCTGAGGGATCCCGGTGAGGGGGAGGGTCCGACAGATAGGCCCGGGGGGGGGTCACCTGGGGTGTCTGAACAGGAAGAGTCAGCAGAGGAAGTACAGAGGCCTCAGAGGAGTAGACATCCCCCGGAGAGACTGACTTATACAGCGCCGGGAGAACAGGGTGTGATCTCTACTGCCCTGGAAAGTTATGTCACTGCTTTATGCACCTGGGTTGGGTTTTGTGTTTTACAAGGAGCACTGGTGAACTCTGTTAACGTCATGAGGGCATAACTTTTATTGGTGGGGGGAGAGTGTATGGGGTCTTTCTTTTTTTGTTAAATTTAAAATGGCTTCTCTTGTCATGTTATACTGGGGAATGCTGAGACAGTCTCTAACTAGACAGTTGCTTGGGTTATTAGAGACAGCAGGGTGTTATTAGCCAATGGGTGATCATGTATCGTTTTGTTTTCGGATACAATGTTGTATCATATGACTGCGGACTGGGTTTTGGCGGGGAGTCGGAGGAGAGACGGGGAGGACGGTGGACGTGCGGGGGTTTTTGGCGGGGAGTCGGAGGAGAGACGGGGAGGACGGTGGATGGGGTTTTGGCGGGGAGTTGGAGGAGAGATGGGGAGGATGGTGGACGTGCGGGGGTTTTTGGCGGGGAGGACGGTGGACGGGGTTTTGGCGGGGAGTCAGAGGAGAGACGGAGAGGACGGTGGACAGGGTTTTGGCGGGGAGTCGGAGGAGAGACGAGGAGGTCGGTGGACGGGGTTTTGGCGGGGAGTCGGAGGAGAGACAAGGAGGACGGCGGACGTGTGGGGGTTTTTGGCAGGAAGTCGGAGAAGAGACTGGGAGGACGGCGGACGTGCGGAGAGGCTCCAGTTGATCACTCCGGGTGGTCCTGAGCCGTGAGTTGACAGGATCTGGGTGGTCGTCAGGAATCGATTGAGCTCCAACGATAGCGCGCGAAGAACTTGGACTTTGATAAGTGTTGGCGCCTTTTTTTTCCATTACTTCCCTTTCTGTATCGAATTTATATTAATGTCATAGAATTAGTAATACCTATAAAGTGTACTTGTTAAAATTTACTGGGTGTGCTGGCTGATGATTGATGTTTGGGATTGACTCGGGCGGCAACCGACCCTGTGGGGAGTGTTGAGGCAGGTGCTGGGCGTGATTTCCCCTAGACATATACGAGCCAATATAACAGAACGTTACATACAAATTGCCCCCCAGCCTTCTCTGCAGCAGAAAAACAACAAAACAGAGTTCATCCAGCTTCCAGGTTACCAGGATTGGAGAGCATATGGTATGAAGAGATTCTTCACCCTTCCCAAAGTCTCCACATCCTTCCCCTCATGGAGCAACCAGAACTGAATGCAATACTCCAGAAGCACTCTAACCAGAGCTTTATAAAGCTTGTAATACAAGGTGCTTACTCATGATGCCTTGACTAATAAAGGTAAGCATGCCACACATCTCCTCTAACCCCTGCCCCCATCAACCCTTTCAGGAAGCAATCCACTTCCAGTTCCTTCTGTATATTAACACTGTTAAAAGTCCTGCTATTCACTGTGTACTGCCCCTTTACACTTGATCTCCTGAAGCACTACATTTAGATGGAGAAGTATGGAGGACATGGCACCGTCAGCATAAGACGCTTGTTTATGCAGTTTTTAGAAGGACTTTAACCGTGTAAAGTGCAAACACAATGTTTCACTCATTGGCACACACTGAGAGAGAATAATTTCATAAACACTATGCAACTGCAAATTTGACACATGTTAATTGCCAAGGTTCTTAAACACTCACATTGGAGACGATCACCAATGACAGTACACATTGATCAGCTTATCAACAACAGCAGTGGCACAGGTATGTGAACATTTTGCTGACATTGACACCAAGATCCTGGTGAACACTATGGACACCTCATGAGAATTCCTGACCACGATGGTGCCAGGAGGCAATAAAGGCCAAAACGAAGCAGCAGTGATCATCCATAGTGACAGCACGAGGGCCTGGATCACCACAACAAGACTTACCAGGATACTCAAGTTCAATATAAACAACAAGAAATCACATCCACCCACAAGCGTGCAACTACATTCACATTCTTCCATTCCTCCCAACAAAGGTGTAAGGATCCTACATATTCAGCAAGGGCTAACCTAATATACATTACAACCTACTCACTAAAACTTTTCTCTCTCCCTTGTGTAAAAATGAATGCCCCACATTTCAGTACCAGGTTGGAGCGGATGGTGTTGAGAGGTTGGTTTTGTGAGGAGGGCTCTACTATGCTCACTGACCCAGTCATTTGGAGGGAGAACACAGATCTAGGAGGTTCAGCTTTCAATGAGACAGGAACCACCTGTGACTTGAAGATGACTGAATGGGTGGTGTGGTCATGTCTAATACTTATTCCCATACCTCTTTTTCCCTTACTTCAATGTCTGTCTCAAAACATACAAATGGTTCAATATAGTCTTCATCTTTGCCCTGTAGAGAATGAAAATGCAGCCCTTATTCACTGGTTTATATGTGAATCCAGATTTAATATGATTGACATTACTTGCTTAATTAAGGAGAAAGTGAGGATGCTGTCCTTTCCAATGATGTCCACAAACTGTAAACAAATCTTCTTTTGACTAAGGCTGTCCCTCTGGATGGTGAGAATGACTTGCTTCCACTCCATTTCTGTGGGTCCTGAGGTTACTGATGAAGTTAATATAGGAAAAGTTGACCCTTCCATGATGTCTGGATGCAGGAGGTGCCTGATGGCTGGGCAGGTTGGTATTTGAGAACCACAGTGCTTGTTCGGTTATTTATGTTGGGCTTCCGTGTGCTCCCAAAAATAGGACTCAAGGTTCTCAGTGCATTCTCAGTGTTCCTCCTCTGGTTTGAGTGGCCATGTGCCACAGTCATGACCTGCTTTTTTATCTTCCTTCTGTTGAACATGGAGCGGTACAGAACGATACAGGCCACTCGGCCCATGATGTAATACTCTTTTATCAATCTAACCTTTCCCTCCCACACAGCCCATGACACTCCATTTTGCTTCCATTCATGTGCCTATATAAAAGTCCCTACTGTATTAGTGTCTACCACCACTCTCAACTGTGCATTTCAGACACCTACCACCCACTGTGTAAAAAACCTACACTTGATATCTTGGTTGAACTTTGTTCCATGCACAGTACAATGATCACTCTGGAATTAGCAATTGCCTCCCTGGAAAAAGGTTGCTGGCTGTCCATTCTACCTATGCCCCTTACAATGTTATGTACTACTATCAAGTCATCTCTCTGCTAAGTACCTTGGCTACCTCCTCCGACTCCATGCACATATATCCACTATCGCTCCTGATTGGTCCTATACTCAGAATCATTCTCTTGCTCTTCATATACTTGTAGAATGCCTTTGGGTGTTCCTTAATCCTGCTCGCCAAGGCCTTCTCATGGCCTCTCAGACCCCACAGCTTTGATTCTGCATTGCCTCCACTCAACCTGCCTCAGTTCCTTTGTGGGATCTATCTATCCTGCTCCTTGTGAACTATTCAAGAAACTTCAGATCTCTCTGCTCTGCCGTCCTCCCAGCCCGTATCCTCCTCCAATCCACCTGGGCAAGCTCCTCTCTCATGCCTCTGTAATTCCCTTTATTCCATTGTGATACAGATAGAAACATAGAAAACCTACAGCACAATACAGGGCCTTTGGTCCACAAAGCTGTGCCGAACATGTCCTTACCTTAGAACTACCTAGGCTTACCCATAGCCCTCTATTTTTCTAAGTTCCATGTATCCATCCAGGAGTCTGTTAAAAGACCCTATCATTTCCTACTCCACCACCACCACCGGCAGCCCATTCCACGCACTCACCACTCTCTGTGTAAAAAACCTTACCCCTGACATCTCCTCTGTACCTACTTCCAAGCACCTTAAAACTATGCCCTCTCGTGCTAGCCATTTCAGCCCTGGGAAAAAGCCTCTGACGATCAATGCCTCTCATTATCTTGTACACCTCTATCAGGTCACTTCTCATCCTCTTTCGTTCCAAGGAGAAAAGGCCGAGTTCACTCAAACTATCCTCATTAGACATTCTTCCCAATCCAGGCCACATCCTTGTAAATCTCCTCTGCACTCTTTCTATGATTTCCACATCCTTCCTGTAGTGAGGAGACAAGAATTGAGCACAATACTCCAAGTGGAGTCTGACCAGGGTCCTATATAGCTCCAACATTACCTCTCAGCTCTTAAAGTCTATCCCATGGTTGATGAAGGCCAATGCACTGTATGCCTTCTTAACCCATAGAGTCAAACTGTGTGCAGCTTTGAGTGTCCTATGGACTTGGACCCCAAGATCCCTCTGATCCTCCACACTGCCAAGAGTCTTACCATTAATACTATATTCTGCCATCATATTTGACCTACCAAAATGAACCATTTCACACTTATTTGGGTTGAACTCCATCTGCCACTTCTCAGCCCAGTTTTGCATTCTGTCAGTGTCCCACTGTAACTTCTGACAGCCCTCCACACAATCCACAACATCCCCAACCTTTGTGTCATCAGCAAATTTACTAACCCAACCCTCCACTTTCTCATCCAGGTCATTTATAAAAATCACGGAGAGTAGGGGTCCCAGAACAGATCCCTGAGGCACACCACTGGTCACCGACCTTCATGCAGAATATGACCCATCTACAACCACACTTTGCCTTCTGTGGGTAAGTCAGTTCTGGATCTACAAAGCAATGTCCCCTTGGATCCCATGCCTCCTTACTTTCTCAATAAGCCTTGCATAGGTTACCTTATCAAATGCCTTGCTAAAATCCATATACACTACATCTACTGCTCTACCTTCATCAATGTGTTTAGTTACATCCTCAAAAAATTATGTGAGATACATGTGAGTTATGCTTATCCCTCACAAATTGCAGTATGAATTCAATCATATTATGATCACTAACTCCTAAGGGTTCCTTTATGTTAAGCACTCTAATAAGATTTGGCTTATTACTCAACATCCAATTTAAGATAGCCTTTCCCTGAGTAGGCTCAAGCACAAGCTGCTCGAAAAAGCCATTTCATGGGCATTCAACAAGTTCCTTCCCTTGCGATCTGACACCAGCCTGGTTTTCCCAATCCTCTTGCAGATTGAAGTCCCCCATTACAATTGTGTCATTACATTTATTACATGCCTTTTTCAGCTCCCTTTGCAATCTTAACCCCACATCTTGGCTACTATTTGGAGGCCAATATATGATTCCCATAATGGTTTTTATATCCTTGTAATTTCTTAACTCTTTCTAAAGATGTAATTCCATCTCTTATAAACAGAGCCACACCACCGCCTATGCCTTCCTGCCTGTCTTTTCAATACAAAGAATATCCTTTGATGTTTAGCTCGCAACAATGGCCTTCTTCTAGCCATGACTCCGTGATGCCTACAATGTCATACTGACCAATCTCTAATTGTGCCATGAGTTTGTCCACCTTATTTTGAATGCTACGTGCATTTAAATATAGCATCTTCGGTCCTGCATTCATCACCCTTTTGAATTTTGCTTCTGAGGTATAATTTTACTTCTTACTCTGTTTACATTTGTACCCAATCTTTGGCTTGCCATCCCTTAAATTTATGTTACACCCATCATCTACTTGTAAACCTGCTGACTCATCCTCAGCTCTATCATCTTGGTCCCCATGCCCCTGCTGTATTAGTTTAAACTACTCCCAGCAGCTCCAGTAAATCTGCCTGCAAAATTATCGGTCTCCCTCAGATTCAAGTGCTACCTATCCCTTTTGTATGGTCCTGCCTGCCCCAGAAGAGGTCCCAATTATCCAGGAATCTGAATCCCTATCCCCTGCTTCAATTCTTCAGCCACACATTTATCTGCCACCTCATTCTATTCATATCCTCACTGTCACGTTGCACAGGCAGCAATCCCGAGATTACTACCCTTAAGGTCTTGCTTCTCAGCCTCGTTCCTAACTCCCTATATTCTTTTTACAGGACCTCTTCCCCTTTTTCTTTCTATGCTGTTGGTACCAATATGTACCACAACTTCTGGCTGCTCACTCTCCCTTTTCAGGATATTGTGGATGCATCCAGAAACACTACGAACCCTGGACCTGGGAGGCAAACTATGATTTGTGTTTCCTTTTTGCATCCACAGAACTGCCTGTCTGTCTTTCTGACTATAGAGCCTCTTATAACAGCTGCCATCTCTTCAGTTCCCTGCCCTCGTGGGCTACAGGGCCAGGATGGAGGTACAGAAGCCTGAAGGCACACACTCAGCGATTCAGGAACAGCTTCTTCCCCTCTGCCATCTGATTCCTAAATGGCCATTGAACTCTTGGACACTACCTCACTTTTTTAATATATATTATTTCTGTTTTTTGCACGATTTTTAATCTATTCAATATAAGTATACTGTGATTGCTTTACTTATTTATTTATAATTATTATTTTATTTTGTTTTTTTTCTATATTGTGTATTGTATATAACTGCTGCTGCTAAGTAACAAATTTCATGTCACATGCCAGTGATAATAAACCTGATTCTGATTCAGACTCAGTGCCAGAGGCATGGCCATTGTTGCTTCCCCCAGCTAGGTTGTCCCCACCCAACAATACTCAAAATGGAGTTGAGGGAACAGCCACAGGGGTGCTCTCCACTATCTGATATTCCCCCTTTCCTCTCCTGACAGTCACCCATTTAATTGTCTCCTGTAACCTTGGGGTGACAACCTCCCTGTAGCTCCTGTCTATCACTGCCTCTGTCTCCCTAACACGCAGAAGGTCATCGAGCTGCAACTCCAGTTCCCTAACACGGTCTCTAAGGAGATTCATGTCAATGCACCTGGTGCAGATGCAGCCGTCGGGGAGGCTGGGAGTCTCCTGGAATTCCCACATCTGATGCCCAGAATAGAACACTGGTTCTGTAGGCATACCCCCTGTTATCTCTAGAGTTAAATAAGAAATAAAGAATAAACTTACCGAGACTCTGCCTGTTCTCGCCGATTCCCTGTTTGAGCCAAAGCATCCCTATTCTGCCTCAGACTACTCCTGTCCCCACGGTTCAGATATGGCCCAAGTGTGGAGTGAGAGACACTGAAGCAGGTCGATAGTTCACAGATTTTAATTTGAAAAAGGGAAAATAAAACAATAAATGCTAGGCCAAACAGGGCCACTAATTAAAACTCTCAAAAGGGAAACAAAGCCTACAGTGCAGCGGAAAAGAATATCTAAACATTAGACGAATACTGCTAGTCTTCAGAGTCAGTTGATTCTGAAAGTCCAATATCTCAGTGAAGGCTGAATGCAAAACAGCAGCGAAGCTTTGCTGTGCTCTGTCCAAGTCTCGACGAGCACTACGATGACAAGTATGGAGTTAAGTACTATCACGATTAAATAATAATAACCTGACACATGCAAATTCACAAGTGCAATTGCCGTATCTACTGCGCTGTGGAATCCGTGGTTGTGACAGGGCTCCCCTCTCTAGGCGCAGCCCCTGAGGCGCCACAGACCTGTGTCTGCTGGAAGTCCCGGATCAGCGACTTGTCCAAGGTGTCCTTCATCGGGATCCAAGTACGTTCTTCTGGGCCATACTCTTCCCAGTCCACAAGATACTGGACCTTACCACGTACCCGGCAAGATGCCAGGAGGCGCTGCACAGTATAGACAAGGGAATCAGCTACCAGGCGGGGAGGTGGAGGATGTGGGATGACTGGGGCCAGGGGAGAGGTAGTAACCAGCTTGAGCTGGGAGACATGGAATACTGGGTGGATCTTCAGTGATGCTGGCAGACTCAATCTATAGGATACCTTGTTAACAGCCTTTTCCACTGCAAACAGTCTCACGTAGTGTGGTGCCAATTTCCAGTCCTCGACTTGCGGGGAAGATCCTTTGATGGCAACCAGACCTCCTCTCCTGACTTGAATGGCCTTACCTGTCGACGGAACTGATCAGCCTGCCAGGAATGCTGTTTCTGGGCGCGTAGCAGAGAAGCCCTGGTTTGTCTCCAGGTGAGCTTGTAGCGCTGGATCAGCTGTTCAGCAGCAGGAACTCCTACATTGATCTCCTGATCAGGGAAGAGTGGGGCTGGAGTCCCTTCTGGCATTCAAAGGGGGACATACTTGTGGAGGACGACTGGAGGTTATAGTGGGCGATCTCTGCCCAAACCAATTGGGAGCTCCAGGACGTGGGGTTGGAAGAGGCAAGACAGCGCAGGGTTGTCTGTAACTCCTGGTTCACTCTCTCGTTCTGGCCATTAGATTGGGGGTGGAAACCAGACAAGAGGCTGGCCATGGCTCCTATGAGAGACCAGAAAGCCTTCCAAAAGTGGAAAGTGAACTGTGGTCCAGGATCAGACCCTATGTCTTGAGGAAAGCCATGAAGCCTGAACACATGTTGAACCATGAGTTTGGCAGTCTCATGAGCCGATGGGAGCTTGGGGAGGGCAATGAAGTGGGCAGCCTTGGAAAATCGGTCCACAACGACCAAAATGGTGGTGTTTCCATTACACGGGGGCAGACCAGAGATGAAATCTACTGAGAGGTGGGACCAGGGGCGGTGGGGCACAGGCAGTGGACATAACAGACCTGCAGAACACTGGTGTGATGTCTTGTTCCGAGCACAGGTGGGACAGGCAGCTACAAAGTCGTGGACATCCTGGGACATAGATAGCCACCAAAATTGTCTCTTTATAAACTCCTGAGTTCCCAGACGTCCAGCCAGACAGGAGGAGTGACCCCATTCCAACACAGCAGCAGGGACAAACAGCTGGTTGGGAGGAGCCCTATCCGGGCCTGGATCTGATTGTTGGGCGGCCCTCACCTCTGCCTCTGTTCCCCAGGTCACCGGAGCAGCGATACACGAGCGAGGAAGAATGGGATCTGGATCGGCATTGTTCTCAGTTATGTCAGGAGAGAGCGTCGGTGTTTGTATTCTTGCTGCCGGGTCGGTAAGTGAGGACGAAATTGAACCGTGTGAAGAAGAGAGCCCACCAGGCTTGACGAGAGTTGAGTCTCTTAGCATCCTGAATATATGAAAGGTTCTTGTGATCTGTCCAGACCAAGAATAGATACTCTGCCCTCTCCAGCCAGTGTCGCCATTGTCATGGTCCAGTCCATGAAATCCGCATTCCGGTTCATGGTTCAGTTCATGTTCCCAGGTTTTCCAGTTTTCCCCAGTTTCTGTTGAGGCAGCTGATTCTCGTTTGGGCTGGCTTCATAAATAGCTTCAGGATTCAGCCTCTGACTGCTGGATTGCTCCTGTCCATACCCCCTGTAATCCCTTCTGTTCCCCTTCCTTCTGTTGCCTCGCGTCGCCTGAAGCCTTGCCTTGCCTTACCTCGCCTCACCTCACCTGAAGCCTTGCCTTGCCTCGCCTCGCTTCGCCTCTTCTGAAGCCTTGCCTTATCTGAAGCCTTGCCTTGCCTGTAACCTTGGCTTGCACCACTATCAAGTTCTATCACCGGAGCAAGATAAGGAACTGTCTATCGTTGTTTTGAACTGTCTCTGTGTCCACGCCTTCACTAGGTAGGTCCGGCCGTTTGCCCGCTATCTAGTGATGGGGACCCGTCTGTGTCCATGCCTTCGCTAGGTAGGTCTGGCCGTCTGCCGCTACCTTGTGTAACGAACTGTCTCGTCGTATTCTGCATTCTGTGTAATGAGTCCGGCCCTACGTCCTGTACCCAAAGAGGGGTCCCGGCTCTGTGTTCAGTGTATGAGTCCTGGCCCTATGTCCTGTTTCCAAGGAGGGGTCCTGGCTCTGTGTTCCATGTTCCTGTCTTTCCCTCACCAAGGCTCTGCGTTCCTGTCTCTCCCTTGACCTAGTCAAGGCTTCAGTGTCTCACGTCCAGTCCTGTTGCCTTGTCTCGTCCAGGGCCTGTGTCATGTCCAGTATCCTTTCTTCCCCACTTCCCTTGCTTTCTTGACTAATCTAGTCCTGTTCCTTGTACTTCAGTGTCTGTGCCTCGCTTTTGGGTCCATTTCCAATGCCCCTCCTCCTCCCCCCACTATGACAGCCATTCCTCCAGGACCTCTTGACAGTCAAAAGCTCCCGGTTCCCAACATCATAATTCCTCTCGGCTGGAGTCAAGCGACGGGAAAGAAAGGCACAAGGGTGTTGCTGACTATCCGCAGACGAGCACTGAGAGAGGACAGCTCCAATGCCCACATCAGATGCATCCACCTCGACAATGAATGGCTGAGATGGGTCTGGGTGTTGCAGCAGCGGGGCTGTGGTGAAACGTCACTTTAGCTCTGAAATTGCTTGGTTGGCATCGTCCATTCAATGGATTCCTGCTGAGGTCTTCTCGGTGAGTGCATTAATTGGAGCCACGATAGAGTCGAAATTCCGGATGAAGCAGCAATAAAAGTTTGCAAATCCCATGAAGCGCCGTACCTGTTTGACTGTAAATGGTTTGGGCCACTCTGCAACTGCCTGAACTTTACTAGGGTCCATTTGAACACCAGATGGGGTAAGTATATAGCCCCAAAACGAGACCTGGTCTTTATGGAAATCACATTTCTCAGGCTTGGCATACAGGTTTTTTTCAAGAAGGCGTCTGAGTACGCTCCGGACATGCTCGATGTGAGCGGGAATAGATAAGGATGTCATCTAAATACACAAACACAAACTGGTTCAACATGTCCCTAAGCACATCATTAACCAAGGCCTGGAATACAGCTTCTTTTCTTTTGGCCAGACCAAAAGGCATCACCAGAGATTCATAGTGGCCATTAGAGGTGCTGAAAACCATTTTCCACTCATCCCCTTCTCTTATGTGAATCAGATTGTAAGCATTGCGCAGATCAATTTTGGAAAATATTGTTGCTACCTGAAGATGTTCAAATGCAGACGCCAGCAAGGGAAGAGGGCAGCGGTTCTTCACAGTGATGTTGTTCAGGGGTCGATAATCGATGCAGGGATGGAGCTTGCCATTTTTCTTGCTCACAAAAAAGAAGCCCACTCCTGCCGGCAAGGTTGACGGATGGATAAACTCCATGCTCAATGCCTCCTTAATGTATTCCTCCATAGCCACTCTTTCAGGACAAGAGAGCGATAAGAGCCGGCCCCGGGGAGAACTGGTGCCGGGTAGGAGGTCTATGGCACAGTTGTATGGCTGGTGTGAGGGCAGGGTGGTGGCCTTTATTTTACTGAAAACCTCAAGGAGATCTGCATATTCAGCGGGAATCCCAGACAGGTCCACATCCTTAGCTGACACAGGAGAGGATTCATGGAATGGAGCTTGAGCTGGACCCAGACAGGTAGACAGGCATGCCCGTCCCCACTCTTGGAGTACCTTCAGAGACCAATTGATCCGTGGGTTATGTCAGGATAACCGGGGAGACCAAGTACTAGTGGCCGTTCAGGTGAATTCACCAGAAAGAAAGATTTTTCTTCATGATGGTTGCCTTCGAGCCCCTGGTGGAGGGGTTTGGTGGTAAGGTGGATCTGGCCGGTTCCCAGTGGTCGACCGTCCAGCGCCTTGACATTGATCTTTTCTGTTAGTTCCTGAGTTGGAACTCCCCATCTTTGAGCAAGAGAGATGTCCGTAAGATTCCTGGCTGCACTGGAGACAATAAACACCTTAAGTTCATGGGTCTGAGACCTCCACAACAAGGAAGCTGCGAGCATTGCAGAATTAGGGGAAGCTGACTGAAGAGAGAACCGAGCCGTCAGGATTCCCCTCCCTGCTGACGGGTATTCTCTTTTACGGGATGCTTGGAACGTATCAACCGGAAGTGTCCTGGATCACTACAGTGAAGGCAGGAACTTGTTCTCCAGCGCCGCTCTCGTTCCTCCTGAGACAGGCGCATGAGTCCCACTTGCATAGGCTCCTCCATGGGCTGGGTGCTGGGTGGTGAGGGAGGGGGAGAGGGCGGGAAACAATGGTGATCAGATGAGGGGGGGGAGAGGGCGAGGAAAGACGGTGATCAGGCGGCGCGTAGGAAGTTTGAAACATTCTTTCCCTGCGTCACTCAGTCACCCGGTCGTCAACTCGAATAGCCAGATTAATCAGGTCATCCAGACTATCGTGCTCGTCCCTGACAGTGATCTCATGCCAGACCCCTGCGTTCAGTCCACACTGGAAGGCAGTAATGAGAGATCTCTCATTCCATCCCATCTCTACTGCAAGGGTACGGAATTTAACTGCGTAGGCTCTCATCGTTCCTCTGCCTTAGCGCAGGTCCAAGAGTCAGTGGGCAGCCTCCTGACCCCTTACTGGAAGATCAAAGACCCTCCTTAACTCTGTCACAATATGTTGGAACGACTGGGCTACAGGGTATCCTTGCTCCCGTAAAGCATTGAACAGGCTGAGTGGAGATCGGTCAAGAAGATTGACCTTGTACGCCAATTTTCACGCATCATCACCAAAACGACCAGGCTGGGCTCACATTGAGTAATAAAATTCCTGCAACTATCGGGATCACCAGAATATCTGCCTGGTGGTGAAATACTCGGTTCCTGAACAGTCGTGGGAGTTGGATCTGGTCTGGGTGCAGGAGCGGGAGCATTAGTAGCAGAACAGAAGGACCTGCGGGATGCTCGGAGTGGGACTGAGACAGCCTGAAGCTGTTGAATTGAGCTGGGGAGAATGTTAATGGTTGTCCGCTGATGCTGGCTGTTCACAGGAAGTTCATGGACAGCGGCTGTGAGTGTGGAAATCACAGACACCCGAGTCCGATTGTCTGCGGTGAGCTGTTGAACAGCTGCAGCTAGGGACGATACCTGTTCATCCAAGTGAGACTGGGCTTGTCGACATGAGGTTATCTGCCTCATTGCCTCCGTAACTTCACTGAGAACAGATTCCATTCCCTGTAGCTTGTCTCTGACCTGACCAATGAATCTCACGGCCAAGTTCAGCTGCTTCCTTCCTGCTGGGTCCATCTTCGTGTGTGGTCGAGACTTGCTGTCACCACGGTTCAGGTATGGCCCCAGTGTGGAGTGAGAGACACTGAAATGGGTCAATAGTTCACAGACTTTAATTTGAAAAAGGGAAAATAAAACAATAAATGCTCGGCCAAACAGGCCTAGTGGTTGTGACAACTCCGCGATGACCACTCCCACAATGACCGCACCGCTAGGCAGTACCTCTCTTTAGAGTGACTGGGTTTCCTATCGAAAATCTTTGTCAGACCTGCGCAGGAATGTTCCTGTTGCAGCTGCTCATTACTCCAATCGACGACTTCCATCGAAAAACTTGCTGCTTTTTCAAGCTCTTTGTTGGACCTGCGTGGGAACACTCCTGTTGCATCTGTGCAGTACTCCAATCTCATTGTAATTAGAATGGTTGTTGAGAGTGGGGAAGTTTAGGACCAGAGGATCCTCAGAATAGAAGGACAACACTTTAGAACAGAGATGAAGATGAATTTCTTTAGCCAGAGGGTGGTGAATGTGTGGAATTCATTGCTATGGATGGCTATGGTGGCTAAGTCACCTAGCAGTGGTTGATTTTTCACTAAGTGGCCAAGCAGAGGTTGATAAATTCTTGATTAGTAAGGGTGTCAAAGGATATGGGGAGAAGGCAGAAAAACAGAGTTGAAAGGGAAAATAAACCAACCATGAACAAATGGCAGAGATGGCCTAGTTCTGTTCCTTTGTATCATGGTCTAGTGGTCTTATGAACAGAGACGATTTGCTAGTGGTCTCCTTCTATGTCATAATCATTCTATGATTCTACAATTTCATTGTTCCCTTGTCCAACTGTGAATAGTTTGGACACAAACACTGATCATTGTGGTCCCCACTAATCAATATTTGCATTCCTGGGAAAGACCTATGTGTTCCTTCTCTTCATTGCAGGTTGAGTTGGTAGCAAAGAAAGCAACAGCTTTCTCTACTCACCATAAGAGCATCAGATATAGGACCAGAATTAGGCCATTCAACCAATGAGTCTCTTCACCATTCAATTTTAGCTGATATCCTTAACCCCATTCTCTCACCTTCTCGGCATAATTCTTAACTCCCTTACCAATCAAGAATCTATCAACCCCTGACTTAAGTGCACCCAATAACTTATCCTCCACAGCCCTCTATAGCAACAAATTCCATAAATTCACCACCCTCATGCTAAAGAAGTTCTTCCTTATCACAATTTTAAAGGGACATACTTTATCCCGGGGCTGTGCACTGATATCCTAGATTCCACTCTCAATAGAAACAGCCTCTGAATGTCAACTCTACCCACGCCTTTCAGTATATGATGTTTCAATGAGACAACCTCTCACTCTTCTGAACTTCATTGAATATAGGTCCAGTGACATCAAACATCTCATATGTTAAGCCCTTCATTCCTTGGATAATTCTTGTGAAACTTCCCCTGGCCCCTCTCCAGGGCTAGCACAACCCTCCTTAGATCGGGAGCCCATAGCTCCTCATAACATTCCATCTGCAGTCTGACCAGCACATTATAAAGCCTCAGAAGTACATGCTTGCTTCTATATTTTTGTACTCTCGAAAGGAATCCTAACATTGCATTTGCATATTTATTACCGACTCAACCTGCAATTTAACCTTGAGGGAATCATGAAACTGTCAGGGCGCTGAAGCGGGGACCCAATCACAGACCAAGTACTGTGTGCAGTGTGAGTAGCAAATCCAGAGGGGCAACAATGTCAGCATCAAAGTTCAGGCGGAGATCAAAAATTCCACAGAAATCCAAAAACCGGAATCGGGGAACAGGCAGAGTCAATATTCGGATGGACAGAGTTGAGATACGAATGCTGGACGGGCTCAGGAGAACTCATTGGCACAATCTGGCAACAAACAGGCAAAAACACAGGACGAAAATACACTGAGCAATAAACAGAGAGACAGATGATAGACGGAGCACAATGAGACAGACGTGGCAGCAAAACAGGTGATAATGAGAAACAGGTGCAAGGTGGAATACTCAGTAATACAGGGGCCGGAGTAGAGCAGGAATGGGGACAGGAGCACATGGGGCATGAAAACAAACAACAACACATGGCAATACAAAACAACAGACTGACAGCTAGGGGAAAAACACACAAAAAGACAAAGTTCGACTGGAGGCACTGACAGAACCAGAACTCCCAAGTCTCTTTGCGCCTCTGCTTTCTGAATCTTCTCCCCATTTAGAAAATAGTCCACATCTTTATTCTTCACACTAAAGTTTGAGCAGATGCTTATCATGCGAGGACAAAGCTGAGGTGTGGGGAGATGTTGCATCCAACCTGCGAGTAAAGGATGTGATCTGTGTGAGGGAGAAGGATGAAGTGCAGTACAATAATAATACAGTAGAACAGAGGAGAACAGATGGCAAGCCTGCTGTCTGTGAGTTGCCACCCAGTAGAGCAGCTGCTTCACTCCTTTAGCAACTTGAGTTCAATCCCAGTTTTGGGTGCTATCCATGAGGAGTTTACTTTTTATTCTTGTGGGTCTGCTGGGTGTTCCAGTTCTCTCCCACGTCGATAGATTAACTGATCACTTCCAGTGTAGGTGAATGGTAGAAGCAAGAGGGAGTTGATCGGAATTTGGGATGAATAAAATAGATTAGATTAGGTTTAGTGTAAAATTTCTATTTCTATTTCTATCTTTAACATCTTTATTTTTCCCTTTCAGAGTTCTTTTGAAGACCCTGACTTGGAGTTAAAAGCTGACTTTGGTTCTTTGCAGGAATGGGACCTGCTCTCAGAGTCTCACAACTGGCTGTTATTCGACATGCCAGGGGCACAGCCTAAGAGCTTTGCTCGCCTATGGCCGTCCGAGATTTTGTGGCTCTGGAGATGGGCGGATTGAAGGTTGGTGTCACGGCAGGAGATTGGTGTGTCGTCGTGGGAGAAGATCTACGGATGTGTGCCCAGAGACCCGAGATCTTTGGGCATAGAGCTCAGAAAAAGTGATGGAACGGCTTTTAATATCGTAAACCAATGAGTTGTTTGTTATGTCTCCCCTCTCGTCGTGAAGCAGAGACACCGCTTTTTCCCTTATTAAGGAGAGAGAGTGCCTGTGGTATGTCGAATACCAGGTGAACGAGTAGTCTTTGGGGTACTGCAAGTCTGTCTTTGCTGTTGCTTTGCTGCATGCTTGAGTGCTCAGTGGTGGGTGCTGATACTTTTTTTTTGCTGGGGGGAGGGGGATCGTTGCTTGCTGCCATTTACGCGCAGGAAGGAGAGGAGCTTGGAGGGGACTTTGAGGTTCTAACATCTAACTGTCATTCATTCTTTGGGGGCACATCTCTGTTTTCGTGGATGGTTGCTAAGATGCATGTTGTGTACATTTCTCTGACATTAAATGCACCTTTGTAACCTTTGAAATTGATTGTTAATCCAGACTTGGTGGACTGAAAGGCTTATTTTCATTATGTATATCTCTGATTTTAATGACTGTAAGACAGCAACTCTAAGGGAAGAATCACTCAGGTCAGAGAGAAGTTTCTTACCTTGGCTGATGAGGTTACAAATTTTCTAATATTAAAACTGAAACCTAGCTAAATGACTCAGGCTTGATGGGATAGAGTTTATCTGTCATGTTGAGTGTTTATTCTGATGAAACATTAGTTTCTAGGATGTATATTGGGTTGGGTCAGATTGGACCATGCCATGCCAAACTACTTCATACAGATCAGGATAATGATACCACATGGGTATTTTCTTGATTAATACTTGGTGTTTTGTTCTCCAGTAGATAAATACTATGTTTGAGATTGTTGTTTCTACTGGGGTGGTCAGGTCAGATTAGATAAGATATGGATACGATATCAGTTCTTGGGCTCACGGTGGGTTTGAAGTGACTGTGGGAGGGGGAATGGGTTGGGCTAAGGCAGGGTTTTATTTTAATATCTGGGCACACTTCCAATTGCAAACATGTTTGGAACAAATTTCCTCGCATCGATCTCTTCAAGCCTTCTCTCTCTCATACCCTAGATGTTTCTTGAAGGAGACTCTGCTCTTCAATGGTATGTTTCTTCTTTTCACAGCTGAGATTCGAACAAATAAAATAGTATCTTTAAAGGTACAAACAAGAGAAAATCTGCAGATGCTGGAAATTCAAGCAACACGCACAAAATGCTGAAGGATCTCATCAGGCCTGGCAGCATCTATGGAAAAGAGTGAACAGTTGACGTTTTGGGCTGAGACCTTTCATCAGGACTGGAAAAAAAGATGAGAAGTCAGAGTAAAAAAAAATGGGGGAGGAAGGAAGGAAGAAGTACAAGGTGACAGATGATAGGTGAAACCGGGAGAGGACGGGGGTGAAGTAAAGAGCTCGGAAGTTGATTGGTGAAGAGACAAAGGGCTGGAGAAGAGAGAATCTTAAAGGAGAGGGTAGAAGGCCGTGGAAGAAAGGGAAAGGGTAGGAGCACTAGAGGGAGGTGATCGGCAGGTGAGGAGGTAAGGTGAGAGAGGGAAATGGGAATGGGGGAATAGTGAAGGGTGGGGGGTGGGGGGTGGAAATTACCGGAAGTTCAAGAAATCAATGTTATCCATAGAGGTGGCAGTCCATTTTAATCAAAAATGCATTTTCTCATTAAGATATCCTGGCAATAAAATTTATGTAATTCTGCATTCTTCCAAGTTGGCATGCTGCCAATTAACAATGAGTAACACAAGCTACAAGCCTAATTTATTAACAACTGCCAGCATAAATTTTCCATTAACCAAGCATTCACATAAACTGGCAAATGTAGCAAGTACAGTATCTTATCCCAAGTGTGTGCCTTTAGGCAGAGTCAGATTTCCAGACTATTGCAATATAAATATTTCTTTAACAATACCTTAATCTCAGTACTTGCAGCACTAGATGTAGTGGACAAGCTTTATATTATTGTTGTTGAAATTGAACAAATAAAACAAATGCCAGTGAAGTAAGTAGTCAACTGAAATATTTAGAAACAGCCAAAATCATATCTGCATATTTGATCTAGATACCATTCTCTGAATGATATTGGGAATCAATTCTATAGGCTTTTCTTCAGCATGAAGCCACTTATAGATTTGTTCCATCTGATTGAAGGTCACCTTCATGACTCGTCATAACTTCTTCATGACTAATACAGGAATCATTTGTTCTGTTGAAGTGCAAATGCACAGGTCAGTTAAGTCAGGTATTTCATTGACTGGAACCACTGTACTGCCTACATTTTGGAAAATGCAAGGTAGAAAAATAGAAAATAAGCAAAAAAGTCCCATTTTGCAGCTGATCTGAGCTCATTAAAAACTCTGTTGCTACATCCCAATTTGTTCACAACCAATTACAGTATGTATTTGCTAACCTTCACTGGTTCCCATCCAATAATAATTAAATTATCAGCCTTCTATTCTCACCTCTCCAAAGCCTCTTCATTCGCTATCTTTGCAATCTCCTCAAAACCTACAATACTCTAAATATCCTGTACCTATCCACTTCTGGCCTTCTGAACATCTCAATTTTAGTTTCTCTACCACCAGTGCAATACCTTCAGCTCTCTGGATCGTCATCTCTGGAATTCCAAATCTAAATGTTCATGTTTCCATTTTGTTGGTTCTTACATGTTTGCTCTTGAGCAAGCCTTTGGTTACAACCTATTGCTGCTTTATATAGCTTCATGTTTTGTTCAATGATGCTCCCGTAACAGCCCTTGTTAAAAGCATTGCATAAATGCAAGTCTTTGTTAGGTATGCTGAATAGGCTGTAGTCTCTGAAAATTATTGCAATAGCTTCCTTTGGCTTCGTGCAACCTTTAGTTAACCTGTGTTTGAGGGTGAAATTAGGGAGCTGGTTCATGTATAATTCATCTTAGCACATCTAAGGTTTCCCAGCATCAGACTTGCAGCTAATTACATCACAGGTCATGCACTGAACATCTCTGGCATTATGCCAGTAGCTTTATTTGAATTCTCAGGTACATTGTACTGAGACCAGCAATGTGACTTAAATTAAAAGATCAGCTCTGTGATATTGATGTCTTGCACAAAGCATTTGTTTAGTTTTTCTCACAACACGCTGCAGGAACTCAGCAGGTCAGGCAGCATCCGTGGAAACGATAAGTCAACGTTTCCACGATGCTGCCCGACCTGCTGAGTTCCTCCAGCGTGTTGTGAGTTTTGCTTTGATCCCAGCATCTGCAGAGCATTTTGTGTTTACGATTTGCTTAGTTTTTGATGCCTCAGGATAACGGAGACCTCGTCATGGGTTCCTCCCTCAAAACCTTCTATGAAATTTACATCAGAGTGGAATATTGTAACCACTACCTTCATGGATCCCCTTGAAGCATACAATGAACTGGGCCAGACCATCACATGAAGGATTGTCCAGATGCACAGATGATTGGCAGACCCGGTGCTTTTTGCTTGGCTGTTCTGCAGGGTAAGTTCCTTCAGGTTCGACATATTTCCAGTGATCTACACAGCGATGGGATGGCAGCGCATGCTTTTCAGACCACTCCCAATGGGAAGTGAACTGACCCCATTTCAGCTCATGTTTTTGAAGGTTTATTGAGTATACCCACAAGAAAATAAATCTCAGGGTTGTATATGATGACATATATGTATTTTGATGATAAATTTACTTTGAACTTTAAACTTTGAGTGCAAATTACCACACAAACGAGAGAAAATCTGCAGATGATGGAAATCCGAGCAACACACACAAAATGCTGGAGAAACTCAGGAGGCCAGGCAGCATCTATGGAAAAGACTACAGAGAACATTTTGGCCCAAAATGCCTACTGTACTCATTTTCATAGATGCTGCCTGGTCTGCTGAGTTCCTCCAGCATTTTGTGTGAGCAGCAGTGTTTCTTACATGTTTTGGGCTGAATTATTTGAACATTTATTGGGAATACAACTCTCTATTGGTACTATAGAGAGTCTGCATGGAAAAAAGAGGTTGCATTCAATTTCTCAGCATTAAATTTTGACTCACACATACTGAGAGCTATTCTTTGCTCTTGACCTTTCCCTAAGGATCTAATATGACTACATGAAAGCTTTGTCATGTCTTGAGAGTTACAACTGGAGTATTTCCATTATAAAAAGATTCTTTCTGGCTGGATGGCATTATCTAATATGTTGACAGAAAATAAAGTTAAGGATAAAGAAGCTCGTTTAATAAGCACCTTGAAGTGTGTATCACAGTGGTTCTGTGCATTGGATCTGCAACAAAACAATTTCTTTACATCCACACTTTCTGGGGAATGCAAACTGAAGTCATATCAACGGTATCATAATTCCAGTGGGCAATCAAGAAATGCAAATTTATCTATGTGACCTCCTGTCAGGACGTGAGCTTTATAGCCAAGATTCCTGTTTGGAGCTACCACGTCAGTTAGTAGGCCTGTACTAGAATGACGGTACCAGGAGTGGCAGGAGACTAGAATTAATATCCAGCTCATTTGGACAGCCACATTTCCAAAGAAAGAAGAAAATTCAGATGAGTGACCTTAAACTTGTACTTGAGTAGAACTTCATCTTCCCTTTAAGTTTAAGGTCTCATTGTGAAGTCAAGGCCTCCACAGTTTCTTCAATATGTCGGAATGATCCGCATTCGGAAGGAATGACATCAGGTGAACATTTTGCTGCAATTGGCCCAGGGCCCTTCCATACATAATCAAGTCCAGCGGCGTAGTCTCACGTTGCATGCTATATGCACACAAAAGGGAAAATCAGAGAAATAAGAGATTCTGCAGATGTTGAAAATCTTGAGCAACACAAACAAAATGCTAGAGGAATTCAGCAGATCAAGCAGCAGCTACACTTCGTGGCCACTTTATTAGGTACACCCGTACATCTGCTCGTTAATGCAAATATCTAATCAGCCAACAGCAACTCGATGTATAAAAACATGCAGAGATGGTCAAGACGTTCGGTTGTTCTGCAAACAAAACATCAGAATGGGGAAGAAATGTGATCTAAGTGACTTTGACTGTGGAATGATCGTTGGTGCCGAACAAGGTGGTTTGAGTATCTCAGAAAGTGCTGATCGCTTGGGATTTTCTTGCACAACAGTCTTTAGAGTTTACAGAGGACTATGCGAAAAACAAATTAAAAGAATCCAGTGAATGGCAGTTCTGTGGGTGAAAATGCCTTGCAAATGAGAGAGGTCAGAGGAGAGTGGTCAGATTGGTTCAAACTGACAGGAAGGCAACAGTATCTCAAATAACGCAAACACGAGGAAATCTGCAGATGCTGGAATTTCAAGCAACACACATCTGCCAGCACACAACTTCCAGCATCTGCAGAATCTCGGCCCGAAACGTCGACCATACCTCTTCCTAGGGATGCTGACTGGCCTGCTGTGTTCACCAGCAACTTTTATGTGTGTTGCTTGAAATTCCAGCATCTGCAGATTTCCTCGTGTTTGCGTTTTTAAATTCACCAGCAACTTTTATGAGTATCTCAAAAAACCATGTGTTACAACAGTGATGTGAAGAATTTCATCTCTGAATGCACAGCACATCAAATCTTGACGTGGATGGGCTACAACAGCAGAAGACCATACCAGGTTCCACTTCTGCACCTAATAAAGTGGCCACTGAGTGTGTGGAGGGAAATAAGGAGTCAATGTTTTGGGCTGAGACCTTTCATCAGGACTATTTTTCTTGTCAGGGACAATTACGTTTGCAGTTTAAATAATTTGTGCATCACAGTAAAACAAATGCTGAAGGCAATTGCATTTCTCGACCTTCCACTTTCTGAGCATATCCTCTTTACAGTTGTGGTTACATAGGCAGAGTTTAAAACATCTTTTATGTGGTCAAAAATTCAGTGACACTGTCTGGTTGACATCCCTGTATGGCAAGTTAGTTCTTAGATCACTGGTTTCCTGACCAGATGGGAGCAGTCTCGGAGCTTCCAGGGTTCTTTTTAATCATGTATCTTTTCCATTTTCTGCATTACCAGTAGAGTCTGGCAGTGTTCAGTCAAGCCAGATGGAATAATGCGTCTCAGGAGAGGGCAGGAAAAAAAATTAGATGCTCCTCCTTCACCCTGTTGGTCACACAACGCTACGTCAGGAAGTAGTGTTGCCAGAGGTCACAGAGAATTGCATATTCTGGACCACCCACTTCCCGATGAATGAGGTCATCATGAAAACTTGGAAAGAGCTGGATAAGAAAAAAAACAGGAAACATAGCATTCATTTAGCTGACCTTGAATCAATGAGCACTGTTTAAATCTCACAATGGGGAGAAGTCAAATTCTAGTAAGCGACATTCCAGATTACCTATAATTGCTTAGCGACAGTGCAACATAGAGAGGTCCAGATTTGTGTGATTTATTGTATTCTTCTGCTTCTGGCTTCTCAATATAACAACTCTTCTTTCAGCCTTCTATGTAAAAGGTCCATTTTCTGGGCAGGCTTATGAATTCCATCAATGCTATTTTGCAATTCACAATTATTTTACTGGCCAGCAGTTGGGATAATTTCCAAGTAAGTGCTGAATTTTTAAAAAATCAAGGATAATACAATCAAATTGGAATATTTTCTTGAAGTGGAAAATGCCACATTTGGAGATTGAGGGATGCTTGGTCTTCTGTTCAATTCTTCACTTGCATAGTTTATCCAAGTAGTGTTGACTGATAGCTGATTGTTTCGAGGGAAATATTGGCAATGAGCCCTTTAACCCGGCTATGCAACATATCTTCCTGGAAATGATGTGCCAACTGCACAAGGTTTCATTAATACTCTTTAAATGTCGCTAGGGTAAAGCTGAGGACCGAACGTACAGAGCTAATCCTAACTGTTTATCTGTACTCTCAGATTGCGAATTGAGGTCTGCACTGCTTCAGCCAGTGTTGAAGACACACCCACAAAATAAACCTGGCAAGCTTTGACCAAAAGTACAGCTGGAGTGGAGCTTCGTCTCATGTCAACGCTCTCACTAATTCTATATATCTCTGATTTTAAAAAATATTTTTAAAAACAGTTAAAACTAAATTATTATAATAAAGAATTTTCTGGTAAGAAAGTAAAGTTAACTAAAATATTTACAAATAACTTAAAGTAGATGGAAATGAAATAATCCAAATCTCTTGATCTTCAAATCCACAGGCCTGGAATTTTCATTGGAATGCATGGATTCTCTGATTTTGTGCGGAGGATCAGAGAAAAATGCTTTCATGGATTGACCCTGGGCAGGGTCTGAACATGACAGGGGATCTACCATAGGACTCCTTATGCATTTCAGTGAAGGGCCATAGTTTCAGCCAAGACATCACTGCCATTTGAATTTATATATTCAGCAACACATGTTCTGAAGTCTAAAACTGGTGGAAATATTTCTTGCATGCCATTCAATGCCTCCACTTAATTTTTACATGAAAGCAACCAGAAATGTAAATGGTTAAGAGTGAACTAATCAAGGCATTATACAAATTAAGTTGGTTTCCTTCAGTGGACAGAGTTTCGGTATAAGGGGATACAGATCTGAGGAGGAGTTGAGGAAGAATTTCATCCCTCAGGGAACCATGATTCCTACCACACAGAGCTGTGAAGGCTGAGTCACTGAGTATTTCATGCCAAGGAATGGAGATTCTTTATGCACACACAGAGCAGTCACTCATTTTCTGTAATGACTTGACATTTTATTAGAAGTGCAGTGGTGAAGGAGATTAAATGCAAAACTGAATGTCGGCAATTGCTCTTCAACTAACTGACATAAAAGCCTTAAAGGTCCCTTCATCAATAATCTAAAACAGAGGTAATGAGAGGGAGTTCTATTAGACCATAAGACATAGGAGCAGAATTAGGCCATTCAGTCCAATGAGTCTGCTCCACCATTCCATCATGGCTGATTCATTATCCCTCTCAATGCCATTCTCCTGCCTTCTCCCTATAACCTTTGGCATCTTTTATGGCTTTATAATAATTTCTCATAACTCCCCTTAAAGTTTAAGACCAAATATTCAGTCATTTATTTATTGTCTACTTGCTGGATATCTTAATGTAATTGTACTTATTTTGGAGTATTTTTAAAAAGAAACGACTTTAGAAGCATCTGATAAACTACTTGAACTTCAAGTGCCAATCTCCAGTACCCTAAACTTCCATTACAATTCAGTTTGCAATTTCCAATAAAGTTGCTTTCAGACTGCCAAGAAACAAATGGTTACAGAGTTTTTTTCAGAACTTTATGAGTTGGTGGTCTGTTAGCAAAGCTGTAGCCAATATTTTCATTGGGGTGTGCTGTGGGCCCCACACAGACCGTGCTGAATACATGGTTTCTTCACAATCACTATTTGTCATTACAGCAGCTCACACATTTCACTTTAAAGCAGAGCATTGACCTCAATTAGATCTTAATGATATCCTGTATTTACCACATCCATTCAATGTTTCAGTGAGGAGATTTCGTGAATGCAAGGCTTGTCTGTTTGGTGTCATTATCCCCAGATTTCTGGCAGACATAGATCCAGAACCCCTGAGGGAACAACAGAAGTCAGAATTGTGAGTGTATTAATGGGGTGGTTCTTGATTTCCACTAATGGTAGAAACTTTCAACTGAGTAGCAGGAAAGCATAGCCACTTAACATTCCCCACCTTCATGGTAGGTATGACAACTTCTCTCCTAACTATAAAAAATAATTAATCCAAGATGAGTGTAGGAACTAAGGGATCAACGTGATTTATTAACTGTTCTCTGCTGGACATATAGTGCCCTCCCCACCCCGCAAAATCAGCATGCTTGCACTCTTTACAAAAGAGTGCCATGTTATTTAGTTTATTCATTTTAGGATAGATTATTTTACTTTTCATATTGCTTAGATTTGTTTCAACAAGTAGATGGAATGGCTGGGCAGTCACCAAATGGTCTGTCGTGAACGTACGTGGGGTGAATTACTACTGGCTTGTTCCCATCTCCCTTTCAGCCTTCCTTCCAATCCCTTGCAGTTATTTCTATCGTGGATGCCACAGTCTGAATTTAATACCATGAAAAGTCATTGATACCTGTATGCTTTCCTCCTGATTGCCACCTTCTCCCAAACAAGTACAGGGCAGTCAATCTGATCAACCACTCTCGTTAGGACTCCCCCCCAATCAACCCCTCGATCTATTACCTGCTCACAGCACTGTAAACACTTCAAATCACTTTTTATAATGCTGTTTACAATTGTAAATATGTGCTGGTATTTATTAACGCACATTTTATTCCACATCTGTATTTAAACCTTGAACTTTATTAGCATTTTAATTTATATATAACTCTTATTCTTTCTAAGTATTGAATATTGTAGTTTTTGTTGCATGTCACACTCTGATTAAGAAACCACAGCAAATTCCTAATGCATGCAAATACATATGGTCAATAAAATTGATCAATCTATCTATCTATCTCTCAATCAAACTTAAGGTAATAAAATAGGGAGCAGTTGCAGAAATTCAAGGTGTCTATCTTGCTTTCATTTCTAATGAGCCACACCAAGACTGGGCTATGATATAATTTTATTCAGCACAGGTACACATTTCTTAACAAACTGAACTTCCTTCATAATTTTTAAAAATTACAAGAATAAACCCTGCAATCCATTCATTTCTTTACATTCCTAGGCACTGCTTTACACCCTGTTCTATGACATTCCTACACATCAATAGCACTGCTGCTACTCATGGGACCCCCTGGGGTGATGCACTACTATTACTTCCTCACCCAACCCAGCACCTCCCTCTCCAGGAGCAGAAGAACCCTAAGCTGTGGTCTTTTCCCACTGAGCCCTTGTGGTGGCTGCACCAAGCTTTAGCACAGTCTGCGGCATTCCTCCACAGACATCCTGATCAGCACAGGCACACGTGCAATGGAGACCAGGTGGGAGAATCTGGCGGAAGAGTCAGCCCAAACTCAAAAGCACAAAGGTAACAACAGGTGATTAAATGCTATGTCAATAGTTAAGATTGCAAAGTTAACTTCTTTGTCTCGAATGTGAACACATGGTTCCCTACAGCTGCCCATTTACAATTGTAAGACCATCAACTAACTTTGTTGAGATCAATATTCTAAAAGCTTTTCAGACAAAACCCAGGCATCCAGACATCCGTCTTTGACATAATATTGTGAAGGATGGCTCTCTGGGTATACAAATACATCAAGTATTGTTTGATATAACAGAAATGTCAGTGAAAATAGTAGATTTGATAGATAGAAAAATGAAGCAGTCTTTAATTGTCCTTGATTTTGTCACAATGGTG
Source organism: Mobula hypostoma (assembly GCF_963921235.1). Lineage (NCBI taxonomy): Eukaryota > Metazoa > Chordata > Chondrichthyes > Myliobatiformes > Myliobatidae > Mobula > Mobula hypostoma. The sequence goes on along the minus strand of NC_086100.1, from coordinate 132,193,562 downwards.
CAAACTTAAGAATCTGACACACTTAATGGTTAGTTCAGTGCCCATAAACTCAATTGTATTGATGCATGTCAATTATTAAACAAAGTATTTTCATCAAATGTATGTTGAGAGGTTGTCTTGTCAGTTTCCAATGCATCAAGTGGGCTCCTGCTGGTAGATATGGTCTTATTTTTCACTGAATCTCTTTTTAATTGCAATTATAACAGCTGAAAACTGTTTGAAGGTAGTTTCTACTGTGCAGTAATGGCAACTGGCTTATAATTCCTTATTACAGCTGCTTCCCCCTAATGTACCTCACATGACAATTTGATCTCATAACAGTTCAATACATTACATTTGTCAATTTTCTCATCTTCATAGATGTTTTAACATTTTTTCTCAAATGATTTATATTTCTAGAACTTAAATCCATTTTATTTGGCTTTTTAGGATTGGAAACATGTTAAGCACGCAGGTGTATATTAGCTCATCAGCTTCTTGCTCAGGCAAGAATCACTTTTATTTCTGATTGATCAGTTATGTTAGTGAGCCATGATTGACAGCAAGAATTGATCAATCCAAAGTGAAGGGCCTGACAATGCTATTTGTAGGCAACTGCTCCATTCTAATACATCTGATAATGGTAACAGCAGTAGTGAGGGTGACTGAGGGCCTCCATCGTTCAGAGTTGACCATGGATATTGTGTCCTAGCTGTCTAGATACACTAGCCTGGGCAGTATATTATGGAGAGCAAGCTGATGCCCATGTAGGAAGCTCTCCCTCTCTGTGCATAGAACTACAGAACACTACAGTACAGAAAACAGGCCACTTGGCCCTTCTAGTCTGTGCCGAAACTTTATCCCACTAGTCCCATTGACCTGCACCCAATCCATAACCCTCCAGACCTCTCCCATCCATGTATCTATCCAATTTATTCTTAAAACTTGAGTGAGCCGGCATTTACCACGTCAGATGGCAGGTCGTTCCATCTCCCACCACTCTTTGAGTGAAGAAGTTCCCCCTAATGTTCCCCCTAAACCTTTCCCCTTTCACCCTAAAGCCATGTCCTCTCGTATTTATCTCTCCTAATCTAAGTGGAAAGAGCCTACCTGCATTTACTGTGTCTATACCCCTCATAGTTTTGTAAACCTCCATCAAGTCCCCCCTCATTCTTCTATGGTCCAAGGAATAAAGTCCTAACCTGTTCAATCTTTCCCTGTAACTCAACTCCTGAAGACCCGGCAACATCCTAGTAAATCTTCTCTGCACTCTTTCAATCTTACTGATATTTTTCCTATAGTTAGGTGACCAGAACTGCTCACAAAACTCCAAGTTTGGCCTCACCAATGTCTTATACAACCTCATCATAACATCCCAACTCCGATACTCAAAACTTTGATTTATGAATGCCAGGATGCCAAAAGCTTTTTTTACAACCCTGTCTACCTGTGATGCCACTTTCAGGGAATTATGTATCTGAACTCCCAGATCCCTTTGTTCCTCCATACTCCTCAGTGCCCTACTATTTACTGTGTATGTCCTACCTTGATTTGTCCTCCAAAATGCAACACCTCACACTTGTCTGCATTAAATTCCATATGCCATTTTCTGGCCCATTTGTCCAGTTGGTCCAGATCCCTCTGCAAGCTTTGAAAGCCTTCCTCACTGTCCACAATGCCTCCAATCTTAGTGTCATCAGCAAACTTGCTGATCCAATTTACCACATTAATCTAATTTACCACATCTGATGAACCTAAAGGAACGGCAGAGACTGATACAGTTTCGCACCAGCCACATTGCAGGAGTTGCCTGTCAGCAGTGAACAACGTAGGACTGCCATAAGGATCCCAGCTCTGGATTTTTCCCTTGAAGTTTACTCCCAAAGGCTTCCCTAAGAGTGGGTTTAGCCGCAAGGCAGCAGAGGTTTGAGATCAGATTTTTCCTTCTCCTAGATGAGCTGCCAACCACTGCTAACGAACCCCATTTGCCTGAAGCTACGAGTTTTAAGGTGCCTGTAACCCGCCTTTGTCCCTTCTCCTCTCAGTAAAAATGGTCCCATCGGACTAGTAGCTAAGCCACCTGTGAAGGCCAGAAGCTGGACTTGGTTGTCAGAGGCTATTTGAGGCCCATGACATTGGGAGCACTTAATAGGTAGTGGGAGCTTGTCCCCAGTACCACCACCTTAAGGAGCCAAGCAGTAGTGATTCTTTGAAAGTCCCACATCCAAGCCAGTCTTCAAATGTCAGGGCAAAATTATTTCTCAGTTTTAAAATGAAGTTGTCCTTTTGACATTGCATGTAGCTAAAACAATTATCAACAAATAATAACGCAACAGCATCTGTCTGAAACAATAACAACTTCAACAGTTTTGACTCACTAAGCCAGGACTGCCTTTGTCAGCTAAAGTGAATGAGTCATGGCTGAGTATGATTGACAAATGCTCTCTTAACTGGGATCGGTAAAATCCAGTTTCCAGTTTGCCTGGAACCCCTCCTCACTTGTATCCACCTCTCACTTGCCAGCTCTTATTCCATCTCAGCTGTTTATACTGGCTGCTTCCCTTATCTTTCAGTTCAGGTGAAGTGTCTTGACCTGAAACATTTACTGTCCATTTCATTCTTTGGATGCTACCTAAACTGCTCAGTTCCTCCAGCAGTTGATTTTTTTTTTGGCTGCAGATGCCAACATCTGCAGTCTTTTATGTCTCAATTGTACTAGTATACTGGGAAAAGTAATGCCCAGTGATAGCTATAACACATCTTCCAATCATAAATTCTAAATCATTCCATCAAAGGTTGTAAAAGAGAATTTGTTGCCAATTGAAAATCTAAAAATAAGTTTTAATTTCAAAAGTAAATGAAGTTCCAATTTATTAATTGTCTCTATATACTGAAGATGACCTGACCTACATCTGCCATATTCTGCAGATGTTTACTGGCCTGCTTGCTACTTCTGCTTTGGCTGGGAAACGTCTGTATGAGCCAGGAATATTAAACAAAAGTCAACTGCTGTGAGGCATGAGATTTGACGGCCACCACTGGCTCTATTTTAAATTCATTGTCAGAAAACTGAGGACCAATTCTGCCTTGGGAATATATTTCTCTGTTGGTTGAAGCATGAGACCCGAAGAAGAAAGCATAAAACAGAATAGTTCTTTTATCTCAGAAAATGCGGGTTTAAATTCTATGAAGTATGGAAGTATTCTTTCCATGAGTAGCTTAGCTGCAGTCTGCTGGGCAAAAATTGTCCTGTACTGATAATTTTGTTCAGACTCAATCAGCGGATTTGTAGCGGAAGTGCAGTCAACAGCGATTTATTCAGGTGCAATTGAATGGCACAGTGGCTTGTTAGCAGTGACCCTGGACACTTAGTGTGCTGGAGTTTGAAAGTCCTCACTGTAATTGTGTGCGTTTCCATCAGATGCTCCAGTTTCCTTTCAAATCCCAAAGATATCATGTATGGTACATTAATTCACAACTGTGAATAATTGCAAATGAGGAGAGTTAAGGCAAAGTTTATTGGCATGTGGAAGAAAATATGTATGGGGAATTAAGTGGGAAAATGGGAATGAAAGGGATTGGTCTGAAAAATAGTAAATACTTGATGAGCCAAAGGAACTTCTATGTTGTAAGAGAATAAAGGATTTTATTTTTTGATGGCTATTTCAATATTTAGGCAGTGTTTATATTTTTACTATAATATGCCCTGAAAGGAACCTATTTTACTCAGCATGCCTATGCCCACTCTGTAAAAGGGTGATCCAATTTTGCCTAGTTGCTGTGTGTTTCCCCATAGTCTTTTATTCTGTATTTCTTATATACCTTCATGATGACTAATCTGTAAATATACTTAAAGAAAAGCAGAAAGTTTGTTAGAAAGAATGGTTGACTGTGTAGAGTTGACACAATCCACAAAGGTAACAGCTGTCTAAGTGGTGAAGTTGTGCAAAGCTCCTACAATGATCCTGAAGGGAATCTCTTTAGTTTTATGCTTCCTCTAGATTGCTTGCAGATAGCCAGCCTGCAGAATGTTTGCAGCTTCCCTCAGGCAATCCCAGAGGATGAAACTGCTGAGAAAGATTGAAGGAAAACCAAGCGTGTCCACTTTATACGTCTCTTTAGGTGATACAGGGGATTTATGCAGCTTTGTGAGATTTCCTGAATGTTCTTATGACTTTTGTTTTCAATTCAGTACAGACCAAATCCTGAAGTCCTATTGCTGAATGAAACTACCACAGCATACAGATGTGTTGGGTTCGCAGCAGCTGTTTAAAGCAGTACACAAAATGAAAATACAGATATCATGAAGGACTGAATGTCCCAGTGTGTTACTTAGTGTAATCATGAAAGCCTGTAACAGATGTCTCTATGAAAATAATTTTAAAAAAGCCTAAAATGCTGAGATTTCCTTGTGCAAAAGTGACGTAGAGGGTGGGATCAGATTTTGTGGTGTAACTCCTAGAGTTACTTTGGCTTAAAGCTAGACGCCAAATTCTGGTTCATTTAGTTGTAGAAATGTTTCAATGTTAAACTAGCATGTGTCTGTGCATGGAAGATTAATGAAGCTACAAGTTACCATCTTAAAGAACAGCACAAATTTCAATCCTATGGGAAAGACAATATACTAAAATCACCAATTTGCTGGAAGAACTCAGCAGGTTGAGCAGCATTGGTTGGGGTAACTATTGATGTTTCGGGTTGAAATCCTCTATCACACCTTTACCTCCACAGATGCTGCTTGACCAGCTGCGTTGCTCTAGCAAATTTCTTGGTTCCTCGGATTCCAGCATCGACAGTCTCTTGTGTCTGCAGTATACCAAAAGCAAACCACTCCTGATGCTGGACACGCGATATAAAAATGAAAATAGAAAATTCCAGTCAAGCAGCATTCTTGGTTAATGGCTTAGAAATGACGAGAGGTTGCAGACTCTGGATGCCTTAGCTCACAGAGTTCACTCTGACCATCAAGCACCCATTGACATGAGTCTTACATTAATCACATTTTTATTCTCACCATAATTACCAAAAATAGTACCAGATTCTACCACTAATCTACAGATCAGATGCAATTTACAGTGGGCAATAAATGTAATGACTTGATTTGTATATGTCTTTGGATTGTGAAGGAAATTGAAGCACCCAGAAGAAACTCATGGATAGACAGAGAGAATGCACAACTCCACACAGACAGTGCCCAATGTCAGGATGGAACCATGATTTCTGTGTCATTGTGCCACCATTATCAATGTGAAATGTTAGTTTTATTTCAAATGCTGCTTTGTGGCTGAATATTTCCAGCACGTTCATTTTTTTAAAAAACATTATGAACTAAATAAGGTTATAGTAGGAGAAGATTTTAACTTTCCCACTATTGATTGGTGTTGCTTTATTGGAATGATTTGGATGGTTCAGAATTTATTAACTGCACACAAGAACATTTATTGAGAGAACATGTAATGTATCTTCTGAAAAATGAGGCAGCAGCAGATGACATATATTTAAATTAATGTAAATGATACATAACTTTAACTCAAGAAATAAACAACAAAATAACTATAATGACACCAGTGCAAAATTAAGAGAGAAAATAATATACAGTCTGAGGTAGTATTAAGGTTTTTCATGTTAATTCAAGAATACAATAGTTATAGTGAAGAAACTGTTCAAAGATTCAAAGATTCAAAAAACTTTATTGTCATTCTAACCGTACTTCAGCTCTGCAGGGCAGAATGAGACACTGTTTCTCAGGAGCAGTGCAATCATAACATAACAAACGCAACACTAAATAATAAACATAACAATAAATAGTAAAACACAACAGCCACATGTCAGTTAAAATCAAGTTATAAGTGTCCAGTGCAAGTTAAAAGTGTCCAAAGCAGAGTCAAGTAGAGCAGCTATTTAGCAGTCTGACTGCCTGTGGGAGGAAGCTGTTTAGTAGCCTTGTGGTTTTAGTTTTGATGCTCCTGTAACGTTTGCCTGATGGCAGAAGAACAGACAGTTCATTGAGAGGGTGTGAGGGGTCTTTAGTGATGTACCGTGTCTTCTGGAGAATTTGACTCTGAAGTAGGTCTTGGACAGAAGGTCGGGAGGCCCCAGTAACCTTCTCTGCTCCCCTAACCACCCTCTGCAAGGCTTTTTTGTCAACAGCACTGCAGCTGGAGTACCAGGTTGTGATGCAAAAGGTCAGCACACTCTCAACTACGCCTCTGTAGAATGTAGTTACGATGTTAGTGGGGAGTGATGCTTGTTTAAGCTTCCTCAGAAAGTGCAATCTCTGCTGGGCCCATTTCACAATCCCAGTGGTGTTCCTGGACCAGGTGAGATTGTCCGAGATCTGCACCCCAAGGAACTTGATGTTTTTCACTCTCTCCACTGTGGAGCCGCTGATGCTGAGGGGTGTGCGTTCAGGCTGAGACCGTCTGAAATCGACGATCATCTCCTTGGTTTTGGTGACATTAAGCATCAAGTTGTTATCACTGCACCAGCTCTCTAGGTGTTTGACCTCCTCCCTGTACATTGTTTCATCATTTTTGCTGATGAGCCCTACCACTGTGGTATCATCTGCAAATTTAATGATCAGGTTCTCCTTGAATCTGGCAGCACAGTCATGTGTTAGCAGTGTAAACAGCAATGGGCTAAGCACACAGCCTTGTGGGGATCCAGTGCTCAGTGTGATGGAGTCAGAAATGTTCCTGCCAACACGGACTGACTGTGGTCTCTCTGTCAAGAAATCCAGAATCCAGCGACACATGGCAGTGCTAAGGCCAAGCAGCGACAGTTTCTCCACTGGTCTCTGCGGGATACATAGAACGTAGAACATAGGATAGTACAGCACAGTACAGGCCCTTTGGCCCACAATGTTGTGCCGACCCTCAAACCCTGCCTCCTATATAAGCCCCCACCTTAGATTCCTCCATATACCTGTCTAGTAGTCTCTTAAACTTCACTAGTGTATCTGCTTCCACCACTGACTCAGGCAGTGCATTCCATGCACCAACCACTCTCTGAGTAAAAAACCTGCCTCTAATATCCCCCTTGAATTTCCCACCCCTTACCTTAAAGCCATGTCCTCTTGTATTGAGCAGTGGTGCCCTGGGGAAGAGGCGCTGGCTATCCACTCTATCTATTCCTATTATTATCTTGTACATCTCTATCATGTCTCCTCTCATCCTCCTTCTCTCCAAAGAGTAAAGCCCGAGCTCCCTTAATCTCTGATCATAATGGGATGATGGTATTGAACGCTGTTGAAACTGTTGTTGAACTTTCAGGCTTCTGTATCATACTACCTCAAACTATATATTATTTTCTCTTCTAGTCTTGCACTGGTATCTTGATAGTTATTTTGTTGTTTATTTTGTTTGTTAAAGTTATGTATCATTTACGTTAATTTAAGTCTATATTAACTGCTGCTGCAGAAAGCTAATTTTCTCGGCACTTATACCCTGTGTATGAAGAGAAGAAGGAGGGGATTAAAGGGGATTTGAAGAGTAAGATTTTTTTTTACACAGAGAGTGCTTGATTTCTAGAACTCACTTCAGAGGAGGTGGAATCAGATCTATTCATTATGTTTCAGAGATATCTAGACATTGTTTAATTTAGACCGACATGTAAATTAGCAAGGCATACCAAAATATGGATCCAGTGTAGGCCAAGGTTGGCATGGACAAGGTGAATAGAGAGGCCTGTTTCTGTACTGTACCCCACTGTGATTCTGATTTAATTGCATGACTTAACACTTAAGCAAGTTCACAACTTTTAAAGGTCCAGAAAATATATCTGAAATATTAGAAATAATTTTTTCCAGGGAATCTCAGAATTTTCCAATCTTTGCAACATTACGTTCCCTGCATGTAAAACCTTAATGTTTTTGAGTCATAGAGAGCACAGCGCAAAAAACAAGCTCCTTCACCACTCTAGTCCATGCTGAACTGTTATTCTGCCTAGTTCTATGGACTTGAACTTGGACGATAGCTTCCCCTACCCCTCCCATTTACTTAAATGCTCTTTCAGGGTGCCATGGTAACACAGCAGTTAGAGCAGCACCTTTACAGCTCGGAGCGCTCTGGAGTTCAAAGTTCAATTCCGTGCCATCTGTAACGGAGTCTGCACCTTCTCTGCGTAAGGACATGAGTTTCCTTCTGGTGATCTGGTTTACTTCTAAGTCCAAATATGTACCAGTTAGTTCAATTGGTCACTGTAAGCTGTCCTGTGATTAGGCTGGGCTTAGGTAGGTGGGTTTGTGGGCAGTGCAGCTCGTTGGGCCAGAAGGACCTGTTCTGCACTGTATCTCTAAACAAATAAAGAATTATTGCAATCGAACCCACATCAACCACTTCCGCTGGCAGCTTGTTTCACTTTGCAGCACCTTCTCGGTGGAGACGGTGCCACCAGGTCACTTAAATATTTCACCTTTCACCCTTAACCTAAAACCTCTAGTTCTAGTCTCACCACCCATTCTCAGGAGGAGAAAATCCTGCTGGCATTTACATTATCTGTACCCCTCATGATTTTATATACAGGTCGACCTTCACTAATCCGGCACCATTGGGAGCTGAGGAGCGCCGGATTAGTGAAAATGCTGAATTACAGAGGGGTCACATTAAGCATAATCAGTGCTGGATTATCGAAGGATCCGGATTACAGGTAGTCGGATTAGTGAAGGTCGACCTGTTCCTCAATCAAATCTCCCCTCATTTTCCTATACTATTGCAAAGGAAGTCCTAACCTATTCATAAACAAAGTGGATGAACTCAGAGCGTGCATCAATATGTGGAACTGTGATGTTGTGGCCATAACAGAGACTTGGATGTCTCAAGAGCAGGAATGGCTGCTGAGTGTGACAGGCTTTAGATGTTTCAGAAAGAAGAGAGGGAGGCAAAAGAGGTGGGGCGTAGCATTGCTAATTAGGGATGGTGTCACGGCTGCAGAAAAGGAGGAGGTCATGGAGGGATGGTCTACTGAGTCAGTGTGGGTGGAAGTCAGAAACAGGAAAGGGGCAATAACTCTACTGGGTGCTTTTTATAGACCCCCCGCCCCAATAGTAACAGGGATATCGAGGAGCAGATAGGGAGGCAGATTCTGGAATGGTGCAATGATAATAAGGTTGTTGTAATGGGAGATTTTAACTTTCCTAGTATTGATTGGCATTTCCATCGCGCAAAGGGTTTAGATTGGATGGAGTTTGTTAGGTGTGTTCAGGAAGGTTTCCTGACGCAATATGTAGATAAGCCAACTAGAGGAGAGGCTGTTCTTGATCTAGAATTGGGAAACGAACCTAGTCAGGAGTCAGATCTCTTGGTGGGAGAGCATTTTGGAGATAGTGACCTTAACTCTATCTCCTTCACCATAGTGCTAAAGAGGGATAGGAGCAGACAATTTGGGAAAGCATTTAATTGGGTTAGGAGAAAATCTGATGCTATTAGGCAAGAACTTGGGAGCAGATGTTTTCAAGGAAATGCACACCAGAAATGTGGCAAATGTTCATGGAACATTTGCATGGCGTTCTGCATAGGTATGTTCCATTGAGGGAGGGAAACGACGGTAGAGTTAAAGAACCATGGTGTACAAATTGTGTAGAACATCTAGTAAAGAAGAAAAGAAGAGCTTACAAAAGGTTCAAGAAACTAGGTACTGTTAGAGCTCTAGAAAATTACAAGGTTCCTAGGAAGGAGTTTAGGAATAAAATTAGGAGAGCCAGAAGGGGCCATGAGAAGCCTTGGTGAGCAGGATTAAGGACAATACCAAGGCATTCTACAAGCATGTGAAGAGCAAGAGGAGGAGCCATGTGAGAATAGGACCGATCAGGTGTGATAGTGGAAATGTGTGCATGGAGTTGGAGGAGGTACTTAATGAATACTTTGCTTGACAATTGTGGGGATGACTTACAGTGGACTGAAACGCTTGAGCATATAGACATTAAGAAAGGGGATGTGTTGGAACTTTTGGAAAGCATTGTCACATAAGTCACCGGGACTGGATGAGATATACCCCAGGATACTGTGAGAAGTGAGGGAAGCGATTGATGAGCCTCTTTGTGTCATCAATAGGGACAGGAGAAGTACTGGAGGATTGGAGGCTTTTAAATGTTCCCTTGTTCAAGAAAGGGAGTAGAGATAACCCAGGAAATTATAGACCAGCAAGTCTGACTTCAGTGATGGGCAGGTTGCTGGAGAAGATCCTGAGAGGCAGGATTTATGAGTGTTTGGAGAGACATAATCTGATCAGGGATAGTAAGCATGGCTTTGTCAAGGGCAGGTCGGGCCTTATGAGCTTGATTGAGTTCTTTGAGATGTAACAAAAGACGTTGATGAAGGTAGAGCAGTGGATGTAGTGTATATGGATTTCAGTAAGGCATTTGATAAGGTTCCCCATGCAAGGTTCATTCAGAAAGCAAGGAGGCATGGGATACAAGGATACCTTGCTTTGTGGATCCAGAATTGGCTGCCTACAGAAGGCAAAGGGTAGTTCTAGATGGTTCATATTCTGCATGGAGATCAGTGACCATTGGTGTTCTGCAGGGATCTGTTCTGGGGCCCCTTCTCTTTGTGATTTTTATAAATGACCTGGATGAAGAAGTAGAAGGGTGGGTTAGTAAGTTTGCTGATGACACAAAGGTTGGGGGTGTTGTGGATAGTCTGGAGGGTTGTCAGAGATCACAACGGGACATTAATGGGATGCAGAAATGGGCTGAGAAGTGACAGATAGAGTTCAACCCAGATAAGTGTGAAGCGGTTCATTTTGGTAGGTCCAGTTTGAAGACAGAATATAATATAAATGTTAAGACTCTTGGCAGTATAGAGGGGTGTGTTGGCATTCATCAACCATGGGATTGAGTTCAAGAGCCATGAGGTAACGTTTCAGCTATATAAGAGCTTGGTCAGACCCCACTTGGAGTACTGTGTTCAGTACTGGTCACCTCACTACAGGAAGGATATAGATACTATAGAGAGAGTGCAGAGGAGATTTACAAGGATGTTGCCTGGATTGGACGGCGTAACTTATGAGAATATGTTGAGTGTAATTGAGACGGAGGCTGTGAGGTGACCTGATAGAGGTGTATAAGATGGTGAGGAGCATTGATCATGTCGATAGCCAGAGGCTTCTTCCCAGGGATGAAATAGCTAACACGAGGGGCATATTTTTAAGGGGAGGTCAGAGGTGGGTTTCTCACACAGATGGGTGCATGGAATGCACTGCCGGCGGTAGTGGTGGAAATGGACACAATAGGGTCTTTTAAGAGCCTCTTAGGTAGGTAAATGGAGATTAGAAAAATAGAGGACTATGCACTAGGGAAATTCTAGGCAGTTTATAGAGTAGGTTCCATGATCGTTACAACCTTGTGAGACGAAGGGCCTATAATGTGCTGTATTCTGTGTCCTATGTTCTATGTTCTATTCAAGTTTTCCCTGTATCTCATGTCCTCAAGTATCAGCACCACTCTTGTAAATTTTCTCCGAAGTCTTTCAATCTTATTGATATCTTTCCTTTAAGTGGGTGACTAGAAATGCTCATAATACTCTAAATTTAGCTCTATCAAAGTCTTACACAAATTCACTATAACATTCCAACTCCTGTCCTGTACTCAATACCTGGTTATGAATCCCAATGTGCCAAGTGTTGGCTTTACAGCACTATCTACCTATGACAACACTTACAAAGAATTATGGATTTCTGTTCTCAGATCCCTCTGTTCTACTGCATTCCTCAGTGTCCTACCGTTGACTGTGTAGTTTGTCCTCCCAAAAGTGCTACACCTCACACTTTCTTGCATTAAATTCCACATGTCATTTTTAATCATTTTTCCAACTGGTCCACATCCTGTTACAAGTTTTGGTAGTTTTCCTTGCTGTTTAATACAACACAATCTTGGTGTCATCTGCAAATTTGCTAATCCAGTTCACCACATTATCATCCAAATCACTAATATAGATGACAAACCAAAATGACCCAGCACCTGCCCATGCAGCACACCATGCTCCCTGTTGGAGACTTGACCATTGACTACCTCTCTCTGGCTTCATCCACTAAATTAATGTCAAATCCAATTTACTACTTCTTCTTGAATGCCAAGCAATTGAGCTTTCTGGACCAGATCTCATGCAAGACATTGTTAAAGCCTTTGTTGGAGTCCACGAAGATGACATCCACTTCATTTCCTTCATCAGATTTCCTGATTACCTCTTCAAAAAACTCTGTAGCATTAGTTGGACACAATCTACCATACACAAGGCTATGTTGGCTTTCTCTAATCAGGCCCTATCTATCCTGTCCCTTTGAATACCTTCCAATAGTTTACCCATTACTGATATCAGGCTCACTGGTCTATAATTTCTCAGTTTATGCTTCGAACCTTTCTTGAACAATGGGACAACAGTCCCCTGAAACCTCATCTGTAGCTAGGGATATTTGAAATACCTTGACTAGGACCCCTGGAATTTCTGCAGTAGCCTCCCAAACCTCTGAGGGACATCTTGTTAGGCCTTTTGGACTTATCCAACCTAATTTGTCTCAAAGCCAAAGACCTCAGCCACCTCTTTCAGCTCTATGCACAGATGGCCTTGTTGACAATTTTTTTTCCTTGCTATCCTTTTGCCCCTAATGTATCTGTAGAAGCCCAGGATGCACCCTATCTGCTAGAGCAACCTCATGCCTTCTTTTAGACCTCATGACTTCCCTCTTAAGTGCCCTCTTGCATTTCTTCTACTCCTCAAGCACTTTGTTTGTTCCTTGCTGTCCATATCTGCTATGCGCATCCTTCTTAGTCTCGGCCTCAGTGTGCCTCGAAAACCAAGGTTATCTAAACTTGTTAGCTTTGCATTTTATTCTAACAGGAGCATACAGACTCTGTACTCTCAATATTTCATTTTTGAAAGCCTTACTTACCAAGGATCCCTTTGCCTGAAAACAACTTGTACAAATCCATACCTGCCCGATCCTCTCTGATGTTATCAAAATTGTTCCTTCTCCAATTTAGAATCTGAACCTGTAGACCAATCCATCCTTCTCCACAATTATCTTGAAACTAATGTAATTATGATAATTGGATCCACAGTGTTCCCCTACACACTCATCTGTTACCTCTCTTGTTCCTTAATAGACGATCTAGTACCACGCTCTCTCTAATTGAGACTGCTATATATTGATTAAGGTAACTTTTCTGAACACATTCTACAAACTCTATCTCATCCAGACCTTTTATAGTATGAGGTTCCCAGTCAATATGGGGAAAGTTAAAATCACCTATTGGCACCTTTTTTTGGCAACTGTCAGCTCTTTCTCTACAAATTTGCTTCCCACTGACTATTGGGTGATCTATATTATAATGTTATTCACATGGGCATCCCTTTCTTATTCCTCAGTTTAACACAAAGTAGGCAAGCTATCCAATCTGTCTTGTCTGAGCACCATGGCAATTTCCCTGACAGCTAAAACCATCCTTCCCACTTTAATGCCTCTCCCTCTATCATGTCTAAAACAAGGAACCCCAGAGACTGAGCAGCCAGTCCTGCCCCTCCCGCCTGCAACCAAGTCTCACTAATGGCTACAATATTCACTATGATGATTCATGCTCTCAGTTTATCTGCCTTACTTGCAGTACTTGTTGCACTGAGATGAATGCAACTCAGGATATTTAGTCCCACCAAGTTCAACATTTAGTTTCCTGTTTATGTATGTAGGCTTAATATGTACTTTCCCAGAACCACTCCACTAGCTGCCCTGCAACTCTGATTTAACCCCCACCACCCCCACAGCAGCACCAGCAAACCTACCTGTAAGGATATTGGTCACCCTCTAGTTCAGGTGCAAACCATCCTATTTGTCTAGGTCTCACCTTCCCTGGAAGGGAGCCCAATGATCCAAAAATCTGAAGCATTCTTTCCTGTTCCATCTCCTTAGCCACATGTTAATCTTCCTATTTCTAGCCTCACTGGGATGTGGCATGGGTATCAATCCTGAGATCACAACCCTGAAGGTCCTGTCTTTTGACTCACCTGCAGGACCCCATCACCCTTCCTGCCTATGCCATTGGTACCAATGTAGACCATGATCTTCGATTGCTCACCTCCCCCTTAAGAAAGCTTCAGAATAGATCCGAAAAGTCCCTGACCTTGGCAACATACAATCCAAGAATCTCATTCTTGTCCATTGAACCTTCTTTCCCCACTTAATCCCTTATTATTACTGCTTACCTCTTCTCCCTGCCCTTCTGAGTGACAGAGTCAGACTCAGTGCCAGGCACCTTTGACTATCCTCTGCTATCCATTTACCCCTGTCCCAATAGTTTCTGGAACAATATACTTGTTATTGAGGGAACAGCCACAGGGGTACCTTGACTAGGGGTACCTTTCCCTTTCCTGACATTCACCCAGTTACACCCTAAATCTCCTGTTAATTGACCACAAACACCCACTGACCCTCCGACTTCCAAATAATCTGGATTTCCGTTCTGGAACACAGTTGGTAAAAAGTTGCAGCTGGATGCAGCTCTTGTAGCAGTAGCGCTTCTGCTTTTTCTGCTTGGTACAGCACAAGTACTGCCAGACGGCTGTTATAACGTGCAGTCGGTGTGAACGGCGTGGGAGTTAAATTGTAAAGTGAGCTTTTTTGACTAGATCTCCTAAATCGATTTGATTGAGTCTATCTTTAAAAATATTAATGTCAGAAATACTGCGCAGGTCTGGCGGCAGAAGATTCCACTCGCTTGTTGATCTTGGGTAGAGGAAGTACTGGTAGCAAATCTTACTGAATGAAAGAGTTTGCAATATGTGAGGTCCAGTTTGTTGTCAAGTTGAACTGACTCTGTGATGAATTTGGATGTTTGATGGAGTGATGTTGTGAACTTCTTTGAAAATGAAAATTAACCGTAGTTTAATATGTCGGTTTTCAAGTGGTTCCCATTGAAGGTTAGAGATTTCCTGCATCATGGTCGCTAATCCCTGCATTGACATGGTGATTCACAACTAAAGCTGGATTTGACACAAAACGTAAGTCCAGTATGTTAGTTTCTCTAGTTGGATGTCTAACAATTTGTGTCAAATTAAAATCAGCTACAATATCAAGCATTAGTTTACTGACTGCTACATAGCTGCCCCCTTGGCGGATAATACTGTTGTCCCAATCCACACTAGGCAAATTAAAATCTCCAAGAAGACAAATAGATGCTGATTGAGGGATTTTTGAAAGAGACAAATCCAGTTCCTTTAAATAATCAACATCAGATGATGAATACTAATCCACTTTATTTCACAATTTGAATCTAGGGTATTTTCTTCAGTAACTATGTGAGTATTTTTCACGGCAATAAACACTCTACCATGGGAGCTAGATTTCCTGTCTTTCCTAAAAACCTGGAAGTAGTGGGGAAAGATTTCTCCCGAAGCAATGCCATCGTTGAACCATGACTCCATACCAACTACTATGTCGGGGTTTTCACCTTCAATCAAGGCTTGAAAACTAGCTTCCTTTGCTAGCTCTGACAATTCATGTTTATAATTTTTAAAGTCTTAAACTTCTGCCAGTTGCATGTCTTTATAGGTCTACGATTCTTCCTTTTAATTTTAAAGAATGGTGTGGATGCCTTGGTAGGGGATCCAATATCTGGGGGGACATTTAAGTCCAATTGTGACTCTGAGGTATCCAAGGACTGAGATGCAAGTAAATTGAATCTATTATAAGTTTCAATATTATCACCAGTGAAGAGGGAAGAATCAAAGTTGGGGAGATCACTGTTACAACAGGTCCAGGAGTAAGATGGATGGATGCTCCACTAAAATCTTATAAACCTGTTAATTCATTTCAACACATGCACGATGAAACCAAAAATTACAAGTTTCACTCTCAATTGCTTGTTGCCCATCCTTAGCAGCTTTGTTACAAACCGTACAAGGGAATTTGGCTGATACGGCCCTGGATTTAAATTAATGTCATTTTCAAGAATGAGTATAAAAAGCACATAAGTCTTTGGTCTAGAAGTCAGAAGCGTGATGTTCATCTTATTAATGCAATTAGCATTATTAGTAAAATAGAACAAACTCACCCGATCCACTGGGTTGGTGATTGTACCCAATAGTGGTGTGTTCCAATGTTCGGCAAAATGCAAGTGTGGCACTGACAGTGATCTGTAGTTTAAAATTCTATTTAGAAGCAAAATTCTGATCCCGGTTAGCAAAGAAAGTAGAAATCCTCCATGACCACAGTTTCCCATTGCACTGTCCAAATTTTCCACTGCACACGCTGAGTCCATGAATCCATGATAATACACACGAGGCACGGTATCCAAGATGGCTTCCAGTGGCTCAAAAAATGTGGTATCAAGTCCAAAAGTTGCTATCAGAAATGAAGCTAAAAGTGTAAAAATGCACAACTCAGCTAATGCTAGAGTTAATAAAAAAACATCTAAATGACTAAAAATCATAATAAAATCACGAATTGAAGTTAAAGTTTAAAAAGGAGTAATCCTTCAAAATAGAGAGCTGAAACAAAACAAAACATGCCCTTTCACACGGACATGTAGCACCTGCAATGTCCAAGCTGGCTGTGTCCTGACCGTAAGCTTCGGTCTCGGAGACCCACTTCCTGGGTTGCTGACCGGGGCAGGTGTGCGGACAATTCAGCAATGGGTCCTTTGGCCTTGGTGAGAACTGCTCACAACAACCTGGAGGTGAGACACCGAGCAGTACTAATCACTGCCTGACAGAGAAGAAAAGCAATAGCAGTGTCTCCACTTCCAGATCCAGCAGTTTTCATGCCCTATGTCACTCACAACTTGGACTCAGCAGCCACCTACGAACAGGTGACCCCACATGAGGAGCACCCCCTGTCCTGTTTCTGTTCCCTAAATCACCGGAACAGCTAACCAGGCCCAGTTCAGGATGTGCTCGGGATTGGAGTTATTCTCAGAGTTATCAAGCTGACAGGAGAGAGCAATAGCCTTGGTATTCCTGCTGTTGGGATGGTAGGTGAGGATGAAATTTAACCGGGTGCAGACGAGAGCCTAATGGGTTTGATGGGAGTTGAGTCTCTTAGTGTCCCAAATGTAGGAGAGGTTCTTGTGATCTATCCAAACCAAAACAGGATGCCCTGCCCCTCCAGCCAGTGTCATCATTCTTTCAGGGCCTCCTTGACAGCCAGAAGTTCTGAGATTCTGACATCATAGTTGCTCTTGGCTGGAGTCAAGCGATGGGAAAGAAGGGTACATGGGTGTAGCCGGCTATCCGCAGAAGAGCGCTGGGAGCGTACACCTCCAATGCCAACATCTGATGCATCCACCTCAACGACGAATAGCCAGGATGAGACTGGGTTTTTCAGCACCAGTACTGTGGTGAAATGTCACTTTAGTTCGAAGAATGCTTGGTCAGCTTTGCTTATCCAATGAGACCCTGCAGAGATCTGCTTGGTGAGTGTAATTATGGGAGCCATGATGGAACTGCGGTTTCTGATGAAGTGCCATTTAAAGTTTGCAAACCCATAAAGCCTCGCACCTGTTTGACAGTTTGGGCCACGCTATGATTGCCTGAACTTTACACGGGTCCTTTTGAACACTGGAAGGGATGAGTATATCATCCAAAGATGACACCTGCTCTTTGTAGAATTCACACTTCTCTGGTTTGGCATAAAGGTTGTTCCTGAAGGGCCGCCTGAGAGCCTTCCGGAGATGCTGGAGATGGTCCTGGCAAGAGTGGGAGTAAATAAGAATGTCATCCAAATATACAAAGACAAACTGATTCAACGTATCCAGGAGCACATTGTTGACTAGGGCCTGAAAAACACCGGGGGCATCGGCCAGATCAAATGGCATCACAAGGTAGTCATAGTGACTAGCGGGCATGTTGAATTCTTTCTTCCACTCATCCCCTTCTCAAATGTGAACCAGGTTGTGAGCTTTGCAGAGGTCTATCTTAGTATGGTTGCTCCCTGGTGATGTTCAAATGCAGAGGCAAGCAGGGGAAGAGGGTAGCAGTTCTTCACCGTGATATTGCTGAGGGGCTGATAATCAATGCAGAAGTGGATCTTATCATCGTTCTTGATCACAAAAAAGGATCCCACTCCTGCTGTTGAGGTAGATAGACAGATAAATCTTAAGGCTAATGGACAAGAGAGAAAGAAGAACTAGCCCTAAGGAGGCTAGAATCAGGTAAAAAGTCAACAATGCAGTCGTATAACCAGTGTGGAGGCAGGGATGTGGCCTTCTTCTGACTGAAGACCTCAAGAAGTTCAGTACATTCAGCTGATGAGGGCTTGAGCTGGACCCAGTCAGGTAGACAAAAATGCTAGTTCCCACCCTTTAGGGACCAATCGAACTGTGGGTTGTGTCAAAAGAGCCAGGGAAGGCCAAGCACCAGTAGCAGTTCGGGTAAATCTTTAAGACAGAAAGAGAGCTGTTCTCTATGGCACAAGTTGGAGAGCTCTGTGGAAAAGTGGTCTTGCTGGTTCCCAGAGGCTGACCATCCAGAGCCTTGATATCGATATTTTCTCTCAATTACTGAGTAGGTTCTCCCCATCTTTGAGCCAGAGGGATATGCATAGGTTCCCAGTTGTCCAGAAGTCAATCAATTCCAGAAGCTCATGAGTTAGGGATCCCTATGCCAGGGAGGGTGGAAGTATTACTCGATAAAGGAGAGATGCCAGCAAGAGAACCTACCTATCCGAATTTCCTTCTTACTGATGGGTGTCCTTTTTTACTCAGTGCTTGGGGCATGATACCTGTATGTGTCTCGAAGAGTCACAGTAAAGGCAGCAACCTATTCTTCTGCGTGAATTGGTTCCTCCTGTTATAGGTGCAGGAGCCCCTCCTGCATGGGCTCTTTCACTGACTATGTAATGGCTGATGGGAAAGTGGATGAAGAGTGATCTAAGGAGTAGGAGGCTCGGGGCATTCTCTGTCTGTGCCACACAGCTGCCTGGTTGTCTATTCGAATGGCCAGATTTATCAGGTCATCCGGGCTATCCAATTCATCATGCACTGCAGTCTAATGCCAAACCTCTGTATTCAGCCTACAGTGGAAAGCAGTGATGAGAGATCTCTTGAGCCACCCAATCTCAACCGCAGGAGTGCAGAACTTTACTGCGTAGTCTTTCACTGACCATCTCCATTGGCACAGGTCCAGGAGTTGGTGGGTACCCTCTGACCCTGCATTAGAAGGACAAGCATGCTCTTAAACTCAACCACAAATTGCTGGAAAGTCTAGGGTGCAGGAGAACCTTATTCTCGTAGGGTGTTAAACAAGCTAAGTTGAGAGTCTATCTAAGATATTCACCACGTAAGCCGATTTACATGCATCATTATCGAATCAACTGGCTGGGCTTGGAAGGTAATAAAGTTTCTGTAGCTGTTGTGGTCGCCGGAGTATTGGCCTCGTGGAGGAATGCTCAATTCAGGTCCAGAAGCAGCCAAGAGAATTGGACCATTACTGGCTGAAGCTGATGAAGCTGCAATCGAGGAGCATGGAGCAAGTGGCAGTGCTGGAAGTGACGCTGTCCTGGCAGAAAGCAGTGAGAGCAGAAGTGGCCGCCACCTGATTCTGGCTGTCTATTTGAGCTGCTGAATCATTGTTGCGAGTGCTGACCACTGTTCTTCCAGCTTGGACTGGGCTTGCCATTTTGAGAGTAGTTGTCACATTGCAGGAGCCATTTCTGCCAACCCAGCCTCTCACCCACCTGACCAATGAAATTCAGGGCCGCCTTCATCCATTCTCTCTCCACTGACTCCATTTTGATGACCAAGTGTTGTTGACAGGAGTTCAGTGATGGCTCAAGAGCAGAGGGAGAAACACTGACCCAAAATGAATAGTTTGCCGACTTTTAACAAGAACCTTACAGAACAAAAGGAAAATAATAAATGCTAGGCCAACAGGGACTTTCAAACTAGCTAAAAAATAATGCTGTCACTGTGGTTCGAAAATCTGAACGCCCCTTGATATTGCTGCTAATTGAGATCAGTAACAGCAGCAGAGCTACTAAAAAACATCCTCTCTTGAAGACAATTAATACTTAATTAATGGTAATATTTTTATTGAAAATAATACCATATGGTATTTTCCAGAAATGGTAGGCACACTTACATTTATATACAGTATATGCTGAACAATTCGTTTAATAAACCTACAGAAACCATCAACCTGCTACATACATAAAATAAGACTCAGTTAGCTATATGTACATATGACATTTTGTAATTAACTAATTATTTATATAGATAAAAGATTCATCAACATAAGCATGTTCAATGCATCAGTCTAATAGACTATAAAACTTCTATCTGCGCTTAATATCCCTAAAATAACTGTTCCAGTTACTTACAATTCCATGATTCACCAATTCAATTGTCTCTTTATGCATCTGATTTTATATCCTTTACTGCAAGTGTTAGTATAATACAGCTATAGCAATGCATAATTGTAAATATATTGTATTGTAGTACTATGAATATCAACTGCTTATTACAATAGTAATTACACGCATCCATTCATAAATCCTTGAAACCTTGAGTATGTCAAAAATCAAAATGTAGATGATTTTATTAAAGTTTGTGCACCTTCTTTATTTGGATGGCAAGCATTTGATGTGTCAAAGGTAAAGAAATATGGTCAATACAAATGAAAATTAATGCAAATTGGATTACTGAATCCCTGAATTTTTGACCATATTTTCAACAGGGATCATGACTAAGTTTCAGATCTTGAAGGTTGCAAATAAGTCAACAGGTAAACAAATACAATGAACAGGCAATAAACAGATTTGTTTGCTGTTATATGTATTTCAGAGAGACAGTGAACTAATAATTGATAGAACTTTCGATCATGAGTCTGAGTATTTTGAAAAAGGGAGTGAGCACCATTAGCAACTGGAATGCAATGATCATCTTAATAAATGCCACTCTAAAAATCCATTGTGCTCAGAGACCCACCATTCTTGTGGATCTTCTGACGTGCCATTTGGCCTCCACTTTTAATTAAAATGTTAAAAATTGGAGGAAAGCAGGAATTCATTTGAACAATTCTGTATTTGAGGTCCACTCTTGCCAAATGTAAAATGCTTGTTGATTCCTGAATATTATTCCTTCTGCTATAATCTGTAGAAACATTAAGGAAAGTATCTTAGCAGGATGGTAAAATTACGTCCAGCAGTAGTTTTTCATATTCAATGAACATTCTGAAGGAGCAGATGAACTTAATTTTTCTTTGTTCTTTTTAAACACAAATACTTGGCACCTTCCCTTAACTACCATCTAAAAATCCACTAAAATATAATTTTCATGTTATTTTCACTGCCCTGAAGAAGTATCCACCTAATGCAAAATTATTAATGAGCATCGGATAAAACTTTGATGAAAATCCCAATTTAGTCCCTTTGTGAACAAATTGAACACTGTACCCATTGCAACAAGGCTACGGTACTAGTACTCCATCTGCTGGACTATCTAATGGACAAGGCTTCCAGTTGACATGCGAGATTTCTAGGTTGGGGTCCAGAAGGTAATTTGATACCACATAAATTTACTGATAATTTGAATAAACTTATCTTCATGCGAACCAACACTGGACCTTAGCTAACATAAAATAACTTGATATAGTTAGCTGGGCCATTTATCAAAATCATCTCTTCATATAACTATATTAGGAGAGCATTTAAGAATTCTTTCAATCATTCCTGCATCAATCTAGATCGTAGGTCACTTATCCATGCTTCACTTAATATTAACAAGTGTTGAAAGCATATTAGTGGCACTGAGATATAACATTAAAGCTCTAGACTTAATGATGGTATGAAAGCCTTGAGTCCGTGGAAGAACAGAAACAGTTATTGCAATGGAGTGATCAAAAAATAAAGATGAAGATCAGCTTTATTGGTCACGTACATCAAAATATTGAGTGAAATGCGTTGTTTGAGTCAAATCAAATCAGCAGAGACTGTGCTGGACAGCCTCCAAGTGTCGCGATGCTTCCAATGCCAACCTAACATGCCCACTACTCACTAACCCTAACCATACGCCTTTGGAATGCAGGAGGAAACCAGAACACCCAGAGGAAATCCACACAGTCACAGGGAGAGCGTACAAACTCATTACAGCCAGTAGCAGGAACGGAACACTGATCTCACAGCTGGCCATGTAATAGCATTATATTAGTTGCTTCTGTACCATGTTGCCCTTCTGCACTACCATTTGGCCTTCACAACCTCACCACCTCACAAACTACTCTCCACATGGCCATGCCCAGTAGATCATGCCCCCATTTGAGGTTCCCACACTAACCTCATAACTCACTTCAGTACTCTCAAATGCCAGAATGAAAGCAACTCATCCTCAGTCCTGAAGGTTTGACTGAGGTGGAAATGGATATTATGCGGTTTTATCAATGTATTATATCTGGAACACAGTTAGTTAGTTAGTTAATTTAGGCCCAAGACCTTTCTATTGGAAACTATTTACACATAATTCAACAGCCTTGAGTGCACCTGATACTCAACAGACTAAGCTATCTATTTTTAGACCCATCAGAACCACAAAAAGTGGTCTCTCACTCCTGTCAAAAGTACCTTGTGCTCCTGACCATTCCAAAAAGCATAATCCTCTGCTCACCATCTCCACTTCTAAAAACACCTTCACAAACAATATGTAAATGGTAGATTGACCAATCTGAGCATCAAAATTGAATCCATTCAATCAGCATCCTCTCACAAACAACAGAAAATCTGCAGATGCTGGAAATCCAAGCAACACGAACAATATGCTGGAGGAACTCAGCAGGCCAGGCAGCACCTATGGAAAAGAGTACAGTCGACATTTCAGGCAGACACTCTTCAACAAGACTGGAGAAAAAATGATGAGGAATCAGAACTAGAAGATGGGGGAGAGGAGGAAGAAACATAGGGCGATGGGTGAAACTGGGAGGGGTGAAGTAAAGAGCTGGGAAGTTGATTGGTGAGAACAATACAGGGCTGAAGAAAGACGAATCTAATAGGAAAGGGCAGAAGGCCATGGAAGAAAGAAGAAGGGGGAGGAGCACCAAAGGGAGGTGATGGGCAGGCAAGGAGATAAGGGGAGAGAAGGAAAAGGGGCTGAGGAATAGAGAAAGAGGGGGGCATTACCAGAAGTTCAGAAATCGATGTTCATGCCCCTATTGTCCTTTATAATCAGCATCCTCTCTTGTGTTTTCTTTTCCATTTGTCCATCAAGCCAAAACTTAACGAGGGTCTCCTCGCCTGGCATGTACATACATGTTCCATTAGTTTTACTCTCAATTCCTGTTATTCCATATCCAAACACACCCCATTCATGAATTTATCTTATCTGACTCCTAAGCCATCCACTTGTGGTCAATCTGATTTCCTTCCTTGCCCTCACACTACTCTAAATGGAAGTGCTTTCTCCTGCACTGATATCATTCCCCTCCTCAAATATCTGTTGAACATGAAGGGTATAGTTGACTATCTCCATAAATTTAAGCGTGAAGAATGAAAGGGCATTGAGCTTTGAGCTGTCACATGCCACTGGGTCCCTGTTTCTGTGTTGTATATTCCATTAGGATAAGGGATAATCTGTCAAAGTGTCCAAACTCTATCCATAATTTCCTTCTTCTTGCCACGGAATCATACCGAGCATCCTACCAGAACATCGTTATGACAGGACTCCTTATTTGTATGTCTGCACTGTTGTTTTCTTTTCCTCTACCAGCCCATCTGCTGCATCAACAGACTCCATTGCTCCAATGGAGACTTGACAAGTCTTTCATCTCCCACTTTCTATTATTTAGCATTCATTCATCAGGACTTCTGTTACATCACTCACGTTCTACTCTCCCATTATTCTGCCTGTGTAAATCTCTTCTCAACTTTTTCCATCTTCCTCTTTCTCTGGCTTCATCACGCTCTCCAGTTTCTCTTTTCCTTTGACTCTTACTTCCCAAACAGCTTCTTTCATTTGCCCCGTTAATATTAGATGTACAGTCAGCTGCACAGTGCTTTGAAACTCCCTCCATCATCCTCTCCACCACCTCCTTTAACTCAAACCATCCCTCAACAGTTTCCCTTAACTCCGGGTCTTCCTCCAACACATCTCAGTATTAGATCATCACCAATTTAAGCTTACAACTTCTTAAATTTCAGTGAAGGCTTTTACAACATAATATCACCAAGTGGATCCTACTTACATAAAATAACAAATTACATGTTCAGTGTCTTTTTTTTTCTTCACAGATGCTATCCAGGAGCAGTCTGAACAATTTATGCATTTCATTATTGTACTGTAGAAAGATGTTAAGGTTCTAAAATGTCATGTGCAAGCTGGATTTCTGTATGCTAATATTAATACACAGGGACTTAGGGAACTCATGTATCCACCATTTCAATAAAAATAACAACCTATTTTAATCAAATGAGTTAGAAATGCAATGTGAGCATTTAAATGCCTGTCAGTTTCATATCACCAACTGCTTTGTTCCATATTCACCAAAATGCCTTTATCATACAGGCATGTGCAGTTACTATGCTCGTAGTAATAGAAAAGTGAAGCTAAATATATAGCTGCTAATCAGAGTATATCATACACAATGGCATGCTTCTCTGATTGTTGCCTTGTAAGAAGGGTAAACAATAGACAACAGAATTTCGCATAATAAGTGGGCATACAGCAGTGATTGAACAGGATCGTTTCCAAGCTGAACTCCGAGCTGGCAATACTGAATTATACTGCTGGGTTTGCAACACTTTACATTGATGATAGACTGGGCATAGTGGGGAGCAGGAATACATGCTGGAATTTTAATTTGTTGCCTTTTAAAGGCACGCGTCCTGAATATCTTCGGGTCCATTATCTCAAAATATACAGTTTTTGGTTCACTACTCGGGAGGCCTGTCTCCCTTCTTTCTTACACTAGTCAAATGAAGATTCAAACAAAGGACAGAAAATGCAGGAAGAACCTAGTCAATCAAGAAGCATCTGTGGAAAGGGGAATTAGCCAATATTTTAGGTCTGTGACTCTTGCTTAGAACTGGAGGGAGAGTGGTAGTTTAACAGTTTTCAAAGTAGAGTGGCAAGGAGGAGTGAAGTATAATGTAGAACACAAAATGGAGTAGGCTAAGATGGGTCAAGTGGTAGTAAGTAAGACGACCAACCATTAACAAGAGATTTTAAAGAAACTGGTGTGAAAGGAACATTCGTGTGATAATAGGAAACAGTGACAAAGCATCATACCTGAAGTCAGAAAATACGATGTTCATTACAAAGAGTTTGCAAAGTGCCTAGACAGAAGATAAAATGCTATCCTTCTCCATTACATTGGGCCTCAGTCGGAGGGGTTGTCGACAGACAAATCAAAATGGGAGTAGAATTGAAAATTATAGCACCATCAGGATCTGGGATCACTCCTGGGGATCGAGCACAAAGCGATTATCCAGTGAGCATTTGGTTTCTCTTGTGTGGAGCTAGCTGCACTGTGATCCTCTGATACTGTGCACTGGACTGGAAGAAGTGCCGTGAATTGCTGTTTCACCGGGAATGATCGCTTGGATCCCTGGATAGTTGGAAGGGATGAGGTGAACAGAGAGAAGGTGGAAATATTGTTTTTGTTTTGATTCCAGCATCTGGAGTTGGATTTGTTTTCCATTAGTAATTAAAGGCTTATCTATTACTTGCTAAATGACATCCAAATGCAAATGTAACCTTTAAAATATGTGGATATCAGAAGGGTAATTACTGCTTTAGCAACATTCATAATAGAGGGCTGTCCTCTACTACAAATACACCAGAGGAATGCAATTAACTTATTTTTGATTATGAAAGTGTTTTTCACCTAATTGTGCGAAGGTTCAATGCTCTCAAAGTTTCAGTGCTATTTGATATTATCTCATGCTTTAAAAGTAAAAAGCTTGATTGTTATTGCAGTTCCTACATTACTGCAAAGTCTAATTTGTAATTATGCAGAGTTTGAAGCAAAACTGGCCAATTTCATTATAATATGTAACAGTGTGACTCAAAAAGCATCTGATCAAAGTTTTCAATTTGTATCTTCAAATGTGTAAGAGAGAAAATGAGGACATTTCATTCTCAGAAGTTGATGAATGATTGGAACACACTTCAATGTCATACCCTGGAATAAAAAAAAACTGAAGCATGCTTGATGGGCTTCATTAAAAATGTTTCTTTTGGCAAGCAACCGATCAGACGAATTCTAGAAAACTGGGAGGCACGTAGACAGTGGTTAATTTAAAAATATGCATGCTATCACAATTGTGTGATTTGAACTCCAGACACATTGCACTATCTGGTCTTTCAGAGAGATATAACCACGGCTTAGAAAGCATATTAAACTGCACAGCTCCACAGTGTTGAGCTATACGTTCATCCTCCTGTATTACATTTACCACTCCTATCTTCTGTTCTACTGATGGGTTTCCTTCCTTCCTCAGTGCAACATTCCAAAACTTGTATTGTGGTCCAGTGTTTTTCAGTTTCTTGGTCTGTCGCATTCTATCTCTGGCGTTCGTGCCTAGAAATAGTCCAACATCTCAGTGGGAATTGGAACTAAAGATACTAATAAGATGCCTATAAGTTGAAAAGTAACAGTATAAATAGCAGTGATGCTTCACTCCCTGATGAGCTCAATGGCTTTTATGCACACTTTGAAAAGGAGAATAAAACTACAGTTGTGTGAATCCCCAAAGCATCCAATGATCCTGTGATCTCTGTCTTAAGCCAATGTCAAAGCATGCTTCTGGCATGAACTGTTTCAAGATATCAAACCCTGATGGTGTACCTGACTGGGTACTGAAAACTTGCGCTGACTTACTAGCTGTATAGTTCAGGGACATCTTCAACCTCTCACTGATACTGTCTGAGATTCCCAACTGCTCCGAAAGAGCATCAAGCATACATAAGAGCAGCCTCCATGACAATTGCCTGGTAGTGCACTCATCTGTTGTGATGAAATACTTTGGGAGGTTGGTCAAGGTTAGAATTAACTCCTGAACGAGCAAGGATTTAGACCCACTGCAATTTTCCTACTGCCGCAACTGTCTACAGCAAATGCAGTCTCACTAGCTCTCCACTTGGCTTAGATGCATCTAAATAACAGCAATACATACATCAGGCTGCTGTTTATTGATTACCCTTGACATTCAATTCCATCATCCCTCAGTACTAATCAACAAGCTTCAAAACCTAGGCCTCTGTCGCTCCCTTTGCTACTCATCCTCATCGGGAGACCACCATCATTGAGGATCATAGAACATAGAACATGGAACATAGAATAGTACAGCACAGTACAGGCCCTTCAGCCCACAATGTTGTGCCTACCCTCAAACCCTGCCTCCCATATAAGCCCCCACCTTAAATTCCTCCATATACCTGTCTGGTAGTCTCTATATTATCAATATTAATAGCTCCTAGCTGATAATCAACAGAGGCACACCTCAAGGATATGTACTTTGCCCACTGCTCTGCACTCTGTATAGTCATGACTGTGGCTAGGCACAGCTCAAACACCATCTGAAAATTCGCCAATGGCACCACTGTCATCAGTAGAATCTCAGGCGGCACTGAGGTGTACAGGAATGACGTAGATCTCCAGATGAGTGTTGTCACAATAAGAACCTCACACTGAACATAAACAAAACCAAGGAATTGATTGCAGGACTTCAGGAAGTGAAGGCTGGGATAAGTCACACCATTTCCCATTGAGCGGTCAGTGGTGGAAAGGTTAAGCATTTTGAAGTTTCTCAGCATCATTGTCTTTGAGGATTTATTCAAGATTCAGGATTCAAAATTCAAGATTGTTCAATGTCATTTCCAGTACACAAGTGCAAAAGAGAACAAAATAATTGTTACTCTGGATCCAATGCAGCACATAAAAACACAATAAGATAAAGAACACAATAACAATAAAAACACAATAAATATAAATACATAAGATGGCTTAGATGCATAGATTGATTGCATGTCTATAGGCACAGGAGTGTCTGTACATAAGATGACTGGCAGGAAATGATAAAGTAGTGGTGCTTAGGTGTGTGGAGTGATGGGTTAGTGGCTGGAGGTATTGATGAGCCTTACTGCTTGGAGAAAATATAAGTTTTGAGTTTGGTGGTCCTGGCATGAATGCTATGTAGTGTTTTCCCTGATGGGAATGGGGCAAGCAGTTCATCAGCGGGGTGGGTGAGATCCTTTGAGATATTACTGGCCCTTTTCCAACACTTTTCTGTACATGGGTTGGTGATGGTGATGCGTTGGGCAATTTTGACTACCTGCTGTCTCGCCTTCCAGTAGACTGCTCTGCAGTTTCCATACCGTGCAGTGATGCAGCTTGTTATGACCCTCTCTTTCTGTACATCTGCAAAATGACACGAGTATAGATGCGCACTTCAGAATACTCATAAAGTACAGGAATGGTGAGCTTCCTTGATTGTGTAGAATGTGCTTTGGGACCAGGAGAAGTTATGCAAGATGTGCACTACTAGGAGTTTGAAATTGCTCACAGTTTCCACTGCTACGCCACCGATGCAAAGAGGGGTTTAAGTGGTGCAAGTTCTCCTGAAGTCCATAACCTTCTCTTTTGTCTTGTTGACATCAAGGAAGATGCTGTTTGCCTGGCACCAGGCCACAAGCTCTCCCACCTCCTCTTTGTAGGCTGTATCATCATTGTTGGTGATGAGCCCCACCACGGTTGTGTCATTGGCAAACTTGACAATGTGATTGGTCAGGTGTGTGAACTTGCAGTCATGCGTGAGCAGAGCATAAAACAACAGGCTCAGCATACTGCCCTGGGGGGCATCCTTGTTGCGGATGATTATTATCTGAATGGTGGCCGATTAGGAAAAGGGGAGGTGCAACGAGACCTGGGTGTCATTATACACCAGTCATTGAAAGTGGGCATGCAGGTACAGCAGGCGGTGAAAAAGGCGAACGGTATGCTGGCATTTATAGCGAGAGGATTCGAGTACAGGAGCAGGGAGGTACTACTGCAGTTGTACAAGGCCTTGGTGAGACCACACCTGGAGTATTGTGTGCAGTTTTGGTCCCCTAATCTGAGGAAAGACATCTTTGCCATAGAGGGAGTACAAAGAAGGTTCACCAGATTGATTCCTGGGATGGCAGGTCTTTCATATGAAGAAAGACTGGATGAACTGGGCTTGTACTCGTTGGAATTTAGAAGATTGAGGGGGGATCTGATTGAAACGTATAAGATCCTAAAGGGATTGGACAGGCTAGATGCAGGAAGATTGTTCCCGATGTTGGGGAGGTCTAGAACGAGGGGTCACAGTTTGAGGATAGAGGGGAAGCCTTTTAGGACCGAGGTTAGGAAAAACTTCTTCACACAGAGAGTGGTGAATCTGTGGAATTCTCTGCCACAGCAAACTGTTGAGGCCAGTTCATTAGCTATGTTTAAAAGGAAGTTAGATATGGCCCTTGTGGCTACAGGGGTCAGGGGGTATGGAGGGAAGGCTGGGTTCTGAGTTGGATGATCAGCCATGATCATAATAAATGGCGGTGCAGGCTCGAAGGGCCGAATGGCCTACTCCTGCACCTATTTTCTATGTTTCTATGTTTCTATGTTTCTATGATGGGAGGGAGGAGCGGTTGTGCCTCCTGACTTTCTCAGGTCTGTAAGTTTAGAAGAGTCCCAAGACACTGATGCAATGGCGAAGCAGGTGTGCCAGTGCTCTAATTCATTAGGAATTTGAGGAGATATGGTATGTCACAAATGACTAGCAAACTTCAACAGATGTATGGTGGAGAGCTTTCTGACTGGTTCTTTACCACCTGGTATGGAGGGGCTACTGCACAGGATCAGAAAAATCTGCAGAAATTTGCAAACTTGTTATCCTCTTCAGCATCAGGGACGCCTTCAAAAGGCGATGTCTCAGAAAGTCAGTATCCATCATTAAGGATCCCTATCACCCAGGACATACCCTTTCTCATTGCTACCATTAGAAAGGAGGACAGGGTTGTAAACTCATCCAGCTCTATCATGAACACAGCCTGTCCCACCATTCAGGATATCTTAAAAAGGTGGTGTCTCAAGAAGACCACGTCCTTCACTAAGTACCCTCACCATCTGGGACATGCCCTCTGATTAATACCGTCAAAAGGGAGGTACAGGAGCCTCTTCACCCCCATCACCAGATTTCTGAACAGTCTATGAACCCATGAACACTGCCTCACTGTTCCTCTTTTGTATTATTTATTTATTATAACCATAACACCCTGGGAAAGGTTTCACTGCGAATGTAATGGTTTTTCTGTAGGAGTAGTGTTTAGGTTATGGTTGAAGATAACAGGTGCTTTGGAATGTGAGCCGTCCAATGAAGGGAATGTGTTTCTGTGCTGTGTGCCTGACGCCGAGGTGATCTGGGTCTTTTGTTTGGCGGAAGATGGAGACAGAAGATGCAGGAGAGGAGAGATCGCAGGATGGACTTGGAGTGGGGCCGGGAGTCAACGAAGCCCAAGAATTTCTATGGAGGATCGGAGAAGGGGAAACCCTGAGTTCCAACTTGTGCACATTAGACTGTTTAATTAAAATGGGCCCTTTTCTTTTTTGTTTTCTTTTCACTATCCCTGTAGTCAAATTAAGAATTATAAAGCTAAATCATTTAATTGTATGCGGTGTACTGTCTGATATTTCGCGGTACTGATACGTAACAGGGTAACAAACCACGCAGCGTCAACACAAACAGGGGGTTTCGGGGTGGACTCGCATCTCAATCTCACACGCTTGGCAGGGCCAGAGATTGTCTTCCCAAGACTTACACAGCTGACAGAAGCTGAGGGTCACATAACTTATACAAGTTTTTATGTCCTTGCACCATAATGCTGCCATAAAACAACAAATTTCATGACATCTGTCAATGATAATTGTTGTGTCTATCACAACTACATATCAATTAAATAAAAGCACACACATGGGAGATGGCTTTAACTGGTGCATTCACATTCAAATGAGAGAGAGAAAATACTGAGCATGTACAGACAATAGCACATGTGCAGACAACAGAGCAATACATAGTGCTAAGATGGGGGTCATTGCTCTAAAAGAAATAGATCCATACATTACACTTCCTCCCCCTTTAGATTAATACAACATAAAACTGTGTATGCACAAAACATTCAATTTCCTTTCATAAACCAATATTCCAAATAAACAGGCTTTCACAATAACAGTCCATAACTAACTTCACAGTTCTAAAGGTTCAGTCTTTTGGGTGGCACTCTGTTTCTTTCAGGATAGCACCTTTGGATCTACGGAATGGTTTGGCAGGTGTCTTCTCAATGTTAACGTTCTCATCGTGCCTCTGGACCTGCGGAGTGGCATCAGATTTGGTAGGTATCTTGTCTAAGACAACGTCCTTGGTTTAGTGTCATGTTGCTGTCAGTGACATCATCACTGAGAGGTAAGTCTGGTGACTGTAATCTGTCTGTCTTGTTGGATGCAATTTGTTTGAGCATCCAGTGTCTGGTTCACATGACGTCTCCATGTCTGATCTCCAACATCCACTGTGTATATCAGTGGTCCAGTTCTTATAGCTATCCTACTGGGTGCCCACTTGTCTTCTGGGTAATCACGCGCTAAAACTTCCTGTCCAATCTCAAAACTCCTTGCTGCTTCACTTGGCAACTGTCTGAACTGTTTATTCTACACTTCCCTCTGGTTTCAGGAGGTCTATGCGAGATCTCAGATTCCTGCTCATGAACAGCATTGTAGGTGTTTAATTTGTCGTCACATGATCAAAGTTCCGATTCACAAAAAGGAATTTGTCTGCCTTGTGCTGCAGAGAAATATCTTCCTTGTCCATCACTTTAATAGACTTCTTGAAGCTTTGCATAAACCTTTCAGCTAACACATTCATGGCTGGGTGGTGAGGAGTTAATTCAAAATATCTGATGCCATTTTTCTTCATGGGCACCAAAATTCTTCTGACATGTATGGTGGTTCATTGTCACTCACAATTTGTTCTAGTAAGTCACTTCTGGTGAAGACAGAGGCGGTTGACTTCCTGCTTGACTCTTCGATCACCATTTGGAGATAGGCTTTTGGTAAGTCAATCTTTGAAAAGCTCTCCCTGCCTGTCAATGACGTAGACTTGTTTTCTATTCATGACAGGGGATACTGTGCAGTACACAGCACCGGGTTGATGCTCACTTTGAAATCTCCACATATGTGAATGGCTCCAGCCTTCCCTTTCTTGATCAATGGAATAATGGGCGTGGCTCAATCACTCCACTCAACCTTGGAGAAAATTCCAGATGCCTGCAAGTTCTGAAGACATACCACATTCTAACCTCCTTTTCTGTACTTCTGCTGCATTCTTTGCTGCAGTCTCTAACGATATTGCAATGGCTAATGTCCGTTCTAAGGTTATGTATGTTTTGGACAGTAGCCCCTTTTGAGTGCTTTGACTATGCAAGCCTGTCCCTTAATGCATCAGAAAGTCCATTTCTGAAGTCACAGTATTGGGAAAGTACACGCAGTTCCTCAAGATATTCAGAAAGGCTTTCATCTTTTGACTGATACCTTATGTAAAATCTAAATCTCTCAGCTATTACCAGTGGTTTAGGGCTCAAGTGATTTTGTAAAATTGTAAAAATTTCATAGAGCATCACGCTTGCTGGCTTTTCAGGGGTTACTAAATTGCATAAGAAACTGTACGTTCTTGCACCCATTAATCTAGAAGTGAGGGGCTTTCTTTTGTTCCTCCACATTGTTCGCATTACAATACAGTTCAACCTTCTTGATATACAACTCCCAAGCTTCATTAGTGCTATCAAATTTGTCAACTATCCCAACTGAAGTCACTGCCATGTTATTTTCACTTTAAATTCAGCATTTTTTCACTGTTACTACGCACTGCACTCACGCGTTTGTTAGCGTCTGTGACTACCTTCTCGTGCTGCTTAACTCTTGCTGTCTTGTCCCGTAACTGTTAATGCAGTTGGTGATATTTCCTGATATTCAGGTTCATACTCGTCACCAATTTGTTGTGTCTGTGCACAACTACGTATCAATTAAATAAAAGCATGTACATGGGAGATGGCCTTAACTGGTGTATTCACTTTTCAGTGAGAGAGAGAGACAGAGAACAATGTGCATGCACAGATAACAGATCAATGCATAGTGCTAAGGGGGGGGGGGTATTGCTCTAAAATAAATACATCCATACATAGCAATATATTTTTTTTCTCCAGTCATGCTGAAGTCTCTTGGCCCAAAACGTCCACTGTCTCTTTTCCATTGATGCTGCCTGGCCTGCTGAGTTCTTCCAGCACTTTTGTGTGTTGCTTGAATTTCTAGCATCTGCAGATTTTCTCTTGTTTGTGATTACAATAATCAATTTGATTCTGATTCCCGTTCTAATTAGTCTTTGTCATTATATTCAGCAAGATATCCAAGTTTCTGGATTTTCCACTTTTTTGGGTCACAACAATGTGCTTGTTTTCCATTCCTGCCTATGTATCAGTATCAGGGCCAATGATTGATCCTTTCGTGGAAGCAACTAATAGTCATTGCAAAGCAAGAGCATGTTAGTTAAAGAGCAAAGGAAATACTTATGCTGAACTTAGTCATTCAACTGTGGTCACAAGTCAGTGGGAACTTGTGAGATACATTGACTGCATTCATCATCTCTCTCTGCAAAGATTCAACTAAATATCTACAAGGCTCCCTGTTTTCAGTCCCAGGACTTTGCTCTTTCTTGCCTCCCCTTCAGTGATAAGAACACAATGTAGTATCAAAGATTTTCTTCAACTATAAGTATAGTCTACCACTACTTGTGTAGGTTTTGTTTTAGTGATAAAGGATTTTGCTGCAGAAATTCAAATTCTGTTGGATAACAATCAGCAGATATATTTTTATAATTAATTCCATGGAAGTAATAAGATCTAGTCCAGAAAAATGACGTAGTCTGTGAGTTTAGTTCTATGGGAAGGCTAAGCTCTCTGCACCAATAACTCAGCAATCAGAAGGCAATCCAGTCCCTTATGACCACTTCAAAGATCAAAAGGTCAATTATATCACAGACCAAAGAGCCTGTTACCTTAACCTGTCAACAAGCTAAGAACCATTGCGGCATGAATAATGCAAAGTGCTCAATGAATGTATATGATATTTGCAGTCTGTTTTTAATGGAGATGTTAAACTGATTAGTTAACAGGTTTAAGCATCAATATATATTACAGACAGTGTGCTATGTAATGATGTTCTTAAGCAATAAGAAAAATAAGCACTAGTAATCCTAACACAATGTGACTCTGGACTAAGTAGTTCACCCTCTTGGCCTCATTGTCATTGTGCTGGTGTCCAGTTGGTGGTTGTGCAAAGAAACAACATCTCCCTGCAGTGCGAGTGTTAGTATTACACACCTTTGCTGGCACTTCTGATCTCTTCCTCCATTCCTGAACTCAGGAACCAACTGAAAGACTTCGTCTATGATCTTCAAAGACAGTGGGAAAACCCTTCCAACAACATAGGGTTTCAGAGGGCCGTGAGGGAAATCATTGAGTGGAGAACCTGTTTGTACAGTGTGA
Organism: Mobula hypostoma; assembly: GCF_963921235.1. Classification (NCBI taxonomy): domain Eukaryota; kingdom Metazoa; phylum Chordata; class Chondrichthyes; order Myliobatiformes; family Myliobatidae; genus Mobula; species Mobula hypostoma. Next base: position 132,159,067 of record NC_086100.1, on the reverse strand, counting down.
GACCTAGTTGTTGCTCTCAGCCGGTTCCACTTTGCAGAATGGTCCTTAAAGTCAGTAGTGACCAATCAGCCACAAATCTGATGATCTGCAGGAGGTAAATGTGAGGAGAAAGTCTTGTCAAAAATTATCTGGCCCATTATTTCCGTCTATTATTCATTACATTGTTGATTCTTGGAATGAAAACACAATGTTAATAATGAGTAGTGTTGATCTATGAAAATTTCTTTAGTTGTAAGTCTGTGGAATTGATTGTCACAGATAACTGTGGAGGCCAAGACACTGGGTATATTTAAAGCAGATGTTGATAGCTTCTTAATTAGTAAGAGCATCAAAGATTATGGACAGAAGGCAGGAGAATGAAGTTGAGTGAGCAAATAAATCAGCCATGATCAAATAGTGGAGCAGACTTGATGGGTCAGATAGGCTAATTCCGCTGCTTATGGTCCTATGGACTAAAGAGTGTAAGTACAGCAAGGAAATAGGAAAGTAAAAGGAAATTTCAACTTAATTGAAAGGTATAAAAGTAGGGATGACATGATGCAAGTTTATAGGGAGTTGCACAGTCTCTTATTGCACAGATAGAGTAATGGGAATCCCAGGCAGGATAGTGGAATGCTCCTCTTGCGAGACGTGGGAAGGCAGGGAGACCTCCAGCGTCCCTGACAATTGCACCTGCAAGATGTTCATCCTGCTGTAATTTCTTACAGACTGCATTAAGGAATTTGAGCTGTAACTGGATGAATTCTGGGTCATTCAGAAGGCCAAGGGATTGATTGACAGATGATACAAGGAGGTGGTTGCATCTAAGGTGCAGGTATGATGTAACTGGGTGACCATCAGGAGGGGGAAGGCTGACAGGCAGCCAGTGCAGGGTACATCTGTAGCCATTCCCCTCAATAGCAGATACTGTATACTACTTTGGATACTGTTGGGGGCTGACAGCAGAGGAAAGCCACAGTGGTCAGATCTCTGGCACAGAGTCTGGTTCTGTGACTCAGAAAGGAAGTGGGGAAAAGAGACAGGCTGTAGTAAAAGAGGGTTCAATGGTAAGAAAATCTGTTTAAAGGTCACAGGCAGTTATAAGAAACATAAGGTTGTGAATGGAGATGATTTTAACTTTCCAATATTGACTGGCCTCCCATAGTGGATGTGATAGAGTTTGTCAAATTTAGATTGAATCATCATAATTCCATTAGTTTCGAGATAAGTATGGAGTAGAATAGGCCTGGTCCTCAGGATGAGTTCCTATGTAGGAGAAATGCCAATTTTGGTTGTTTCAGAAAGGATCTGGCAAGTGTGGTTTGAGACAGGTTGTTTCCTGACGAAGGTGTGCTTTGTAAGTGAAAGGTCTTCAGAAATGAAATTACGAGTCTACAAAGTCTGTATGTTACTGTCAGAATTAAAGGCAAGGTTAACAGGTGAGGGATCCTTTGAAAGATATTGAGGCCTTAGTTCGGAAGAAGACGGAGGTGCATAGCATTTATAGGCAGCAAGGAACAACTGAGGTACTTGAGATTGTAAGAAATGCAAGAGCACACTTAAGAAAGAAATCAGAATAGCAAAAAGAATGCATGAGGTTGCTCTATAAGGTGAAGGAGAATCCCAAGGGCCTCTGCAGATATATTATGAGCAAAAAGATAGCAAGGGACAAAGTTGGTCTTCTTGAAGATCAGTGTGGTTATCTCAGCATGGAGCTGAAAGAGATGGGGGAGATCTTAGAATGGATTTTTTTTGCATTTGTCTTTACTTAGGAGATGGACATAGAGTCTATAGAAGTGAGGCAAAACAGCTAAGAGGTCATGGACTGTATGCAAGTTACAGAGGATGAGGTGCTTGCTGTCTAAAGGCAAATTAGGGTGCATAAATCCCCAGGGACTGACAAGGTGTTCCCTTAGATCTTGAGCGAGATTAGTGCAGAAATTGCAGGGGCCCTAGAAAAGGTACTTAAGACATCCTTAGCCACCGGTGAGGTGCCAGAGGATTGGAGGATAGCTAATGTTGTTCTGTTGCTTAAGAAAGGTTCTAAGAATAAGCCAGGAAACTTTGGGCCAGAAAGCCTGACATCAGCAGTGGTCCTTTTGAAGATGCTGTAAGGATTGGTGTTGGGTCTGTTGTTATTTGTCATCCTTATCAATGATCTGGATGATAATGTGTTAAACTGGACCAGCAACTTTGTGGATGACACCAAGATTGGGGGTGTAGTGGGCAACAAGGAAGTTGTAGTGGGATCTGGGGTCATGGGGCTGATGACAGGATGATGCAAGGGAGCAAGGAATGTTCAAACCAACTGAATGTTGTCAAGCAAGAGAGATGAGGGGAAAGTAGAGAATGTAGGTTAGATCTAAGCATGTTGCTATCCTTCAAAATCTTTAATGTTTGGGGGGGGGGGTGGAATGACTTACCTGGGACAAGCTTCAGCAGCCAGATCTCTGGCACTGAGTCTGGCTCTGTAGTGCAGAAGGGAGGGTGGAAAAAGAGGAGAGCGGTAGTGATAGGGTACTCAAAGTTAGAGGTACAGATAGGAGGTTCTGTGATCGTGACAGAGAATCCAGGATGGTTTGTTGCCTCCCGGGTTCCAGGGTCAAGGATGTCTCTGATCGCTTGCATGACATTCTGAAGTGGGAGGGTGACCAGCCAGATGTTGTGGTGCACATCGGTACCAATGACATAGCAAGGAAGAGTGAGGAGGTCCTGGAGAGTGAACATAGAGAGCTTGGTAGAAAGTTGAAAAGCAGGACCTCGAGGGTGGTAATCTCAGGATTGCTACCTGTGCTACGTGCCAGTGAGGGTAAGAATAGGATGCTCTGGAGGATGAACAAGTGGCTGAGGAACTGGTGTAGGGGGCAGGGTTTCAGATTTCAGGATCATTGGGACCTCTTCTGGGGCAGGTGGGACCTGTACAAGAGAGACAGGTTACACCTGAACTATAAGGGGACAAATATCCTTTCAGGGAGGTTTGTTAGTGCTGTTGGGGAGGCTTTAAACTACAAATGTAGATTTGCAGGGGGATGGGAACCAGAGTGCCAGAGCTGACAGTGTGGCTGGGGTGAAAATAAATGATGTTAAAAGTTCAAGCAAATCCGCTGATAGAAAGGTTGTGAGTGGTGGTAAAAATCTTCTGAGGTGTATATATTTCAATGCTAGGAGTATTGTTGGGAAGGCGGACGAGTAGAGGGTATGGATTGACACGTGGAATTATGAGGTTATAGCAATTAGTGAAACTTGGCTACAGGAGGGGCAGGACTGGCAGCTTAATATTCCAGGGTTCCAATGTTTCAGAAGTGATCGAGGCAGAGGAATGAAAGGTGGGGGAGTAGTATTGCTTGTTAGGGAAAATGTTACAGGAGTGCTCAGGCAGGACAGATTAGAGGGCTTGTCTACTGAGTTCTTATGGGTGGAGCTGAGAAACAGGAAAGGTATGGCCACATTAGTGGGGTTGTATTATAGACCACCCAATAGTCAGCGAGAATTGGAGGAGCAAATCTGCAGAGAGATAGCAGGCAACTGCAGGAAACATAAAGTTTTGGTCGGGGTAGGGGATTTTAATTTTCCATATATTGATTGGGACTCCCATACTGTTCGGGGTCTAGATGGTTTAGAGTTTGTAAAATGTGTTCAGGAAAGTTTTCTAAATCAATATATAGAGGTACCAACTAGAGGGGATGCAATATTGGATCTCCTGTTAGGAAACGAGTTAGGACAAGTGATGGAAGTGTGTATAGGGGAGCACTTTGGTTCCAGTGATCATAAAACCATTAGTTTCAGCTTGATCATGGACAAGGATAGATCTGGTCCTAGGGTTGAGGTTCTGAACTGGAAGAAGGCCAAATTTGAAGAAATGAGAAAGGATCTAAAAAGCGTGGATTGGGACAGGTTGTTCTCTGGCAAGGATGTGATTGGTAAGTGGGAAGCCTTCAAAGGAGAAATTTTGAGAGTGCAGAGCTTGTATGTTCCTGTCAGGATAAAAGGCAAAGTGAGTAGGTATAGGGAACCTTGGTTCTCAAGGGATATTGAAACTCTGATAAAGAAGAAAAGAGAGTTGTATGACATGTATAAGAAACAGGGAGTAAATAAGGTGCTTGAGGAGTATAAAAAGTGCAAGAAAATACTTAAGAAATAAATCAGGAGGGCTAAAAGAAGACATGAGGTTGCCTTGGGAGTCAAAGTGAAGGATAATTCAAAGAGCTTTTACAGGTATATTAAGAGTAAAAGGATTGTAAGGGATAAAATTGGTCCTCTTGAAGATCAGAGTGGTCAGCTATGTGCGGAACCAAAAGAAATGGGGGAGATCTTAAATGGGTTTTTTGCGTCTGTATTTACTAAGGAAACTGGCATGAAGTCTATGGAATTAAAAGAAACAAGTTGTGAGATCATGGAAACTGTACAGATTGAAAAGGAGGAGGTGCTTGCTATCTTGAGGCAAATTAAAGTGGATAAATCCCCAGGACCTGATAGAGTATTCCCTCGGACCTTGAAGGAGACTAGTGTTGAAATTGCAGGGGCCCTGGCAGATATATTTTAAATGTTGGTGTCTACTGGTGAGGTGCCGGAGGATTGGAGAATGGTTCATGTTGTTCCGTTGTTTAAAAAAGGATCGAAAAGTAATCCGGGAAATTATAGGCTGGTAAGTTTGACGTCAGGAGTGGTTAAGTTATTGGAGGGAGTACTAAGAGACAGAATCTACAAGCATTTGGATAGACAGGGAATTATTAGGGAGAGTCAACATGGCTTTGTGTGTGGTAGGTCATGTTTGACCAATCTATTGGAGTTTTTCGAGGAGGTTACCAGGAAAGTGGATGAAGGGAAGGCAGTGGATGTTGTCTACATGGACTTCAGTAAGGCCTTTGACAAGGTCCCACATAGGAGGTTAGTTAGGAAAATTCAGTCGCTAGGTATACATGGAGAGGTGTTAAATTGGATTAGACATTGGCTCAATGGAAGAAGCCAGAGAGCGGTAGTAGAGAATTGCTTCTCAGAGTGGAGGCCTGTGACTAGTGATGTGCCACAGGGATCAGTGCTGGGTCCATCGTTATTTGTCATCTATATCAATGATCTGGATGGTAATGTGGTAAATTGGATCAGCAAATTTGCTGATGATACAAAGATTGGAGGTGTAATGGACAGTGAGGAAGGTTTTCAGAGCCTGCAGAGGGACTTGGACCAGCTGGAAAAATGGGCTGAAAAATGGCAGATGGAGTTTAATACAGACAAGTGTGAGGTATTGCACTTTGGAAGGACAAACCAAGGTAGAATATACAGGGTAAATGATAAGGCACTGAGGAGTGCAGTAGAACAGAGCGATCTGGGAATACAGATACAAAATTCCCTAAAACTGGCGTCACAGGTAGATAGGGTCGTAAAGAGAGCTTTTGGTACATTGGTCTTTATTAATCAAAGTATTGAGTATAAAAGCTGGAATGTTATGATGAGGTTGTACAAGGCATTAATGAGGCCGAATCTGGAGTAGTGTGTTCAGTTTTGGTCACCAAATTACAGGAAGGATATTAATAAGGTTGAAAGAGTGTAGAGAAGGTTTACAAGGATGTTGCCGGGACTTGAGAAACTCAGTTACAGAGAAAGGTTGAATAGGTTAGGGCTTTATTCCCTGGAGTGTAGAAGAATGAGGGGAAATTTGATAGAGGTATATAAAATTATGATGGGTATGGATAGAATGAATGCAAGCAGGCCTTTTCCACTGAGGCAAGGGGAGAAAAAAACCAGAGGACATGGGTTAAGGGTGAGGGGGGAAAAGCTTAAAGCGAACATTGGGGGGGGCTTCTTCACACAGAGTGTGGTGGGAGTATGGAATGAGTTACCAGACAAGGTGGGAAATGCAGGTTCTTTTTTAACATTTAAGAATAAATTGGACAGATACATGGATGGGAGGTGTATGGAGGGATATGGTCCGTGTGCAGGTCAGTGGGACTAGGCAGAAAATAGTTCGGCACAGCCAAGAAGGGCCAAAAGGCCTGTTTCTGTGCTGTAGTTTCTATGGTTTCTATGGTTTTCCTGGATTGTATGTACCCACAATCACCAACTGTCTCTCTTTCAGCTGACTTAACATGTGGCGAGTTATGGCCCCCTACCTTCCACTCTGCCATAACGGCAAATGAAATCTGAAATTATGTAAACATTGTACAATTCATGTGCACGGTATAGACCATGGAACAGCACAGTACAGGCCCTTTGGCCCATGATGTTATGTTAACCCTTCATCCGACTCCAGACTGGTTCAAGCTGACAGGAAGGAGACCGTAAGTCAAATAACCACGTCCTACAGCAGTGATGTGCAGAAAGCATCTCTGAACGCACACCATGTCAATCTTTTTAAGTTGATGGGCTACTGCAGCATAAGACCACACCGGCTTCCACTCCTGTACCTAATAAAGTGGTCACTGAGTGTAGATTTTCATAAGGTTTTGATTAGTGGGTTCACAGTCTGAAACTGATGAAAACGAAGGTCCATGTGGATATGTAATCTTTAACTAAGAGTAAGCAGAATAAAAGACTGAACAGTTGTTTTTCAGTGAGGAAACATGAAGTAGTGATTCCCTTAGGTTTCATTATTGAAATCACTGCTCTATTTAGTATATTATAGTTGCTCAATCGTGATTACCAGAACTGCATTTAGATTTCTAGTCACAATAAAAAGAACTTGCAAATGCTGTGAAATATTATCAAGATAACAGTAGACATCAGGAGGTTTAAATCAGACACTGCTCTTCTCAAGTGGTTTATTGCATCCAATATTGTGCACACCAATTGAAAAAATGCTAAAGCCTTTCATAAGATGCAGAATTTTTTTGAATGGTGTCAAAGATGAGTGGTTTCAGTTGGGTGGAGAGGCCAGGAATGGTGCGATTATTCTCCTCAGCAAGGAGAAATTAGCAATAGATTGGCAATTAAAGGATATTCAAAATCACAAGGTGTTTTAAGAAAATAAATGTCAAAGTTAGTACAGGCCAAAAGATACAAGTTTATGATCGTTGGCAAAGGAAACAGATAAGCCAAGTGCAAGAGGTGGGCCCTAGTTTTTCCTAATGTTCCATTGCAGAGGTAAATTTAGGGTTGGGCAGGTAGGTTCGAGAACCTGATAGTGTTCCCAAATATGATGTCACTAAGAAAGTAACTGTTCCTGAATATGGTGGTAGGGAACTTCAGTCTTCACTGCCTCCTGTCTGATGGTAGCAGTGAGAAAAGGGTAGGACATGCACTGCATAAAAGATGAGTGGAAAAATATTCAAAATCAATCAGCTTTCAGAAAGCCTTTGATAAGGTCCCACATAGGAGATTAGTGAGCAAAATTGGAGTACATGGTATTGGGGGTAGGGTACTGACATGGGTAGAAAATTGGTTGCCAGACAGGAAACAAAGAGTAGGGATTAACAGGTCCCTTTCAGAATGGCAGGCAGTGACTAGTGGGGTACCGCAAGGCTCGGTGCTGGGACCGCAGCTATTTACAATATACGTTAATAATTTAGATGAAGGGATCAAAAGTAACATTAGCAAATTTGCAGATGACACAAAGCTGGGTGGCAGTGTGAAATGTGCGGAGGATGTTATGAGAATGCAGGGTGACTTGGACAGGTTGGGTGAATGGGCAGATGCATGGCAGATGCAGTTTAATGTAGATAAATGTGAAGTTATCCACGGTGGCAAGAACAGGAAGGCAGATTATTATCTGAATGGTGTCAAGTTAGGAAAAGGGGAAGTACAATGAGATCTAGGTGTCCTTGTTCATCAGTCACTGAAAGTAAGCATGCAGGTACAGCAGGCAGTGAAGAAAGCTAATGGCATGTTGGCCTTCATAACAAAGGGAGTTGAGTATGGGAGCAAAGAGGTCCTTCTGCTGTTGTACAAGGCCCTGGTGAGACCACGCCTGGAGTATTGAGTGCAGTTTTGGTCTCCAAATTTGAGGAAGGACATCCTTGCTATTGAGGGAGTGCAGCGTAGGTTCACAAGGTTAATTCCCAGGATGGCGGGACTGTCATACGTTGAAAGATTCAAGCGACTGTGCTTGTATGCACTGGAATTTAGAATGATTAGAGGGGATTTGATTGAAGCATATAAGATTATTTAGGGGTAACATGAGGGGGAACTTCTTTACCCAGAGAGTGGTTGAGGCAGGTTCGATGTTGTCATTTAAAGTTAAGTTGGATAGATGTATGGACAGGAAAAGAGTGGAGGCTTATGGGCTGATTGCAGGTCGGTGGGACTAGGTGAGAGTAGGAGCTTGGCACCGACTAGAAGGGCCGAGATGGCCTGTTTCTGTGCTGTAATTGTTATATGGTTATATATGGTTATACGGTTATATGACATGCTAGAGGCAGGAAACATATTCCCGATGTTGGGGGAGTCCAGAATCAGAGGCCACAGTTTAAGAATAAGGGGTAGGCCATTTAGAACGGAGTTGAGGAAAAACTTTTTCACCCAGAGAGTTGTGGATCTGTGGAATGCTCTGCCTCAGAAGGCAGTGGAGGCCAATTCTCTGGATGCTTTCAAGAAGGGGTTACATAGAGCTCTTAAAGATAGTGGAGTCAAGGGGTATGGGGAGAAGGCAGGAACAGGGTACTGATTGTGGATGACCAGCCATGATCACAGTTTATGGCAGTGCTGGCTCGAAGGGCCGACTGGCCTTCTCCTGCACATATTGGCTATTGTCTAAAATGGAATATGAATAATATTTGAGATGGAAAACTTTGTGGTGGTTTAGAGAAAGAGCTGAAGAGGAGGACAGATTTGATTGTTCATTGAAAGAGATTGCATAAGTACAATGGACAAAATCACCTCCCTATGATTCAGCACTGATAACTGTTATGTTTTGTAACTCCAAAAAATAAAACTAATTCAAACAAAAATGAAGAGCTGGGAAACGTAAGTCTACTTTGCTTTCACTTTAGTGAGATGCGCACATGATGTAGTGGCGTGATGACTTATGCCATTCATGTTCTTATATATATATATAGTACAGACTACTATACACTACAACGACTACATAGACATACACAGCATAGTACATTTTAAATTGTCCCATTCAGGCCTAAAGATTCAATCGCTATGGAGGATTTCTTACTCTTGTGGAATAGTGTCTTAAGGAGGTCACTCTGCTTCACAGGTGGGACTTGAGGCTTTGACATAATCTCAGGTTCTGGGGCCTCCTCCATGGTGGTTATAGAAACTGTCTCTGGGACTGCAGGAAGTGGTTCTGACAGATTATAGCTCCCTATTGTCCTTCATGTGTACATTAGCGAAGGCTATGCAAAATTGATCAGGCATTTGCTGCATGTAGAGATCTTTAAAAATAACACAAGGATGGTGATTTCCCAGGAGGATCAGCATGTGATCCATTAGCTCTGACGGCTTAGCGTCACCAAGGACGGGCAAGTAGAGCAACTGTTACTCAGACTCCGATACTCCAGAAGTCTGCAAAAGGTGAGTTTTCAGCAATCGCCATTTATTGTGATCAGGCAGGTGTTCTAGCAGACTCACCACTTCTGCTGCCATAGAATTGGTGAGCGACGCTACCAGATTAAAAAAATATCGGTGGTGATTTCTTGAATTGCAAATTGTACCTGGGCTTGTATAAACCAAGCAATGGCATTTTGCTCCCAAATCTCCGGCAGTTTCAAAGCCACTACACTGGCTGACTTGTTCCATAACTCTGGATTCATCCTAGAGCATTGGGGGTCACAAATGTAGGTTTTTAAAAATAAAACAAAGCGAGGTGTTTTATGTTTAAGAAAAAATCATAACACATTTTATTGAGCTCCAAAACTTGAACACAAAGAGCGCTAAAATCTCTTTACGTAATTAAGCCATCATGTCGGACCCGCCTCTTAAAATGAACTCCAACTCAATGTCAGTGCTTGTAAATTATATACATCCACCGGTTACATTGCCCTATACTTGTATGGGAGAGCGTTTACCCTCATTACCAGTCATCAATCACTAGTGTCCATTTTCAATCCACAGAAGGGTATTCCACTAACAGCAACAGCACGAATGTAGAGATAGACTCTATTTCTTGAAAGTAATTACAAGATTGAATTCAAGAGGACAACTAATCATGGAAATACTGATGGTTTGCCCCATTTACCCTTGGAAAAGGAAATATCTGAAAAATTTACAAAAGAGGACACTCCTCTTGATGTATTCTCCCTAATAGAATTTGAAAATCTCCCTATTACAGCAGAGATGATCCAAAGGGAAACCAGACTGTATCAAGTTTACATGGCAAACCAAAATGACTGAAACGTGCGGCAGAAAATATCTCAGTTCCCCCATTTTTTACCAGCACCAGGATGAACACCCTTGAAAGAGTTTGCCTTTTGTGGGGATTGAGAGTTGTTATAGAAACATAGAAACATAGAAAATAGGTGCAGCCAAGCTGAGGGTTCAAGTGTTGTAGGAGCTATGTGCCGGTCATTTAGATGTGATCAAAATGAAAGCATTGGCTTGAAGCTTAGACTGGTGGCCTGGAATATATCAGCGGATCAAGCAGCTTACCATGTCTAGGGGATGCCAAGAGCAGTATCTCTCCATCCCTGGGAATGGCCTGCATTGCCCTGGTAGAAGACACATGTGGATTTTGCTGGACTATTCAAAGGCACAAATTTCTTGGTAGTAGTGGATGCAGTTGCAACGTGGCCAGAAATATTCCCAATAGCCTCCACTACAGCCCCACACACTGTGATGTACTGAAAAGTCTCTTCTCGATGACTGGTGTTCCAATATATTTAGTCAGTGACAAAAGACCACAATTTATTGCGGAACAGTTTCGGTCATTCTTGAAAATGAGTGGAGTAAAACATATTATATACATCTGCATCATACCACCCAGCTACAAAAGGCTTGGCAGAAAAGTTTGCCCAGAGTCCAAAGAGCGCACTTCAAGTACTATCAGCAGAGCACATTACAATGAATCAGAAGCTCCCCAATTTCCTCCTTACATATCACAACATCGCACACTCCACAGCCAACAACTCACTAGCTATGCTGTTTCTGAGTCATCCCTTGTGGTCATGCTCAGGTCTGCTCAAACCCAATCTCTGAAGGAGTATGCAGGACAAATAGCTGAGACAAACTGAGGGCTTCTTAAAAAAGGAGGCTCAATGTTTCACTCCTAAACAAGTGAGGTACCACCAAAGTGATCAAAAGTGGATGCTTGCAAAGATTAAGGACAGAACTGGACTACACTCCTACACAGCCTGGTATCATTTGGAAACAATAGGTCAATCAGTGAGGAGTGCAGGGTCTATTGCTCTGTTTCAGGTACCTCCTCACCATTGTAGACCATACCACCAGGTGGCCAGAGGTTGTCCTTCTAGCATTGATGACGGCCGCAGATGTGGCTTGGGTGTTCATCACCACCTAAGCTGCTAGGTTTGGCACCTCATCTGATATTTCCCCTGATTGCAGTTCCCAATTCATATCAGACATCTGAGCTGTGATGGCCAAGAACCTTGGTGTTAGGATACATCCACGGTCCAATGGTCTATGCGAGTGGTTTCACCGCTCCTTAAAGGCTACTCTGAAGGCTTCCCTGACGGATGAGTGTTGGCATGATCCTCTCCTATCGTTCCTGGTGGGGCTCAGAACAGCTCCAAAAGAGGACCTGCAATCATTCATGGCTGAGTTGGTATAGGGGCAGCTGTTAGGAGTGCCAGGTGATTTTATTTGACTATCTGGTCGGCCTTTTAACTCAGTCAATTCAATTCCTTTGCACCTATTCCTACCTCCCATCATGGCATACAGCATTCCTGGGTTTCTATTGACCTACGTTCCACCTCGTTTGTTTTTGTTTGCCGTGAAGAACACCAATATCCCCTCAGGCCCCCTTACAATGACCCTTTCCATGTTTTGGAATGGAGAGAAAAGAATTTTATTATAGATAAGAGGGGTAAACCTGAATGGGTTTTGGTAGGTCACCTTAAATTGGCCCACCAAGCTTTAGGGGATTCCGCAACCATGCACTGTCATGACATGACCATGAGTATGTCAACACAACTCTGGGCAAGCCAGAGGCACCTACTGTTCTTCCATTATGGAATATAAGACCCGAGCCAAACGTCTCGTCTGAGCTTAATACAGGCCCACAGACTGGTTTCAGTAAATTCTAGGGGAGCCTGCGTAGAGCAATGTAATTGGTGGATGTACATAACTCACAGCCTCTGATATTGAGTTGCGGTGTCACTTTAAGAGGCTGGTCTGACATGATGATGTAATTACATAAAGAATTTTTAGAGTGCTTTGTGTTCAGGTTTTGGAGTTCAATAAAGTGTGTTACATTTTTTAAAAAAAACATAAAACACCTCACTTTGATTTATTTGCAAAAGCCTACACAAGTACTGGTTGAAACATTTTATACTACAAACCAGACTCAAGACCTCTCTGTCAATCTGTGCAACTTTTCTCCACAGCATGCAGGGAACTTAATGCAAAGGCTATAGGATGTTCACTTCCATCTCTCATAACATGTGACTTGACTGCACCAATACCATAAGGAAATGTGTCACAGGCATGCTTTGCTGGATGATGTAGATCATCTATTGTCTATTGTCTATTGTCTATAACGTGTGAGTATGGTGTCTGACGTCACAATTTCCTTTACCTTCTTTACGCCACCTTACACTGCTTTGCCCATTACCATTTCTTTGTGATCTGTAGTAATGAGTTCAAGAGGTAGAGCACAGTAGGCAGGTTTGGCAGCAACTTGTTATGGTAATTGACAAATTCCAAAAAGGAACACAACCGTAATGCGTCCTTTGGCCTTGGGGCATCCATCACTGATTGAGTTTTCTGAGCACGCTTCTGTAATCTTTGTGTGTCAATGGTGTGACTACAGTAAGTGATGCTTGGTTTAAAGAATGCACACTTGTTGTGTCATGTTCTGAGCCCATAATGTTCTCATACTTTTAACACTGTCTTGAGATTTTGGAGTTGTTCCTTGTCATCCTTACCCATAACCATGATGTCATTCAGGTAAAACCGAGTGCCTGGGCAGCCTTGCATCACCTGGTCCACAGCTTTCTGCCAGTGTGCAGGTGCAGATGCTACTCCAAAAATAAGCCTGCAATACCGATAAAGCCCTTTGTGAATATTTATGATGAAAAACACATTGGAATCTTCTTCTATCTCTACCTGTAGGTGGGCCTCAGCTAGGTCCAGTTTGCTGAAGTGTTTTTCTTCAGAAAGGTTTGCAAAGGTATCCACTATCCTGGGCAGAGGGTATTGATCTACCTTCCTTCCTGTGTTGATGGTGACCTTAAACGCATGACAAATCCTGACAGACCCATTTTTCATGTCTACTGGGACCACTGGCGCAGTCCATGAGCTCCATTCAAACTTGTAAAGAATTCCTCCTGCCCCAATGTGATCTAACTCACTAATTACTTTATCATGGTTGGTGTAAGGAACCGAACAGGCTTTGTAAAACTAGGGTGTGGCACTTTAATTTAACACTATTTTCCCCTTGATGTGTTTGAGTTTTTCAATGCAATCAGTGAACACTGCTGTGGCATCATCCAGTACCTTTCTTAATTCACTTTCAGTTGACTCTATTGCAGGGGATATGGCATGCAAATTATGGATGGATCACCAATCAAGTTGTAGCTTTCTCAGCCAATCACAACCCCACAATGCTCACCCTCCTGGTCTCCTACTTGCAAGCCCAATGTCGCATGGTGGTGTTATGAATGTCATTCTCACAGGAGTTACCTTTTCTCCAGTATGAGTTCTGAGTTGGATATCTGCAAGCTTCAGTTCAGTACCTTTGAAATGCTTTTCAAACTCACTTTGTGGAAGGGCTGAAATGGCTGATCCAGTGTCCATTTCCATTTTAATTAATTCGCTGTTCACTTCAGGTGTTAACCACAATGCTTGGCTATTAATTTTCACATTGTAAATCTCAACGTTACACACTCCTGTGTCACTCTAATCATTATCAGATTTTTCATCAACAGCATGCAGATTAGTGCTGTTTTTTGAAAATGCAAATTGAATTTTTAGTTTTATCTCTTTCTTGTGTAGTCTGCTTATTTTTGTCTGCCTGACATACTCATTGTATGTATCCTACTTTGTTGCATTTTCTTCAAGCTTTGCCTTTAAACCTGCATTGGTCCAGTGTACATGAGCCCCTGCCACAATGGTAACACAACTTGTTCAGCCAGGCTGGTTTCAGTTTAATTCTGCTTCCAAAAACTAAAATGTCTGCAATCAACAATGGTTTTGGATCTAAACGTCCCTGCATTGCTTTCATGATATCAGCAAAGCTCACTTTCGCTGATTTGGTTGGATCAGTGAAACTTCCAAGCAAACAATATGCCTGAAGAAGGGTCTCAGCCTGAAACGTTGACTGTTTATTCATTTCCATAGAAGCTTCCTGACCTGCTGAGTTCCTTCATCATTTTGTGTGTGTTGTATTTAAAACCAATGCCATCAAAACTGCACTCGTTTTTTATTATCTATTTAATTTGCTTCAAATTCGCTGAACTGGGGACTGAGGCTGGGGTTCACTCCAGCTGCTGCACAAGCGGATCTGTGACTTGGTGTGGTTCGGGATGCTGTTGGCTTTCTTCTGTTACTTGCATGATGTGTTTTGTTTCTGTCTTGTCCTCTGCACGGTGGTTTTTGGTCTTTTTTTAAAATTGGGTTATTTGGGTTTCTTGCTTTGTGGCTGCCTGTAAGCAGACAAATCTCAAGGTGTATAATTCATACATTCTTTGATAGTAAATGTGCTTTGGATTGAATCTTTTAAAAGTACTGCTTAATTTGCTCAGTATACAATATCCAGTTATCTCTTGTGCAATTGAATGTGTTTATTTTTCCTATGTAGCCAACCATTTCTGTTTTTCTTTAACTCAACCATCTCTTTTCCTTCCTGAAGAAGCATACGCTGCACTGTTTATTTACTCAACTGTTTCTTGCTGCATTTTTTTTAACAAGCATTTCGCTGTGCTTCACCAGTTAGGTAGACATCTTGGGATTGTTTTAAAATTCCTCATCACCAATGTAATGTTTTGTAACTCTGAAACATAAAAGTAATTGAAAGAGAAATGCAGGGCCAGGAGATGCAGGTCTACTTTGTTTTTTACTTCAGTGAGATGTGGTCGTGCGATGACGTATGTTATTCACGTACTTTCACATATAACCCACAATGCATTATGTAAGCAGTAAAAAATGCTTAATCAAACAATATATTTACAATATTACTCAAATATTACTGAAATATTAAAAACATGATGATAGCTTTCCTTTCTCAATGCATACTTACAGTCCTAAGGAAAAAAGGTTACAGCAATGTTACATAGATATGGTTTTTGGTTTGCAAAGTCTAGCTCTGAAGGCTTGCCAACTGCAGAAAGTTTTATGTGCATTTGTGGAATGTTATTCTACGTCGAAGCAAACAGCTGTTAACACATAATTACCTTGAGGCAAAACCTTCTTTCCCTGTGTCTATGCACCTATACTCACATTTCAGTTGCTCAATTACTGCTAAAATGCAGTCTTTTTCTGTGATATTTAAGTCAAATGAATTTCATTTACTCAAAAAATTAATCATATCTGTCAATTCACATCTGTCCTGGTTAAAGTATATCAGCAAAATCTAAAGTCATAAACAACAGTGTGAGGAAATGAATGCGCATCCAAAGGCTCCTGAATATTACTCCAGGGATTAGTTTTGCTCCAACTTTAATCTGTTAAGCAAAAGAAAAGATAAAACATCAAAGTAGAATATCTCAGAAAATAAATTAATTTAATGACCCTACAAGAATCTGAGTACATGGCAGAAACGATTTTACTGACTGGAATAGAGAGGAAAAAAAGACTTTGAGGTCTCCAGAGTGGAACTATAAAGTAGACGAGTGATCTTTGACATTGCCTGGTTTAGTTTACTGAAGTTACCAAGGGCACAGCCTGAAGTTATCATTAATAATGCTGACTATGGTGGTTTCTTCCATCAACCTTTAATTCTTACCACATGTTCTGCAGCACACCAGCACAACATAACCTCTGTAAAGCATGCCAAAAGAATCATTCCATTTTCAAGAGGAGGTAGTTCTTGTGTTCCTCCTTCACAGATTGTTTAAAAGTAATCTCCATGAAAGCTATCTAACCTACATTCTAACCACAACACCCACCTGTCATCAGCCCCTTATGCTACCCCCTCATCTCAATTGAAAGGAAATCTGTGAGCATGATTACTTTGTTCTTTCAATGGAGCTGTTCATTTCTCTATAGTAATGCAATAACGTATTAAAGTGATCCTTTGCAGTATTTCCATCTTCATATTTAAAAATAGATAAAAATGTCAAGATCCAATTACAAGCACTTGTACTTCAGAGAAATGGAAGTTGTCCTGGTTCATACATTTTTAAACTGTCTAAATGGCCTTGACTTTCCAGACTCACATCTGCTGCCTATTCCCTGTTCGCTGATCAAGAGGACCATTCTGCATTTGTCCACGGGGATCCTGTTTTAGTTGACTGTCACATGCTTGGAGAAATCACAGACAAGATCACTGCTATTCAGCAGGGTTCTCTGCTTAATCTGTTCTTTTTGACCAAAACAAGTTAATGCAGGGCAGCTTTAATTTATTGAGAAAGAATAGAAAGTGGCTTTCATTATATTTGTTTTCTGTACCGGTGTGCAATTGGCATCTTTGATTATGCTCTCTGCCGGTATGCTTTGGGCCTCTGTAGATGTGCTCATGACTTCTGATGGTGTGATGTAGCTCTCTCACGGAGTGCTGTCGTCCTCTGCTTGTATGTTTGGGTCCCTGCTGGTATGGTCTGAGTCAAAACTAGTGTGCTATGGGCTTCTGCTCTCATCTGCTGAACTCCACAATTTTCCAGGACAAATTGTTTCCCATAATGTACTGGGAGCTGATGCTGGCGAGTTGACCCAACTTGCCTAACATGATCCTACTCAGAAAGGCCTGCTTCTTCTCGGAAGTGTAACAGGCACATCCAACTCAACATTAATAATAAGAGGGCCAAGTCTCATTTCCCCAAGAGCACTATGATCTCAGGCACATGTTTGGAGAACAGTAACAATTCTGCAGATGAAATGACCCTATGTTATTGTGTACCCTGCAAAGTAAATGGTTGTATTTCGTTATTTATAGTGATCATCAAATAACCATCATTTGGGAATTTGGTTCCAAATTTAGTTCACTGTGCAATTCATAGGAGAAAGTGAAGCGGTGATTGAAAGTAAAAATTGTTTTTATTGCATGTCCGTGAAATATATTGGGACATCTGCTATGTCAAATGTGATTTAGGAATGTAAATTGTTGATAATGCAAAATGGGGTTTTGCAAAAGAAGTTATGAATTAGGAGATGCGCCCAGTCCATTTATCTTAAAGTTCCCTTAGGATAAGTTGATGGTTTACATTACATATTCCATCTTTACATCTCTTGTACAAACCAAACTGCTTTGACTTTATGTACTTCTGTCCGAGACTGCTCTTTTCCCTTGTAATGTTCTGTTGTGGAACTGGTTGACAGTTTGTAACTGCTATCCAGTCAGATCACATTCTATTTTTTATTACCTGTTTCCCTTCTGTAGCAAAACAGAAATTTAAGTTTTGTGAGGGAGATTAATCCCATTTGAGGTGAGATTATATCACTAAGTATACAGTTCAGGCCTGCACTGTATGCTATTTAGAGCATTGGCTTTATTTCTCTACTGCCGAATGATCATTAATCTAAGAAAACACATGATTTAAACATTAGGAGAGGCACACCGCTTGACAATACACTAGTTCACCAGCAGACAGAGAAAGTGTGATTTTGCATTTTTTATGGAGGTGGTGACAGAATACAGCTTGCACTGTAAAAATCAACATATTTTGCACAGGCAAAGCAAGACCTTTTGGGCAGCAGAGTTGGACTAATAGTCACAAAAATGACAATAACAGATCTTCACTGATATGGTATAAAATGAGCAAAATATAAAAAGATCACAATTACAATTTGATAGGTCATTAATTCTTCATCATCTCCTGTACGTAGGTGCAAGATTGATTCATCTGCTTGGAGATCAGAACTCTGGCAGCAAAGAGCCAGAAGGCAAACTGATGCTGGAATTCAGCACATCAGCTAATATTTAGGGTTGACGTTTTGCGTCAAAACACTGCATCAGATCCTGGCACAGGGTCGCAACCAGCAACATTGGTTGTCTGATCCTCTGAGTTTCTTCAGTAGTCTGTTCTTTGCTCCAGTTTACAACAACTGCAGTCTTTTGTGTTTCCAGAGTACTGGTAGCTATCTGGTGTAGCTTTCACCAGCGACACAGAGACCACAGGAATTTTTAGTACAGTAGAGCCTTATGGTCTGGATTTTGAGCTTAGTGATCAATAAATGGTATTTCAGTACCTAGATTTAATGATTCAGGAAAAGAACACAGAATAGGAACAACCCCTTCAGCCCATGACATCTGTGCCAACCATGTTGCAAAATTAAGTTAAACCTATCTCTCTTATATGATCAATCCCTCCCCATTCCCTGCTCATGTGGCTTTCCACGTTCATATGCTTGTATAAATGTCTTCTGAATACCACCATTCTGTCTACTTCCACTATCACCCTGGCAGCCCATTCCTCTCTTATCTGGTTCCACCTATCACCTACTTGCCACTGTCACTCTCCTCCATCTCACCTCCTCACCTGATTTTTTTCCTTCTCTGTTTTTCCACTTATCACCTACTATCTTCTATCTCTATCCTCCATCTCACCTCCTCACCTGTCCCAGCCCTCACTTCTCTGTTCGGGCTATCTTCCCCCTACACTTACAGTCCTGATGTGGGGTCTCAATCCAGAATATCAACCATCCCTTTGCCGCCTAATCTGCCAAGTTCCTCTGGCTGCTTGTTTTTGCTCCACATTTCAGCATCTGCACCCACTTTTTGTCTCTATTCACCGAAATAATGCCCAGAGCTACCTTTTAAAACTGTGGGCTTCTATCACATATAACATAAGTAATGATATTTAATACTTTTAAAATATTATAAAGAAAATGGGCATGCACAATGGATTACCAGCAAACCTGTTTGAAAATCTGTATAAAATATCCAGGAGCATGAAGAATTCAGTTTCAACCTTTCAGATATACCTCACAGAGTTTGTATTCAATTATTTCCAGCATGAAAACTGTGGCCAGCTTTATTTCAACTCCTGGGAACCAAAAATCCTGCTGCAGCTAAGTAAGCTCAGCTTGGTGTCAGAGTATCACCCATGTGGTTTCAGAATGCAAGGTTCAAACGAGCTTTGAGAATATAACCAATCTTTTCACATTGAGCTGAAATGTCAACTCATTCTCTAGATGCTGCTGAAATATTTTGAATATTTTCTATGTTTTCCTCAAAAATTATTGTGATTCAGGATCATACATCAGAAGCGAGAGGGACAGGGTACCCTAGAGAGAGGGTAGAACCACTCAAGGATAAAGAGGGGAACATTTGTTTAGATGCAGAGAATATGGGTGAGGTCCTTCATGAGTACTTTACATCAGTATTTACCAAGAAGAAGGACATGGAAGATATGGAGATTAATGCTGAGCATATTAATATGCTAGGGCATTTCAAAGTAAAGGAGGAGGTAGTATTGGGTGTCTTAAAGAGCATTAAGACCATATGACTATAAGAAATAGAGCAGAATTAAGCCACTTGGCTCATCGAGTCTGCTCTGTCATTTCATCATGGCTAATCCAAATTTCCTCATAGCCCCAATCTCCAGATTTCTCCCAGTATCCCTTCATGCCCTGACTAATCAGGAATCTATCAACCTTTGCCTTAAATATACATGAAAACTTGGCCTCCACAGCTGCCTGTGGCAAAGAATTCCACAGATTCATCACTCTCTGGCTGAAGAAATTCATCCTAATCTCCATTCTAAAAGGATGCCCCTCTGTTCTGAGGCCTTATCCTCTGGTCTTAGACTCTCCCATCATAGGAAGCAGCCTCTCCACATCCACTCTATCAAGTCCTTTCACCATTCAATGTTTCAATAAGGTCACCTCTCATCCTTTTGAATTCGAATGAAGGCAGGCCCAGAGCCACCAAACACTCTTCACATGACAAACCATTCAATTTTGAAATCATTTTTGTGAGCCTCCTTCAAGGTGGATAAGGTGGATAAATCCCCAGGGCCTGAAGGGGTATACCCCAGGTTACTGAAAGAGGCAAGAGAAGACGTTGCTGGGGCCTTGACCAGTATCTTGGTGTCCTCTTCAGCCACAGACAAGGTCCCAGGGGACTGGTGAGTAGCTATTGTTGCTCCATTACTCAAAAAGGGAACTAGGGATAATCCTGGAAACTATAGACCAATCGGTTTCACAAAGGGATGTTACTTGTGAGAATTCTTAGGGAATAATTTATAAGCATTTGGAAAATTAAGAGCTAATTATGGCCTCAATTCCTCCGTCTCCGCCGCATCTGCTTTCAGGATGAGGTTTTTCATTTCAGAACAAAGGAGACGTCCTATTTCTTCAAAGAAAGAGGCTTCCCTTTTTCCACCATCAACACTTTCCTCAACTGCATCTCTTCCATTTTGCACATGTCTGCCCTCACCCCATCCTCCCGCCACCCCACCAGGGATAGGGTTCATCTTACCTACCATCTACCACACCATCAGCCTCTGTGTCCAGCACATTCCCTCTGGCATCTCCAATGGGATCCCACCACCAAGCACATCTTTCCCTCCCCTCTACTTTCCACTTTCTGTAGGATCGCTCCCTACGTGACTCCCTTGTCCATTCATCCCTCACCACTGATCTCCCTCCTGGCACTTATCCTTACAAGCAGAACAAGTGCTACATCTGCCCCTACACCTCCTCCCTCACTACCATTCATGGCCCTAAACAGTCCTTCCAGGTGAGGTGATACTTCACCTGTCAGTCTCTTAGGGTCATTTACTGTGTCCAGTGCTCCTGGTGTGGCCTCCTGTATGTCGATGAGTCCCGACATAGATTGGAAGACCGCTTTGCCGAACACCTACGCTGTCCAGCAGAAAGCATGGGATCTCCCAGTGGCCATTCATTTTAATTCCACTTCCCATTCCCATTCCAACATGTCAGTCCATGGCCACCTCTACTATTGCATTGAGGCCACACTCAGGTTGGACAGCAACACCTTATATTCTGTCTGGGTAGCCTCCAACCTGATGGCATGAACATCGATTCCTCAAACTTCCGATAATGCCCCACCCTCCTTCAGAATTCCCTATTCCCTTTTCCTTCTCTCACCTTAGCTCCTTACTTGCCTATCACCTCCTTCTGGAGCTCCTCCCCTTTTTCTTTCTTCCATGGCCTTCTGTCTTCTATATCATCAGATTTCACCATCCCTTTATCTCTTTCACCAGTCAACTACCCAGCTCTCCCACCACTCCCCCTACCTCCTGGTTTCACCTATCACCTTGTGTTTCTTCCTTCCCTCCTCCCACCTTCTAACTCTGACTCCTCACCTTTTCTTCTCCAGATCTGATAAAGGGACTCAGCCTGAAATATCGACTGTACTCTCTTCTATAGATGCTGCCTGGACTGCTGAGTTCCTCCAGCATTTTGTGTGTGTTACATAGAAACATAGAAAATAGGTGCAGGAGTAGGCCATTCGGCCCTTCGAGCCTGCACCGCCATTTATTATGATCATGGCTGATCATCCAACTCAGAACCCCGCCCCAGCCTTCCCTCCATACCCCCTGACCCCTGTAGCCACAAGGGCCATATCTAACTCCCTCTTAAACATAGCCAATGAACTGGCCTCAACAGTTTCCTGTGGCAGAGAATTCCACAGATTCACCACTCTCTGTGTGAAGAAGTTTTTCTTAATCTCGGTCCTAAAAGGCTTCCCCTCTATCCTCAGACTGTGACCCCTCGTTCTGGACTTCCCCAACATCGGGAACAATCTTCCTGCATCTAGCCTGTCCAATCCCTTTAGGATCTTATACGTTCAATCAGATCCCCCCTCAATCTTCTAAATTCCAACGAGTACAAGCCTAGTTCATCGAGTCTTTCTTCATATGAAAGTCCTGCCATCCCAGGAATCAATCTGGTGAACCTTCTTTGTACTCTCTCTATGGCAAAGATGTCTTTCCTCAGATTAGGGGACCAAAACTGCACACAATACTCCAGGTGTGGTCTCACCAAGGCCTTGTACAACTGCAGTAGTACCTCCCTGCTCCTGTACTCGAATCCTCTCGCTATAAATGCCAGCATACCGTTCGCCTTTTTCACCGCCTGCTGTACCTGCATGCCCACTTTCAATGACTGGTGTATAATGACACCCAGGTCTCGTTGCACCTCCCCTTTTCCTAATCGGCCACCATTCAGATAATAATCTGTTTTCCTATTTTCCTGCCATTCTGAAAAGGTCCCGTTTATTCCCACTCTTTGCTTCCTGTCTGCTAACCAATTCTCCACCCACACCAATACCTTACCCCCAATACCGTGTGCTTTAAGTTTGCACACTAATCTCCTGTGTGGGACCTTGTCAAAAGCCTTTTGAAAATCCAAATATACCATATCCACTCTACTAGTTACATCCTCAAAAAATTCTATGAGATTCATCAGACATGATTTTCCTTTCACAAATCCATGCTGACTTTGTCTGATCATTTCACCGCTTTCCAAATGTGCTGTTATCACATCCTTGATAACTGACTCCAGCAGTTTCCCCACCACCGACGTTAGGCTAACCGGTCTATAATTCCCCGGTTTCTCTCTCCCTCCTTTTTTATGGAGAATCAGCATGGGTTTGAGTGAGGCAAGGCTTGTCTTACTAACTTGACTCAGTTTTTTGACAAGCTGACAAGGCTGATTGATGAAGGTTGAGATGTGGATCTGGGTTACATTGATTTTAATAAGACGTTTGCCAAGATCCCTCCTGGGAGTCTCGTCCAGATGATTAAGATGAATGGGATCCATGGCGAATTGGCCACTTGGATTCAGAACTGGCTTGCCCATAGAGAGTGGTAGTCAAAGGGTCTTATTCTAGTTGGAAGTTTGTGATTAGTTGTGTTCCACAGGGATCTGTACTGGGACCTCTGCTGTGTGTGATACATACAAATGACCTGGATGAAAATGTAGATGCAACACACATCAAAATTGCTGGTGAACGCAGCAGGCCAGGCAGCATCTCTAGGAAGAGATACAGTCGACGTTTCGGGCCCAGACCCTTCGTCAGGACTAATTCAAAGAAGAGCTAGTAAGAGATTTGAAAATGGGAGGGGGAGGGGGAGATCCGAAATGATAGTAGAAGACAGGAGGGGGAGGGATGGAGCCAAGAGCTGGACAGGTGATTGGCAAAAGGGATATGAGAGGATCATGGGACAGGAGGCCTAGGGAGAAAGGAAAGTGGGAGGGGAGAGAAAAAGCAGAGGATGGGCAAGGGGTATAGTCAGAAGGACAGAGGGAGAAAAAGGAGAGAGAGAAAAAGAATGTGTGTATATAAATAAATAACGGATGGGGTACGAGGGGGAGGTGGGGCATTAGCGGAAGTTTGAGAAGTTAATGTTCATGCCATCAAGTTGGAGGGTGGGTTAGTAAGTCTGCAGATGATATGAAGATTAGTGGTGCGGGTAGCATAGAAAACTGGCGAAGAATACAATGGGATATAGTCTCAGTTGCAGCCAAGGGCGGAGAATTGAAGATGACATTTAATTCAGCCAAATGTGAAGTATTGCATGGAGCATACATACAAAAATGTCCTTCTCATTGAGTGCATGTCCACCATCAAGCACCCATCTACACTAAAAACACTTTTTTGAAATTTTCCAAAATTCCCAACAATTCTTTCCAAATATCTTTCCTATACTTTGGGGGTAATTTACAGCAATTGATTAACCTACCAAGTCACACATCCTTGGCATATAGGAAAATATCAAAGAACAGCAGGCACAGGAAATCTCAGGGAGAGTGTATAACGTCCACACAGATAGTGGTGGGAATTTGGACTGAACCCAGGTTACTGGAGCAATGATGCAGCAGCTCTGTGAGCTGTGTCACGACGCCACTCCACATGAGAAGAAGCAGAATGTGGTATTTGTGAAAACTGGGTCCTATCACACAAGACAAGAAGCCAAAAGATAAATAATGCATGCAGGTCAGACAACTAGCTGAAAAATGTGAGTCTTCTGTTTGTGAGTGAAAGCTGAAAATACGGTTCATTGAGAATATCTATCAATGCACCTTTGATGGAAAACCCATGGAAAGGGTAACAAATGATCCAAAAGCTTGGGTCATCAGGATCATTGCCACTTCCAGATTTGTGTGCAATCGATGCTGAAAGGAAACGTAGGATACTGCCGTGAATCGAGTGAAGAGAGAAAATAAACACCAGAACAGAAACGACCTATCGCTTGAGATGATGCAATAGAGCACTAAACAGAGCTGAAAACTGCATTGTAATTGTGGTGAAATAATAATGACAATGATGATGCTAATAACATAAATAAATTAAATGTAACACAGATTGTTCTGCTAAGGAAAAACAATATAGTTTTAATCAGCAAATGCAATGTGTGCATAGAGTGCTCAACTAATGCTGAGGCCAGTAAAATGTTGATGATTTTGAATTGTGCATTTGTTATTGAATACATTTAGCCACAGGCAGAGGTGAACATTAGAAACTCATTAATAAATATATTGGTTCATAAGGTCACATGACAATATATTGAGTAACAAACCTCCAATCATCTTCATTTTTATCGCACTCTAACACAATGAGGAAATGCCAGGATATTTGCTTACCATTTCATTTTACCTTTTGGGAGAACATACATTTCAAGTGACATTAAAATCAGAGTGTTAACAGGACATTTTATATACTTGCAAATGAATGTAAAATATTTCTGGGTTTCAATGCAACATCTGCTCTTCAAATTGCAAAATACCTACATTCATTGTCATCTAAACCAGATTCCCAGTTCACTTTACTGGCACTGGGAAGCTGAAAGGTATCAATTGCAACTTGCATGTTGACCATGGCATACAGCCAGTTATACCGCTACACTGGAGGTTTCCTTTTCATGTTCACAAACAGTGAAAGAACTCGAGTGCCTGCTCATTCTTAATATTAGTGAGAGACTTGGAAATGAGCCAGTCCAATGGGATTCTCCTTTATGGGTTGTCAAAGGCCAAAGACAAACTAGGTTCCCATCTGTGTGGATGAGTATGCACCAGTTAAACTTCAGTACTCAAGCATGAGCACAGACAATCGGCAGAATTATCAAGGGAGTCAATGTCTCCAAACCTTTCACACAGGCAATCCTAAATGCACGAAATGATCAGATTGAGGTTGAGAAGAATTTCGCTCTCTGGCAGTTTTCTCTGCACATGCTGGATGCTTGAAATCAAGAAGCACAACATCTGAGCTGCTTCAGAAACTTGTATCATCTGCACTCCAAGAACTTGAAAGCAGATTGAACAGCAATGTTGCAATATTGATACATGGACATACAAAAGGTAAGCAAATGTAACCTGAAGCATCTTTGAATTGACCTCAAGACTGATGATGATGATGGCATCCATCTGCCTTGAAGGACTATGGAGTAAGTGACCTCGCCAGGGCATAAGCCTGGGTAGAAGGTATGCAGATCCTGGGATGCCCAGTCATCAAGGTCCCCCACTCAGTCTCACTGGTGTAGTCCAAAGGAAAGCAAAACAATATGTTTGTCACCAACTTGGCTGCAGGAGCTGCCAGAAGGATGTTCCATAACATCCAGCCACCTTAGGGGCTCCACTCCGGATTTGCTGTCTGGGTTTATTCCGGTAGCCTTCATCTCTTTTGAGGCTGCCCACAAAACAGTGGGACTATTTACCCATAGCTGGGGATCTGGTTCACGAGCACTAGAGTGTGTCGGCTCACTGGTGGGCCTGTGTGCTATGTGTGGAGTGGCCATACCTCCTCCCCGTCCTTCTGTAGTTCAGGAGGGCGCTCAGTTTCCGTGTGTCACTAATGAGGAGGCACTACATGAGGCTTGCTGTTAGAAAGAATATGTACTCGAAGAGAGAGACTAACACATTCAGCTTTCCTTTTTGCAAGGCTGCTAGCCAGCAGCGGACGCTGAAAGTGAGAGCAACAAGCACAACCACACTAGACGCATCACAACAATTACTTGACACACATCTTTGGCTCCGCAGACTCACTTCATTGGAGGCAAATGTTTATTCAATTTTTTTTTGGAGATCAAGAAGGCAAGAAGACAAGAAAGCAGGAGCAGGAGTAGGCCATTAGGTCCCTCAGACCTCTCCTACTTGGGTTGATAGTGTCACATGTGATCGGAAGACATTTCAAATCTTTGCTGATGCTGCAGTCCCCACCAATGTGTATTGACAATAACTCGCATCTTCACTTACTGCAGCCAGTTCAATCCTGGTTTAGTTTTGTTGTCAGCTCCACTGTTCCACCAAGTGGAAGCATTAATTAAATGGGAACTGACTGAAACTCCTGATTCTACAGTTTGCTTGACTAACCTGTTTCTAACTACTAGTTGTATTCCTGCTATGTCCAACTCAGGGAAATATCCTCAGATTTTTGTAAACTTCAATCCAGTTGTCACTCTTTGTCAACAGAGAAACATAATGAGTCAAATGCCAATTGTCAAGATGGCCAGGAGAAAAATTCTAGAAACCAGCAAAATATTACTAAACCAAGAGAGGTAAAATAGTTGCAACACACACAAAAAATGCTGGTGGAACGCAGCAGGGCAGGCAGCATCTACAGGAAGAGGTACAGTCGACGTTTAGGGCCGGGACCCTTCGTCAGGACTAACTGAAAGAGATTTGAAAGTAGGCGGGGGAGGGGGTGATCTGAAATGATAGGAGAAGACAGGAGGGGAGGGATGGAACTAAGAGCTGGACAGTTGATTGGCAAAAGGGATACCAGACTGGAGAAGGGAGAGAATCATGGGACGGGAAGCCTGGGCAGAGAGAGAGAAGGGGGAGGGGAGCCCGGCGGGTGGATAGCAGGCAAGGAGTTATAGTGAGAGGGACAGAGGGAGAAAGAGAGAGAAAAAAAGGGGGAAAAATAAAAATATATACTAAATAAATAAATAAGGGATGGGGTGTGAAGGGGAGGAGGGACATTAACGGAAGTTAGAGAAGTCAATATTCATGCCATCAGGTTGGAGGATACCCAGACGGAATAAAAGGTGTTGTTCCTCCATCCTGAGTGTAGCTTCCTCTTGACAGTAGAGGAGACAGTGGATAGACGTATCAGAATGGGAATGGGACGTGGAATTAAAATGTGTGGCCACTGGGAGATCCTGCTTTCTCTGGCGGACAGTGCGTAGGTGTTCAGCGAAACGGTCTCCCAGTCTGCGTCGGGTCTCACAAATATATGGAAGGCCATACCGGGAGCACCGGACATAGTATATCACCCAGGCCGACTCACAGGTGAAGTGTCGTCTCAGCTGGAAAGACTGTATGGGGAACTGAATGGTGGTGAGGAAGGAAGTGTAAGGGCATGTGCAGCACTTGTTTCTCCCCCCTCTTTTTTTCTCTCTCTCTTTTTTCTCCCTCTGTCCCTCTCACTATAACTCCTTGCCTGCTCTCCCCTCCCTCCTTCTCTCTCTGCCCAGGCTTCCCGTCTCATGATCCTCTCCCTTCTCCAGTCTGGTATCCCTTTTGCCAATCAACTTCCCAGCTCTTAGATCCATCCCTCCCCCTCCTGTCTTCTCCTAGCATTTCGGATCTCCCTCTCCCCCTCCTACTTCCAAATCTTTTACTATCTCTTTTTTCAGTTAGTCCTGACAAAGGGTCCTGGCCCAAAACGTCAACTGTACCTCTTCCTATAGATGCTGCCTGGCCTGCTGCATTCCACCAGCATTTTTTCTGTGTGTTGCTTGAATTTCCAGCATCTGCAGATTTCCTCGTGTCTGAGGTAAAATAATTCATAGGAATACGTAAACTCTTAAGAAATACAAAATCAAACTCTGAGATTTGCAGAGCAAATATATCTGGATTCTGGAAAGCTAAAACAAAAACAGAAAATGCTGGAGTTACTAACAGGTCAGATAGCATTTGTGCAGGGTCAATACTTCAGATGTTACCTGGATGGCTACTGAAACTATTTCCTGCACTTCTTTTTAACAAGAAATTCTACAAGCCTGGAAAATGAGATAGACTTGGCTTCCTGAGCGCATAACACTGGGTAATTAGAAGTGGAGCATTTGAACAAATATTTTGTCTGCCTTTAAGGCAAAGGATGCTAAAAGGATCCTAAAAATAATAGAAATTCAGAAGACAAAGGGAGGAAGGAATTTAATCATCATCAAAGAAATGCATGAGGTATACTAATTAGGGTAAAGCTGGCAAGACTTTTGGACTTCTTAGCCTGCATCGCAATGCCTTATGTGAGGTTGCTGCAGAAATAATGGTTGTATTGGCTGAGACCATCTGAAATACTATGGATTCAGAGAAGGTCCCAGCAGGCTACAAAACTGCAAAATTAACATCATATTTGAGAAAGGAAGGAACAGAAAGCAGGAAACCAGTTAGTCTAACATCTGTCAGTAGGGGAATGCTTGAATCCACTGCTGCGGAAGAAATAACAGAACATTTAGAAATTCAAGCTACAATTAAGCAGTGTTAACATAGTTTTATGAAAGGGAAATACTGCTTGACAACTTTTCTTGAAGATTTTGAGAACACAGTGAATAAACTGGATTTAAGGAAGCCAGAAGGTATCACATATATAAATTTTCAATAGGGACTTGGTAATGTGCCACATAAAATATTATTATACCAGATAAATGGCATGACATTGGAAGTTATATACTGATATGGCTTGGAGCATTTATTAGCCGACAGAAAACAGAGAATGAAGAAAAATAGATTTTCAGTGGCCATGCTGTTACTAGTCAGGAGCGACAAGCCTTAGTACTGGACATTCAGCTATTCATTGCCTATGTTAATACTGCAGATGAAGAGGCCAGTGTATCCTAACTACATTTGTTAACAATACAAATATGGACTGAAACACAAGTTGAAGGTAGGATATAAAAAAATCTGCAAAGGGATGCTTATAGTTTGGGTAAATTGCAGATGAAATATTATTCAGCACAAAAAGGACTTAACAGATTCCAGTTAATCAGTTTCATCACAACCAGTTCTTAGTCTGGGAGCTCCCTTGGTACCATCCCAACGTTGGCTGGGGATCCCTGTCCCCACCCACTCTCCCCGCCCTGCCTCCCGAGACCTTGAATGATGTTGGCTCTGAAATGCAGATTACTGGAGTTATCAATGAGTGAAATGCCACATAACACAGTGTTTAATTGTATTACATTGGTAAATGGGATATTACACACATTAGTAGGAAGAATGGAGAAATAGACTGTTACATAAGTGAAAAGGAGTGACAGAGTGCTGTCATATAGAAGAATCTGTGAAGCACAGGAAATTAATATGCCAGTACAGCAAGCAATTAGGGAGGCAAATAAATGTTTTATTTTTATTGCAAGGAGATTGGTGTTTAAATGTAGTGGGTTCTACTACAGCTGTATGAGAAGTTAATGAGACCCCACCTGGAGCACCATCCACAATTTTGGTCTCCTTCGTTCCATCGGAAAGTACCTGCATTGAAAATATTCTACTGAAATTTTACTGGATTGATTCCTGACATGAAGAAGATATCTTTGAAAGCTAAGTTGAGCAGATTGAGACCATACCCATTGTAACTTAAACACATGTAAGGTGATCCTACGGAAATATTCTGATGAGCATGGTGGGAAGGAGGGGAGGGAACGTCGACTCAGACCATGAGAGGCCTGTGTCGGGCATTTTCATACCTTACAAGGGAGATGCTGCAATAATGTTCACTTCTGTCAGAGAACCTAGAATAAGGAGTCACTCATGCAACACTGACGGAGATATACCTTCTATCTGATCAGACTATGGGGAATCTTTGAAATGTTCTTTTCCAGAGAGCTCTGACGGCTAACTTGTTGAATTTGATCAGGATCGAGATAGACAGGGTTCTGAGTACTATCAGTGAGTCAAGCGTAATGAGGGACTGACAGGAAAGTGAGCTGAGGCTAAAATCAGATTAGCTAATATCTTACTGAGAAGCATAGCAGGCATGGGGAGCATAGACCTAATCCTACTCCATTTCTTTATATTCTTAGTTGTCCTTAATACGGTGGTAGGAATGCTCCTTGAATTAATGCTTTGTGCTGAAGGCACTCGCACAGTGTTAGATAGTGGCAGAATTTCTCAGATCTCTTTCTACATGTGTGAGGCCATTGAACTTTCTGCAGGCTCTCTCATATCCTATTCTTCTATTACCAGCACTAATCACAGATGAGAGCTGTCACTAATATCACCTACCATTCCCAACCACGGTTTGACATAGCTTCCACCAACTCATTAAACCTGTAGATTACCTTCCAAAATTGGTTGCAGGAAAAATCACCTTCCCTTTAAAAAATATAGGTTTAGTTTCAGTCACTGTCAGTCAGCTTGGAATGGCTCAGATATAGAAACATAGGAACATAGAAAATAGGTGCAGGAGTAGGCCATTCGGCCCTTCGAGCCTGCACCGCCATTTATTATGATCATGGCTGATCATCCAACTCAGAACCCCGCCCCAGCCTTCCCTCCATACCCCCTGACCCCCGTAGCCACAAGGGCCATATCTAACTATGATTCATTAATGCTGCTCAAAGACTTAAAGTCGGTGCCTGAGCTCTTTGTGTGTCCTAAAGTAAATCAAGCATGCATGAGATAAATTTTATCCTTTGCCAGTTTCATCCCTAAGATCAAATTAATTTCAAAAGGCTTGTAAAACCTGAACGTTTATTTCCTTGGCTGGAGATTTAGAGCAAAATGATTTGAATAGCCATAAAGAATGCTGGTGGGTTTACAGATTAATTGGGTACTATGACAAATAAACTCTTCTTGGGCTTCCAGTCAGCTACAGGTATCAATGACATTTTTCAATGACAAGCTCTACCATCTTTGTTGGGGATGATGCCTGGGCACGTCTAGATCAGTGGTATTTATACCCTTGTAGTCCCTCCCTACTGATTGGTTAGTCCTCATCCAATCAGGTTTCCGCTCTCCCACCTTGTTTACAGTCAAATTGCAGTTCTTACTGAAAGTGAGACCTTCATCTTTGTTGAAATTCTTTTCCTCTAGATTTATTTGGATATTATGTGTTGTTATTCTTCATTGAAGCAATATTGAATTTTTTTTGCTAAACATTCAAATAAAACCCTACTTATACAAGTACAACAAAAGTACAATAAAAGTACAACACTTTTTAACTTTTATTTCACAAGTTGGAAAGAAAAATATTGACATAGCTGCTTCATCCATAGCAGAAGTTATAATATTTATTGAAGCAAATGAGGTCATATTGGGCTCAAACCTCGGAGTGATGTAATGGCTGATTTGCTAGACGCTCTCTGTGAGAAATATTGCCTCAGACTTTTATCAAGTTTTGCCAGCAATTTCACCCACCCATGTAAATACGAGTAAGTTTGTGACTTTGGCAAAAATGTATTTGAAGACTGTAGTCCCAAACTTGCCAATAGATTCCTGCCGATGAATCTGTTATTTGTCTTCACCACTGGAGTTGCAACGGAGTCCAGCACAAACCAATAATTTGCCTGAATTCTGCAGTATAGTAGCTGGGGAATCTTGTAGATTTATGAGGCCAATCACTAAATAGATTTTAGTTTTGCCAGAAAGGAAGGAATGATGAGGTATATTTTTCTGTGTTTGCAGTATTGTTTTTAACTAAATAAAATACTTCTAAGTATCATAAGATTTTAAAAGTATTATTAAAAGTTTAAATTGTTTAGATTTTAAAATATTTTTGAATATTAAGTAATCTGGAAGCCTTATGTAAACTTGACAGCTTTGATAGATGTGAAAGCTGGGGGTTACACATACTTGTGGTTGGTCAAAGATTTTCCCAGAGGTTTATGGGCAGGGCTTCTCATCCACATACATGACCTATTTACATCATTTTGGTCCCTGGTACCACATGCATTGAATTCAGGAGGTTTTCATCCAGCAAGATGTGCATTAGACAGTAGCTGGACAATTGACGATATCAGCAGAAAATGCAACTCCGAACAAAATCCAGAGGAGTTGCAATTATAATATAAAAAGCTTTACCTTGGCATTTGAAGCTCTTGTCATAAATTGAACGGACTGAAAGCCCTCTTTTCTAATTTAAATGATTAATTTTTTTGTTTCCAGATGGCTGCATGAGTACGAAGACAAGCTACTTAATTTTAATAAGCCATGCTGTGTGATTTTTTTTTCCAGCTAAATGTCTGAACGGTGTATTTTTAATCTAATGGCTATTTATAATTTCTCCTTAGCTTTGGGTATTGTTACGGTATGATTTATCAACCTACCTCTTTCAAATTCCTCTCTCTATGCCTTTCGTAGCTGTCTTGCTGCCACCTAGTGGGAACATTTAAAATTCATGGCCTATCTGACACCCAGAAGGGACTTGCGTAAATTGCCCACTTCCAAAGGCACTGGAGCACCCCCAGCTAATCCATTAGATTCCTCTTTTTGTGCCATGGACTCCTACCGTTAACCGAGAGGTCCATGGCCCCCAGATTGGGAATACAATTATCAGTCACCAAGCCCTAAGAGATACCAAGTGAGAAAAGGCTAATACAAGAGTCAGAAACCTTACCAATTGTCAGGAAAATTATTAATCAGCCTCGCAATCTATAGCTGGTGAACTGTTAATTGGAGTATTAAAGATTTTAATTTCTGTTAGCAACAGACATTGTAGGTTGACCCAACACATCAGATGCTGGTTAACTCAGCGGGTTAGGTCGGCTATGGAGAGAAACAAATTGTCAAAGAGCTTTGAGAGGTTAGTGATGAAACGTATTTAAACTGCCAGAGGATCCACACCAGTTTACCTACCATCACAACAGGTCAACATCAGATGCTATTTCACTGGCTCTTCACATAGCCCTGGAGCATCTGGTTGAAGATGCATACACTAGGTTGCTCCCCAATGACTACAGCTCTGCATTGAATATTATCATCCCCTCAAAAACAATGAATAAGCTCCAAGACCGAGGCCTCAATACCTCCTTTTGCAACTGGATCCTCGATTGCCTCACTTGCAGACCTCAGTCAGTTTGGATTGGCAACAACAGCTCCGCGATCTCCATCAGTACAGATGTACCACAAGGCTGAGTGCTTAGGCCTCTGCAACACTTGTTTTACACTTATGACTGTGAGGCTAAGTATAGCTCAATAACTTACTTAAGTTTGCTGATGACACCATTAGTGTTGGCCAAATCAAAAGTGATGATGAAGTAACATATAGGAGAGTGGTTGAAAATGCGACTGCATGAGGCCACAACAACACCCAATGTCAACAAAATCAAAGAGCTGATTATTGACTACAGAAAGGAGAAACTGGAAGTTCAGGAGCCAATCTTCATCGAGGATCAGAGGAAGAGAGGGTCAGTTCATTTAAATTCCTTTGTAATTTCAAAGGGTCTGTACTGAATCCAGCTCATAAGTACCATGACAAAGAATGCATGGCAGCACCTCTACTTCCTTAGAAGTTTGTTAAGATTTAGCATGCCATCAAAATCTTTGACAAACTTCTATAGATGCGCCAGGCACAAAATGCCGAGGAACTCAACAGGTCAGACACCATCCATGGAAATGAATACACAGTCAACCTTTCGGGTCGAGACCCTTCTTCAGGACTGAAAAGGAAGGGGGAAGATGCCAGAATAAAAAGGCGGTGGGGGGGGGGCGGAAGAAGGATAGCTAGAAGGTGGTAGGTGAAGCCAGGTGAGTGGGAAAGGCAAGGGCTGGAATTAAGGAATCTGATTGGAGAAGGGAGTGGACCATAAGAGAAAGGGAAGGAGGAATGGACACCTGGAGGAGATGTTAGACAGGTGAAAAGAGATAAGAGGCCAGAGCGGAGAATAGAAGAGGAAAGAAGGAGCGAATATTTTTAGTGGAAGGAGAAATCGATACTTATGCCGTCAATTTGGAAGCTAACCTGATGGAATATAAGGTGTTGCTCCTTCACTCTGAAGCTGGCCTCATCATGGCATAAGTGGAGGCATCATCTCAGAACAGGAATGGAAATCAGAAGTAAAATGTTGGGCCACTGGGAATTCCATTGCTGGCAGATGGAGCAGTAGTGCTCGACAAAGCAGTCCCAATTTACGACAGGTCAACAGTGTAGAGGAGGCTGCATTGGGAACATCGGATACAATAGACAACCCCAGCAGATTCACATGTGAAGTGTTACCTCACCTGTTTAGTCCCTGAATGGAGGTGAAGGCTGAGGTGAATGGGCAGGTATAGCACCTTGGCCGCTTGAAGGGATAATTGCCAGGAGGGAAACTGGTGGGGAGGAACAAATGGAATCATGAAGGGAGCAATCCCTGTAGAAAGTGGAGAGTTAGGGGGAGGGAGGTAAAGATGTGTTTAGTGGTAGGATCTCCTTGGAGATTGCAGAATTCACAGAGAGTGATGTGTTGGATGTGGAGGCTCATGGGGTGTTAGGTAAGGTCAAGAGGAACTCTATCACTGTTAAGGTGGTGGGAAGGTAGGGTGAGCGCAGATGTTTGGGAAGTGGAGGAGAAGCAGATGAGGGCAGCAGCTACGGTGGAGGAAGTGCAGCTCTGTTCTTTGAAGAAGGAGGACGTCCCTGATGTCCTGGAAAGCAAAGCCTTATCTCAGGAACAGATGTGGTGAGGACAAAGGAACTGAGAAAAAGGAACAGAATTTTAGCAGAAAATAAGGTTGGGAAAGGGCATAGTCAAGACAGCCATGTGAATCAATAGGTTTATAAAAGAAGTCGGTCTGCAGTTTGTCTCCAGAGATGGAAACAGAAAGATTAAGAAAGGGAGGGAGGTGTCAGAAATAAACATTTCTATAGATGCACAGTGAGACTGGTTGCATCATGGCCTGGTATGGAAACAACAATTCTTTTGAATGAAAAAGCCTACAAAAAGTAGTGGATACAGCCCAATCTATCGCAGTTAAAGTTCTACCTGAGCACATTTACAAGAAACACTTGCAGGAAAGCAGTATCCATCCTCAAGTATCACCAGCTTCCAGGCCATGCACTCTTTTTTCTGCTGCCATTAGGAAGTGGGTACAGGAGCCTCATATCCCACACCACCAGGTTCAGGAACAGTTATTACACCTCACCATCAGGCTCCTGAACCAGTGTGGATAACTTCACTCACCCAAACGTTGAACTGATTCCACAGCCTTTCAGCTCACTTTCTTGGATTTTACCATTCATGTTCTCAATATTATTTATTACTTGTTTATTGTTGTTATTGTTCTGTTTTACTTCTGTATTCGCACAACTTGCTGTTCTTTGCATGTTGGTTGTTTGTCCTGCTTTGTGTGTAGTTTTTCATTGATTCTATTGTGTTTCTTTGCATTGACTGTGACCGCCTGCAAGAAAATGTATCTCCGGGCAGCATATAGTAATATATATAATATGTACTTTGATAATAAATTTACTTTGAAATTGACACATTAAGCTGAGTTCCTACGTTTGGATCAGACTTGACCTGAAGCATTGACTGTCCATTTCCCATCATAGATGCTGTCTGGACCATTGAGTACCTCCAGAAAATTGTGTTTTGCTCCAATTTCTGGCATCTGCATTATCCTGTGGCTCCATAATAGACTGGCTACCTGTTGAGGAAAATCCACGCTGCAATGGAAATGAAAATCAAACAATTTTTATAAACCATGATAGATCTACATTACTGATAAATGGTTCTAAAATAAAGTTTTTAAAAATCTCTTTATTCATACTAACTAAAATAATACTTTTCTTAGCATTGATGTGATATATCATTGGCTATTTTCAATTGCAATGTTTTAGTTATTTACTTATAACATTTATTCACAGGACAGAACTAGTATCTAAAGCAATGAACAAAGGTGGGACGGAATACATTGTTCTTTAAAATCTGGATATACATTGCAAATAGGCTATTCCTGATTCTGACACAATTGCATTTATGCCTGTTGTTTCCACTAATACAGCTATGTCAAGTGCTCTTTTAAATGTAAATTGTGCTTCAGTTAGGAGCTAATTTTTCAAGCTTTCTAGTAAGATTCCACAAATTAAGTGATCTCTCAGTGACTCATTAGGCCCATCACTGAACTCACAACGCACAGACAATTTCTTCAGTGTCGTCATGTATGCTGAAATGGACTCACCTTGCTTTTGATTCCGCTTAGGAAACCAAAAGCGTTCTGTAATTAACAATGGCCTTTGTTTTAAGTGCTTGTGTATTCCTTTCACCATTATTTCATCTGGTTTGATTGGACCAGTTAAATTTCTGAGCAAACTGTATGGATTTAAACCCAATGCACTCATCAGCAAAGCTGTCACTTGCTCCTTATTGGTTATTTCATTTGCTTTAAAATACTGTTAAATTCATTCTGTATAGAAAATCCAGTTATCTGTTGTGTAATCAAATGTGTCAATCATCCTGATATAGCCAGCCATTTCTGCTCTTTTTTTAATGATTATTATTCCTCAGTACTCCCTATATATGAACCCATGAATTCTTCCATTTTTTTATGAAACTTCACCATGTCTGTCCCTTCCAGAAGAACAAGTGCTGCACTGTTTTTTTAACTCAATTGTTTCTCACTGCTTTTTTTAAAACTCAAATTTCTCATTGTGCTTGAACAGGTCTCCGGTTCATTTATAAAAATATCTTGTCACCACTGTTCTGTCATGTAAATTGAAAAGAAAAAAACAAATTAAATAGAAGACGTGGGACTGGGGATGTGAGTCTAACATTTTTTTTTACTTCAAGCTAGGTGTATCACGTGGTGGCAAAGTGACGCATGCCATTTACGTACTTTTCCAGGTAACCCACAATGCGTTATGTAAACAGCAAAGAATGCTTAATCAAACAGCATATTTACAATATTATGCAAATATTAAATATGCAACAAGCGTGTCATGTTTTCCTACTGCTGTTTTGCTGGGATGGAGTTCAATCAAAGGGCCAGGTGAGCTCTAGCTGACATTTCACCCTCATGATACATGCAGAGCTATGCCATGCATCATATCACTCCACTGAATTGCAAAGCTAAGTGATTCTTTGTTACTTCCTTAGTTTTACTCAACCTTAATGTTTTTAATTTGCTTGCATCACTTAAGGTCTAAATATTGACACCTGAAGTCTAACTACTGCTTGTACTCTTCCACTTCACAATAGCAAGACCTGGAATTCATCTGAATCTGCAAGTATGTAAAAAGTGGAGCTTGTCACGAACCTCGTGACAGGAATATAGAACCAGCAGAGATGGAAAACACTTTGGAGTCCAGTATTGCTATAAACTAATAATATTTATTAGTAACTATGCAATACAGTA
The DNA here is from genome assembly GCF_963921235.1 of Mobula hypostoma. Lineage (NCBI taxonomy): Eukaryota > Metazoa > Chordata > Chondrichthyes > Myliobatiformes > Myliobatidae > Mobula > Mobula hypostoma. Next base: position 132,121,699 of record NC_086100.1, on the reverse strand, counting down.
ATATAAATGTAGATAAATCAAACAGGTTACCGATGATTACATAAAAGTAAGTGTGGAATATATATGTATGAAAAAACCAAGCTTCTTTAAGTCTAGGGGTAAAAAGATACAGTCTTATGATGATGAGTAAAGTTCAGTTTAGTCCAATTCGTGGTATTGAGTTGAGTAGTGATGGAGAGAGAGAGAGGGAGAGATTTGAGTCTACAGGTGAGCTGATGCCGTCAATCTTCTCGTTGTCCTCGAAGTCCTTCAAAAGTCACCGACTGTGACTTTAACAAAGGGGACCGGTTTTCTGTGGTGGAGCTATCCCTCAGGCAAGGGTGGACACATGGACAACTCCCCACCAGTCAACCCTTTTCCTCTTTCCACTGTGTTACATACCCCGTAACTGGGTTGCCAAACCAGCAGAAATGGACCACTTAGTTGGAGTCTGGATAACTGGAACTAAGAAAGTTTTATTAAAGAAACAAGTAACACAGTACTCTAATCATAAGGATATAAATGCAACAGGTTAGCAATGATAAAACACACATGTACACAGAACTAGGATAATAGGAATCAATCAAGCTCTATCGCAGTCTAGGGGTAAAATGATCAGTCTCAAGTGACGCAGAGTTCAGTTCAGTTTAGTTCAGTTCGCAGTAATCGCTGTTGTGCCATTGGAGAGAGAGAGAGAGCGAATGCAAATTTCGATTCAAACAGACCTTTGATGTTCCTTGCAGTTAGCTTACGCGTGAGCCCTTTTAATGTCTTCTGAGGTCACCGACTGTGACCCCTCCGTTCCAGATACGATAATTCTTCCGCGGTGAACCAGGCACCCAGGCAAGGGCGGACACACACACACCAGGTTCCCGCCGATTGTACCTTTTCACTCTGTGCGTCTATGGTCGGTCCCACGCCCAGACCTCCAAACTTCCACCAACTTGTGGGGGCACACCGTACTTCCAGGGTCTCGTTATCTTGTGATCTCGTGGTGTCTGTCTTGCCTTAGCGAACCTGTTCCTTTTATCCCCCTGCTGGGGTATCGCCTGTCCATCAAACTTCAAACAGTTCAGGTTCAAAGCAACCGGTCTGTCAATACTCGGAACTGTGTCTCTTTTCGTTAATCTCTCTCCTCTCTCATTAACATTTTGAACGCTCCTCCCTTTGTCTCTCTTATCTCTCTCATCAGCATCAATCTTCTGATAATTTGATTTTTCGTCACAACTGCAAGAGCGACGGATCGATCCGCCTGATCGATCCTCCAAAACCCACTTTTCCTGCGGGCACAACAATGCTCATTCAGTGTCCAGAACATGTGTCTGAAGTCTGTATCATCTGACCTCCTATTTTATCTTCCCATGCTGAGCATCAACTGTCATTCAAATAATCCCTCCTTCCTCTCTCTGTGAAGTAATGCATAAGCAGGCAAAAGTCCTTGAAGAAGTTTCAACTGCCTGCCGAAAATCATAACATCAATTGTACATTTAATAACACCTTTGGTCACCATAACAACTTATAAGCTGCTCAGTGCTATCTCCACTTCAACAGAAATCCAACAGTTAACCAGCTCTTTCTCTTTCCTTAAAGTGACAGTCCAACAGTTAGTTTTTGTCACTCTCTCTCTCTTTCAAACAAGCTGTTGGTGTTAAATAACTCTCTCTCTCTCTTTTCAAAAGCACAGTTAATAGGGGTAATTCAGGACCCCGTCACAAGCTACAGACTAGTGCCAGGGGAGTGTGTGTGGGAGGGGGCAGGATCAAAGGCAATCAGTTCTACTGTCCCATTGGCAGGGTGCCTCTGCATGTCATAAGAATTGTCATTATAGTGCTACATAGTTTTCTGAAGTACAACTAATGCAAATATATAGCATGGTTCAAGTACTATGTCTTGTGATGGATAGAACCACTGTGGAGAACGTAAGGAAAATTATAAAGACAATATCACTGAATAAAATATGGGACTAAGTGAAGTTTCTTGTGAAATTGAAGCTCTTACCATCAGGAAAAACAGCTAAATAAGAAAGTCATGTGAAACAAGCAAAATTATGATCAATTTTCAGAAGGTAAATCCTTTCCTTCTGGTCAAACACTTGATGAACATAAGGAACAATTTAAGGACTTATATCACAGTCTTTAAAAACACAGAAATACTGAAGTATATCTTTTTAAACATGATCTTGAGGGTCATGAAATCCTGACAAAAAGCAGTGGTGGATGAGAACTTAAAGCCACTTTTAAAATGGGTGTTAATTCATATTTGCAAATGTAAAAAATGTACTGAAAATGGTGGGAGAAATTCATAGGAAGGAACAGCGTGGTAGAGGTTTCAGAGAGCTGGCATAGTCACAATCACCATTTGTGCTATAAAATTTTATGATTGCCTGATTCTAGCTTATGTTGGTGTTTGCCAGGCTTTGAGAAGTTCCAAGGTTTTTTTAAAAATTTACAATTACATATGTCAATGCTGGCATGAGGTCATAGATTCAAGTCAGCCAAAGCCCTGCTCATTTACTTAACAACTGCACAACACTGGCAAAACAAAATATTGCCTCTTGAATCTAGGGACAATGTCATCATTATATAGAGCAGAGGGTGGATTTTGCATCTTTAAATTACTTCAGTAGAACCATATTTTGGAAGGACATAACAAAGCATGATATTCCATGATTACCACATGAGATCCAGGAGGAATCTCTAAGCTAGCTCTCTTGACAACCCACAGTATTCAGTGCACTGTTGCCCATTAAAACCCAATATTGCACATTTATGTGTGATTTATCTGTCATCAATATCTATGAATTGCTTGATATTGTTAACTTTGTATGACTAGAAGTTAAAAGACAGCATTTCAATATCTAAGTACTTTGTAAACCACATCTCTTTTTCTTTTAAAAGGTGGCTATGTGCCAAACTGAAATAGCTATTGGAACCAAACCTTACAAAAATCCTTTGCTGGGGTATGCAAGAATTCCAAAACCAAAGGAAATCCAGAAAATAAGAGCATAGCAAAGCACCAAAATCAGCTATGAAAGATAAATAGTTTTGAAAATGAATATTTTATAATTACGAATAAACTCTTCTTGGGTTTCCAGTTGGGTACAGGCATTGATTATAACCATGTTTCAATGACAAATTCTGCCATATTTTTCAGGGATGGCGCTTGGACTTGTCTAGTCTGGTGGTATTTATACCCCCGCAGTCCACCTCTCCTGATTAGATAGTCCACATCCAATCAGGTTTCCACTCTCCCACCTTGTTTACAATCAAATTCCAGTTCTATATTAGAGTCAGACCTTTGTTTTTGTTAAAATTATTTTCCTATAGTTTCATTTCAATGGCTTTCTTTACCAGGCAGTCCCAAAAGCCATTGGTGTGGCACAGTAGTTTTGTGCCGATGAAGTCAATCCTACGGCCAATGTGAATGCAATGTTCTACTACCGCCGATTTCTCTGGGTAACCCAAATGGATACACCTCCTGTGTCCTTGAAGCATTTTTCCACTGTGCATCCTGTCTGGCCGACATATGCTGCTCTGCATTCATGGGGAATCCTGCATAGGCCAGCCAACCCGAGGAAAAGAATTTTAGAGGAAATTAATCAAAAAACTAGAGGAAAAGAATTTTAACAAAGATGAAGGTCTCGCTCTAAGTAAGAACTGGAACTCAGTTGTAAACAAGGTGGGAGAGCAGAAAACCTGATTGGATGAGGACTAACCAATCAGAATGGACGGACTACAGGGATATGAATACCACTGGACGAGACACGCCCAGGCACCATCCCTGATGAAAATGGCAGTTTGTCATTGAAACATCGGTTGTAATTGATATCTGTACCCGGATAGAAGTCCAAGAAGAGTTTATTTGTCATGTACACTGGGAAAGCACTAGATCCTTTTTCATATTTTATGTTTGTTTTGTTTTAGTGTAGCGATGCTTCTAGCAAACATAAGCAATTATCTGAAATTATTGAAGAAAAGATTTAGAAGTGCCTCAAAGAAAGTTAAGATTTAAGGTAGAATGTTCACCTGGAAAAGCTCAAGTCCATTTACAACTCCATTTATAAGCTTCAGGAGAAGGAAAGCAGAGGTCCATGAGCCAGTCCTCATTGAGGGATCAGAAGTAGCAGCCTTAAGTTCCTAGATGTTATTATTTCAAAGGTTTCAAAGGTACAATTTAATGTCAGAGAAATGTATACAATATATATCCTGAAATGCTTTTTCTTTGGAGGACATGTCCTGGATCCAGCACGTAAGTGCAATTATGAAGAAAGCATGGAGCACTTCTACTTCCTGAGGAGTTTGCAGAGATATGGCATGATATCTAAAATTTGGGCAAACCTTTTTAGATGAGTAGTGGAGAGTATATTGACTGGCTGCATCACAGCCTGGTATGGAAACACCAATGCCCTTGAACAGAAAACAGAACAAAAAGTAATGGATACGGCCAAGTCTGTCATGGATAAAGCCCTCATAACCATTGAGTACATCTGTTTGGGACCCTGAATGGTAGTGAGGGAGGAGGTGTAGGGGTAGGTATGGCATTTGTTCCACTTGCAAAGACAAATACAGGAGGGAGATCATTTGGGAGTGACGAATGGACAAGAGAGTCGTGTAGGGAGCGATCCCTGCAGAAAGTAGAAAGTGGAGGTGAAGGAAAGATGTGCTTGGTGGTGGGATCTTGTTGGAGGTGGCAAAATTATGATACGAGTGAGGGCAGTGTTGGCAGTAGAAGAAGGAAAGCCTCTTTCTTTGAAGAAGGAGGATATCTCATTAGTTCTGGAATGAAAAGCCTCATACTGGGAGCAGATGCAGCGGAAACAGAGGAACTGAGAGAAGGGGATAGCATTTTTGCAAGTAACAGGGTGGGAAGAATTATAGTCCAGGTAGCTGGAAGAATCAGTGGGTTTATAAAAGATATTAAAAAGTAGTTAAAATGTCTAGAGGTAGAGACAGAAATCAAGAAAGAGAAGGGAGGTGCTGCAAATGGACCAGGTAAATTTGAGGTCAGGGTGAGTTGAGGCAAAGTTAATGAATTTGACAAGCTCAGCATGGGTGCAGGAATAAGCATCAAAGCAGTCATCGAGGTAGCATAGGAAAAGCTGTGGAGCAATACCAGTGGCTTGGAACATCGACTGTTCCATGCAGCTGGCAAAGGGCAGGCATAGCTGGGACCCATGTGAGTGCCCATGACTACATCTTTGGCTCGAACCTTTGCTGTAGAGGCCAGTGAATCACATTTCATAGTGTTTTTGCCATTTGGCTTATGCATCACTTGGGCAAAAGGGAAATTTAATGTGTGTTATATTCATATAGGGAATATCTGTACACCGATGATTGCAGAGTCAGTGCTATAGCCCTGTCATGAGGAGACAGAATGATTGCCAAAGGATCACTGCCAGAGAAATTGTGTGGGTTAGAAATCCCACACATCTAAAAGCATGCCAGCTCAATCAAGAAGAAAATGTTTGTTTTGAACAGGGTGATGGAAGATATTTCGTGCAAACTTAATATCTGATGCAATATCTCAAAATTTAATGTTATGTAAGTTAATGTCCATGTTAAACTACAACACATGCAAACCAGAAAGAACTGTGTCTGCACTGTAGAGTTCATTATTATATACTGTTACCCACGTCCAAACAAATTCCAGGCTTAATCTTTAGTGCAGAGTAGGCTCAAAGGAGAAGTGATTGGACTGGTCCTTTTTTCACAATTCCCAGTTGGAATCTGTAAATTCCAAATCAATACATTCACAAACTAGTTCACATTTGCATTGCTAGCACCAACCCACCCATCATCAAGGACATATATTAAGAAAGGTGTCAGAAGAGGGCTGGTAACATCAAGAAGGATCCCACCTACCCTGCTTAGAGACTGTCTGTCCCACTCCTATCAGACAGGACACTATGTAGTATCCATGACAGGATCACCAGACGCAAAACAGTTACATCTCTCAAACAGTAAGGCTGATCAACCCCTCCACCCCCTAACCCACCACTCCACACACCCCCAATCGGTATTACTTTATCAGTTCCTGTCAATCACTTTATGTACAGATACACATGCTCCTCATGTCACTTATGGGCATATGTATATCATCAATGTTTATAAGCTATCTTAGGTATCTTCCAAGATTTTACCAAAATGTATCATGCACCATAAGGGGAAATAAAACCTTAGATTATGTCTACACAAATGTGGCTGATTCTTACAAAGCCACTACCCACCCCAACCTGGGACAGTCCGACCATCTTTCATTGGTTCTGCTTCCCAAGTATAGCCCGGTCGTTAAACGTGTGAAGCCCACAGCGAAGACTATTAAGATCTGGCTGGAGGGTGCTGACTGTGCTCTTCAGCACCAATTCCAGCACACAGACTGGAGTGTGTTTGCTGCCCATGCCACCACAGACTCTCAGATTAACATTGATTTATGTACCAACTCTGTCCTTGAGCACATCAACAAGTGTGTAGATAGAGTGACATCACAAAAACAAATAAAAGTTTTCCCCAATCAGAAACCATGGATGAACAGAGACGTTCACCTCCTGATCAAAGCCAGAGATTCAGCCTTCAGGTCTGGAGACCGGGAGGCTTACAGCTCAGCCGGGGCCAACCTGAGGAGGGCAATCTCTCAGGCTAAACACATATACAAACAGAGAATCGAGGAGCATTTCAACTCCTCGGACCCCTGGTGCATGTGGCATGGCATACAGGTCATTACAGACTTCAAACCATCTAGTACTGTGCCCCCTTCCAGCTCTGTTTCCCTCCCTGATGAGCCCAATTACTTCTACGCTCGCTTTGACTGAGAGAACAAGGTGGTCACCCTCAAAGCGGATCTCCCACCTGGTGAACTGCCTCTCTCACTTTCCAGCACCGATGTTTGTGCCACCCTGAGCAGGGTGAAAGTTTGGAAGGCAGCTGGTCCGGATGGAATACCTGGCCGTGTGCTCAGAGTCTGTGCAGGGTGGTTGGCTGGGGCCTTCATGGGCATTTTTAATCTGTCCCTGGCCCAGGCAGTTGTCCCCACAAGCTTCAAGATCGCCACCATCATGCCAGTGCTGAAGCATTCCACTGCCACGGGCCTGAATGACTTCCGTCCAGTTGCACTCACCCCCATCATTGCAAAGTGCTGGTTCTATCACATCTGAAATCCTGTCTGCCCTCTACCCTGGACCCCCATCAATTTGCCTATCGCGCCAACAGGTCAACAGAGGACGCCATCTCCACGACACTTCACCCTGCCCTGACCCACCTGGACAGCCCCAACTCTTATGTCAGAATGCTGTTCATTGACTTTAGTTCAGCATTCAATACTGTGACCCCCTCCAAGCTGATCACCAAACTTTGCCAGCTTGGTATCAGCTCATCCCTCTGCATTTGGACCCTGGAGTTTCAGATCCCAATCAGTTAAGATAAACAACCTCTCCTCCTCCACTCTCACCCTGAACACCGGCGTGCCTCAAGGCTGTGTGCTGAGCCCTCTTCTGTACTCTCTTTTCACCTATGACTGTGTTCCTGTACATGGTTCTAACTCCATAATCAAATTCACAGACGACACCACGGTGGTTGGCCTGATCAGAGGGGATGACAAGATGGCCTACAGGGACGAGGTCCAGCACATGGCCATGTGGTGTGCTGACAACAACCAGGCTCTTAACACCCAGAAGACTAAGGAGATCATTGTGGACTTCAGGCATGCTGGGAGTCACACTCACGTCCCCATCTACGTCACTGGAGTGGATCATGTATCAAACTTCAAATTCCTTGGTGTCCACATTTCCGAGGATTTCACCTGGTCCCTGAACTCCTCCATCCTGATCAAAAAGGCGCAACAGCGCCTCTATTTCCTGTGGAGCATCAAGGAAGTTCACCTCTGTCCCAGGATACTGACCAACTTTTACCACTGTACCATTGAGAGCATACTCACCAACTGCATCTCAGTGTGGTATGGCAATTGTCCCGTATCGGACCGCAAAGCACTCTAGCGTGTGGTGAAAATTGCCCAGTGGATTATTGGCACCCAATTGCCCACCATTGAGACCATCTACCACAAACGCTGCCTGGGCAGGGTGAAAAACATTATCAAGGATGCATCTCACCCTAACCATGGACTTTTTACTCTCTTCCCATCCAGTAGGCTGTACAGGAGCCTCTGCTCCCGCACCAGCAGGCACAGGAAGAGCTTCTTCCCTGCGGCTGTGACCCTGCTGAGCCTCACATCACAATGCTAAGCAGTATTGCACCCATATTGTACTGTCTCAGTACTTTTATATTTGTGTGCTGTAGCACTTTTTATTCACAGTTATTTTGTAAATAACACTATTCTATGCATTTCTTGTCAGATGCTAACTGCATTTCATTGGCTTTGTATCTGTACTTGGCATAATGACAATAAAGTTGAACCTAATCTAATCTAATCTATATATATTGTGTTTTTATTATTATTATTATTATTAGTGTGTTCTTTATCTTATTGTGTTTTTTTCTCTGTGTTGCACCAGACACAGAGGAGCAATGATTTCATCTTCTTTACACTTATGTACTGGAAATGACACTAAGCAATCTTGAATCATGAACTGGTAAATTAGTAAATTGATTTCTTATTATAACATGTACCAAGATACAGAGAAACACTTGCCTTGCACACTATTCATATATGCTTGTAGACCAATTCATTACAACAGTGCATTAAGGTAGTACAAGTTAAAACAATCACAAATTGCAGTTTCAGTTACAAAGAACATGCATTGCAGGTAGAAATAAAGCACAAGAACAGAAGAAGGTAGATCATCAGGATAAGAGATCTTTTTTGTCACCATAAAGAACCAGTCTTATAATAGCAGTACAGAAGCTGCCCTTCAGCCTGGTGGTACATGCCTTCAGGCTTTTGTATCTTCTGTCAGTAGAGGGGGGAGAATAAATAATGTTTGAGTTGGGTCGGGTCTTCGATTATGTTGCTGCATTACAGTGGCGGTGAGACAGAGTCCACGGAGGGGAGGCTGGATTCTGCGATATGTTAAACTGTGTTCACAACTCTCTTCAGCTTCTTGTGGTCATGGCTAGAGGAGCTGTCATTTCAAATCATGATTTATCTGGATTGACCCTAAGGCCATAAGACCATAAGAGAAAGGAGCAGATTTAGGACATTTGGCCCTTCAAGTCTGCTCCACCATTTCATCATGGCTGATCCATTTTCCCAATCAATCCCATTTTCTTGACTTCTTCCCATAAATGTTCACGCCCTGACTAATCAAGCACCTATCAACTTCTGCCTTAAAAGCATCCTATGACCTGCCACCACAACTGCCTGTGGCAAAGAAATCCACAGATTCACTACCTTCTAGTTAAAGGTGTTCCTCTTCATCTCCATTCTAAATGGGTGATCCTTTATTCTGAGGCTGTACCCTTTGGTCTTAGATTCCTCCACTAAAGGAAACATCCTCTCCACATCCACTTTACCTAGGCCTTTCAATATTCGATAGGTTTCAATGAGATTCCCCCCTCATTCTTCTAAATTTGAGTGAGTACAGGCCCAGAGCCATCAAGCATTCCTCATATGCTAAACTTTTCATACCCGGAATCATTCTTGTGATCCTCCTCTGATCTCTCTCCACTGTCAATACATTCTTTCTCAGATAAGGGCCCAAACCTGCTCACAATATTCCAAGTGAGGCCTGGCCAGTGCCTTATAAAGTCTCAGTGTTACAAGCAACACACATGAAAGTTGCTGGTGAACGCAGCAGGCCAGGCAGCATCTCTAAGAAGAGGTACTGTCGACATTTGGGGTCTTGGCCCAACGTTTTGGGTATCCTAGAGATGCTGCCTGGCCTGCTGCGTTCATCAGCAACTTTTATGTGTGTTGCTTAAAATTCCAGCATCCGCAGATTTCCTCGTGTTTGCATTCTCAATGTTACATCCTGGCTTTTATACTCTATTCCTCACGAAATGAATGCTAACATTGCATTTGCTATCCTCATCACCAACTCAACCTGCAAGTTAATCTTTAGGGAATCTTGCACAAGGACTTCAAAATCCCTTTACAGCTTGCATATTTGAATGTTCTGCCCATCCATGCTAGTATCTCACCTGTAATACCATGAGCTCTTCTCTTGTTAAATGCCCTCATGTGTAGCTCCTTGTCAAAGGAATTCCACAAATGTACATTCACTGATTCTCCTCTGTCTATCCTGACTGTTATTTCCTCAAAGAATTCCAACAGAATTGTCAGGCAAGATTTTCCACAAGGAAACCATGCTGACTACAGCCTATTTTATCATATGCCTCCAAGTACCTTGAGATCTCATCCTTAACAATCAACTCCAATATCTTCCCAACCACTGACATCAGACTAACTGGCTTCTCATTTCCTTTCTTCTGCCTCCTTTCCTTCTTGAAGAGTGTATCCTTGGACATTATTCTCCCAGCTATAATATTTCAGTTATGATTCTGTGATGCCTACAACCTCATACCTGCCCATCTGCAAATGTGCTGCAAGTTCGTCTACCTTGTCTGGTATACTGCATGCATTTGGATACAACACGTTCAGTCCCGTGTTCAGCCTTTTGATTTTGCAGCACCATGCTGAATTTTGATTCCTAACTTTGTCTGAGATCTTACCAACATCTGCCTCCAAACCCCTTCACTAACTGCTCTGGCATTCTGGTTCCCATCCCCCTCCAACTCTAGTTTAAATCCCACTATGCAACATTAACAAACTTTCCCACTAAGATATTAGTCCCTCTCCAGTTGTGGTGCAAACTGTGTCCCTTCTGTACAGTTCCACCTTCCCTGGAAGAGAGCACAATGACCCAAAAGTCTTATGCCCTCCCTCCTACACCAACTCTTTAGCCACATATTAAACTGTATAATTTTCCTAGTTCTGGCCTCACTAGCATGTCGCATCAGTAGCAATCCTGAGATCACATCCTTGGAGGTCCCGCTCTTCAACTTAGCACCTAATTCCCTGAACTCCCTATGCAGAACCTTGTAAACCGTCATTGGTACCTACATGGACCACAACTTCTGGTTGTTCACCCTCCCACTTAAGAATGTTGAGGACTCGATCCGAGATATCCTAGACCCTGGCACCGAGGAGGCAACATACCATCCAGGAATCTTGCTCTTGCCCACAGAACCTCCTGTCTGTTCCCCTAACTAACAAACTACAACATGCCTCTTCTTCCCCCTTCCCTTCTGAGTGACAGAGGCCGACTCAGCTCCAGAGACCCGACCACTGTGATTTCCTCTGTAGGTTATCTCCCCCCCAACAATGGAAAGAAAAGGTACGTCACATCCGGAGTTTCTCCGGTTAGCGGACTATTTCCCTCCACGCCTTTCTGACGTAGTGGTTTGCCACTGCCTTCTGCCGGGTGAGTTTCCAAAGAGATCACCAGCTCATAACCCAGCACGGGTGGAAAGAATGCAGGGGAGATGGCTGGATTCGAACTCGGGACCTTTCGTCCCGAAGTCCGACACCAATGCCACTACGCCACCAGCTGGGTCTCCCCCGACAATGTCCAAAGTAATATACCTGTTGTTGAAGGGGATGGCCACGGGGATACTCTGCACTGGCTCCTTAACCCCTTTCCCCTTCCTGACTGTCACACCATTTCCTGTGTCCTGCATCTTTGGTGTAACTACCTCTCTATATGTCCTGTCTATCACCTCTTCAGCCTCTCGAATGATCCAGAATTCATCCAGTTGCAGCTCCAGTGCCTTAACGCGAAGTGTTAGAAACTGCAGCCAGATGCACTTCTCGCAGTTATAGTGGTCAGGGATACTGAAGGTCTCCTTGCCTTCCCACATCCCCCAAGAAGAGTATTGCACTATCCTGCCTGTTATTTCTACCTAGCTGAGCCGATATAAAGAAGAGAAGGAAAAAGCTTTTCTTTCCTTTGCTTTCTTTGAGTGAAGCCTCTCTTTGTGGAAACCTTGAAGAACTGAAGCCTTAAGATCACCACTCTGACTATGTCCACTCTGACGACAGCTGCTGCTTATGGCAAAAGAAAGCTTAGGAGCAATGATTATATGATTGAATTCACCCTGAAATTTAAGAAGGAAAAGCTAAAGTCAGATATATTAGTATTACAGTGGAGTAAGTGGAACTATAGAGGCTTGAGAGAGGAGATGGCCAAAGTTGTTTGCAAGGGGACACGAGCACGTAAGATGGATGAACAGCAATAGTTGGAGTTTCTGGGATCAATTTGAAAGGTCCAGGATAGATACATCCCAAAGAAGAAGTATTCCAAAGGCAGGGTAACGCAACCATGGCTGACAAGGAAAGTCAAAGCCAACATAAATGCAAAAAAGAGGGCATATAATAGAGCAAAAATTAATGTGAAGTTACAGGATTGGGAAAATTTTAAAAGGCAGCTAAAAAAGCCAGAAGGGGGAAAAGAGGAAATATGAAGGTAAGCTCGTCAATAATATCAAAGAGGATACCAAAAGTTTTGCCAGACATATGAAAAGTAAAAGGGAGGTAAGAGTAGATATAACACAATTGGAAAATGATGTTGGAGACTTTGTAAAGGGAGACACAGAAATGGTGGACGAACTGAATAAGTATTTTGCATCCATCTTCACCATGGAAGACACTAGTAGTATGACAGTTGTTCAATAGTGTCAGGGGGCAGAAATGAATGTAGCTGCTATTACTAGGGAGAGGGTGCTTGGGATACTGAGAGGTCTGAAGGTAGGTAAGTCACCTGATCCAGATGGACTACACCCCAGGGTTCTGAAAGAAGTAGCTGAAGAGATTGTGGAGGCATTAATAATGATCTTTCCAGAATCACTAGGTGCTGGATGGTTCCACAGAACTGGAAATTTGCAAATGTCACTCCAGTATTCAAGAAGTGAGGAAGGCAGAAGAAAGGAAATTATAAGCCAATTAGACTGACCTCGGTGGTTTGGAAGAAGTTGGAGACACATAATAAATTAGGCCAAAGTCAGCAGAGTTTCCTTAAAGGAAAATCTTGCCTGCAAACCTGGTAAAAATCTTTGAGGAAGAAGCAGGTAGGAAAGACAAAGGAGAATCAGTGAATATTATGTACTTGGACTTTGAGAAGGCCTTTGACAAGGTGCTGCACATGAGGTTGCTTAACAAGAGAAGACCCATGATATTACAGGAAAGATATTATTATGGCTGGAGGATTGGCTGATTGACAGGAAGCAATTGTGAGAATAAAGGGAGACTTTTCTGATTGGCAGTGAGAGAGCTGTGGTCTTCTGCAGGATTTGGTATTGGGACCACTGTACGTCATTGATTTGGATAATGGAAATGATGGCTGTGTGGCCAACTTTGCAGGCAATATGAAGATAGTTGGAGGAGCACGGAGGATGCAGAAGGACTTGGGCAGCTTAAGAGAATGAACAAAGACACGGGAATGAAAACAGTGTCAGGAAATGTATGGTCATACACTTCAGTAAACGGAATAAAATCATAAGGCTATTTTTAAAAGGAGAGTAGATTCAAAATTTCAAGATGTAAGGGGAATTGGGAGTCTTCATGCAGGATTCCTGAAAGTTAATTTGCAGGTTGAATCAATGGTGAGGAAGGCAAAGGCAATTTTAGCATTCATTTTGACAGAACTAGAGTGTGAAAGCAAGGATGTGATGCTGATTCTTTCTTTTTTAGGCACTGGTGAGACCTTACTTGAACTATTAGGAGCAGTTTTGGGACCTTTATTTAAGAAAGGATGTACTGACATTGGAGAGGATTCAGGAAATGAAAGGCTTATTGGATGAGGTGTAATTGGTGGCTCTTGGCCTTTACTCACTGGAATTTAGGAAAATGAGTGGGGATTTCATTGAAACCTATTGAATGTTGAAAGTCCTATATAGAGTGGATGTGGAGAGGATGTTTCTTGGACAAGAAGGTACAGCCTCAGAATAGAGGGATGTCCACTTAGAACCGAGATGAAGAGGAATTTTTTAGCCTGAAGGTGGTGAATCTGTGGAAGGGATTGCCACAGGTGGCTGCGGAGGTCAGGTCATTGGATAGATTTAAGGCAGAGGTTGATAGGTCCTTGATTAGTCAAGGAGTGAAAGGTCAGGAGAATGGGGTTGAGAGGGAAATCGATCAGCCATAATGAAATGGTGGAACAAACTTGTGGGCCTAATTCTGATCCTCGGTTGTATGGCCTTATAGAGCTTTTCAAGGAAGCTACCAGGAAAGTTGATGAAGGAAAGACAGTGGATGGTGTCTACATGGACTTCAGCAAGGCATTTAACAAGGTCCTGCATGAGAGTTTGGTCAAGAGATTTCAGTACCTTGGCATTCAGGATGACATAGTAAATTGGATTAGATATTGGCTTCACAGCAGAAGCCAGAGAGTGGTATTTGCTGTTGCCTATCTGACTGGATACCTATGACTAGTGTGCTGCAGGGATTGGTGCTGGGTCCATTGTTGCTTGTCATCTATATCAATGACCTAGATGATAATGTAGTAAATTGGATCACCAAACTTGCAGATGACTCCAAGATTGTAGGTGTAGTGAACAGCAAGGAAGACTATTAAAGCTTGCAGTGGGATCTGGACCAGCTGAAAGATGCAGATGGAATTTAATACAGACAAGTGTGAGGTGTTGCACTTTGGGACGACAAACCAGGTTAGAACTTACAGGCTGAGTGGTAGGGCACTGAGTACTGCAGTAGAACTCAGGGATCTGTAAATACACATACATATGTAATTCCATTAAAGTGCTGTCACAGAAAGATAGGGTCTTAAAAAGCACTTTTCGCACATTGTCTTTCATAAATCAAAGTATTGAGTACAGGAGTTGTTATGTTAAAGTTGTCTTAAGCTTTGGTGAGGCCTAATTTGGAGTATTATGTGCAGTTCTGGTCATCTACCTATAGGAGTTATCAATACCTCTCCTATAGGTAGATGAGTGATAGAAAGAGTGCAGAGAAAATTTACTTGAGGACCTGAGATCATGGGTTAAGGGTGAAAAGTGAAATGTTTCAGGGGAACATGAAGGGACCTTCTTCACTCAAAGGGTGTTGAGAGTGTGGAATGAGCTGCTAGCAGAAGTGATGGATGTGGGTCCAATTTCAACATTTAAAAGAAAATTAGACAGGTGCATGGATGGGAGGAGTATAGAGTACTATGGTCTAGGTGCAGGCTGATGGGACCAAGCAGATTAATTGTTCGGCATAGGCTTATGTGGGTCGAATAGCCTGTTTTGATGACTCTATGTCTTACGTCTCGATGACTAAATCTACAACAGAAACATGATTCATGTTTGCCAATAACTTCTCCCATACTGAATCCTCCTTTCCATTTTGAACCGCCCTCAACTCCCACTCTTTCTATGGCTTTGGTGCAGAGCTTATTGCTGTGATGTGCATGACATTTGTAATACTTGTGCCACTTTAAAAATTGCGTGATGTTCACAACGCTCTTTTGCCTCTACATTTTTCAGCAAGTTTGGTATGTCTCTGAAGAGAAAGTCAGATTGAGAATGCTGTCTTGATGCTCAGAGCTTTTATTTATTATGAGGTATCCCTATTGATTGAATTACTGACTATATTATAGTATCAATGAGGGATAGTGTATCTCAAATCTCAACTTTATGTGTTCTATTACCCACATTTCAGTGCCATCTCCTTTGAACTGTTGTCCTTATTCTAACCCCTTCATTATTGAACTAACTTCTTTGGTCTCTAACCAGGCCTTCTGCCTGTTTTCTCAGTGAGGTGGCTTCAGGGCCTTCCTCCATCTTCCTTTATACTGAACACTGTGAATCCAACTCACCTTAATCTCTGAGTTCAGGAGTTGACTTTTCTTCCTTAATTTCTCTCTTTTATAAAACCTTCTATTTTCTTTCATGAATTTTGACCTTCTCATTGTACCTAATCTCCAGTGCCAGCTATAGACAAGGTCAGCACAGATCTCCTCCTTTTACCCATCACTATACAAACCACCCATCATGAAAAGCAAATCTTACTCATCCAAATAGACTTTGCAACTTTAATAATTTTTACATCATAACCTCATTTCATAGACTCAGTTCAATGATACTTCTCTATTCCTTTGCAAGCTTGTCTTGAACAGAGAATTAGGTTTTGAAATCGAGAACTTACTTGTGAGAATAAAGAAGAATTTGATACAAAAATGGAAAGTTACATAGGAGGGAGGGGTTAGATTAATCATAGTCTAGGTTAAGAGGTCGCAAAACATTGTGGGCTGAAGAGTCTTTACTATGCTGTGATGTTCTATGTTCTATATTCAGTGTAAACATCTTCATAAAATTCATATCAACCAAGACTGAGTAACTGAAGACCTGTGTTACAGAGAAAGGTTAAATATATTTGGACTTTATTCTCTGGAGTGTAGGAGAATAAGGGGAGATTAGGCAGAGGTATATAAATGTTTGACTGGTATAATAGGGCAAATGTATTCAGACTTTCTCCACTGAGGCTGGGTGAAATTAGAACTGACTGTCATGGGTTTACAGTGAAGGGTGAAATGTCTAATGGGAAACATGAGGGTGAGCCTCGTCACGAGAAGGTGATGAGAGTGTGGAAGCTGCCAATATAAGTGATGAGTGCATGTTCAATTTAGAAACGTAGAAACATAGAAAACCTACAGTACAATACAGGCCCTTTGGCCCACAAAGTTGTGCTGAACATGTCCTTACCTTAGAACTTACCTAGGGTTACCCATAGCCCTCTTTTTTTCTAAGCTCCATGTACCTGTCCAGGAGTCTCTTAAAAGACCCTATCATATCCGCCTCTACCACCCATCGCCAGCAGTTCATTCCACACACTCACCGCTCTCCGTTTAAAAAACTTACCCTTGACATCTCCTCTGTACCTGCTGATTCAACATTTAAGAGAAGTTTGGATAAGTGCCTGGATGGAGGGCTATTGTCCCTCTATACAGGTTGATGGGACTAAGCAGATTAATAGTTTCTTTTCTTTTTCCCTCTCCCTTCCCTCTTCTTCTATTCCTCACTCTGGTCTCTTACCTCTTCTCACCTGACTATCCTGCCTATCACCTTTCTCTAGTACCTCTTCTTCTTCCCTTTCTTTCTCTCCTCTCTTATCAGATTCCTTCTTCTCCAGCCCTTTACCTTTCCCACCCACCTGGCCTCACCTATCACATGCTAACTTGTCCTCCTTCCCCTCACCCATCATTTTATTCCGGCATCTTCCTTCGTCCTTTCCAGTCCTTGTGTAGGGTCCATAAATGCTGCCTGACCTGCTGCGTTCCTCTGGAATTTTGTGTGTGTTGTTCTGGATTTCCAGCATCTGCAGAATCTCTTGTGTTTAGAACCTTGTAAATATCTTACCAATGTTCATTACGACTTGTCTTCTGCACTGCTTTCAATCTGCTTAGTCACTTCCTCAAAAACACAAAATTCAATTAGTGAGGCAGAATTTCAGCCGCACAAAGCCATGTTGACTGATCAGGTTCTACCTTTCTAAATGTGCAGAAATTCTATTCCGTATGATTTTCACTATTGATTTCCCTACCACTGACACAGGACTCACCAGCCTGCAATTAACTGCTTTATCCTTATTTCTTGTTCTAAATAAAGGAATATTATCTAGCCTCCAGTCGTCTGGTATTCACTTGTAGCTAATCTTCATCAGAGCCCAACTATCTCCTCCCTTGCTTCCCATGGCAACCTGGGCTAGATCTCATCCATGACATCTTATATGTTCACCTTCTTAATATTGAAATGCTCCAAACGATAAACATCCCTGTTCCTGAACTCACTATCTCCCATGTCTTTTTCCTTGGTGAATACTGATGAGAAATTTTCATACTGTTGAGTGGAAACTTCCTGAGTGCAGTTTCATTTAAATAGTCCAGCTGTTCCACACAGACTTCACAGAGCAAAGACAAGATCAAATGGCAAGGAGGACTGAGATATCTGGAGACAAAGCTCTTCTGCATGGATATTAATGATCACAGATAAAGTGGATATGAGGTCATCCACAGGATCACACAGCAATAGTCAGACAATGTAAGAACTGAAGTTCTCCACTAGGAGTTGGAATTGTTTAGATGGCTGAAGAACCTCCTTCATGTCATGATAAGTATAAAATAAGAATGCCATCAGCAATGTAGTATCTGTTGGCTCTTTCACATTTCTGCCTTCAAAACCAAACTAATAATAGAGTAACCTTTATTGAAAGCTTCAGCTCTCAACTCTGGTTCAACAATGAATCAAAGGTAATTTCAGCTGGTAGGCACCAATTCGAAATGTAAACTGACTAAAGCTTGGAAGACCAGAGCAGAGCTCATTAGCAGAATTCAAAAACAAGACGATAGAAAAATATGTCATTCAGAAGATAAAAGATGCAGGGTGTAACACTTCAGCTGACAGTTCCACCAGGGGCAGAGCTAATTACAAGCATCTTATGTAAACATGTTTGATTTTAAAATACAACTTGCTCTCTACAAATATTTATGCATGAAAAATATTCACTAATTAATCCTACTTGGTATTCCTTTGACTTTTTATTAAACAGGCATTGCTTCAAAGGATCCTCTGCAGATTGCTAAGCCTCATCTCCAAAACTTGATCTCTCATTGATCTTTAACTTTTGATGGTATGAGATTCTGAGAAGTGGAGAAAGACAAGAATCAGATTCAATATTCACTGAGTTCAGCTGTCCGGCATTATAATTTGGTTCATGCTGTATCTTAATTTGGTCATCATGTTAGACCATATAAGCCATAAGATATAGGAACAGAATTAGGCCATTTGGTCCATCGAATCTGCTCTGCTATTTCATCATGGCTGATCTATTTTCCCTCTCAGCCCCAATCTCCTGCCTTTTCACCATATCCCTTCAAGCCATGTCTAATCACCAATCTATCAACCTCTGCTTTAGATATACCAATAACTTGGCCTCCACAGCTGCCTATGGCAACGAATTCCACAGATTCACCACTCTCTGGCTAAAGAAATTCTTCCTCATCTCCATTCTAAAATGACCCCATTCTATTTTGAGGCTATGTCCTCTAGTCGTAGATTTTTCACCATAGGATTCTCTCCACATCTACTCTTTTGAGGCCTTTTAAAATTTCATAGGTTTCAATGTGGTCACCCATCATTCTTCTGAATTTCAGTGAGCAGAGGCCCAGAGCCATCAAATGCTACTCTTATGACAAGCATTTCAATCCTGGATTCATTTTTGTGAACCTCTTTCTTACATCCTTTCTTAGATAAGGAGCCCAAGAACCTTCTCCCTAATAACAGCAACTTCACACATTTCTGCCCCTGACACTTTCGAACTTCTGGCACACTGCTTCCACAGAGAAGACTGATATAAAATACTTTTTCAATTCACCCACCATTTCCTTGTCCCCCATTTCTATACCTGCCCCTGCAACAGTTCCTCAGCCATGCATTTATCTGCCAAATCAGCCTATTCTAACCCTCACTGGCAGAGATTACAACCCTGGAGGTCCTTTTTTTCAGTTTTCTACATAGCTCCCTAAAATCTCTCTTCAGAGATTTTACATTCGAAGACTTAGGATCTCCTTCACCTGTCCTACCAGTATGTACCAAGATTTCTGGCTGGTCACCTTCCCCTTTAGAATGCCATGGATCTAATCTATACCTCCTAGGTGCCATGGACCTTGGCACCTACGAGGCATAATACCATCTGGCTGTCACTATTACACCCACAGAATCTTGTCTCTTCCTCTGACTATGGAATCTTCCATCACCACTGCACCTTGCTCTTCACCTCTCTTCTCTTCTGAGCCACAGCTGCAGACTTAGTGCCAGAGACCCAGTTACTGCGGCTCCCTCCAATGGGTTACCCCTCAACAGTATCCAAAGTTATAGGCATTATTGAGGGGAACAGCAACAGAAGTATTCTGCACTGGCTGCCCAATTGCCTTCCTTTTCCCAATAGTTACCCAGTTACCTGCTTCCTATAACTTTGGGTGACTACCTCTTTGTAGCTCCTAACTATCACCTCCTCATTCTCCTGTATGCTCCGAAGGTCATCAAACTGCAGCTCCAGTTCATTAATGCGTTCTCTGAGGATTTTCAGCTTGACACACCTGGTGCAGATGTGACTATCCAGAAGGCAGGAGGTCTCCCAAAACTCCACATTTCACACACAGATCAAAACATCCTTACTGCACTAACTGTGCCCAAACAGATGAGGAACGAAGAATAAAGAAGTAAAGGATAAACTTACAAGATACTTACTTCACCCAAGCCAGCTCTTGCTAAAGCCTGGTGAGCTAAATCTACTCCAACACTGGACCACTCAAAACAATGGCTTCTCCAAGAATAACCAATCCACTTGCACCTGCCTTATTTTTATTCACCCTTTTCAATGAATTCTGCTTAGCGATTGGTCACAGTCCAACTCCAAAAACTACCGCAAAGCCATGCCTTTTTAATCGAGTATGAACCTAAGTGAAAAGGGAGCTCTCTTCTCGTGCTCCCACTCAGTGATTGGTTACAGTCTGGATAAATATCTCGAAAGCAATGTTCATTGCTTGCTGGATATTCTTCAAAGAGATTATGAGCAATTTTCTGAGGGAACCCTTGGCAAATTCACCAGAAAATTGTCATTGAACCCTTCTGCAGATGTTTTATATTTTCCAGTAGGTTCATCTACAGTAGAACATCTGACCCGCAACCAGTGTACTTGCAGACCTATATAACCTGTATAATCTATATAGCCGGACATTCTCCACTCCCAACCTGGCCCAAGGTGCCAACCGGTCTTATATCAAAACTGACTAATATCAAGGTCTCCGTGCCTGTCAAGGAATTGCACATTTATCCTAGTGTCTTACTGGTACCTTTTAGGACCTTAGGCTGTGTGGATAGAATCCTTTATTGATTTTGTAGTTGTGTTAGGTATAGACTAGAATTCTCAGCGTCAGGTAACTGAAACTCATTGTCTGACATCACATTGGAATTAGATCAATCTGGCTACTTTGGAGGGTTGCTATTATCAGTAAATCTGTGAGAAAAGTGGGATATTGTCAATAGACGTGTCAATAAAATTGCACACAGGTATGGACGACTGACTATTCAATTTACAAATTTGATTCTTCTTAGAGATAAGTTAAGGTTGTCAAATGTTACACATCTTGATACAGCTCCATCTATATTTATGAAACTGGAAGTAAAAACATTTAATTAATTCCAAGGCAATGACTAACCTATCCCTGAAGAGATAAATGAACAAAGAAAACCATTCTATATTTAGCTCTTCTCAATAAGTCATAGTTCATGAAAGTATTCTTAGCTGCCATATAGTTGTAAATTACAAAATAAATCCTCACAAATTGTCTCACTTAGATTTAATAAATGCAAAGATTTGTGTGTCCGTAATCTGTTGTAACATCTTTACTCAGTAGATTTAAAACACGGTTAGAGTGCCTGTTTTTAGAAATCATTTAAATGATCCCTTTAAAGAATTCTGAGATGCCCGTGGACAGGAATATACCATAAATGGGAATATACTGAAAGGGTGGAGAAATAGAAATAGAAAAAGAGTGTATGTCCACAGATCCTTAAAAGAAACTCTTCAGATTGATAAGCTGGATAAAGGATGTTTACCTTTAATGACTAATGCAGAGAGGTTATGGTGACATTGAGCACAATATTAATTAGAGGGTATCTTAAGTACTGCATACAGTTTTGGTCAGCACATTAAAGGAAAGATGTAATTACATTAGAGAATTTGCTGAGGAGGTTTATGAGGATGTTGCCAGAACTGGAAAGATTTAGCTAAGAAGAAAGGTCAAATAGACTGAAGTTACTTTCTTCGGAGCAGCTAAGACTGTGGGGAGACTTGGTTGAGTTCTCTCACACAGTGATGGGTTTAGATCAGCTAGATCAGCAGGGCTTGTTTCCCTTAGTGACGGGATCAATAGCAGCAGAATGAGAGAGGACATGAAGAAGTGTGTGGATCCCGAGGTACTCAGTGCCTGAAAGGGTTGGAGAGGCAGAAACCCTCAGCATATTTAAAAAATATGATCATTTTAAGGTACTTAAAAAGCTCTGATTTTCAGTTTTGTGGGCATGGTAATAGCAAGTAAGAAAAGATGCAGCTGAATGGCCTCTCCTGAGCTGAATATGTTCTATAATTCTCCATATTTTGCTGAGGATGAAGAGGAAGGTAGTGACTGATGCAAACTCCAAGTTACCTGAAATCTCAGATGTTCTAGATTCCAGGAAGAGTGTCTGCCTTGCAAGTTCAAAGTAATGAAAACCAGTGTGTTCAACGCTTGTAAGATGTTCTTTGGATATATTCATATGAGTTACACATTTTGTGAAAATTAGCCTTATCCTTTGTTTCTACTCTTATTTTTCATTGAGAGCAAAGCTGGCCTTTAACTTCAGGTCTCTAGACCACAATCAGGAGCCTCAGAAGAATATTTTACCTTCTTAGCCCAAGGAATTAACTCAGTTCCTCTGAATGCATGCTTACGCGACAAATGATAAGTATTCTGAGTCAGTATGATGTAAAACAACATTAAGCAGTGCTAATCTTATAGATAATCATCAAGAGGTTTTGTAGATGGCCCTCCAGGAATGCAATGAAGGCATTTGTTGACATTGCCTCAGGCAGCACTTAAGACTGGTGCAGACAGCTATTAACCATACTTCAGAAGGACTGCTAGAACTCACAAACAAGAGAAAATCTGCAGATGCTGGAAATCTAAACAACACACACAAAATACTGGAGAAACTCAGAAGGCCAGGCAGCATCTATGGAAAAGAGGTCGGCTAGTGGCGCAGTCAGATCAGCGCCGGACTCGAGAATGGAGGTTCCCGAGTTCAATCTAGTGACTGACCGCTCCCGAGCACGCTCTCCATCCTTGCCGGGTTGATGTCGAGCTCGCAACTCGACCTCGTAAAAAAAAAAACACTGCCACCTCCAGTTTAAATTCCCATGCAGAATATTGTGGAGGATAAAAAAAAAGAGCACAACCAATTTTCTCCTGGACTGGAGGAAAAAGTGCTGAAGAATAGATTTGAAAGGTGGGGGAGGGGAGAGAAAAACGCCAGGAGATAGGTGAATCTTGGAGGCGGAGGGATGAAGCAAAGAGCTAGGAAGGCCATGGAAGAAAGAAGGGTGGGGGATGGGGGGAAGAGAAGCACCAGAGACGATGGGCGGGAAAGGAGATAACATGAGAGAGGGACAAGGGGATGGGAAATGGTGAAGTGGGGTGGGATGGGGTGGAGGCATTACTGGAAGTTAGAGAAGTCAATGTTCATGCCATATTCAGGTTGGAGGCTACCCAAACAGAATATAAGGTGCTGTTCCTACAACCCAAGTGTGGCCTTATCCCGACAGTGAAGGAGGCCATGGATGGACATACCAGAATGGAAATGGGAAGTGGAATTTTAAAATGGGTGGCCACTGGGAGATCCCACTTTTTCTGGCGGATGGAATGTAGATGCTCAGCAAAGCGGTCTCCCAATCTACGTCATGTCTCACCGGTATACAAGAGGCCACACCAGGAGCACCGAACACAGTATATGACCCCAACAGACTCAAGGGTGAAGTGTCACCTCACCTGGCAAGACTGTTCGGGGCCCTGAATGGTAGTGAGGGAGGTGGTGTAGGGGCAGGTATAGTAATTGTTCTGCTTGCAATGATAAGTGCCAAGAGGGAGATCAGTGGGAAGGGACAACTGGACAAGGGAGTCATGTGGGATGCGATTCCTGCAGAAAGCAGAAAGTGGGGGGAGGAAAAGATGTGTTTGGTGGTGGGATCCAGTTGGAGGTGGCGGAAATTTTGGAGAATTACACACTGGACATGGAGGCTGGTGGGGTGGTAGGTGAGGACAAGAGGAACTCTAGCCCTGGTAGGGTGACAGGAAGATGGGTTAAGAGCAGACATGGGTGAAATGAAAGAAATGCGGTTGAGGGCAGCGTTGGTGGTGAAGGAAGGGAAGCCTCTTTCTTTGAAAAAGGAGGACATCTCCTTCATTCTAGAATGAAAAGCCTCATCCTGAGTGCAAATGTGGCAGAGATGCTAGAACTACTCATATTCTCCATTGGCTGCATACTTTTTTGAAAGACTGATTTTCAGGCAGCTCTTCCTGACAGCCAGTGCCATTTAACTTTGAACTTTGGTGAAAGAAGCAGAAGTTTTGAACAGAAAAGAGGCTGTAACAGTCACAGAGAATTGTTTGATTCTGTCTCATATGTCTTGATGATGGCACTGAAAAGAAGTAGGTTCCCTTTTCACCAAACCTATTTTTTCAAGAGTAAAGTGTGAGCACTGCAGTCACTCAAATTGAGTATGTTGTTCTCCTAAGGGGTTGTTTATTGGTGGGCCTTCAAGTGGCTGTAGAGGCTGATCTGGGATCACTGCAGGATCTAATCCAGGATGTTAGGGTGGGTTCCCTTAATAGAAAATGCCTGTGTGTGACTTTGTTTAACATGGGGAGGCTGATGCATTGGCAGCCACCACAAAATACTTGACAGATCGTGGCCTGGGTCCAGTGACAGGAATGCAAGATGACAGGGAGTGCTTCACAGCTGTAGTTTTCCTCCGTCTTCACTGCTATAGCAACCTACCGATGCTCACCACTAAAGTCGAGGCGAGAAGACTGCAACTAGCGGGGCACTGTCTACGCTACCCTGAGCTACCTGCCAGCCTAGTCATCATATGGGAGCCCAAACACGGGAGGACGAACCCTGGGTGCCCTCCCAAGACTATGGTCAACACGCTCCTAGAAGACAGCGGCACAGCTAATGTAGATGAACTGAACACACTGATGAGGGAGAGGGAGAAGTGGAGAGTCAGTCATCGTGCCCGATGCTGGCCCCCTAGGCCTGAGTTGATGTAGTAGTAGTAGTTCACTGCCATTGTGATGTATCATCATCCCCGGCCAGTTCCACTGTTGATGTCTTAGCATGTCCCAGTAACACCAGTTTCTTGTGCCTCCTTAACTGGACCTTGTTTTCCTTACATTGATTATGCCATCATTATTATGCCCATGGGTAAGGTGCCAGAGGATGTGAAGATAGCAAATCATGTTCTGTTTTCAAGAAATGCTCTAAGAATAAGCCAGGACATTATAGTTCTGTAAGCCTAACATCAGTCATGAGTAAGTTATTGGAAGGTATTCTAAGAGACAAGATGTATAAGTACTTGGATAGACAAGGCCTGATTAGGGATAGTCAACATGACTTTGTGTGTGGTAGGTTGTGTCTAACCAATATTATTGAGTTTTCCTCATCCAATCATGCCAAGAAAGCTCACCGTCACCTCTACTTCCTCAGAAGGTTTGGACAATTCTGATTTGATGGAGACAGACGTGAAAGCACAGAGGAACATCTGGAGAAATTTCTGAAACGCCAGTTCGCTGCTGTTGTTACTGCGTGATCGGGAATCTTTTGGAGGGAAGGCCTCAAAATCCCCGGCTTTGCTTGCTGTTGGCGACCGAGATTGAGGTCAAATCGTTCGGATAGAGATGGCGCTCAGTACTCGGTGTCGGAGAGCTGATCGGAGGCTCGAAGTTTTCGGATGACTCAGAGTCGGACTGTGAACAGGCATGGCAGGGAGAGTTTTTCTTCCTTCTCCTGTCTGCGTGAGATGTGGGACATTTGAGAGACTTTGAACTTTTTACTGTGCTCATTGTCTTCTTCATCAAGTTATGGTATTGTTGCACTGTCGTAACTATATATTATAATTATGTGGTTTTGTTAGTTTTTTCAGTCTTGGTCTGTCCTGTGTTTTGTGATATCACACCGGAGGAAATATTGTATCATTTCTTAATACATGTATTACTAAATGACAATAAAAGAGGACTACGTGTCTTCATATCTAATATACCTCAGCATCCCACAAAAGACAACTTCCCCTATATGGACTCAGTCTGCTCTTCTCACTGCCTCAGTAAAGCAGCCAGCATAAACAAAAACCCCTCCCACTCCAAAAATTGTATCTTCTCCTCCACCCCCCTTCCATAACACGGAAGACACAACAGCTTGAAAAGAGGTACCACTAGGCTCAAGGACAGCTTCTATCCTGTAAGACACTTGAATGAATTTCTTATACATTAATGATAAACTCTTAACCTCACACTTTATCTCGTCGTGGCCCTTGAATCTTATGTCTTCCTGCACTGCACATTCCCTGTAACTGTAACTACAGCATTATATTTTGTATCCTGTTATGGATTTTCCCTTGTTCTACCTCAATGTCTTATGTTTTGAAATAGTCTTTATAGATGGCTTGGAAAACTGCTTATCATTATGTCATGGTGCACGTGACTATGATAAGCCAATTTCAACTGAATTTCAATTTCACTATGGAATAGTGGCAGGCAGGCCTGTATGGCCTGCCGATCTTCTGCTGCTCCTGTACCTTTGTGTTTTTGTGTATCCCTGAGCCCACATTTAGACTGATGGGATCTGTAGTAAATGTTGATGTTATCAAGGGCTACTTCCTCCTGCTTTGTAAACCACTGTGCCACCACCTCTGGTGGTCTATCATGTTGCTGAGACGAGACCCACACAAGAATTGTGATGATGATGGAGGTGTCAGGCCTGATTCTGTGAGTATGACTCTATCGCAGGGCTGTGCTTAACTATTTTGTGACAGAGCACTCCTAATTTAGATGAGCCAGCAGTTTAAGTAAAGAGGTTGCTGTAACTCCATGGGTTGAGACTAACTATGCTGTGTACGGATTAGGCACAGGTCGGTGCTTAATCCAGTCGGGTGCTCTGTCCAGTTTTATTTCTTCTCTGAACATAGCAGTTATAGTATAACTGAGGGGTTTGCTGGACCATTTCAAAAGTAATTTTAAAAGACAATCAGATGGGTTGCATGTAGGCCAAGGATGGCTGAGTTCATAACCTGAAAGAGATTAGTGAATCAGATGGATTTTTATTACAGTCCAATATTTTTCACGGCCATCGACACTAAGATTAATTGTTATTCCCAGTTCCAAACTATTGGTTGAATTTAAATTCCATAGCAGCTGTGGAGGATTTGACTTCACGTCTTTAGATTGTTAGTCCAGTAATCTAATTGTGTCACATCCATACACGTGTATTCTGGAACATTTGGTTTTGAGAGTATATTTAAAGAAAATATATATTTTGATTTATTTCCGTTCTTTCCCATTAACAGCCTATGCTATTAAATTCTAAAATTAAAAAAAAAATAAAATACGGAGCAAATACATGCAACACAAAGCCAAGAGGTATTTTGATATCAAATGTCAGTGCAACATGTTAGAAAGCATCAACATTCCAGACGTGAAATGAATCCAACTGCTAATGGACGTGCTTATGTACTTAAAATAGCCCCCTCCCCTCGGTGACTGTATATTCCAAGCAGGGGACAGATGCGTCTTTTTGTGTATCTTAATGACAAGGATAATCTCCATGGTTCTGAACTGAATAGCACAGGCATTTCATAATACCATTTAGAGAAAGGGTCTATTTATATTGCCTTATCTGTTTTCCACCCCCTTGTTGTAATGTAACTTAGTTTATCCCAATATGGCTGTCCTCCTCCAGTGAGTAAAAAAGATGTGAAACTTGACAAGGTGACTTCTAGGTGATGGATTTTAATGGCAAGCCAATTATCTTCTGCGAATATGTGAGTGTTTTTTTTGTGATGAACTAGATTTCATTTCAGCTGTATGTATTTGTTCGTTTATAATAGAATCCAATGGAACAACAATTCTAAATTACAGCTTAGGAGGGAGAAAAGGGATTTGGACTGTTGGTTTGTAGCTTTTCACTGTGCAGCAAATTAAATTACTGGTAGCAGACTGTGAGTGTAAAATGACATGCAATAGAATTAGCTTATATGATAACTTGCTTGTTTTCTGGTGAAAATAGGAAGATGATTTCACATTAGGAGATGGTTACGATGAAGGCAATCAGCTGATCCTAGGAAATGATGGGATGTTTCTTCTGACCTTTTCCAGTAAGTTCATTTTTAATTGATTTTTTTTACAGAAGCTCATTAAAATGAGGCTTTTAAAATGTGTCAGAACCCTGCCTCTGGGCTGTAAATTTATATATAACACACTTACAGATCCTATGACAGCCCAGAAGCTGTTTGAATTAATTTCATTGACAGATTTGGACATTTGCTGGGAACTTGTATACTAATGTGGGTTTGCTGTATCCTGTGCGACTTCTTCTACCTAAAGCTTTGCATTACCTAAATAACATCCTGTGCAGCATGAAACACTGACAGCTGTGTTACCCTGTATTTATACTCCTGCTATAGTGTTAACCTTTTCCTTTTCCTGCTCGTGGTCCACTTGGGACTTTCAGTTACCTCTGTGGCCCCCACCCCATAGTCTCCATCAGTTGCTAAAGTCCTTTTTGGTCAATTGTACTAATTATTCCAATATACAGTTAATATTTATGTTTTAAGTATAATGGTACAGTAATATATGAAAAATAAAACTATTTCAAATTTCTGGATAGGATATGTTATTTACAATATATATAATATTCTTCCAACCAGCATTGAAAAAGCACTTAATATGATTACTTTAGGTATTTTGTGAGATCCTTTTGACTGATACAAGCTGAAGAGTTTTTGGATATCTGGTTGCAACTTGGTTAAAGAGATAATCGAAGATCACCTCTTTTCACAACCTCAAGACAGTTACTTTTTATCAATATATTTTAGTAATATTTCACTGAAACTGTAAACTAATCATGGCCCATTCAGAAACTCCTGTGGTCCCCAGTTTCTTGTTTTTTACTTGTGGCATCCAGCATGCCCCCATTGAGAACCATTGGGTTAAATGTTATAGCCATGGCAACTTGACTGAAGTGACAAAGTGAGCCCAATCATTAACAAAATCAGTTAACTGAAAATTCTTCAAGGAGTATCGCTTTCTGAATCATTTTTAAAGTCAAAAACCTTCTCAAATATTCATTATCATGAACTTTCCCTCTGTCTCTGTCCTGTTTCTCCATCTCTCGATCTCTTTCTACAGATTTTGATGTACATTGACATTTTGAAGCTCTCCATAAATATTTCAAAAAATTAATAGAAAAAAGGGATGGGCAATAGAGAATAGGTATGGAAGGAGGAGTAAGGAAACAAGAAGCATTGAACAAGATGACTATATCTTATCAGTCAAAGTTCAGATAAATGAAGGCTTAAGAACAACTTTCCAACACAATTGCCTTAGGGGGTTTCTGCCCACCTGTTGCACTTCCAATATTACTTCAAGATTTCCTGATCAGTAATATCAATTGGAAGCTGAGGAAATGCAGTACGACTCAATTTCAACTGCAGCATTTGAACAAATAAGGTAAAAATGCGAGGAGAAGCCTTGAGCCTAGGTGTTTAAAGGCCATGCCTCCTTTTAGTGCCTTTCTAGGATGAAATGTTGAACTCTGAGGAGTTTCATGTACATTCAGCTATAGCACAGGATTAAAATAAGCTGCAGTAATTTAGCCTTCTCCATCACGGGCACTAGCCTCTGTAGTATCCAGGACACCTACATGGAGCAATGCCTCAAAAAAGCGACATCCATCATTAAAGACCCTATCCCCAAGCACATGCCCTGTTCTCATTGTTACCATCAAGAAGAAGGTACAGGAGCCTGAAGGCACAAACAGTGATTCAGGAACAGCTTCTTCCCCTCTGCCATCCAATTTCTGAATGTACATTGAACTCATGAACACTACATCATCTACCTTTTCATTTCTATTTTTGTATTACTTATTTAATTTAACTATTTAATATGTAAATACTTACTGCCATTTATATTTTTTTCTTATTATTATGTGTTGCATTGTACTGCTGCTGAAAAGACAACGAATTTTATAGCATATGCCAGTGATATTTAACCTGATTCTGTTTCTAATTCCAAAAAGAGAAAAAAAAACCTGAGGTGAAATAAAGATGGATAGTTGGTAGCTAACAATGATATCAACAGTCATATTGTGATGTGAACATCTTGGACTCAATGTCAGAAGTGGATATTGAGCTAACTGGAAAGGTGGGTTGTATGTCACACTTAATTACATCCCAACCCCAATATCATCTGCATCCTTCAGTTTTCCTTTTTCAATCATCCTCCTTTACACCAACACAAGAGTTTCAACAGATGCTGCAAATCCAGAGCAACACACACAAACTAGTAGAGGAGCTCAGCAAATCAGGCAGAATCTGTGGAGGGGTATAAACAGACTAGGGTCTTTAACTTCTTTACACCAACTTTGTCCGCTGGTATCTCCATTTCTCTCCATATGAACTTCCTTTCATCCTTATATCTTTTACTGATGAAGGCTTGTAGACAGATATTTTTAAAAGTATACCATTGGTCCAAAATGATTGATAGCAGTGAAAATACTCAAATTTGTAATGGAAGTTTTGTTATCAAGATATGAGTAGAGTCAACTTGGATTTATGAAAGGGAAATCATGTTTAAATAATCTATTGCATCTGAAGGGGATGAGAAAAAAATCAATGGATGTGATGTCTTTGGGGCTTGAGAAGGCTCTCAGTAGTTCAACACAGGAGGCCAATGAACAACGACAGATCACATGACATTGGGAATAATATTCATCCAGATAGAGAACAAAATGTGGGAATGTATTGGTTCTTCGTGAAGTAAGTACTGTGTATTGTTAAAAAAGGTGGAGAGGCTGCAAACACTGATATTCAGAGGGGCCTAGGTGTTTTTGATATCTGGCAAGTCAATGTACAGGCATTTAAGAAGGTAAGTGGTAGGAGGGCTTTTATCACAAGGGTATTTAATTACAAATTTTTTTAAACTATGTAGGCCCTTGGTGAGAATACAGCTGAACTTTCCATGTACAACTTTAATGTCCTTATCTTGAAAAAAAAAGCATGTTTCCTACTGAGGAACTGCTGCAAATATTGACCAGACTACTTACTGGAATGAATTATGTCATAAGAGGAAAGATTGGGTATTGTCTAGATGTTAAGCCCAATTTATACTTCTACGTCAAATGTACGCTGTAGGTACCTTGCATCCTATGCTGTACCGTACGCCATAGGGTGACATGAACCTCCCCAAAAATGTAACTCACGCATCGTGGCGACGCAGACTGCAACAACTGTGATTGATCCGCTTGGTAGCATCGCATTTCCTCCTACACATTTCCAGTTGCTTTTCTCCGCCATGTCTGTACACTGATGCAAAATAAATGGTTGGAGACAATGAACCAAACCGTCAAACCTACCTGACGACATCCGAAAATATTTGAAATGCACTTCCTCGTCCATGTCTGTCACAAAGAAACTCAACACAGTGGCATAGAAACCCCACCGCCAACTAGCGTTTTGGTGCTGAATTGCAGAGCAATGCAGACACAACTACGCATGCTCACTATGGCGTAGGGCTACGCAGAAGTATAAATCAGCCTTTAGGAGAGACTTAACTGAAGCTTACAAAATTGGTCAGCGCGTTGCAAAAAATGGTCAACATGTTGGATAGTGGAAGGATGTTAGGCATAGTGTCTATGTCTCAAACAAAGTGTCAGAGTCTCAAAATAAGTGGTTGATTGAAAATGGATGGTGAACATCCTGCTGAAGGGTCTCGGCCCGAAATGTCCACTGTACTCTTTTCCATAGATGCTGCCTGGCCTAGTGAGTTCCTCCAGCATTTTGTGTGTGTTGCTTGGATTTCTAGCATCTGCAACTTCTCACTTGTTTGTTACTGGTGAACCTTGGAATTCTTTGCTCTGGAGATTGTGGAGCATCAGTCATTGATAGCATTCAGAAAGGAGATCTGAATTATAGAGAAATGAAAATATATGGAAAATGCTCTTTAGGTTCAAGATTGGCCACCATATAAAACTTCGATTAGGCCATACCTGAATTATGGTGTACAACTCTGGTTTCCCCATTGCCGGAAAGATGTGGAGACTTTGGAAAGATGCAGAAAAGCTTTACCATCTATTGGATGGATTAGAGGATATGACCTATAAAAAGTGGTTGGACAAACTCGAGTTGTTTTTTCCTGGAGCATCAGACATTGAGGGGAGACTTCATAGAGCAGACAGAATCTATTTCCCAGAAAAGAAATGTTAAGTATCAAAGGACAAGAATTTAAGGTGAGAGGAGGAAAGCTTAAAGAAGGTGTACCAGTAAGGTATTTTTTACACAGCCAGTGGGTCGGCGCCTGGAACAGTCTGCTGGGGACAGTGATGAAAGCAGATACAATGCTGCTGTTTAAGATGCTGTGAGAGAGTAACATGGATATGCTGGGACTGAAGGGACATAGATCATAGACAGATCATTTCTGCTTGGTGCAGGAATTGTGGACTGGAGGTCTGGTTCCTGTGCTGTATTGTTCTATGTTGTATCTATGATCTTGTTAACTGATGGATTAGACTCAAGGAACCAAATAGACTTCTTCTGCTCCTATTTTCTTTGTTCTAGATGCAGTTTCAGGCCTGTCACTTGTTTTCAATGCCAATAAAAATGCTCTGTCTATCCATTCAGTGCATGATATTCATCCATAAACCTGCTGGACAGGAGACCACAGGACAAAAGAAAGAGACAGGTGATCTGAAGTTTTCGTTCATCTACTGTATTTCTGGACTGAAAGGGGCCAAGTAGGAAGTCTGTGGAGTCTTGAATAAAAACAGAAATTTCTGGATTTTCTCAGGTGGGCAGGCTGCAGTGGTTGTGTCACAGCCTGGTATGAAAGCTCCAATCGGGAAAAGCTCTGCGGTTTTTAGACTCAGCCAGCTCCATCATGGGCACTAGACTCCCCAGCATCGAGGACCTCTGCAAAAGGTGATGCCTCAAAAAGGCAGCATTGCTTGCATTGCAGAGGGTCCAAAGGAGGTTCATGACAATGATCCCGGGAATTAAAGGGTTAACGTATAGAGTGTTTGATGGCATTTAAAAAGGATGAGAGGGGTTTTCTTTGAAACCTATCAAATATTGAAAGGCTTAGAGCTGATGTGGAGAAGATGTTTCCCATAGTGGAGGAGACTAGGACCAAAAGGCATAGCCTCAAGATAATAGGACTTCCTTTAGGAGAGAGATGAAGAGGAATTTCTTTGCCAGTGGGTGGTGAATCTGTAGAATTTATTGCAACAGATGTCTGTAGAAGCCAAATGATTGGGTATATTTAAAGCAGAGGTTGATAGGTTCGTGATTAGTAAGGGCCTCAAAGGTTATGGGGAGAAGTCGGGAGAATCAGGTGAATGGAATTGAAAGATAATACATCAGCCATGATGGAAGGGCAGAGCAGATAGGACGAATGGTCTAACTCTGTTCCTATGTCTTATAGTACTAGGGTCTCCTTTTAATTTATTTATTTTAAAAGAATAAATAGCTCCACCATTTATCCATCTTGCCCA
This sequence comes from Mobula hypostoma, assembly GCF_963921235.1. NCBI lineage: Eukaryota > Metazoa > Chordata > Chondrichthyes > Myliobatiformes > Myliobatidae > Mobula > Mobula hypostoma. Next base: position 132,088,427 of record NC_086100.1, on the reverse strand, counting down.
TAGTTAGATTGTGTTTGATGAGTTGCCATTTTATTTGTGATAATTGTAAAGACAAAAATTGTCACTAAGCAATGGGGATTGGTGAAAGGGGTTCACATTGTGTTTATGTGTCTTTCTCATTGGGAGCATCAGAAGACATGCAAGTTTCCGTAGTGGCCTCTCCAGCAGGTCCAGCTATACTGCTGATTAGTTGTGCAGATCACAGCATACTATGGTCTCAAGACTTCTCTCATTCCTGAAGTTCATCTCCAACATGTCAACAATTTGTCCTGTGATATACTTGGTTGCCATATGGATTACATTACATCTCCCTTGGTCCTCATAGTGGGTGTCGATAGGTAAATTTTAAATAGGAATCCCTCCTGTCCAATCAGTTAACTGAGGAGTCTGCTTCACGTTGCCCAGAGATGAATTAACTCACTGCAGAATAAGAGCATCATGACAGCTGTCAGGAAATATTCTGCACGTCTTCATAATGATCCTGTGGTTACACATCACTTACAGTCTAATGTAGTGGAAATCCTAGTGTGTCATCTGAGTTTTCTTGATTGTTAGCAGATGTCATAGGAGGTTACCCACTTAAAATGAGCCTGATGATGCTTATAGGAAGGTTCAAGCATGAAACAACGATCCAATGACTTGTTCAGAGGTAGAGATGTACCTCTGAGCAAGTCATTAGCATGCTGAAGATATGCTTTACAAACAAGAAAAGATCTGGTGGTGTCTCTCTGTGTGCGCTAGCCAGACCAGTGTGAGCAATCAGTCTGGCATACTCAAGCACACGCACATTTTGTTTGGTTGCATTGCAGGAAAAGGGTGCAAAGTGACTTTTCCTTGCAAAGAACCACATGTTGCCTACTATATCCAGTAAATCTATGAATATTTGAACATTCATATGATCCAACATTTGGCTCATAAGCTGATGTCTGCTCTACTTCCCTCCCACTCCCCAGGGCCCTTGTTCTAGCTCTCCCCACTGACACTTTGAGGCCCTGATTCCCAAATCTCCTTCTGATTCTCCAGGACCCTGATTCTGCTATTCCTTTCAACTCACTGGGACTTAGGTTGCAGTACTGTCTTTTCCTGTTCTCCCTTATAACTTATTGGGGATCACTGGAAAATATATTTTGAATCTATCTGTTTTGAGATATTAATAGAGAAGAAAAATCCAATAGTGTGGAAAATCTCTCAGTCCAGCACCATCAAAATTGTGAGCGTATTGGATTATCATAGAAACATGTAAAACCTACAGCACAAAACGGGCCCTTCAGCCCACAATGCTGTACTGAACATGTACTTACATCATCGTTTTACTGAATATCTGTTGAAAGCTGATTATGAGATCTTGAAAACTTCCCCACCAGATGCCTGAAGAGATTCAGAGGAAAAGTCATTGAGGACATGTGGTTACTTTGTTGGACCCCTTTGTAGTAAGTCTTGTTCTAGCCATTTGCAAGTGAGCCTTCTCTGCTGATCTACTATTTCCCTTGCCGGCTCCAAGCCTGTTATGCACAAGCTATTGCTCTTTGTTGAGCTCTTTTCTTACTGGTATTGCTGTAAAGTTGTTGTGACTGGTCCTCAGTCTTCACTAAAGGTACAAGTAACACAGCAACCAGACTGATCTGATACACCAAGTCCCCACAGCAGAAACATGATGTCCAATGCTGCAGAGTTGTCAAAATAACTTTCAAGATTTTTGAGGTATTGGGAAAAGGTGTTAAACAGCCCTCAGTATGTGAACTGTGAACTAGATCTCTCACACACGGTCAAAAAATGAACAGTTCTCAGAATCAGAATCAGATTTATTATCACCAGCATATATCATGCAAAATTTGTGACATCAGTACAGTGCAAAGACACAAAAATTGGGTCTCAACCCAAAACACTCTTGATACAGGGCCTGGACCCGAAATGTTGACCATCCCTTCACCTCCATGATTGCTGTTCGACTCAGTATTACATTTGTTACTTCAGATTCCAGGATCTGCACTCCGTCCTGTGTCCATTGCCAATATATTTTCACTGAACTTTCACTGATTGGTTCTATGAGGCCCAGGAGATTAAAAATTAAACTGTAAGAGCTTTTTCAGTTTACCTCAGAGTCTTTCACTTCATGAAATGACAGATAATTTCTCCTGAGGCTGGCTGTGGGCACTCAGCCTATTGCATCACATTTAAATGTGTAGCCAAGCAGTTTGTAACTGGCTATCTAACTTGTCAGGATTGCTGGTGGTAACTCATTCCATTCTTAAATATACATTCCTGGACATCAAAATCTTGCTCTCCCACTGCTTATAATTTGGACTCTGTAACTGTGAAGGACAAACCCCAGGCTGTCACTTTGTTCACTTGTTTCATTTTTTCTTTATGGCATGGAGAGATGCTACTTGTCCCACTAAGTCCATGTTGACTCTCAGAGCAATCCCGTTCCCCCTCCCCATTCCCTGTAAACTATTCACTCCCACAGATCCATCAGCTCTCTCACCCATTTACAAGTTGCCAGAAAGCTTCGAGATGTGGGAAGAAAATGGAGAACCTCAGAGAAAAATACACACAGTCACAGAGAAAACATACAAAGTCCACACAGTCCAAACTGGAGGTTAAATCAAACCTGCGTTATTGTAGCTGCAACACAGCACCTCTTCCTATTGTGCTAACACACCGACCCATTAATTACTTCCCTATTGACCAGATACAATGTAGCTCAGAGTTAATATTTAATGATATCTCTGTTACACCAGAAGCTATTTGCAAAAAAGACAGAGGAAGGAAAATACAAGCAAAGAACAAGCAGAGAGAGGAAGAACCAGAAATGATAACAGAAAAGGCAAACCAAGGCACAGGAGTTCAGTCTTGTTTCAGAGGTTTAGAATGATCTGGCCCCACAACCTCCTCATTTGGTAAATTCGTAACATTGTTCACATTGTATAGTGGAGAGGGCTTGGTCCAAGTAAATGGTTCTTTATTTAGGATGGAAAACTGAGATAACCACTTGATACGGCACCTTTCATATCACCAAATTTCTCAAAATACTTCAGGTAATTGCAATCAGACAAAGGGTGGTATTGAGCCAATAAAGAGACATCAAGGTCGGTGGCTAATAACCTGAACAGAATACAATATTTTAAGAAGGGTGGAAGGTTAGGAAAGGAATTCTAAAGTCATGAGTTTAAACCATTGAAGACACACTTACCTATGGTTCGATGAAGAAAATAATGGGCAGGCAAGAGGCAGGAATGAAAGATTCTCAGAAGCTTGTAGAACTGTAAGGGTTGATAGAAGTAGAAAAAGGCACATCAAGATTTGATGCTGAGGATGACAATTTTACATTTCAAACACATGTTGAATGAGCAGCAGGGCAATAGGTGAGCGACACTTTAATGTGAAGTAGAACCCAGTCAAGAGAATTTTATAGGTGGTCAAATACTGAAGGAGAACTTGTGGAGCACTGAAATAGCTAGGTGGACGTAACTTGAATATGAGACGGTTTTGGAAGAAGTACACCCTATCCTCATATGCGGGGGATACGTTCCTCGAAGTTGACGCATAATGTGAATAATTATTTAAATAGAGAAAATAGGGATGCATTCCAGAGGGCTTCCTAAGTACGTTTTATCTGTAATTTATTCACATTTTCATACCAATACGACACAAAAGCAGTACTACAAGACAACATTTGTATTATATTTCATCAATTTAGGGTAATATTCAATGTAGTAAATCACAGAAAGTTAACATCCTCTGGTGTACAGTACTCACCAACAGTGGCAGGTGTGTTCGCTCCGGGAGATGAGTGGTTGTTGTGGTGTCGGGCAGCTTTACACGGATAAGGTGGATGGTTGTGGTCGTCAGGATCATATCAAGCACAGCAAGGGGTGAAGGAAGACTCACAGAACTCTTAGAACTGCCGGTAGAAGGTGTTACCGATTTGAATAAAGTGGTGAGGGTTGTTTGCTTGGCAGCATTTTGTTTTAAATTTGCTTGTAGGGAAGACGGGTTGACAGCAGGGAACAACTGAAATGCTGACTCCATTCTAAACGTGGGTCCATGTCCATCGCCATTTGTGCCAAGTGTTCTGACTTCCACCATTCCCTCACCGTTGGTAAGCTCCCAGGATTTTCAAAATCGTCTGTTGCTTGCAGCATCTAAGAGATAGTTCGCAGTACAAAAATACGTATGCCTTGAATGTGGATTACTCCTTGGTTGATGGTTGAATCAGCGATGTTGTGTTAGGCGGCGGGAAACGCACTGTTATGTTAGGACGAATGCTATCCAAATGTTCAGGATGGGCTGGCGCATTGTCAAGCAACAAAAAACTTTAAAGTTAAGATTCTGTTCCCAGCAGTAGCGTCCCAGAGCTGTGTTACCTTCAGCTGATGCCGCGCTGTTTATAATTTCCAACTTTTTTTCAAGTGTTAAAGCGGTTCTCTGCCGCTCGGCTGACAGCCCAGGACATGACATTGGACGCTTAGGAGGCATAGTTAAATATTTCAAGTGCAAAATCACTGCACTGTTGGTAAAACATACAGAAGTTTAAGTTCACGCATCCACACCTTGCCAAAACCAATGCGAGAGTGGCGGGAGTGAGATTGTGAGGCACGCACACCTGACTTGTATTGGCGGGAAGGCAGTGCTCCTCATCCCAAGAATGAGACTGTGAGACGTGTGCACGTGACTTGTATTGGTGGGAAGGCAGTGCTCCTCGCACAACTGTGAATTTTGGACACATAAAATGAGAAGTTGGTAGAAATAGGTTCCTCACATAACTGTGAATCCGCATAGTCTGAAGACGCATATAACGAGGGTAGGGTGTATTGGTAGAGATGAGTGATATTGTGGAGGTAGATTTCAGTTTTCTTTGTAATGTTGCAGAAGGAAAGCATAGGGTCAACAAGTATACTGAGATCCCTCAGTCTAAGAATAGAGGAGATATGAATTGATATCTTGACAACTGGTGCAACACCTGTTCTCGCTTTCTTCCCTCAACATTATTCTCTAAGCTTTATCTTTAAATAGGCAGATAAAGATACTCTCTAAATATTAAAGTAAGTTAATAGTGGTGTTAGATAATGTGACCAGAATGTTTCTATGAAACACTGGTTATATTTAGTGTTGCTTGTTTGTCAAGTTATTCTATATTACAAGTGAATGCTAACTTAATTATAAGTGGTTCCAGAATACTTGAAAATTGCAAATTTCACTCTACTCTTTAAGAAGGGAGAGAGTCAGAAGAAAGGAAATTATAGGCCAGGTAGTCTAACCTCAGTGGTTGGTAAGACGTTGGAGTCGATTGTTAAGGATGAGGTTTCGGGGTACTTGGAGGCACACGATAAAATAGGCTGTAGTCAGCATGGTTTCCTGAAGGGGAAATCTTGCCTGAGAAATCTGTTGGAATTCTTTGAAGAAATAACAAGCAGGATAGACAATTAGTTGATGTTGTACACTTGGATTTTCAGAAGGGCTTTGGCAAGGTGCCACACATGAGGCTGTTTAACAAGCGACAAGCTCATGGTATTACAGGAAAGATTCTAGCATGGATAAAGCAGTGGCTGATTGACAGGAGGCAAAGAGTGGGAATAAAGGAAACCTTTTCTGGTGACTATTGGTATTCCACAGGGATGTGTGTTAGGATTGATTATTTTTGCATTATATCAATTATTTGGATGGTGGAATTGATGGCTTTGTTGCAAAGTTTGCAGATGATATGAAGAGAAAGGGCAAGTAATTTTGAGGAAATAGAGTGGCAACAGGAAGACAGACAGATTAGGAGAATGGGTAAAGAAATGGCAGATGAAATACAGTGTTGGGAAATGCATGGTCATGCACTTTGGTAGGAGAACTGAAAGGGTAGACTATTTTCTAATTAGAGAGAAAATACAAAAATCTGATGTGCAAAGGGATTTGAGAGTACTTATGCAGGATTCCCTAAAGGTTAATTTGCAGATTCAGTTTGTGATGAGAAAGGCAAATACGATGTTAGCATTCCTTTCAAGAGGACTGGAATATAAAAGCGAGGATGTAATGTTGAGACTTTATAAAGCACTGGTAAGGCTTCACTTGAAGTATTATGAGCAGTTTTGGACCCCTTGTCTTAGAAAGGATATGCTGAAACTGGAGAGGGTTCAAAGAAGGTTCACGAAAACAATTCCAGGATTAAACAGCTTGTCATATGAAGAGCATTTGATGGCTCTGAGCCTGTATTCATTGGAATTCAAAAGGGTAAGTGTTGACCTCATCGAATTGTGAAAGTCCTTGATAGAGTGGATGTGGAGACAATGTTCCCTGTGATGGGAATGTCTAAGTCCAGAGGACACAGACTCAGGATAGAGCGGAATCCTTTAGAACAGAAATGAAGAGGAATTTTTTTAGCCGAGATTAGTGAATCTGTGGAACTCTTTGCCATGGGAGCTGTGGAGGCCAAGCCTTTATGTTCTACGAGTCTGTGGTGGCCAGTGCGATCATGTTTGCTGTTGTGTGCTGGGGCAGCAGGCTGAGGGTAGCAGACACCAACAGAATCAACAAACTCATTCGTAAGGCCAGTGATATTGTGGGGATGGAACTGGACTCTCTGACGGTGGTGTCTGAAAAGAGGATGCTGTCCAAGTTGCATGCCATCTTGGACAATGTCTCCCATCCACTACATAATGTACTGGTTGGGCACAGGAGTACATTCAGCCAGAGACTCATTCCACTGAGATGCAACACAGAGCGTCATAGGAAGTCATTCCTGCCTGTGGCCATCGAACTTTACAACTCCTCCCTTGGAGGGTCAGACACCTGAGCCAATAGGCTGGTCCTGGACTTATTTCCTGGCATAATTTACATATCACTGTTTAACTATTTATGGTTTTATTATTATTTAATTATTTATGGTGCAACTATAACGAAAACCAATTTCCCCTGGGATCAATAAAGTATGACTATGACTATGACTATGACTATTTGAGGCACAGGTTGAGAGATTCTTGACTGGTCAGGGCATGAAGTGATATGGACAGAAGCAGGAGATTGGGGCAGAGAGAGAAAAATGGATCAGATATGATAAAATGGCGAAACAGACTGTATGGATCAAATGGCCTAATTATGCTCCTATATCTTACTGTCTTATGAACTTATTATTCAGATTCATCTATTATGTGTATTGTCTACAATTAGGAAATAGGAAAACAGTTTCCAAGCCTTGTTCTATTGAATAGAGGTACATCCATACACACTGAGCCTCGTACACACTTCTGTGAAAGAGCAGTAACCCAGCACAACTAGTCCCCTTCACCCCATTCCCACCCATCACCAGCTCTGCATGTATTATTAACAGAGCACAGTTTAAAGCTGTAAATGCTTGGGATGAAGTTGTTATGGTTGATTTATATTCTGTTTCTGAGAATTAAGCGTTTTGGCAGAAGAAGTGGCATAAACTGGATAGTCCAGCCAGCAATAATGAAAAGAAGCCGAAACTGCCCTAGTTAGCAAAGAAAGTTGATCTTTGTTTCCCTTGGCCCACTGTTCTCAGCTCACAATTATAGTGAACACAATTAATATAGCTATAGCATTGGATTTATCTCTGAGCCCATGCATGTCAGTATCTGATGTGCTGAAACATTAATAAGAGCCAGAAGACTTCCTCAGTATTTGCTTATGCAATGACAGGATCTAATCCTCGAGATGTCATTGCAGTCTGAGAGGGGTAATAAAGATAAGGGAAGGAGGATAGTAAGGGCAATTTTAAAATGACTGCTATTTCATTCTTTCTGAGGAATGGTGAAAGAACCCGTAATATATTGCCAGTGATAATCCAAGAAAGTGAAGGAGATTCAGGAAGTTTTCCTGGTCATGGTTATTGTTGTGTCTGTACAACTACATATCAATTAAAATAAAAGCACTCCTATGGGAGATGGCTTTAACTGGGAGAGAGGGAGAGAGGGAGAGAGGGAATCAATTTCCCTTTTACAAACCATTTTCAAATAAACATGCTTTCACCATAACTATCTTCACTATATGAAGGATTCAGTCTTTTGAGTGTCACTCTTTTTCCTTCAAGATAGTGCCTTTGAACCTGTAGAGTGGTATTAGGTTTTGCAGGTGTCTTGTCAAAAGTAACTTTCTCTGTTGCCCATGTCATGTTGCTGAAAGTGACATGATCATCACTGAGAGGTAAGTCTGGTGGCTTTAATGTGCCCGACTTGTTGGATATAGTCAGTGCAGGTGGCTTCTTTGGCTGAGCATCCAGTATCTGGTCCACATGATGTCTCCATGTATGATCTCCAGCATCCACTGTATACATCTGTGGTCCAGTTCTTGTAGCTCTCGTACTGAGTGTCCACCTGTCTTCTCGGTAATCATGCGCTAGGACTTCCTGTCCAATCTCGAAGCTCCTTGTTGATTCATTTGGCAACTGGCTGAACTGTTTATTCTGCATTTTCCTCTGTAGGTCTGGTTTCAGGCGGTCTACGCGAGATCTCAGATAAACAGCTTTGCAGGTGTTTGATTTGTCATCACATGAACAGAATTCTGATACACAAAAAAGGAAATTGTCCACTTTGTGCTGTAGAGAAATGTCCTCCTTGTCCATTGCTTTAACGACTTCTTGAAGGATTGGATACACTTTTGAGCTAACCCATTCATTGTTGGGTGGTGAGACTGACTTGAAATGTTTGATGCTATTTTTCTTCATGAATAGTCTGATCTCTTTTTATGTGTATTGTGGCCGTTGTCACTCAAAATTTGTTCAGGTAAACTATATCTGTTGAAGGTGGTCCTCAGGGTGAAGACAGTCTTTTCTGATGTGGTTGAATTCATTGGTAGACCTGGCTACTTCAAATGAGCATCTACAGCAATAAGAAACATGGAGTCCATGAATGGCCCAGCAAAGTCATTATGTAGTCTTTGCCATGGTGACAACGGCCACTCCCACGGGTGTAATGGTGCCTGTGAGGTTGCATTTTGAACTTCATGGCTTCCCGAATAGTTTTTGGTGAAGTCTTCAATATGCCTATCTATTCCTGACCACCACACGTAGCTCCGGGCAAGAGTCTTCATCTTAACTGTACACAGTTATCCTTCATACAGATTTTCTAACACTCTGGTGTGCAGTTTAGAGGGAACCAAAGCACGAAATCCACACTTCTGCATTCTGTGACATACAGAGAGTTAGTCACATCTTACTGAGAACTCTGGAAACATAGGATTATTGTGAGCCGGCCATCCTTACATGGTGATGTCATAGACTTTTGACAATGTCAGGTCATTCCTTGTTTCTTTTCGTACTTCAGAATTTGTTACTGGCAACTGGTCCACCAATGCTGTGTGGAACACCTCTGATGGGTCACAGAATGAAGAATTTTCTTCTTCAGTTGTCAACAGTGGAAGATGTGACAAGCTGTCAGTGTTGCTGTGTTGTTTGAACTCTATGTCATAAGAGTGGGGTCCCAGGAAAAGTGCCCATCGTTGCAATCGGGTAGCGGGTGTCAGTGGAATTCCCTTCCTGGGATTGAAAATGGACATAAGGAGCTGGTGATCAGTTGTCAGCGTAAACTTTTGCCCATACAGGTAGTAGTGGAACTTCTTTATTCCCCATACGAGACGAAGGACTGCTTGATCAATCTGTGCAGAGTTGAGTGATCTTGAAGCAAGTACAATTGGGTGTTCAGATCAATCTTTCATAGTCTGTGTCAAAATGGCTCCAATGCCTTAAGGGGTCGCATCGAACACCAGTCTGATGGGCATAGATGGGCCATAATGTGTGAGCAGTTTATGGGATTTATTAGTCTCTTTGTTTCCTTAAATGCTCTTTCACATCTTTCTGATCATTCACATTTTGCTCCTGTCTGTAACAGTGTGTTCAATGGATGTAGCACTGTAGCAATGTTTGGGAGATACTGGGGGTAGTAGTTTACAAGACTCAAATATGACCTGAATTGTGACACATTTTCTGGTTTGGGTGCCTGCAACACTGCTTCAATCTTCTCTTGTGACTGCTTGACAACGGCATGTCCACAATATGAGATTTAATTCTTGAAAAACTCACGTTTCTCTCTCTTTGTGTGCAGACCATACTCACTCAGACCGGTCAGCACTTTACCAAGGTTCTGGAGGTGCTCTTCATCATTCTTGCCAATCATGATGATGTCATCAAGGTAACATTGTGTTCCTGGGTTATCTTGGAGCACTTGGTCCATTGCTCTTTGCTAAATTGCTGGAGCTGATACAATGCCAAAGGCAAGATGATTATACTGGAACAGTCCTTTGTGAATGTTGATTGTGAAGGACTTCCTCCATAACTCCTCAATCTCCATTTGCAGATAGGCTTGTGACAAGTCAATCTTTGAAAACCTCTCCTCGTCTGCCAAAGATGCAAAATTATCTTCTATTCGTGTCAGTGAATACTGCACAGTATGCAACACAGGATTAATGCTCACTTTGAAGTACCCACATATACGAACAGCACCGGTCTTCCCTTTCTTGATCACTGGGACAATGAGCATGGCCCAATCACTCCACTCAACCTTGGTGAGAATACTAGACGCCTCCAAGCTCTGAACTTCAGCATCCAGTTTAGGATGTAATGCTTAGGGCACTGGATGTGCTTTATGGAATCTTGGAGTTGCTGCTTCATCCAGTTCAATTCTGGCCTTCATGACAGTTCTCTTCTCAAACGCCTTCTCATTACAATTAAGCTGCTACGATATTCTGTGGTTAGTGCTACCATTTGGGCTGCAGTTGCCTGTAGATGACACATTGAGAGCTTTGATTGTATGTCAGTCTGGTTGGATTTTTCTCAACCGTTCATGCTCAGAAAGTTCTGGCCCTCTGCTTTTTAATATGTAAAGCTCTAACTGCAGTGTTTGGCCTCCATATGTCACATTCAGGGTCTTTAGCATCACTGAGGTCTCTTCTAATGGCAGCTTAGAAAACAGTCGGTTGTAGTCAGCCTCTGGAATAATGGACAAAGCTCACCCTATATCTAGCTCCATTTTTGGTTTTACACCAGACACATCTATTGTGATCCATATGATTTTGTGATCTGCTTCAGACATGCTCTGCAGTTCTCGGCATGACAGCTCATCTTTGTCAGACTTTGTGTTGTCTGATTCAGTTGCTCTTGAGTCACTCTATGCATTTGTTTAGTTTTGTGTTTGAAACTTTTCACTCTGTGTGGTTTTTCTCTTTGATTGTGTTTTTTGTCTGATTTACACATTCTCTATGTGACCTTGTCGGTGACACTTTCTGCAAACTTTTTCTTTGAACCAGCAATCATTTTTGCATCTTGGGAGGATTTGCCACATCAATAACATTTCTGGCTTTTTGCACCATTCAGGCACATTTTGTCCATTTCACATACTAAACTCTTTTCTGCAGTTCTGTTGCATCCTTTGCTGTGGTCTCTAATAATTTTGCAATGGTCAATGCCTGTTCTAAAGTTAGTTCTCTTTCTGATAGTAGCCTTTTCTGAGTGCTTTGACTATGCATGCCACATACAAGCCTATCCCATAATGCACCAGAAAGTCCATCTCTAAAGTCACAGTATTCGGAAAGTTTGCACAGTTCTGCAATGCTTTCATCATTTGACTGGTTACTTCTGTTAAATCTAAATCTCTCGGTTACAGTATTACTAGTGGTTAAAGGCTCAAGTGAAATTGTAAAATTGTAACAATTTCATCGAATGTCTTGCTTGCGGGCTTTTCAGGAGTCATTAAGTTGTGTAAAAGCCGGTGCGTTTTAGCACTCTTTAAGCTAAGAAACAGGGATACTTTCTTTTCCTCATCCACATTGTTCACATTACAATACAGTTCAACCCTATCAATATGCGATCCCCCGTCCTCAATAGTGCTGAAAGTTTCCCCACTAAGGCCATCATCACAGTATTTTCACTTTAACTTTGCCAGTTGTATGTCTTTGACTGCATACCGTGCACTCTTACTCATGTGTCCCTGTGATCATGTTCGTGACTCTGTGGCTGCCTTCTCTGTACTGATTAATTCCTTCTCTCTCTGTCTCTCTCCAAAGTCCATCATCCCTTAACTGTTGGTGCTGTTAGTGAAATTCAGGTTTGTACTCGTTGCCAATTTGTTGTATCTGTACAACTACATATCAATTAAAATAAAGCACATACGCAGATGGCTTTAACTGGAGTATTCACATTGCAGGGGGAGAGAGAGAGAGGGCAATGTGCATGCTTAGACCAGTGGTACCCAACCTCCGGGCCGCGGACCGATACATTGCTGCGAAGAACGCAGCGGTGCAGCGGTAGCCAGAATGCACCCAGCACATCTTTAAGAAAAAAGCCGAAGTAAACAAGTTAATTAAAATGTCGGCCCAGATCAGAGGCGATTGCTGCTGCACCACTGCATTCTTCGTGGCAATGTATTGGTCCGCGGCCCGGAGGTTGGGAACCACTGGCTTAGACAACAGATCAATGCGCATAGGTAAGTTATTAGTCCATACCTCGTGCTGAGGGGAGTTATTGCTCTAAAATAAATAGACCATGCATTACATTTATAGTCTCAATGTACCTGTTGCAGATTTGAGCACTTCCTCCTTTCAGAACCAACTAGAACTTGAGAGAATTTAAATTCATAGAGTTGTACAGCACAGAAAGAAACCCTTTCACCCCATAATATTTAGACCAATCTTTTTTGCCTAACTATATGAAAGTCATTTGCCTTCATAGGAACATATCCACAAAAATGTTAAAAATTAATAAGTGAAATTCCTTTCAGGAAGCTTAACCTCTGCCCCTGGGAAGTGGGGCAGGGTAATGAAGATACGCATTAATATCATAAAATAATTAAAAACAATTTAAAGATATAGCTTCCGTTCAATGAAAAGAATTTAGACTTACCTGATAGATAGCCCGCAGACTAGTTTTTAACTTGTATATTTTCAGATAGAATCTAGGTCAAAAATGCAAAGAAATTTTCAAGCTTTTCTGAACAGATTTTCCATTCTATTTACAATCAAGTTTTGTTGCTGTGTCCTTTTTGGCTTTGAGGATATGAGTGAATTCCATTTGTGAAATTAATTACAATGGTATACAGTAGCAACTGACTTCAGAATAATCTCCATGCTTTCATAAATTGGACATAAAAGATTTTTCAGACTTACACCAGTGATTAGAATTTCAATATTTATTTGAATGTCCCTAAAGGGACATGAAAGGCAGATTATAAATGTATCTGGAGCAAGGCACACAAAATGCTGGAGGAATTCAACATATCAGGCAGCGTCTATGGAGGAGAATAAACAGTCGATATTTCAGGCCAAGATCTTTCCTCAGGACTGAAAAGGAAGGGGGAAGATGTTTATAAAGATGTCTTCTTTTTTTTTCAAGTGGATTTTATATTTAACATTATACACATGAGTTTGGTCAGAAATCTAAACCATGTTCTCTGTTTTGCTTCCAATAATGCCCAAACACAAATTCTATGTCCTACCTATGTCATTTTTGTACATATAGATCTTCATGCCAGACAGCGTAAATAGCAATGTTTGTACATCCATTAACTCTTCCAAATTATTGACTATTTTCATATTGCTTTGTTCTAGTTGCATTCATATTTAACTGGATTGGATTCTTTTTAACCTTCTGCTCAACCAATACAATTGCAGGAAGATATGGGGCCATTTCTGGATTTGGGCTGTCCCTTATAAAGTGGATTCTCATTGTTAGGGTAAGTATTCAATATCGGTGAAAAAGCCATGCTTTTTTTGGTAAAAGTCTACCCTTTATTTGATTGTTAATGTTTTGACAATAGCTGTGCTTAAGGATGGGATAGTGAGCATTATTATTATTGACAGGATCTACATACTAAGGCCATTACTGGCCTTGGAGCACAAACTAAGTGTGTTTGCACCTTAGGAAAATCAAGGGTTTTAGCTGGGATCTCCATTTTGCCTTGAAATATCTGTTTTGTATCAAAAAGTTTTAAATATGCTAGTTTCCCAAATTTCCTTTAGTTTTTATGTGCAGGATGCTTTTAACTTATATGCCTAAATCCTAAGAGTGTAGAGAGCCTTCAGAGTAGATAAGATGTTATGGAGAGATACATTAGTTACAGAAGGGTAGTTTCTATTCATAGGATGTCCAGTAGGGAAGAGATGGGAAAGAGCTCATAATCTGATAACGTTATTGAAGGGTTAACATACTGTGTACGTAGAACAATGTGGTGTTGGCCTTTCAACCCAATAAGTCTGCGGTAACCATGACACCAATTTAAACTAATCCTTCCTGCTTGCACATGGTACATATTCCTCTAATACGGCACATATTCTAATCCATCAGACCCTGACACTCCAACTTAAACCATTCAAGTTTAGATAGTTTTGTTGGACTAACAAACTAACAAGGTTTGTCCAACGTCTTCATATAGATAAAGTACTCCAAAGCCAATAAATTACTTTCACAAATATTGATAGATACGTTTCATTTAATGGCCACTATAAAAAGGTTCTTTATTAATAATGAGATAACTGAAAATACATTCATGTTAGGAGATCACTTCTCTTGTTCAGAGTCTAAAACTATAAGGTATATTCACAGGCTGAAAAGGTTCAAGGTTTAGAATTACAATCAAAGAATTTTGTTTTCACTTAGAAACATGTTAGACTTTGGACTTCTCCAGAGTGCAATGATGTTCAGTTACAGAGTTAATTCAGGGTTGAGATTTGTAGAGATTCTGCATATTGGTATGATCTATGGAAACTGGGATCAGAATGGGAAAGTGGAGTTTAGGTGGAATATCAGTAAAGGATTTCTGAAAAGGCAGAGCAGACTTCAACCTACTTTTTGCTTCTTAAACCTCAGAGTTGTGTTTTCATACAAAATATTCTTATAATTGCATACATTTGTATTTTCAGTTCTCCGATTATTTTTTCGGTTATTTTGAGGGTAAGCTATGGCTCTGGTGGAGTTTTCTGGCTGTTGGTAAGTTATCTTTCAATTTAAGTTGATGTGTTATATTTGCTAAAGCTCATTTCTTTGAATAGAGTTTGTTGTGAGTTGGGCATACATATTGTTATGTCTGAAAATGGAAATAACATTTCTCATAGCTTCAAGTTGCCTTTGGTAATATCAGCAGTCAAATATTTAAAATGGTCTTACTGACTTCTCTGCTATTTTGGTAGAAATGTTAATCAATTAATTACATTAAATAATATCTAGTTAAAATGAAGAGCTTTAAAATGTTATCTAAATGTCTTTTGTTTACTAATTTACAAAGAATAATTTCTAGGTAATAAATATACCTCTCCCCAATTTATTATGTGCGATGTAACAAGGAAGTTTCACTCTGCATCATTCATTATGTTCTCATGAAAGATTCTTGAGTTTCAGCATAAAAAAAATCTACATGCTCATTACTTCAGTTAATAGCTTTGCATCTGATTTGGGCTATCAGTTTGCTCTTTAGTTTATCACAGGCTTTACGGATATCTTGCAATGTATATGAGATGTCGCAGGAGGATGCCATGATGTTTTTCTCTTTGTGTGACTGAATTCCTCCCATACACAGCAATAAATCTACACCTTATATTATAGGTGATTTGATTTTACTCAGTACTTTGGGCACCACATTCTGGTGACTTCTTTTCTGGCTGTTGGTAAGTTATCAAAGTGAGATTAACGCTAGGCACTACCAATGTGGTTGTCTGTAACATGAAGTGATGATACAGTGTCAAACCGCAGATATCAGTAACTTGATAAAACATAGGATGTCTTGTTGAAACTCTCAGATTTGAATGGCATTTGCACTGAAAAAATTCCCAGAGCTCTCACAAATGTGGTAAATCATAGGGATATACAAGGTATTTCCTTGCTGAATTTGAAAAGGATGACTGAAAAGATTGTTATAGGTTTGGTCACTTGTCACATTGACAGCTTTGTTTCCATTAGCCTGTATGAGTTATAAATGTTCGTTTTACTTGTGGCTTAATGCTTAGAAGATCATGGCTAACAATAAATGAGAACTGAGCAAATATATGTTTATCTCTGCTATATCTTCATTACATGCTTTGATGAATTCTTATGCACTAAATATTATTTCATTTTTTCATTAGCATATTGAATCTACAGTGACTTTATTGTATGTTTTCTGTGATTCCAAACAGTAATTTTATTTTAACAAAGCCATTTCTCTCAGGGCCAAGACAACTTGAATGTTCTATGGCATGAGGCTAGGTCTATAACTCGCATTCATAACGTAGGCACAAATAGTGCCAGGTATACTGAATGTACTGTTTCCTAAACATATATTTTTGATGTTTCATGACTTGCACAAATTTGGATTAGTCAGATTGGGTACAAGAAATTGTTGTCTTCTCAATGGCTGCAAAGTTAAATGGCAGTCTTTCTTAGATTACCTGAACAACTACAAGACATTCTACACAGAGAATCAAACATCAATATCACAAGTATTTTTGGCTGGCACTCTTGCATTAAATATTTAAAGCAACACCAGCTACCCTCCTAGATTCTTTATCTTGCTGCTCATGTATATTGTAACTGGTTCACCCAAGTAACTAAGGTAATTACATAGATATGGGCTAAACACTGCTGCTTTCTTACTGGCTATACTCAGAACTATACATGTTGCTCTTAAAAAAGAAAAACTAACCAAGCACAGCAATAATCTGTTGTATCCAAACTGTGTTTCTGTGATTCATACCTTGTCTTTGTCTTTAATAGAGCTGATCCAAATCTGAATTTTATTGTATAACTTTGATGAGAGGTTCAATGAATGATTTTGCTCTATTTCTATAAACATGATTTCAAAAGTCTGAAGTATTCTTTGCCTACCACTCAGTTGCATTTTCTTCTGCTGGAGTAGACACTAGAGATGTTTAACTTGGTACATTGGATTATTACTGTCACATGTAATAATAAGGTAAAGTGAAAACTTCATTTTGCATGCAACCCATACAGATTGTTTCATAACATCAGTACATCGAGTAGTACATGGGAAAATCAGTAACAGAGAGCAAAATATAGGGTTACCAGTTACAGAGAAAGAGTAGTGCAGACAGGCAATCAGATGCAAGGCCATGATGAGGTAGACTATGAGGTTAAGAGTCCATCTTAATATCAAAGACGTCCATTCAGTAGTCTAATAGCAGCAGAATAGAGGCTGTCCTTATTTTTTTGAATTGGAAGTCAAATTCAAAGTAAACTTTATTATCGAAGTATGCTTACGATACCATATACTACTTTGAGATTTATTTTCTTTAGGGCATTTGCAGGAAAATAATTTATGAAAAATTATATATAAGCAAAGACCGACAAATAACCAATGTGCAAAAGAAAACAAATTATGCAAATAAATACAAGTGAATAATACTGAGAATGAGAGTTGTAAGGAGTTCTTATAAATAAGTCTGTAGGTTGTAGAATCAGTTCAGAGTTGCGATAAGTGAAGTTTCCCCACACCAGTTTAAGAACCTGATGGTTGTAGGGTAATAACAGATTCCGAACCTGGCATTGTGCAACCTAAGGCTTCTTACCTCCTGCCCAATGGAAATAGTGAGAAAAGAGTGTGAGGAGAGTCCTTGATGATGGATGCTATTTTCTTGTGTAAGCTCTTCATGTCAATATGCTCAATGGTGGGGTGGGCTTTCTTTCTGATGGCCCTATGAGCTGGTCCCAGGACAAATCATCTCATATGATAATGCCAAGATTTTAAAGCTACTGATCCTCTCCACCTCCGATCACTTAATGAGGACCGGCGCTCTGCCTTCATCTTCCTGTCGTCGATAATCAGATTTTTGGTTCTGCAGATATTGATTGAGAGGTTGCTGTTGCAGCACAATTTAAACAGATTTTCTATTTCCCCCCTAAATGCCAATTTGTCACCACTTTTGATTTGGCCAACAACAGTAGAACCACCTGCAAACTTAAATACTCCACTGGAACTATACTTAGCCACACAATCATAGGTATAAAGTTAGCAAAGCACGCAACCCTGTGGCACACCTGTGATGATGGTCATTGTGGAGATGTTGTTGCCAATCCATACTGATTGGGGTCGGCAAGTGAGGAAACTGAGGATCCAGTTGCACAAGGAGGCATCGAGGCCTAGGTCTTGGAGCTTAGCGATGAGCTTCGAGAGGATGAGATGTTGAATGCTAAGCTGCAGTGAATGAAGATCGGTCTGATGTATGCATCTTCCTTGTCCTTGCTTCCAGAGCTGAGTGAAAGGCCAATGAAATGGTATCTGATGTTGACCAGTTGTGATGATCACTCCTCAGGCATATGTGCTTCATAACCAATGTCACGAAGCACTTCACCGTGGTGGATGTAAGCGCTGTGTCTCTGAGGCACCGCTTTATGAAGAAGACCTTGATGCTCGGGAAGCTAGTGCCCATGATGGAGCAGGTTGAGTTGCCAACCTACTGCAGCTTTTTCTGATCCTGTGCACTGGCCTATCCGTGCCAGATGGTGATACAACCAGTTAGAATGCTCTCACGGTACATCTGTAGAAATTTGCTAGAGTCTTTGGTGATATACCAAGTATTCTCAACCTCCCAATGAAATATAGACATTGTCATGCCTTCTCTGTAATTGCATCATTATGTTGGGCGCAGGGTAGATCAGCAGAGTTGTTGATAACCAGGAACTTGAACCTGCTCACTCTTTCCATTGCTGATTTCTCAATGAGCATCGGTATGCGTTCCCTCGACTTCCTGTTCCTGAATTCCACAATCAATTCCTTGTTCTTTCTGATGACAGCCATTCAATAACATCATAACCAAACGGATCAAGTTTCTTTGGTTTCAGTTCCACTTTCCACTTTTGTGCCCTTAACCCTATGGTTCAAATCTTTTTATTATTATTATCATCCAAGATTAACAAGAGTACAGCGAAGTAAGCAACACTTACAATGTCTCAAGAAAAAAAACATTATTTTAAAGATTGAAAAAAGAGAAAAAAAAACCCTACTAAGCAAGAAAAAGTGAGGGAAAAAAACCCTATTAGGTGTTCAACCCCGGAGCCATGCGTCATACAAAAAGCTTCTAAAGATAAACATCAAACCGCCAGTAATAAAAAAAAGTACCAAAAATTTACAATTAGATCATGGAGGAAATCTATCATTTAACTCAAATGATAATAATGAGCAAGTGAACCTCATCTTTTCTCAAAATCAAACATCTTGAATACATTTGAAGATTCAGCAGCCAAAATCTTTTAACGTAGGAGGTTCCCAAGCATCTCAGCTCTCTAGTAATCTGCCTCCACCCCTCATTGATAATTGTTCACCTCAAGACCCTGGAAATTGTAGGCAACTTCCTCTGTCTAGGGAGCTACCTCTTGGTGAAGGTGAACGTCAGTGATAAAATACAGCACAGCCTTCAATGTGCCAGCAACATTAGTCACTTCCTGCTCTATCTGTGAACATTTGTCTCATCAGTGAGCTCAGATCCCACAAAGAATTTAAGTTAGGTATGATTTGCCCTTTACCATGAATAAAAGCTGGTTCTTCTGTGAGTAAACAGTGACTGTTGTATTGCTAAGCACTGTGTATGAAGTCATTCTGTTGATGAATTTGGGCTTGCAGCCACTCTGAGGAGGTTTGACCCTGGAAAACAGTGCTCATAAACAATAAAATCTCACCTCAAAATAATTGGATGATTTGAGAAAAAGGAATAAATTTCCATCACCTCTCTAATTTTCAATATCACAATTTCATTATTTGATATTTCTAGTTCTGTCATTAATAGGCAAAGCACAATCTAGTCTTTAAAATACAGTGGAACGATGGTGGGGAAGGAGTCAACTATTCAAACCCCTTTAAACCAAATAGAACATACATAATTCTTGTTTAGGCTTTATTTATTTAGTTTGATATAAAATTTTGTACTGACTGACGCCCCTGAAAATGTTCACTACATTTTGTTTTGGTCACCACTGAATTTATGGAAATTTGCAATCTTGAGCTATGGGGAAATAGCTTCTACTCATCTGTAACTCGAGGTAATTGAGGATAGTATAGGTAAAGTCACAAAAAAGCATTTTCACATATAAAGGTCTGTTCAGAGTAAAGTTAGCATATGCCAGTGAAAGACAGCCTGAGTGTAGATAGATTTTCCATAAAATTTCTAATAGACAGATATGTAACGCTTCAATTTTTCTGATGGGCTGCGTTTCATTGACTACTATTTATCTGTTTGACAGAAAGTAAGTCTGTGTATGCTTAGTTAACAATGGCGTGGCATGAGAATATAGTGGTTAGTGTAACTTTATTACAGTGCCAACAATCAAAAGATCAGGATTCAATTCCCAATGCTGTCTGTACGGAATCTGTACGTACTCCCCACCATCGTGTGGGTTTCCTCTGGGTGTTCTGGTCTCCTCCCACATTCCAAAAATGTACAGGTTAGGGTTAATAAGTTGGGGGATGCTATGTCGGCACTGGAAGGATGGCAACGATGCAGTCTGTCCCCAGCATGTATTTGGATAGGGTTGGTTGTTGACAGAATAACACATTTCACTGTACATGTTGAAAAAGCTAATCAATGACATTTTGAACATATTAATGGATGCAGCCATTAGATGCATATAGGTTCCTAATAGGCATTATCTCATGATTGAACGTGATTCATTTGGTAGGTACTGAGGTGCCACGGGCAAAACGCAGTCACTTTGAGATTACTCAGTGTGCAGTTGGCACAGTGTTCATGATCCCCATTAATTTCATTAGCGTTGCTGGGTGACAGATGAGGAGGCAGGGTAGTAATCCTTCCTTACCAGGATCAGATAAAGTCTAGCCATGAAATGACCACAGGCTTTATCTGTGAGTGATAATCCTATGCCAGTCAGATATGGCGCAGGATAGTCTACCAATAACAAACACAGAAATTCTGCAGATGCTGTAAATCCAGAGTAACACACAGAAAATGCTGGAGGAATTCAGCAGGTCAAGCAGCATATATAAAAAGGAATATGGAGTCAACGTTTCCGGCCAAGACTCTATCGGGACCTGCATTTTGTGTCTGGTGGTCTACCAACATTATTTTTCATTTTCTGGGTAAGTTACGTTGAGGTAACACAGTTGCATAGCAAGAAGAATTGCACGCTCACAGCTCAGTTCCATTCTGATCTCTATTGTTTTCTGTGTGGAGTTTGCAAGTTCTTGCTGCCACTATATGAGTTTCCTCCAAGTACTCTAGTATCCTCCCACATCCCAAAAATGTGCAGGTCAGTAAGTTAGTTGTGCACAGTATGTTGCACGTTGTTTTTTGACGAATGGTCAAATCTGAGATGAGCTGATGGGAATGAAGGAAAAATAAAATAGGATTAGTGTAATTAAATTGATGCTTGATCATTAGTGCGGACTTGGGTCCAGGGGTCAATTTCCATGTTGTATAACTCTATGACTAAGTAAGTATCAACAGTTTGAGAATTAGGGACTATCCTATGATTGGCCATTATATAATACTAACAAAGCTTACAGATATTATAACTATGACATGGTTCAACAAATTGCAGTTTCCACTTGATCCACTTTTTGTACATATTGGATGCTTTTTCTGTGTTAGGTTGGTTAAAAACAAACAAGTCTATTGCCACATGAGGGCACTGTGGTCATTTTCAGAAACCAGCTGATTAATTTGGCTGTTGATATTTACATATCCAGAGACTTGCACACAAAGTCAACATTTAACATGGATAATCAAATTACATCAAGTAATTGCTAAAAATAATCAATTTTGTTCTACATATTACTGTCAATTTAGCATATATTAATACTCATTATAAAAGAATGATCTTTGTTAATCGTCATCAATGCATTATTTGGTAAAGTTAATCTGCAACCACAAAGCTTTAGAAATGATTTTTTACTGAAAACAAGCAATGTAACCTTGTGCAAATTTAAATTAACCTATTTGAGATAATGGCTTTCAATAAGATTTTGATCTTGCACCTTATACCTGAGTTGCCGTTGGTTTATGATCTGGAGTCTTTCACGTGCTTTGTAACTCAATCTCGGGTGGCTATTTTTCTTCCACTGGGGATTTATGGACACTTCATTATTAAATGTTGTTTATTGTTATTGGCATTTTCTGTCAATTAATTGAAAAATAAGTTTGTTCTCTGGTCTTAATGAGACATACTTGAAATAAGGTTGTCTGTAACTGGCAAAACCTTTCTGTGACAAAGTTTAATTATATTGAATTTGAACAAAGAAGGCAAGGTAAATGTTCACAGCTTTCAATAACAGAAATGGTAACTGGGTAACATGTTTGTAAGGACCAGAGGATGGATGATAAAAACAATCTATGATTTGAAATGTTCTCATTGAAAGGGCAGTGAAAGGAATTGGGCTCTGGGCTCTGGGCTCTGGGCTCTGGGCTCTGGGCTTTGGGCATTAGATGTTATAAGAAAGAGAAATGAAAAGAGTAGGATTCCATCCCCTGTCCTTGCATTGAAAGAGAACGGGCATTGGGCATGAAGGACGACTGATCTTGGGGTTTGGAGGGAAAGGATCCCTCAGATTAGTGGCAAGGAGAGAAAGCATTGTTTGATTAGAAAATTGTATTGGTAAATGATTCCTGAATTATGAGATGGAAGGTAAAGGCAAGTGTGACCACATTACCATTCAGGCAGAAGGGAGGATCGAGGGCAAAGGTACAGGAAATGATATGGATTTGCTCAGACTGTCACTTTGTATAAGAGCAAAGGAATTATTCTGACTTTAAGATAGATTAACAAAAGAAGTGCAACCGGTCCTTTGTTGGTATCTCATTACTATTAATAAATTTCCACGTGGCTGGTTGAAGAAAAGTAATTTATAGTTACAAAGTATTTTGAATAGCGCTGTTAATCTGAATGTCATTGTCTTGCTGTGGGGGAGCAAGAAAGAGGAACGGAAACTTGAAGTGGTTAAAAAAAAAGGGAGTGAGGGAGAAGAAATAGAGAGAGAGAGAAAGAAAGCTAAAAGAGGAATAGTTTAAAAGGGTTAAAGAGAACATGAGAGACAAATAGAGAGGTGGGGTGAAGAGAACTGACTCAAATCTGGTGGCTGTAAAACAGGCAGTGAATCAAACTGATCACTGGCTTTCTTTGGAATTTATTTTTTATGGAAGTTCATCATCAAACAAACATTTCCACAAGATGTTTTTCAAGATACTGTACACAAATATCATATAGTCATGTTTGTCACAAATCTCCACATAATATTTATCTGAGGTATACACTTATAGAAAGGAGAGGAAAGCAAGAACAATCAAAAGAAGAAAACTATGTACAAAGTAGGGAGTGATCTTTTTTTTACAATATATTCATTGACTTGTGAGAATAAAATCAGGCCTATGAGGTGTTATATAGTTAAATCATTGTTCCCAGTATGAATCAAATTGTTCCAACTTATGATAAACAGATGCACTGGCTTTCAATTAAATATACAAATTTCCAAATGCTTTCGTCAAAAGAAATCTGTATGACTGGGTCATATGCAGCAACTAAGTAATCTACCAAATTGCACATCTTTGAGACATGGGGTGGGAGGATGTGGGGAGACAGAGAACCCAAGGAAATCAACGCGATCATGGAGAGAAAGTGGAAACACCACATAACAATACCGAAGCTCGGGAATGATCCAGGATCTCTGTCACTATGAAGCAACAATCTACTTGGTATCCTTTACAAGAGGTCTGGAATCTGTAAGAACATGGCATACAACAATCCTTCGTTCATTATGTACTACGTCGTATGACATGGGCGATCATGGTCTTTCCATGACTGTGTTTATTCTTAGCAAATTTTTCTACAGATGTGCTTGGCCATTGCCTTCACCTTCACAAGACAGGTGACCCCAGCCATTAACAATATTCTTCAGGGATTGTCTGCTTGGCATCAGTGGTTGTATAACCAGGATTTGTGATATGCACCTGTTGCTCATACAACCACCTACTACTAGCTCCCATGGGTTCATGTGACCCTAATCGGTGGGTGGCGGGGGGGCTAAGCAGGTGCTACTCTATGACCAAGGGTGACCTGTAAGCTAGTGGAAGGAAGCAGTGCTTTATATCTCCTTTGGTGGAGACATACCTCCACCCCACTACCCATCATAAAACAACATGCCTCTCTAGGTCAATCAAACTAAAGAAATCTGTTGATCCATGCCAAGTTATGTGCAGAAGTGTAATGTAATATATACTTATATGTTGAATCATATTAAAAGAAAGCTGTGATTATCATTTGAAAAAGAAGGCATTTTGTGATTTGACAAGTTAACTTCGGGTGTGATGATTAATTCTCCTGGTGGAAAACAGTGTAGCCAAGCCTTTGGAGGAGTCAGTCAACTTGGATGGTAATATACGGATTTCCAGGTCTAATTGTTCAGGTTTAAATGGCAAAGATTGCTATTCCATCTTCTCTACAGTAGAAAGAAATGCTAACCACTAAGCCTGGACAAATATTTCATTTGTTTAATAATATCCTCAGTGACAGATTGCCCATCTATTTGTACTGAACGTGACCATATTCCTAGTGGTGTAATAATTCATGCTTATTTGAAAAGACTCTGTAGATTCATCCACTGTCTGCTGTTACAGCCTGAGGTTGAGATTTACCAGGAATGACTTCTGAAGTCTGCGGTTTTAAAACTCTGCCTTTCCTTTACCCCTTATTGCTTGAAGACATACATAAAAATACTGGATAAGATTACCATTCAAAAAATGCTGGCTGCTTAAGATTTTTTTTCCACTGTGCATGCGTGTAACTCTCAAAGCCACATAGTTTGAAATGGACGAAGGTGATCAGCCTGCAGCATTGTCAGGATTATTCGTCTTTTAAGTCATAACACATGTTGTCTCATAGTGGCTATGTTCTTTTTGTACGATTACACAGTTGTTCTGCCTATTTTGATCATTTATGAATTCATTATATTTTCTTTTGTAAGGTTACTCGAAAAATTTCTTTTTGCCAGTTTGCAGCTAATTTACATTGATAAGCATGGGTATTTTGGGAGTAGGATGATTTATTTAATTAGCAAACATTTGATTATGTTTCTTAGTGTGATTCTTTGTTTAAGACCTTCCGTAAGCCTGATGCATGCCTTCTAACTAAGAGCCAGGTCACTCAAGATGTTATTATCATAGAATCATAGAAACATACTGAACATTACAGAAATGGGCTCCTATGGTCCATTTCATCCATACCAGTCAAGAAACCCATTGATGCTAATCTCATTTGCCTGCATTAATCCTGTTTCCCATTTCTTTCCTACCCAGATGTTTGTCCAAACACCTTTATAACATTATAATAATATTTGTCTCAACTATCTCTTCTGCCAACTCATTCCATATATTCACCACCATTTATGTGAAAGCTTTCCCCTCAGATCTCCTTTATTTTTTCTCCCATCTCACTTCAAATCTGTCTCTCCAGTTCTACATTCTTTTGCCCTGGACAAAGATTTTGACCACATATCTCAAACTTTATAAACCTTTGTAGGGTCACTCCTCGATCTCCTACTGTATGTTCCTGTGATATTAAGCTCAGTGTATCAAATCTCTCTGTAACTACAGCCTTCCATTCCAGCCAACATCCTGATAAATCAATTCTGCACTCTCTGTATTGTTATTACATACTTCTAGTAGTGTGGCGACCAGAGCTATATGCAATGCTCTAAGCGTGCTCTAAGTAATATTTTGTACAAACTGCAACATGACGTCCCAACACTTATCCTCAATGCCTCAGCCTATGAAGGCAAACTTATCAATTTTTTTTCAATCATCCTCTCCACCTGCGTTGTCACTTCCAGGGAACTATGGACTTGTACTCCAAGATCTCTCTCCATACAACATTGTTCCTAAGGTCCTTGCCTTACCGTCTGTATGTTTGAACAGAACTTGACTTGTATTACCTCACACTTGTCTGGATTAAATTCTGTCTTCCACTGCTTCTCCCAACATCCTAACTGATCATTGTCCAACTTTTTTCGTTATTTATGATTCCAGCAATTTTTGTGATTGCAGTAATATTCAATACTCCTGCTGCCATAGTTTCAACTTTGCTATAATATAAAATAATCAGTGCCAACATGTTCAGGGGCACAAAATGCCTTAAGTTCTTTTATTTTCCCATTTTCCAGGGACACACTGGAATAAACTATTGTGCACAGTCATTTTGGAAGTGGCCAGGCTGCTATTTAGATCCAATCTGCAGAAAGCATTGAGGATGGGCCATTGCCAGAACACAAGAATTTTAAATGCTAAGTCATAATCTTGTACAAATGAAATCTCATATTTTATGCATTTGGGAATTTTGCCACTATTTGACTCTGAGAATAATGCCCCGATTGAAATATCCACAGTTGTACTTTAATGTAAGGAGCAATGCTGCCCTCAGAATTTCCACATCTTATGGGACTGTATTGGACTAATGGAAATGGAAAAGTGGCATGTCTCTGTGCTATAACTTAATAGCAGATATGTTTCTACCTAGAGGTGAACACAAGTTACTATCTGACCCACACTCCCGCTACACAATGTTAGAACAGAATATTCTTTAAAGAACCTGAAAATGACAGATTCCCATATGTAGAAGCAATTGCCTGAAGCTTCAGACTGAGTTTCAGAGCTGCAGGTCAAATAAATTGTTGCAAGTAATATTTCAATGAGTAAAATATATGAAAGTCTATGTTTAATTAGTGCCCTTCAATCAATGATCAGGCTATGAAAGGGTTTTGTGATGATTGCACATGCTCTATTCCATTGACAGCCCCTCAGATAATATAATATTCTGTATCTGTATGTTGTAAGATTTAGACTTTTGCTGATGATTAGTGCAAATGATACTTTAGTTTCAAACATTTAATATTTCCACAAGAGAGCACCTGATCCTTCAGCTTTAGACTTACAACATTATTATCTTCAACATGGATATGGAAGTTATTTGAACCAACCACATAAATATTGCGGCTACAAGACTGGTATTCTATGGTGAGTGGTTCCACCCTTTGACTCCACAAAGATTTCACACTATGGACAAAGGTATCACATGACAGATTACTCTCCCAAAATGCCGGAGGAACTCAGTTGTTCAGGCAGCATCTATGGAAAGGAACAAACATTCTGGACCAGAACACTTCATCAGGACAATGGTCCCAATTCAGGACAGGGATCTCAAGTGAAATATTTCCATAGATGCTGCCTGTCCTGCTGAGTTCCTCCACCATTTTGTGTGTGTTCTCTGGATTTCCAGCATCTTTAATTACTTTACTTTATTGCCACCAAACAATTGATACTAGAGCGTACAATCATCACAGCGATATTTGATTCTGTGCTTCACACTCCCTGGAGTACAAATCGATAGTAAATAGTAAAAATTTAAATTATAAATTATAAATAGAAAATAGAAAAGGGAAAGTAAGGTAGTGCAAAAAACCGAGAGCCAGGTCCGGATATTTGGAGGGTACGGCCTAGATCCTGGTCAGGATCCGTTCAGCAGTCTTATCACAAAGAAGCTGTTCCCAAATCTGGCCATAGGACTCTTCAAGCTACTGAGTCTTCTCCCGGAGGGAAGAGGGATGAAAAGTGTGTTGGCTGGGTGGGTCGTGTCCTTGATTATCCTGGCAGCACTGCTCCGACAGCGTGCGGTGTAAAGTGAGTCCAAGGACGGAAGATTGGTTTGTGTGATGTGCTGGGCTGTGTTCACAATCTTCTGCAGCTTCTTCCGGTCTTGGACAGGACAACTTCCATACCAGGTTGTGATGCACCCTAGAAGAATGCTTTCTACAGTGCATCTATAAAAATTAATGAGGGTTTTAGGGGACAGGCCAAATTTCTTCAGCTTTCTCAGGAAGTAAAGGTGCTGGTGGGCCTTCTTGGCAGTGAACTCTGCTTGGTTGGACCGCGTCTGGTCATTTGTGATATTGACCCCAAGGAACTTAAAGCTTTTGACCTGTTCCACTTGCGCACCACCGAGGTAAATGGGGTTGTGCGGTCCGCTACTCCTTCTGAAGTCAACAACCAATTCCTTCGTCTTGCTGTTGTTGAGGGATAGGTTATTGTCTTCGCACCATGCCACCAGGTTCTTAATTTTCTCTCTGTACTCAAACTCATCATTACCCTAGACATGGCTTACAATTATTGTGTCATCAGCAAACTTATATATTGAATTTGATGGAAACTTGGCTACACAATCATGGGTGTACAGTGAGTACAGCAGGGGGCTGAATACACAGCCTTGTGGGGCACCAGTGCTCACAGTGATTGTAGAGGAGAGCTTGTCCCCTATTTTTACAGCCTGGGTCCTGTCTGTGAGGAAGTTGAAGATCCAGCTGCAGATCAGAGTGCTAAGGCCTAGCTTCTGGAGCTTAAGAATCAGTTTATTTGGAATGATAGTATTAAAGGCAGAGCTGTAGTCAATGAAAAGGAGCCATGTATGCATCTTTATTCACAAGGTGTTCTAAGGAGGAATGTAGGGCCAGAGAGATGGCATCTACAGAATGTCTTGAGTTACATAGTACTCTCCACTTTGGTAGCAACTCCAAAAACATTCAGAAAGTTCAACATCACCCCTGACAAAACAGTTCACCTGATTGGTCTCCCATTACAGCCTGAACTATTTATTCACTTCACCATTAGCAGCCCGATGTGCACCACTTAAAAAATACAAAGTCAAAACTTGCCTAGGTGGCTTCTTCTATAATTCCTCATAAATCCGAGACATGTAAAAGGAAAAGGACAGCATGCACCCTGGAGTACCACCATGTGTAATTCCTCCCCAAGTAAAATAAGCAGTGATCCAAGACATCCTAACACTAGGGGGGTACCTTCACCACACTGCAGCAGTTCAAGAAAGAAAAGAAAGCTTGTTGCCACATCCCCAACAAAGACACCAAGTGTTGGTCTCAGCACACTCACAAATGAAAATAAAGGCTCTGTTTTAAGACGTAGACTAGAGAATCCTTTAATCTGATGTTCAAAGGGCAGAAGAACCCCTTTGAAATGTTGTAAGCTTGTAAGGAGAACATTGTCAGCTTTCGGAGAATCTAAACAAAAATATTCTGTAAACGGTGCACATAACTTCACTGTTGCTGATAAAGCTTCAGAAAAACACAAATCCCATGGAAGTTCCATGCAGGTATGTTACGTACAAATAAATTCAAATCCCAAACCCATACTTTTAGATGAGGATGCATCCATTTTAATTTCACGTTCAAATGTAGAAGGTTATATTACCTGTCCTTATTTTGATTCTGAGCTGTAGCTAACATTTCTGAGGTCTGCCTCATCAGAATTTGGATCAATGCTTCACCTCATTTCTGCACCGTCAATGTCCTGAATTTGTATCTTATGTTCCTGCATATACTGTATAGCAGTTACTGTGAGAGTAAAACACTATCAGAATCAGTACAGGAATAAAGGCGTAATGTACACAAAATATAAAGGTACAATTAAAATTAAAGGAAAATATCAAATGACACAGAAGTAAAAATGAAGCCAGCAATTTGTGATAAGGAGAAAATACTGGATTTTTTAACAAGCATGAAAAAATCTGCAAGTGCTGGAAGCCGAAAGCAACACACAAAATATGCTGGATGAACTCAGCAGGCCAGGCAGCATCTATGAAAAAGTGTTAGCAGTCAAAGTTTCAGGCCGAGACCCTTCATCTCGACCCAAGATGTCGACTGTTTACTCTTTTCCATAGATGCTGCCTGGCCTGCTGAGCTCCTCCAGCAATTTTTGTTTTTTTTAAACGATGCCTACCATACTGAAAAAAAAGATTGTTCAGTTCAAAGGTTGGAATAGTACAATGTGTGCTGTTAGATATTTGTAAATCAAGCATTGCAAAGCAATAGCAAGGCTATTCTCAATAACAAAGACCAGTAACATTGTCTACCTGCAGTTAACAAGCCCCAGGCCTCAGCTTACTTATGTTCCAAGGTGGTACCTTTAATTATCTATCCCTAATGCTGTAAGTAGCTACTGTGCTATAGCTGACAGGTCGGTTGTCTGTGGTGCTGTATTTCCCCGAGGTACTGAATGAATTACTGAGGCAGCCAGATTTATGGCAGACAATGTGCCAGTGTGGAAGCAGTTGATTATAGAGCTTTAATTACAACCTTCCTCTCAGAACGTCAGGCAGGGATACAAAGGCTGCCAGATTTCTCAAGGGACTTTGCAGCATGTAGAATTCAAACTTATTATTTAGGTTCCCTCCTATTTATTTTATAATAGACAGAATCAGAATCAGGTTTATTTCACAGACATATGTTGTGAAATTTGTTGTTTTGAAGCAGCAGTACAGTGCAAGACATAAAAAAATTACCATTAATTTGCAATAAAAAAGTAAAATCAAGAATAGTGCAAAAGAGGAAGAGTGTGGTAGCATTCCTGAGATTATGGAATGGTCAGAAATATGATGGTGGAAGGGCAGATGCTGCCCCTAAAATGTTCCTTTCTCTCCCCACTGATGTCAATAATGTGAAGAGTCTTGTCTTGGATGATGAGAGCCCCCAATTATGCATGCTGCCTTCTTTGACACCAGCTTTTGAAGACATCCTCGATGGTGGAGAGGCTAGTGCACCTGATGGAGCTGGCTGTGGCTGCAACACTCTGCAGCTGTTCCAGTCCTGTGCATTAGAGCCTCCCTACCAGGCAGCGACCAAACCACTCAGGGTGCACTCCTCAGTACATCTGTAGAAATTTGTTAGAGTCTGTAGTGACAGCCCAAATTTCATCAAACTCCTGATGAAATCTAGCTTCAGGTGTGCCTCATTCATGATTCCATCAATATGTTTGGCCCAGGATAGATACTCTGAGATGTTGACACCGAGGAACTTGAAGCTGCTTGTCCGCCCAACTTCCCCTTCCTGAAGTCCACAACAAGTTACTTGGTCTTGCTGATGTTGAGTGCAAAGTTGTTGTTACGATGCAACTCAACCAACTAATCTGCAGTATCTCACTCCTAAATGCCTTCTTGTTGCCATCTGAGATTGCCCTCCCACTGCCGAAAAAGAGCAAGGTGGCATGCCTGAATGACTATCGACCTGTGGCTCTGACATCAGTTGCTATGAAGTGCTTCGAGAGATTGGTTATGCCACTCATCAACCATAGCCTACCGGTCAACCTCGACGCTTTGCAATTCGCCTACCGGAGCAACAGGTCAACAGCAGATGCCATCTCTCTGGCTCTACATTCCTCCTTAGAACACCTGGAGAATAAAGACGCATACGTAAGGCTCCTTTTCATTGACTACAGCTCTGCCTTTAATACCATCATTCCAAATAAACTGATTCCTAAGCTCCGGAACCTGGGCCTTAGCACTCAGATCTGCAGCTGGATTTTCAACTTCCTCACAGACAGGACCCAGGCTGTAAAAATAGGGGACAAGCTCTCCTCTACAATCACTCTGAGTACCGGTGCCCCACAAGGCTGTGTACTCAGCCCCCTGCTGTACTCACTGTACACCCATGATTGTGTAGCCAAGTTTCCATCAAACTCAATATATAAGTTTGCTGATGACACAACAATTGTAGGCCGTATCTCGGGTAATGATGAGTTTGAGTACTGAGAGGAAATTAAGAACCTGGGGGCATGGTGCGAAGACAATAACCTATCCCTCAACGTCAGCAAGATGAAGGAATTGGTTGTTGACTTCAGAAGGAGTAGCGGACCGCACGACCCCATTTACATCGGTGGTGTGCAAGTGGAACAGGTCAAAAGCTTTATGTTCCTCAGGGTCAATATCACAAATGACCTGACTTGGTCCAACCAAACAGAGTTCACTGCCAAGAAGGTCCAACAGCGCCTTTACTTCCTGAGAAAACTAAAGAAATTTGGCCTGTCCCCTAAAACCCTCACCGATTTTTATAGATGCGCCATAGAAAGCATTCTTCTAGGGTGCATCACAACCTGGTATGGAAGTTGTCCTGTCCAAGACTGGAAGAAGCTGCAGAGATTGTGAACACAGCCCAGCACATCACACAAACCAATCTTCCATTCTTGGACTCACTTTACACCGCACGCTGTCGGAGCAGTGCTTCCAGGATAATCAAGGACACGACCCACCCAGTCAACACAGTTTTCATCCCTCTTCCCTCTGGGAGAAGGCTCAGGAGCTTGAAGACTTGTACGGCCAGATTTGGGAACAGCTTCTTTCCAACTGTGATAAGACTGCAGAATGGATCCTGACCCGGATCTGGGCCGTACCCTCCAAATATCCAGACCTGCCTCTCGGTTTCTTTTTGCACTACCTTACTTTCCATTTTTCTATTTTCTGTTTATGATTTATAATTTAAATTTTTAATATTTACTAATTTTTACTATTTTTAATATTTGTAATACAGGGAGCAGAAAGCACAGGATCAAATATTGCTGTGATGATTGTACGTTCTAGTATCAATTGCTTGGCGACAATAAAGTATAAAGATTCTGCCAATGACAGGGGTGATATCAGCGAATTTATAGATGATATTTGAGCTGTGCCTAGCTATACAGTCATGAGTGTAGATAGAATAGAGCACTGGGCTAAGTATACATCCTTGAGGCGGGCCTGTGTTGATTATTAGCAATAGGATGTTATTACCAATTGGCACTGACTGTGGCCTCTTGATGAGAAAGTCAAGGAGCCCATTGCAGAAGGAGGTACAGAGGCCTGAGTTTTGAAGCTTGTTGATTAGTTCTGATGGGATGATTGTGTTGCATGTCGAGTTGAGAACAATAATCAATAGCCTCGTACAGGTATTGCTGGTGTCCAGGTGGGTCAAGGCTGAGCCAGTGAGATTATATGTGCTATAGACATATTGTGGCAGCAGGAAAACTGCAGCAGATCTTATTCCTTGGTCTTACTCAGTAAGAGAAAAATACTGCCAAGAATGTCTCATTGCTATAACATAATGTTTACATTTAAGTATGCAAATGTTTTAAAGTTTTGTGTATAATAAGGCAGGAGATAATTTTCTGATCACTTTTCACTATGTAAGACAACAGTATTCAGTAACTGTGTTTTTGCAGTGTTCTTTAACAATGTTACTTCATAAGTATTTGTGTGGAATTGAGGAATAGGAAAGGTGTTGTGATGCTTATAGGGGTGTATTATAGACCACCTAATGGGGAGCGAGAATTGGAGGAGCAAATTTGTAAGGAGATAGCAGATATTTGTAGTAAGCACAAGGTTGTGATTGTGGGAGATTTTAATTTTCCACACATAGACTGGGAAGCCCACTCTGTAAAAGGGCTGGATGGTTTGGAGTTTGTAAAATGTGTGCAGGATAGTTTTTTGCAGCAATACATAGAGGTACCAACTAGAGAAGGGGCAGTGTTGGATCTCCTGTTAGGGAATGAGATAGGTCAGGTGACGGAGGTATGTGTTGGGGAGCATTTCCGGTCCAGTGATCACAATGCCATTAGTTTCAATATAATTATGGAGAAGGATAAGACTGGACCCAGGGTTGAGATTTTTGATTGGAGAAAGGCTAACTTTGAGGAGATGTGAAAGGATTTAGAAGGAGTGGATTGGGACAATTTGTTTTATGGCAAGGATGTAATAGAAAAATGGAGATCATTTAAAGGTGAAATTTTGAGGGTACAGGATCTTTATATTCCTGTTAGGTTGGAAGGAAAGGTTAAAAATTTGAGAGCGCCATGGTTTTCAAGGGATATTGAGAACTTGGTACGGAAAAAGAGAGGGATCTACAATAAATATAGGCAGCTTGGAGTTAATGAGGTGCTCGAGGAATATAAAGAATGTAAAAAGAATCTTAAGAAAGAAATTAGAAAAGCTATAAGAAGATACGAGGCTGCTTTAGCAAGTAAGGTGAAAATAAATCCAAAGGGTTTCTACAGTTATATTAATAGCAAAAGGGTAGTGAGGGATAAAATTGGTCCCTTAGAGAATCAGAGTGGACAGCTATGTGTGGAGCCTAAAGAGATGGGGGAGATTTTGAACAATTTCCTTTCTTCGATATTCACTAAGGAGAAGGATATTGAATTATGTAAGGTAAAAGAAACAAGAAGGGTACTTATGGAAAGTATGATGATTAAAGAAGAGGAAGTACTGGCACTTTTAAGGAATATAAAAGTGGATAAGTCTCCAGGTCCAGACAATATATTCCCTAGGACCTTGAGGGAAGTTAGTGTGGAAATATCAGGGGCTCTGACAGACATATTTCAAATGTCATTAGAAACGGGGATGGTGCCGGAGGATTGGCATATTGCTCATGTGGTTCCATTGTTTAAAAAGGGTTCTAAGAGTAAACCTAGAAATTATCGGCCTGTGAGTTTGATGTCAGTGGTGGGTAAATTAATGGAAAGTATTCTTAGAGATGGTATATATAATTATCTGGATAGACAGGGTCTGATTAGGAACGGTCAACATGGATTTGTGTGTGGAAGGTCATGTTTGACAAATCTTATTGAATTTTTTGATGAGGTTACTAGGAAAGTTGACGGCGGTAAAGCAGTGGATGTTGTCTATATGGACTTCAATAAAGCCTTTGACAAGGTTCCACACGGAAGGTTAGTTAGGAAGGTTCAGTCGTTAGGCATTAATATCGAAGTAGTAAAATGGATTCAGCAGTGGCTGGATGGGAGATGCCAGAGAGTAATGGTGGATAACTGTGTGTCAAATTGGAGGACGGTGTGTAGCAGTGTGCCTCAGGGATCTGTACTGGGTCCAATGTTGTTTGTCATATATATTAATGATCTGGATGATGGGGTGATAAATTGGATTAGTAAGTATGCAGATAATATTAAGATAGGTGGCGTTGTGGATAATGAAGTAGGTTTTCAAAGCTTGCAGAGAGATTTAGGCCAGTTAGAAGAGTGGGCTGAAAGATGGCAGATGGAGTTTAATGTTGATAAATGTGAGGTGCTACACTTTGGTAGGACTAATCAAAATAGGACATACATGGTAAATGGTGGGGCATTGAAGAATGCAGTAGAACAGATGGATCTAGGAATAATGGTGCATAGTTCCCTGAAGGTGGAATCTCATGTGGATAGGGTGGTGAAGAAAGATTTTGGTATGCTGGCCTTTATTAATCAGAGCATTGAGTATAGGAGTTGGGATGTAATGTTGAAATTGTATAAGGCATTGGTAAGGCCAAATTTGGAGTATTGTGTACAGTTCTGGTCACCAAATTATAGGAAAGATGTCAATAAAATTGAGAGAGTACAGAGGAGATTTACTAAAATGTTGCCTGGGTTTCATCTCCTAAGTTACAGAGAAAGTTTGAACAAGTTAGGTCTTTATTCTTTGGAGTGTAGAAGGTTGAGGGGGGACTTGATAGAGGTGTTTAAAATTATGAGGGGGATTGATAGAGTTGACGTGGATAGGCTTTTTCCATTGAGAATGGGGAGATTCAAACAAGAGAACATGAGTTGAGAGTTAAAGGGCAAAAGTTTAGGGGTAACATGAGGGGGAACTTCTTTATTCAGAGAGTGGTATCTGTGTGGAACGAGCTTCCAGTAGAAGTGGTTGAGGCAGGTTCGATGTTGTCGTTTAAAGTTAAATTGGATAGCTATATGGACAGGAAAGGAATGGAAGGTTATGGGCTGAGTGCAGGTCAGTGAGAGTAAGAGTTCGGCATGGACTAGAAGGGCCGAGATGGCCTGTTTCCTTGCTGTAATTGTTATATGGTTATATATAAGTGATCACATTTTCACAAATTCAAGTACTACTGGTATACTGCTATAAAATTTAGCATCCTGTTTATGTACAGTAGCTCTTTCTAAGAAAACCCAAATTGAGTTCAATTTGGCACATTTTTTGGCATACATGCAAGAAGGAAAAAAATCGTTTGATCCTGGATGGAGTGGTATTCACAGACACACATTGATTTTAGTGAGCAAAATAAACTTCAAGTTAATTCTTATTAGAACATAATCATGCGCAGAATAGGAATATGTACCATGAAAAGTTACTAGTAGAATATAATTAGTGAAATAAATCATCAGTTTTTTTTAATTACAGGAGGGTATTTTTTCCTTCACATTTGTGAAACAAAGAGTCTATGAAATAATGCACAAGGGACAACTATAACAAAAAGAAATCAATGTGAACCTAACCATTGCGGGGGTGCGACACTGGAGAATCACGGCTTACTGGATGTATCTTCCATCATGTGTGTCTCAGCAGTTATCTGATAAATATCTGATCACTTCTCTCAATTAGTTTCCCAACATCCATATCAATGATCAATTATGTGCCGTCTTGCTCTTAGACTATGGCATTAAAGGGGTGCTTGGCTCCAAAGCTCTTTAGTCTCACCATCTCTCAACCACTGATTTTTTTGTTATACACAATATTGGAGGAACACTACATTAATTTGAGAATAAATGTGAAGCTGGCTAAAATTCAATGAGTTTTACATTCACATTCATGAAATGCAGAGCAAATGAGATCAATAAAGCCTACAGGGTACCTTTCAACACCAACCCAGAACATGCAATCAGTAGCAAACCTCTGTGAGGCAGAGCCAGTTAGTGCATCACCCTTCATAGACGTATAGAATTACACTCCTCATTATTGTGTTACATTTCTGCCACTTCATGTTATCTAATTGACATTGAATTCCTTTGAGTTTTCCTCTTGATGCACATTTTTTAATAAATTTGCAAAACTGTAATTTCTACCAAGGTATTTCTGTGAGCCGCAGTCAGTCTACTGTGGTGCAATGATTAATGGTTCCAGTTGGATAACTCACTTAAATCGGAACAGATTTCTACTGTACAGTGCAAAACTCTGCTATCACACGTGGGTGGCATTCCTGATAGAGCCGTGATTATCAGACATCTGATGTTTGCATACCATTGGTAGTTAGAAATGAAGACCTTTGAGAGAAAGTAAAACGTAACCGCCATGAGAAACACTAGGTTTAGGCTTCAGTGCTCAGGACGTTGCTCTATGAATACCATCCACCCACCCACCCATTGTTCCACCCTGTCTTCTTCCTAGAATTCAATAATCAATCAGTGACTAACAGGATGCTTTTTTCAAAGTTCAAAGTAAATTTATTATCAAAGTACATATATAATCAGCATGTACTACCCTAAGATTCATTTTCTTATGAGCATTGTCAGTAAATACAAAGAAACACAATAGAATCAATGCATGACCACACACAACAAAGATGGACCAACAATCAATCTGCAAAAGACAACAAACAGTGCAAATACAAAAAGGAAAAAAAAAACAAATGATAGTAATAATAGATAAATAAGCAATAACTATTGAGAACATGAGATGAATAGTCCTTGAAAGTGAATCCATAGGTTGAGGGAACAGTTCAATGATGGGGTGGGTGAAGTTAAGTGAAGTTATCCCTTTTGGTTCAATTGCCTGATGCTTGAGGGGTAATAACTCTTCCTGAACCTGATGGTGACAGTCCTGAAGCTCCTATACTTCCTTCCTGATGGCAGGAATGAAAAGAAAACAGGCTCTAAATGGTGGGGGTCCTTAATATTGGCTGCTGCTTTCCTGTGACAGCAATCCTTGTAGATTTGCTCAATGATGGGGAGAGCTTTACCTATGGTGGTCTGGGCCATATTCACTACTTTTTGAAGGATTTTCCATTCAGGGCATTAGTGTTTCCATGCCAAACTGATGCAACCAGTCAGTATACGTACATCTATAGAAGTTGTCAAAGTTTTAGATGACATAGCGAATCTTCACAAACTTCTAAGTAAGTAGAGGCACTACAGTGCCTTCTTTGTAATGGCAATTATGTGCTGGGTCCAGGACTCAGGTTGGAGGAGCAACATCTTATATTCTGTCTGGGTAGCCTCCAACCTGATGACATGAACATCACCTCCTTTTGCTGCTCCTCCGCTTCCATCGGCTTCAGTCCTCTCCGATCAGATTCTGCCTTCTCCAGCCTTTATATTTTTCATCAATCAACTTCCCAGTGCTTTACTTCACTCCCTCCCCCTCTCCCAGTTTCACCTCTCACCTGCCACCTTGTACTTCTTCCTCCCCTCCACCCTACCTTCTCACGCTGACTTCTCCCCTTCCTTTACAGTCCTGAAGAAGGTCTCGGCCCTAAACTTCGACTATTTACTCTTTTATATAGCTCCTGCCTGGCCTGCTGAGTTCCTCCAGCATTTTATGTATGTTGCTTGGGAAGTGTCTAGCTTCTCTCCTTGCCCCATTGAAGTCTCCTTTCTTGAATCAGACCATGACGTACTATATTTTTTGAGACTCAAGAAATTCTACAAATGCTAGAAATCTTGAGCAACACACACAAGATGTTGGAGGAACTCAGCAAATCAGGCAGCATCTCAGGAGGGAAATGTAGATGAAAACACTAGCCACATCGCTTTACCCAAGCAAACAGCTCACAACAAGAATGGGCCCAAACATTGACTGTTTATAGATGCAGTCCTCCAGAATTTTCTTTGTCTTGTACAACATACTTTCCTCAATTTGGAGTCCCTACATTACTCTGAATGGAGTAATGCCCTGGGCTGCTTTGGGTGGACAGCAGCTCAGAGGGAGGATAACGTTGCTGACCTTCCACCATTGGTTGCAATCTCAATGCATCCCTCTGTTGCTCACGTCCATGTGGAGTTGAGCTACGTTAGTTTTTAGGTTCCCATAAGACTTGCATCTTTTACAACTATGCCCTTGTTTCCTTCATTTTATTAACTTTGGCTTTGGATCTCTTTGAGGTTCAAACGCAATCAAATTTTTCAGGTCACCGTTCCAAACCCATCATTGCTTATTTCAACAGGTTCTGTTCCTTCAGTCCTGCATCTCAGATTCCATATACAATTCCAATACAACTGTTTTGATGACCAAGCAGTCATAACAGCAATTCACATTTTTCAGTCTCTCAGCTACATATCTACAGTGAGCTATCGTACATTTGTACCTATATATTTATTGGTCACAGGGTTCACAGCACATTGTTCGAGGAAATGAATCCAAAATCTATCTCTCCTAAATCTTACCATGCACTCCAATAGGGTCAAGCCCATTGTTTTTTCAATAGATCTATTGTTTCTCTACATAGAGCATGCTTAAACATTTTATCGTCTCTTCTGGAAAGATAGCAGAGCACTCAGGTGCAACAGCTTCTATGGGATCAACTGAAGGTCTTTTAAAACATATTATTTCTATGATTGCAAGATCCTGCTGGACATTAAGAACTTAAAGTGCTTCCGGTCTATGCCATCTGTGAGTTGCTTATTTGGGGAGAAACTTAAGGAGCTGGACTTGGTCTGGACCATGACAGGCATCAGTACATGAAGGAGGACTGCAGTCGAGCAGCAAGTGATTGCTTTAGTTGCTTTTCCTTGAGATTGCATGACCCTGTTTGAAATTGGTAGTGTGGAATGCTGCAAGTCTGATTCACTGTTTTATTGGCAAATGCCAGGGGAGGACAGTGGGGAGAGATGAGTTACCTCCATTCTAGCGATGACTAGGCTTCAAGCTGTGGTGTCTCCTGTTTATGGATGCCCAGGCAGGGGCATCGGAGTCAGGCACTCCACTGGAGGCGGTCCTTGATGAATCAGTGCTGTCCCCCAGTGTTTGCTTGGCAGAAGACAAGTTGTTTGATTTCAGACTGCTGCAACATTCATGGACTTAGGAACTTGGATTATTTTTCTCTGTGTGACTGTATTTTAATGCTATCTTATATGTACTATACGTGCTGTGTGTGATTGTTGGCACTATGTTCTGTACCTTGGCCCCAGAGTAACACTTTCATTTGGCTGTATTCATAGGTATTCATGTATGGTTGAATTAATCTTGAACATGACATATTGTTGTCACCAGCACTTTATTCTTTGCTTTTCTATTCTGCAGGTTCTTGGTAAGTCATGTTGTGAAGCATCTTAAAAGATCTATTTTAAAAGCCTGCAGTAAGTTCCAATAGCAAGATAGGAACACCTTCCAACTTTGAAATGCTTGAAACTTATAACTGTTATATTATCATGAAAATGGAACTAATGGCATTACATCTCCTGATTGATCTGAAACCACCCTGAACTGAATAGCATGAGATGTCCCCACCCTAAAGACAGTGTTTCCTTTGTATTGACACACAGTTTGCTTTTTCCTGTGGTAATAAAAATCAGATCTCATGTTCAACTTGCCAAAGAATGATAGCTTGATAACTCTTGATTCTAACATAAGATAAAATAATTAGAAGTCACTCCAAAACACAAAGCCTCATTTGTCTTGATAAGGCCATAAATTGGTGGTATCATTCAATTTTTTATTATTGCTTTCAGCAAGCTAACCTATATTAGCACAATTCTTACTCAGAGAATGTATTTTAACACATAAAACAATGTAAAGATGTTTTATGTGTTAAAAAGAATTTCTCAGCAAGACTAGTGCTTGCAGGAATGTAGTGTCAAAGTTGTGTCATTATCACAGTTTTGTCAGGATACTGGAGTAGAGATCTAATCGCAGACCCAGTACTGTGCACACAGTGATATTAATTGAGTTACAAATCCCGAGGTGCAAATAAAGTCAGCATCAAAGTTCAGGCAGAGATCAAAACATCCAGAGAAAGCCAAAAACCAGAATCAGGAAACAGGCAGGGTCAATATTCAGACAGACAGAGTACAGATACAAATGCTGGACAGGCTCAGGAAAACTCACTAGCACAATCTGGCAACAAACAGGTGAAAACACAGGACTAAAATACACTGAGCAATAAACAGAGAGGCAGATGATAGGTGGAGCACAATGAGACACTGGTGGCAGCAAAACAGGTAATAATGAGATACAGATGAGAGACAGAGTACTCTGTAATACAGGGGATGGAGTAGAGCAGGAGCAGGGACAGGAGCACATGGCAATACAAAACCACAGACTGACAGCTAGGGGGAAAACACACAAAAAGACAGAGTTCAGCTGGAGGTACTGACAAGTTTATCAAATGTCATGGCACCATTACTGATGTTTTGTGCTCATGGAAATTAATGGACAGTATAAAAACAGTTTGATAACATATTGATAAAATTCTGGAAAATCTACTACTTTATAAAATGGAAACAACAGAAATTCTGCAGATGCTGGAAATTCAAGCAACATACATCAAAGTTGCTGGTGAACGCAGCAGGCCAAGCAGCATCTATAGGAAGAGCCGCAGTCGACGTTTCAGGCCGAGACCCTTCGTCAGGACTAACGAAGGGTCTCGGCCTGAAACGTCGACTGCGCCTCTTCCTATAGATGCTGCTTGGCCTGCTGCGTTCACCAGCAACTTTATAAAATGGAACTGTTTGTTCTTCATCAACCAATAAAAAATATATAATTCAAGGAACAGTACCTCAGAAAGGCAATGTACATTATTAAGGACCCCCATCACCCAGGACATGCCCTCTTCTCATTGTTACCATAAGACCATAAGACCATAAGACAAAGGAGCAGAAGTCGGCCATTTGGCCCATCGAGTCTGCTCTGCCATTTTATCATGAGCTGATCCATTCTCCCATTTAGTCCCACTCCCCCACCTTCTCACCATAACCTTTGATGCCCTGGCTACTCAGATACCTATCAATCTCTGCCTTAAATACACCAAATGATTTGACCTCCACTGCTGCCTGTGGCAACAAATTCCACAGATTCACCACCCTCTAGCTAAAAAAATTTCTTCACATCTCTGTTCTGAATGGGTGCCCTTCAATCCTTAAGTACAGAAGCCTGAAGGCATACATAACAGCAAATCAGGAACAGCTTCTTTCTCTCTAGCATCAGATTCCTAAATGGATATTGAACCCATGAACACTACCTCACTTTATTTTTAATAAATATTATTTCTGTTTTTGCACTATTTTTAATTTAATCAATTTACACACATAGATATACTTTGTATTTACTGCAATTTATTTATTGATTTTTCTTTGATGTTATCATGTATTGTATGTACTGTTGTTGCTAACAAATTTCTCAATACATGTCGGTGATAATAAACCTGATTCTGATTCTGATAATTAGAAAAACAGAATATATTCCTCAAAATAACATTAACCTGTCACCACAAATCAACTTCTCCCAGTTTTCTTTTTGTTCACATATTTTGAATTTATGTGTATACTTTAATAAAATCTACGGGGAAATACTAACACTGGGTAGAATGAATGCCAACATTCTCTTGAAATGAACCCACCAATTGAAAGGGTTTGTTAATGCGGAATGAAACAATTATAAGAACAAAGACCAACAAGGGAACTTTCCAAATAAAATGTTTTACTTTAAATCTGTAAGCATAAAAGAAAACTTGGCATTTTCTGAGAAAAAGGTGCAAATCTTGGATTTTAACTGAGGGCAGGATGTAAATCTGAATCTATCCAGAGATCCTTGAATTCTCCAAGCTGGTGACAGTTAAAATGGAGCAGATTCTCACTTGAAAGTGGCATCGATGATGGAGTTTGATGCAGTCTAACAACAGACTATAGCAGAAGTCAAAGGGAACAGTCTCCAAATGAGATAGGAGAGATGGGGAGCAGATGATCATGGTCAGATCATAGAAGCAGCTACAGTATGATTTTCTTGCTTATCACTGATACTCCCCTGGCTTAATATCGCCTCCATTCCTGTCAGACTCAAAACTTGATAGTAGAAACAATCTCAGCAGTAATTATAAGCTCTGAGAAAAAAAGTACTTTACTCCTTAAAGCAGCCTTTGATTTCTTCCTTGTAACTAATTAACTTCAGAGAAGTAATCATTCTTTTTATTATATAAGTAACAACTGACCTATGCCCAGAAGTAATATACCCCAGTAATATAGAGTGACAGATATGTGCCCACCAATGCTGTCCTCACTGTTGTATAGTGACATGCTGTATACAGTTATACTATTCCTCAATTCATTGCAGTGACAGACTTGCATACATTGATGTTATATCCATGTTGTTGGCACAGTATACCCATCGGGATACCTATACTCTTTAAGTACAACCTACTTCAGTTTAGTTGCTCCACCAAAAATAGCCATGCCTTCTGAGCTCCTACGCATAGGAAATCCATTCCAACACTTGTCCAACTCCCTTCTTCCTTCTCCTCACATAAGATGTTCGTTAAAATTATCCTCTTTCAGCACTTGATTCATTTGGTCAGAAACCTGCTTTAATGCCTCAGGGACTTTTTGTTTCCAGTTTGACAGAACACCTTGGCACATTTTGTTGTGAGTTCTGAATTTCAGCTTCTCACCTCATTTTAACTCTGCTGTTGAATGCCACCCTATCTCAATCCACCTCATTCCCAAAGGAGCAGATAGGTCATTTGTAACCTCGTGTCTGGAATGGTGATTCCTAATTGCTGATATAGCAAGTGCATTAATATCTCATGACTTCACACTGATTTGCCTCATTAGCTTCCTCCTTCTCACAGTTTATCCATCCAGGATTTTCTTGCTTATCACCGACGCTTCCAAGGCTTAATATCACTTCCATTCCTGTCAGACTCAAAACATATTAGCTAGGAACAGTCTCAGCAGTAACTATAAGCCATGAGAAATAAATACCATGCTCCTTAATGAAGACTTTGATTTCTTCCTTGTAATTAATTAATTTAACAGAAGTAATCATTTTTTTTATAAAAGTAAAGACGGTAGCAAACTACACATGACTGCACTGTAAGAAATTATACTCAAAGGATTGTTAGGTCCATTAATCTCATAGAATTTTTTGAGGATGTAACTAGTAGAGTGGATAGGGGAGAATCAGTGGATGTGGTATATTTGGATTTTCAAAAGGCTTTTGACAAGGTCCCACACAGGAGATTAGTGTGCAAACTTAAAGCACATGGTATTGGGGGTAAGGTATTGGTGTGGGTGGAGAATTGGTTAGCAGACAGGAAGCAAAGAGTGGGAATAAACGGGACCTTTTCAGAATGGCAGGCGGTGACTAGTGGGGTACCGCAAGGCTCAGTGCTGGGACCCCAGTTGTTTACAATATATATTAATGACTTGGATGAGGGAATTAAATGCAGCATCTCCAAGTTTGCGGATGACACGAAGCTGGGCGGCAGTGTTAGCAGTGAGGAGGATGCTAAGAGGATGCAGGGTGACTTGGATAGGTTGGGTGAGTGGGCAAACTCATGGCAGATGCAATTTAATGTGGATAAATGTGAAGTTATCCACTTTGGTGGCAAAAATAGGAAAACAGATTATTATCTGAATGGTGGCCGATTAGGAAAAGGGGAGGTGCAACGAGACCTGGGTGTCATTATACACCAGTCATTGAAAGTGGGCATGCAGGTACAGCAGGCGGTGAAAAAGGCGAACGGTATGCTGGCATTTATAGCGAGAGGATTCGAGTACAGGAGCAGGGAGGTACTACTGCAGTTGTACAAGGCCTTGGTGAGACCACACCTGGAGTATTGTGTGCAGTTTTGGTCCCCTAATCTGAGGAAAGACATCCTTGCCATAGAGGGAGTACAAAGAAGGTTCACCAGATTGATTCCTGGGATGGCAGGTCTTTCATATGAAGAAAGACTGGATGAACTGGGCTTGTACTCGTTGGAATTTAGAAGAT
The DNA here is from genome assembly GCF_963921235.1 of Mobula hypostoma. NCBI lineage: Eukaryota > Metazoa > Chordata > Chondrichthyes > Myliobatiformes > Myliobatidae > Mobula > Mobula hypostoma. Next base: position 132,043,999 of record NC_086100.1, on the reverse strand, counting down.
TGAGGGGGGATCTGATTGAAACGTATAAGATCCTAAAGGGATTGGACAGGCTAGATGCGGGAAGATTGTTCCCGATGTTGGGGAGGTCTAGAACGAGGGGTCACAGTTTGAGGATAGAGGGGAAGCCTTTTAGGACCGAGATTAGGAAAAACTTCTTCACACAGAGAGTGGTGAATCTGTGGAATTCTCTGCCACAGCAAACTGTTGAGGCCAGTTCATTAGCTATGTTTAAAAGGAAGTTAGATATGGCCCTTGTGGCTACAGGGGTCACGGGGTATGGAGGGAAGGCTGGGTTCTGAGTTGGATGATCAGCCATGATCATAATAAATGGCGGTGCAGGCTCGAAGGGCCGAATGGCCTACTCCTGCACCTATTTTCTATGTTTCTATGTTTCTATTACATACAGGCATATTGGACTCTGAGATGTTCCAGCGGTCTCTCATTCTTCTGCTGTGACTTCCAGTGCAAGAATGAACTGCGACGTTTTATAACACTTCGCCAGTCTCTGGTTAACAATAGATGAATTCTCATAGAAGTTCATAGCAGATCATTTTTAAATGATGTGAGGACTTCAAGTTTTGAATAATGGAAACAAACCACTGGAAAAAAACTCAGCTGGTAGCATCTCTGGAATGAAAAACAGGTAAAATTTGAGGTCTGTGACCTTTTGTTAGAACTGGGAAAAAGGTGCAATTTATTTTTCAGGAGTATAGAAAAACATAGAAACATAGAAACATAGAAAATAGGTGCAGGAGTAGGCCATTCGGCCCTTCGAGACTGCACCGCCATTTATTATGATCATGGCTGATCATCCAACTCAGAACCCTGCCCCAGCCTTCCCTCCATACCCCCTGACCCCTGTAGCCACAAGGGCCAAATCTAACTCCCTCTTAAACATAGCCAATGAACTGGCCTCAACAGTTTCCTGTGGCAGAGAATTCCACAGATTCACCACTCTCTGTGTGAAGAAGTTTTTCCTAATCTCGGTCCTAAAAGGCTTCCCCTCTATCCTCAAACTGTGACCCCTCGTTCTGGACTTCCCCAACATCGGGAACAATCTTTCTGCATCTAGCCTGTCCAACCCCTTTAGGATCTTATACGTTTCAATCAGATCCCCCCCTCAATCTTCTAAATTCCAACGAGTACAAGCCCAGTTCATCCAGTCTTTCTTCATATGAAAGTCCTGCCATCCCAGGAATCAATCTGGTGAACCTTCTTTGTACTCCCTCTATGGCAAGGATGTCTTTCCTCAGATTAGGGGACCAAAACTGCACACAATACTCCAGGTGTGGTCTCACCAAGGCCTTGTACAACTGCAGTAGTACCTCCCTGCTCCTGTACTTGAATCCTCTCGCTATAAATGCCAGCATACCATTCGCCTTTTTCACCGCCTGCTGTACCTGCATGCCCACTTTCAATGACTGGTGTATAATGACACCCAGGTCTCGTTGCACCTCCCCTTTTCCTAATCGGCCACCATTCAGATAATAATCTGTTTTCCTATTTTTGCCACCAAAGTGGATAACTTCACATTTATCCACATTAAATTGCATCTGCCATGAGTTTGCCCACTCACCCAACCTATCCAAGTCACCCTGCATCCTCTTAGCATCCTCCTCACTGCTAACACTGCCACCCAGCTTCGTGTCATCCGCAAACTTGGAGATGCTGCATTTAATTCCCTCATCCAAGTCATTAATATATATTGTAAACAACTGGGGTCCCAGCACTGAGCCTTGTGGTACCCCACTAGTCACCGCCTGCCATTCTGAAAAGGTCCCGTTTATTCCCACTCTTTGCTTCCTGTCTGCTAACCAATTCTCCACCCACACCAATACCTTACCCCCAATACCGTGTGCTTTAAGTTTGCACACTAATCTCCTGTGTGGGACCTTGTCAAAAGCCTTTTGAAAATCCAAATATACCACATCCACTGGTTCTCCCCTATCCACTCTACTAGTTACATCCTCAAAAAATTCTATGAGATTCGTCAGACATGATTTTCCTTTCACAAATCCATGCTGACTTTGTCCGATCATTTCACCGCTTTCCAAATGTGCTGTTATCACATCCTTGATAACTGACTCCAGCAGTTTCCCCACCACCGACGTTAGGCTAACCGGTCTATAATTCCCCGGTTTCTCTCTCCCTCCTTTTTTAAAAAGTGGGGTTACATTAGCCACCCTCCAATCCTCAGGAACTAGTCCAGAATCTAATGAGTTTTGAAAAATTATCACTAATGCATCCACTATTTCTTGGGCTACTTCCTTAAGCACTCTAGGATGCAGACCATCTGGCCCTGGGGATTTATCTGCCTTCAATCCCTTCAATTTACCTAACACCACTTCCCTACTAACATGTATTTCACTCAGTTCCTCCATCTCACTGGACCCTCTGTCCCTTACTATTTCTGGAAGATTATTTATGTCCTCCTTAGTGAAGACAGAACCAAAGTAATTATTCAATTGGTCTGCCATGTCCTTGCTCCCCATAATCAATTCACCTGTTTCTGTCTGCAGGGGACCTACATTTGTCTTTACCAGTCTTTTCATTTTTACATATCTATAAAAGCTTTTACAGTCCGTTTTTATGTTCCCCGCCAGTTTTCTCTCATAATCTTTTTTCCCCTTCCTAATTAAGCCCTTTGTCCTCCTCTGCTGAACTCTGAATTTCTCCCAGTCCTCAGGTGAGCCACTTTCTCTGGCTAATTTGTATCCTACTTCTTTGGAATTGATACTATCCCTAATTTCTCTTGTCAGCCATGGGTGCACTACCTTCCTTGATTTATTCTTTTGCCAAACTGGGATGAACAATTGTTGTAGTTCATCCATGCAACCTTTAAATGCTTGCCATTGCATATCCACCGTCAATCCTTTAAGTGTCATTTGCCAGTCTATCTTAGCTAATTCACGTCTCATACCTTCAAAGTTACCCCTCTTTAAGTTCAGAACCTTTGTTTCTGAATTAACTATGTCACTCTCCATATTAATGAAGAATTCCACCATATTATGGTCACTCTTACCCAAGGGGCCTCTCACGACAAGATCGCTAATTAACCCTTCCTCATTGCTCAAAACCCAGTCCAGAATAGCCTGCTCTCTAGTTGGTTCCTGGACATGTTGGTTCAAAAAACCATCCCGCATACATTCCAAGAAATCCTCTTCCTCAGCACCTTTACCAGTTTGGTTCACCCAGTCTACATGTAGATTGAAGTCACCCATTATAACTGCTGTTCCTTTATTGCACACATTTCTAATTTCCTGTTTAATACCATCTTTGACCTCACTACTACTGTTAGGTGGCCTGTACACAACTCCCACCAGCGTCTTCTGCCCCTTAGTGTTACGCAGCTCTACCCATATCGATTCCACATCTTCCCGGCTTTTATCCTTCCTTTCTATTGCGTTAATCTCTTCTTTAACCAGCAACGCCACCCCACCTCCCCTTCCTTCATGTCTATCCCTCCTGAATATTGAATATCCCTGAACGTTGAGCTCCCATCCCTGGTCACCCTGGAGCCATGTCTCTGTGATCCCAACTATATCATAATCATTAATAACAATCTGCACTTTCAATTCATCCACCTTATTACGAATGCTCCTTGCATTGACACATAAAGCCTTCAGGCGCTCTTTTACAACTTTCTTAGCCCTTATACAATTATGTTGAAAAGTGGCCCTTTTTAATGCTTGCCCTGGATTTGCCCTGGAAAGTACGAGAGGAATGTGCAGAACAAAGGAGATGTCTGTGACAGGATGTGCAACATAGCTTAATGAAGACACATTAAACTTCTCAAAGTTCAAAGTAAAATTTATAATCACCACCCGCCCCCCCCCCCCACCGGAAGTTTTCATGTTTTATTGTTTTTACAACATTGAATCACAGTGGATTTAATTTGGCTTTTTTTGAAACTGATCAACAGGAAAAGACTTTCTTGTGTGAAAGTGAAAACAGATCTCAGCAAAGTGATCTAAATTAATTACAAATATAAAACACAAAATAATTCATTGCATAAGTATTCACCACCTTCAAGTCAGTATTTAGTAGATTCACCTTTGGCAGCAATTACAGCCTTGAGTCTGTGTGGTTAGGTCTCTATCAGCTTTGCACATCTGGTCAGCAATTTTTCCCCATTCTTCTTTACAAAACTACTCAAGCTCTGTCAGATTACATGGGGATCATGAGCGAACAGCCCATTTCAAGTCCAACTACAAATTCTCAGTTGGATTGATGTCTGGACTCTGACTTGGCCACTCCAGGACATTAACTTTGTAGCTTTCAAATCATTCCTGTGTTGCTTTGCTTTATTCTTGAGGTCATTGTCTTGCTGGAAAACAAATCTTCTTCCAAGCCTCTGTTCTCTTGCAGAATGCATCAGGTTTTCCTCCAGGATTTCTACATTCATTGCTACATTCATTTTACCCTCTACCTTCACAAGCCTTCCAGGCCCTGATGCAGTGAAGCATCCCCACAGCATGATGAAACCACCACCATGCTTCACAGTAGGGATGGTGTCGCCTTACCTGGAAGGACTGTTTGAGGCCCTGAATTGCAGTGAAGGAGGAGGTGTAGGCGCAGGTGAAGCATTTGGTCTGCTTGCAAGGATAAGTGCCAGGAGGAATATTAGTGGGGAGGGACAAATGGACAAGGGAGTTGCATAGGGAGCAATCCCTGTGGAAAGCAGAAAGTGGTGGGGGGGAGAGAGAGAAATGTATTTGGTGGTGAGATCCAATTAGAGGTGGTGGAAGTTTCGGAGAATTATGTGCTGGATGCGGAGGCTGGTGGGGTGGTAGGTGAAAACAAGAGGAACCCTATCCCTGGTAGCATGGCAGGTGGATGGGGTAAGAGCAGACATGCGTGAAATGGAAGAGATGTAGTTGAGGGCAGCATTGATGGTGGAGGAAGGAAAGCTCCTTTCTTTGAAAAACATAGAAACATAGAAACATAGAAAATAGGTGCAGGAGTAGGCCATTCGGCCCTTCGAGCCTGCACCGCCATTTATTGTGATCATGGCTGATCATCCAACTCAGAACCCCGCCCCAGCCTTCCCTCCATACCCTCTGACCCCCGTAGCCACAAGGGCCATAATCTAACTCCCTCTTAAATATAGCCAATGAACTGGCCTCAACTGTTTCCTGTGGCAGAGAATTCCACAGATTCACCACTCTCTGTGTGAAGAAGTTTTTCCTAATCTCAGTCTTAAAAGGCTTCCCCTCTATCCTCAAACTGTGGCCCCTCGTTCTGGACTTCCCCAACATCGGGAACAATCTTCCTGCATCTAGCCTGTCCAATCCCTTTAGGATCTTATACGTTTCAATCAGATCCCCCCTCAATCTTCTAAATTCCAATGAGTACAAGCCCAGTTCATCCAGTCTTTCTTCATATGAAAGTCCTGCCATCCCAGTAGGAGGATATCTCATTCGTTCTAGAATAAAAAGCCTCATCCTGAGATCAGATGCAGTGGAGACAGAGGAACTGAGAGAAGGGATGCCGTTTTTACAAGTAGCAGGGTGGGACAAGGTATAGTCCAGGTAGCTGTGAGAGTCCGTTGGTTTATAATAGACATCGGTGGATAAGCAGTCTCTAGAGACAGAGACAGTGAGATCGAGAAAGGGAAGGGAAGTGTTGGAAATGGACCAGGCGAATTTGAGGGCTGGGTAGAAGTTGGAGGCAAAGTGGATGAAATCGACGAGTTCAGCACGTTTGCAGGAAGCAGCACCGATGCAATCGTCGATCGATGTAGCGTAGGAAAAGTGTGGGATGGTCACCAGTGTAGGCTTGTAACATAGACTGTTCCACGTAGCCGACAAACAGGCAGGTATAGCTGGGGTCCATGCGAGTGCCCATGGCTACTCCTTTTGTTTGAAGGAAGTGGGAGGACCCAGAAGATAAATTATTTACAGTGAGGACAAATTCTGCTAGGGAGACGAGAGTGGTGGTGGAGGGGAACTGGATGGGTCTGATGTCCAGAAATAAACAGGGAGCTTTGAGGCCTTTCTGGTGGGGATGGATGTGTATAGGGACTGGACATCCATAGTGAAAATAAGATGATGGGGGCCTCGGAACCTGAAATCCTTGAAAGGATCAAGAACGTGTGAGGAGTCATGGATGTAGGTGGGAAGGGACTGAACCAGGGGGGATAAAACAATGTCAAGGTATGCAAATATGAGTTCAGAGGGGCAGAAACAAGCTGAAACAATGGGTCTACCTGGACAAGCAGGTTTATGGATTTTGGGTAGGAGGTAGAAACTGGAGGGGTGGAGTGCGGGATCTATGAGGTTGGTGGCAGTGGATGGGAAATCCCCAGAGTCAATAAGGTTGGTGATGGTGTGGGAGACAATTGCCTGGTATTTCTCAGAGGGGTACTGTTTGAGCTGTAAGTAAGAGGAGGTGCCTGAGAGTTGGTGCTGGGCCTCAGCCAGATGGAGATCAATTTGCCAAACTACAACAGCACCTCCCTTTTCTTCGGGTTTGACGGTGAGGTTAGGATTAGTGCAGAGGGAGTGGAGAGCAGAGCATTCGGAAGGAGTGAAGTTGGATCGTGATTCAATGTTGCAAAACAATAAAGCCTGAAAACTTCCAGGGGGAGGGGGTAATACTTTTTATAGGCACTGTACTTGTCACCACAGTCAACCATGAGATCCTTTTTGTGTGGACATACCTTACAAATTTATAGAAAAGTAACTGCAAACAGGATCAATGACCAACAACCGTGTAAATACAAACATAAATAAATAGCAACAAATAATGAGCATTAAATAACAAGATAAAGAGTCCTTAGAGTGAGACCATCAGTTGTGGGAACAGCAGAAGTAGAGTGTAGTTATCCCCTTTTGTTTAAGAGCCTGATGGTTGAGGGGTGGTAACTGTTCTTGAACCTGGTGGTGCGAGTCCTGAGGCAGTTGTATCTTCTACCTGATGGCAGCAGTGAGAAAAGAGCATAACCTGGGTGGTGAGGATCTTTGATGATGGATACTGTTTTTCTGCAGCAACGTTTCATGTAGATGTGCTCAATGGTTGGGGGAGGGGGAGCGGGAGTGGTTTACCTGTGATGTACTGGGCCAAATCCACTACCTTTTGTAGGATTTTCCCCTCAAAGGTGTTGGTGTTCCCATACCAGGCTGTAATGCAGCCAGTCGGCACACTTTCCACCACATATCTTAGAACTTCACCAAAGTTTCTGATGACATGCCAAATTTCAGCAGACTCCTGAGGAAATAAAAGTGCTGTTGTGCTTTTTTGGCAATGAAATTTATGTAATGGTCCAGGACAGGTCCTCTGAAATGGTGATACCCAGGAATTTAAAGTTACTGACTCTCTCCACCTCTGATACTCTGATGAGTACTGGCTCGTAGACCTCTGGTTTCTCTCTCCTTAGTCTACAATCAGTTCCTTTCTCTTATTGGCACTGAGTGAGATGTTGTTGTTGTTACACCACTCAGTCAAATTTTCAGTTTCCCGCCTGTATGCTGATTCCTCACCACCATTGATACAGCCCACAACAGTGGTGTCATCATCGAACTTGTATATGGTGTTGAAGCTCCACTTAGCCACTAAGTGATAGGTATAAAGTGAGTAGAGCAGGGGGCTAAGTGCACATTCCGGTGGTGCTCCTGTGCTGATGGAGATTGTGGAGGAGATGTTTTTCCCAATCCAGACTGATAGGTCTGCAAGTGAGGAGATCCAGGATCCAATTGCACCAGAGGATACTGAGGCCCAGGTCTTAGAGTCTAATGGTTAGTTTTGAGGGGGTGATTGCATTGAATGCTGAACTGTAATCGATAAAGAGTGTCCTGATGTATACATCTTTGTGTGAGGAGCCAAGGAGATGGCATCTGCTGTAGGTAGGCAAATTGGAGCAGATCCAGATCACCACTCAGACAGGAGCTGATATGTTCAACACCAGTCTCTCAAAACACTTCATCACTGTGGATGTAAGTGCCACTGGGCAATAGTCACTGAGACAGGTTACCACGCTCTCTTGGGGCACCAGTATAACTGAAGTCTGCTTGAAGCAGGTGGGTACCACACACTGCTGGAGTAAGAGGTTGAAGATATCTGTGAACACACCAGCCAGTTGGTCAACCCAGGTCCAGAGTACTCGGCGAGGTTCACTGTCTGGTCCGGATGCTTTCCTTGGATTCACTCTCTTGAAGGCAGCCCTCATGCCATCTTCAGATACCGAGACCAAGGATCATCGGGAGACCTGGGCATGCACAATGGTTCCTCCCTGTTCCGTGGTCAAAGCGAGCATAGAAGGCATTGAGCTCATCTGGAAATGAAACTCTGCTGTTCGCTATGTTGCAAGATTTAGTTTTGTAGGAGGTTATAGCAATCAAACCCTGCCACAACTGTCAAGCACCCCTCATTACTTCCAGTCTAGTCCAGAATCTCCACTTCACCTGTGCGTTGGCTTTCCAGAGTTCATACCTGCACCTCTTGTAGCATTCTTGAATTCCAGACTTGAATGCCTCTGATCTGATTCTCAGCAAATTCTGGATTTCATGGTTCATTAGGGCTTCTGATTGGAGTAAACCCTTAACAATTTTGTGGGAACACACTCATCTATAGCTTTTTTAATAAAGTCTGTAATGACCCTAGTGTAGCCATTCAGGTCCTCAGATGAGTTCTTGAACACAGCCCAGTTCACTGACTCAAGGCAATACTGTAATGTTCCTCAGCATCCCACAACCACCTCTTAGTTGTCTTGATCTCTGGAGCCTTGTTCTTTAGGCTCTGTCTGTATGTAGTGTTACGTACCCCGTAACTGGGTTGCCAAACCAGCAGAAATGGATCACTCAGTTGGAGTCTGGAGTACTAGAACTAAGAAAGTTTTATTAAAGAAACAAGCAACACATTAATCGAAAGGATAATAAATGCAACAGTTCAGCGATGATAAACGCACATGTGCACAGAATTAAGATAACCGCATCAATCAAGCTCTATCGTTGTCTAGGGGTAAATGACCAATTTCAAAATGACTCAAAGTTCAGTCCAGTTTGTAGTTCAGTTCGCAGTAATCGTTGTCATGGCGATGGACAAGGTGGGGAAGAGAGACATAGAATAGGAACAACTCATCATTCAGCACAGCTTCACTCACAGACCAGCGAGATGGCTCACAAACAGCATTTGGGCGGGTCCTTGGTGATGTCCCCTGAGGTCACCGACTGTGACCCCTCCTCCAGATGCGGTCGATCCTCTGCAGTGAACCCGGCACCCAGGCAAGGGCGGACACACACCGGGTTCCCGCTGATCGTACCTTTCCACCCTGTGCGTTGTCCGGTACTTCTCACCACTCGTGAGAGGCGCACCGCTTCCAGGGTCTCGTTACCTCGGGTGGCGTGTGTGTCTGTCTTAGCGAACCTGTCCCTTTTTATCCCCCTGCTGGGGTATCGCCTGTCCATCACTTCAAACAGTTCAGGGTTCAAAGGGGGGGGAGCCGCTCCAGACAGCTCTCTCTCCCACATCCCTTCATTACACATCTCCAGACGCTGCTCCATTGTTCCTTATCTCTCCTTCCCCTGAGGGCAGGTGGCAGACCAACTGCTGATGCCACTGATGCTAGCCCAGGCCAGCAAACATCTTAATTTTATGTGTATTCTCGTAACAGTAGGTTGTAGCCAAATGATCCGACTTGGCAAAATGCGGTCTTCGGAAGGAAAAACAGGCATTCCTTAGCATAGTGTAGCAGTGGTCTGGTATGTTGGGACCTCTGATGTAGCAGGTTACATGCTGGTGATAACTGGGCAGTGTTTTCTTCAAACAGGCCTTGTAATATCTCCGACAATAATTTGAAAAGTAAGTAGATGGACTTCTCTAACTTCCGCTAATGTCCCACCTCCCCCTCGTAGCCCATCTGTTACTTACTTTTATACACACATTCTTTCTCTCACTCTCCTTTTTCTCCCTCTGTCCCTCTGAAGATATCCCTTGCCCATCCTCTGGGTTCCCCCCCCCCCCGCCCGTCTTTCTTCCCGGACCTCCTGTCCCATGATCCTCTCGTATCCCTTTTGCTAATCACCTGTCCAGCTCTTGGCTCCATCCCTCCCCCTCCTGTCTTCTCCTATCATTTTGGATCTCCCCCTCCCCCTCCAACTTTCAAACCTCTTACTCACTCTTCCTTCAGTTAGTCCTGACGAAGGGTCTCGGCCTGAAACGTCGACTGCACCTCTTCCTAGAGATGCTGCCTGGCCTGCTGCGTTCACCAGCAACTTTGATGTGTGTTGTTTGAATTTCCAGCATCTGCAGCATTTCTGTTGTTTGCTCTATCAATGTATGTAACTTTCCCATAATTCCATGGGTTCTTATCTTGTTAAGTAGCCTCATATATGGCACCTTGTCAAAGGCCTTCTGAAAATCCAAATATACAACATCCACTGCACCTCCCTTGTCTAGCCTACTTGTAATTTCCTCAAAAAATTGTAATAGGTTTGTCAGGCAGGATTTTCCTTTAAGGAATACATGCTGAGTTCTGCCTATCTGGTCATATGCCTCCAGATATTCTGTAACCTCATCCTTGACAATCGACTCCAACAACTTCCCAACCACCAATGTCAAGCTAACAGGTCTATAATTTCCTTTTTGCTTCCTTGCCCCCTTCATAAATAGTGGAGTGACATTTGCAATCTTCCAGTCCTCCGGAACCATGCCAGAATCTATCGACTTTTGAAAGATCATCGCTAATGCCTCCGCAATCTCCACAGCTACTTCCTTCAGAACACGAGGGTGCATTCCATCTGGTCCGAGAGATTTACCTACCTTTAGACTATTCAGCTTCCTGAGTACTTTCTCTGTCGTAATTGTGACTGTGCACTCTTCTCTTCCCCGCCACCCTTGAATGCCCGGTATACTGCTGATGTCTTCCTCAGTGAAGACTGATGCAAAATACTCGTTCAGTTCCTCTGCCATCTCCTTATCTCCCATTACAATTTCTCCAGCATCATTTTCTATCAGTCCTATATCTACTCTCACCTGTCTTTTATTCTTTATATACTTGAAAAAGCTTTTTGTATCCTCTTTGATATTATTTGCTAGTTTCCTTTCATTGTTAATCTTTTCCCTCTTAATAACCTTCTTAGTTTCCTTTTGTAAGCTTTTAGAAACTTCCCAATCCTCTGTCTTCCCACTAATTTTTGCTTCCTTGTATGCCCTCTCCTTTGCTTTAACTTTGGCTTTGACTTCTCTTGTCAGCCACGGTTGCATCCTTTTCCCATTTGAGAATTTCTTCTTTTTTGGAATATACCTGTCTTGTACCTTCCACACTTCTCGCATAAACTTCAGCCGCTGCTGCTCTGCCGACATTCCCGCCAGTGTCTCTTTCCAGTCAACTTTGGCCAGTTCCTCTCTCATGCCACTATAATTTCCTTTACTCCACTGAAATACTGACACAGCAGATTTCAGCTTCTCTTTTTCAAATTTCACAGTGAACTCAATCATGCTATGATCACTGTCTCCTAAGGGTTCCTTCACCTCAATCTCTCCAATCGCCTCCGGTTCATTACACAATACCCAATCCAGTACAGCCGATCCCCTAGTGGGCTCAACAACAAGCTGTTCTAAAAAGCCATCTCACAGCCATTCTACAAATTCTCTCTCTTGAGATCCAGTGCTGACCTGATTTTCCCAATCCACTCTCATGTTAAAATCCCCCACAATTATCATAACACTGCCCTTCTGACAAGCCTTTTCCATTTCCTGTTGTAATTTGTAGTCCACATCAATATTCCCAACAGCTGTTTGGAGGCCTATAAATAACTGCTATCAGGGTCCTTTTACCCCTGCTATTTCTTAGCTCAACCCATAAAGATTCCGCACCTTCCAATCCTATATCACCTCTTTCTAATGATTTAATATCATTTCTTACCAATAAAGCCACGCTTCCCCCTCTGCCTACCTTCCTATCCTTCTGATACACCGTGTACCCTTGGGCATTCAGCTCCCAGAGACATGCATCCTTTAGCCACGTCTCAGTGATGGCCACAATATTATATCTGCCAATCTGTAGCTGTACGACAAGAACATCCACCTTATTCCTTATGCTGCATGCATTTAAGTATAACACCTTAAGACCAGTATTTGGTACTTTTTGCTTTGATTTCACTGCAACTTTATTACACTGCAACTCATCCCAATGGCTACAAATTTGCCCCATCACCTGCCTGTCTTTCCTGACATCTTTACTGCTCACTATCTTAGATTTATTTCTGTTTTCCCCTTCCTCCGCTCTATCATTCCAGTTCCCATCCCCCTGCCAAATTAGTTTAAACCCTCCCTAAATTAAATGGTAAATTAAAATGCTATTTATTTAATTTTAGAGAATATCTAAATGTCATCTAAACAATACATAGTTTTAGATAACATGTTCTTTCTCTTTGCTTCGTGATTTTCTGCGGTTTTCTGGCATTTTCTGTTCAAGAATATAATTGTGAATGAGGGGTTAAATACTAGCATTACCAGGATACATGAATTCCATAAATTAATGAAAAAAAATGTATACTCAGGACAGATGCAGACTGGTTTATCGTTCGTATGTTTTGTACCGTGTTGTATAACATGGGTGATCAGGGTCTTTTCGTGACCGTGATTGTTCTTGGCAAACTTTTCTACTAGAGTGGTTTGCCATTGCCTTCTTCTGGCAGTGCTTTTACAAGACGGGTGCCTCCAGCCATTATCAATAGTTTTCAGAGATTGTCCGACTGGTTTCAGTGGTTGCATAACCAGGACTTGCCATGTGCACCAGCTGTTCCTACAACCATCCACCACCTGCTCCCATGGCTTCACATGACCCTGATCGGAGGTGGGGGGGGGGGTTTCACATGAACCTGATCGGAGGTGGGGGGGGGGTTCACATGACCCTGATCGGAGGTGGGGGGGGGTTCACATGACCCTGATCGGAGGTGGGGGGGTTCACATGACCCTGATCGGAGGTGGGGGGGGGGTGCTAAGTAGGTGCTACATTTACCTAGCTTGCAGGCTAGTAGAGGGAAGGAGTGCCTTACACCTCCTTTGGTAGAAATATCTCCACACCACCATCCTAACTGGTTTATCACCTCATCCAAAAGTCTGTGCCTCTGACAGTGTGAGACTCTCAATTCTGGACTGAAATGTTTGAACCTATATACTTCTGATGGAGAAACAATCAATCACAGTTGGTTATCATGCTGTATTCACAGATAAATGCAGGTAATACTGAAATGGATAGTTGCCCCGGATTCAGTGGGCGAAAGCTGTTTCAAAAGCAGAATTCAAGTCCTGTTAGGTACACAGTTACTGTCAAAATTGCAGATTTAACATGAGATAGAAACTATTGTTACAGTATGATAGACTCAATTTCAAAGACGCTACAACTCTTGTTTTCAGTTTATTAATTTGCTTGTTTGTATTTTTTGTTTATGTGTTTATTTTCTGTTTTTTATTTTTTTCACATTTTGTCTTCTTTTGCGCATTGGTTGTTTGTCAGATATTATTAGTGTGTAGTTCATCACTGAATCTATTGTATTTCTTTATTCTACTGTCAATGCCTGCAAGAAAATGTATCTTAGGATTGTATATGATGACATATACATACATTGATAAAAAGTTTACTTTGAATACCAAAGGACAAGCAGCTAAGAATTTTTAAAAACTTTCATCTCTTCACATTCTTAATGGAAGACAATATTTTTATTGACAGAAAGACATAATACAAACATGTGAAGTATTTTTCAAGCAATATCCTTAACAGCAGTGTCTGAGTTTAAGATATATTAGAAAAACTATATTGTAGATACAATATCAAGGTTAGTTGGACATTTTAAAAAGAGACAACTAAACATTTTCCCATTCCCTCAACAGTGGTCACATTGCCATATCTGTTACATGAAGATTTTAGGAGTCATTTTATGCCTTTGCATGATAGTCAAAACAAATGATATTGAATTAGCTCCTCAATTTAATTCACTGACATCAATTGAAACTAAAGAAGCAATTGGGGTACTTATAATCTCCCTACACTGAACAGAGGAAAAGAAACATGAAATATAAGGCTTGAAAGGTCTTTAAATGGGTTCAATGTAATTATTTATTTCCATTCACATATTTTCAGTATCTCTGAGGGGAAAATTGCTAGGAGTGGAGAGAAAAATTTGATTAAAACAGGCATGGTTTAAAGGGGTCTACATCATTATTGTGAACATTTACCATGCTCACATCAGATAGGCAGTGACACTGTAAAAGCTCAGTTTTGAAGCTGAGAAACAAATGGCCCAGTTTACCTAATCGAACGTCTGCCTATGTATCACAGATAATCCATTTACCTGCAGGCCCACTGAACTCCTGCCTGAGCCAAAACTCTGTGTTCCTTACCAATCGTCAGCATGTAGTTTGAATCCACATGATTGTTTTCTGTGCAGGATTACAATCTGGCCTGTCTCAACATATCAGACAATTGAAAGGAAATCCTTGGAAACATTTCTTTGTTGCGCTCTTTTCTGTGGGTGGAGAGAGACCTCATACTCAGACCCAGCAGTAAAATGTTATCATGGAGTTCCTTGCCAATCACCTATGGAAAGGTTAAATTAACACTGTAAATATATCTTCCCAGCTTAATGAGGCCTGAGGTCCATTCTATACTCCTTCCTTTACAGCTGACTCCTCACCTCAACGAAGACCTACTCCTTGGATATCATCTCATTTCAGATTCCCTATTAGTGGCCTACAGGGTCACTTCCCTACCACTCTGCTAAGTTCTCCTAGATCCAGCACCACAACCCCTCGATCCCAAACTGAACTGTAAATCCATCTTCCTTCTGCAGTCAATCTTATAAGGCCAGAGTGCTTTTACCACTCAGCAATGGAGGTATGATGATAAGACTTCAGTGGTCTCTGAATGAAGAGGCCGTCTACTAACAGCTTTATGCTCTTGAGCGATTAAGCTCTGAGTGACCAAGTGGGCCCGACATATTGGTGCAATTATGAAGAAGGCATGACAGCAGCTATATTTCATTAGGTGTTTGAGGAGACTTGGTGTGTCACAAAAGACACCTGCAAATTTCTACAGATGTACCATGGAGAGCATTCTAACTGGTTGCATCACCATCTGCTATAGAGGAAAAATAATCTACAGGAAGTTGCAAACTCATCCGGCTCCAGCATGGGCACTGGCCTCCTCAGCATCGAGGACATCTTCAGAAGGCAATACCTCAAAAAGACTGCATCCACCATGAAGGACTCCCATCACCCAGAACATGTCCTCTTCTCATTGTTACCATCAAAGAGGAGGAGGTACAGGAGCCTGAAGACATCCACTTAACATTTTAGGAACAGCTTCTTCCCCCCATGATCAGATTTCTGAATGGGTATTGAATCCATGTAGACCACTTTCTTTTCTTTTTTTTTAACTCTTTATTTAATTTAAATTTTATATGTATATATATTTTTGTCTAGTATTTTTTAGTTTATTATTCTTATTATTAGTTATTGCATTGTACTGCTCACATGAAACAACAAATTTCATGACATCTACCAGTGATATTAAACCTGATTCTGAAAACTTCCATTATTGTGGCTTTATTTATTTAATACCGCTGCATCCAATTTCTCCAAAACCAGGAGCACCAATACACATGTAAGTCCAAAGTATCATCTTGACCCATTCATTTTTTAAGATGAAGTACACCCTAGTTTTGTCAGGTACTCTTATCCTTGTTACCACTCGTGTTCCAGAATCTATCCTCTAATGTTTATGCAGCTCAAGTGCGCAGGAACGAGTACAGGGGTGTACATCTGCTCAGTTAAACTAGCTCGCTTTTGAAGGCAGATGTTGTATCATATGAATAATTTTATCTTTACCTTTTGTCGTCTGCTGTCTTTGACTCTAATACTGCCATTGTGCATGCCAGTAGATTGACAGGTTGAAGAGTGTAGTTGCGCCAAAGGGAAGAAAGAAAACCCATCCTATGATGCAACAGGTCCTACGGTTACAGTAGTAAGAGTATCCATCGCCTGGTGCACATTCTTCTATCCATTAACATCTGTTATTGATATGATTTGCTGTGCCCTTAACAGAAGATCAAAGCAAAGTATTGTGATTTACCATGTGCTCAGGATAAATAGGTCTGAGTAACAATAACTGATTGATGTTTCCCATATTGCTGCCGATCATTATCATTCTCTTCAAGTTTTCAGGAGACCTCATATCTTCTTACGCATACTTGACTCATTTGATTGCAGAAACACCCACAGATATTGATGAAGGCGCTATCTTATATTTTAATCAATCTAGATGATCTCTCTGCATGTTGCACATGTAGCAGCAAAAAAAAAAGCATGGTAAGATTTCCTGAAGGGAGAAATAATTTGTATCCACACATCAGGAATAATTTTTGAATAAAATGGAATGAGAGCAGGTGAGTGCAGGAGAGGAGGGTAATTGAGCTACAGGCTTTAAGCATTTTAATGTTTATACATGTTCCACCAGCTTAAACATTTAAGCCAAGAAGTCATCATGAGTTGTAGAAAATGTATTTCTTCCAATAAAAAGCTCATGAATATACAGTGATTAGTTAAACGTTGATCTTTCAAAGCTGAAAACTGTAAGGGTCCCTTGTTCCATTGCACCATATAGAGTCTTTTGAGTAGAGACGATCTGCAACACAGATCAGTAAGGTAGCTCTAGCAGAAACATATAAATTAGTCACCACATGAATTAGTAGGAAAGAATGCTTATAACATACAGCACAGAACAATACATAGTACACATTCTAAAGGGTCTCTACTATGCTTTGTTCTATATTTTAGCATTTCTAGCAAAAAGAACAAAGAAATATTTATCCACAACTTGCTTATGCACCATATTAGATATGGATGCTAGAAAAGCAATTACTCAGTAGAAAACACATAAACAAGCTGGTTCTGACAAATAACATACACAAATGTTGATTAGCCGCAAAGCCAGAGAAAGAAAATGTAATGTTTATATTTTATGGACAATTAATAATTCAAAACAATGTGGAAAAAATACAAGCTAATTTTCTTCTTATCACACAAGCTGAAATACTCACCAGGCACTGTTCACTGCCCTGTCACAACACACTCTGTTCCCTGTCCTGTCCCCATACTCTGCTCACTGTCCTGTCCCCACACTCTGCTGACTGTCCAGACCACACACTCTGTCCACTGTCTCACACCCACACTCTGCTCACTGTCCTGTCCCCACACTCTGTTCACTGTCCTGTCCCCACACATTCTGCTCAGTGTCCCGTCCCCAGACTCTGCTCACTGTCTCACACCTACACTCTGTTCACTGTCCTGTCCCTACACTCTGCTCACTGTCCTGTCCCCACACCCTGCTCACTCTCCTGTCCCCACATTCTGCTCACTGTCCTGTCCCCACACCCTGTTCACTCTCCTGTCCCCACACTCTGCTCACTGTCTTACACCCACAGTCTGCTCACTGTCTCACACCCTCACACTCTGCTCACTGTCCTGTCCCCACACTCTGTTCACTGTCCTGTCCCCACACTCTGCTCACTGTCCTGACCACACACTCTGCTCACTGTCTTACACCCACAGTCTGCTCACTGTCTCACACCCCCACACTCTGCTCACTGTCCTGTCCCCATGCTCTGCTCACTGTCTTACACCCACAGTCTGCTCACTGTCTCACACCCCCACACTCTGCTCACTGTCCTGTCCCCATGCTCTGCTCACTGTCTTACACCCACACTGTGTTCAGTCTCACACCCACACCCTGCTCACTGTCCTGTCCCCACACTCTGCTCACTGTCTTACACCCACACTCTGTTCACTGTCTCACACCCACACTCTGCTCACTGTCTTACACCCACACTCTGTTCACTGTCTCACACCCACACTCTGCTCACTGTCTTACATCCACACTCTGTTCACTATCCTGTCTCCACACTCTGCTCACTGTCCTGTCCCCAAAATGTCAGCATGGATTCCTTAAGGGAGCATCTTTCATGACAAATCTGTCCAAATTATTTGAGGAAATAACAGGCTGGAGAGTCAGTGGACCTTGGGTATTTGGATTTTCAGAAGACCTTTGACAGGATGCCATAAACGAGACTGCTTAACAAGGTAAGAGTCCATGGTAGTACAGGAAAGATACTAGCATGGATAGAAGACTGGCTGACTGACAGGAGGCAAAGAGTGCGAATAAGGGAGGCATTTTCTGGTCAGCTGCTGGTGACTAGTGGTTTTCCACAAGGTCAGTGTTGGGACCACTTCTTTTTATTTTTATTTTATATGTCAATGATTTTGTGGCCAAGTTTGCCGATGGTATAAAGACAGCTGGATGGCCAGGTAATGCCAGGGTTGCCAACTGTTCCGTATTAGCCGGGACATCCCGTATATTGGGCTAAATTGGTTTCTCCCATACGGGACCGCCCTTGTCCCGTATTTCCCCCGCTAAGGTAGAGCATTCCTATGAAACTGTTTGTAAGCCGAAATGGCGTAAAGCGGAGAAGCAATTACCATTAATTTATACAGGAAAAATGTTTGAGCGTTCCCAGACCCAAAAAAATAACCTACCAAATCATACCAAAACCTAAAATAACACTAACATATAGTAAAAGCAGAATCGGGAAGATTAAGCCAAAACCGATTTGTAGAAAAATCGGCACATACACGTACGTGCACATAGGTGCCCGTTCAAGGCTTCATGGTCATGGTAGTCTTTCTCGGGGTAAACACAAGTGTACTGTATTTGACTGCTACTTTTGTCCCTTATTTGGGAGTGAGAAAGTTGGCAACTCTAGGTAGTGCTGAGGAAGAAGGGAGTCTGCAGAAGGACTTAGACAGATGACGAGAATGGGCAAAGAAGTAGTAGATGGGATATAGTATAGGGGAACGTATGGCCATACCCTTTGGTCAGATGCTTAGAAGCGTAGAGTATTTTCTAAACAGGGAGAAAGTTAAAAAAAACAGAGGTGCAAAAGGACTTGGGAGTCCCCATGCAGGACTTTCTGAAGGTTAACTTCCAGGTTGAGTCGGTGGTAAGGAAAGCTAATCCAACATTAGCAGTCATTTCAAGAGGACTAGAATATAAAGACAAGGATGTAATTCTAAAGCTTTATAAGGTATTTGTCAGACCACATTTGGAGTACTGTGAGCAGTTTTGGGCCCTTTATCAAAGAAAAGATGGGCTGGCATTGAAGAGTGTTGTGGTAGTTAATGGGTTAACCCTATGTCACTGTGTTAGCCGCTCCCAGATGGGAGGAGTTCACATATTGTACAAGTAGTGTTATCAATAAAGTTCAGTTGAATATCCTGCATACTGGCCTCCTGGCGTGCGCTCTCCACTCTCCCTCAATATCGAACACAACATGGTGTCAGAAGTACCTGATCATCGATGATTTCGGGCTACAGACCAAGGGAGGTCCCCAACAAGAAAGAATTTACAGTAAGACTGCCTTGTTCATATATGTCTATGAAAAATATCCAAAGTCTTATCAACCTAAACTGCCTATTTGTACGCACCATGAGCCAGAGCTGAGTACTGACCAGAGTTACTTGGCAAAGCCTTCAGGCTGCACTGAAAAGTGGATACAGTACACTGTAATAATCTGTGGGCACCTTCCTAGGGAAATGCACAGAGACACAGACACTGCTGAGAAGTCAAACCCTCAGTCAAACTTTTGTAGTCCAAATAAATAAAATACTAAACAAACAAACAGAAACCTAGAACAAATGTCTGCAGTACCTACATCTACTTACCCTATAAAGCTCCCTGAGCCATTTGATTTCTCTAAAACAGTGGACTTTGAGAGATGGCTCAGACACTTTGAGAGAGTTTTAGGTTTGCAAACAATCTTACTCAGGCTTCAGATGAGCATCAAGTGGCCACACTGATATCTTGCAGGGGTGACAAAGCAGATGACATCATGGGGGAATTAGGACTGACAGGTGCTCAGGAAAAGGAGTACAAAACAGTGCAGGCCAAATTCACAGAATATTTCACAGGATATATGAGAGGAAGCAAGGTGCAGTCAGAAAGACTACAGAAATAGGGGACAGTAATGCTCCACTCAAACAAAACATACAAGTGAAACAATGAGCAGGTAAAATGTCTAGCTGCAGGCAATGTGGCAAGTCTCCACTCTGCGTTAAAGAGCTTTATCCAGCAAAAGAAGAGAAATGTTACCAATACAATAGAGTTGGCCATTGTAAAAGCCAGTGTCACTCAAAAGCAGTTCATCAGGAGGTGAAAGAAGGCTATGATTCAGATGAAGAGGGAGAGCTTTCCTTGGAGCTCTAGGTTCAAATGGACGAGGCTGGGGTACTTTGGTTCAGTTGCAAAATGAGGCAGTACTGTTCAAATTGGACTCGGGGTAGATGTCTGATCACAAAACTGGTGAAAAAAACAGGCATTACACTAAACCCAACAAAGAAAGTGGACATGGGGCCAGGGAAACAAACTCAGTGAAAGGAATGCTTTCTACTCCCATCCCTAACAATGAGAAACTATTAAAAGAGAATATCTGTGTTGTTTAGGATCTCTTCTTACCACTACTGGGATAACATGCTATTAAGAAGCTAATCCTTATTGCAAGGTTGGCTTTGTTAGAGAATGTTAAGTAGAAAGAGAGGTACCCAGCATTCACGGGTCTTGGGGTACTGAGATAAGAGTACCTTATCCAACTGAAACCAGGAGTGACTCCCCATCTCTGACCGCAGTGAGGCATATACTATTCCCATTGATGGACAAAGTCAAAGCTGAACTTGAGAGAATGGAAGTGCTTGACATCATATCTAGAGTGAATGGACTTACTGGTGTATGGGCACTGTTCCTAACCCCAAGCCAGGTGCCACAGCGACGAACTGTGTGTTCTAACAAAATTGAATAATGCAATGAGGCAGGAGAAGTTTATTCTTCCCTCTGTTGAGCAGGCATTGGGTATGTTAGGTGGAGCAAAGTTCTTCACCAAACTAGATGCAAACTCAGGGTTTTTTAGATCCCGAGTCACAGAAGCTCACAACGTTTATCACAGTATATGGATGCTATAACTTCAAGAGACTCCCTTCTGGCATCTCATCAGCCCCTGAACTCTTTCAGATGAGGAGGAACTAGATTTTGGAGGGACTGGAAGGAGTAGTCTGCCACATGGATGATACAATCATCTTCAGAGGCTCAAGTGAGGATCATGACAAAAGAGTAGAAGCTGCCCTGGAGAAACTGAAGCAGGTTGGAATCACCCTGAACAAAAAGAAATGGAAATTTGCCAAGTTGGAGGAGAAGTTCTTAGGCCACCAACTGTCCTTAGAAGGAATGCAACCAGATTCAGCCAAACTGGCATGAGTTTGGAACATGGAACAACCTACAAATGTATCAGAGATACCAGTTTCCTTGGCATGATAAACCAGCTGGGAAAGTTCATAAACACAAGGAATTCTGCAGATGCTAGAAATTCAACACACATCAAAGTTGCTGGTGAACGCAGCAGGCCAGGGAGCATCTATTGGAAGAGGTACAGTCGACGTTTCCGGCGGAGACCCTTCATCAGAATAACTGAAGGAAGATCTACTAAGAGATTTGAAATTTGGAGGGGGAGGGGGCGATCCAAAATAATAAGAGAAGACAGGAGGGGGAGGGATGGAGCCAAGAGCTGGACAGTTGATTGGCAAAAGGGATACGAGAGGATCATGGGACAGGAGGCCCAGGGAGAAGGAAAAGGGGGAGGGAGGGAAAGCCCAGAGGATGGGCAAGGAGTATAGTGAGAGGGACAGAGGGAGAAAAAGGAGAGAGAGAGAAAGAATGTGTGTATATAAACAAATAACAGATGGGGTATGAGGGGGAGGTGGGGCATTAGCGGAAGTTTGACAAGTCAATGTTCATGCCATCAGGTTGGAGGCTACCCGGACGGAATATAAGGTGTTGTTCCTTCAACCTGAGTGTGGCTTCATCTTTACAGTAGAGGAGGCAGTGGATAGACATATCAGAATGGGAATGGGATGTGGAATTAAAATGTGTGGCTACTGGGAAATCCTGCTTTCTCTGGTGGACAGAGCGTAGGTGTTCAGCAAAATGATCTCCCAGTCTGCGTCGGGTCTCGCCAATATATAGAAGGCCACATCGGGAGCACCGGACGCAGTATATCACCCCAGCGGACTCACAGGTGAAGTGTCACCTCACCTGGAAGGACTGTCTGGGGCCAAGTTCATTCCAGATTTGGCAGAGAAAACAAAGCCACTCCCTGACCTCCTCTCTCAGAGAAATGTTTGGACCTGGACACACCACAGGAAAAGTCATTCGCATCATTTAAAGCGCAGTTTATCGCTTTGCCAACATTGGTATTTTTTAATATGAACAAAGCAACCAAGGTTTCAGCAGGCACCTCTTCCTTTTGTCTAGATGGATTGCTCATGTAACACTGCAGTGGTGTAGGGGAACTGGTGTCATATGCATCAAGAACACTGATTCCTATTGAACACTGTTATGCATAAATCAAATAGGTATGGAGAGATCACAAAAATGGTATTGGTTATGCACCCAATCATTTCATCTTTTAATTTCATTATATAGCAACTTGTGGTAATTTTTTATGTCTTCCACTGTTCTGCTGTCATTAAACAACAAATTGCATGACATATGTTCATGATAATAAACCTGATTTTGATTCTGATCTTCTGATCTTCCGATCTTCCAATTCTAATGCTCCCAAGAGCAGGCTTGAAGGACCAACTGGCCTACATGTTCCACATATGTTATTGATATTGAGCAACAGTGGTATAACTTGCAAGGCAATAGCTGAATTTCATTAAACTTGACAACCCTACCAAATGGAACAAATAAGACAGGTCAAATGGCTATGCATTACTAAAACCATATGTTGAAATTTTTCATAAATTCACAGAATTATCAATAATCAGTATGCAGCTGGAAGATGTGCAGAGAATTGTTCAGTCAGATGCAGTAGCTTATTTCACAATAGGCAACAGTTGCTTTGTAACTTAGCATATCGTTGCTGATGTACTTCTGATCTGTGCCATTTCTGGATAAATAATGATCCTGATTCATCGTGTCATCGTACTGTTGCTGGCAGTTCTAAATACTTCTTATATTACGAAGCTATTATACTTCTTAAGAAAGCGATAATGTTGGCAAATGTCTAAGCAGGACTGGGAATAATTACTGGGAAAAAATTACATCGTGGTATGGCTTTCTCCTGCACAAATAATTTTGAGATGTTAAGGGTGATGATTGGTTTTATTGTGGATGACTACTTATTATCCTGTGGTTGTGTTCCCAAACAGTTACTTGTGGTTTCCTAATGTTTTCAATGGTTTAATTTGGAGTTTCCTAGATGACACATCCTCTCGTCTCTGGCGAGAAGTCGACAGTTATCGGTTAGCTGACTCATGTGTTTAATAGACACGCTAGGCATTTCATACTTGATAATATTGGGTTTCATTAAAAACAAATCACTTCAGTAGAATTTTATATCGAAGTTTTGTTAAGCTGATGCCCATGCAGAATCATTATTTTTGATATCATTTGGCACTTATTAAGTTTTTTTAAAGTAAACCCCCCCTATGATGGCCGTGGAAGCAAATTTAAGCTTGAACCTGTTAATTAATTGACTTGTTGATCAAGATTTCTCACGGTTTGAGTTGTTAACAAGCAGAATAGGATCTTCACCTGAATCTCCGGGAAATAAGACACACACAGAAAGAAGATCCAGAGAGAAGTTCTCTTTGTTGTTGCCTCATATCCCTTCTCCAATTCCTCCTCCTCCTACTGCTACTTGGTAAAGGTTATCTTCCCATGGCAACGAAATCATGTGGCATGCAGCTTTGATAATGATGCAAGAGAAACTCCCTGGAAATACTGAATTAAGCCCTCTGAGTGTTCCAGCCAATGAAGTAGCAATGTCAAGGCCCAAATGGAGTAGTGTCCTTTATGCTCATGGCTGTGGTTATAATTTTGCTACAATGACCTCTTTCAGAAGACACTATGGAACCCTTAATGTAATGATGCTGGCTGCACAAAGGTGGACTAGTCAAGTTATTCACAGCATGGGTGACTTCTCATATTTAATTCTACAAATTCATGTCACCTGCTGCCCCTGATGGGCAATGCTATCTAGTTTTCATCATCGTTAGAACCTACTGATTGAAAGTAAGCATGAATCATGTTAGCAATGGTCACATCAATACAGGAGGAATTGGTACAAGCAGAAAAAAATTCTCTTTCAGCCATTCTTATGTACTGTCACCCCCCACCCCCATGTTGGGTTTTACATCCACATCCCCATAATTGTCAATTTGCTAGATACTTCCATTAGGCAGATTCCCTTGCAGAGAAATGTCTGAATACAGGCCATGACCGCTGAGCTCAGATTGGGGCATCCTCTCTGTTTGTTCTAGTCTGCATCTACTTAGGCCAGTATTGATGAAACTTAATAAAACTTCAATATAAAATTCTCCTGAAGCGATGTGGTTTTAATGAAGCCCAATATTATTAAGTATGAAATGCCTAGCATGTCTACTAAACACATGAGGCAGTTACCCAACAACTGTTGACTTCTCGCCAGAGACTAGAGGATATGTCATTTAGGAAACCATTGAAAAGATTATGAAAGCACAAGTTATCATCTTTCATGTTCAGATGGTAATGATTTTGGGTGCAGAACTTTTCTATGGACATTTCTACTTAGACCGGTATTGATGAAGTGCCTGCATTTGTTGGATATGAAACTCAAGTATGGTTATCACCATGGTAACTTTGTTTGCTGATACAGAAGGCTGGTTCGCCATTCATTGTAGTTGATGTACAATGGATGTTGTACTCTATTATAATAACATGAATGCTGTCGCAGTTCCTGCTCCCATCATGGTCATGATGGCAAACCTGGCGAGAAACTAATGAGCTGACAAACATTGAGAAATGGAGTCATTACCTTCTAGGATTTAAACTAAAAATACTAATTCTAATGGGCTCATATGTGTGCCTCTGCTTCATACACATACTCATCAAAATTGTAGTTTATTTATTGGATATTTGTTGTCATGAATGATCTGTATTAACATTTGGAACAGACACTCATTCACTGGTCAGATCGCACAAGTGTATTCAAAGGCAAAGGTATAAATATCCCTGCTGTCTCAGCCTGATTTCTTGTGCATAGTTCAGACAGTGGTTTGTATGTGGTTGTCATTTTGACAGTACATGTCTCTAAAAGAAATAGATCCATACATTTCATTAACAATCTGCCACAATATATTGAATTTTATGTTAAGAGCTCATGATTGGGTTAACAGCCTCCTAATGGTACCTGTTGAGAAATAATACTAAATGCAGTATTAAAGACACTTGTATGTCTTGTGATATTGTAAGGTAAACTAAAGATGTATAATTTTTACCTTCCCTTCCTTTGTTTTACAGGGATTTTGCTTTTTACAAACGGTTTCATCAATTATGCAAAAGCTCGGAAAGTAGCTTCGAAGATCGCCAGCTTGAAAAAGTCCAAGTTCCTTTTCATTTTCTAATGGTAAACAAATCATGCCTTTCTAAATTGTGTGGGACTACGGTTTGTATATAGTTGGAATAGTAATTATCTTTCATTAAAATGTGGAAAGGTTTATTTCTGTATCATGAATAATTCTGCTCTGGTCAGAGAATTTCAAATGAACTGACAGCCAGCAATATGGTGGACTGAGTAACAACTATGTGTCAACATCTTAAATGGTGGCACATCCTATCCATTTGAGTAAATTGTTTTCAGTCTCTAGCTTATTGTTCTAGTACTTTGGGCGTGATTTAACCTCTGTGGAGCTTAAAAACAATTGCTGCTGTCTTAATTTTGTACATAACGTTGGCACCCGGGGGCTACAGTCCTTTAACACTAGTCCTTCATATCTTAAAAAGAATTAGTTTAGATGAAAGTGATGTGCATATACTTAATGTATGGTTGCAAGATTCTCTGCAGTTTTGAAACTCAACTATGAAAAATGCTAATTTAATAATCAAACGTGATTGGTTTTAGTACCCTGGTAGACACAACTAGGTGTTTCCCTAAATATTTCTCCAATTTAATATATTGCTATCTTTTTCCTGATTTTTATTTCTAATTGTTTTAAATTGTGAATATAACGTTTATCTCAGGAGAGTGCAAGATATCCTTGTGATAAAGCAAAGAATTTTTTTTGGTAAACACCACGAGATTTCCCAGCAGGACTCTCCAAAATTGTAGTCATCGGTAGTTCTTTCAAAGCCTTCTGTTCCATTGAGTTGAATGCCATGTCAATTTCATGGCCCCAATATAGAGTCAATCAACTATCTTTTGCTTTACCCAGAAGCCATCAGAGAGCACATGGATGAAGAAATATAATTACTGATGGTGGAAGCAAAATGTTAAGAGAATGTGTTGTCTGGTTTTCACTGTGAAATAATCTTGTGTTATATGAGCTATGTTTATGATTGTTTCCCAGGAATTATAAGACGTAAATCAGGCCATTCAGGTCAAATGTATGTTATTGTCATAGGGTCATAGAGTACTACCAAATGACAACAGGCCTTTAGGGCCAACTCCTCCATGCCGATCAAATTGCCTACCACGGCTAGTCCCATTTGCCTTTTTTAGGCTCCTGTCCTTCTAAACCTTTCTTATCCATTTAACAACCTAACTGTCTCTTAAATGTTGTAAGTGCACTCACCACTACAACTTCCTCTGGCAGCTCATTCCGTATACCTACCACTCTCTTTGTGAAATAATTGCCCCTCTAGTCCCTTGAAATCCTTCCCTTCACATGTTAAATCTATGGCTTCTTGTTTTAGACAAGTTCCCCTACCCCGGGAAAAGTGCTGTGACCTTATCTATGTCTTTAGGATTTCATATCATTCTCTTAAGGTTACCCCTCACTCCTTTATGCTCCAGGGATAAAAGCCCCATCCTTTCCAGTCTCTCCTTATAACTTATGGCTTCCAGCTCTATTAAAATCTTTGTGAATCTTTTCTGAACCCGTTAGTGTTTGGGACATCGTTCCTATAACTAGGTGACCAGAATTGCACACAATACTTTAAGGGTAGTCAGTAACATAATGAGTAGGCTCAGGAGCTTGAAGACTCATATGGCCAGATTTGGGAACAGCTTCTTTCCAACTGTGATAAGACTGCTGAACGGATCCTGACCTGGATCTGGGCCGTTCCCTCCAAATATCCAGACCTGCCTCTCGGTTTTTTTGCACTACCTTACTTTCCATTTTTCTATTTTCTTTATGATTTATAATTTATTTTTAATATTTACTAATTTTAACTATTTTTAATATTTTAATATTTAATATTTGTAATCCAGGGAGTGGGAAGCGCAGAATCAAATATCGCTGTGATGATTGTACGTTCTAGTACCAATTGTTTGGCGACAATAAAGTATAAAGTATAAAGTTTCAACTCTGATACTCAGTTCCCTGGCCGATGAAAATGAGCATGCCAAACTCTTTCTTCACCATCCTGTCTACTTGTGTCACCCTTTTCAGGGAATTATGTATCTGCAGTGCCAGGTATCTCTAGTCTACAATACCCTCTACCATTCACTATGCAAGTTCTACCCTGATTTAACTTCCCGTAGTGCAATACTTTAAACGTATCCGCATTAAATTCCATTTACCATACCTTGGCCCATGTTCCCAATTGATTTAAATCCTAGATAACCTTCTTCACTGTCCATTATACCATCTACATTGATGTCATTCACAAATTTACTAATCATGCTAGTTACATTCTCATCCAAATTGTTAATGTAAATGGCAAATAACATGGACAGAGCACCAATCTCTGTAGCACACAACACTGGTCACGGGACTCCAGCTTGAAAAATAATCCTCCACCACTCCATCACCACCCTTTGACTTCTACCAACTTTGTATCCAATTGGCTACCTCAACTGCGATCCTTCTCGGATCTGTCTAGTATGTGGGACCTTGTTAATGATCTTCTTATAATTCACATAGACAATGTCTGCTGCCCTGCCTTCATCAATCTTCATGGTCAACTGTTCAATAGACAAAATCAAATTCATGTGACATGATTTCCCATGGACAAAATCACGTTGACTATCCCTGATCAGTCTTTGCTTTTCCAAATGTAGGTAGGTTATCTTTCAGAAACCCTTCCAGTAATTTTCCTACCACTGATGTTAGGCCCGCTGGCCCATAGTTTCCTGGCTTGTTCTTCAATAAGGCACAAAATTAGCTCCCGCCCACACCCTCCAAGTCTTCCAGATCCTTTGATTATCACTTAGAACTTGGATTCTAAATTCTAACACTTTCCATAAAAATGCTTTTAAACTTTTGATGCTGTTTCAAGTTTGAATGTTTAACTTTCTTAAGTGGGAATATTAGCCCTTTTATGTATCCCAGTTTTATTTGTCATGAAAATTTACAGTTCACAAGCCTGGAAATTAGTCATTAACCAATATGATAATATGCGTGTGCCACTGAATAAGGACATTCATTTAGTGTGCACGGCTAATCATATGCAATGCTCTGAGGTAAAGTCCTTTTGGGAGTTCATCTGAAAGAAGAAAAGATTATAAAATTGAGGTATTACCTTTCTGGGAGATCAATCGACAATGCCTTGCAGCATGTGCTGTGTGCACATGTTGCATCATAAGGATACAGCCTACTCTGGAGTTCAAGTTAAACACCTGCCTGTCATACTGTCCTATCACACATATTGGTACCTTCTTGATGGATCCTTCATTGTAATCACGTGGTCCATGGCTCACTGGGGAAATGCAGAAATCCAGGACAGTTTCCTAGCTGTATGCCTTAGGTGCCCAGGGATGAAACAGAAGAACCAAACGGAAGTATGATTGAGGGTTTGCATCAGTGAAAACCTTGCTGGTAAAACTGACTCTAATCCCTTGGCAGCCTGGAAGGAAGCTGTATCTCAAAACTTGAAGATTGCCCTGTGAAGAAAACAGGAGAATGAGTTTGCAGTTTGTTGACTTGAAGTTCATAGAATTGACCAGTACTACCTGGAAAGTCATAGCTCCATTTGGAACAATCCTTATGGATCTGTAGTTTTGAACTTATGATTGGGGAATCTAGCAGAATTTGTTGCCTTCGGTCTTGTTGCTTAAATTGTATGGTGAAACGTGCTGCTAAAAGCATTATCTGGAGATGGTGGCATGCATCACTGGGAAACAATATCCACTATGGTATTCAAAATGAGTTAGAACTTATTAGTAGAGAAATCAGAGGTCCCATATGGTTCTGAAAGACCTTTAATCAATAGGTGAAATTGCTGTTCTCATAGCTTATCAACTCTTAACAGTGATCAGAACTGTCAGACCATTTTCTTTAGCTGGGTGGATTACAAGCTGAAGGAATGCTGTAAATCCAGTTTGATCAATTTCATTATGAGGAATGAAGTTACACTGTTCAAAAGGTGAAGGAAATTTTCCATGTATTGCAATATAATTTCATATAGGAATATATCTTGGAATACCATTCTCACTTATCTATTTAGAATATTGTGTGTGGAGCTGGTCACCTCAGTACAGGAAGGTTGTGGAGACTGTTGAAAGTGTGCAGAAGGGGTTTACCAGAATGCTGCTGGATTAGAGAGCATGAGCAATAGGGAATGATTGGCAAACTTGGATTGTTTTGCCCAGAGAATTGGGCACTGAGGGGAGGACCTGATAGAGGCTTTTAAAGTTATGAGAAGCATAGATAGGGTGGATAGTCAGAATCAGTCAGAATCTATTCTGTCACAACCACGAATTCGGCAGCACACCAAGTTCAACAATTGTGCTCATGGATATGCACACGACAGCTAATTATTATATCATTGTGATAATATTTAACTAGTCATTCTGTCACAGTATTTGTCGAGGCTTGGACACAGCTATGCTTAGCTGTCTGCATTCTGCCTTGCCTGAGAAATTGGACTATGGAGTCAACTGACTCTAGAGACTTGCGGTATCCATTTTATTCTTAGTTTTTCTTTTCATTCGTTGTGCAGGCTACGTTTTCCATTTGAGAGTTTTAGTTAACGGCCCTATTGGGCCTAGCATTTATTGTTTTCTTTTCCTCTTTAACACTGTTCACGTTAAAATCTGTGAAATGTCTCTCACTCTGCACTTGGGCCATATCTGAACCCGATGACACCTTTCCATAGGACAAAAATGTTAAACATCAGAGGATGTACATCACACACAAATTGCTGGAGGAACTCAGCAGTTCAAGCAGCATCTATGGAGAGGAATAAACAGTCGATGCTTTGGGCCAAAGTTAGAGGGGGTATGCTTAAAGGTAATATGAGGGGCTAGTTTTACCAGGGGCAGTAGTGGAAGCAGGCAATTTGGTGGAGTTAAACAGGTTTTTAATGAATATGAAGGGGACAGAGAGATATGGATGATATGCAAGAAGAGAACACTTAGTATAAATTGGGATCATGATTGCCTAAATGTGGACTTAAAGGTCTGTCTATTGCTGTATTATTCTATGTTTTATGTCCTATATTCTATAAATGCAAATATATTTGACTGAGTGCAATTTATTTATGAGGTGCAGGCCATGGACTAATCAATTGTAACTAACGTATATCATGCCACAAAAATTAGTCCACATGCATTCAATCAGGATCTACAGTAACAAGACTTATTTTTATAGAACAAGAGGTGGGCCTACAAATTAGGCACCATAGCTTTCACCTCACAGACAAGAGCAAGGAGCAAAGCTTACTGAAGATCATTAATGGATTAAAGGTATCTCTATCTTGACACTGATGTATCAACACTGCCTCATTTTGCAATGCTCTAATCATTCACACTCTTATTTTTATTTATTACATCTTTGATTTATATATCTTTTTTTTCTGCACCTTAGTGAAACATGCAATGATATTCTGCCTCACTGATCACCGCACACTTTTCAGTGGTACATGACTCCATCAGAACAGATGATTGGAAGGGAGGTGGCCACACACACACACACACACACACACACACACACACACACACACACACACACAGTGGCCTCCCTCCTCCATGTTTTATATACTACAGGTGAACTGTGGGGAAAACTGATTTAAGGTCTAACGATATTCCTAGCAATCAATGTAGCAATAACAGAACCGTTGACTTGTTTTGCGCAGCTCCTTCCCACTGTGTGCTTTCAAAGAACTTTTCTATTCAATAGGATCCTGAGGTGATGGTGTGCACAGTGACATTTTAAGCCCATCCAACTACATCTGATCCAAGTTCTCAGCAAAAATATCATTAGAAACAAGTTCAACAAACTGCTTCACTCAGTTTGATAAAAATGAGTCTGAATAGAATAGTTTTTCCTTTCACATTGCTATAATGGATTGACCTTTTAAGAGGAAGAGAAAATAATGCAGTTACCGTCCAGACTTCTGAAGCTGACTGCTCTCCCCTGCTCCCTCCCACCTCCAGTCCTCCAAGTAATCTTTGAGAACTCCACCGAATCAATTTTGTTTTAAGTAGAAACTTTTGTCACAATGAATCTCTTGTACTCACTAGAAATGGAATAACCTGCAGCGGATTTACAAGAATGACATTCTCGCTGAGACTGATAACATTTCTGAATGCCAGCCCTCTAGGTAGTGGCATCTGTTGTTCCTCTATTCTCTTTAGTGGCAGCTGTGTCCACAGCATGGTGTTGCAAATGGGAAAAAGAGACTGAATACAGTCAATTACATACCACATAATAGTCCAAGTGTAATGTATAACCACATTAGAGATATTGGAATAACGCCTAGACAATCAAGTTTCTTTAAATCAAGCAAGCTCCACAGCATGCAGTTGCATGAAAGCAATTAGTTATTAACTGAATTTTGCAGTCAACAGTAAACAAGAAGAAAAAATCAACTGCTTGCACTTGTTTGGCAACTTCTCTCCAGCTTTTAGACTGGAACTTACAGTCTTCAGAAACTCACTTTGGAACGCAGCTCTATGAAGAAAATATGACATAGCAGGTCTTCATCCCTTCATTAATCAGTCTTAGATGTTATTTGTGACCCTTGTAATCTGAGAACCAAGAAATGTAAGTTAAAATAGTTCATAAAATAACAAATCATCTACAGACATTAGGGGTATTTAAAGAGAAAGAAGATTAATGTGGGAAACTGGTCGGAAGCATTGGATGAGGCCTCGGTCAGCTCAGCCATGTTCTCATTGAACGGCAGTGCAGGCTTGAGGGGTCAGGTGGCCTACCTCTCCTCCTATTTTCTTACATTCTTAACTGAAAAACTAAAAAAAAATAAAGAGGCAGAACTTGTCTTCTGCATTAGCTGCTTAGAAGTTGAGCAGAGAAAGGTGAATACAATGGAAGAGAATGAAAAGAAAAATGTTAAACATAGTAGTCAGATTTTCGTCAGTAAAGTACCACTCTCACTCTCCATTTTCAAAACCAGATCCAGATCTGAAAGGCTCTTTTGCTGGTCATGGACATTCTGTAACCATGTAGAGCTGGATTACAAAGGTGGGTCAAAATGAGCCCTGCTCATGAACTCTTCTGGGAAAAGCATTGCCAAAACTCAAAGGTGCTTCCTTGAGTTACCAGTCTATTAAAACTGTCTTTTTTTTCAATGCTCTGAAGTTTGGAAGCATTTGAAATCTATTAAAAGTCAAAAGAAGATAGCAAAATCATTTAAGATTTATTAAGCATTTTAAAACAAAGGAAAAGACAACTAAGATCAACCAAAGCAGAAATAATTTTTAAAAAACTGACTTTCTTCAGTTTCCTTCCTACAGTCAGCATTGGACATTGATACGCGAAGACCATGGACCCCACACTATCTCAGCAAACTGTTTATCCACTGTCATGTTAACAAGTTCCAGGCACTTGCATTTTTAAATGAGCAGTATCACATAAAAGTTGAAGGAATGAGACTTAATGCATTTGAAACGTAAGGTGCAGTTCACAGAGGTCATGCATTTACCTCTTACAGTTTTAAAATTTTATCTACACTTCAATGGTCAAGCCCCTACTTTTCTGGGCACAATTTTTGGGGATCCAATGAGCAATTACATGCCATTTCTATGCTAAGCCCCGTGATGGGAGATTGATAAGGTGCAATATGTGGAGCAGCTGAGTGTAATTTCTTGATTTCTATTTCTGACCTCATTTATGTAAACACTAGACTAAATCTTTTATTCATACAACACTGGAACAGTTGCATTATGCTGTTAAAATTTGGCTTAACCCAGAGTTAAGGGATTTTGCATTCACGTTTGTGCCTCTCAGGAAACTGATCTCCTTCATTTTTGTGGCATTTTCATTTTTTTCCCAGGACTTCTGGTGTAAAACTTCTCCATATTTGCAGTGACATTCTAAATCCCACTTGTCTGAATATAAAACAAGTCCAATTAATTCACAGAACCATCATGCTTCCAACTTTCCTTTCTAAGGTTCAGTGACAACCATTTTCAGATCTTCACCATGTGTTCAGGACATGATCTTTTCACAGTGTCATGTGTGTCGCCAAGCAGAGCTACCGGACGGATGATGCTAATGAGAGAGATAATGGAAGATAATGGAGAAACATTCAAAATGCGAATAAGAGAGAAGGGAGAGATTAACGAGAAAGAAACACAATTCAGATATTGACAGACAGGTTGCTTTGAACCTGAACTGTCTGAAGTTTGATGGACAGGTGATACCCCAGCAGGGGGATAAAAAGAGCTGGTTTGCTAAGGCACTAGACATGCCACGAGACCCTGGAAAGAGCAGTGTGCCCCCACAAGTTAGTGTGAGTTTGGAAGACCGGTTCGTGGGAACCGATCAGAGGCTCACAGGGTGTAAAGGTATGATCGGTGAGAACCTGGGGTGTGTGTCCGCCCTTGCCTGGGTGCCAGGTTCACCGCGGAAGAACGATCATATCCGGAACAGAGCGGTCACAGTCGGTGACCACAGCGGGATTGGAAGACATCAAAACATCTGCCCGAAACCAACTGCGAGGACATCAAAAGGTCTGCCCAAAACCAACTGCGAAGACATCAAAAGGTCTGTCTGAAACCAACTGCATCTCTCACTCTCTCTCTTTCTCTCTCTCTCCAATGGTACAACAGCAGCGACTACTTTGAACTGCACTAAGCTGAACTGAGCTCTGCTTCACTTAAGACTGATCATTTTACCCCTGGACTGCAATAGAGCTTGGTTGATTCCTATTACCCTAGTTCTGTGTATATGTGTGTATTATCATTGCTAACCTGTTACATTCATGTCCTTATGATTAGTGTACTGTATTACTTATTTCTTTAATAAAACTTTATTAGTTCCTAGTAATCACAGACTCCAACGAGCATTCCATTTCTGCTGGTTTGGCAACCCTGTTACGGGGTACATAACATAAGTGGGGATCTCCTCCAGGATTTTGAACGCCAAAATTGGGACTGGGTAAATTGATTGGGTTAAAATTCCCGAAAGAGAAAAAAAGGGCAAACAGCAGAAATGGAGATTGAGGAATTTCTAAAGACGCCAACCTTGGAGGCATTAGAGGATGCCAGGAAAACAGAATTGGTGACTGTTGAATCTTTTTATGGGGAAGCCCACAATGAGGAGAGCAGAGATGCACAGAGCTATCATTGAGCATTATGTATCTAAAGGTGTGTTTCCCCACAGGGAGCTGGAGGTGGTGTCTATGAACAAACCTGGTGGAGAAGCAGTGCAGCTGCAGATGGAAAAATTAAGACTCGAGCACGAGTTCCGAGTAAAGCAATTAGAATGGGAAGAGAGAGAGAAGGAAAGGGAGTTTGAGCTTGAGAAGTTAAGGATTGCGCTAGAGAGGGGCCAAATGCCGAACCAAAGTGGAGGGTTCAGGGCGACCCAGGAGGTTAGGTTGGTTCCCCCAATTGAGGAGGTGGAAGTTGATCGGTACTTTCTACATTTTGAAAAAGTCGCTGCAAGTCAGGACTGGCCGAAGGATAAGTGGGCTGTTTTGCTTCAGAGCGTACTTAAGGGGAAGGCTCAACAAACTTACTCATCTTGTCAGCAGCAGAGGCCCAGAGATATGATGTGGTGAAAGAGGCTATACTCAGGATTTATGAGTTGGTCCCGGAGGCATACCGGCAGAGGTTCCGGAATGCGAGGAAGCAGTGGGGCCGTATGTATTTAGAGTTTGCCCGTGAGATGCAGATGTATTGTGAGCGTTGGTACGCCTTGAAAGGGGTCACTGGGAATTATGACAGACTGCTACAGCTAATACTGATTGAACAATTTAAAGGTTGTGTCCCTGAAGGTATGAGGCCCTATCTAGATGAGAAAGAGGCAGAAACCTTAGCCGCGACTGCTAAGTAAATGGATGAGTACGTGTTAACACACAAAGCAAAGTTTACCCTGAGTAAGACCTACCAGAATGGTAGTCGAGAGGGCAGAGAAAGTCCACCGGAAAAGCCAGAAAGTAAGCCAGGGACTAGTGAGAAGGATAAGGAAGACAGGAAGCAGTTTGGTAGGAAGTCTCCTGGGGTCGTATGCTATAATTGTGGGAAAGCCGGTCACATTGCATCCAGGTGTTTTGCCCCAAAGAAGGAGATGGGGAAAGGAAAAATGACGACTCTGACTGGCTGTACTGAGCCGGCAAACAAACCGCTAGGGGAAAAGAGGTTTGATAGAGTTCAGGAAGGGCGCGAGAAGTTTATTTCGGCCGGATTGTTGTCGGTGAAGGAGGGGTCAAACCCATTTCCAGTATGGATCTGGAGAGACACTGGGGCTTGTCAGTCATTGATCTTAAGGAGGGTGTTGGACTTTTGTTCAGAGACCGAGACTGGGGAGGTCAGTGTGATAAAAGGCATTGGGAAAGGGACTGAAGCAGTACCTTTGCACCAGATGCACCTAAAAAGTGACGGTCTCCAGACTGGTCACGATAGGGATGAGGCCCGAATTACCAATAGAAGACGTGGAGGTCTCACTCGGTAACGACCTTGCAGGTGGAGATGTGTACCCAGCAGTAAAGCTGACGAACAAGCCTGCCAGGACTGAGGACCCGCCCATGGACTCACAGGTTTATCCCGTTTGTGCAGTAACTCAGCGCATGTTCAGAAAGGCTGCCGAAGCGAATGTAGACTTAGCTGAGACGTTTTTACCAGCCTTGTACCAGGAGGGGTTAGAAAGTGAGAAGAAGGAGCATAGTGGAGCGGAAGCAAGTGAGGGAGTTGAGGCAGATTTATCATTAGCGAGGAAAGAATTTATACAGGCACTGGAACGAGACGAGGAGCTGATGGTTTTGATGGAGACAGCTCTCTCCGAAGCAGAAATAAAAAGGGAACCAGTGGGCTATTATGTGAAGGAGGGAGTACTGATGAGGAAGTGGAGACCAAGTACCGTGACCGCAGATGAGGAATGGGGGGTAGTGCCAAAAATTTATAGGGACGAGATTTTTAACCTGGCCCACAAGATACCCCTCAGTGGACATCTTGGGGTGAAGAAAACAGTCGATAGAATTATGAAAGAGTTTTACTGGCCGAACATGAGGAAGGATATTATTGAATATTTTAGATAGTGTCATTCCTGTCAGGTGGTAGGAAAGCCGAATCAGGTCCTGCCTAAAGCGCCCCTTCGACCGATACCTGCTTTCGGGGAAACTTTTTCCCGAATAATTGTGGATTTTGTCGGTCCCCTGCCCAGATCTGCCAGTGGGCGAGAGTATGTGATGACTATGATGTGCGTCGCCACCAGGTTTCCGGAGGCTGTGCCCCTGGCAAGCGTCAAGGCTCCCGCAGTGGTAAAGGCGCTTGTGAAATTTTTCACTACGGTGGGGCTGCCAAGGGAAATCCAGTCAGATCAGGGGAGTGTCTTCACATCTCACACATTCTGACGGATGTTGGATGAGATGGGAGCAAAGCAGATTTTGGCCTCCGCGTACCACCCGGAGTCCCAAGGTGCGTTGGAAAGATTCCACGCAACATTAAAGACCATGACTAAAATTTATGGTCAAGAGAATGCTAGGGACTGGGATGATGCCTTGCCTCTTTTGTTATTTGCCGTAAGGGACATGGTTCAGGAGTCATTGGGGTTCAGCCCATTCAAGCTTGTCTTCGGTCATCGGCCCAGAGGACCCCTGACCTTACTGAAAGAGCAATGGTCCAGTCCGACCGTACAAGTCAATGTGATTGATTATGTTTTAAAATTTCGTGAGAGGTTTAAAAGGATCTGTGACCTTGCCAAAGAAAGTCTATGACACTCACAAACTAAAATGAAACAGTGGTATGACAGACGTGCCTGCGAACAAGTGTTTCAAGTGGGCGATAGGGTCTTAGTTCTGTTTCCAGTGGTAACCAACCCCCTCCAGGCGAGATTCCACGGTCCGTACAAAGTGATTAAAACGATAGCCTCTTTGAATTATGTTATCGAAATGCCGGACAGATGTAAACCAACCCAATTAGTACACATTAATATGTTAAAAGTTTACCATGATCGGAAAGCAGATCTAGTCGGTGTTATCACGAAAATTAATGAGGCTGGGGTGCCAAATGATAAGGGGAAAACCCATCTTGAAAAGATAAATATGGTGCCGACCAAATTGGAGAACTCTATTGTTTTGGCCAACTTTGCTGATAAGGTCTCTCACTTAACCCCTGAACAGAGCGAGCTGCTGATAAAGCTAATTAACCAGCATGCGGATGTATGTCCAGATGTCCTGAGGCGATGCAAGGGGATGGTACATGATGTTATTGTCACATCAGATCAGCCTATTAAGCAACACCCCTATAGGATGAACTTGGAGAAGGGCAAGCTAGTGGAGAAAGAAATTGAACACATGCTAGCCACAGGTATTATTAGGCCATCCAAATCGGAATGGACGTCCCCCTGTGTGGTTCTCCCGAAAGCCGATGGGAGCATACGATTTTGTACAGATTACAGAAAGGTGAACGCCATCATGAAAACTGATGCTTATCCCATCCCAAGGGTAGACGATTGCATCGATAAAGTGGGGAGGGCTAAGTACATCACAAAGATCGATTTGCTGAAAGGGTACTGGTGTGTTCCTTTAACCGACCGGGCTAGAGAAACCTCAGCATTTGTCACTCCATCCGGGTTATACAAGTATAATGTTTTACCTTTTGGCATGAAAAACTCCCCAGGGACCTTCCAAAGGATGATTAATTCAATGATAAAAAGGTGAAAGAACGCAGAAGCATATATTGACGATTTAGTGGTCTGGAGTGACACGTGGGAGGAGAACATTGTGGCAGTAGAGGAACTGTTTAAACAGATGTTTGAAGCCATCCTGACAGTGAACATCATGAAAAGTGAGTTCGGCCACACTAAGGTCACTTATCTGGAGTATGTGGTAGGACAGGGGCAGCTGGCACCGATGCAGGCTAAGGTGCAGGCTATCTCTGAAGTTCCCATCCCGATGGACAAGAGAGCCCTGAGAAGATTCTTGGGGATGGTGGGGTACTATCAGAAGTTTTGCAAAAACTTTGCGGATATTACCCTCCCTCTTACTAAGCTCTTGCCGAAGAATGCAAAGTTTGTTTGGAACGACCTTTGTCAACAAGTCTTTGAGAGTCTGAAGGCGATTCTGTGTCACCACCCTGTATTGAATGCGTTGACTTTTCAAAACACTTCTCTCTAGCAACAGATGCTAGCGACGAAGCGGCAGGGGCGGTGCAGTTGCAGACAGACAAAGAGGAGATTGACCACCCAGTGGCTTATTTTTCTAAGAAGATTAATGTCCATCAGAGAAATTATTCCACTGTGGAGAAGGAATTACTGGCAATCATACTGGCATTACAACATTTTGAGGTTTATATTTGTCCGGCACGGAAACCACTGATAATTTGCACTGATCACAATCCATTACTGTTTTTGGCCACAATGAAGGATAAAAACAAATGCTTACTAAGTTGGAGCCTGGTGTTACAGGAATTTGATATTAAGATGAAACATACAAAAGGAACGGACGATGTGATTGCTGATTGTCTGTCAAGGTGTTAAAACTTAAAGTTCTCTGTATTAGCCGAATAGCTGATGACTACCTGTATATTAGTGTGTATCTTATAATGTGAATTCATGCCCATAACTTTTACCCCAGTAAAAATCCTCTTAAAGGTGGGGGTGTCATGTGTGACACCAAGCAGAGCTACCGGACGGATGATGCTAATGAGAGAGATAACGGAAGACAATGGAGAAACATTCAAGATGCGAATAAGAGAGAAGGGAGAGATTAACGAGAAAGAAACACAATTCAGATATTGACAGACAGGTTGCTTTGAACCTGAACTGTCTGAAGTTTGATGGACAGGTGATACCCCAGCAGGGGGATAAAAAGAGCTGGTTTGCTAAGGCACTAGATACGCCACGAGACCCTGGAAAGACCAGTGTGCCCCCACAAGTTAGTGCGAGTTTGGAAGACCGGTTCGTGGGAACCGATCAGAGGCTCACAGGGTGTAAAGGTATGATCGATGAGAACCTGGGGTGTGTGTCCGCCCTTGCCTGGGTGCCGGGTTCACCGCGGAAGAACGATCATATCCGGAACAGAGGGGTCACAGTCGGTGACCACAGCGGGATTGGAAGACATCAAAACGTCTGCCCGAAACCAACTGCGAAGACATCAAAAGGTCTGCCCAAAACCAACTGCGAAGACATCAAAAGGTCTGCCTGAAACCAACTGAATCTCTCACTCTCTCTCTTCCTCTCTCTCCCCAACGGTACAACAGCAGCGACTACTTTGAACTGCACTAAACTGAACTGAGCTCTGCTTCACTTAAGACTGATCATTTTACCCCTGGACTGCAATAGAGCTTGGTTGATTCCTATTACCCTAGTTCTGTGTATATGTGTGTATTATCATTGCTAACCTGTTACATTCATGTCCTTATGATTAGTGTACTGTATTATTTCTTTAATAAAACTTTATTAGTTCCTAGTAATCACAGACTCCAACAAGCGTTCCATTTCTGCTTGTTTGGCAACCCAGTTATGGGGTACGTAAAAACAGTCACCATCAATGCTGTTCTATTTTCAGTCACCATGAGGACGAAATTTAAGCACAACAAATGAACCAGCTTAAGATGCCATTCCACGCATCTCCATGCAGCATTCACTTGTGAGTTCTGCATTGCAATTTTCAATATTAGGACATGCTCTCTTTACTTCAGAAGAGTTGAATCAGTCATTGCTCAACTTTGGCATTTCTTCAGTTATTTAACCACCATTTCGTTTTAGTACTCATTCACTTACAGATCTTCACTGAATCACAAACAGCACTTGGCCAGCTACTACTGAGTCATAATGACTTAAAGTTCTACATTATACAATAATGCATCATTTGTTTATAGCACATTATGAGTCATTTGGCTTCAAATTTCCTATTGTCATTGATTAAAAAGGATGCCATGTTGTTTAAATGTAATTGTGCCAATTGAAAAGAAAATTAGTGAGCATATATAATTATTTTTCAATTACTATATGTAAATGAGTGGTGATTATCACTAAGCTATTTAACAATAACTTCAATTCTGCCCTAGTTTGATCATAAAATTGCTTTTTCTGTCTTAACCCTTAAATATATATTAATGACTTGGATGAGGGAATTAAATGCAGCATCTCCAAGTTTGCGGATGACACGAAGCTGGGCGGCAGTGTTAGCTGTGAGGAGGTTGCTAAGAGGATGCAGGGTGACTTAGATAGGTTAGGTGAGTGGGCAAATTCATGGCAGATGCAATTTAATGTGGATAAATGTGAAGTTATCCACTTTGGTGGCAAAAATAGGAAAACAGATTATTATCTGAATGGTGGCTGATTAGGAAAAGGGGAGGTGCAACGAGACCTGGGTGTCATTGTACATCAGTCATTGAAAGTGGGCATGCAGGTACAGCAGGCAGTGAAAAAGGCGAATGGTATGCTGGCATTTATAGCAAGAGGATTCGAGTACAGGAGCAGGGAGGTACTACTGCAGTTGTACAAGGCCTTGGTGAGACCACACCTGGAGTATTGTGTGCAGTTTTGGTCCCCTAATCTGAGGAAAGACATCCTTGCCATAGAGGGAGTACAAAGAAGGTTCACCAGATTGATTCCTGGGATGGCAGGTCTTTCATATGAAGAAAGACTGGATGAACTAGGCTTATACTCATTGGAATTTAGAAGATTGAGGGGGGATCTGATTGAAACGTATAAAATCCTAAAGGGATTGGACAGGCTAGATGCAGGAAGATTGTTCCCGATGTTGGGGAAGTCCAGAACGAGGGGTCACAGTTTGAGGATAAAGGGGAAGCCTTTTAGGACCGAGATTAAGAAAAACTTCTTCACACAGAGGGTGGTGAATCTGTAGAATTCTCTGCCACAGGAAACAGTTGAGGCCAGTTCATTGGCTATA
The DNA here is from genome assembly GCF_963921235.1 of Mobula hypostoma. Taxonomy (NCBI): domain Eukaryota; kingdom Metazoa; phylum Chordata; class Chondrichthyes; order Myliobatiformes; family Myliobatidae; genus Mobula; species Mobula hypostoma. The sequence continues at coordinate 132,002,712 of NC_086100.1, read as the reverse complement.
TTTAAGAGGGAGTTAGATATGGCCCTTGTGGCTACGGGGGTCAGGGGGTATGGAGGGAAGGCTGGGGCGGGGTTCTGAGTTGGATGATCAACCATGATCATACTGAATGGCGGTGCAGGCTTGAAGGGCCGAATGGCCTACTCCTGCACCTATTTTCTATGTTTCTATGTTTCTAAATCCTCCAGTGCTAAGATGCAAGTTCCAGCTGACGTGTGATTCTCAGCCCTACCTCAAGAAATATAGGAAATGGTGGCCAGGGCAAAATTTGGACCCAGTAGTGGGTGCTGCAAAATTTAGCAGGAATGTTCCCTTCATGTTTAACTGCGTCAAGATATTGGATTTTTCTTTGGTACTAACAGCAAAAGCAGAAAAAACAATAGAAAATAACAGCAAAGTGCTCTTAGAACTTCCATTGAACAACTTCGACATCAGCAGCTCAGCCAGCAGTAGAGTGTCGGCACTTTGTTAGCAAAAGGACAGCAACTCCAAGGAAATTCCTGTCCATCAATCTAATTCCCTGGAACTAGGTTCGCTTTGATCATTTCCATCAGCAACATAAGACCTTACTGAGTACCAACGGGCTAATTTTCTGATTTCATGATACAGGTACAACCAAGTCTGCACTCTGTATGATTTTCCAGTCATCTACATCAATGGCTAAAAAATCTCCTTCATAGCAAACTTTGTGATATGTGCTGTACACAGGAACTTTATTTTGCTTGTAATGGTTGAAGTTTGGATATGTATATGGATGGTAGGGGTACGGAGGACTATGGCCCCAGTGCAGGTCAATGGAAGTAGGTGGTTTAAATGGTTCGGCACAGACTGAAGATCCTGTTTCTGTGTTGTACTTTTCGATGATTCCATGACTATGGAAATTTGTCACCTGCTCCTGCTCTACTGAAGTAATATTTGCAAACTCAAAGGTCTTAAGGCGGATAGGTCTCCTGGACCAGATGGACTGCATCTCAAAGTCCTGAGAGAGGTTGCTGAAGAGATAATGGACGCATTGGTCATGATCTTTCAAGAATCACTTGATTCTGTCATGATTCTGGAGGACTGGAATATTGCAAATGTCACTCCACTCTTTAAGAAAGGAAGAAGGCAAAAGCAATGAAAATATAGGCCTGTTAGCCTAACCTCAGTGGTTGGGAAATGTTGGAGTCTATTATTAAGGATGAGATTTTGAGGTACTTGGAGACTAATGATAAAGTAAGTCAGCATGGTTTCTGTAAAAAGAAATTTTGCCTGAAAAATCTGTTAGAATTCTTCAAGGAAGGAACAAGCAGGGTGGACAAAGGAGTGGAAGTGGATGTCATATACTTGGAGTTTCAAAAGGTGTTTGTCACGGTGCCACACATGAGGGTGCTTAACAAGATAAAATTCTATGTTGTTACAGGCAAGATAGCGGAATAGCTGACAGGCAGGAGGCAGCATGTGAGGGTAAAAGTGGCCTTTCTGGTTGGCTGCTGGTGACTAATAGTGTTCCTCAGGGAGTCAGTATTGGGACTGCTACTTTTCACATTGTTTGTCAGTGATTTGGATAATGGAATTGATGACTTTGCGCAAAGTTTGCAGATGATACAAAGATAGGTGGAGGGGTAAGTAGTGCTGAGGAAGCAATGAGATTGCAGCAGGAATTAGACAAATTGGAAGAATTGGTGAAAAAGTGACAATGCAATACAGTGTTGGGAAATGTATGATAGCGCATTTTAGAAAAAGAAAAAATAATGCGGACTATTACCTAAATGGGGAAAATTCAAACACCAGACATATCAAAAGCAGTATTGCTGACATCCATTCAATGTTACATTTAGATCACTATCATTAATTGCCTGCTGTGCATACTTTACATCACATGTGCTGATGCACTATTCATAGTGTAATTTCGTTGGCTAACATGTCTGTTAAAGCTGATATCAGGAAAACGGCAGGAGAAGTTGGAAGTAAAATTGGAGTACTATTAGAGAACATGGAAGAATTTATAATATTATTTCCAATTTCTGCTTGATCAAGGGTTTTCTTGAGTATGTTTGGTATGTTTAGGGCAGCACAGGAGCGTAGTGGTCAGCACTATGCTTTACAGTAGAAGCGACCCAGGTTCAATTCCTGCTACAGCCTGTTAGGAGTTCTCCCCGTGACCATGCGCATTTCCCCCAGATGCTGCAGTTTCCTCCCACAGTCCAAAGACGTACTAGTTGATTGGTTAACCGGTCATTGTAAATTGTCCTGTGATTAGGCTAGGATTAAATCAGGGTATTACTGGGCGTTGTGGCTCGAAGGGTGTATCTCAATAAATGATGAAATAAATATATTGCAAGGAGCAAAATATGAGGTTCAGGTAATGGAACTAATGCTGAATGACTGACCATTTCAATGTGGGTGGTGTCATTAAACTTCTTCCTGCCTCTGATCTCAGACTCCTCACATTGACTTCCTCTATGGACTCCATCCACTGGTGCATGATGTCTTGATAACTTCCTTGTCCCTGTGCAGCTCCTCTGCATCACATCCACCAATGTATGAAATTAAAAGGTTTTGTTTCCTTCTCCAATTCAACATCTGCTGCCACAGTGTTTTCTATTTCCATTACTGTTTGTAACCACAATACAGTTCCCCTTTCAGAGCATTACTGCCGAGTTTCAGCTGGTGTTAGCTACTCAAGACATCAAAGTGCACGTGCCTGAGCTGAACACAGCCTCACTGCAATAACTTCTGATTTGGTATAAGGTTTGAACACAATTTTACATGTCATCTCCACCAACCAAAACAGATGCTGACCTCACAATATGGCTCTCTAGTCTGTTTTTCAGTTCTATACATTCTATCCCTCATTGTCTCAAAAGATCTTGCACCTTTTATACAAGCAGAAGATCTACTTCCTAAAGAATTGTTTGCCTTTCCCCACTTCCTATCTTTCAGTCACACTTAAGTTTATCACAGTTTGCAACCCTCCTCTCCACACCTTACCTGACCAGAAATGCTGGAGGATAGCTATTGTGTCATTCAAAGGTGAAGGATAAACAATAGAGCAGAAGATTTCAGCTCGGCTGCAATAGTTTCTGCACTCTAGTAAATTAGTGCAGTTGGGTTGAACAACTTAAACTTTTCTCAAACTGCAAAGACCCTACCAGTTGCTAAGGACTCGTCTGAATGATGTAGCTGGTGGGAGGTTGTTCTGCAAATGGAGGCAACTGAGAGGTAGATTTTCCATGTTTGGTTAATGTATGCATTTGCTGGATCATTATGACCAGCTTTAGGAAGGCCAGTGTCAAATCAGCATTACACATTTGTTCATCTTGTATGTCTTTTTTTATGATCCTAAGTTACTGCTGGATACTAGAAACATCAAGTACTGCAGGATTATCCCATCAGCGAGGTTGTTCAATAGCGATGGGATTGGACTTATTGCATACTGTTGTTGTGTTGTCACCTGGACTTGCATATAGGTGGATGGTGTACAGTGCGAGGGATTGTCGTGGACATTTTTATTGCGATCACAAGACTCTGTTGGACATTCGTGATGTAGAGTACTGCAAGGCCGGTTCAATGGTTCATTGGAGGTGACGGAAGCAGGGGAGCTGCTTTGTCTTGGCTGTAGCAAGGACTGGACCTAGTCTGTGGGGTCACCTGTTGCAGTTGCCCAGGGGAGGAGACACCAAGGCGGTGTAGGAGAGGGAAAGGGTCTCCGTGAGTGTGCTGGAATTTGTATTAGATTAGGGTCTGACCCCTCCCATCAGTGCAGCCCTCTGGTGTTTGCCCAGTGCTGTCTTACAATGTTCACCTGGTGCTGCTCTCCAGTGTTCTCTCAGTGGACCAGGACAACCTCCAGTCATGCCACTCTGGGACTTGGGCTACATTATTTTTTTTTCTTTGTGACTGTATGCTTTTCTGAAATTGTAATCGTATGTGCTGTTGGTAACGTGTTCTGTACCTTGGCCCCTGGGAAATGCTGTTTCGCCTGGCCTTATTCATGTATGGTTGAGTAATAATTAAACTTGAACTTGAACTCGAGGATTGGCATTATGAAATGCCCTTGCTGCATGTCTCTGTTATACACATTCATACCCTTTACAGAAAATTGGAAACAAATCGGCACACGTTGCGGAAGGTTCCACTTAGTATTGTCAATGTGGAGTGTGCTGACCCACAGAGATACTTCAGCATATCTCTGGAGCCTGGTGAGAGTTCCTCAGGAGTATTACTGGAGAATTACTGTTCTCTATCCATTGGTGATGGATAGTGGGCGTAGGATTCCAACTAGTCCTTCTCCCCCTTCTCTCCGTGTCTCCTTCAGTGACAATGTCTCATCTGCCTGGACTTATGTCCTCCTTTACTTGTCCCTGAAGCTCAAATTGCAAAATGTCCGATGAATACATGCTCCTTTTCTTCCAGTGCTTCCTGTAAGATGCTCAAACAGCATATCAGTACATCATGCCATTTTTAAGGTGACGTCCTTAGGGAATTTCCAGTAGAAATCTTGATAAAGTTATTAAGAATGTCAACTAATGAAAGGACTTTGCTCTTCCAGCCTGCAGCCGCAAATGAACTACAAGTGGTGATTATCCTGATCAGATGCATTAAAGATTCCTCTTAATAATGACAGCATATTATACATTAGATTTGAAGTTCTGATCCTTTGGAGGCTGAACACAATATATCCACTGCTGTAAAATAAGTTTAATGCAGCTAGACAATGAACTTCTAGGCACCCATACCTTTAATTAGTAACAAAAATTCTCCACAGCTAGTTTCCTTCCAATCTGTTTGCTGATGTTAGAAATGGGTCCAGAATCAAAGATGAATCATCCGAATATTTGGCAGTCTCCTTGATGAGAAATAGCAAGCAATTTAAGAGGCAATTAACTCTTTCATGATCCTTTGTACAGCAAGCTGCAACTCAATTCCAAGACAATTTCCAGTTCAAAACAGGCTAACCCAATAATTCAGTTGAAGGTTCTGTTTTGGCTACATCAGTCCTCCTAAGAAGCCCCCTTTGCCAAGCATCTGATCTAAGTACAAATCCATCCACGTACCACTAGGCTTAATGATAGTTTCTCTTCCAAGAGAACCACAACCTTGTCGTGGTTTGGAAGTTTGTGTGCCTCAATGATCCAGAGATCTATGCTGGCTGGAGTCAAGCCACATGCTTTGGCTTTTGGTGGGGTCACCCATGCCAACCAGGTCAAAAGGTAGAGGCCAGATGAAGAATGGTCCACCAGTCCTCTAGGTTTGGGGTTCAGCTCAGGGCTAACAACCCTGACTGGTCAAACAAAACTGTTACGGAACCAGCAATGAAGGGTCTTTGTGCGATGATATTGGCCAAGGACGTAAAAAGATGGAGGACCATCATTGCTGCCCTAAACATTAGCAGCATAATGAGCAGTAAGTAAGTAAGTTAAGGATAGCTTCTAATCTGCTGTTGTAAGACTGTTGAATCGGTCTCCTACACAAGAAATATCAACCTTGATCTTTCAGTCTATCTCTTCATGGTCCTTGTTCTTTATTTCTCTACCTGCACTGCACTCTGACTGTAACTGTAACACTATATTCTGCATTAGGTTTTGTATTCCTTTACTGCTACCTTGATGTACTTAAGCATGGAATGATCTCCACGAATAGCATACAAATACTATTATCTCACTACATATGACAATAATAATAAACCAATTATCAATTAACCTACACTGAACTTGTGACCCAAAGGCCCACAACAATATCTTGCCTGTTTTTGTCCATCCTGGTCAATGTTTCTGGTGGGAGTAGATTGTCCATAAATTACTTAATTCAGAATGAGGTTCAATCACATCATCCTTTCCATCACAAAGATGCGACAAACTTCATTAATGCTTTTATCACCTTCACACGCAACTATCTAAATCTCTTCTGGCTGGACTCCCACCCACCAGTGTCTACCTAAAAATTGAAGATTTTCATCCGTAAGTCCAAATGCACCTTTAACATCACATTGCCACCAACTTGCTCCTCACTCACCTGTATCACCTCTGCCAATTCACCTTGCACAGACCATCTGGTACAGACCAGTGCATTTCTCTTGGAAGTCCTCCATTTCTTTCAAGCACAGATATCAACTGTGTTAATGGTACCTCAATCTAGAATTCAGGTGTTCTTCCCTAAGATCAAGGAGAGCCATAATTCTATCATCTGTGGATCAAGCAGAGATAACAAAATGAAAATCAAAGGTCACCACAATTTAATTCTAATTTTTACAGAGATGAAAACTTATCAATTGTTGTACGTAATGTTTTGTCCAGATCTATACCTCTGGCACAGTGCTTGGGGCAATAAACTTGAGGGATAAAGGTGTTTTTCATCAAACCGAATCTAACCATTATCTCCATCCTCAGTCCAGTTTCCCAGTAGTCTATGTTGTGCTGTTCCAAAGTCATGTTCATTACTACTTTTAGGGTTATACAGAAAAATGGTTAATAATGTTTTGAGAACTTAACAATCAATACCTTCAAAACCGCAGCAATTATACAAATGCACAAATACATTAAAATGCTACAGGAAATTAATCCTACTTTACTTTCTATTGCAGATATTTGCTGCCCTACTTCCTTCCATATTGCCAAGCTTCACTCTATGGTGAAAAAGAAAGGGATCACAGATTTCAGATGATGAATTAATAAGCAGCAAAGTGATTCAATTTTGTGGACTTGGCTTTCCTAGCCACTTGAAAAACTTCTGTTGGGTACATTGTGTTTGCTGATTGTGCTTCTTATAATTGATCTGATAGAAATCACGTAATTTTCAAATATTTTGCTTATAGCTCTGGTAAATGGAAATTATAGTCATCGTTTGTTAAATCATAGGCGGTATGCTTCAAAATTGTTTAATGCTCTTTCATCAAGAGAGGGCACTGTTGCTTCTTGAAAGACTAAATACATTGTGACCAAAGAATTGAAATTTGTACACTATGAGTCTGAAATAGGCTGAAAATACCTTCATTGTCCAGATGCTTTGAACTACGTGAAAATGTATAATAAACTATGTAAAAGTAATTTGCAGTCTCTAGAATTTTCAAGGTTATTATTTTCGAGGTAGGTATTTTTTAACAATGACATTTGAAATTATTAAATAAACAGCCAGCTATTACAATTGTTTATGGAAAGAAATCTATACTGCACTGCCATTAGCTTGATGATGCCAAAGCATGTTTCTCTAAACGGTTTAGTGGGTTTACATTGGGAAGTTCTGGCAGTGCAACAGGAATCCCATATTAATGCCTTGTCTGTGTGCTCCTGTTCATACTGCCATAACAGAGCTTAGCTGTAATGCTCTAAGATTTCTGCAGCTAATTGTTGCATTCCTCAATTAGGGAGGAAGAAATTATTCAATGACTCATTCCAGATCTGTATCTTGAAATCCCTGATGAAAATGTACATCTGCAGAGTTTAAGCCAGCACCAGATCCATTGCTCCGCGCAGCTTGGTAGCTTTACTGCACTAATATTCTCAGAGCTTCCATATGAAAAATATCTTGGGGTGCAGTCCTATAGTCTAACCAAAATACCTGTGAAATGTATTTCAAGAAAATGATGATTTCCGAGAAGTAAAATTTGCAAGAAATATCTGTCTATTTTCATAAATAATTTTGTTCCCCAAGCAAAAATAAACTGCTATATTTAGCAGATATATCAGAAACCAGTGTTGCTTCAGTTCAGTGATATTGCGGCGAAATGCTTTGAAAACAATGGCTTTCAAAATATATTTGAATGTTTTTGACTCAATGCTATATAAGAAGTGATTTTACACTGAACTGTAATTGACATTTGTGCCTTCAAATTACTAAATGGAACGCAGTTAGTGAAATATGTACATCCGGGTTAGTATTACTTGAAATTTTACCCTACGTAGAACAGTGCCTCTGTTAAATCAGAGCTGAGTATTAATTGTTGTTATTATCCAAAAGCATAAGTTCATTTTAGAATTTTTAAGAGTGAATAACAAGGTTTTTCCTCATGAAGCCAATGGAGAATGTATTCACACCAGAGAATGTACTGTAATTAGCATGTGACAGCGGCCTGCATCTACATCAGCTTTAGTTATTGCATCTGTTTCTCCCAATGTGGCCTTCACTATGTCAGGAGTCCATGCACAAGTGGATGACTGCTTCTCCCAGCACCAGCACTCCGTTCACCAGAGCCAGTGGAACTCCTGGTTGCTAACCATTTAAATTTTCCTCACCAATCCCCCCACCAGCATGTCTATCCTCCTCCACTGTCAGGCTGTAGTTAAACACAAACTAGAGAAACAGCAGCTCATATTCCATCCAGGTGGGGTGGGGGTGGGGAACAACCCCATGGGATAAACATCGAACTCTCCAATTTCTGGTAAACTGCTCCCCCTCTGTACCTTTCTTACTTTCCTCCTGATCTACCCTGTTACTCCTATCTCCCTGTTTCTTTCCTCATCCTCCAACCACTCCCCCTGCCCAGCACCCACGTATTCCTCACTATTTTCCCTCTCCCACTGTTCCCATCTTCCCTTCCTACCTCTCTCATTTGATTCCATGTTCCACCTTCCTCTGCTATCAACTTCCATCATCTTCTGCCCTTTCCCCTTTTATCTACCATGTCCCAAGTACTGTCACTATTTCCACCGTCCCCTCCTCCATCTACCTATCCAGGATCTACCTATCATTTGCTAGCTCTTGCTCCATCCCTTCCCTCCACCTTTTTATACTATCTCACTTCTACCCAGAAGAAAAGTCTCAGCTGAAAACATTGACAGCCCATTTCCCTCCATAGATGCTACCTGATCCATCGAAATCGCTCAGCATCTTATGTGCTGCTCCATATTCCAGTATCTGCATCCTCGTGTGTCTCCATGTGACAGAATGCTTATTTATAACCATAAGACCATAAGACAAAGGAGCAGAAGTAGGCCATTCGGCCCATTGAGTCTGCTCCGCCATTTTATCATGAGCTGATCCATTTTATCCTATTTAGTCACACTCCCCTGCCTTCTCACCATAACCTTTGATGCCCTGGCTACTCAGATACCTATCAATCTCTGCCTTAAATACACTCAATGACTTGGCCTCCACTGCTGCCCATGGCAACAAATTCCATAGATTCACCACCCTCTGACTAAAAAGTTTTTTTCGCATTTCTGTTCTGAAAGGGCGCCCTTCAATCCTGAAGTCATGCCCTCTCGTACTAGACTCCCCCATCATGGGAAACAACTTTGCCACATCCACTCTGTCCATGCCTTTTAACATTCAAAATGTTTTTATGAGGTCTCCCCTCATTCTTCTAAACTGCAAGGAATACAGTCCAAGAGCAGACAAACGTTCCTCATATGTTAACCCTTTCATTCCCGGAATCATTCTAGTGAATCTTCTCTGCACCGTCTCCAACGTCAGCACATCCTTTCTTAAATAAGGAGACCAAAACTGCCCACAGTACTCCAAGTGAGGTTGCACCAGTGCCTTATAGAGCCTCAACATCACATCCCTGCTCCTATACTCTATTCCTCTAGAAATGAATGCCAACATTGCATTCGCCTTCTTCACTACCGACTCAACCTGGAGGTTAACTTTAAGGGAATCCTGTACGAGGACTCCCAAGTCCCGTCGCATCTCAGAACTTTGAATTCTTTCTCCATTTAAATAATAGTCTGCCCGTTTATTTTTTCTGCCAAAGTGCATAACCATACACTTTCCAACATTGTACTTCATTTGCCACTTCTCTGCCCATTCTTCCAATCTATCCAAGTCTCTCTGCAGACTCTCCGTTTCCTCAGTACTACCGGCCCCTCCACCTATCTTCGTATCGTCAGCAAACTTAGCCACAAAGCCTTCTATTCCATAATCCAAATCATTCATGTACAATGTAAAAAGAAGCGGCCCCAACACTGATCCCTGTGGAACACCACTGGTAACCGGCAGCCAACCAGAATAGGATCCCTTTATTCCCACTCTCTGTTTCCTGCCAATCAGCCAACGCTCTATCCACGTATGTAACTTTCCTGTAATTCCATGGGCTCTTATCTTGTTAAGCAGCCTCATGTGTGGAACCTTGTCAAAGGCCTACTGAAAATCCAAATATACAACATCCACTGCATCTCCCTTGTCTAGCCTACTGGTAATTTCCTCAAAAAATTGTAATAAGTTTGTCAGGCAGGATTTTCCTTTAAGGAATACATGCTGAGTTCTGCCTATCTTGTCATATGCCTCAAGGTACTCCGTAACCTCATCCTTGACAATCAACTCCAACAACTTCCCAACCACCGACGTCAAGCTAACAGGTCTATAATTTCCTTTTTACTTCCTTGCCCCCTTCTTAAATAGCAAAGTGACATTTGCAATCTTCCAGTCTTCCGGAACCATGCCAGAATCTATCGACTTTTGAAAGATCATCGCTAATGCCTCCACAATCTCCACAGCTACTTCCTTCAGAACACGAGGGTGCATTCCATCTGGTCCAGGAGATTTATCGACCTTTAGACTATTCAGCTTCCTGAGTACTTTCTCTGTCGTAATTGTGACTGCGCACACTTCCCTTCCCTGCCACCCTTGAGTATCCGGTATCCTGCTGTCTTCCTCAGTGAAGACTGATGCAAAATACTTGTTCAGTTCCTCTGCCATCTCCTCATCTCCCTTTACAATTTCTCCAGTATCATTTTCTATCAGTCCTATATCTACTCTCACCTGTCTTTTACTCTTTATATACTTGAAAAAGCTTTTAGTATCCTCTTTGATATTATTTGCTAGTTTCCTTTCATAGTTAATCTTTTCTCTCTTAATGACCTTCTTGGTTTCCTTTTGTAAGGTTTTAAAGACTTCCCAATCCTCTGTCTTCCCACTAATTTTTGCTTCCTTGTATGCCCTCTCCTTAGCTTTAACTTTGGCTTTGACTTCTCTTGTCAACCACGGTTGCATCCTTTTCCACTCGAAAATTTCTTCTTTTTTGGAATATACCTGTCTTGCACATTCCTCATTTCTCGCATAAACTCCAGCCACTGCTGCTCTGCCGTCTTTCCCGCCAGTGTCTCTTTCCAGTCAACTTTGGCCAGTTCCTCTCTCATGCCACTATAATTTCCTTTACTCCACTGAAACACTGACGCATCAGATTTCGGCTTCTCTTTTCCTAATTTCACAGTGAACTCAATCATGTTATGATCACAGCCTCCTAAGGGTTCCTTCACCTCAATCTCTCCAATCACCTCTGGTTCATTACACAATACCCAATCCAGTACAGCCGATCCCCTAGTGGGCTCAACAACAAGCTGTTCTAAAAAGCCATCTCGCACCCATTCTACAAATTCTCTCCCTTGAGATCCAGTGCCGACCTGATTTTTCCAATCTACTCGCATGTTAATATCCCCCACAATTATCATAACACTGCCCTTCTGACAAGCCTTTTCTATTTCCAGTTGTAATTTGTAGTCCACATCCCTGCAGGTGTTTGGAGGCCTATAAATAACTGCCATCAGGGTCCTTTTACCCCTGCTATTCCTTAGCTCAACCCATAAAGATTCTGCACCTTCCGATCCTATATCATCTCTTTCTAACATGAACTAAGAAATAACAGATTTCTTAATGTAAAACATGTCTTTAATGTTCAGCTTTAAACAAACAGTATCTTCAACTTTACAAAACACAAGTATCAATGCAAATATCTTATGTACGAGAAGATTATTCAATTCTAGAGGAGTTTTGGCCATCCCATAGAAATGAGAATGAACTTGGGAATGAAAGGGCTAATATATGAAGAGAAATTGATAGCTCTGGGCTGGTATTCATTGGAGTTTGGAAGAATGAGGGGGAATCTCATTGATATCTATCAAATATTGAAAGGTCTAGAATAAAATGGATGTGAAGAGTATGTTTCATATTGTGGGAAGTCCAAGATCGGAGGGCATAGACTCAGAATACAAGGATGTCCCTTTGGAATTGAGTTGACAAGGAGCTTCTTTAACTAGAAAGTTAAATCTATGGGATTCATTGTACAGACAGCTGTGGAGGTCAAGTCATTGGATATATTTAAAACAAAAGTTGATAGGTTCTTGATTAGTAAGGATATCAAAAGTTATGGGGAGAAGGTAGGAGTATGGGGTTGGAAGGGATTATAAATCTGCCATGATGGAATGGCAGAGCAGACTCACTGGGCTGAATATCCTAATTCTCCTCCTTTATTATGGTCTTTGGAAATGGTTGCATACATTCTTCAAAACATCACATAATTTCTCATAGGAATACAGGATTTTGAATTATTCTCCTGCTATCTGGCTATAGTCTGGCAGAATATCATTGAAAAATAACAACCTTTTTCTAGATCATCCTCTAAAAAGACCCTTGGCACCTCCTGGTGTTACCACCAAATTTCACAGCAAAGACTTCTCTCCTACCTAGCAGAAACTAACAAGCTTTTGTGCCATGCATCTCTGCCCCCTACACTGCTTTTCATCTCAGTGTGTTGCTGGACCAATAGACTTTCTATCTTATGCAGATAAATATTTAACTTGTGGTTTAATGTAATGTTTCCATTGGCGGATTTAATGGAGCTTAACATTATATATTTGTACTTATATTTTCTTTGTCGTTGTATTGAATACAAATCAATAAAATCCTCCTTTCCAAAAAGGATAATTTGAACTTCCCAGAGATGCATTTTGCTATCTCTGTCTATCCTGGATAAGGAAAAAATGCCCAAAAATTGTTTTGTTCCTTTCAGTAGTTCTCCAAACTGTTGCTGCACCTGGCATTACTGATGAATAAGATCCCACCCCTGCCCCGAAAAAAATTGATTAAAAAAAAGTGCATAATGGCAAAAGTGTGCTTTGTTCCCAAAAAGATGTACTAAAATCGATGTGCATGGATTGTGGTGAGACCAAAGTAAAATCATACAAGTCCCACCGACTCCTTGCTGTACAGCAATCAGATAAGGGTGTGAACCCTTAAAGGCGCACTCCTATGGTTGCCTTAGATGAAGGGAGAGGATGAGGGCTCCACAATTTACTGCAAGACATTGGCATATTCATGAGCGAGATCCATGGCCTGAGCTATCTCCTGCAGGAGTGAGAATCCTAGCCAACTAAGCCTTTTGAAAGAAATTTCTTTGCCATGTAAGATATATCTAGGAGAGCAACAAAGATACTGGTCCTGCATTTGTAAGGGGAGGGATCAGCAGGAAATTGGGAGATGGGCCAAGAAAAACATCATTCTCCATGAAAGGTTTTACAAGTGCCCTGACAGTTTGAATTGCCCCTCATTAACCTTACCTTCCAACATAACCACCTTTAATATCAATACCTCTCAGATCTCAGCTCAAACACATTATTGGAGACATTCCTCCAGTTACCCTCTACTGTTCCTCACTGCCTTGCTCCTTTTTGTCAGCACCATGTAAAATACACAGGCCCACTGTTACACAAGCTGTTGTTCAATCCTCAGCCCACACATATCCCATGCTGTTCTACAGCACTCTCTCCTCACCCTTCCCATCACATTCTAATTACTGCCCCCTACATAGAGAGGTTAAGCCTCATTAATGGTGGTTAGTTAATGTTCTTTACTTAAGCTAAAGACTCTGATGAATAAGAAAGAGGCTATCCAAATGAGATGAGGATCATCTTCAAGTGCAGAAAGCCTGAAGAGTTCTTGCCATTGCAAAAGTCAGAAGTTAGGTGTGGTGCCTTTAAATATTCTCCAGGAGGAAGGTCTTAGGTGCTGGGCGTGTATTTGTTTCCTGGCCCAACCTGAATGGCTGATGCCACCAAGGTTCAATACTAGCTGCAGAAGTTAGCAGGCAAATGGACTCCTTTTGGATAAAAAGTCACTGAAGTTGCCTGGAAATATAGCATTGAACATCATAACATTGTTCTTCATGATGACTTGGATAGTTATGAGAATGCCTTTCTATTAATCCGATTAAGGTGAGAGGATTGAGATTTAGTAGGAACCTAAGGGGCAACTTTATTCACCCAGAGATGGTGGGTATATGGAATGATCTGCCAGAGGTGTTCATTGAGGCAGGTACATTAATAACATTGAAAACGTACGTGGATAGGAAAGGTTTAGAATGACGTGGGTCAAAGGTGTGGCTGGTGATCTTGCTCAGAAAGGGCTCCATTATTAAGGGAGCCATAATGAAATGAAGGATAGACTGATAGTTGCCTACATTTGGGGAAGCCGGTAATGTCAAATCCAAGGTGCCCTGGATGCAGTTTCCCTTCATTAATATCAAATAAATAAGGTAATTTTTCCATGAATAGAGCTTTGTGAATTCTCAAAGGCTCTGATGAGCAGCAAACTGAAAAAATAATAAAGTAGAGATCAGCACTGACTGCCTGGAGTAATCTGCTGACCTGGATTTAAGATGATCCTCATCTTCAAAAAGTATAATCCAAGCACAGGACTGGCTAAAAGTCAATCCACAGACTATCACATCTCTCTGCCACTCCAACCTTAGAGATCTGGAGCCAGCAATGAAACGACTGTGGCAAATTAGGTACCATGGGATTAGGGGTGGGATTTCAGCTTTTTACTTCCTTTGTTAATGATTAGAAAGACATGGATGTAGTAAAGCTTTGTGAAATATGTACAGGTTAAATGAAAGGGCAAGGATGTAGCAAATGGAATAAATTACAAAAAAAGATAAGCTAAGCCACTTTGGTAGAAAAACAATTGAAAAGCAGAATACATTTTTTAAGAAGGTGAGCAAATAAATATTTTGGTGTACAGAGGAACCCAATTATGTTTGTAATGAATCATGTAAAATGAATGCTCAGGGAACAGTGATCATTTAGATAGAAAATGGTCTTAGTTGCAAAGTGTTTTGAGTTCAAGAGTAAAGATGCTTTCATGGAATTATACAGGACACTGGTGAGACTGTACCTGAGTTACTGTGTACACGCCTGGTCTTCCTACCTAAAGAAGACTACATATGCAACAGAGGGAATGAAACTGGAGTTGACCAGATTGATCCGCTATGAGAAGAGATTACACAAACTGAGCATGAACTACCTTTGAGTTTGGACATATGAGAGGTGATCTCTCTGAAACAAATATCTTCACTGTTTAAATGTTAGGAAGATATATTTTCCCTACCAAGATATCTGGAACCAGAGTTCACAATCTTAAAATAAGACTTAATGTTACCTTGTGATGTAGAATGAGCCCTGTTGGGCTCACAAAGTCTAGACAAGTTCACAGAGGTTTCCTATTTCCTATTAACTCTCTGTGTAACCTATTTCTCACCCATATTCTACCACTCACTTACATACAGTCGGGACATTTTATAGAGACAATTAACCTACCACCCCCTCACATTTTTGGGATGTGGGAAGAAACCACACAGAGTGCCAAAGGCCATACTGAACACATGAAGCAATAGTTTAAATGGTTGCACCATCACACTCTCCTTCTGGACCAGGGGTTCCCAACTTGGGGTCCATGGATCCCTCTGTTAATGGTAGGAGTCCATGACATAAAAACGTGTTGGGAACCCTTGTTCTAGATAGAGTTGAGAAGCTTTCTCACCCAGAGGGTAGTGGAGCTTTGAAGGTTTCAACCCAAAGGAGCTCTGGAGGTTCAGTCACTGAGTATATTCAAAACATAGAATTTTTGAATCAAGGGATTGTGAGGGAAAAGGATGTTGAGAAAACAGATCAGCCATGATCTTGCCCAATTCATGGTTAACATGCCATCCATTATTTTGTCTGTAACATGCAGATGGTGCCAAATGTACTTTTAAACTCTTAAGTGCTTATTTGTGAGGTGAAATTTCAGAAGGGGCCAAACAGCTTAATTACTTCTGTTCCTAATATTCTTATATTCTTATTCAGAAGGTCAAAGTAAAATCCTGCTTCAAAAGAATCTGAAAATAGGGACTAAGCTATGCCACTTGCCTCTTGATCATTTACACCAGCCAAACAGTCATGAGTGGACAGATGAATGAGCACATCATTCTTCCAAAAATGTACCTGCTCATGCTAATTTCTACAAGCAAATAATTTCAGCATGGGTTCCAGAATTGTAATATATATATATATATACACACACACAAATCTTAATCAAAATCGTATCCCAGATTCTAGCTCTGCACTCGTCTTTGACAGGGCTTTATATTTAGTAAATGTTATAACTCCTCTGTAAAACCATGCTAAATCTCATAGCAGTATAATGTAGTCTGCAATGCCTAGAGTTTCTATGTTGGTTCTCCAAGGGGTGATTGAGATCCAATGGGACATGTGCTGATATGTCAAAACTGGCTACCTGGGGTCATTGTTCTAATTCTTCAGGATTTGTGCTGACCTTTTGCTGAAGTTGCAATGATAAAATAGAAGAACCCCATACAAATTATCAAACTAAAGTATTGTTTGTACAGAATTGTTTTTAGGGGCTGTCTTAGCAGCTTGTTGACTTCTGGCTTGTCTTCACTCTTCTTTCCTTTGGGCTCCGGATATGAGTCTAGGTGAAGAGAGCTTGACTCATTGTTTCCTTAGAAATGATTGGGCCACAATCTCTATGCCAGTACCACAACTCCACCAAGGCTTTCGTGGTTAGTGGGAAATTTCTTTATTTCCATGGTGGTTGCAAGAAATGGCATCTATATGACTCAATGTGCAGCTGCGAACACATTTCTGGCACTTACCCACATACTGCAGGCAGAAAATCCCGTGCTTGCTTGTCATTGGTTGAGGAGATGTTTCCCAGGTCAATACTGCGTCACTTTCAGACCACAGGAAAAGAAAAAAATGGGAAAATATTCATTTTAGAATTTTCCAGCCATTGCAGAGTTAGTTATCTCTCCTTTCTATTGAGCATACTTGCATCCAGTATTACATGGAATCCTGAACAAGCCAGAGAACAGGAAGAAACCTTATGCCTTATGCTTCATTTAATAAAGGGAGGACAGAATCAGAATCAGTTTATAGCTACCGATTTTAGATGTTAAATTTGTTATTTTGTGGCAGCAGTTCAGTGTAAGCATAACAAATTAATATAAATCACAATAATAAATAAACACACAAACGAACAATCAATGTGAAAGAGGAATAGTGAAGTAGTGCACGTGGATTAATGGAGCATTCAGAAATCTGATGATGAAAGGGAAGAAGCTCTTCCTAAAACATTGAGTGTGAGTCTTCAGATACCTCTACCTTCTCTCTGATGGTAACAATGAGAAGAGGGCATGACCCTGACATTGTGAGTCCTTAAGGATGGATGCCATCTCCTTGAGGTGCAGTCTTTTGAAGATGTCCTTAATGGTGGGGAAGCCTGTGTCCATATGGTGCTGGGTGAGTCTACGAAGCTCTGAAGCCTATTACAGTCCTGTGCATTAGTGTCTCCATAATCAGGTAGTGATAGAACCAGTCAGAATGTTCTCCATGATACATCTGCAAAAAATTGCTTGTTTCTTTAGTGACATATCAAGTCCCTTAAAACTCCTAATGAATTATAGCCATTGGCATGCTTTCCTCATCACTGCAACAGTATGGTGGGTCCAGGATAGAGCCTCTGAAATGTCGATGCCCAAGAACGTGAAACTTCTCACCCTTTCCACTGCCGACCACTCAATGAGTGTTGGTGTGTTTTCTCCCAGCTTCCCCTTCTGGAAGTCCACAGACAGTTCCTTGGTCTTGCCAATGTTGAGTGCAAAGTTGATAATGTCACCATTGTGGGTTCACCCTCCTGAAGGATGCTCTCATGTCGGCCTCAGACACTGAAAACATAGGGTCATTGGGGTTACATGTCATCATGAAGGTGCCTCCATGTTTTGACAGCCAAAGCAAGCATAAAAAGCATTGAGTTCATCTGCAAAACAAAGCCTTGTTGTCACCTACGTTGCTCAGTTTCACTTTGTAGGAGGTGATAGCATTCAAGCCCTACCACAGCTGTCAAGCATCCTTCAGTGATTCAAGTTTGGTCTGGAATTGCCACTTTGCAGGTGAGATGGCTTTCTGGAGATCAAACCAAATTTCCTCTTGTATTTTACTTTGTCAACAGACCTGAACACTACTGATCTGGTTATCAGCAGGGTGTGGATTCTTGTGGATCCAGTGCTTCTGTTTGGGGAAGACTCTAAATGATTTTGTGGGGACACCCTCATCTACCACTGTTTTTATAACCATGACAACCGTGGTGTTTGGTTCAGATCCTTTGATGAGTCCTTGAACACAGCCCAGTCCACTGACCTGATTGAAGCAATCCTGTAGCTACTCCTCTTTCTCCCGTGACCATCCCTTTGTTGTCCTTATCTCTGGAGATTTGCTCTTTAATCTGTGCCTGTATGCAGGTAGGAGAAGGACAGCCAAGTGATCAAATATCCTGAAATGTGCCCTAGGTGTGGACGAAAGGCATTTCTAATCATAGTACATCAGTCCTTGATTGTGTTGGGACCTCTGGTACTGTAGGTAACCTGTTGATGATAATTGGACAAAGATTTTTTGAAAAAAGCCTGACTGAAGTCCCCAATAATGAATTGAAAGGTGTTGGGTTAGTCTGTTTCTTGTTTGCTGATGATGGCACTCAGTACCTCAGGTACCTACTTAACGTCTGCCTTTGGTGGTATGTAAACAGCAGTCAGGATCATGGAGAACTCTCTTGGTAAATAGAATGGTTGGCATTTAATCATTAGATGTTCCAGGTCAGGGGAACAATAGTGCAACAAGACTGCTGCATCTGGACACCACATAGACCGCCCCCCCCCCCCACCCTTTGCCTTCTTTAAATCAGCAGTCTGGTTCATCCTGAGATGCCCTCGGTTCTTACTGGCGTATCTGGCATGTGAGGAGTGAGTCAGGTCTCCGTGAAACAAAGAGCATAACAATTCTATATTTCCTTACAATCTTTCCCTTAAGTCCTCAGTCTTGTTTTCCAGTGACTGTACATTTGCTAAGAAGATGCTAGGTGGGAGGAAGTTCCATACCCTTGCATTTTAGTCTGGCCTGGACTGCTCCCTTCCTCCCTCTCTTTTGGCAATGGCAATATACCTTTGTCCAGTTAAAGATGCCGTACCTGCGTGCTTGAGAGTTAAGCCCACCGAATTGTTCAGAAGATCATGAAATTGCTAGTTTGTTAAGACAGTTCAAAAGTACATTACTTAAAGCGAAATTACAGGTGGTGAGAATAGTACGGAAGTATATTTATGTTTTCTAAGCTGCCTGCAACACATCATCATGTTTCACCAAAGCCATCTTGCCTCTCTGATCAACACACAAAAACTGCTGGAGGAACTCAGCAGGCCAGGCAGTATCTATGAAAAGAGTACAGTTGACATTTCAGGCCGAGACCCTTCAACAGGACAGTCCTGCTGAAGGGTCTCGGCCCGATACATTGTCTGTACTCTTTTGTGTATATTGCTTGGATTTCCAGTACTTGCATATTTTCTCTTGTTTGCCTCTTTGATAGTGCACTCCTGGAATATCATTCTAGATTTGCACATACAAGTTTCTGAGTGAAACCAATTGGTGATAGGTAAATACTAAAGAATGTTGTTCTGGACCAACAAGTCTCTGATGTTACAAACATTCTGCTGGAAGTACTCAGCAAGTTGAGCAGCATCTGTGGGAGAAAAGGAATTGTTGATGTTTCAGAACGAAACCTTGCACCAGGATTAAGAGTGCAGAGGGAATATACAGGAAAAGGTGAGTGAGAAAGGTGATTGGTGAATTCAGAAGAATTCTAGTTTCTGCCTTCTAACTTTTCCATCTTGATGAGAGAACTTGACCTGAAATGTCAACTGTATTCCCCTCCTTTGATGCTGCCTGACCTCCTACTGTATTTTGTGTGTGTTGTTCAAGATTTCTAGCATCTGCAGAATCTCTTTTGTCTATCTGCTTTTCTCCCCCTTTTCTTCTGTCTTTGTTTAACTCCCTCTATCATTTTTCTGCCACTGCCTCCCAACTCCACACCCACTTCCCTCCCTAACTGGCATTGCTTCTCATCTTATACCACCCCTCAGTCCACCAATCATCTCAGACCCCTTTCTCACAACTCCCCATCTCACTACTCTGCTCTCAGCCCTGATGTAGTGTTTCAACTCAAAATATCATTTTCCTCCCAAAGATGTTGCTCAGTCTGCTGAGTTCGTTCAACAGATTGCTTGTTGCTACAGATTCCAGTATCTGCAGTCTCTTGTGTCACCAAATGCCTGACGTTAATGCTTGACAAAGAATATTGGGAAAATGTGTTATTTTTGTTTACTCACATCTTGACAAATTCACTCCAGAAAATAAATGAATCAAGAAAGTAGGTTAATGAATAACTCCAGTCACAGGCCTACATTCCACAATTACCATGCTTAGGTAAAAGAGAACTGCATATCCTTTTAGACTTAATGGTTTTGAAAGCCCTGAGGATAGCAGGGCATCAAGCAAAGAAACAGAGGTGTTCAATTCTTGAAACAAACAAACCAATGAGGATAGAAGTGAGGTTTTGCCAGCTGTTAAAAGGTGACTATTATTCAGAAACATATAAAAAGTCCTTAAAATGAAATAAAAGAACTTAAAGATTGTTTAAAATTAAACAATAAAAGTCAACCAAACTAATTTTTAAAATGTTAAAATTAGTAAGATTGTGCAGATCACAATACTTAAAGATTACCTTGTCCTTAATTTCTTCTCTGTAACCTCAAATATTGTTATTGCCTTGTGCCAGGTTTAACCCAGTACGGGGTCTGAATGCTAATTTCCCATATAAATATGATGTAATCCCTGCATGAGCAGGTCTGGGACTTGCTGGCTTGTTACTGGATGAATTTGGACAGAATCATGCCATTGACTAGCAACTTCTCAGCTGCGGTTTTCAGTCCATGACAGGCTCGGGCAGAACTAAACTCTCCTCTATTGACTCTTTAGATAAAAGTAAATTTCTAAGGAAAAGAATGTAATTATGTGGTAACTTTATTATGAAAGATCACAGAGGAAAGACAGACCCTGATTGTGATTCCTATGGTTGAAATTAACATGGCAAAACTTCTGCTTTTTACCTATGGTTGCATAATAAGGCACCAATAAAAGATCAATCTATCTCCACCATCACTCGTAGGATACATTCCCATTGTATGAATAATAGTTTATAATTATCATTGTGACTTCTAAAAACCATTTTACACCAGGTTAAAAAGTAGAAATTGGTAAATATTCATAATAAGGCAGCATGGTGATATACCAGTTAGCCAGTGACTCGGGTTCACTGTAAGGAGTTCATACGGTCTCCCCATGACTGTGTGGGTTTCCTCCAAGTGTTCTGTTTTCCTCCACAGTCCAAAGACATAAAGGTTAGTAGAACAATTGGTCACATGGGTGCAACTGGGTGGCATGGGCTTGTTGATGTAGAAGGGTCAATCACTGTGCTGTATTTCTATATAAAAATTAAGAAAAACAGAGTCCGGTCTGACAATTACCAAAGAGTTCCTTCTTTTCTGGAAAAAATATACTTCATTTATATGGAGGCCTTTTCAATCTCATAAAATCACCAAGTGCTGAATCATGTACTTTTGAAGCATATATCCTGTTTAATTTAGGATTGTTAGTAATATCCACAGCACTAGAAGCAGAGTGAAAAACGTGTTTACATGCATAAATGTAATTTCCATCAGAGACTTCTTCTGGCAAATTTACAGCAACAGGGCAAAAGCAATTCCAGTAAAAAATCTGACTGCTGAAGACCATTTCCAGCAACACCACATTGTTCTGCTGTTCTTTTGTTACCACATTGTGTTGTTTGCTAATCTTGGACTTTTCCTGCTCAGTGGAGCTGATACTTCAAATTTTATTATAGTGCGGGAATTGCTTGTACCACCTGGAAAGTTGCCTTTGAACAGTTTTGATTAATAGTGACATCCTAAATCCACTAAGATCATAGCTATCACTTTCTCTCTGAATTCACAAGCCAAACAATACTGACACATCTTTACACATGTAAAGATGATGCAACTTCATCAAAGAACAGAAAGGACTAAGAAATGTCTTACATATTTTTTTCTTTTTTATATTCAATAGTGTTGAATAAGCTAAACAATAACTTTACATTTTTGTAGGATTTGGTATGCTTTAGACTTTTCTTTGGAATGTAAAAGTAAAAGGTAATCATGATTACCAAATAAATAGTGATTATAGAACATTTGTCAAATAGAAAGGAAGAATTACTGATTCTGTAATAAATCAGTTGTTAGATCGACTTGCATTCTCTATTTGATTTCAAGTCTAGTGTCATATTAGAGCTCAATAGTCAGTTTAAAATAAAAGCTGTTTCATCTCATAAATCTATTTATGAGATTGTGACACTACTTGTGATGCAGTGCTTAACTAGCATTTTACAATTAGAAAGTTAGATAATGTGCTGAGCGCTGGACTGAGTTTTATTTTCGTTGCAGGTTATAATCAATTGTGAGATTATTGCCCAAGTGCATACATGCAGCTCAATGACGTGAATATAACTGGGGCTGATATTCTTTCAATTGCTTTGAGTTGGTGGCATAAGTCAAATTTCTCCTCCTTTGTATTTTTTCCTTAAAGATGCAATGTCTTCCTTTCAATTATGAATGATATTCAGTATAAAGTATGTTTTTCATCTGTGTTCATATTCCAGCACAATTTATTGGAAGTTTTCATTGACACAAATTGCAAGCAAAAAATGTCAAAATATAATGCATAGGCAATCTATCATAGGCACAGAGGAGAATTGCTAGTACAGCTTGTGAAATTGCCATTTCCCTTATGTTTTGTGGTAATAGAACTATGCAGTTTAATACAGAGCTAATATATCAGAAATGTCCCTTAGTAGTTCACAAAATGTCTTCAGCGGTTAAGATCTTAGTTTGCCTCAGATTACAGTGGCAAAAATAAATTAGGGAAGAGACAATCCAGCAAGAAGTTGAGAAGAAAATAGGACCGTCGCAGTTATTCAAAATCCATTGACAATTTGCGTACACACATCAGTGAAAGCCTAAGTGCCATTCTGGCTTTGCTAATTCTTTCAGTCATGCTGCTGCTCATCCGGTTGCTTGAGTCAAGGAGTGAAATGCAGGGATATTAATCTCTACACAAACTTTCTTAAACTTCTCTTGCTAATTCCACTCATCACTCTCTTCCTCCTTCTCTCCTCTTCCTGTGGAGCTGAAGATAAGACTGTTCCTCAAGCACCGTCTTGACTACAGCTCCACAGGAAGGGGAGGCGAAAGGGACTTTTGCTAAACTATACCACAATTCACCTCCAAACGGGGCAGTGCATCATAATTTCTGCTTTATGATTCCTTAATGTTGCAGGTGATTCTGAGTTCTTACTGGAAGAACACAGATTATTATTTCTTGTTGGTCTGGTTGGAATTGGGAGCTTGGATTTAATGAGCTGACTGTGGCCTATGAACCAATCATCCAGCACAGTGGGAATATCCAACTAACTTCAATTGCAGGCTCTGTGCTGGTACCTAATGATTATAATGATCATTGGCACTCTGTCATAGAGTAAAATGAATGATAGTCCTTGTGCTTCCAGTATAATTGGGTTCTGGTGTGGAGCCTTCAATGGCACATTTGCAATGTTAATCAGCTTATTAACGTGGGGAAACTTGCTAAATTGAATTCTTATTTTTAAGGAGACAGTTACAGAAGTTAGGACTAAGTCGGCTGTAAGCTTGGCTACCAATGGTAAAGTGATGTATTTATTGAGATACAGCATAGAATAGGCCCTTTCAGCCCTTCAAGCTGTGCCACCCAGCAACCCTAATTTAACCCAAACCTAATCGCAGGACAATTTATTTTGACCAATTAACCTACCCACTGGTACGTCTTTGGACTGTGGGAGAAAACTGGAGTACCTGAAGGGTCCCACGTGGTTACGGGGATAAAATACATACTCCTTACAGACAACAGCAGAACCTGAACCCGCATTGACGGTACTGTAAAGCATTGTGCTAATCACTACGCTACCGTGCCGCAAATTCATAGACAAACAATAGCCCAGAGTAGAAGAAGCACAGGTACGAAGGAGGAATATAGAGGTGGTAAACAGACAGGAAGAATGAAAATTGCATTGATTTATTGTTGATTGACAACCAATGGAAGCTAACAAGCAAAGGGATGATAGGTGAATAAGATTTGGTGAGAGTTAAGACATAGGGACCAGAGCTTTGAATGGCCTTGCTCATGTAGAATGCCAAAAGGTTACCAAGCTTAAGCTCCTTCTCCAAAAGAAAGCCATTTGTATTTTGTAAACTTATTGTATAAAACATACTGTGTAATCTAAAGGTTGCCTTTCTGATTATAATGGCATAAACTACAAGACTTCTGTATAATAATGGAGTAGAAGATTAAGAGTGTAGAGTGTAGATTTCAAAGTTTAGTCAAATGTCCTGTTTCAAATCTGATATAGTGTTCATAGTAAGTTTTTATGCGCTTTATGCTTTATAATTTTGAATGTGATTGATAATTACAATATGTTATCATATGTTATCCCAGGCTTTCTATGTCAACAGTGCCCCTTTCAATTTCCAGTGAATGCATGTCTCCTCTTGTCCCCAGGAAAAGCTTTTTCATTATTGTACTGAGGTTCCCTTCCTGTATTTGCTTGTATGTAAACACTGCCTTTATTAATGTTCCACACTGATCCTGCCCAGTGGTTATGTATGACTAATTGCTGGTTTCTGATTTCTCTCCTATTGAAGTGGAAGCTGCAGACAACGCTGGCTGTCTTTCAATTACCTCTTGAGAACTACAGACACCTTCATCCCATTGTATGTTTTCTTCACAGCACGCAATAGTCCAACTAGGCTGTTCGAAACAAACCTTCCTGTTTGCTTGGAGAACAAATGGAAAACTAATCCATACAGTTTACACAATTTTCTTGCTCCTGCCTTGTTGACTTTACAAAGCAGAAATGAAACAAGTTAAGGATGCATACAAGGTGTGAATATTTGGCAGCGGAAAAAGTAAACAATCCTTATCTAATTTAGAGAAAGCTAAATACTGAACTATAAAAGAATGATCTTTATTCTTCATATGAGCATTACAAAAATACTTAGTATAATTTGAAAAAATTTATACACCCAGTGACCAATTTATTAGGTGCCTCCTGTACACGGTGACACACACAGAATGCTGGAGGAAGGGTTTCGGCCGGAAACGTCGACAGTACTTTTTTCTATAGATGCTGTTTGGCCTGCTGAGTTCCTCCAGCATTTTGTGTGTGATGCTTGGATTTCCAGCATCTGGAGATTTTCTCTTGTTTGTGTTCAGTATATGGTGGTCTTCTGCTGCTATGGCCCATCTGCTTCAGATTTTGTTGTGTCGTGCATTCAGAGATGCTCTTCCACACACACCACTGTTGTAACACATGGTTATTTGTGTTACCGTTACCTTCCTGTCAGCTTGAACCAACCTGGCCATTCTCCTCTGATTTCACTCATTAACAAGGCATTTTTGCCCACAGAAATACCACTAGTGCTTTTTGCACTAGTCTTTGTAAACACTTGAGACTGTTATACCATGAAAATCCCAGGAGATCAACAGTTCCTAAGATACTCAAACCATCCCATCTGGCACCAGCAATGATTCGATAGTCAAAGTCACTTAAATCACATTTCTTCCCTATTCTGATGCTTGGTTTGAACAACTAGACCTCTTGACTGTGTCTGCGTACTTTTGTACATTGGTTTGCTGCCACATCATTGGGTGATTAGGTATCTGTATTAACTAGCAAGGGTACAGATGTATCTTATAAAATGGCCAGTGAGTGTACAGTACGTGCTTAATGAATGAAATCATATTCATAATAGCATTTTTGCTTATAGGTTCTGTATCTCAGAAGCAGATATATTTATGAAAAAGAAAGGTAGGTTCAGATGGTTGAATCTCAGGACTCTGAAAGACAGGTATCTTTCATAGAGGTGCCAAAGGTGTTCATTCAAATTTGGGTGTGAAATGCTAAACCTCAGAGTATTTAAGACTCAAAATGACTGATGGTATATTTTACAGGAGCAGAGGAATAAATTTAAGTTTCAGGCCAAGACGTCGACTGTACCTCTTCCTAGAGATGCTGCCTGGCCTGCTGCGTTCACCAGCAACTTTGATGTGTGTTGCTTGAAAGGAAGTCAATAGGGAGAGAAATCATCTCCAGTCACTTCCAATAAATCCATTGTTTAGCAGCTGTTTTACTGTATTTCTAAAATATTGGGAAAAGTCACTGTGCTAAAACATGCATTTAGGGCAAGCAACCAAGATCATGATTGTACTAAAATGGCTCTCAGCACTTTTCGCATCAGAGAGATATTTAAATAGAGTTGCTGAGCAAATTCTGGGTTGCTGGGAAAATGATACTAAATTGCGTAATCTATAATATCATAAAATAGAGTTCCACTTGGGGGTGAGGGTGGGGGGGCGGCAGGGAGGGCATTCTCGACAGCTCACCCCAGCATTCCTGGCAGCCAGTGCTACTTATTGTTCTTGTTTTTAAATGCGTTCGTGAGGCTGTGGTGGGATGTTCAAGTTCATTTACTGTTACATTTTAGCTCAGGTTGTACAGTTATTCAGATGTGTGTTTGTGGGTCAGCCTGACCGTAACCGGGGAGAGTGATAATCATCTCCCCCGTCTGTATGTTCTCTTCCCAGGTTATCGTAGCCAGTCTGTTTTTGTGCTTATCACAATAAAAATAGCACCTCAGTTAAATAAGTCTTTCTCATCTGTCATCAAGGTCCAAACGCTCACCTCAATATTGAATAAGCGGGAAATCCATTAATGGTCACAGTTTGCAGAGCTGAGTTGAGGCATTTTACCAATCACTCATTCACACGATCACAGGGTTAAATAGATGAGATGATCCATCTTCATTCAGGTGT
This sequence comes from Mobula hypostoma, assembly GCF_963921235.1. Taxonomy (NCBI): domain Eukaryota; kingdom Metazoa; phylum Chordata; class Chondrichthyes; order Myliobatiformes; family Myliobatidae; genus Mobula; species Mobula hypostoma. The sequence goes on along the minus strand of NC_086100.1, from coordinate 131,975,902 downwards.
CAGGGGGATGGTTAGCATTAGTACAATTTTTCTTTCAGTTAACTGTTGAGTATTCATTTTCTCAGGCTGAATATCTTTTGTTTCAAAATAAACTATGTTCATACTAAAAATATACACAAAAGAATAAACAGTGCAAAATATTTGAAACTCATGGTCAATACATTCAGAAGCATTAACTGTTGTTTTAAACACTATCACCATTGCCATGCATGTGACCCCTGGGCTGATAAACCTGGGTTTTGCCATCTAACTCAGTCACTCCATACGCAGTAGTAGAAGGAGCACAGACTGTAGTCCATCTCCACAAAGCCTTTGCATAAACTCCACCAAACTTCAGTACATCCATCAGCATGTGTTCCTACAGCCTGGAATGTATCAGTTGGCAGCATCCCTTCCAGACATCTCATTATGTTGGAATAACAAGGAGTCACAAAACTTTTCCAGGACCACAGCAAATATCTGTTTATTGTGACAGTCAGTTGTTAAATGAAGTAGCAAGCAAGGTACAACAATGTTATAATGATTGACCATGTGACAGCCTTACTGTGATAGCAACTCACCAACAAACTACAATTATCCTTGCAATTGGTGATGCATTCCACTGTATCACAGTAACAATGTAGGATATTATGCTCTATGCCAACTTTTAAAGTAGATGAGGAGATGTCCTTACAAACCATAAGGATTATGGTGCAGAAAAGATGGTCAGTGGAGTGGCAGAACACCTCAATTAGTGCAGTGGAAAATCAACGACAAAAACTCACATGAGAGGATAATAGGACTCACTCTAACTGAGACAGAGGGGTCAAGCCACTAATAAGAACAATGGAAAGGTTTTTACACAGTTAAAAAAATCAGGAGCATGCCATCAGAGAAACCTTGGCATAAAGAAGAGTCCGTATTTATGTCTTTCTGAAATTGTGCACTGATCCTGACTGCTTTAGTGATTTTTTAAATATCTAGTTTTATGTTAAAGGTCTTAATTGGGATTCTAAGATTAGATTTTCCAGAAGAACTTTACAGTAAGTTACAAACTGCATTTACATCCATACAAAATTATGTATGTAGGTGTCCAATAATATATGGATAATAGTATATTAGCATTAAATACAAAATAGAGTAAATGCGAATAAGGAGATACTGAAGACTAACAGTGGCTCATCTTTATTTTATTGTCTCTATGATAGATCCTAAGATAAATACATGAAGATTTTGCTAATCAAATCTATAAATACTGTTACCAGTGTAATAAAAGCTGCAGCTATCTAGATTCTTAGTAATACAGACCACCATAGAAGCCATTCATATCAAATTTACAATTTATAAAATGCCTTTGCAAGGACTTCACGAATCTTCTGTTGGGCTCACTTGCATGCATTTATTTTATATAGCTATTACCTTTATTTTTGACAAATAACTTCAAAGCAAAAAAATAGCAATTTCTGCTCTGGAATTTCTTTCCATTTCACGCAGCAAACTAAACTAAATCAACTTTATTTTAAAAGCACAATAAATCACAATAAAGAAATATTGTCCCAAAGATATCTGAAAGCTGGCCACCTCAGTTTCGGATCAAGACAATTTCCTGGCATTTGGACTATGTAGCTGGCTATTGCTGAGGGACCTAAAACATACTGGTAAACTTGATTATCTAAGTGAAGAAGCACCAAGCAGACTGTTTCCATTCTCTTGCTTTGTATTTAAACTAGCAAATGTTGGTCAACAAAATTTGAAGCATGTTTGAAAGTGTTAATATGGGGGCAAAAATCAATCTCATAATATTTGCAGGATGACTGGAGTGGCACAATAGTCAATATCTCATCACTGGTATTAAGATGAGACAAACAATAATAACTTTTGGTGGCTGTTAATATAGTATTTTCCAGAGCATTCAAACTGTATTTCTAAATGTACACTTAAATGTGTACCATTCAATGTATACATAAAATTGATAGTAAGTTATTTATCTCTCCATTTATTTTTCCTTCGGAAAATTACTATGGGTTTTTATGACAACTGGAGAAAATCTGTTCAAGTGGGAACTATGCCACATGTGACTGATCTCCGCTGTGCTGCAGAGAGCAACAGCAGCTGCAAAATGGGAGAATTGACCCAAACGCTAACCACAATTAGCACTAACTCTTTGCCACACTACATTAGAATATGTGGGTCTCAGATCAGCCTCTACATGCCCAGATGGGCATGGTTCCAGAGGACTGGAAGATTGCAGATGTCACTCCGCTATTTAAGAAGGGGGCAAGGGAGCAAAAAGGAAACTATAGACCTATAGATGAAGCCACACTCAGGTTGGAGGAACAATGTAAAGGTGAAGCCACACTCAGGTTGGAGGAACAACACCGTATATTCCGTCTGGGTAGCCTCCAACCTGATGACATGAACATTGACTTCTCTAACTTCCGCTAATGCCCCACCTCCCCCTCGTACCCCATCCGTTATTTATTTTTATACACACATTCTTCCTCTCACTCTCCTTTTTCTTCCTCTGTCCCTCTCACTATACCCCTTGCCCATCCTTTGTTTCCCCCCCCTTGTCTTTCTCCCTGGGCCTCCTGTCCCATGATCCTCTCATATCCCCTTTGCCAATCACCTGTCCAGCTCTTGGCTCCAACACCCCCGCCCCTCCTGTCTTCTCCTATCATTTTGGATCTCCCCCTCCCACTTTCAAATCTCTTACTCACTCTTCCTTCAGTTAGTCCTGACGAAGGGTCTTGGCCTGAAACGTCGACTGTACCTCTTCCTAGAGATGCTGCCTGGCCTGCTGCATTCACCAGCAACTTTGATGTGTGTTGCTTGAATTTCCAGCATCTGCAGAATTCCTGTTGTTTGTGAAACTATAGACCTGTTAGCTTGACATCAGTGGTGGGGAAGTTGGTGGAGTCGATTGTCAGGGATGAGATTACAGAGTACCTGGAGGCATATGACAAGATAGGCAGAACTCAGCATGGTTTCCTTAAAGGAAAATCCTGCCTGACAAACCTATTGCAATTTTTTGAGGAAATTACAAGCAGGCTAGACAAGGGAGATGCAGTGGATGTTGTGTATTTGGATTTCCAGAAGGCCCCTGTCAAGGTGCCGCACATGAGGCTGCTAAACAAGATAAGAGCTCATGGAATTATGGGAAAGTTACATACGTGGATAGAGCGTTGGCTGATTGGCAGGAAATAGAGAGTGGGAATAAAGGGATCCTATTCTGGTTGGCTGCCAGTTACCATTGGTATTCCACAGGGGTCCGTGTTGGGGCCGCTTCTTTTTACGTTGCACATCAACGATTTGGATTATGGAATAGATAGCTTTGTGGCTAAGTTTGCTGATGGTACAAAGATAGGTGGAGGGGCTGATAGTGCTGAGGAAACAGAGAGTCTGCAGAGAGACTTGGAAAGATTGGGAGAATGGGCAGAGAAGTGGAAAATTAAATACAATGTTGCAAAGTGTATGGTTATGCACTTTGGTAGAAGAAATAAATGGGCAGATTATTATTTAAATTTGGAGAGAATTCAAAGCTCTGAGATACAACAGGACTTGGGAGTCCTCGTGCAGGATACCCTTACTGTTAACCTCCAGGTTGAGTCGGTGGTGAAGAAGGCAAATGCAATGTTGGCATTCATTTCTAGAGGAATAGAGTATAGGAGCAGGGATGTGATATTGAGGCTCTATAAGACATTGGTAAGACCTCACTTGGAGTACTGTGTGCAATTTTGGTCTCCTTATTTAAGAAAGGATGTGCTGACATTGGAGAGGGCTCAGAGAAGATTCACTAAAATGCTTCTGGGAACGAGAGGGTTAATATATGAGGAACGTTTGTCCACTCTTGGACTGTATTCCTTGGAGTTTAGAAGAATGAGGGGGGACCTCATAGGAACATTTCGAATGTTGAAAGACATGGACAGAGAGGATGTGGCAAAGTCGTTTCCCGTGGTGGGGGAGTCCAGTACAAGAGGGCATGACTTAAGGATTGAAGGGCGCCCATTCAGAACAGAGATGTAAAGAAATTTTTTCAGCCAGAGGGTGGTGAATCTATGGAATTTGTTGCCACGGGTGGCAGTGGAAGCTAAGTCATTGGATGTATTTAAAGCAGAGATTGATAGGTATCTGAGTAGCCAGTGCATCAAGGGTTATGGTGAGAAGGCGGGGGATTTTGACTAAATGGAAAATTGGATCAGCTCATGATAAAATGGCAGAGCAGACTCGATGGGCCGAATGGCTGACTTCTGCTCCTTTGTCTTATGGTCTACAGCCACCTGAGGACACACCAATAGACAGTCCCTTTCGAGAACATTATACTTGAATAGAGAGTGATTGCCCTACCACTATTCTCAAGCGATCTTGTACTTTATTTTCAAGAGTACATTTACTGGAGAAAATAATAAAATGTTGGACAATATCAAAGCAAATTGGGAAGACTTGAAGCTGCAGAAATGTGTTTTTTGAGAAGAATGATGAAAATAACCATGGAAGGACAGAGTAACAATTAAGGAGGTGTGGCAAAAAGCTGGAGTAAGAAGAGAGCTGATATTATCAATCAGGAAATAGCAGCTGGAATTTCTGGGACACGTATTGGGGAAAGAGAAGCACAAACATCTTGCAGCGACAGGAAAAATTGATGGAAGATAAAGTCGTGGTTAACATTGCATTCCTGAGTTACATCTAAGGGATGGATGGGCAAAAGTTTTGAAAAGTTTATTGGAACTTCTCAGATTAAAGACTGATAGAAGACCAAAATCGTCCATGTCTTATGACATGCTACATAATGATGGTGAATAGACTAATTTTTCTATATTCCTTCATTACCTTCTGAGTTACATTTACAAACATTAAAGGCATTCCTTCAGGTGAGTTAGATATGTGACAACCTATTGTAATAGCATGTCAGTGGGACTGATGATTGGCAAGGTCATGTGTTTTCCTGGCCATCACAATCCAGCTTTCTTGGGAAAGGCTACTGCAGAGGGACTCCTGGTAACAGCAAGCAATGTGGAGAAGGTTCTGAACCTATTTAATTAAAGGATGTGTATTTTAATGGTAAAACCAGTATTTAACACCCATCTCTAATTATCTTTTAGAAGCTGGGAACAAAGCATTGTAACCTTCATATTGAAGGCACTGGTACATTACTTTTGGATAGAGACTAGGAGAAAAAAATGGGATAATAAAGTACTTTCAGGTCAAAATTATGTGTTATTTGATGTCTGTCTTGCAGATGACAAGTATCCCATGCAATTGCTCTTCATATTCTTTTGGCTGGTAAAGGTAATGAATTCAGGAGGTGATGTTGGAAGTTCAATGCATTTTACAGAGCATGGTGGGAATGGGTGTTTAAGGTTGTGAATAGAGTGCTATTCCAATATACTGCTTTCTTTAAGATGGCTTTAACCTTCATTGAAACCACACGTGTCCAAGTAGCTGAAAAGTATTCATTTGAAATGAAGGGTCTCAACCTGAAACACTGACTGTCTAATTTCCTTCATAGCTTCTGCCTGATTTACTGAGTTCCTCTAGAAGTTTGTTTTGATTTCTCCAGCCTCCACTATCTGCAGCCTCTTGTATCTTCACACTCCTGACAGCAGATGATGGGAAGTCTTTAGTGAGTTAAAAGGCAGTCATCCAGGTTTGGACTTGTTCTAGGAGCCACAGCTTTCATTTAGCTGGTCCTGTTATGTTTCTGATTAATGATGGCACCCATAATGTTGACAGAGAGAGAGAGAGAGAGAGAGAGAGAGAGAGAGAGAGAGGGAGAGAGAGAGAGAGTATTGGTATTATCTTTGAATGCCAAGGAAAGAACTGTGGTTCAAGCCAACATGGAACTAACCAGGCAAAAGGCTATCTCAGACCTTGTGTAATAAGGCAAGAATAATCGAGAGAGCACTGTGACAGATGACTTGTGGATAAGCGATCAAAATTTAATAATATTCTGATAACATTTTGTTTCATTTCAGGAGAGGAGCTAATCAGTCAGTAGTTGGAATCTTGAAGTGAAGCAAAAACAGTGATGTATGAAGTCTATAGTTCAGTAAATTACACTCAGCGGTCACTTTGTTAAGTATAGTAAGCACCTAATAAAGTGGTTACTAAGTGTATAGAAAATTCTATATATTCATTTTCTTCTGCTGCTGTAGCCCAGCTTCTTCAAGGTTGGACATGTTGTACCTTCAGAGATGCTCTTCATCATACCACCAATGTAACACAAAGTTACCGTCACCTCCTCAGCTTAAACCAGTCTGGCCATTCTCCTCTGACATCTTTTATTAATAAGGCATTCATTTTTCCCCACAGACCTGCTGCTCACTGGGGTTTTTGTTTGGTTTTGCGCACTTAGATGCTATTCTCTGTAAACACTAAAGACTGTTGTGTGGAAAAAATCCCAGGAGATTAGCCGATTCTGAGATACTTAAACAACCCCATCTGGCACCAACACGGTCAGTCACTTCGATCAGGGGTCCCCAACCTTTTGTGTACCGCGGAGCGGTTTAATATTGACAATATTCTCGCGGACCTCACGTGCATTCAAGTTCAACAGCGGGCGTGACAAGGAATGAGGAAAGGTGCAGCTGACTCATATCGGTTCATATCACCAGATGATATCGTTTCCTCACGGTGCGGTAGCACATGGGGACCACTGACTTAGCTCGCATTTCCTCCTCATTCTGATGTTCGGACTGAACAACAACTGAATCTCCTGACCAACAGCATGGCTCTTATACACTGAGTTGCTGCCACATAGCTGGCTGATTAGATATTTGCATTAACGAGCAGGGGTACAGAGGTACCGAATGAAGTGGCCACTGAGTTTAGATTAAAAGGTTTAGCAAAAGATACACAACAATAAACACTAAAAGAATGTCCATTGGAGTAGCGAGAGGAAATATGGTCAACGTCCTGGTTATCCCAGTCATCATGACTTCGCAATACAATGGTCTTTGTTACTTTGCTGTAAGTGTATTTTTCTTTCTTGTATAATTTTCTCCAATGTATGTTGAAGTTATACTTTTTCTTGGGAATGTTGTGTTATTGATGCTATGTTCCTTGATGCTGCTTCACTTAAGGTTTTCAATTCACCTATGCATACATGAGCTTGTGCATAGGGCAATAAACTCCACCTTGATTTTAGTTTTCTTAAAACTGATTCCTTACCTGGAACCCAGGCCAAAGGGTAGGTTTGGTTCAGTATTTGGTATAGATGTTGCTGAACTGACCACAGCCCAAGAGCAGCTGCTCAAGAAAAATTTCATGACAAGATGAAGAGGAGGAAGGACTGTATATTGAGCAAGGGTTGGTAGAAACATAGAAGCATAAAAACATAGAAAACCTACAGCACAATACAGGCTTTCAGCCCACAAAGCTGTGCTGAACAGGTCCTTACGTTAGAACTACTTAGGCTTACCCATAGCCCTCTATTTTTCTAAGCTTCATGTACCTATCCAGGAGTGTCTTAAAAGACCCTATCGTATCCGCCTCCACCACCACCGCTGGCAACCCATTCCATGCACTCACCACTCCCTGTGTAAAAAACTTACCCTTGACATCTCCTCTGTACCTGTTTCCAAGCACCTTAAAACTAGGCCCTCTCGTGCTAGCCATTTCAGCCCTGGGAAGAAGCCTCTGAATATCCACACGATCAATGCCTCTCATAATCTGATACACCTCTATTAGTCACCTCTCATCCTCTCATCCTGCTCCAAGGAGAAAAGGCCGAGTTCACTCAACTTATTCTCATAAGGCATGCTTCCCAATCCAGGCAACATCCTTGTAATCTCCTCTGCATCCTTTATATGGTTTCTATGTCTTTCCTGTAGTGAGGTGACCAGAACTGAACACAGTACTCCAAGTGGGGTCTGACCAGGGTCTTATATAGCTGCAACATTACCTCTCGGCTCTTAAACTCAATCCTATGGTTGATGAAGGCCAATGCACTGTATTCCTTCTTAACTACAGAGTCAACCTGTGTAGCAGCTTTGGGCGTCCTATGGACTCGGACCCCAAGATCCTTCTGATCCTCCACACTGCCAAGAGTCTTACCATTAATGCCATATTCTGCCATCATATTTGACCTACCAAAATGAACCACCTCACACTTACCTGGTTGGACTCAATCTGCCATTTTTCAGCCCAGTTTTGCATCCTATCGATGTCCCATTGTAACCTCTGACAGCCCTCCAGACTATTCACAACTCCCCCAACCTTTGTGTCATCAGCAACTTTACTAACCTATCCCTCCACTTCCTCTTATAAAAATCATGAAGTGTAGGGGTCCCAGAACAGATCCCTGAGGCACACCACTGGTCACTGGCCTCCATGTAAAATATGAGCAGTCTACAACCACTCTTTGCCTTCTGTGGGCAAGCCAGCTCTGGATCCACAAAGCAATTTCCCCTTAGATCCCATGCCTCCTTACTTTCTCAATAAGCTTAGCATGGGGTACCTTATCAAATGCCTTACTGAAATCCATATACACTACATCTACGGCTCCACCTTCATCAATGTGTTTAGTCACATCCTCAAAAAATTCAATCAGGCTCGTAAGGCACGACCTGCCTTTTACAAAGCCATGCTGACTATTCCTAATCATATTATGCCTCTCAGGATCTTCTCCATCAACTTACCAACCACTGAAGTAAGACTTACTGGTCTATAATTTCCTGGGCTATCACTATTCCCTTTCTTGAATAAGGGAACAATATCCGCAACCCTTCAATCCTCCGGAACCTCTTCCATCCTCATTGGTAATGCAAAGATCATTGCCAGAGGCTCAGCAATCTCCTCCCTCGCTTCCCATGGTAGCCTGGCGTACATCCTGTCCGGTACCCGTGACTTTTCCAACTGGATGCTTTCCAAAAGGTTCAGCACATCCTCTTCCTTAATATCTACATGCTCAAGCTTTTCAGGATGGTGTAATTCATCCCTAAAATTGCCAAGATCTTTTTCCATAATGACTACTGAAACAAAGTATTCATTAAGTACCTCCGCTATCTCCTCTGGTTCCATACACACTTTTCCACTGTCACACTTGATTGGTCCTATTCTCTCATGTCTTATCCTTTTGCTCTTCACATACTTGCAGAATGCCTTGGGGGTTTCCTTAATCCTGTCCACCAAGGCCTTCTCATCTCCCTTTCTGGGTCTCCTAATTTCATTCTTAAGCTCCTTCCTGCTAGCCTTATAATCTTCTAGATCTCTATCATTACCTAGCTTTTTTGTTCAGGCAGAGAACCATTTCTTCTTCCGTATATCTAATGCAACCTAAGACAAGAAAGATTCATTCTACACTTGAAATTTCAAAGCTAGTTTATAACATCTGGGACAGCTAATTGGATTGCCACAGACGCTTCCTGATATGCATTTTCAAGGTAGGATTTTACATTGTATTGTTACGTCTTGATACTGATCAGCGAGTCCATGACTCCCAATGTTCAATAAATGACTTGGGTCTCACAAAAAATTGATTAAGCACAAATCAATATTCATGAAGCAGAAAGAATCCTGGGAGTTCAGCAACTTGACTAGGATTTGTCGGGTACTGAAACTGCAGATCAGATTTTTCACATCAGTTCAGTATCCATTGTCTTTAATGTAATGCCCTGGGAAAGGTTTTACTGCTAATGTAATGGTTCCTCTGCAGCAGTAGTGTGTTTGGATTATGACTAGAGATAATGGAGGCTTTGGAATGTGCGGCGTCCAATGAGGAGAGGTTTTTCATTCTTGTGTTCCCGAGAGCGAGGGATTTGTGGGCTTTTGTTCAGCAGAGGATGGAGAAAGAAGATGCCAGAACAGAGAGATCATAGACTACAGGACAGAATAGCCTTGGAATGGGGTCAGGAGTCTGTGACGTCCAGGAGAAATTGATGGAGAACGATCGGACGGGACAATCGTGAGCTCCAACATGCGCATTAGACTGTTTCATTAAAATGGGCCCTTTTTCTTTTTGTTTTCTTTACTAACTCTATAGTCAAATTAAGTATGATAAAAGTCAATCGTTTAATTGCATATGGTGTACTGTTTGTTATTTCGTGGTACTGATTTGTAACAGGGGAAAACGACACGCAGCAGCCACACAAATGAGATCTCACCAGTTTAGTGGAGGCTGCGACTATCTTCCCTTAGACTAATGCAGCCCACCGAAGCTGGGGGTTACATTAACAAAAATGAGCTCAGAAGTATTTTCTTGACTCAAGCACGCTTGTTGATGGGTGCATCATACAGAAAGTGATCAGAGGCAGAAGTAAGACTGTGGGAAAGGATCAGAGAATTGTATCTGGTGCGAGGGAGAGACAGAGAAGGGATTGGAGGGAGATCAGAAGGAAATGTGGGAAGTTAGAGAAATTAGACTGATTATAAAGGGTAAATTATAATTATGAGAGGACTGTCTTCATGCAGATGAATTGAATTGACTTTATTTCTTACATCCTTCACCTACTTAAGAAGTAAAAATCTTTACGTTACGTCTCCATTAAATGTGCAATTCAAAGTAATTTGTAATAAATAGTATGGTACAAAGGGACAGTCAATATAGCAGAGAAATTACAGTTGTATCAACGGACTTCACTCTTACCACCTGCCAGCAATCTGACAGGACTTCCAGGATCCAGCTACACAAGGCAGGGTGAAGGCCTGGAAGGAATTATGGAGGCCATGAACAGCGTTCTCACATAAGCATCCTTCTTCTCCAGATGTGTAAGGACCATGTGTAGAGCTGTAGCTATTATGTTGTCTGTCGATTGGTTGTATCAGTAGGTGAATTGTAGGAGGTCCAGTGTGGGTGGAAGCAAGCTGCAGATGTAGTCCTTGACCAGCCTCTCAAAGCATTTGCTTATTATTGAGGTGAGTGCGACAGGAAGCCAGTCATTCAGACATGTTACCTTGGTCTTTTTAGGTGCAGGAACAATGGTGAATGTTTTGATGCAGGAGGGCACTCTACGCTGGGAGAGGGAGAGATTAAATATGTCTGTAAACACACCTGCCAGTTGTGCTGCACACATCCTGAGAAACGCCATGGGATGCCGTCCAATCCTGCAGCCTTGCGACTGTCCACTCGTTGGAAACTCCTGTGTACTTCAGCCTCGCCGATGACCAAGGTGCAGGTTGCTTCAGCAGCTCTCCTCAGGGGCTCAGTGTTGGCGACATCGAACAGAGCGTAAGATAGACTTAGCTCATCCAGGAGAGAGGCAGCGATGTTAGCAGCACCAGCGCACTTAGCTTTGAAGAGTTGAAACGAGTTGTTGATCTTGCAGGAATTAAAAGATTTGTTTGTGGGTCTAAGTGAAGCATTCTTGCCTCTATTGGTTTAAGAAGAGTGTTGGGAAATCACTCAGATTTCCACATATTAGTCCATACTTCCCTTAAGCTATCTGGCTTCATGAAGTCCAGAACAATCATCCAGTCAGCATTAAGTCTGAAACACAGATAAATTTTGTATTCCCACAGCTTTTTAAACCTGCTTGAATGAGTAATCCCCTCCAGAGAGCAGGTTGATCATCTGCCCCTACTCTCATCACTGTAATGTCCAGGCTGGCATCTGCCCCTACTCTCATCACTGTAATGTCCAAACTGGCATCTACCCCTACTCTCATCACCGTAATGTCCAGACTGGCATCTACACCTACTCTCATCACCGTAATGTCCAGACTGGCATCTACCCCTACTCTCATCACCGTAATGTCCAGACTGGCATCTGCCCCTACTCTTATCACTGTAATGTCCAGACTGGCATCCACCCCTACTCTCATCACTGTAATGTCCAGACTGGCATCTACCCCTACTCTCATCACCGTAATGTCCAGACTGGCATCTGCCCCTACTCTCATCACTGTAATGTCCAGACTGGCATCTACCCCTACTCTCATCACTGTAATGTCCAGACTGGCATCTACCCCTACTCTCATCACTGTAATGTCCAGACTGGCATCTGCCTCTACTCTCATCACTGTAGTGTCCAGACTGGCATCTACCCCTACTCTCATCACTGTAATGTCCAGACTGGCATCTACCCCTACTCTCATCACTGTAATGTCCAGACTGGCATCTACCCCTACGCTCATCACCGTAATGTCCAGACTGGCATCTACCCCTACTCTCATCACTGTAATGTCCAGACTGGCATCTGCCCCTACTCTCATCACTGTAATGTCCAGACTGGCATCTACCCCTACTCTCATCACCGTAATGTCCAGACTGGCATCTACCCCTACTCTCATCACCGTAATGTCCAGACTGGCATCTGCCCCTACTCTTATCACTGTAATGTCCAGACTGGCATCCGCCCCTACTCTTATCACTGTAATGTCCAGACTGGCATCCACCCCTACTCTCATCACTGTAATGTCCAGACTGGCATCTACCCCTACTCTCATCACTGTAATGTCCAGACTGGCATCTGCCCCTACTCTCATCACTGTAATGTCCAGACTGGCATCTACCCCTACTCTCATCACTGTAATGTCCAGACTGGCATCTACCCCTACTCTCATCACTGTAATGTCCAGACTGGCATCTGCCTCTACTCTCATCACTGTAGTGTCCAGACTGGCATCTACCCCTACTCTCATCACTGTAGTGTCCAGACTGGCATCTACCCCTACTCTCATCACCGTAATGTCCAGACTGGCATCTACCCCTTCTCTCATCACCAATATGTCCAGACTGGCATCTACCCCTACTCTCATCACTGTAATGTCCAGACTGGCATCTACCCCTACTCTCATCACCGTAATGTCCAGACTGGCATCTACCCCTACTCTCATCACTGTAATGTCCAGACTGGCATCTACCCCTACTCTCATCACCGTAATGTCCAGACTGGCATCTACCCCTACTCTCATCACTGTAATGTCCAGACTGGCATCTACCCCTACTCTCATCACCAATATGTCCAGACTGGCATCTACCCCTACTCTCATCACCAATATGTCCAGACTGGCATCTACCCCTACTCTCATCACCGTAATGTCCAGACTGGCATCTACCCCTGCTCTCATCACTATCACGTCCAGACTGGCATTTTAGAGGTGATTGGTTTTGGATTTGAGAACTTCCACAATTAATCTTTTCACCTGAACGAGTTCCACTCATGGTTAAAGTTCATCACGTATACCAACAGGCAAATGACCTCAGCATCTTCACTTTTTCTCTATAAAACTAATTGTAATTCAGAAGATATCAGATAGGGTTATACTCTGGTTGTACGTAGTCGTTCCACTTTCTACTAGCATTGCTGTCAGTTGCAACTAGACTATTTTGATCATGCAGGTCTTTTCCTTTTGTTAGCTGGACGGGAAGTCAAAAGATTAACCTCTGACTCTCCTAATTCACTATGTCTGGGCTTTAGCCACTGGAACTGCTACTTGCAGAAGAAGGATTGAAACCAGACAATCTCAAACTGAGCAAGCATGAAAACAGCTTCTCCTACCACGCCTTGCCTGCCACTTACTGCAATGTGATAATAATCCGCCTTATTGCCACAAGCTGTTAAAGATAACATTATCTCTCAAGATAGCTCATTAAAGTACCAAGCATTCTCTTGCTTCAGTGGCACCAGTTTTTGCCCCTTGTCAAGTTATATAAAAAAATGAGCCCTTTGGGAATTTATTTTGAACCAGGATTTAAATCAGAACCACATTGTATCCGAAACCAATAAACTCAGTCTAGGCCAAATACCAAATATCCCAAAATCTGACACTCATCAATAGCTGAACTTAAGTGAGTCAAGGCTTGAATATGAACACACACCTTTCTGAATAGGAAAACAATATTTTAATGAAAAGTACTGAACTGCAATTGTAAAGTTCTTAAGATCAATTCTGACTCTCCCTGTCAAGATTTAATTATATAGGGATTAAAATAGAAACGGCCCCTTCCATCTGAAACTAAATGACAGTGTTGGTCTGCAAAGTGTTTGGGAGGTATGTGTGCCCCTCTTAACTGCCAGCTGAGGGCCTTCTGACCATTCAATAATTGAGGTTGTACAACACAAGAATCACCAACTTTAAAATGCTAACATGAGAAAATCTGCAGATGTTGGAAGTACAAAGTAACACACACAAAATGCTGGAGGAACTCAGCAGGCCAGGCATTATCCATGGGAAAAAGTAAACAGTCGATGGTTCAGGCTGAGGCCCTTCATCAGCACTGGAAAGGAAGGGGGAAGGAGTCAGACTAAAAGGTGGGGGAGGGGAAGAAGAGGTACAAGGTGGCAGGTGATAGGCAAAACTAGGATATGAGGAATGGGTGAAGTAAGGAGCTGGGAAGTTGATTGGTGAAAGAGATAAAGGGCTGAAGAAGGGAAAATCTGATAGGGGAGGACAGAAGACCATGGAAGACAGGGAAAAGGGAGGGAGGTAATGTGCAGATAAGAAGATAAGGTGAGAGAGGGAAACAGGAATGGGGAATGGTGAAGGAGGAAGGGTCAATTACCAGAAGTTCAAGAAATCAATGTTCATGCCATCAGGTTGAAGGTTGTCCAGAATGTACAGTGTTGCTTCTCCAACCCGAGTGTGGCCTCATCGTGGCAGTAGAGGAGGCCATGGACTGACATGCCGAAATGGAAATGGGAGTACAATGGAAATGGGTGGACACTGGGAAATCCCACTTTTTTGGCGGACAGAGCATATGTGCTCGATGAAGCGGTCTACCAATATACACCGGGTCTCACTGATATACAGGAGGCCACACTGGGAGAACCGGATACTGTAGATGATGCCAACAGACTCACAAGTGAAGTGTGGCCTCACCTGGAAGGACTATTTGGGGCCCTGAGTGGTAGTGAGGGAGGAGGAGTAGGGGCAGGAGTACCACTTGTTCCGCTTGCAAGGGTAAATGCCAGGAGGGAGATTAGTGGGGAGGGACGAATGGACAAGGGAATCGCTTAGGCAGTCATCCCTATGGAAAGGTGAAAGTGGAGGTTAGGGAAAGATGGGCTTGGTGGTGGGATCCTGTTGGAGATGGCAGAACTTACAGAGAATTATGTGCTGGACGCAGAGACTAGTGGGGTGGTAGGTGAGAACCCTGCTGTGGCAGCAGTTTGGGGTAATGGCAGATGTGTGCAAAATGGAAGAGATGCGATTGAGGGCAGCGTTGATGGTGGAAAAAGGGAAGCCTCTTTCTTTGAAGAAGGAGTAAGTTTTGACAGCTAGAACTGCACTCACCAATAAGGTTTCTGTAGGCACACTGGTGTTGGAATCTGAAGTGATTAACAATCAGAGGGAGGAACTCAGAGGGTTGAGCAGTATCTTTGGAAGCAAGGGATTGTCAACATTTCTATTCAGAGCCCTGATGCATCACTCTGCACCATTCCTACCCTGCATTGGTCTTATCCAAGATCCACAAACAGGACTCACCAAGTGGGCCAATTTTTCTGCATGTATTTGTCCCACTAAATTTATCTCTTTGTACCTAATCTCTATCCTGTCTCCCGTTGCCCAGTCCCTTCCCACCTACATCTGGGAAACCTTGCCTGCCCTCCATCGTTCGAACAGCTTTCAATTCCCCAGTCTCCACCACTTGACCTTCAGTCCTGATGCCAGGGTTTCCACCCATAGTATTAACATTTCTTTTCCAACCACAGATGCTGCTTGACACACTGATTTCCTCCAGCAGATAGTTCGCTGCTCCAGGAAGGTCTTTGTGCTTGCTCACTTTAAACCCAAAAAGTGCTTGGCAAGGTGAGTTAATTTAAGATTTTAAATTTTCCCAAGGGGCAGAAGGAGGAGTGGTGTCCCTGTAGGTCTCATGAGAAAAAGTTGGGCTTGCTCCTCATTGCCATTGAATTTGCAACCTCCACCCATCGCACTCTGGCCACATTACCTGACTGCCAGTTGTACTCTTGGGGCACTTGACTAGAAACTTCCTGAAATGCTCACTCTGTTCCTGTTCACTGACCTTACACCATTTCCCACTTAGTTAGGATGGAAGTCAAGCCCGCATTGTTAGTATTAAAATAACTAAGCCTTTCCTTATTGAATAGAACCATACCGGCTACGTACCATGATGGCCTTCTCACCTTTCACCCCAAGTTAAAATTGGGCTTTTCATCTTTATTGATTCCAGACTACACAACTTTAAAGAAATGCAAATAGAAAATCCTTGTGATGCAGTCTCCATGTCCTCCAGCTACTGTGGCTATTTTAAAGTGAAAGATGTTACTACCAACAAGCATTTCCTGGAATTATAATTGCCATGGTGTCACAGAATGTCAAGATGAGCAAACAAATACATTCATCTCAGCAGATTTGTCCTCTAAAGATCAGAAACATCCTCCCACTAGCTGTAGTAAAAATGCCAACAATAAAACTTGCACTTTGATGATAAAAGCAGTAACTCAGTCACAATGTATTAGAGGACCTTGCTAAATGAAGGTGCTTAATAAAGCATGACTAAGGGTAAATAAGAATGTCAACTCTTTAAAGATATGGGGAAAGAGTAATTACGAAAATGAGACAGACAGGAGGCTTGTAAATTCTGCACACTCAGCCAGTTCCAAATGAATTAGCTACAGTGGGACAACTATAATTGATAAACCATAAATTCAAATCAGAATGATGATGGTAAGGTTTTTGATTTAAAACAAAAGACTTCCCCGTAGATGGATGCTGCTGATAACAAAGGGTGCTTTGTTTTCCATTCACTAATTGATTGTAGCCAATTTTTAAAAATAATTGAAGACATTTCAGATTATATTCATAGACCGTAGGCATTACCATGGTAAAAAAAATGCTTGAAGTACTCAACAGGTCAGGCAGCCATGTTGTTCAAAGGTTCAAAGGTTTATTTATTATCAAAGTATACAACTCTGAAATTCCTCTTCACCAGATAGTCACAAAACCAAGAAAGAAAAGAATGACAGCACAACCATCAACCCCTAAATCCCTCCTCCCCGCATAGTGGAACAAAAACAGAACAGTCACGTAGACCTCCAAATCCTTGGATCTGTTGATGTATTTAGAAAGTCTGCAAGGGGATAAACTCTTCATGGGCTTCCAGCCAGGTACAGGTATCGAATATAACCAGCGTTTTGATGACAAGCTCTGCCATCTTTTTCAGGGATGAGGCCAGACCAAGTCTAGTCTGATAGTATTTATATCCCCTATAGTCCGTCCCTCCTGATTGGTTAGTCCTCATCCAATCAGGTTTCTGCTCTCCCACCTTGTTTACAATCAAATTCCAGTTCTTACCTTTGTCTTTGTTAACATTTTATTTCAATGGCTTCCTTTACCAGATGGTTCCGTTTGGGTTACCCAGAGAAACTGGTGGTAGCAGAACACTGCATTCGCAATGGCCATAGGATTGACTTCAAAGGCACAAAACTATTGTGTGGCCCCAATGGCTTTTGGGACCGCCTGGTTAAGGAAGCTATTGGAATAAAGATAGAGGAAAAGAATTTTAACAAAGACAAAGGTCTCGCTCTAAGTAAGGACTGGAATTCAATTGTAAATAAGGTGGGAGAGCGGAAGTCTGATTGGACGAAGACTAACCAGTCAGGAGGGACGGAATACAAGGGTATAAATACCACTGGACTTGCCCAGGCATCACCCCTGAAGAAGGTGGCAGAGTTTGTCGATACCTGTACCCGCTGGAAGCCTGAGAAGATTTTATTTGTCATACACACTGGGAAAGCTCTAGGTCCTCTACTTGTAAGGGATTTTCCTCTTCCTCTCTAAAGTGTATTGGCACAAATTGATAAATGAATACTCTGTGAGGAAGGGGGAAGGGAAGATATTTCAGGCTGTTTTTAGGATGAGAATGTGAGCACTTTTCACTGTGGGTAATTATCACTAAGCTTAACTATCCCTAGAATTTGTCAGCATAACCCAGCACAGAAACAGGTCCTTTGGGTCAACTGGTTCATACCAACCGGTTCATGCCAAACAAGATGCCCTTCTAAGCTAGTCCTATTTGCCCAAACATGGCCAATATCCCTCTAAAACCTTTCTTAACTCTGAACCTGTCCAAGTCTTCTAAATGTTGTAATGTGTTTTGTATCTCAAAGTTCAAAATTTAATATAAATTTATTAGCCAATTATGTTTATGTTGCCATATATTACCTTGAGATCGTTTATATTGTAGGTATTTGTGGGGAAAAAAAGAAATGCAATAGAATGTTATGAAAAATAATACATAAACTAACAAAAAACTGACAAACACTAATGTACAAAAGAAGTCAAACTATGCAAGTAAAAATAACGCTGAGTGCATGAATTGTAAAGAACCCATGAAAGTGTGTCTGTACAATCACTACGGAGTTGTGGTGGGTGAAGTTATCCATGCCAGTTCAGGAGCCTGATAGTTGTTCGGTAATAACTGTTCCAGAAACTGGTGGTGTGGAACCTATGGGTTCTGTGCCTTCAGCCCAAAGGTAGCAGCGAGAAGCGGGATGCCTGGACGGCAGGGGTTTTTCACCAGGGAGACTGTCAGAATCACAATCCGAATCAGGTTTATTATCACCAGCATGTGACTTGAAATTTGTTAACTTAGCAGCAGCAGTTCAATGCAACACACAATCTAGCAGAGAAAAAAAAACAAAAAAAATAATAAATAAACAAGTGAATCAATTACAGTATAAGTATATTGAATAGATTAAAAAAGACATGCAAAAACAGGAATATTATATATTAAAAAAAGTGAGGTAGTGTCCAAATATTCAAGGTCCATTTAGGAATTGGATGGCAGAGGGGAAGAAGCTGTTCCTGAATCACTGAGTGTGTGCCTTCAGGCTTCTGTACCTCCTGCTTGATGGTAACAGTGAGAAAAGGGCATGCCCTGGGTGCTGGAGGTCCTTAATAATGGACGCTGCCTTTCTGAGACACCACTCCCTAAAGATGTCCTGGGTACTTTGTAGATTGGTACCCAAGATGGAGCTGACTAGATTTACAAACTTGCAGCTCCTTTCAGTCCTGTGCAGTAGCCCCTCCATACCAGACAGTGATGCAGCCTGTCAGAATGCTCTCCACAGTACAACTATAGAAATTTTTGAGTGCATCTGTTGACTGAGGAATTGGATTGGAATATCTTGAAATCACATTTCAAGTAATCTTCTGGAAGAATTCAATGAGTTGAGCTGATGTGTGTGAGAGAAGGAATTATCAATTTTGCAACCCGAACCGTTGACGATTCCATACACTTCACTGTTACTGGTTGACCTGCTGAGTTCTTCCAGCAATTTCTTTGTTGCTCCAGATTCCATCACCTGAAGTGCCTTTGAACACATAACATATTCTGATATGATTGCATATGCACCTAAAATTTAATTGTATCTTTCACACTTTCATAATCAAATGCCTGATAATAGAAAAAAAATGATTAATCCTCCAGAAAACTGTGTTTAGAATTGAGCCATCTGCATGTGAATGCAACAGCGTTCATTATGACCTATCTGTATAAGATAGAGTCAAATAAGTTATCATATTGGTTGCTTGGTGGTTAAAACTATGAGCTGGATGCATTAAAGAATAGCGTTTTTAAAGATGAAAAAGTCATCAAATTTATAGCTGTATTAGTCTGACATCAATTTGTCCAGGACCAGGAACAGATTAGTAATAAATTTTATGAAAGCTTGGAAATTCTTCAATGAATAATTGCAAGTTCTGGAGTTCTGAGAAAAACAAATATTGTTGGGGTTACTCAGTATATCAGACAGTCTTCCTTTTCTTCATCTTCTAATTGAGCAACCCATTGAGACTAGGAATGATTTGATTCACCTCGTGTCTTGTGGGTTCTGTGGTGGCTGATGAGACTAAATGAAAAACACAGACTATTACAGAGATAGGGCTGGAACTACTGTACCTGTCACTGTAAGACGGTGAGTGGTTCCGGAGGTGTTGTACTTCTTAAGCTATTTGCTCAGGGACACTGTGTAATCTGTAGGTTCTCAATACTATCCTACATTTTCCCACTCCACCGCTGGCCAGGGGAATTGGTCCCCAGTGGTCACTGGCAATGTTCAACTTCTTCAGGGAAGCTTACAGCAAATCCCTCAATTATTTTCTTTTTCCATCAAGTAATCTCCTCCCATGACTAAGCTTAGAATTGAATGACTGTTTCCACAGTAAGCCATTGGTTAACTGAAGTAGCTATACCTTTAGTGCAGAAGATGTTAGCCTGAGGGAGGAGATGATGTTGATTCACTCATCTTTCCAATGAATTTGGA